>NC_091761.1:60805000-62055000 GCF_029378745.1 Bos indicus | reverse complement strand
ATCCCAGGGACGGCGGAGCCTGGTGGGCTGCTGTCTATGGGGTCACACAGAGTCGGACACGACTGAAGCGACTTAGCAGCAGTAGCAGAGTTACTCAGCATGTGTAGGCAGGCTTAGGCTTCTGTGAGAATCCTACTGCTGCTGTTGCTGCAGGATCAGTGCAGGAGGCGACTTGGAGTGAGAGTTCACCAGGGCCAGGCACTGTGCTAATGGCCTCCCAGGAGTTAGCTTATTTTGTCCTGGCAATGACCACTCCATATTTTACAGCTGAGGAAACAGGCACAAGATTCCACAGTCAGTAACAGATCTGAACCTAGGCACCGTGGCCCTAGAGTCTGCACTCTAACTACGAAGCTGTTTGCCACTCTTTGTCTTTAGATTTAACAGAGGAATCTGAGAATTAGCTTTAAGTAGGAAAAGAACTCACTACCCATCTCACTGCTAATAAAATTATCTCCATTGGAACATGAAAAAAGGAAGCCTTGGGTATGTTTCCAGAATCCACATGATGCCTACCTTAGTATAGACGTGAATCCGGTCAGTATTCTTACTTGCACAAAACATCAGGGTATCATACACTGGCCAGTTCTTCAGCTGTTCTAATGAAGAAGATAAAAAAGAACCTGAAGGCATATCTACCCTCTACCCAGAACAGCTTTAATCCTATGTGGGTTAGGATAATGAAAGAGTTTTATCAAATATATCAGCACACTGAACAAAGAACATGTGCCTGGGCATGAAATAAACATGGCAGGTGATCTAAGAGCTACTGGTTTATATGGTAACCAGTTGCTTTGGAACTTTTGCTAGTGACCCAACAAGAAAAAAAAAACGAAATTCAGCATTTGCTTTATAAAAGATAAGCATTAGGCATAAGGGAGAATTTCTTACCCTGAAAGAGTCCCTATCAGTCTTGAAAGAGTCTAGAATCTATTCCTATTGCTACAGAGGGTTTAAGTTGAGACCGAATGAACACCATTTTGATTATCCGCAGCAAGACTACCATGTCGAGGGCCACTTAAATGACTGATGCCTTATGGCCTGGTGCCTCACATTCACAAAAGGAGATGAGTGAACAAGACGTCTTTCTCATCGTCTCTGTTTATTTTTTTCTCAGTCCTACTGACCAATATATTCTGTGGAAAGGATAGGGTTATCCAAGCAGATCTAAATAATAATTAGTTAGCACTTATCAAGCACTAACAATGAGCCTGGTACTGGTCTAAGTACTTATATTAACACCTCTCAGAAACAAGTTGTGCGTCTTACAGAGGAGGGAAGCAAGGCACATCAGTCTGCCCAAGGCCACTGGTAACAGAGCCCAGTAATCTGGCTCCAGAGCCTATGCTCTTAACTTCTGCCATGGTTCCTCAGTGACCCTTTCAAGTATTTTTCCAGATATACAAGTCTATGATTTATTTGCAGTATCATCTATTTGAATATTTCTAATCGAGACATCAGTCACTTTACAAACTTAGACTGTGGATTATCCCCATATTTCATAAATTCAAAAATGCATGCTTTCCCCACACTTGAATATCTCTGAAATTGGCATGTCTTCCAGTCAACAGCCTTGGCATTTTACAACTATGCTTGGCCAGGTGACAGCTGTAAGGTAGTTTTCACTGCCTGGGCATGAGCTTAGTCATAACTACAACACCGTTTTCACTTCGACACTACGCTTGAGATATATGCATTGTCATTTCTGAGTGTTGATTTTGATTACCTTCAAAATGTCTTCAAAATGTTTTACTGTGGTTTGGGATTTAAATGAAAAGTTATCATGTACACCAAAAACTTGCATACAGGATGAGAAAGCATAAATTTGTTATTAAAGAAGCAAACATGCATCGCTGCAGGGATAACCAGTTACTGTGTCATAGCGAAACCGGCAGTTTGTTTCTTTATTTTGGCTGTGCGTCTTCATTGCTGAGCAAGCTTCTCTCTAGTTTTGGCAACTGGGGGCTACGTTCTAGTTGCAGTGCTCAGGCTTCTTATTGGGTTGACTTCTCCTGTGTGGAGCACAGGCTCTAGTCTATGGGCTCAATAGTTGTGGCACAAGGGCTTAGTTGCCCCAGGGCACGTGGAATAGTCCCAGACTGGAGATTTAACTTGTGTCCTCTGCATTGGCAGGTGGATTGCTATCCACTACACCACCAGGGAAGTCCCATCTTTTTCTTTCTTAATGTACATAAAGTAAGTGCCTACCATAATCACTGTCTCCAGATTTGAAGAACTGTGGTTAATGCTTAAAGATCAGAAGTCACTCTTTGATAAAAAGCCTTATGAGAACAACTCCAAATCAGCTGATGTTTTTTGGTAACTACTAGTTACATCAGGGAATGTATTTTTCATTTTTTTCATGTAGTATAATTTAATGGTTCCAAACACCAGATAGCATCTTATGAAGATACGGCCTTCCTTCCAGACCCTTAGAATTCTAGTTAGAATGAAGCTGCAATTCCACAGTGGTATACGTCACTCTGGTTCTAAAAGAGCATATGTGGGTAGAAGCATCTTACTACAATGTCCCTTCTCTTTCTTGTTTTTCAAGGAAATCCATGTCAGTGGGAAGATGTGAAGAATTACACTTTTGCAGCCCAGTGATCTGAGAAGTAAAGAGAGAAAAAAAGAAGAGGGAATAGGTGTAGGGGAAAATACCAGCATTGTTTACTGGATGAGGCCAATGCAAATTTCACCAGCAGAATAGAATTTCTAAAAGTCTAGTGATTTTCAAAAAGAATGTGTAGGTAAAGCTAACATACATCTTCATCAAGGGACCAATTTGTAACTAACAAGCATTTCCTTGCTGTAGATGGAGAGTCTCATGGCCCAGCTGACAACAATTGCCAGTCGCTGATTCTGGGTCTGATGTTTTGTTCACTGACCTGGACACTGTCCGAGAGCAATGGTTTCATCCTCAATGGGGGCACTGTCAGAGTACACACAAGGGAACTAGAGACAAGACGCCTGAGTCCAGATTGTCTACTTAAAGGCCGCTAAAATTAACAGACCTGAACAGAATCTATTGTGAGATAGTTTTGGGAAGACCTTGAGGAATTAGAGGAAAGGAAAGCTGAGCACAGAAGGAAGATGCCTAGAGTTTAGAAATACTTAATAAACATTTCATTTTAGAGCTATGAATTCAACATGGAATTATATCTATGTTTAACTTCCCTGGTGGCTCAGACAGTAAAGAATCTGCCTGCCGATGGGAAGAGCCCTGGGGGAAGGGAATGGCACCCCATTCCAGTATTCTTGCCTGGAGAATTCCATGGACAGAGGAGCCTGGTGGGCTACAGTCCATGGGGTTGCAAAGAGTTGGATATGATTGAGTGACTAACACTTTTATCTTTTTAGAGCTATGAATCCAACTCTAAACTATATCTATGTTTAACAGCAACTAACTTAAAAACTTTGACAATCCATCCTGAACACTTTGGGGTTGTTATAATGAAACAACAACCTGTTGGTTACTATGGTCACAAACTGAGTAACAAAGAAAATAACCCCACAGTACTCACAATCTTTTGCCAGCTGGCCCATAAAGATTGTGATGGATGACATACAGGCTGGTATTTGCCAACCACTGCAGGCATAAATAATGAATGGAATCAAGGAAAGAAGTAAATAAACCTGAGACACTACATGGTTGGTTGGTCATGATTCACATAGTCTTGAAATTATGTTCCTTAAAAACATTTTACTTAAAAAAACAACAACCCTCAAAACTCAAAATATAAAATATGCTGATTAATTGTAGCCACTTAAAAGAAATTCATGTGTATGGGTTCGTGGTGGTACAGTGGTTTAGAATCCGCCTGCTAGTACAGGGGACACAGGTTCGCTCCCTGGTCTGGGAAGATCCCAGATGCCGCAGAGCAATTAAGCCCGTGCACCACACTACTGAGCCTGTACCCTTGAGCCTGCGCACTGCAACTACTGTGCCCATGTGTTACAGCCTGTTCTCCACAGCAAGAGAAGCCACCGCAACAAGAAGCCTGCACACCACAGTGGAGAGAGGCCCCAGCTTGCTGCAACTAGAGAAAGCCCGCATGCACCAACAAAGACCCAGTGCAACCAAAAATAATAAAAAATAAAAGAAATTCACTTGTAAAGGATGAATGATCTCCTAAGTGGCTGTCAATCATCTGTCAATCTTAAAGCAATCCATGGTGTCCAAAAGAACCCCCAAATATCAAAACCATGCTCTCACTGCAAGAATGGGCCGAGCTTGGTGGAAGCTGGGCAACAGGCCGGAGACAGCACATGTAGCCCGTATGAGTTTAGCTCTCTCTGTAACATCTGAATGCCAACAGCTCTGCTTTTCTAGCCATCTGGTGTTTATGTATGTAGTTACAAATGGTTGGTATTTTTAATATAAAAGGGAATACAAGGAACCTGGAACAAGGTAGTAATCGCAAACCTATTAACAGTGTTCCACGTCTGAGCATATGGTTATTACTTGGATCCTGGAAATGGAAAGACTTACCATCACCTGGCTGGGGGGTGAGTCTGTCTTCACTCTCAGTTGTTGAAATTTCTTCCTTGCTCTTAGCTAATGGTTCAGGTGTTGAATGTGCCAGGACTTGTTTCTCCCCGTCAGAACTAGTCTGAATTTTTTTGGAGGTGTCCTGAGAATCATCTTTCTCGTTTTTGTTTTTATTCTGGGTCTGGCTGAGGCTATCTATTTGTGGAACAAATTTGTACAACAAACAAAATAATTCATGAAAAACAAATAATTTACACTTATATTTAGCTAAAGTCATTGTGTACCCTAAAGCCAGTACAGAAAGTAGAGTTTAAAAATGTCACAGCTAAGTTGTACAAAAAGAAACAAAGTCAGCAACATCTGTTCATTCTTTCTAAATATTTATTGGGGATCACCAAGTACCACTCTAGGTGCTGGAAAGGCAGAGGGAACAAGTCAGAAAGGTCCCTGCTTCCTAGAGATTCCATTCCAAAGGCAGAGATAAACAGGCAAACAGATAGGATCTTTTTTGCTAAAGAGCATACGTGAGTTAGAGGATGGGGTGGAAGGCTCCCTGGAGCTGAGAGCTGCTCAGGGATCTGGGAAGCCTGGCCCCAGGGGGCCTGTATTCTTGACTTAGAGCCTTAGTGTCACTGGAAGCCATTAAAGGGTTGTAAGCACAGGAATGTAATGATCTAAGTTTTTAAAGGCTCCCTCCATCTGCTGTGGAGAGAAGGACCAGCCTCAGGGAGGCTTCAGAGAGATGCTGGTGGCTTCCAGTGTGATGGTAGCAATGAAGATGTAGTGACTGGAATCAAGGCACTTTGTAAAGGTTACACTAGCGGAACTTCATGAAGATGGGAGGACAGGGAAAAATCAAAGATGCTGCCTCCAGGTTTTTAGCACAATGTAGGGAAGACGGGGGAAGAGAAGCTTTGGTGTTAGATGTAGTGACTGTAAATCAAGAATTCCATTTTGGACATGTTAAACTTGAGGTACCCTTTAGACATCCAGGTGGAGATGTTATGTAGGTCACTGCATACATCCAGTCTGGAATTCAAATGAGAGATACAAATCTGGGAGTATGAAGTATAAGATGCAGAGGATAAGCAATAGATGTTAAGAACAAAGCACAAGAGAAATGTTACATACTGACAACTCTAGTGATCAATGCTTTTGAATCGTGGTGCTGGAGAAGACTCTTGAGAGTCCCTTGGCCAGCAAGGAGATGAAACTAGTGAATCCTAAAGGAAATCAACCCTGAATATTCATTGGAAGGACTGATGCTGAAGCTAAAGCTCCAATACTTTGGCCACCTGATGAGAAGAGCCAACTCACTGGAAAAGATCCTCATGCTGGGGAAGATCGAAGGCAAAAGGAGAAGGGGATGACAAAGGGTGAGATGGTTGGATGCCATCACTGACTCAATGGACATGAACCTGATCAAACTCTGGGAGACCATGAAGGACAGGGAAGCCTGGCATGCTGCAGTCCATGAGGTCACAAAGACTCAGGCATGACTTGGTGACTGAACAACAGCAAGTATCCAATGTAAGCAAATTAATGTACTAGCTAATGTACTAGAGACCACTAGTTAACAGCTTTATAAGACTTTCCAGTCCTGTATCCTAATATTGCTCATTTAATGTTTTGAATTCACTGTTTCCTCAAAGTGTTATGTGGCAGGTATTGATTTTAAAATTTAGATGAATTGGAATTCTGCTTTTTAATACTTTGGGGATGCATCCAAATCAAGGTTGTAAATGATTATGTTAAACTGTAGTATTATTAATCTAATAATTATGACTACCAGATATGGTAATATCACTGTTACTTGGAATATGTATTGTTCTTAAATCAGATTGTTTCATATTCACAAAAGGTGTTTTGTTTTTTTAGACTGCTTGACAGTTTGCTTATTAAATCATGGTTCTAGAAATCTTCATTGTTGCTCTTGGTATCATAAAGAAAAATCAGAACTTATAAAACCCTATTAAACCATGATTTTTATTGCTCAGTCATTCAATTTATAGACTTTGTGTGAACTAATATTATTTTGTAGTCATGAGATACTTTATTTTTATTGCCTGTAGCAGTTGGAAATTGAATGAGATAATGCAAATTGTGGGAGATATTATATGGGATAAGCTTGTGGCTCCAATTTAGTTCATAGACAACAGGTGTCCACGTTACAAATATAATCACCCAGATGGCAGACTTGTCAGTTTTGGGAGGAACACCCAGAATCAAAGGAGGAAAGACTCAGCTACTGATTACATTTTCTTTCAGATCAAAATTAAGGCAGAGGAGAGCAAGGCAAGCAGGAAGGAACTGCAGCATTAGAGCTTCTATCTTTGCTGAGACTCTGTTAATGTCAAGACTCTGGAGAATTCACATATGATGGGAAAGTGTGTATAATCATTACACACTTTGATAAGATTTTATTTATAATTTCTTCTAGTTTCCAAAACCATACACTTGGCATTTTTAGTGACCATAAAAATGGTCTCTAAAACTGGAAAAAAAAGAATACTGATGATGATTTTCTTAAGACAACCACAGTTGTTAATAGTCACTTCAAAAATAAAACACCAGCAAGCATATCATATCACGCAAGCAAAACATACTCTGAGGTATGTTTATAATTTCTTTTAAATAGCATGTTTTAGAAAAGAATAAACTCATAAAACAGACGTGAGATTTGGTTTTTAAAAGAAGATCAAGAGAGGAATTTTTATGATTTTTCATGGGAGAAACATGGCACAATAAATATTTCAGTAGGCGAAGAAGCTACACTGGATTCATTCTGCTATTTAAACAAAATAATCTACAATTTCTTTAAAAACAAGTATATTCTACAGAGGAAAGAAAACAGCAGGTCTATGGCTATAAGGCATATTTGCTGCCATAGCAACAGAGCTTCTATTCCTGCCCACTGAATACACGTCCTGCTGGCATTAATCAGAAATGTCCATTTGTGCCAAATTAATGCCATGTCACAGACGCCAGGGGATATATATTCTTGACAGAACTGGGAGCTTTTCACATTCCACAAGGGGATAAATTCACAGTCTTCACTGTGGAAGCTCTTCCTCCAGCTTAAACACTGAAGTTGGAACCCAGTCATGGATCTCTGATGACAGCAGTTGTCTCTAAACACACAGGTTATCTGAAGACACCACTGCTACCCGCCTCAAGGTCGCCCTCCATGTACTCACCAGCGCCGCCCCGTGGATTCTCACACATTTCACAGTAAGGTAACACCGAGTTATTGATGTAGGTGCAGAAAGCACACTGCCAGCCCTCACCACAAAAGGCTGGGGTAGTGGCCTGGGCCTTGGCCTTGCAGATCCCGAACGTGAGCAGAGCTTCGGCCTGCCCAGGCCGGCATGGCTGCTCCTCAGGGGGCCTGCAAGGGTCATCGATGGCGACCGATTTCAGTTTTTTAGCTTCAGGTTCAAGATCACTTTCATCACCTCTGGTGGCTGTTTTTACAGGGTCTGCTGGCACTATAGTATTTTTCTCCTGGGATACCCTTGATTCATCACAGGAGGTCTCCAACTGTCTTTTCTTAGCGTTTGGTAAAAAGAATGATCGAATATCACGCTGTTTTTCTTTTTCAAACTAGGAAAAAACAAAGTTATTAAATTAAGAGGCTATTGAGTGTGTTCTTCCTAAATGAAATAGCTTAACAAACTTGTCATTAACCATATTCCTCTATCTTTTGAATACCCTATTGGAAATGAATTCAACCCTGCGATGACTCTTCATATATACATACATGTAGAATACCACTATTGTCTCCATATACTTTGTGTCTAACTTTTTTTTTAGCACTTACAACGTGTGAAGCATTTTATGTATATCAACTCATTTAATCTTCATGCTAGCTCTGTGAGGCAGGTAGTATTACTCTTCCCAAATTTCAAATGACAACACTAAAGCATTAGAGAAGTTAGGTCACTTGGCTATTGCTATTGCTAAGTCACTTCAGTCGTGTCTGACTCTGTGTGACCCCATAGACGGCAGCCCACCAGGCTTCCCCATCCCTGGGATTCTCCAGGCAAGAACACTGGAGTGGGTTGCCATTTCCTTCTCCAATGCATGAAAGTGAAAGTGAAGTTGCTCAGTCATGTCCGACCCTCAGCGACCCCATGGACTGCAGCCTTCCAGGCTCCTCCAACCATGGGATTTTCCAGGCAAGAGTACTGGAGTGGAGTGCCATTGCCTTCTCCGCACTTGGCTATAGAAGTCATATAATAAAAATGTACTTTGGCCTCTAGATGTATGTCAGGGAAAGGAAGCAATTGTGTGTTTAAATATTTCAGGTCAATAAAGACTTGAAAAATGTTTTCATGCCCAAACTATAAACACAATGTTCATAAACAATATATTTTTCATATTAAAATAGTTTCCTGACTAAGGAATATTTTCAAATAGCAGTAAAGATATGAATTAGAACAGTTTCTTTAATAGAGATAGTTTAATAATTATCTTGTTCCTAAGAAACAGATTTCTCTTTTCTAAAAGCAGCAACTTCATGATCTCATGTTTTCCATCTTCTTTTCAACATGTAAATTTCAACCTCCTAATTAAGAGAAAGGATAACAGCCATTTCCACAGCTGATTAGCCAGCAGTTAAGGTAAATTAAAGGAGTTAATTTTAGAGAAGTCCTGCTAAGGCCTGAACTGGGTACATGGTGGACACACGCTGTGGCAGACTGCACAAAAATGGCCAATTCTTATCCCGTTTAACACACTTGTCTCTCAATGTCACACTGACACACCTACATTTAGAGGTGGGGTCTGTGTTCCTTTCCCTAGAACCTGGGTGGACCTTTGTAACGGTGTCAGTCAGCAGAATGCCATGAAAGCATCGCTGTGTGACTTCTGAGGCTCCGTCATTGAGGCTGATAGGGCTTCTGGCACTCTCCCCTTCTCCTTATCTTTCGGGAGGGACACTAGCCTTTGGGACACAGCCACCGTGTTGTGGGGAAGCCCAGGCCACACTGGAGAAACCACGTACGGGCATTCAACTCTTCAGCCGCACATGGGCCCCCCAGTGACGGTCAGCATCAGCTGTCAGACATGTGAGTGAAGAAGCTTTCAGATTCCAGCTCCCAGTCTTGGGATCGATCAGCAAAGGCCCCACTTCTCAGGCAGCAGACATGTCATCTCCATTGCACCCAGGCTGGATTCTTTATCCACAGAAACCATGAGAAAAAATACACAGCTATTGTGGTTTCAAGGCACTAAGTTTTGGGGTAAATTGTTATGCCACAATAGATTACAGATACTATAGTGACATGCAAATGTTGCAAAGAGAAAGTTTACATAATAAATCTTATCTGTATTCTTTAGTAGTGCTGAATAAGAAAGATTTAGCAAATTAATCAAGACAGAAGGAATAGTGGTTACTGGGAGCTGTGAGAAAGGGAAAAATGGAGTTATTGCTAAATGGTTATGGAGTCTCTGTATGGGGTTTGAAAATAGTGGTGTCAGTTGTACAACACCATTAATATAATACACGTCACTGAATTATACACTTAAAATAGTTACGATGGCAAACTTTATAATAATGTACATAATCACAAGTATTTTAATTTCTAAAAAAGGAAAAAAGGTAGGAAGAGAAGAAAGAATACTTATGTTGTTCCTATATTGGAATAATTAAAACATATATTTTAGGAAAAAAGTCCTCCTCAGTAACATACAACTTTGATTTTGTATGACTACTATTTATATACTCATATACTATTGCAATGGCACCCCCCTCCAGTACTCTTGCCTGGAAAATCCCATGGACGGAGGAGCCTGGTGGGCTGCAGTCCATGGGGTCGTGAAGAGTCAGACACGACTGAGCGACTTCACTTTCACTTTTCACTTTCATGCATTGGAGAAGGAAATGGCAACCCACTCCAGTGTTCTTGCCTAGAGAACCCCAGGGACGGCGGAGCCTGGTGGGCTGCCGTCTGTGGGGTCGCACAGAGTCGGACACGACTGAAGCGACTTAGCAGCAGCATACTATTACAAAGTTATCTAGTAAGTTGTGGAAGTTACAGAATGTAGACAAAAATATAAAGAATGAAATCAACCATGAGACAAGATTTTTAAAACCACGCACAAGAGAAATTCTAAGAAAAGCGTGGAGGAAAGCAAGGAGATTATCAGACTCATGGAGTTTGGTGTTAAAAAGGTAACAAAGAAACAAATATAGTTATACATTTAAAGAGAATGTTCTATTTCATACAACAGCACTGCAGAGAACTCCTTGAACTTTGAAAATATTGGCAAATATTCAGCAAATGTGAACAAATTCTACCAGCTATTTCTAGTTAAACAACAATGATTTTACAAGAGAGGTTAACTTTCTGAGTCCTTGTACATGTCTCAAAATGACCTGATTTTGCCCTAACTCTTAGTAGTTTTGCTGGGCAAACAATTCTCAAAAATCTTTAAAGAAATTGCTTGATTTCTTCCAACATCTGATGATACTGACAATGTTCCTTTGTAGTTGCAAACTCTTTCTTCATTTTATAGAGGCTTTTGGAACCTTCTTTTCATCCCTGGTATTCTAAAATTTCACAATGATCTAAGTCTATATACTCTATCTGTGTCATCTGTATCTATATGATTTCTGCTCAGCACCTAGGATACCCTATTAATTTTGTATAGTATTGATCATCTCTAGTTCTTGGACATTTCTATTCTTTTTTGATAGTTTCTCCCTCTTCGTTTTCTCACTTCTGCTTTTCTGGAATTCCTGTTAGCAGAATGTTGGACCTGGACATTTACGTCATCTTTTACTTTCATATTTTCCTTCTTTGTGTCTTTTTACCCTCTAAACGGGTTTAGCTATTTTATCTTTCAATGCTTCCATAAAATTAGTTTGGCAGTCATATTTTTAACATGTAAAATTTCCTTCTTGTTCCTTTTTCATAGTATTTTGATTTTATTTGTATGTGCAGTATCATCTCAAATCTGAAGATACAAATTAGTTTTTTAAAGTTATCTCCAGGATCAATTTTTGTACTAGTTTATTTTGTTCAGCTTTTCCACACCACAGATTTCCTTCTCAAATGTCCAATGACCTCACACAGAAGAACGATGGAATAGGAGGGCTGCCTGGGAAATCAGGACACATGGGCTACTGACTGAACGGGAGGGGTGCGGAAGATGGAAGGGACTAGAGTGCTCCTCAGACTCCTAAGTTTCTGACTTCTGACACTGTATGGATGACATTTTGAATTATCATAACAGAGAATATAGGAAGATAAATGGGCTTATTATTGTCTCATTATCTTAGAATAGAAGGCAAAAAGAGAAGAGATAAGGAAATAGAAGTTTACTTTTAGATATGTATGAGGACTGGTGGGTGCCAGGGTGGTGAATTCCAGGAAGCAGGTCCACAGTTGAAGGGAAAGAAACATCTGGATGCCTGTGTGGGAACCAGTGACCAGCAGAGGTGGTTCCAGTCAGAGGCCTGGATGTCACGAACAGAGGGAGGAGGAGGTAAGAAGTCATGGATGGAAAGCAGAGGGATGTTGAGAGTGGAATGAGGAGGAAGAGATGCCAGGGAAGGAAACAGTAGGAACAGTAAGAGGGTGGAAAAGCCAGGGGATCAGTGGCTCCTGTGTTTTGGTTTCTACTCATGATCCCAAGCACCCAGAAAAACCCATGTCCTTCAGATATTTTTAATCAGATCTGGGAGATTTTCTTATACTTTTTTCCCTCTGTTTTTTATTTCTGGAATTTCTATTAGGGAAAATCTTCTGAACTGATCATTTGATTTTCTTTGCTTTTTCTCACATTTTTTTCCTACCTCTGTTGTTCTACTTTCTGTATGATTTCCTCATTATCTTCCTTTTAGTCCTTGTCAGATTATTATTTTCTGATATTATAGGTTCACTTTCTAAGAGCTTTTCCTTGTTCTTTGATTATTCCCTTTCCTTATTCCTGTTTTGTGGGTGCAATACTTTTACTTCTTGTGAACATGAATGGAAGGTTTTTTGTTTTCTTCAGTTTAGTTCAGTTCAGTCACTCAGTCCCAACCCCTGGAGGGTGAGTTGCTAATCTGAATTTTTTTCAGCCTGAGAACTTGGGACACAGTTCAGGGCTTGTGCTTCCCAGAGGTGTGCTTCCCTTGGACCGTGTCTCCACCGGAAGCGAGCCCTGTAACCTTCTCTGCTGCTCACTTCGGGGTGAGAAGTAGGAAGTCCCATTATGGCCTTGGGTTTTGGCTGGTTTCTTTCATACACCTGTTTACCAAATTTTCCTGGGGTGCTTTCAGGCACTTACAGGTCTATTAATAAAGCCAGTTCCTTTTTATTCACAAGGCTATTACCAAATGGAAGTCCCCTTTGTCAGGGACTCCCAGCTGGAGTCTGGGGTACTGAACTCCACCCTGAACTCCTAACAGTGATAGTGGTAACCGAGAAAGAAAAACGGCAGACATTTCACAGGTAATATCATCACAGTGAGGCCTGGGAGGAACTCGGCAGCAGGTGCAGGAGAAGCAGAAGGAATTGAAGCGGGCATGTAAAGGAGATTCCATAACTAGAGGCATGCAAGTAGGTAAGGGCAGGACAAATGGAAGCCACAGGAAGTGATCCAGTTTAGTCTAAAACTGAAGAGTCCATAGCAGAGGTGTCTGTGTGTGTGCTCAGTCGCATCTGACTTTTTATGACTCCACAGACTATAGCCCACCAGGCTCCTCTGTTGAAGCCTGGCTTGGAGAATTTTGAGCATTACTTTGCTAGCATGTGAGATGAGTTCAATTGTGCAGTAGTTTGAGCATTCTGTGGCATTGCCTTTCTTTGGGATTGGAATGAAAACTGACCTTTTCCAATCCTGTGGCCACTGCTGAGTTTTCCAGATTTGCTGGCACATTGAGTTTTCTTCAGCTCATTACAATGTTTCTGCTTCTTTTCTATCCTTTTTTTGTTTTACATACTAGTCCTCACATAATTTGGTTTCTGCTTTGCCCATGAGAGGATTTCTTCCAAACCTGGTGACCTTCACTGTCTTTTCACAGTTTTTTTTAAACTTTTTATTTCATATTGGAGTATAGCTGATCAACAATGTTGTGATAGGTTCAGGTTGAAAGCAAAAGGATTCAGAAATACATATACATGTATCCATTCTCCCTCAAATCCCCTCTCATGCAAGCTGCCACTTAACACTGAACAGAGTTCCCTGTGCTATACAGTAGGTCCTTGCTGGTTACCCATTTTAAATATAGCAGTGTGTCAGTTTGGGATTGACATGTTCCCAACAGAGTTGTTTTTTTTTTTTTAATAAATTAATTAATTTATTTTAGTTCAGTTCAGTTTAGTCATGTCCGACTCTTTGCGACCCCATGAACTGCAGCACGTCAGGCCTCCCTGTCCATCACCAACTCCCAGAGTTCACCCAAACCCATGCCCATTGAGTCAGTGATGCCATCCAACTATCTCATCCTCTGTCATCCCCTTCTCCTCCTGCCTTCAATTTTTCCCAATTTTAGGGTCTTTTCCAATAAATCAGCTCTTTGCATCAGGTAGCCAAAATATTGGAGTTTCAGCTTCAACATCAGTCCTTCCAATGAACACCTGGGACTGATCTCCTTTAGGATGGACTGGTTGAATCTGCTTGCTGTCCAAGGGACTCTCAAGAGTCTTCTCCAACACCACAGTTTCAAAAGCATCAATTCTTTGGTGCTCAGCTTTCTTTATACTCCAACTCTCACATCCATACATGACTAATGGAAAAACCATAGCCTTGACTAGACAGACATTTGTTTACAAAGTAATGTCTCTGCTTTTTAATATGCTGTCTAGGTTGGTCATAACTTTCCTTCCAAGGAGTAAGTGTCTTTTAATTTCATGGCTGCAATCACCATCTGCAGTGATTCTGGAGCCCCCCAAAATAAAGTCAGCCAGTGTTTCCCCATCTGTTTGCCATGAAGTGATAGGAGGCTAATTACTTTACAATATTGAAGTGGTTTTGCCATACATTGACATGAATCAGCCATGGGTTGTACATGTGTTTCCCATCCTGAACCCCCCTCCCACCTTCCTCCCCATCCCATCCCTCAGGGTCATCCCAGTGCACCAGCCCTGAGCACCCTGTCTCATGCATTGAGCCTGGACTGACAATTTGCTTCACATATGATAATATACATGTTTCAATGCTATTCTCGCAAATCATCCCACCCTTGCATTTTCCCACTGAGTCCAAAAGACTGTTCTATACGTCTGTGTCTCTTTTGCTGTCTCGCATATCGGGTCATCATTACCATCTTTCTAAATTGCATATATATGCGTTAGTACACTGTATTGGTGTTTTTCTTTCTGACTTACTTCACTCTGTATAATAGGCTCCTGTTTCATCCACCTCATTAGAATTGATTCAAATGCATTCTTTTTAATGGCTGAGTAATATTCCATTGTGTATATGTACCACAGCTTTCTTATCCATTCGTCTGCTGATGGACATCTAGGTTGCTTCCATGTCCTGGCTTGTCTATTCACATTTAAAAATAAGACATTAAAATGCCAATGTAAGCTCCAAGTGGGGGACCTCACTAAAGGTCATTGGTGACTGCTAGTCCGGGGATTCCTTTCAGGCTCCACAGCCTTTTCTTGGTCCAGTCAGTTTATCCAGAAAGGAGTCCTCCAATCTCCTGCCTGGAGGATACAGCACTAGCTAACCAGTGACCTGGAAGTTGATCAGAAGTGAAGTGATCAAGAACAGGGTGCTAAGGATTTCACCACTGATTAAGGAGTCTTCCAGTTAATGTGTTTGTTTTCAATTTACTGTCTTACCCCACTCCCTCAACTGGTTCTTCTCTTACATCTTAAAAGAGGAACAAATAAAATAGCTAAATAAATGAATAAAATGTCAAAAACAAAGACTACAAAAGATAAAATAATCAAAGCAGGGCACTGTCATCTCCATTGAATAATGTTTAATAACACCAGCATCTTTTGTCTCCTTCTACATTTCAAAGAATTTGATTCCAGTTGTCTAAAACATTTTAAGCTCCCCACCAAAAGATAAAACAAAAGATTATTTCAGATTTGTTTATAAAAGAACAATACAAAACAAAAACGTAAGAAATCTTTCATTAAAAAGTATTCTCAGAGGCGGTCGTAAGATGGTGGAGGAATAGGATGGGGAGACCACTTTCTCCCCCACAAATTCATCAAAAGAACATTTAAACGCTGAGTAAATTCCACAAAACAACTTCTGAATGCCGGCAGAGGACATCAGGGACCCAGAAAAGCAGCCCATTGTCTTCAAAAGGAGGTAGGAAAAAATATAAAAGACAAAAAAAGAGACAAAAGAGGTAGGGACAGAGCTCCGTCCTGGGAAGGGAGTCTTAAAAAGAGAGAAGTTTCCAAACACCAGGAAACACTCTCACTGCCGATTCTGTGGCGAGCCTTGGAAGCACAGAGGGCAACATAACAGGGAGGAAAAATAAATAACTAAAACCCACAGATTATGTGCCCAATGGTAACTCCCCCAGTGGAGAAGCAGCGCAGACACCTGCACCTGCCACTAGCAAGTGGAGGCTGGACAGGGAGGTGTGGGCTGCATTGCTTAGAATAAGGACCAGGCCTGAATGCCCGAGGGCAATCTGAGCGAACTAACTTGGGCTAGCAAACCAGACTGCAGGATAGCTACCACGCGCAAAGCCCTAACCTAAGACATCACCAGGCCTGCGCACAGAACTAAGGACTGAACAGAACTAGCCAGCTGCAGACCATCCCCCTCTGGTGACAGGCAGCCAGAGCCAGAAAGGGGCAATCAGAGCCCCAGAGAGACATTATCTACCAACCTGCAAGCAGGCTTCTTTGCTAACTAAGACTTCTTGTGGTTCTGGACATCTGCCTGCGAAGGTGCACCGGTTGTACACCCAGAAAACCGAGTGGCAGGGACTGGGGAGGTGATAAGTCACAGCGACCATGCTCGCCAAACACCTTATCACCTGAGCTGCTCGGACCTGAGAAGGGCACAAAACACAGGCCCAACCGAGTCTGCATCTCTGAGGACTACCCAAGTGCCTGGACCTGAGCAGCTTAGACCTGGGAGGTGCATGCAGCCCAGGGCTGGCCTCAGACGGTTCCCGGCGGAGCAACCTAGAGCCTGAGCAGTGTGGGCAGGGAGGGCACAAGCGCCATGACGGGGGCAGGCCCAGTGTGACTGAGATACTGTGAGCACACGCCAGTGTTATTTGTTTGCAGTGTCCCTCCCTCCCCACAGTGCGACTGAACAAGTGAGCCTAAAAAAAAAAAAAAAAGTGTCCACCACCACCCCCCTTGTGTCAAGGCGGGAATCAGACACTGAAGAGATCAGCAAATAGAAGAAGCTAAAACAGAGGAAACCGCCTTGGAAGTGACAGGTGCAATAGATTAAAACCCTGTAGTTAGTACCGACTGCATAGGAAGGGGCCTATAGATCTTGAGAAATATAAGCTGGACCAAGGAACTATCCAAAAAAGAACTGACCCCACCTTGCCCACAACACCACCAAAGAAAGTCCTAGATATATTTTTACAATCATTTAAAAAAAATTTTTTTTAATTTATTTATTTATTTATTTTCAATTTTAATTTAAAAAAATTATACATGTGTTCCCCATCCTGAACCCTCCTCCCTCCTCCCTCCCCATACCATCCCTCTGGGTCGTCCCAGTGCACCAGCCCCAAGCATCCAGCATCGTGCATTGAACCTGGACTGGTACTTATAAAAAAATTTTAAGTCCTCTATTACTCTTTTAATTTTCATTTTTATAACCTACTATTACTTTGCAAAAAAAAAGACCCTGTTTTTTAAAGCAAACTTCATATATATATATTTATAATTTTTGTGACTTTTTTCTTTAATATTGTATTTTTGAAAATCCAACCTCTACTCTAGATTTTTAATCTTTGCTTTTTGTTATTTGTTATCAATTTTGTACCTTTAAGAACCCAATATTCAGTACCCATTTTTACTTGGGAGTGAGATTACTGGCTTGACTGCTCTCTCCCCCTTTGGACTCTCCTTTTTCTCCACCAGGTGGCCTCTGTCTCCTCCTTCCCCCTTCTCTTCTCTACCCAACTCTGTGAATCTCTGTGTGCTCCAGATGGTGGAGAACACTTAAGGAACTGATTACTGGCTGGATCTGTCTCTCTTCTTTTGATTCCCCCCTTTTATCCTCCTGGCCACCTCTGTCTCCTTCCTCCCTCTTCTCTTCTCTGTATAACTCTGTGAACATCTCTGAGCGGTCCAGACTGTGGAGTGCACATAAGGAAGTGATAACTGGCTAGCTTGCTCTCTCCTCTTTTGATTCCACCTCATCTCATTCAGGTCACCTCTAACTCCCTCCTCCCTCTTCTCCATGTAACTCTGTGAATCTCTCTGGGTGTCCCTCACTGTGGAGAAGCTTTTCATCTTTAACCTAGATGTTTTATCAACGGTGCTGTATAGAAGGAGAAGTCTTGAGACTACTGTAAAAATAAGACTGAAAACCAGAAGCAGGAGGCTTAAATCCAAATCCTGAGAATACCAGAGAACTGACTCCAGGGAACATTAATCAACAGGAGCTCATCAAACGCCTCCATATTTACACTGAAACCAAGCACCACCCAAGGGCCAACAAGTTCCAGAGCAAGACATACCACACAAATTCTCCAGCAACACAGGAACACAGCCCTGAGCTTCAATATACAGGCTGCCCAAAGTTACTCCAAACCCACTGACATCTCATAACACATTACTGGACACTTCATTGCACTCCAGAGAGAAGAAATCCAGCTCCACCCACCAGAACACAGACACAAGCTTCCCTAACCAAGAAACCTTGACAAGCCACCAGTACAACCCCACCCACAGCGAGGAAACTCCACAATAAAGAGAACTCCACAAACTGCCAGAATACAGAAAGGCCACCCCAAACTCAGCAATATAAACAAGATGAAGAGACAGAGGAATACCCAGCAGGTAAAGGAATGGGATTAATGCCCACCAAACCAAACAAAAGAGGAAGAGATAGGGAATCTACCTGATAAAGAATTCCAAATAATGATAGTGATAATGATCCAAAACCTTGAAATCAAAATGGAATCACAGATAAATAGCCTGGAGACAAGGATTGAGAAGATGCAAGAGAGGTTTAACAAAGACCTAGAAGAAATAAAAAAGAGTCAATATATAATGTCAATATATAAAGTCAATATATAATATATAACGCATAATGCAATAAATGAGATCAAAAACACTCTGGAGGGAACAAATAGTAGAATAATGGAGGCAGAAGATAGGATTAGTGAAATAGAAGATAGAATGCTAGAAATAAATAAATCAGAGAAAAAAAGAAAAACAAATTAAAAGAAATGAGGACAATCTCAGAGACCTCCAGGACAGTGTTAAACGCCCCAACATTCGAATCATAGGAGTCCCAAAAAAGATGACAAAAAGAAAGACCATGAGAAAATACTTGAGAAGATAATAGTTGAAAACTTCCCTAAAATGGGGAAGGAAATAATCACCCAAGTCCAAGAAACCCAGAGAGTCCCAAACAGGATAAACCCAAGGTGAAACACCCCAAGACACATATTAATTAAATTAATAAAGATCAAACACAAAGAACAAATATTAAAAGCAGCAAGGGAAAAACAAATAACACACAAGGGGATTCTCATAAGGATAACAGCTGATCTTTCAATAGAAACTCTTCAAGCCAGGAGGGAATGGCAAGACATACTTAAAGTGATGAAAGAAAATAACCTACAGCCCAGATTACTGTACCCAGAAAGGATCTCATTCAAATATGAAGGAGAAATCAAAAACTTTACAGACAAGCAAAAGCTGAGACAATTCAGCACCACCAAACCAGCTCTCCAACAAATGCTAAAGGATATTCTCTAGACAGGAAACACGAAAAGGGTGTATAAACTCAAACCCAAAACAATAAAGTAAATGGCAACGGGATCATACTTATCAATAATTACCTTAAATGTAAATGGGTTGAATGCCCCAACCAAAGACAAAGACTGGCACAATGGATACAAAAATAAGACCTCTATATATGTTGTCTACAAGAGACCCAGCTCAAAACAGGGGACACATACAGACTGAAAGTGAAGGGCTGGAAAAAGATATTCCATGCAAATAGAGGCCAAAAGAAAGCAGGAGTAGCAATACTCATATCAGATAAAATAGACTTTAAAACAAAGGCTGTGAAAAGAGACAAAGAAGGACACTACATAATGATCAAAGGATCAATCCAAGAAGATATAACATAAATATATATGCACCCAACATAGGAGCACCGCAATATGTAAGACAAATGCTAACAAGTATGAAAGGGGAAATTAACAATAACACAATAATAGTGGGAGACTTTAATACCCCACTCACACCTATGGATAGATCAACTAAACAGAAAATTAACAAGGAAACACAAACTTTAAATGATACAATAGACCAGTTAGACCTAATTGATATCTATAGGACATTTCACCCCAAAACAATGAATTTCACCTTTTTCTCAAGTGCACACGGAAACTTCTCCAGGATAGATCATATCCTGGGCCATAAATCTAGCCTTGGTAAATTCAAAAAAATTGAAATCATTCCAAGCATCTTTTCTGACCACAATGCAGTAAGATTAGATCTCAATTACAGGAGAAAAACTATTAAAAATTTCAACATATGGAGGCTGAACAACACACTGCTGAATAACCAACAAATCACAGAAGAAATCAAAAAAGAAATCAAAATTTGCATTGAAATGAATGAAAATGAAAACACAACAACCCAAAAGGTGTGGGAAACTGTAAAAGCAGGGCCAAGGGGAAAGTTCATAGCAATACAGGCATACCTCAAGAAACAAGAAAAAAGTCAAATAAATGACCTAACTCTGCACCTAAAGCAACTAGAAAAGGAAGAAATGAAGAACCCCAGGGTTAGTAGAAGGAAAGAAATCTTAAAAATTAGGGCAGAAATAAATGCAAAAGAAACAAAAGAGACCATAGCAAAAATCAACAAAGCCAACAGCTGGTTCTTTGAAAGGATAAATAAAATTGACAAACCATTAGCCAGACTCATCAAGAAACAAAGGGAGAAAAATCAAATCAATAAAATTAGAAATAAAATGGAGCGATCACAACAGACAACACAGAATACAAAGGATCATAAGAGACTACTATCAACAATTATATGCCAAGAAAATGGACAACGTGGAAGAAATGGACAAATTCTTAGAAAAGTACAACTTTCCAAAACTGAACCAGGAAGAAATAGAAAATCTTTACAGACCCATCACAAGCATGGAAATTGAAACTGTAATCAGAAATCTTCCAGCAAACAAAAGCCCCGGTCCAGACGGCTTCACAGCTGAATTCTACCAAAAATTTAGAGAAGAGCTAACACCTATCCTACTCAAACTCTTCCAGAAAATTGCAGAGGAAGGTAAACTTCCAAACTCATTCTATGAGGCCACCATCACCCTAATACCAAAACCTGACAAAGATCCCACAAAAAAAAAAAAAACTACAGGCCCAATATCACTGATGAACATAGATGCAAAAATCCTTAACAAAATTCTAGCAATCAGAATCCAACGACACATTAAAAACATCATACACCATGACCAAGTGGGCTTTACCCCAAGGATGCAAGGATTCTTCAATATCTGCAAATCAATCAATGTAATACATCACATTAACAAATTGAAAAATAAAAGCCATATGATTATCTCAATAGATGCAGAGAAAGCCTTTGACAAAATTTAACATCCATTTATGATAAAAACTCTCCAGAAAGCAGGAATAGGAGGAACATACCTCAACATAATAAAAGCTACATATGATAAACCCACAGCAAACATTGTCCTCAATGGTGACAAATTGAAAGCATTTCCCCTAAAATCAGGAATAAGACAAGGGTGCCCACTTTCACCACTACTATTCAACATAGTTTTGGAAGTTTTGGCCACAGCAATCAGAGCAGAAAAAGAAATAAAAGGAATCCAAACTGGAAAAGAAGAAGTAGATGACATGATCTTCTACATAGAAAACACTAAAGACTCCACCAGAAAATTACTAGAGCTAATTAATGAATATAGTAAAGTTGCAGGATATAAAATCAACACACAGAAATCCCCTGCATTCCTATACACTAATAATGAGAAAATAAAAAGAGAAATTAAGGAAACAATTCCATTCACCATTGCGATGAAAAGAATAAAATACTTAGCAATATATCTACCTAAAGAAACTAAAGACCTATATATAGAAAACTATAAAACACTGGTGAAAGAAATCAAAGAGGACACTAATAGATGGAGAAATATACCATGTTCATGGATTGGAAGAATCAATATACTGAAAATGAGTATACTACCCAAAGCAATCTATAGATTTAATGCAATCCCTATCAAGCTACCAACAGTATTTTTCACAGAGCTAGAACAAATAATTTCACAATTTGTATGGAAATACAAAAAACCTCGAATAACCAAAGCAATCTTGAGAAAGAAGAATGGAACTGGAGGAATCAACCTGCCTGACTTCAGGCTCTACTATAAAGCCACAGTCATCAAGACAGTATGGTACTGGCACAAAGACAGAAATATAGATCAATGGAACAAAATAGAAAGCCCAGAGATAAATCCACGCACATATGGACACCTTATCTTTGACAAAAGAGGCAAGAATATACAATGGAGGAAAGAATCTCTTTAACAAGTGGTGCTGGGAAAACTGGTCAACCACTTGTAAAAGAATGAAACTAGAACACTTTCTAACACCATACACAAAAATAAACTCAAAATGGATTAAAGATCTCAACGTAAGACCAGAAACTATAAAACTTCTAGAGGAGAACATAGGCGAAACACTCTCCGACATAAATCACAACAGGATCCTCTATGACCCACCTCCCAGAGTAATGGAAATAAAAGCAAAAATAAACAAATGGGACCTAATTAAACTTAAAAGCTTCTGCACAACAAAGGAAACTATAAGCAAGGTGAAAAGGCAGCCTTCAGAATGGGAGAAAATAATAGCAAATGAAGCAACTGACAAAGAATTAATCTCAAAAATATACAAGCAACTCCTGCAGCTCAATTCCAGAAAAATAAATGACCCAATCAAAAAATGGGCCAAAGAACTAAATAGACATTTCTCCAAAGAAGACATACAGATGGCTGACAAACACATGAAAAGATGCTCAACATCACTCATTATCAGAGAAATGCAAATCAAAACCACTATGAGGTACCATTTCACGCCAGTCAGAATGGCTGCGATCCAAAAGTCTACAAGCAATAAATGCTGGAGAGGGTGTGGAGAAAAGGGAACTCTCTTACACTGTTGGTGGGAATGCAAACTAGTACAGCCACTATGGAGAACAGTGTGGAGATTCCTTAAAAAACTGGAAATAGAACTGCCTTATGATCCAGCAATCCCACTGCTGGGCATACACACTGAGGAAACCAGAAGGGAAAGAGATACGTGTACCCCAATGTTCATCGCAGCACTGTTTATAATAGCTAGGACATGGAAGCAACCTAGATGCCCATCAGCAGATGAATGGATAAGAAAGCAGTGGTACAGATACACAATGCAGTATTACTCAGCCATTAAAAAGAATACATTTGAATCAGTTCTAATGAGGTGGATGAAACTGGAACCTATTATACAGAGTGAAGTAAGCCAGAAAGAAAAACACCAATACAGTATACTAACACATATATATGGAATTTAGAAAGATGGTAACAATAACCCTGTGTACGAGACAGCAAAAGAGACACTGATGTATAGATCAGTCTTATGGACTCTGTGGGAGAGGGAGAGGGTGGGAAGATTTGGGAGAATGGCATTGAAACATGTATAATATCACGTATGAAAGGAGTTGCCAGTCCAGGTTCGATGCACGATACAGGATGCTTGGGGCTGGTGCACTGGGACGACCCACAGGGAGGGTATGGGGAGGGAGGAGGGAGGAGGGTTCAGGACAGGGAACACAGGTATACCTGTGGTGGATTCATTTCGATATTTGGCAAAACTAATACAATATTGTAAAGTTTAAAAAAACAAAACAAAACACAATGAGGTACCATTTCACGCCAGTCAGAATGGCTGTAATCCAGAAGAATTTGTAGAATCCAAAAATTCTACCAGCAATAAATGCTGGAGAGGGTGTGAAGAAAAGGGAACCCTCTTACACTGTTGGTGGCAATGCAAACTAGTACAGCCACTATGGAGAACAGTGTGGAGATTCCTTAAAAAACTGGAAATAGAACTGCCATATGACCCAGAAATCCCACTGCTGGTCTTACACACAGAGGAAACCAGAATTGAAAGAGACACATGTACCCCAATGTTCATCACAGCACTGTTTATAATAGCCAGGACATGGAAGCAACCTAGATGTCCATCAGCAGACGAATGGATAAGAAAGCTATGGTACATATACACAATGGAGTATTACTCAGCCATTAAAAAGAATACATTTGAATCAGTTCTAATGAATTGATGAAACTGGAGCCTATTATATAGAGTGAAGTAAGCCAGAAAGAAAAACACCAATACAGTATGCTAACACATACATATGGAATTTAGAAAGATGGTAACGATAACCCTGTATGCGAGACAGCAAAAGAGACGCAGATGTATAGAACAGTCTTTTGGACTCTGTGGGAGAGGGAGAGGGTGGGATGATTTGGGAGAATGGCATTGAAACATGTATAATATCATATAAGAAATGAATCGCCAGTCCAGGTTCGATGCAGGATACAGGATGCTTGGGGCTGGTGCACTGGGACGACCCAGAGGGATGGTATGGGGAGGGAGGTGGGAGGGGGGTTCAGGATGGGGAACACGTGTACACCCGTGGCAGATTCATGTTGATGTATGGCAAACCAATATAATATTGTAAAGTAAAAAATAAATAAATAAATAAAAATAAAATTCAATGTAAAAAAAAAAGTATTCTCAGAGCCTTGAAATATCAGCTTTTACAGTTGATATCTTTGTTGTTCAGTTGCTATGTCCTGTCTGACTGTTTGCAACCCTATGCACTGCAGCACATTAGGCTTCCTTGATGTGATCTCTTTAAGCTGTTTTAAAAGAACTGCTTTTACTATGTAAGCAGTCACTAGAGTTTTGGAAACTAGCATTTGAGAAAGTCTCATGAATCAGAAGCAGGTTCAGAGTAAAGGTTAGCAGTAACTGACAGCAAAAGGAAACTGATTGTGTATCTCCGCCTGGAGGAGGGTTAACTTACAGTGCCTGCGAGAAGTCAGCAGAGGGGCTATTTTGAAACCACTGCTGCTTGGGTAATAATAAAGAGACTGGAGAACATGAAATCCAGAAAAGGAGTTGTGGGTGGAAAGAGAATCATTTTATATAATTTTGGGAACCAAAGGATACATTTGGGGTATAATTTTAGAAGAAGGACAGGACAAGACTTTAATGCTGTGATGGCTAAATTGGACAATGATGATTGTGGTTTCAGCTAGTGGACTGAAGGTCCAAGGTAGTGCCCTGGCCACAGGGCTGGCAGAAGTACAAGCTTTAACAGGAATAATCAAGACTTCGTCTGAGATAATCAATTAGAAACCTGGTGCATATTATCAGTTATGCTTTCAGATTGAAGGCTTTGAACAATCAGGCATGAAGCTGGCTGGTGTGGTTTCTCTGAAAATAAGTGGCTATAACTGACAGAGAAACAGGTGAGAAGATCTCCTGGACACATCCTGACGATAATTACATGCATCAGAAGGTGAAGGGTTGAAGGTTTACTGAACATGAGTTAAGACTTAAGATCCACGGGCCTCTCACAAGACCTCGGATGACCTTCAGTGAGCCTGAGAAACCCCTGAAATTGTCCATAAAATGTTGTCTGTACTGTATGTGCATTTTTGGAGAGCAGTTCTTTACTTTCTCTATGGTCTCAAAGAGATTCAAGAGAAAAGTTAAGAGCCACTGGATTAGAAAATGCACGTGCAGTTTGATTAGTTCCATCTATTTCTTAATTTTCTGTTGGAAAGAGAGATTGAGGGTTCATTTGTGAACGTACATTTGAGTGGTGAACAAACGCTTTTAAGTGGAAACAAATATATAAGTTCTCTTAAATTCTTAATGAGAATCTCTCTAACATCTCTCAATACTTAAAAAAATGGATAATACCAGGGCTTCCCTGGTGGCTGGCTCAGTGGTAAAGAATCCACCTGTCAATGCAGGAGACACAGGTTCGATCCCTGATCCAGGAAGATCCCATCTGCCGCAAAGCAATTGAGCTTGTGCACCACAACTACTGAGTCTGTGCTCTAGAGCCCGGGCGTGGCAACTATTGAGCCCATGTGCTGCACCCACGGAAGCCCATATACCCTAGAGCCCATGCTCCGCAACGTGAGAAGCCACTTCAATGAGAAGCCTGCGCGCCTCAGCTAGAGAGTAGCCCCCGCTTATGGTAGCTAGAGAAAATCCGGTGGAGCAATGAAGACACAGAATAGCCAAACATAAAAAAATAAAATTATGTATTAAAGAAAAGCTGAATATTAAAGAATACCAAATGGAGTGACTTCTGTGCAGGCATGACACATCACTGCGCTCATTTATCTGTCCCTCTAACTGGACTCTGAATAGTAAGAGAGCAAATGACACGAGAGTCTCACACAGTCAAAAAAAAAAGAGAAATCACTGATGAGGTGAGAAAAAAGCACATGAATCATAATGACTGGGGAGTGATAGGAGACACTGCTGTGCTGGCAGGACTCAAAGGCGTAATGTCACATAGGTCAGCTTAAAACAAAACACACCCTCCGTGATGTTCTGAGACAAGGGTCTATCATCATCAGCTTTCTCATGGAGATCCCGGCAAGCACTTGGGACATGTCTGGTTAACAAGAAGGAAATGACCTTCAACAAGATTTGTAGACTCAAATATTAAACGTGAATGCAAAAGTCTTGCATTTTAGTAAGATGATGATATAATTACCTTTCTTTTGTCCTTTTTCTATTAATTTTCATAAAGTGAATGGTAGATCTACTGATTAAAGCATCTGAATAAAAGGGGATAAGAAATGATTGCAAACAAAATGTTCCCCACATAAGCATGTTTTCTAAAAAAAATTAAATTTATCAATAAATGACATGACTCCTTAGAGGGACAAACTTTATCAGGCTCACCAAAACAAACTAGAAGCCCCAAGTTACAACAGCCATACTGACAGTTATATACTCAGCACCCAGACTCTTGTGGCAGATTTATGATTGAAAAATTACCAACTTTGTTAATGTTATCAGCATTTCTCAGTGGTAAAGATATCAGGAACACAGAAAGACAATACTTTTATGACTTAGGAAAACTCTGTTACTTAATAGCAAGATTGAGCTAAGAAGTCTTTTGTCTTTTATAACTACATTCTAGCATTCAGAAGAGACAGTATAGGAACAAATTACTGACAAATGCTTTAACTCATCATGACTGTTCTTATAAAGAAATAACTATATTAGGTGACCCTTTTAAAATATGATAAAAAGGAACTTAAAAGTACATGTTTCTAAATAGGAAGAGTAGTCTAAGCTTATGGTAATTTTTATCACAAGGCTTTGGGGAAAATATAGTTAAGTCAACATGCCCGTGTAATAAGAAGTGTAGGAAAGAGAAGAACATATTCCTCTCCTCAGTTATAAAGCTGACACTGAGTTATTATGTTCCTGCCTTTTGTTCAATATTGTTTTTGAAAAGCAAAAGAAAAAATATTGCTTTTGGTGAGAAGCGCTGGGAACAAAACCTGCAAAATGCTTAAGGTGGCGAAATGTGTGTGTTTATTTGAAAGGTTCAGGGACCTAAGATGTTTGTTCCATTTTGCACCATGGTAAACAACTGCTCTTTAGAGACAAATCCCCTGCCATGATGACAGGATTAAAAGTTAGTTATTAGAACTGAAGGAAAGGAAAAGCAAATCTGGTAAAACTCATACAAAAAAACAATAAAGCACTTCAAAGCCTGGTGCCATTCCAGTGCAGCACACGCCACCAACAAAAGCCCTGGTGTCGGGTTTAATGGACTTTGATCAAAGGGCAGCTCTGGGAGAAAGCAGCACCGCCTCATGCCTGTCCTCTCCTGCTCCCCAAAGAGTGAACAAAACCATAGTTTACAAGTGGGCGACCATGATATCTTGCTGGTCTCCAGAACAGTGGATGATTGACGATTGGAACTGGAACTAAACAGCCAGTTCACTAACACTTATAAACAAGCCAGGCGATATTGAGTGAGAAAAGTAGAGTGGCAATCATCTGACTGAAGAAATGAATTTAAATTCTCCTAAAAAAGAAATGACTTTTTCAAATTTCGCACAACGTCCATTCCCATGTACTAATTAAAATTTTGGCAGTGAGCAGAACCTAGGCACAACACGTTTTCTCTGTGGGCATAGAAGAAACCAATGAAATGCCTCAAAGACATCAGCTGAGCTGTTCAGAGGTGCCTCAGACTCCGGAGGGGCTGAGTGGGTCTTCACCCTGTCTGCAGACCTGCTCACTTCCCACCATCACAGTCCTTGGCTCTTCCCTGTTTATCAAATTAACATGAAATCCTCTGTTATGGGGCTTCCCAGGTGGCACAGTGGTAAAGAATCTGCCTGCCAATTGCAGGAGACCCGGGAAGACATGGGTTTGAGATCCCCTGAGGGAGGAAATGGCAACCCATTTCAGTATTCCTGCCTGGAGAATCCCATGGACAGAGGAGCCTGGTGGGCTATAGTCTGTGGAGTCATAAAAAGTCAGACGCGACTGAGCACACACACAGACACCTCTGCTATGGACTCTTCAGTTTTAGACTAAACTGGATCACTTCCTGTGGCTTCCATTTGTCCTGCCCTTACCTACTTGCATGCCCCTAGTTATGGAATCTCCTTTACATGCCCACTTCAATTCCTTCTGCTTCTCCTGCACCTGCTGCCGAGTTCCTCCCAGGCCTCACTGTGATGATATTACCTGTGAAATGTCTGCAGTTTTTCTTTCTCGGTTACCACTATCACTGTTAGGAGTTCAGGGTGGAGTTCAGTACCCCAGACTCCAGCTGGGAGTCCCTGACAAAGGGGACTTCCATTTGCTAATAGCCTTGTGAATAAAAAGGAACTGGCTTTATTAATAGACCTGTAAGTGCCTGAAAGCACCCCAGGAAAATTTGGTAAAAAGGTGTATGAAAGAAACCAGCCAAACTCAAGGCCATAATGGGACTTCCTACTTCTCACCCCAAAGTGAGCAGCAGAGAAGGTTACAGGGCTCGCTTCCGGTGGAGACACGGCCCAAGAGAAGCACACCTCTGGGAAGCACTAGCCCTGAACTGTGTCCCAAGTTCTCAGGCTGAAAAAAATTCAGATTAACAACTCACCCTCCAGGGGTTGGGGGAGGAAGCCCTCAGGATGGAGACAGAAAATCCCTTTACCACAGACTCAAACTGGATGGGAGGGAGGCAGAAGTAATCCATTCCCCAATTACCATTGCCTCCAAGAACCTCTGTCTCTTCTCCCTCCTGTTCATTTCCCACACTGCCATGAGGAGTATCTTTAGAAAACAAATCTGATCATGCTATTCATCTGCTCAAGAGGCTCTGATGACACTACACTACTTCTAGGATAAAGTCCAACTTCCTGGCAGGGCATGCATGGGCCCCCCTCCATCTGATCAGTGCCAAAGTTTCAGGCTTCCTCTACTTTGACTCACTTCTCATCACACGCTCACATTTGCACGGAATTCCCATTGTCAGGATGTCTGTTCCTATCACTAGGCTTTGGCACATGCTTTCAGTGTTTCTCTGCCTGAACCAGGACCCATTTCTTTATTATTATTTTTTTAAGTGAAGGAAACACACTTTATTAACAAGATGGGGGCCATCTTGGAAGGCAAGAGAGGCACCAGGGTATGGGACTGTCAGTTTTTATAGGCCTGGGTAATTTTATAAGCTAATGAGTGGGAGGAGTCTTCCAGCTATTTTGGGGAAGGTCTGGGGAATTCCAGGGATTGGGCATCACGCACTTTTTGACTCTTATGGTTGGCCTTGGAACTATCATGGTGCCCGTGGGTGTGTGGCTCCAGTTTCTTTTGATCTCATCCTTCATAATCCAGCTCATATGCTTCCCACAGGTAGTTATTTATTCTATCCTATGTTCCCAGAGCCTGTTTTCACATTTATTACACTGCATTAAAATGATTCACTTACAATCATCTCTCCCAGTTAAAGAGTAAGCTCCAAAAGAAAGTTAGTTGTTTTCCTTATCTTTGCACTTAGGAGACAGTCTTTTTAAAACAACAGATGTAGTGAGATGTAATCTATTTATATACTATTACTAATTAACTCATAAAGTATCCAATTCAGTGCCTTTTAGTATAATTATGTAACCATCACCACTCTTTACTTGTAAAATACTTCCATCACCCTCAAAAAGAAACCCCAAACCAAGTAAGCAGTCTCTTTCTTTCCCTCCCTCTCTCAAGGCCCTGGCAACTACTAATCTATTTTGTATCTCTATGGACTTTCCTATTCTGGCCACAAAATATAAATGGAACCAAATAATATATGGCCTTTTGTGTTTGTCTTCTTTCACTTAGTATAACATTTTCAGGGTTAAGCTATGTTATAGCATGCATCAGAACTTCACTCCTTTTTATGGCTGAATAAGATTCCATTGCATGGATGGATATATATATACACATATGTATAGGGCTTCCCTAGTGGCTAAGACAATAAAGAATCTTCCTGCAATGCAAGAGACCTGGGTTTGATCCCTGGGTTGGGAAGATCCCCTGGAAATGAGTATAGCTACCAACTCCAGTGTTCTTGCCTGAAGAATTCTATGAACAGATGTGCCTGGAGAACTACAGTTCATGGGATCACAAAGAGTTGGACAGGACTGAGCAATTAACACACACACACATGCCATATTTTGTTTATCTGTTAATCAACTGATAGACATTTGGACTGTTCTCAACATTTGGCTATAATGAGTCATGCTGCTATGACATTTACGTGTAAGTTTTTATGTGGATATATGTTTTTAATTCCCTTAGAAGTACAATTGCTGGGTCATACATTAAATTTGTGTTTTCACACTTTAAGAAACTGTCAGGCTGTTTTTCAAAATGGCTACACCATTTTCCATTCCTAGCAACAGCGTATTAGTGTTCTAATTTTTCTACATCTATGCCGATACACATTGTCTCTCTTAATTTTAGTCATTCTAGTGGGTGTGAAGTGGTATTAGTGGTTTTTGATTTGCATTTCATATAAATTTTTTAAAATTAATTTTTATTGGGGTATGGTTGATTTGTATATATTTATAGTATTAGTATTACTCTTGCCTGGAAAATCCCATGGACGGAGGAGCCTGGTAGGCTGCAATCCATGGGGTCGCTAAGAGTCAGACATGACTGAGCAACTTCACTTTCACTTTTCATTTTCATGCATTGGAGAAGGAAATGGCAACCCACTCCCGTGTTCTTGCCTGGAGAATCCCAGGGACAGGGGAGCCTGGTGGGCTGCCATCTACAGGGTCGCACAGAGTCGGACACGACTGAAGTGACTTAGCAGCAGCAGCATAGTATTAGGTTCTGCTGTACAGCAAAGTGAAACAGTTATATATAATAATCTTAATAAATGTTTATATAATGAATAATCTTTGAATGCCCTGTGGTAGGAGAGACAGGGTGGGACCTGGGACCCTTTGCTGCAGCCCTTGCAACTGGACAAATGGCTCCTTGAGCAACAAAATACAAAGAAACTACAAGGGACTGAAAATAACTGTGTGCACTGTGCAGTTGGGGCAGGACACAAAAAGATCAAACAACCCAACTGCTACTTCTCAAGACCAGGAGCAAAATCTGGGTGTTGGGAGCAAAAGCAGGGTATTGTGCATGCCCCCTGTACTCAGTACTACCAAAGAAGCAAACTACCTAAGCCACCCCTCCAGCCAAACCTCTGGACACACCCCTGTTCTCACTCCAGCTTGCTCCTCCTGAATGGGAGAGCTAGCAAGGGAACCTGTTGCATATTCTTGCTCCCTTCTACTGCAGCAGGGGTCCCAGGAAAGCTTTGTCTGACATTCTTGTCTGGTCTCTGATCAATTTCTGTTGATTAAGGAGGCAAAAAACCCTGGTCCATAACAGTAGTACACATCCTATAGACACTGGTTAAAGAATAATTTCAGTTTTCTTTTCATTCCACAAATAATTGGGGATCCACAATGGGCTAATGCATTTGGTATAATTTGGCAAGGTTATGAAGGTATTAAAAGATGCTTACTCCTTGGAAGGAAAGTTATGACCAACCCAGACAGCATATTGAAAAGCAGAGACATTACTTTGTCAACAAAGGTCCGTCTAGTCAAGGCTATGGTTTTTCCAGTGGTCATGTATGGATGTGAGAGTTGGACTGTGAAGAAAGCTGAGTGCTGAAGAATTGATGCCTTTGAACTGTGGTGTTGGAGAAGACTCTTGAGAGTCCCCTGGACTGCAAGGAGATCCAACCAGTCCATCCTAAAGGAGATCAGTCCTGAATATTCTTGGAAGGACTGATGTTGAAGCTGAAACTCCAATACTTTGGCCACCTGATGCGAAGAGCTGACTCATTTGAAAAGACCCTGATGCTGTGAAAGATTGAGGGCAGGAGGAGAAGGGGACGACAGAGGATGAGATGGTTGGATGGCATCACCAGCTCAATGGGCATGGGTTTGGGTGGACTCCAGGAGTTGGTGATGGACAGGGAGGCCTGGCGTGCTGTGGTTCATGGGGTCACAAAGAGTTGGACACGACTGAGCCACTGAACTGAACTGAACTGATGAAGGTAGACTTTGTAGCTGAAAGCCCTGAGTTCAAATCCAAACTCTGCTACTTATTGGCTACATGAACTTAGGCAGGTGATCTTTAATCTTTCTGAGCTTTATTGGGGCAGGGTAATATTATCTGACTCTGGTACTGCCCTGAATGTTAAATAGTCTTGAGTTTTTAAGGGCTTGGAATACTGAGTACAGTACATGTTAATTATTATCACCGAGTGAACTGAAGTTACAAAGGCAAACAAGAAAAATGCCTAATAATAGCACTATGTGATGTAAGCTGTGACAGAGATATTTATATGTTTCCACAGTAATGAGGCTACCCTCTTGTCATTATTAGGCTATTATGCAAACTAATTACATCATGTTTACATAGTGGCTTGAATTCTAAAATACATACTAAATAAATATTCTGATTTAAGATGTGTTACCTTCAAGAAGATCCAACCAGTCCATTCTGAAGATCAGCCCTGGGATTTCTTTGGAAGGAATGATGCTAAAGCTGAAACTCCAGTACTTTGGCCACCTCATGCGAAGAGTTGACTCATTGGAAAAGACTCTGATGCTGGGAGGGATTGGGGGCAGGAGGAGAAGGGGACGACAGAGGATGAGATGGCTGGATGGCATCACTGACTCGATGGACATGAGTCTGAGTGAACTCCGGGAGCTGGTGATGGACAGGGAGGCCTGGCGTGCTGCGATTCATGGGGTCGCAAAGTTGGACATGACTGAGAGACTGAACTGAACTGAACCTTCAAGAAAGTAGTGCTTTAGCATACTGAGAAACAAGAGATTTTTGGATAAGAATGATTTATACTTCATGAATAAAGAGCTCCTGTGATCAATTTTCTTTTTTGCTGTCACAATTTTTTTTCCAACTAGACAGTACGTGGGAAATAAAGTAATTTTTTATATGTATGACATGATTTCTTATTTGCAGTTCTTAGGTCAACAAAACAAACATTTTTTACAATGTTGGCATTTAATAAAAAACGTAAAGTTTGTTTTGAATTTGGAGTGCATATTTTTAAATTTCAGTGTGCTAAAGAGCTCTCCTTTTCAGTTCCATAGAATTTTTTATCAGCAGACTGGTAAGCATTCTATAGATTTTTAATGCAAATATGGGTGTTTTAATGCAAATGTAAATTTGCCTTGGGTGAAGGCCATTCTAGATGGCCTTGAGGAGAGTAGACCAGGGGACTTGAAGACTATGACAGAGAAAAGGCAGGCTGTGAGCCAGGTCAATGATGAAGTTCTACGGCAAGGAAAGAAAGGTGAGACAATCAAGGAGAGGCTCGTGAGGAGAAAGAATTAGGAGATGTTGAGCTAAAAGCCTTCAAAATGAAAACAATGGCTGAGGGAAAGCAGAGACTGCAGTGTGACTGAAATTGGAAACTGGAGATTTATTCCACAATGGAAAGAACTGCTGTCTGAAGTAATGAAATGGAAGCAGCTCTGGCTCAATGGGGCTTCCCCAGTGGCTCAGATGGTAAAGAATTCACCTGCAATGCAGGAGACCCGGGTTTGAGCCCTGGGTCAGGAAGATCCCCCTGGAGGAGGAAATGGCAACCCACTCAAGTATTCTTGCCTGGAGAAACCCATAGACAGAGGAGACTGGAGGGGCTAAAGTCCACGGGGTCACAAAAGAGTCAGACCTGACTGAGCATGCACATGCTGGCTTAGTGAGATTTGGAGAAGAGAAGCCAAGCCCAAAGAAGATTTATCCTAAGCAGGAGCTGGATTTGTTACCCATATGAAGTTAGAGTCCTTTCTTTTGCTTATCTGTGAATCTCTTATGCACCAAGTTTCTCTTCAGCTATTTTATTTTGTATACATATATAATGAATGAAAGGGACCTCAGAGCCATCTAGTGATCTAGGGACTTAAGTAGCTGGGCAAATGATGCTGCTGGCTCTTATGCATTAAGAGCCAAAAGAGGATGAGTAAAGAAGAGTGAAGGGAAGGGCCCAATTTCCCATAGCTGTCGCTAAAGCAAGGGATACCCATGAGATGATGGCAGGAGAAAATGAAAATTATAGAGGCAGGCTTCTTATATGATTACTCCACTCATTCTATTTTATCCAGAAACAGCTTTTAATTACTTGGAAATGACAATATAGACTGCTATAGCCCATACCTTTCTCTCCTTCCATCTGGAGACGCCCTACTTTATCACTCCTTGGAAGCCAATGTAGGAAAATCGAAACACTGCAAAACCAAGAGAACTGAGAAGTCATGTATGTGGAAGAAGGTGTAGAAAGAAGGAAGAATCTTGAGAAAGTGGATCCTATATGAGACAGTGACCTTGGTGATGGCCTCTAGAAGGAAGTGGTTACTGAAGGGACAGCCAACTGGGCTGTGCAAAGTCACCCTGCTTCGTGGTGGTAGAAGTACTTCTTTTCGTTTGAGTTGGACTTCAACTTGAGCTTCATTTGGGTTAATAAATAATCTTTTTAAAATGTAAATATATCTAGGATGGGTAAAGAACTGTGACTCATACATTTATATGGATTAATTTTATGCAGGGTGTTATTTAAATACTTAATAACAGCTACAGCAGAGGTATTAACCAGAGTCCTTGAGGCCAAGGCTGTGAAGGATCACGGGAGGCCCAGGTGGTGGGTGAGGGAGTACAATGAAGGGATTGAAGACGTGGCTGTTTACTGTTACCAAATACTTAACATTTAACAGCCAGTACACTTATACCCATATACACTGGTAGAGTGCTGGCCCTGGTTCCATACATTTTTAATAAGCTGAGTTCTGTGACAAAGTATTCTGATTAAGAGAGGAGGGAGACAAAGATAATGCCAATGTCATTCTGAATGAACACCAGGGGAGAAAGAAGACAAGAAAGAACAAAATTAATATAAAAATTCTGTCCAGGAAAATATTCTTTCATTTTCCTCCTCTTCCCAATCACAGGTCTCCCTGTACCCAGGACCCATAATAATACTAATACTAGCTCTATATCAATCCACAGGGAACAAATTTGCCAAAAGCCCATATGCTAAAGACTAAGCCAAGGTGTCTTAGACAGTAAAGAATCTGATTGCAATTCAGAAGTCCCAGTTCAATTCTTTGGTCAGGAAAATCCCCTGGAGAAGGGAATGTCTACCCACTCCAGTATTCTTACCTGGAGAATTCCATGGACAGAGGAGCCTGGCAGGTTACAGTCCATGGGGTCGCAAAGAGTCGGACATGAATGAGCAACTAACACTTTCACATGCTAAATGTCAGTCCACCTGAAACCCAAATCACTGGAGACCAATTTGTCAGATGCACCACATTCACTGGCTTTCTAAAAATCATTCTTAGAGTCCACAACGTTTTGAATGTGATGAACTGGAAGAGTCAAGATGACTGTGGCGAACCAGGGACCCAGGCTCCTTCCTGCCTGGGTTCATCCTCTCTCTGCCCTACAGGTTCTCTCTCTGCTCCTTGGAGCCTCCAAGTCTCCCTTACTCTAAAGCTGACAGCCTGGGCAAGTCTCACACTAACAAGCACAATCTATTCCTCTGGCCTTGGGAGGTCCTTCTTTGCCCTAACTCTAACCTCCAGATGCAGCAGCCACACGCTGGGACAGAGATAAAATGAACATTCCTTAAAATGCTGACACTACAGAAATATTCGTAAGCTATTAAAAACCATCCAATTAGAACTGTTATCAACATTTCAGTTAAACAAGTTTTTGATGACAGTGGGCAAAGTTAATTTGGCAAAGTTTAATCGGTAAAATTGGAAGTATCCTAAAAATGCTAAATGTAGGCAACTTTTTTTAAAAAGGCTTTAAAAAAGGATCTGAAAGACATCAGTATAAATAGAAAAATTCCCATAGGAAATGCTGAAATTTTGGCAGCACTCAGAAGAACATGTTGGTTAAATTTCCTTAGGATTTCTCAACAAATTGAACATTTCTTAAGATGCATGAAGCTGGAGGGTATAAAGACAAAGGGATAAGCAGCTACCTCACCTAAGGTCCTTAAAGCACACTTCACACCTTGGCCAACAAACAAGGAAACAAATACAAAGCAAATCGAATAAAATGGTCTCTTCTCATTTTAAGATTCCCATCTATACAAAACCATCTGTGTAAAAGGCATGCATTGAGAAATCTGTGTGAGTTAACACTAACCTTTTGAAAGGTTAAACACCTAATTCAAGAAAAGCAAGATTTGCTAAGGGTGATAGGTGATTTTTTTTTTTTTAACTTTCTATACAGATACATAATTTTCTTTGGAGACACCTAAAAACAATAAACATATATATATATATACACACACACACACACACACACATATGTGGGAACATGTGTTTCAAGTTCTTAATATTTATCTTAGGAAGGAACTCAGACAGTTCAACAGGAAATTTTAGTGGAAAAACAGCTACAAATCATGGTTTTAGTTATATATTTTTAAAATACCTAGCATATCTATTGATTTTTATAGACCAAAATACAACATAATAAACACTACTAAAATAAAAGTACTTTTTAAAATAAGAGAAAAATATATTGGAAATAATTCTTTTTTTTTTTTTTTTTAAACAAATGTGACAGAATGGCATTTTGGTATCCTAGAAAAGAAAAATGTACTAGCCCTCCAAATAGCATACAAAAAAATGTAATAAGGTTCCACATAAAAAACATTATATATTTTATGGAACTAAACTTGAGATTAAAATTTTAATTTTGCATTATGAGAAAATGTGTACAGACTTCAATTTCATTCCTATAATAGTGGATCAATTCTTTCAAAAATTACAATTAAACTCCCCATTAACTCTCATACCATTTTGAACCAGAAGAGCTAGGAAAAAGACAGTTTGAATGACTATATGCTCCTCTAATATATTATCTCTTATTCAGTTGCTATATGGCCTCCAAATAGCATTTGTGATTGTACAGACAATATAACAAATATCCATATACCCATCATTCAAAATTTACAGATACTAACATTTTAATATTTACTTCTGAACTTTTTTAAAATAAAATACTTCTGATAAAGCTGCTGCCACACTTTTAGTCTCCCTTAGACTCATTCTTCTCTTCTTTCAGAGGCAATAAGTTTAATATGTATTCTTCCAATCTATGTTTACATATCTTATTTTATATATATGTATTCACAAATACATAATATTATTTGTGTGTTTGTGTGTGCTGTGCATTAAAAAAATAACATCATGTTTTCAAAATATGGTCATGTTCATACATATAAACCTAAGTCATTCATGTTAACTTCTAAGTAGTATCTTGTGACAGTTGATTTAGCCATTGTCCTATTGATGGACATTTGGTTGTTTCCAATTTTTTGTGTTCCAAAAAGGATCACTGAGTACACATCTTTGTACATGTATCCTTACATATATGCAGAAGAATGTATTCCTTGCTATGAAACTATTTTAGTTGTAGGAATGAGGTATTACCTCATACCAGTCAGAACCGCCATCATTAAAAAAGTCTACAAAAAATAAACCCTACAATCCCACTCCTAGGCATGAAGGAGGAAACAGACAGAACAGGCTTCGTCTTGAAAGCAGGACTCCATCTTGGCCTGGACCATGGACTTTGATCTATATGCCCAGTATCTATGGAAACGACATACCAACTGGAAAACCAGACCCCCGCCCCCGCCCCCATGGAAGAGCCCCAGGGCTCATACCTAGACTCTCGTCAACTAAAAGAATACCCTAATTATCTGTGTAACCGAATAGAATCATAAATTCTATTATGCTTATTGGGGTATGACCACAGGCCTATTGATAATTGTCCACTGTTAACTACCTAGACCTAAGGCATATGAATCACGGGTTATCTTTGACCGTATCTTTCTTTTCCTTTGTTCAGACTAGTTTCAGGGAATTTGGGGAGGTGGGTTTGGGCATGTACACTTAGGGTATATAAGGTTTTCACAAAAACTGGTCGGGGTCCTTGGCTAAGAGGAGACTCTGACTTGGGCCCGCCGATGTAATAAACTGCACTCCACTATCTACATTGTCCTTCTGAGTGAGTTTGTTTCCCGGAACACGTGGCTACAACAGGCATGTATCTAGCAAAGAAGAAAACTCTACTAGAAAAGATACATGTACTCTAATGTATCGGCAGCACTATTTACAATAGCCAAGACATGGAAGCAACACAAATGTCCATCAACAGATGATTGGTTTAAGATGTGTCATACACAAACACACACACACAATGGAATACCTGTGTGCTCAAGAATCTTCACAGCTTCTATTGGACATATTCTCTTTTTAAGAATGAAGGAAAATTCTCCCATTTTTGAGCCATTCTTTTATGTCAATTCTACAAAATTGCATGCAACTTTACAAATATTTTTTAAAAGATATAGTTTTGTAAATATTTAATATCCTGCTAATTTGATTTTGAATTGTAAATGTCAAGAGTTCTGTTTGGGGTTTTTTTATGTTGTATTATGCTTTGTTAAAATGGAAAAATTATACATTTTTAGAATGTTTTTATGAGTAAATTTAACATACTGTAAAAACATTTTTTTAATGAAAAAAGAATGAAATAATGTCATTAGCAGCAACACAAATGAACCCGGAGATGATCATACTAAGTAAAGTAAGTCAGACAGAGAAAGACAAATATCAAATGATATCACTTATAGGTGGTGTATATATATATATATGTATATATATATATATATATATATATATATAAATAATAAATGGAAACTAAGGCACACAGAAGTTAAGTGACTTTCCAAGATCCCCAATCAGTGGTAGAGAAAGGATTTGAACCAGGCAGACCAGCAGCAGAGTCCTTGCTGTTAGTATTTTGCTCTACGAATTCTTTACATTGCCTTTTGACAGGGTCTGTGTGATACACGTTGGGAACACTTGACAAAATATAGTTGATTTGGAAAAAGAAAGTTGTTCGGTTTTTTTGTCTCTTTGTTTGCTTTTGTTTTGCCCATTAGCTGAGTATTTACCAAGTATCAGAACTGGGGTAAGCTCTCTCTCATACAGTTCAGTTTAGTTCAGTTTAGTCGCTCAGTCGTGTCCGACTCTTTGAGACCGCATGAATCGAAGCATGCCAGGCCTCCCTGTCCATCACCAACTCCTGGAGTTCACTCAGACTCAAGTCCATCGAGTCAGTGATGCCATCCAGCCATCTTATCCTCTGTTGTCCCCTTCTTCTCCTGCCCCCAATCTCTCCCAGCATCAGAGTCTTTTCCAATGAGTCAACTCTTCGCATGAGGTGGCCAAAGTACTGGAGTTTCAGCTTTAGCATCATTCCCTCCAAAGAAATCCCAGGGCTGATCTCTTTTAGGATGGACTGGTTAGATCTCCTTGCAGTCCAAGGGACTCTCAAGAGTCTTCTCCAACACCACAGTTCAAAAGCATCAATTCTTCGGTGCTCAGCCTTCTTCACAGTCCAACTCTCACATCCATACATGACCACAGGAAAAATCATAGCCTTGACTAGACAGACCTTTGTTGGCAAAGTAATGTCTCTGCTTTTGAATATGCTGTCTAGGGTGGTCATAACTTTCCTTCCAAGGAGTAAGCGTCTTTTACTTTCATGGCTGCAGTCACCATCTGCAGTGATTTTGGAGCCCAGAAAAATAAAGTCTGACACTGTTTCCACTGTTTCCCCATCTATTTGCCATGAAGTGATGGGACCGGATGCCATGATCTTCGTTTTCTGAATGTTGAGCTTTAAGCCAACTTTTTCACTCTCCTCTTTCACTTTCATCAAGAGGCTTTTTAGTTCCTCTTCACTTTCTGCCATAAGGGTGGTGTCATCTGCATATCTGAGGTTATTGATATTTCTCCCGGCAATCTTGATTCCATCTTGTGTTTCTTCCAGCCCAGCGTTTCTCATGATGTACTCTGCATATAAGTTAAATAAGCAGGGTGATAATATACGGCCTTGACGTACTCCTTTTCCTATTTGGAACCAGTCTGTTGTTCCATGTCCAGTTCTAACTGTTGCTTCCTGACCTGCATATAGGTTTCTCAAGAGGCAGGTCAGGTGGTCTGGTATTCCCATCTCTTGAAGAATTTCCCACAGTTTATTGTGATCCACACAGTCAAAGGCTTTGGCATAGTCAATAAAGCAGAAATAGGTGTTTTTCTGGAACTCTCTTGCTTTTTCCATGATCCAGCAGATGTTGGCAATTTGATCTCATACTGTATCTGTCACTTAATACCGACAACCTATGAAGTAAGTAATATTCTAATCTGTGTATGTGAATCCAAGGCCCATAGCAGTTCCATAGCATGCTTAAGGTCTAACAAAGGAGTCTGCATGTCCAGCACAGATGTTTGGGCAAATGTACCAGGAAATGGATCCTGGTACAAAATAAAAATTGTTGGGTCCCATAAAAATGCTTGAGCTGCAGTGCAACATCACTAATTATTATAGAATACAAGTCAAAACCACAATGAAGTATCATCTCACAACCAGTCAGAATGGCCATCATCAAAAAGTCTACAAATAATAAATGCTGGAAAGGGTGTGGAGAAAACGGAACCCTTGTGCACTGTTGGTGGGAATGTAAATTGGTGTAGTCATAAGGAAAAATCAGTATGGTGATTCCTCAAAAAATTAAAAATGGAGTTACCATATGATCCCAAATCTCACTTCAGGGCATACCTCTGGAGAAAACTCTAATTCTAAAAGATACATGCACCCAATGTTCATAGCAGCAGTATTTACAATAGCCAAGACATGGAAGCAACCTGAATGTTCATCAACAGAGGAATGTATAAAGAAGCTGTGGTATAGATAGATATATGGATAGGCTCATTGAAAAAGACTCTGATGCTCAGAGGGATTGAGGGCAGGTGGAGAAGGGGACGACAGAGGATGAGATGGCTGGATGGCATCACCGACTCGATGGACGTGAGTTTGAGTGAACTCCAGGAGATGGTGATGGACAGGGAGGCCTGGCATGCTGCGATTCATGGGGTCGCAAAGAGTCGGACGTGACTGAGTGACTGAACTTAACTGAACTGAACTGAAACATAGCAAGACACCTCAGCCATAAAAAAGAATGAAATTATGCCATTTGCAGCGATGTGGATGAACCTATAGATTACCAAACAAAGTCAGAGAAAGACAAGTGTCATATGCAAGCACTTATAAGGACTCTAAAATGTGATACAACTGAACTTACTTACAAAGCAGAAACAGACACACAGACAGAAAACAACCTTATGGTTACCAAAGGGGAAAGGGGGTGGAGAGGAATAAACTAGGAGTATGGGATAATTTTCACAGATATAAACTACTATACATAAAATAGATAAACATAAGGTCCTGCTGTATAGCACAGGGTTCTATATTCAATATCTTATAATAACCTATAATGGAAAAAAATCTGAAAAAAACACATAACTGAATCACTTTGCAGTACATCTGAGACAAATTCAAATATTGTAAACCAACTGTTCTTCAATAAAAATCCCAAACAACAACAAAAACCCAATAAAATAAAATAAAGGTGCTTCCTGCAGCCAGATCTTAAAAAAAAGGCCCAGATTATAACACACTAAATAATAAGAGAATCCCAAGTTTATAGTGATATTTTTTAAAAAGGAGGAAATCAGAAGTTTTTCTCTACAGAAAAAATGCCAGCTAATGAAGAAGCAATGATGGAATTCAAAAAATCACTATTTCAAAACTGCTTCAGGCAAAGATCAATGAATGTTAAAACCAAGGCGTGAAAGGTTTTGGAAACAGTAATAGTCATGTGATCTCAAAGTATCACACCATAGATTACATACTAATTGTAAAGAGAAAAGGGTACCTTTATAAATTTGTCTTATTTTGGAGAAGCTAGTTTCTCTTCATGTTTTGTCTATTCAGGCCAGTCTCCTCTGACGCTCTCATTGTTTGCCTATTTTTTCTACTAGCTTGTTTGTTTTACTAACTGAATTGTATAAAGTTATATACTTTGACAACTGTAATGCAAAATATCTTTACTGAGTATGAGACTTGTGTATGTCACTTTTTGTGGCAAATTTAATATATCTTTCCCTACCCTCAGGGTCTCAGAGATAGTCTCCCATATTTTCTCCTGAAGGCAGGTATTCTACTTGGCTTGTTTTTATAAGGAGCTGAACAGTGAGCACTGATCTATTACTGTTGAAAAATACAAACCACTCTTGCAGCCTCCTTATATCAAAGTCATCCTTTAGTTCTCAGAGCTTTTCCACCTTTACATGGAGACTCCTTTCAAAAGCATAAACAACTGAAAATTACTATTTAAAATAATATATGGTAAAGTCATAGTTTCACGGTATTAAAATAAATAGAAAAGAATATAATCTTACATGAGTGAACAACATTTCATCCCTGAGCTCTTCAGACCTTTCATTTGGAGTCCAAGCTTCAGCAAACTGCAGGAAATCCCATTTTTCTTTATCACCCTCCTCGGCCTGAAGTTTTTCCTTCCTCCCATTCAGTGTGCTTCCTGTAACCTGAGCCTGTAAGATGGAAAAGCATATAGATTTTATGACAGGTTGCCTCACAGATGACATTTACTAAGCAGTAACCTGGTTTTGCATTTGAGTCACAAGCAATCCAATAAAGAAAATCTTATTTTTTCAATATATCATGGGCTTTAGCAATCAAGAATCACTCAAGGTTCAAGAATCCTTTTGAGAAAGTGTATGTTCTCAGCTTACAAAAAGGACTCGGGGTTTGAAAATGTTTTGTTTCCTTACTAGCTCATCCTCCCCTGGCCTCTAAAATGGTAGAGAAGGACTTGGAAGACAATAGGAACACATGTAAATTCATGTCGCTCTCTTATTACCAAGGACAGCAGGTAAAGTATTACCAACCGAAGCCTTTTCTGGACTTGGTCTCTATCAACATCATTATCTCAGTGTATGTATATATGCTTTGCCTGAAAACACCAAAACTCAGCCTCTTAACTCATACAAGCTATGGATAATAAGCTCTGAGTAAAAGTTGGTAACCTGGTTTAAATTCAAGCTTTACCTTACGATTCAACATTCCCCACATAAGGGTGTCTAGAGTCCCATTTGCAATAAGGTAGTGAATATTCACAGAACTGCACTGTCCAATCCGGTGAGCACGGTCTTCTGCTTGTTTTATATGTCCAGGGTCCCAGTACAACTCAGCAAACACAACATGAGTTGCAGCAGTAAATGTCAAACCCTAAGCAAAATAAAGTGAAGAAAAAAAGTGAAAAGTGAAAGTGTTAGACACTCAGTTGTGTCCGACTCTTTGAGACCCCCTGGACTGTAGCCTGCCAGGTTCCTTTGTCCATAGAGTTCTCCAGGCAAGAATACTGGAGTGGGTAGCCATTCCCTTCTTCAGAGGATCTTCCTGACCCAGGAATCAAACCTGGTCTCCTGCAGTGCAGTCACCCCGGAAGCCCAAAGTAAAGAAACTGAGATGCAAATAAACTGAGAATTTAACATAGAGCCATGTATAATAAAGTCTTTCTGAGTACATTCACTGGACAAGAGAACACTGAAGGACTTAAAAACAAATCAGTCTTTCATTTTAAGTCAAATTAAGAAAATTTAATTCAGATAAATGAAGACTGCTTACTGCAAATTAGTCAGGTGAACTACAAAGTACATGTTTAAAAGGTATTTCAGTATTTCAAAAGTCAGTTTGACGGATGTATACATAAACAAAATCACTTTATCCTCTGATGTATACTGGGTTCACATTACCATTGGAAAATCTAATAACATACATTATAAATGAGAATATAATTCTAACACATGGTATCCATAGCAACTAGGCAGAGAGCAATGACATCCTCTATTCATTTAATTCATTCTGTTTTATAAAGCAATAAAATCATGTCTACAGTCAAAACCTTTTCTATCTTTGGAATTTCTCATGTTGCATCCCAAAGACTGATGTTTACTGATTTGTATCTTGATGTATACAATACAGTTGCATCTTTGTGTAACTGTATTTTATATCAGTTTGAAACAGTATGACATTAAAAGTATTAACTAGGTCTTGTTTTATAACTAATATATGAAATAATGCAAGTCTCTTTAAACTGTGTTAAAAAATGCATGACTTTAAAGTGGGTAGGTCAAGCAAAATGTGGACCATGCTTATTGCCACACAGTAGTGGGTGGTATTACGTGGTCAACAGGAACACCTACCATATTATGGTAGTGTTATCTAATCCATGGCTGTTGTTCACATGCCCTGGAACTTCTGTGAGTGACTTTCATGACTGCTGTGCTGCTCTGATGTTATTTTAACTTAAAATATTTTCATATCACATAACAACATCATATTAGCATTCACTAAACAGTGGCACTCATTCTCAAGCTGAAGATCAACCACTATGGAACAGAACTTAGAAGTAATAAAAACATGGACAGAGTCAAATACACACCATGTTAAACTGTGCTGCTATTTAGGATTTGAAATGCTGCAAAATATCAGAGATAATGCAAGAAAATTAAGTAGCATTTAAAGTAAAAAGTATCATAAAAGTGTAAAAAGTATCATATGACCATACAAGAAAAAAGGGAAAATATGTTGGCAAGATCAAATCACTCAAAGATGCTATTAATACTAAACTACAATGGAAGATTCAGAAACCTCCAGGACAAAGCCCTTTCTACTTTCCTTGATTCTGATGAAGATTTTATTAATAGTATTCAAGGGTATTAAGTTTTGAATTATACAAGGCCTTCAGGAATACAGCCTTGAATAGAATGTGAGTGCCTTGTACAATCTTAATTTCAGAAAGTCTTTTATCAGGTCACTCCCAGACTCTCCTGCCCAGATTCTTCCTACTTATCTACTCCCAAGCTATTGGTACTCCATTTCTACTTTTAAGCTCTTTTTTATAATATTTTCTATGGCTGAAATATTCTAACAGATATAAAACTCAGACTACTAGAAATTCAATCCAACATGAAAAGTGTTGAGACAACCATCTTTTTGATTAGAACTCCTAGTGAGTTCTACAACTTCTTCATCTTCATGGATTCTCTCTATATAGACAATTTTATATACATCAATTAGCTCACTAAAAGGAGAACTTTGGCCCTGGTCCAGATTCCAGAATCCACAGAAGTTGCCAGATTTGCCATATACCAGGTTGGATATTTAACAACAATATGCCCAATTGCTTTTCCCTCTGTTAAATATCCTGGCTTAGATATTTACATCAAAATATTCTAGAATGCTAGTAGGAAAACTGTTCAGAAGCGTCCCCTTCTACAGTGGGTAGTACAGACCAATATCTATTCTTTTCTTACCCCTTTGTAACATAACACTTGACCAATAAAGGCTACTGTTTCCAGTTTCATTTTAAGACAGTTGTGGCTCTGGGAATAACTGCAGGCCAGTGAGATGTAGCATGCCTTTCTCCACTCAGCTGCCTGGATCATAGATATCAGCTCTAGCAGAACTCTTAGATGAGATACCTGCTAAGAGTGGTAAACAGCCTTGGACTGTCTGTATCCAAGAGTGAAATTTTGTGTATTTAAGTCATTGTTAATTTGGATTTACATTTATTTGTAGCCAAACCTAATTCTAAGAAACAAACTAAGGGCATTCCACAAAAAACTCAGAAAGACAGGAGAGTTCTTTTTTCCTCAGGCCACCTTGCCTCACAGACTCTGATGAAAACAACCAAGTAAGATGAGTGCTGTAAGAAAGGGATGAGAAAATGCTATACAAAAGTTCATGGGAAAGCATTATAATGAAATTTAACTTTACTCTTTCAGGAAATTCTTTACTTGAAAATTCAGGAAGCTTATAATCAGAGGTGTTGAGGTCTCCTTCTGTTACACTTTCTAGTACTCTTCAAGGTGGAATGAGTATTTATCACACCAAATAGGAAGTTATAGTTAAGGTTAATGGCCTTTTTATTATCTCAACATTTCATTATCAAATTCAGACGTGAAACTTCTTACCTGACCAGCAGCCTGAATGCTGAGGATAGCCACACGAGTCTCAGGATCCTTTTGAAACTGATTAACCAGATGTATTCTTTCTGAAGATGGAACACTTCCATCTATCCTGATGTAACGAGTCTACCATCAACAACAAGGGAAATGGCAAAATTAGGACAAGCTCCATCTTATTATATACATGTTACAGCTTATTTTTATGTTCACACAATAAAACCGAAACTGGTGAAAATGATCGGTTAGTAAATGTTGTATAAGACTCTTAACCAGATTTCTTAAACCTGCTTATAAAAATTTCTTATTTTTAAATATTTTAAGCTGCTTGAGAATGGTATCTAGTTTAATTCATCTTCATACCATCAATGCCAAGTGTGATGTCACAGGAGTGACAGATATAACAGGAGTTCCATAATTGTAACTGGATTATTGTCTTCAACAATGTTCTAGGTAAAGTGATATACAAACTTTAAAAGATGGATCAGACTAATTTTAAAGTTACAGGACCACTAATTCCAAAGTGAAAATAAAGTCAGACACGTGAGAAAAAGTGGATTCAGCCCATGTATTTGGGATTCAGGAACAGTAGTCCTGAAATGCTGCAACATTAACTGGGAAAACATCTTTTTTAAAGTAGCATTTGAGTCATCTTTTTCCCATTTTTAAATTTAAAAGAAATATGTGATTTGGTCATCTCCACTGAGGTAAGAACCAAGACACACAAACACATTTTTAAAAAAGAAGTAAATATTAAGTACTAAATTGAACCGTGCTGTCTTTTAGGAACAATCTGAGTTTAGAAAATATAAGCAGTCAGTGTACGTCAGAATAGTTTTTAAAAACTTATTACTCAAATTTGTAAAAACAGGCATAAGCCCTGAATTTCAAACTGTCTCATTTTTATATGCACTTTTATGGAAAACATTGCCTTAAATACTTGAGACACAGTTTTATAAGTAAACCAGCAAATTAATGATTTAATAGAATGTCCCTTATCAACTTTTCTATGTCCTCATAAACAGATATAAATTGACCAGTGATCCATCAACAGAGACTATAAAATCTTCTGAGGGTCTTTCTAAAGAAAACATACTGTCAGGCAAAGGAGAGTTTGGGAGAAATTAACCTCCAACACCATGACTACCTACATTTTTAACTCTTAGTGGCATTAAACAGAATTCTAAACACACCAATAAAGTGGGAGTGGGAAGAAGAGACACATTTGGAATATATTCCAATAGTTTTAAGGTATAATGGAATCAGAATTAAACATCTAATATTGTTCAATCATTTCAAAAATTTCTAAGGCTAATTAATCCTTCCTCAGAGGATCTATCACAGATACTATATGATAATGAGAAAGCATCCCTTTAATATATAGCACTTTACTATGTTACGTTATTATAAATCATTCTATGAAGGAAAGACTAGAATTATTTCTTTGGTAATGTTAATGACTAATTAGCAAATACTTGAAAAAAGTACACAAAGTTTTAAAAAACATGGCTTTATTCCTCCCTTTAAAAAAGCTAACTGCACCAGCAAGTGGTTCTGATGTTACACGGATATTAAGCTCTTATAATTTGTCAGGAACTTCCTCTGGCTGATCCAGAGCATCTCAAAAAGGCCTTAGCACACACAGAGGGGTGACAGGTTTAAACTTGGAAAGAAAAAAACGGCAGATACTGTTCTGATAGTGCTGTTGGGGAACAAGGTGGACCTAAAGGCAGTGAAGCCAGCATGTTTCAGGGGGCTTACCTGGGTGTATGTTTCAGACTCACCCACACTAAATTTTAATATTCTATAAAGTAGGCTGCCTAGATGTTTAAAAAGTATGACTGCAGCTGGATAACAAAACTGTCTAAATTTATTCTTCCTTTCCCCTCAAAATCACCCACATTCTAGGCCACCATGTGGGTAAACAACAATTTTAACTGCCTATACCAATCTCAGGAGAAGGCAATGGCACCCCACTCCAGTACCCTTGCCCGGAAAATCCCATGGATGGAGGAGCCTGGTAGGCTGTAGTCCATGGGTCGCTAAAAGTCAGACACGACTGAACGAGTTCACTTTCACTTTTCACTTTCCTGCATTGGAGAAGGAAATGGCAACCCACTCCAGTGTTCTTGCCTGGAGAATCCCAGGGACGGGGGAGCCTGGTGGGCTGCCGTCTATGGGGTAGCACAGAGTGGGACACGACTGAAGTGACTTAGCTTAGCTTAGCTTAGCTTAGCTTATACCAATCTCAAATGGTTTATCCAATAACAAAAACAGAATTCACATGATAGTCTATTAAGGCAGCAGAGTTTAATCCATGCATCCAATTTGATCAGTGGAGTATTATGACTGGTATAAAAGACAAATATTAGTAGTATATTATCAACACAGTGGAAATATAATATTAGTGTATGTGTGCATGCTCGGTTGTGACCAACTCTGCGACCCCATGGACAGTAGCCCGCCAGGCTCCTCTGTTCATGGAACTTTCTAGGCAAGAATACTGGAGTAGGTTGCCATTTCCTACTGGGATCTTTCCAACACAGGGATCAAACCTGTGTCTCTTGCATCTCCCACATTGGCAGGATGATTCTTTACCACTGCGCCCTGTTGATCCCAATAGGGAGGAGGGTTCAGGATGGGGAACACATGTATACCTGTGGCAGATTCATTTTGATATTTGGCAAAACTAATACAATTATGTAAAGTTTAAAAATAAAATAAAATTAGAAAAAAAAAATATACATTTGTATAATTTGCAATAAAATATGTAATAATAATTTATATATATACATCCCACAATCTGAAGAAGGCAAAAAAAAATCCACCTCAATTATAAAAACTACAGTTGATGTTTAGGATATAAAAACTGCATCCTAAGTAGTGTTTTATAAATAAAACCTACCTTGTTTTCTATAACGGCTTCTGTGCAAGCTTGGAGCATGCTTAAATGGTGAGCGAAAACCAGAAATTTAAGTGAATCATTCTGAAGCATCATCTTAATATAATCCTTTACAGCACCTGCCTAAATATAAAAAGTTAAACCTCATTAATGTCATAAGAATGTTTATAAGAAATCATGCCACTTTAATAACGCAAGGAAAGCCTGAAAATCAGTAAGTTTCTATGAACTTTAACTGTTTTGTCCTCAAGGCAGCCTATAGTAGAAGCCCACACCTAAAGCGACGCGTGAAACGAGAGGAACATGAGAGGGAAAAAACCGAGAAATAAAATAAGAACAAGATAAGAATTTAGATGGGAAACAACAACAACAAGATAGGGAAGGAGTCTCAAAGCAAAGTGGGTAGTCAAGCAAGCTGTGGTGAGGAAGCGGTTGGTGGTTTTGTTAAGAAAGTAATTTTCAAAAAAAAAGCTCATACAGAGGAGTGAGTGGAACAGAGTGAAGGAGAAAATGGAAGATAAAAAGGCAAACAAATGGCACTGTGTGTGTGGGAGAGAAACTGAAAAAGAATAAGAAAACTGAGCTCAAGTTTAAGGGTTAAGGAAAGTTGTTTTTTCATTTCTTTTTAACTAAGAAACTAAGGTAGATTTACAAAAAGGCTGTTAAAGGTGTAGAAAGACTGAGAAAAATAAGAAATGAGGGGACTGTGCTTGTCTCCAGGATGGAGAAGGTTGCAGAACAGGCTGGTGTGATGGGATTAAGAGATCAGTAGGGAGGTGAGAGAGAACAGGGAGGGAGACAAAGAAATCCTGAGGCAGAAGGGAGAAAAATCATGAAAGCTCATACTGAATAGGCTTTTCTTAGCTAGCTAGAGGCCAGGTTACTGGTTAAGCATAAGAAATCAATATGAGATGAATTAAATAGGAGTTAAATTTAAAATGGATAGCCAGAATTAAATTTAAAACACGAATACAATATCTCTTAACTGTTAAAATAAATTAGTCAGACATTTTGGGAAAAGATAGCAGGCTGAATATATTTAACCTCCACTCCTCAGTGCTATATTTAAATGATAGAAAAATGTATAGAGAAAAAGAGGTTGGAGAGGGATCAATAGCCACAAAACTTTGCAAGTGAAAAAGCAGACAGACGCCTGGTAACTGATTAGCCAACCTGACAGTTCTTAAGCTGCCAGTATGGAGTGTTGAGAAGTACCTGGTTTAAAATGGCGTGATCAGAAAAGGATCAGGAAATGTCACCTCTGGAAGTGAGGATAGGGATGTGGCTAAAATAGGAAGACTGTTTGAAAAAATGTTTAAGTAGCTAAATATGTGCTGTGCTGATCCATAGCCTTTCTCTACCGATTCCACATAAGAGGTGATCTCCCAATCCATGCTGGAAGAAAACTATAAATTTATTTTCTGGAGAGGGCAAAACAGAGGTTATTCAGGTGGAGGAATCCTACACTGATGTTAGGTCATCCTGCAAAAAATCAAGGGGATTAGATGTAAGTTACATAACAAATGGTGAGATCTGACCCTCTCTCTCCATTTTTTTATTCCCTAGGGTCCCCAAATAGAGACTGAGGCAAGGGAGAAGAATCGTGTAAAATGATTCTTTTTGGGAAAAGCAGACCACTAAAAAAAAGACTAAAGATACTGATATTGGGGTTCCTCAACAAGACATCCCAATCAGATCACTCAATTATTATCCTTCAATAAACATGGAAACTCTACATATCCATTCAGAGTTCCTAGTTAGCGTTTAAAATCTTGTAAATAAAAGCAAGCAAACAAACAGAAAAACCCAACAGACATTTGTGGAAAGCAACCTACATGAATAGATCAACAATGCAGAGAGAGAAAAAACCAAACTACAACAGGACACTACAAAAAGAAAAAAAAAAAAAAAAAGAGTTGGGGGAGTGGGGCAGAATTCTCTTGGAAATTAAAACTATAATAGCAGAAATGAAAAATCTACTGGTTACTAAGCTGAGAAAATCTTCCAGGAAGTAGATGGAAATATAAAATAACAGAGAAAATATAAAATATAATTAGAGAACCAGACCATGAAAACAATATGTGAATAATAAAAGTTCTAGAAAACAACATAGAAAAAAATAGAAATTAAAAAAAAAAAAAGAATATTTTACAGAACTTAAAACTGGAAGTTCCCAAAATGGAAACTAGAAAATGCCCAATGAAGATCCTTCATAACAGACGAAAATGGACCCAGAGCAAGGTCCATAATCATGAAATCTTAGGACAATGGGAACAAAGAAAGAACTCTACAAGTCTCTAGAGAAGGGAGGAACAGATTTCACAGAAACAAAACAGAATAAAACATCTGAATGGCACTGGTTATCTCAACATTGATACTGAATGAGAGAAAACGATTTTTAACAATTCATATACAGCCAAATTAAAAATCAGATATAAAAGTAGAACAAAGGCATTTTCAGATATGCAGAGTTTCAAACAATTTACTGCCAACGTACCCCTTCTTGGGAGGCTACTGGAAAATGTACAGCAAAACAAGGGAATAAAAAAATAAAGAAAATTATATATATATATATATTTGAAAAAGAAGTAATTCAGTACAAGGGAGAAATAGATAAAAATCCCTGATAAGAGTTTCACAGCAAACCTAAAGAAAAACTGTCTAGACTGCAGTTGATCAAATGGTACAGGAGAAATTTCATTAAGTGGATAAAATTGATGTAATGCTAACATTTAAAGATATTGCAAGGAGTCTGGACAACTAAGGTAAGAGGCTGAATTAGTGAAAAATGAGTCATAAAAGAAAAAACATCCATAGTATATTGTATTGTTCATCTGTAAATTATAAACATGGTTCTAATAATGTACAAGTTGAATACTGATCAAGCCAAAATTAGTATAAATTTATATAAAATTTGTAAAACTGTAACTTTCTCCCTCTCTTCATCCATTTCTATCTATTGATCCATCAATCTATCAATCTATCTCCCTATCTATTGCTGTTTGAAGAATGGGAACAGGGGAAAGGTCTGGATGTGAGGGTGGGGCTGAAGACCAAAAGGGCTAAAATTTTATCTTACATATAGAGAAACCAATTGATGATGCCTAAAATGACACTTGCTGCAAAGCAAGCAGTAATACCAACCAAGAAGTAAGATAAACCCATTGCTGAGGGATCTGAAGTAAATCCCTCAAAATCAGCTACAAGAAAAGAACGTGGTTGCCTCCAGGGAATAAATTTAGGAGACTGTTACTTTTTTCGAAATTTCTATTTCTCCTCATTAAATTATGATCATATGTAGCTTTGTAATAATTAAAAAAAATTTTAATAGGAAACAGTTTAAAACATTTTAAAATTGAAAAAAATACCAATTTAAAATTCATGCATATGACTATCAAGTCACAAGATTGATTCTCTCCAAGCTACATTTTGTACGTCTATGTTTTCTAAAGACTAAAAATTCATACAATGAGATTGGAGGCTGTTAAGAACTTTAGCCTTGGATTTCAGTGCCTCAGAAGGTGGAAATGAAGCCCTCTCAAAATAAGGAGCTATAAATTCCAGATATGTTGCCATGGTAACTGAACCACTTTAATAAACTGCATGTTTGCCTAAAGAGCTATATTTACTGTGATAAGCCTTTCAGAAAGTACATGTCAAGTTGGAGTATTTTTAAGGTACATTCATTTTCCAACCACTGCAGACTTCAGACTAAATAACCACTGCAGCCCTAGTCCCAGATGCATTCCCCAATTCTACACAAGCGAGCTGTTTCTACCAGTCTCCTCCACTCCCATCACCCCCTCCTCAGTACAACCAGAAACTGCTGGTGCCAAGTGCTCAAGCCCCTTTCCGTCTATTCCTCCCCATCACAGGTCCAGAAAGGCTTATGGTTACTACTAATATTATAAATTCAACTAGATAAAGTTCAATGGGCTAAACAATCTCTTGGGACTAACCTGTTAGCTAGCGTTGTGATGTTGCTTCTGAGGAGAAAATGTGTTTGCAGAACCAAAAAATCTACACAGCAAAGGGATTTTGGGATTCTCTTAGGTTCTTAGGTCGGGGACTGCACAGGTTTGCATTTTAAAATGAACTATACATGCATTTTCCCTGTTCTGATTCTAGTCTGATTAAAAGTCACTGCATTGTCATATTTTAAGTTATCTGAATAGAAGTTTGCTTTTGAAGTATCTTAAGTGCATTTTATATAGGTACGGCAGGTCCTGTTAACGATCAGTGATTTGGTCACACCGGTTCAGGTTTTATAGCAGCTATAGTACTCACAATTTCATTTCATTTTACTAAAATTGGTCTGTTAGTAATGTGTCTGTGAGCCAAAGTTCTAATTTAAATAATTAATGAAGACTACACACTATGTCTCATTTAAGGAGATGCAGAAATAATGAGAATATGTTATATGATTTATTTCTTAAATTTTTTTTTCAGTGAATAGGTACACATAATACTTTTTGAAGTAAAAGTAAAGAAAAACCTACATTGCATTAAAGGCCTGAGGAAAGTTACTTTAAGTTGTCAGTCTTTCATCAAATAATAAGAGGGGGAAAGAGCAAAAAAAAAACCAAACTTGAGCTACGATAAAGAGTTTTTCCTTGACCAAACTTCAGTTACGTTCCTCTTAGCCCTCTTCTTAACTAGGCCTCAATTTTGGCCTTCCAAGTCTCTCTTGCCCTTTCCAGGTCCAATTTTAGCAAGAATCCTGCTAAGCCAATTTATCAAGAATGCCCCCACTCTTGATACCTGATTAACTCTTGATATCTGATCAAGTTCCTAATCCTCACTATTTACAGCTAATTTCTTGGCCTTCTTTTTGCAAGAATTCTGTTTTGACCTTGATTTTGATCTGATAAATGCACACATCCCTGCTGCAAGAAAGTCTAGAATTACCAGTTATCCAAGTAGAAGAGTGAGTGACCAAAGGAACCATAACTGATTTAATAAGCAATCCACAGTTTCACTGTACCAGCCTATGCACTTAGACATGCATAGTTTAATCTTTGAGACAAGCATGTGCTGCTGGCAGGAGCAATCAGTTTAGCAAAATCTCCCTACCTTGATGTCTCCTCTTACTAATTTTCTGACCACCGACCCCTTTACCCTGCTTGTTGGCTATAAATCCCCAGCTCTCTCTGCTGTGTTCAGAGTTGAGTGATCTCTCGCCTCAGTTGCAATAGAGTTGACTCCTATTGCAAAGTCTAGTGAGATAGAGTCAACTCCTTGAATAAAGTCTTCCTTACTGTTTTAACAAGTATCAGAATAACTTTTTCTTTAACACCTATAACTTGTAGCTAAGGGAGCATGAGCTAAAAAAAGCTTCTCCTTAAGTTTTGAAGTCCTCAACCCCAGACTAATGGCAGATCTATTTAGATATCTGGTGTGCGTGTGTGTGCTTAGTCATGTCCAACTCTTTGTGCCTAGATGGACTGTAGCCTGCCAGGTTTCTCTGTCCATGGAATTTTCCAGGCAAGAATACTGGAGTGGGTTGCCATTTCCTGCTCCAGGGGGGTCTTCTTGACCCAGGGATCAAACCCATGTCTCTTGCGTCTCCTGCACTGGCAGGCAGATTCTTTACCACTGTACCACCAGGCACATGATTTAAGGACACCTCTTCAAGCCCATATTAGTCAAGAAGAGGTGAACTGTGATTGGTCTCAGCAAGTCTAGTACTTTCATTCCCCAATGATTCTGCCTTATAGGGAAAATGGGAAGTCTGCTGGAGGCTTCAAAAACAAAAACAAAATAATGCTCAGTGACAAACGGACGTTACGGAAAACTTCCTTGCTTTGGATGTTACGACCTGCACTTGACACCAGGGCCTCCCTGGAAGCTCAGCTGGTAAAGAATCCGCCTGCAATGCGGGAGATTCCGGTTAGATTCTTGGGTCAGAAGTTCCCCTGGAAAAGAGATATGCTACCCAGTCTAGGATTCTTGGGCTTCCGTGGTGGCTCAGATGGTTAAAGAATCTGAATGCAATGCAGGAGACCTGGGTTCAATCCCTGGGTTAGGAAGCTCCCCTGGGGGAGGGCAAGGCAACCCACTCCAGTATTCTTGCCTGGAGAATCCCCATGGACAGAGGAGCCTGGCAGGCTACAGTCCATGGGGTCGCAAAGAGTCAGATATGACAGCACAGCACACTGCAGCAATTACCCTGGGGCTACTATGGAAGCTCTTGAGCAAAGTGGTGAACTACAGCAGCCAGAGTAGAAAGAAGAATCCAGATGCTTTAAAAAAACAAAAACAACCCTTTATTGAGATATAATTCACACACCATAAGACTCACCCATTTAAAGATTACAATTCAACAGTTTTTAGAACATTTAGAGATGTGCATCCTTCACAATTTCAGAATATTTTCATTTCCCTAAAATCTTTCATCTCTTAGCAATCACTCCACCTCCACTGCAGGCCCCTGTATCAACCTAGCTCTAGGCAAACACTAATCTACTTTCTGTCTCTATGGACTGGACTGTTTTGACAGTTCATACAAATGGAATCACACAATATGTGGTCTTTTGTGACTGGCTTATTAGCACAATGCTTTCAATCCATGTTGTAGCATTTTTCAGTGTTTAACTCCTTTTTTTATTCCAAGTAACATTCCACTGTGAGGACATACCACATTATACTTGTCCATTCATCAGTTGACAGCCTCTCTGACTCTTGTTTTTATTCATTTATCTATTTCATCCTATAATGTTTCTTACTGATTTGTAAATTTATGATAGTTAATTCATCTTTTATCCTTTTAAACTATTTTAAATGAGGAAAGGAACATAATAAGTAAAAGAGAGCATTGCTTATTTATCCCTCTAACATCCCTAGTGGCTCAAGATGGTAAAGAATCTGCCTGCAATGTGGGAGACATGGGTTCGATCCCTGGGTTGGGAAGATCCCCTGGTGAAGAGAATGGCTATCTACGCCAGTATTCTCCCTGGAGAATTCCAAGAGTCCATGGGGTCACAAAGAGTCAGACATGACTGAGTGACTTTCACTTCTCTTCACCTGCCCTGCAGACCACCACAAAGAAAGGCTAGGAATTTGTCTTCTGCTAGGGCACTAAGGCTGTCACCAGGTATACCAGCTCCAAGTAAATATAATATGCCTAGCTGCTGCTAACAGAGAAGGCAATGGCACCCCACTCCAGTACTCTTGCCTGGAAAATCCCATGGACGGAGGAGCCTGGTGGGCTGTAGTCCATGGGGTCGCTAAGAGTCGGACACAACTGAGCAACTTCACTTTCACTTTCACTCCCTTTCCCCCTGCCAATGGTTGTTAATTTAGAAACCATTTCATCAACCTGAAAAAACATTTTCAAATCTGGTAGAAGACAACTTTTTAGGGAAGAATGGTCACTCCATACTCTTGTCAGAACCCCATGCCAAAATTTTCCCACAGGAAACTTCCAAAGATAACTTGGGTGAATTATAAGAAGTGTGATTTTCTTATTGCTAGGCATGCTTATAAACACATCTGTAAATAGAAATCTAACATGTCTAATACAGCTAATCTTTTGACACTGACCAAGTTCTGCAAGCAGCCTATTTCACACCAAGAAGCAGAAGGGCTACAATACTGTATGTAAGAAGAGAGTAACCCAAATTTAATACCTTAACCAAGACAATTTTACAAAAGAACCTGGGATCCTAAACCTTTCCATAAAACTTTTTGGAACAAGATATTATTATAAAGCAATTGTTCAATCTAATCTATCTTTTTGTCTGTCAGGCAAAGATGGATGAGAGAGACTATTCCCATGAATAATCTACTCCACTGTGTTAACCAAATTTAGGCAAAGTTAGAAAGTAAAGGCAACATTACTATGGACTTTAAAAATATTTTTCATAAAAAGTTTATTTCATGTGCGTTTGATCATAAAAGTCATTGATCAAAAGAGCTAATCTAATTCTTTAAAAACTGAATCAATTCTGAAAAACATTCTCAATTTCTTTCTAAACTCCATCCATTGATCACATCAATAAGGTAACCAATTTTGTATGACTCAGCATGAATAAATCTTATTTGGGCATTTAAAATGATAACACATAGAATGTATAGATTTTTAAATTCTGTATCTTCTCTTGCCATACCTGAACAGAGATGCTAAAAAATCAGTAACAGGGAAACAGAAGTCACCTTAAACCCATGGTCACCAACAAATATTACAATTATTCTGCTACCTTAGGGGAATGATAGGCAAGTGTATGTACTTAGTAGCCAAACTGTGCACGTTCAAATCCTGCCTCACTCGTTTACAATCTGAGAGTCTCTGAGCAAGTCACTTAAATGCTGTACCTTGGTTTCCCCATAAAAGGGGATAAAAAGTACTTATTACACAAAGAGTAGTAGTAAAAATTAAACGAGTTAGTGAATAAAATATGCTGGGGACAGTTGGCACATGGTAAACACTGTAAGAGTGTTAGCTCATATTTTTACTATATTTCTCCGGTAAACAGCAAAAACAATTAAAAAAAATCAGAACCTATGTCTCTTAATTCTTAAACTTACCACTGCCCAGAGAAAATAGAATTCATCATTTGAGAATTCTGTTACTTTTCCTTACTTTTTTTTTTTTTTACTCATTGTTCACTTCCTTTCCTTTCATACAAGAGACATATTTCTTCTCTTCTTCCTCCACCTGTGGACTTAGCCATTCCTGCCACCTCAAAATGGATTCCCTGATAGCTCAGTTTGTAAAGAATCCGCCTGCAATGCAGGAGGTCCCAGTTCGATTCCTGGGTAGGGAAGATCCACTGGAGAAGGGATACGCTACCGATTCCAGAATTCTTGGGCTTCCCTTGTGGCTCAGCTGGTAAAGAATCTGCCTGCAATGAGAGAGACCTGGGCTAAACCACTCTTGGTTCTTGAGTGGATATCTTTGCATCTTTACTAAAGCCTTCCTCCATTCCACATAGCCACATAACTAACATACCACCTTCCTCCTCTAAAAAGAAAATATTGTTTTATTTGTACTTTACTATTACTGACCATCTCCTTACTAATACAGGAACCCTACAGCACCTGGCTCAGGCAGGTTCTTTACCACTGAGCCACTAGTGAAGCCCTCAGAGCCAGAGACGCTTTCCTCAAAAAAAAAAAAAAGAACTGGCTCAGGAAGAGGCACCCTAGTCTCACAATATCTCAGTCCCTGTGCAGCAGGGAACACTGCAGTGACCTCACTGAACCTCACTGCATGGTATAAGTAGGATTCCCCCTGTTTAGCAGACAGAAAATCTGCTTTGTGTTGAAAGTAATTTGCCTGTGCAAAGTTTTTAAAGCCCTAAGAAATGCTGCCATCCCCACAGTGACAGGAAATTTAAAGTTATGGGTTGATTTCATCATTTTCTTAGGAAAAATAACTGGCATTTCTCTTAAAATGGTTTTCTCTAAAGAGATAAGATTGCAAGGTACCAGAAAATAACTGAGAGTTGGCTAACCACGCATACAACTTACATCTGTTTTATTTCTAGGACAGCATTAGGCTGATCTTAAATCTAAAGAATCTGTTCAAGACTTGTTGCTGAGAAGGAGGGAGAGGATGTGGGAGTGACGGATTGGGAGTTTGGGAGCAGGTGCAAACTATTACACAGAGACTGGATAAACAACTAGGTCCTACTGAATAGCATAGGGAACTACATTCAATGTCCTGTGGTAAACCATAATGGAAAATATACAAAGGAATGTATAAATATGTACAGCTGCATCACTGTGCTGTACAGCAGAAACTAATACAACATTCTCAATCAACTACAATTTAAAAAAAGAATCTGTTCATTTTCACCTGTTAATATTCTCAACAAATATCACAGAGGAATAAAAATAATGGTATAGAGAAAGTAATTGTAATTACCTCAGATTCTTCAACAATTGACTTTGTACTAGCAACATTAATTATTTTATGGTCATTTCCTTGGTTAGCACTTATCATTATCACTTATGCTTACCATTATCATTATTAAATTTCTTGTTAAGAAGTATCTGAAAAAGAGATCTCAATATTATAAAAGCAAACATGTTAAAAACTTCTACAGAGACCTCCCTGGTCAGGGAATTGGATCCCACATGCTGCAATTAAGCATTTGTATGTCACAACTAAAGATCCTGTACAGCCAAAAAATATTAAAAAACCAAAACTTATACAGCCTCTATCCCCCTAAGAAGTACAAGTATTTAAACTCAAATGGCAGAACAGCATAAATGTCTGTACAGCACATGGATGATATATGTCAACACCATTATATAGTACTGCATTGTATATATTAAAAATTATCATATTAATATGGCCTAATTTGCTGACATGACCTAATTGGAAGCACTGGAATTGTTATTCCTATCTGCTTAAGACATTGTTAAGGTGAAAATGAAAGTTGCTCAGTTGTATCCAACTCTTTGCAACCCCATTGACAGTAGCCTGCCAGGCTCCTTTGTCCATGGAATTCTCCAGGCAAGAATACTGGAGTGGGTAGCCATTCCCTTCTCCAGGGGATCTTCCCAACCCAGGGATCAAACTGGGGTCTCCTGCATTGTAGATTAATTCTTTAGCATCTGAGCTACCCGGAAAGCCCTCTAAGACATTGTAGGGTATGAAAAAAAGAGAGAAGGTGAGAAAGAAATCTATCCTGGAGGTTTATAAAAATAGGATAGATGGAGATCCATTTGTCTGGAAGACTTTACATGGTAACTCTGCCTGGAGTAAAGTAAGAGGCCAGATGGCCCGCCGAGGTCCTTTTGGGTCCATTGTTCCCTAACCACAATGAATAGAGAATGTAAAAAGAGTAATATAAATGGACGTGGGAAGTACTTATTTCCTCAGAAGAGCTGACAAGGACAAGATTTTAGGCAGTAATTAAATATATGCCTCTAAAAATAGCATATCCTAGAGAATTCCCTGACAGTCTAGTGGCTAGGAGTCCATGTTTTCACTGCCAGGGGCCTGGGCTCACACCCTGGTCTGGGAACTAAGATCCCATAAGACTTGTGTCATGGCCAAAAAAAGAGAAAAAAGTAAATAAAATAAAATTGCATATCCTATAAATATACTTTTATACTTATATCCTATAAGACAGGGAAGCCTGGCATGCTGCAGTCCACGGGGTCACAAAGAGTTAGGCACGACTGAGCGACTGAACTGAACTAACAAGTATACTCACACAAATACATTTACTTGAAAACTCATTATTTTCTTCAAATTCCTTCTTTTTCTCATCAAGATTTTCAAATTTATATAAACTATCATTAGATAGTTATAATTATCTTTAAATTTCTCAACATAATTCTTCAAGTGATTCAATAAAAAGTAAAGCACTTCCAATATGATGCTACAGAGTATAAAACAAACCTGTTACCTCATGGCTTGAGTCTTGCTGAATTTGGCACAGATCATACTTAACGGGGAACTGTGTTCACAAACATCAATCCAGTCGGCCAAGCAAAAAATCTAGATCCTACTTTTACCAAACTCTCCTCCACATTCAATCAATCACTAATGTCTTAATATATTTTGAATTATTCCTTTCTTTCAATTTAAGATGTGGTACAGCCACCGCCCTTAGTTCAGATCATCTAGATTACCAGTGCAACATCCCTGCCTACAGGATTACTCCTTCCAGTGCATTCTTTACACACAGGCATACCTTGGAGATTCAATTGCAGATTCAACTCCAGATCACAGAAACAAAGAAAATATTTCAAGAAAGGGAGTCACATGAATTTTTGTTTCCCAGTGCATTCAAAACTTACATTTATACTATGCTGTAGTCTGTGAAGTGTGCAATAGCATAATGTCTAAAAGAACTATATACATACTCAACTGAGAAATACTTTGTTGCTGAAAAATGCTAAAAATCTGAGCCTTCAGCATGGTATAATCTTTTTGCTGATGAAGGGTCTTGCCTCAGTGCTGCTGGCTGCTGACTGGTCAGGGTGATGGTTGCTGAAGGTTGGGGTGTCTTTAGCAACATCTTAAATTAAGACAACACTGAAGTTGGCTGCATTAATTGACTCTTCTTTATGTGAACAATTTTCTTGTGCATGCAATGCTGTTTAATAGCATTTGACCCACAGCAGAACTTCTTTCAAACCTGGAATCAATCCTCTCAAGCTCTGTTGTGGCTTTTCCAACTAAATTTATGTCATATTCTAAATCCTTTGTCAGTTCAACAACCTTCACAGCATCTTCACCAGGAATAGGTTCCATCTCAATAAACCACTTTTTTACTCATCCACTGAAGTGACTGCTTCTAATGAAGAATTATCATGACTGTCTGCAAATCCCCACTGATGGCAATCTGTTCTGAGACTTAAGGGGCTGGGCCTGTGCTCTTAAAAGAAGTTCAGGCTTTATAAGGGCTCAAACAGAATGGACTCCAAAGGAAATTGTGCCTATCCTGTCGAGACCCTAGTCCTAGCTCATCATCCCTCAGCAACTTGAAAACAAGTGGTGTGGCTGCCCTGTCACAGTTTAGGCTCCTTGATTAATGGCTCTGAGGACACAGGCCATAAGAGGTGGCAGAAATGGTAAGTGGCCCAGATTTGGTTTCTGCTTTTATTGTGGAATGAAAGAGTGCTTGTCACATAATAAATACAGTTTTATCATGAGATTGCAGCATTCAGTTACATCTTGAGGCTCCACTTCTAGTTCTCTTGCTATTTCTGCCACATCTGTAGTTACTTCCTTCTTTGAAGTTTTGAACACCTAAAAGTTATTCACGAGGGTTGGACTCAAGCTTCTTTCAAATTCTTGTTAATGTTGCTATTTAGACCTCTTCCCATGAATCACAAATGTTCTTAATGTCATCTAGAATGGTAAATCCTTTCCAGAAAATTTTCAACTGAATTTTTCCAGATCCAAATTAGGAATCACTATCTGTGGCAGCTACAGCTTTATGATATGTATTTCTTAAAGAAAAATGTTGAAAGTTGAAATTACTCCATGATTCATGGGGCTGAAAAACTGATATTGTATTAGCAGGTATAAAAACAACATGAAGCTCAACGTACATCTCCATCCATCACACCAGGTACTCTCAATGAGCAGTAGTATTTTGAAAGGAATCTTTTCTGGGCACTGTTCTCAACAGTGGGCTTAAAATATTCAGTCAATCATGATGTAAACAGATCTAGTCAACCAGGCTTCCTTGTTCCACCTGTAGAGCACAGGCAGAGAAGATTTAGCATAATTCTTAAGGGCCTTAGGGTATACAGAATGGTAAATGAGCACTCAATAGGTGAGAAAAGAGAAGCAAAAAGCAAAGGAGAAAAGGAAAGATATACCCATTTGAATGCCGAGTTTCAAAGAACAGCAAGGAGAGCTAAGAAAGCCTTCCTCGATGATCAATGCAAAGAAATAGAGGAAAACAACAGAATGGCAAAGACTAGAGATCTCTTCAAGAAAATTAGAGATACCAAGGGAACATTTCGTGCAAAGATGGGCTCAATAAAGGACAGAAATGGGATGGACCTAACAGAAGCAGAAGATATTAAGAGGTGGCAAGAATACACAGAAGACCTATACAAAAAAAAATTTTCATGACCCAGATAACCACAAAGGTGTGATCTCTCATCTAGAGTCAGACATCCTGGAATGCAGTCAAGTGGGCATTAGAAAGCATCACTAGGAACAAAGCTAGTGGAGGTAATGGAATTCCAGTTGAGCTATTCCAAATCCTGAAAGATGATGCTGTGAAAGTGCTGCACTCAATATGCCAGCCAATTTGGAAAACTCAGCAGTGGCCACAGGACTGGAAAAGGTCAGTTTTCATTCCAACCCCAAAGAAAGGCCATGCCAAAGAATGTTCAAACTACCACACAATTGCACTCATCTCACATGCTAGCAAAGTAATGCTCAAAATTCTCCAAGTCAGGCTTCAAGAGTATGTGAACCGTGAACTTCCTGATGTTCAAGCTGGATTTAGAAAAGGCAGAGGAACCAGAAATCAAATTGCCAACATCCGATGGATCACTGAAAAAGCAAGAGAATTCCAGAAAAGCATCTACTTCTGTTTTATTGACAAGCCATAGCCTTTGACTGTGTAGATCACAACAAACTGTGGGAAATTCTTCAAGAGAATGGAAAACCAGACCATCTTACCTGCTTCCTGAGAAATCTGTATGCAGGTCAAGAAGCAACAGTTAGAACTTGACATGGAACAACAAACTGGTTCCAAATTGGGCAAGGAGTATGTCAAGGCTGTATATTGTCACCCTGCTATTTTACTTATATGCAGAGTACATCATGTGAAATGCCAGGCTGGATGAAGCACAAGCTGGAATCAAGATTGCTGGGAGGAATATCAATAACCTCAGATATGCAGATGATACCACCCTTACGGTAGAAAGCAAAGAAGAACTAAAGAGCCTCTTGATGAAAGTGAAAGAGGAGAGGGAAAAAGTTGGCTTATACTAATCAACATTCAAAAAACGAAGATAATGGCATCCGTTCCCATCACTTCATGGCAAATAGATGGGGAAACAATGGAAACAGTGATGGACTTTATTTTCTTGGGCTCCAAAATCACTGCAGGTGGTGACTGCAGCCATGAAATTAAAAGACATTTACTCCTTGGAAGAAAAGCTATGACCAACCTAGATAGCGTATTAAAAAGCAGGGACATTACTTTGCTGACAAAGGTCCATCTAGTCAAAGCTATGATTTTTCCAGTAGTTATGTATGGATGTGAGAGTTGGACCATAAAGAAAGCTGAGTACTGAAGAACTGATGCTATTGAACTGTGGTGTTGGAGAAGACTCTTGAGAATCCCTTGGACTGCCAGGAGATCCAACCAGTCCATCCTAAAGGAAATCAGTCCTGAATATTCATTGGAAGGACTGATGCTGAAGCTGAAACTCCAATACTTTGGCCACCTGATACAAAGAACTGACCCATTGGAAAAGACCCTGATGGTGAGCAAGATTGAAAGCAGGAGGAGAAGGGGATGACAGAGGATGAGATTGTTGGATAGCATTACCAACTTGATGGACATGAGTTTGAGCAAGCTCCAGGAGTTGGTGATGGACAGGGAAGCCTGGCGTGCTACAATCCATGGGGTCACAAAGAATCAGACACAACTGAGCAACTGAACTGAACAACCTGAGCACTGGCTTCAACTTAAGTCACCATCCACATTAGCTCCTGTTTAGGAGAGTAAACCTGTCCCTTTAAGCTTTGAACACAGGCACTGACTTCTCCTATCTAACTGCGTAAGTCCTAGACGGCATCTTTTTCCAATATAAGGCTGTTTCATCTACAGTGAAGATCTGTTGTTTAATGTAGCCACCTTCATTAATTATCTTAGCCAGATCTTCTGAATAACTTGCTACAGATTCTACATCAGCACTTGCTGCTTCATCTTGTATTTTTATGTTATAGAGATGACTTCTTTCCTTAAACTTCATGAACCAACCTCTGTTACCTTCAAACTATGCTTCTGTAGTTTCCTCATCTCTCTCAGTCTTCAAAGAATTGAAGAGAGGTAGGGCCTTGCTCTAGATGAGGCTTAGGCTTAAGGGAATGTTGTGACTGGTTTGATTGTCTTTCCAGACCACTAAAACTTTTCCCATATCATCAGTAAGACAGTTTTGTTCGTTGGAGCAACACTTTTAATTTCCTGCAAGAACTCTTCCTTTGTGGTCATAACCTGGCTAACTCTTTGGTGCAAGAGGCCTAGCTCTCAGCCTACCTCAGTTTTCAACACGACTTCTTCACTAAGCTTGATTGTTCCTACTTTTGATGTAAAGAGACACACGTGCAGCTATTCCTTTCACTTGAACGCTGCTGAGGCCATTATAGGGTTATTGACTGGCCTATTTCAGAATTGTTGTGTCTCAGAAAATAGGGAGGCCTAAGGAGAGAGAGAGAGACAGAGGAATAGCTGGCTGGCGGAGCAGTCAGAACACAAACAAGTATCTTAGTTAAGTTAACTGGCATATACGGACACTGTTCAAGGCACCCCCAAAGAATTACAAAAGATAACTGATCCCATCAGAGATCACCATAACAAACATAACAATAATCACGAAGTTTGAAATATTACGAGAATTGCCTAAATGTGACACAGGGACATGAGTGAGTGAATGCCATTGGAAAAATAATGCCAAGAAGACTAGTTTGATGCACAGTTGCCACAAACTGAATTTGTAACAACAACAACAAAAATGTAATCTGCAAGGTGCAATAAAGCTAGGGTCAACAAAACGTGGCATACCTGTAGCCGCTGTTCTTTTTGTAAAGTGCAAATCATATCATTTTACTCTATTCCACAATATCTGATTGCTCAGAACCCTTAGGATAAATTACACATCTTACTTGTTCATTCCTTGGAATCTTGAACCCCAAGACTTGACCAAGTGTTTTCTCCCATGTCCCTCTTCAATATCCTGTTTTTCAGGCACTCAATATGCTCTATTGTAGTTGAACATTTATTTTTACTGTCTTCCCCAACAGACTCCAAATTCTTTGAGAGGTAGACACCAGGTCTTGTTCACCACGCCTCTCTCACACTAAGCATAATCCTTGCCACATAGTAGGCACTCAATAAATATCTGCTGAATTAGTTAGGAAAACACTTAGCCAAAGAAAGGAAGCTACATAACATGATTACCAATTTATAATGTGTGGTATTTTAAAAGTTCATTAACAGATAGATTTGGGAGAACTCTGAAACACATTTTCCCATAGAAACAATATTAAATGTAAGATACCTCCCTTCAATGTTACCTACAACTACAACGTAGGTAAACTGTATTATCTATAATTACTTTGGACTCTACTGCATACCAATAATATTTCTGGGGACAATACATTAAGAAATCCAATCTGGTACTGCTATGAACTAATTATTTCTGGTTATAGCACACGAATTGACGTAACAGTTATAACTTCATAGGTGGCTGAGGACAGAGGTTCTAATAGGCAGGGAAAGTAAAAGGACTGAAAACTAGGAAGTCAGGGTAGCCTTCTGCTACCGATAATCTTTGGGAATATGTTCTAAGCTGGAACAACTAACTTTTTTTCATGTCTTTACTTTTCTTCAAGGATTCTAGGAATTAGGTGCAACTTCCTATTGACTATCAACACTTCTGACTTCCAACTAGGGTTTCTTACCATATGCAGGAAATTATCTAAACTGTTCTCATATATAAAGGCTTCTCCCAGCAGGAGACGTGGGAAGATCCCCTGAAGCAGGGCATGGCAACCCACTCCAGTATTCTTGCCTGGAGAATCCCAAGGACAGAGGAGCCTAGAGGGCTACAGTCCATAAGGTTGCAAAGAGTTGACACAACTGAAGCAACGTAGCATCCATACATATCAACACTTCTGACTTCCAACTGGGTTTCTTATCATATGCAGAACATTATCTAAAAGGGTCTCATGTATGTTTTCCCTGGTGGCTCAGACGGTAAAGCGTCTGCCTACAATGCTGGAGACCCGGGTTCAATCCCTGGGTTGGGAAGATGTCCTGGAGAAGGAAATGGCAACCCACTCCAGTATTCTTGCCTGGAAAATCCCATGGATGGAGGAGCCTGGTGGGCTACAGTCCACGGGGTCACAAAGAGTCAAACACAACTGAGAGACAAAGAGTCAACACAACCGAAGTGATGTAGCATCCATACACATCAACACTTCTGACTGCCAACTGGGTTTCTTATCATATGCAGGAAATTATCTAAAAGGTTCTCATGTATATTCTTTTCTTTTCAGCTGTATTCTACAGTCGGTACTAAGAACAAAGAAAGCTAAGTGAGCAAGCAAACAAATGAAAAACAAGATAGTTATCGACTTTAAGAAAAACAACAGTTGTCAAAGAAAAGAAATGTAATTATAGCTCATTTGTGAAGTGTTTAACAGAGTCATTATACTGTAAACAATGAACACTGATCAAACCAAAAATTATGATATGGGAAAATGGAACTGGGGGGACGTATTGCAAATATTCTCTTCCCATCTATATTTTGCATTTGCATTTTCAGTGCTGCAGTGTCTTTCATATGTAACACTTTGAAACACTGTAATTTTAAGGGTTTGAGTAACACTTTTAAACGACATAAACTGTAAGGGTTTGAGTCCCATTTGCTTTTCCTTTAAAGAATGTACTCTTTGTATCCTATCTAAAAAAAATGTTCCTATCCAAAGGATGGGATATTTTAAAATATGTACGCTACTAAAATTTTACAAATTAACTTTTATACGTGTATGATTCGCTTCAAGTTAATTTTTATGTATGGTGTGAAATAATGATCAAGGCTCATTTTTTTTCCTTTTGTTTATCTAACTGCCCTAGTATGAGCTGTTGAAAAGACTATCATTTCCCTATTATCTTGTCTCCTTTCTTAAGATCAGTTGACAATCAATATGAATATCTCCAGCCTTTGACTGTGTGGATCACAACAAATTGTGGAAAACTCTTAAAGAGATGGAAATACCAGACCCCCTGACCTGCCTCCTGAGAAATCTGTATGTAGGTCAAGAAGCAACAGTTAGAACTGGACATGAAACAACAGACTGGTTCCAAATTGGGAAAGGAGTACGTCAAGGCTGTATATTGTCACTCTGCTTATTTAACTTATATGCAGAGTGAAAGTGAAAGTGAAGTCGCTCAGTCATGTCTGACTCTTTGCGACCCCGTGGACTGTAGCGCACCAGGCTCCTTCGTCCATGGGATTCTCCAGGCAAGAATACTGGGGTGGGTTGCCATTTCTCGACTGGATGAAGCACAAGCTGGAATCAAGACTGCCGGGAGAAATATCAATAACCTCAGATATGCAGATGACACCACACTTATGGCAGAAAGCAAAGAAGAATTGAAGAGCCTCTTGATGAAAGTGAAAGAGGAGAGGGAAAAAGTTGGCTTAGTATTCAACATTCAGAAAACGAAGATCATGGCGTCTGTTCCCATCACTTCACAGCAAATAGATGGGGAAACAATGAAAACAGTGACAGACTTTATTTTTTTGAGCTCCAAAATCACTGCAGATGGTGACTGCAGCCATGAAATTAAGACACTTGCTTCTTGGAATAAAAGTTAAGACCAACCCAGACAGCATATTAAAAAGCAGAGACATTACTTTGCTAACAAAGGTCCATCTAGTCAAAGGTGTGGTTTTTCCAGTAGTCATGTATGGATGTGAGAGTTGGACCATGAAGAAAGCTGAGTGCCGAAGAATTGATGCTTTTGAACTGTGGTGTTGGAGAAGACTCTTGAGAGTCCCTTGGACAGCAAGCAGATCCAACCAGTCCATCCTAATGGAAATCAGTCCTGAATGTTCATTGGAAGGACTGATGCTGAAGCTGAAACTCCAATACTGTGGCCACCTAATACAAAGAACTGATCCTTTGGAAAAGACCCTGATGCTGGGCAAGATTGAAGGCAGAAGAAGAAGGGGACAACAGAGGATGAGATGGCTGGATTGCATCACCGACTCAATGGACATGAGTTTGAGTAAGCTCTGGGAGTTGGTGATGGACAGGGAAGCCTGGCTTGCTACAGTCCATGTGGTCACAAAGAGTCGGAAACAACAGAGAGAATGAACTGAATTGAACTGATGAACATCTACTGCTAAGCTCTCTTTTCTGGTTCATTAGTTTAAATGTCTATTGCAATGTTATAGTAACTTTATTTTATATGGTGTGAGTCTTCCAACTTCATTCAGAATTATTTTGGCTACAGGAAGTGCTTTGTATTGGTTGCCACATAAATTTTACATTTAGTTTGTCAACCTGTATAAAAAATATTACAGGGATTTTGATTAGCATTATATTGAGTGTATAAATTAATTTATATACAAGAATGAACATCTTCACAATATCAAATCATCTGATTCATGAAAATGATCTATCTATCTTGTCATTTAAGTTTGCTTTGTATTCTCTAAACAATGTTTTATACTTTTCAGTGAAATTTTTTTCTTGAATTTATTCCAAAATTAGCTCATACTTATTGATACTATCGTAAACTGTATTTTACAAATTTGAATTTCCAATTTTCCATTGCTAGTAATATAGAACTACAAATCCTTTTTGTATCTTGAACATGAATTCTGCAAACTTGATAAATCCACTCAGTTCTAGTAGGTTGAAGTGTTGTTTGTTTTTCAATGCAAAGAATCACGTTGTCCTTTTCAATCTGCACACATTTTCTTTCTTTTTCTAGCCTATTACCCAGCTATAGAAACAATGTTGAAGTAAACAGTGATGAAATGAATTGATAAGAGCAGACTCTTATTTTGTTTCTGATCTTAGGGAATAGTATTCAGTCTTTGAGCATTAACTATGATGTTGATAGTAAGTTTTCCAAAAATGCCTTTTATTGGGATGAGGAAATCCCTTTCTACTTCTAGTTTGCTGAGATGTTTTATCATGAATGATGTGGAAATCTATCAAACTGTCAGATTACATTAATTACATAATTAATGTAATCTCACCGGAGAAGGCAATGGCACCCCACTCCAGTACTCTTGCCTGGAAAATCCCATGGATGGAGAGGTCTGGTGGGCTGCAGTCCATGGGTCACTAAGAGTCGGACACACCTGAGCGACTTCCCTTTCACTTTTCATTTTCATGCATTGGAGAAGGAAATGGCAACCCACTCCAGTGTTCTTGCCTGGAGAATCCCAGGGGCGGGGGAGCCTGGTAGGCTACCGTCTATGGGGTCACACAGAGTCGGACACGACTGAAGCGACTTAGCAGCAGCATAGTGCAATTAAACACTAGAAAATTACATTGGAATAATGATATTTTCTATCACTGTAATTCTATCATATCATATAATTCTATCATTTCGAAAATGTAAAAATGGTGCCATGATGTATGTAAACTTTTGATACTGGCTTCTGTCACTTAGTACAATGTTCTTGAGATTCATCCAACTTGTTGCATTTGTCAACAGTTCATTCCTTTTAATTGAATATTCCATTATATTAAAGTACTACAATTTGTTTGAAGGGCATTTGGGTCGTTTCCAAGTTTTTGGTTATTATACATAAATTCCTGTAAAGATGTTTGTGTAAAACCTAAGTTTTCATTTCTCTAGGATAAACATCAAGGACACTTACCTTGCATAATTTTGTTACATTTTAGGTGTCTTCTTCTTACCCACTTTTATGGTAGCTACCTTCTTACTAACACTGCTCTGACAAAGGAAAACACTTTCTATGTCTCATCTCTCCTCTCAACAAACTACTAAAAGAAGGAAATTTTCTCAGCTTAAAAAAGAGCATCAATAAAAATCTTAAAGAAAACATTGGAATTAATGGCAAAAGGCTGAATGGTTTCATTCTAAGATTAGCAGCAAGGGAAAGTTATTTAACACTACCATTTCTGTTCAAAATTATACTTCTGTTCCTTCAATGTGATACGCAATAAAAATAAAAGGCATACAGATTACAGGGAAAAAATAAAAGTATCTTTATATGCAGACAAAATGATATCTATGCACAAAATCCCAAAGAACTTACCAAAATGTCATAAGAACTCATAAGTGAGTGTAGCAAGATTACAAAGTAAAACGTCAATATATAATAATTAATAATCTATATTTAGCAGTGAAAAAGTAGAAATTTAAATTTAAAAATACTATCTACAACAGCATAAAAGACATGAAATAGCAAGAAAGAAATCTAACAAAATGTATTCAAGAAAATCAGAAAACATTGCTGGGAGAAATTTAAGACCTAAACCAAAGAAGAAGGAAACTCTTTTTATGGATCAGGAAATTCAATAATATTAAGAAAAGAATATTCAATACCATCTCACGTCTGTTAGATTGGCTATTATCAAAAAAGGGAAGAAAAAAATGGTGCTGGGAAGAAAAAAATGGTGCTGGCAAGAATGCACAGAATGGGATCCCTTGTGCACTACTGGTAGAAATGAAGATTGGTATAGCTACTATGGAAAATATAAATTCCTTGGGATCTCACTTATATGTGGAATCTGAAAAAAACAAACCACCTTCCCTCCACCCCACCACGCTCACACTACAGGGAACAGACTGGTTGTTGACAGAGGCAAAACAAAGAGGGGCAGGTGAGTGAAAGAGGTAGAAGAGGTCAAAAGGTATAAACTTCCAGTTATAAAATAAATGGGTCATGGGATATAGCTACAGCATGGTGATAATAGTTAATAACACTACATTGAATGTTTGAAGGTTGCTAAAAGGGTGGCTCTTAAGGGTCTTCACCACAAGAAAAAAATTTTGTAAGTATATATGATGATGGATGTTAACTGAATTTCTTGTGATAATCAATTTGCAATAGACATAAACACCAAATAATTATGTCATATACCTGAAACTAATAGAAACTGTGTTGACTATATCTCAATTTAAAGACAGTCAATTCTTAAAAATTACAGATTCAAAATAATTCCAATGAAAATTGTACATATTAAACTAGCTAATTCTATAAATCATAAGGAAAAGCAGAAGACATATAAGAGACAGAACAATTTTGAAAAAGAATCAAGTAGAGGTGAACATTATGTGATTTCAAGCCTTATTATAAAGATAGAGTAAATCAAGCCAGTGTAGTATTCCTCTCAGGTCTGATGCATAGATCAATGAAACAGAACAGAGTTCAGAAACAGATTTATACATACATAACCAAGTGATTTTTTATGAAAGTACCAAGATAATTCAATAAGGGAGAAACTGACTTTCCAACTAAGGAGGCTGGAACAATATGAAAATCCATATGTAAGAAAAACAAAAAACAAACTGAACCTCCACCTTTACTTTACATCACACACACACAAAAATTATCTCAGGATTTCCCTGGTGGTCCAGTAGCTAAGACTCCATGCGCCCAGTGAAGGGGGTCTGGGTTCAATCCCTAGTCAGGAAGCTGGTTCTATATGCTGCAACTAAGGCCAGGTGCAGCCAAATAAATAAACAAATATTTTTTAAAAATTGTCTCAAACTAGCTCATAGACTTACATATATAATGTAAGGTTATAGTACTTCTAGAAGAAAACATTGGAGAAAATCTTTTTGAATCTGGATTAAGCAAAAATCAATTAGGACTCAAAACGCATAAAATATAAAAAGAAAATTGAGGACTTCCATGTTGGTACAGTGGATATGAATCCACCTGACAATACAGGGGACATGAGTTCGATTCCTGGTCCGGAAAGATTCCACATGACACAGAACAACTAAGCTTGTGTGTAAGACCTACTGAGTCTGCTCCCCAGAACCTATGTGCTCAACTACTGAAGCCCACGCAGTCTAGGGCTCATGAGCCGCAGTTACTGAGCCCACATGCTGCAACTACTGAAGCCCATGCCCCTGCAGCCTGTGATCCACAATAAGAGAAGCAACCACAGTGAGAAGCCAGTGCACCGTAACAAAGAGCAGCCGTGGCTAGCCACAACTAGAGAGTGCCCGTGCACAGCAATGAAGACCTAGTGCAACTGAAAAAAAAGTAAGTAAATAATTTAGAGATCTCTAGTCTCCTCAAGAGACTAGAGATCTCTTCAAGAAAATTAGAGATACCAAGGGAACATTTCATGCAAAGATGGGCTCAAAAAAGGACAGAAATGGTATGGACCTAACAGAAGCAGAAGATATTAAGAAGAGGTGGCAAGAATACACAGAAGAACTGTACAAAAAAGACCTTCACGACCCAGATAATCACGATGGTGTGATCCCTCACCTAGAGCCAGACATCCTGGATGTGAAGTCAAGTGGGCCTTAGGAAGCATCACTACTAACAAAGCTAATGGAGGTGATGGAATACCAGTTGAGCTATTTCAAATCCTGAAAGATGATGCTGTGAAAGTGCTGCACTCAATATGCCAGCAAATTTGAAAAACTCAGCAGTGTCCACAGGACTGGAAAAGGTCAGTTTTCATTCCAATCCTAAGAAAGGCCATGCCAAAGAATGTTCAAACTACCACACAATTGCACTCATCTCACATGCTAGCAAAGTAATGCTCAAAATTCTCCAAGCCAGGATTCAACATACATGAACCATAAACTTCCAGATGTTCAAGCTGGATTTAGAAAAGGCAGAGGAACCAGAGATCAAATTGCCAACATCCGTTGGATCATCAAAAAAGCAAGAGAATTCTAGAAAAGCATCTACTTCTGCTTTATTGACTATGCTAAAGCCTTTGATTTTGTGGATCACAAAGAACTGTGGAAAATTCTTCAAGATATGGGAATATCAGACCACCTTACCTGCCTCTTGAGAAATCTGTATGCAGGTCAAGAAGTAACAGTTAGAACTTGACATGGAACAACAGACTGGTTTCAAAGTGGGAAAGGAGTATGTCAAGGCTATATATTGTCACCCTGCTTATTTAACTTATATGCAGAGTACATCATGAGAAATGCTAGGCTGGATGAAGTACAAGCTTGAATCAAGATTGCTGGGAGAAATATCAATAACCTCAGATATGCAGATGACACCACACTTATGGTAGAAAGTGAAGAGGAACTAAAGAGCCTCTTGATGAAAGTTATGACCAATCTAGACAGCATATTAAAAAGCAGAGACATTACTTTGCCAACAAAGGTCCGTCTAGTCAAAGGTGTGGTTTTTCCAGTAGTAATGTACGGATATGAGAGTTGGACCATGAAGAAAGCTGAGCACCAAAGAATTGATGCTTTTGAACTGTGGTGTTGGAGAAGACTCTTGAGAGTCCCTTGGACAGCAAGCAGATCCAACCAGTCCATCCTAAAGGAAATCAGTCCTGAATATTCATTGGAAGGACTGATGCTGAAGCTGAAACTCCAATACTGTGGCCACCTGATGCAAAGAAGTGACCCATTGAAAAGACCCTGATGCTGGGCAAGATTGAAGGCAGAAGGAGAAGGGGATGACAGAGGATGAGATGGTTGGATGGCATCACTGACTCAAGGGACATGAGTTTGAGTAAGCTCTGGGAGTTAGTGATGGACAGAGAAGCCTGGCGTGCTGCAGTCCATGGGGTCGCAAAGAGTCAGACACGACTGAGAGACTGAACTGAACTGAAGATAAATAATTGATAAACATGATTGTTTCAAAACTTAAAATTTCTGTTCTTGAAACAGACAATGTTAAGAAAACAGAAATGGATCCACAGACTTGGAATAATTATTTGTAAATGACAGATATGTTAGAGAACTTGTTTCTAAGATATATCAAGGGCTCATATAACCCAGTATAAATATGGGCTTGATGTGAGCAGACACTTTACAAAAGAAAATGAATGGCTAAAAACTAAATGAAAATATGTTCGATATCATTAGACATTAAGAAAAGGTAAGTTAAAATAACCAAGAGACACCACCCATACCAAAAAGAATAACTGAAATTTTAAAAAAGATTGACAATACCAAGTGCTGACAAAGATGGAGGACACTGGAACTCTCCTATGTTGATACTTGGAATGCAAAATGCTATACCACTTTGAAAAACAATTTGGCAGCTTTTGATGAAGTTAAGTCTATGCTTTCCATATGACCCAGTAGTCTTTGTTCCAATTATTTACTCATGGCAAATGAAAATGTGTTCATATAAAGACTTGCACATGAATGATTATAATACGCATGTCCATAAAAGCACAAATTGAGAATACTCCAAATAACCAATAACTGGTAAAGGAAGTTCTAAAAATTGTTACATTAATATAGATATATAAATATTAATATATCCATATATTGAAATACTATTCAGCAATAAAAATGAAAAAACTAATTTAACATGCAAAAACATGGATGAATATTCAAAAATTTTATGCTAAGTGAAACAAGCCAGACACAAAGCTATATACTATGGGATTCCATTTTTGTGACATTCTGAAAAACACAAAACTATAGTGGTAGAATACTTTGGCCACCTGATGCAATGCCAATACTTTGGCCATCTGATGTGAAGAACTGACTCATTGGAAAGGACCCTGATGCTGGGAAAGATTGAAGGCAGGAGGAGAAGGGGACGACAGAGGATGAGATGTTGGATGGCATCACCGACTTGATGGACATGAGTCTGAGTGAGTTCCAGGAGTTGGTGATGAACAGGGAAGCCTGGCATGCTGCAGTCCATGGGGTTGCAAAGAGTCAGACACGACTGAGCTGAACTGAACTGAATAGTGATAGAAACCAGATCTGTGAGCACCAAAGTCTAGAGGGAGGTGTGAAGGAAACATCCACAAAGGTGCGTGAGGAAACTTGGGGATAATAGAAATGTTCTCTATCTTGATTGTACTGGTGATTAACTATATATGTTAAGTTTCATCAAACAGTATGTTTTAAAAAGAATTTCACTATATGTGAATTATACCTTAACAAACCTCTTTTTAAAAAGTTATGTTATAAAGGAAATCTCAGATTTGGAGAAAGATGACATATTAGCATGTATAAGTTCAATGATGCTGGTAAAAACAGCAACAAACAATGTGTGATGAATCTATTTGATAGTCATTGAGATTTAAAAACTAACTCTCTAACTTGCACCTTTGGACAAACAGAATGTAAACACAACTATATCTGGAGGAATGTAAAAACATAATACCAATTAAAAATGATTGACATATAAAAAAGATTACTAGTAGCCATTTTGTAGTAAGACCATGGCAAAAGCTGGCAAAAATGATGACTATATGTAAGTCCTTTCAATGAGAAAGCATAAAATATACTCCCTCATCAAAGTATACCCATCTAAAGAAAAGGATCAATATATGAACAGGTATAGGGGATTTCCCTGGTGATCCAGTGGTTAAGAATCTGCCTTGCAATGCAGGGTACACTGGTTTGATCCGTTTTTGGGAACTAAGATCCCACATGTTGCAGAGCAACTAAGCTCACACCACAACTTACTGAGCCCGCATGCCACCACTAGGCAGTCTGTGAGCCATAACGAGAGAGCCTGTGCCCCACTGTGAAAGACCCCCCATAACACAACAGAGATCCCACGTGCTGCAACTAAGACCTAATGCAGCCAAATAAATTAATAAGCACAATCCTACTCCACATTTATTTATATGAATATGAATATATATATATAAGAAAACAGGTATAACAGTGCTCATTATACTGTTTACTTTGAATCTGTCTGAATTTTTCCATGATAAATACTTAAAAAAATTAAATGGCAAAGACATGATGCAGTATGCAACTAGGTTGCTTAATTTTAAAAATTAAATACATTAAATAATTTGTATCAACACAAACACAGGATGGTCAGGTAATGTGTACCTTGGCAATAGCAGTTTGTTTAAACATGCGAGTAATCAACCCCATGACAGTCTCGGTAGCACCTGAATATGGATCTCTCATTAATTTTTCCCACTCTTCAAAGCTGGAATTCAATTCCTATGTAGGAGAAAATAACAATGTTTAGAAATACAGTATAAAGATGACAGCAATTAATGTAATAATGAATCATGTCCTTCTTTTTTAATATATAAAAAATACATATATATATAACTTCTCAAAGATACCAGTGTGTTCATTTAAAAACATCAGTGTGGAGGTAGGTCAGACACATGTTTGTGCTAATGACAGAAAGCGATGAATAGGTGTGGGAGAAAATCAAGCCCTTTGCTAACACCATAAATCAAACAATTGCAGCCTTCTCTTACAAAGGGACATTTAGTAAAGAAAAAAATAAAAATTTAAGAAAAAATTTAAATAAAATAAAAATTTTAAGTAAAAACAGAAACAATGCACAGTAGCAAAAATATATATGGTAGCAGAGCATTTAATTTAATGGTATGATTTTATTTAAATAAGCATAAAGACTTGGGGAATATTGTCACATAAAAATGTGATATGATATTGACACTTTTATGTTTCTTTTCTTAAAAAAACGGATACAGAAAATAAGACCATTTTTATTTTACTTATACTGCCAGTGTTTTTTTTTAATATACAAAATGCTTATTTTAAGCTTTCAAGATAAAACAAGGCAATAAGTAGTATTTGCTGATAGTTATGTCCAGATGTGAAGAAATTTCAGAGATTACACAAACATCGTACTCCTCAAAAGTAAATGTAGATAAGGGCTGGGGAAAATACAATTTTGGTTTTCTAGTAAGTTGAACTTCACACTACAACATGGTCACGAAGTTTTAAGATTTCCAGAATTAGGGGATGCAACCAAATTATTCTAGAAGACAGTTACATGTACTTAAGAGTAAGAAACTGAACTTTTCTTGCTAATTACTGGGCTTCACACCCTACAAATACTTAGAATTCTTAGTACTAAGTCTATGCAGCAATTGAAGTGTTTTTTTCACCATTCAGCAGAAATATATTTTTTAAAGACTAAGATACTAAATCTTTTCACATTATTTGATGACTAAATTTAAATTCTTCCTGCTCTTTTCTTGAAATGATGTAAGACAATTCATATGGCTTTTTAAATTAAACCTATTTTAAGACAGTGAATTTTTTCCTTCTGTGAAATATGAAATATGTGCAATCTTTCATAGTATAATTTCAAATGATTTCAGATAAGACTTTCAATCAAACATGGGTTCTCACCTTGGCTGCTGCTGATGGAAGATCAAATGGAATACGCTGTCTGATTTTAGGGGGCAGCTGGGTTAAAACTTCAGTCTTTAATCTTCTAATCATTATGTCACTTAATAGCTGATGAAGTTCATTAAGATTTGATGCCCCTCTGCAATCCCACTGAGATCTTCTACCAAAATATCTGTTAGTATGAAGAAAAAAAAAATGTAGCAAAGCTGGATGCTAGAGTAAGAAAACAATTTATCCAATGTTTTCTTCCTTTTAAGATAAGGAGCGATGATACTGTTTTTAGTTTTATTACTGAATGCAAATTAGTTTCAAAAAACTCTTCTTTAGAAGTAGTAATGAATAAGATTATACATTACTGTCAGCTATAGGAAATGTTAATGTTTAAGCATAGTGTTTATGTTTAGTTAATATAAGGCTGACTCATTGGAAAAGACCCTGATGCTGGGAAAGATGGAAGGCAGGAGGAGAAGGGGACAACAGAGTATGAGACAGCTGGATGGCATCACTGACTCAATGGACGTGAGTTTGAGCAAGCTCTGGGAGTTAGTGATGGACAGGGAAGCCTGGCGTGCTGCAGTCCCTTGGTTTGCAAACAGTCGGACATGACTGAGTGACTGAACTGAATATAAGGCTGAGCAAACCTGATAACCCTGAATACCATTGGCATTTTTGGTGACCTCACATAAGGCACTATGTTTAGCAGATCTAGCCCTAACTAAGCACTAACCGCCAGAACACCAGTCAGGCTATGTAACAACCAAAACCACCTAAAACATTTTCTACAATTATAGGAGGCAATATTATCTCCCACTGAGCTTTTATGCCCAGCAGACAGATCACTTGGTGAGCTCTTCTTCCTTTGAACCACTGAAATGAGAGCAAAGGCAGGGAAAAAGGTACAAATGCCTTATGAACAAGAGATTGGGAAAGAAAACATCAGAGGATATTCAACAAACATTTAGAAGTCAGACAAGCAGTAGATGACTTGACAAAAGAAAGCAAGTGACACCTCAAAAATGTTTGCAAAAGGGAACTTATCCTCTAGATCTTTGAGATCAGGAGTTGGAAGCACCAAGCACGGGGTGTAGGTATTACATTTGGTGGATGTACTGAACTTGGACATCAAGACAGCTAGCCTAACAGCATCCCTTTATCATTGTGACAACCCCCACACAAGTCCACAAAATTCACAATGGTCTTCTGGGCGCCAAAACTACTGAAAATAGCTACCAGAGAATAATTAACAAAGGAAAATTTCCTGTTGGGTTGCATTACAATTACTAATATTAACAATTAAATAGCTTCATTTTAGTGGGATTTGGTGGTATTTTAATACAGAGTGTTATTTTGAGAAACTTGTAAATTGCTGATACTGATTTTTTTTTTTAGGTTTATGTATTTTTATAGCAAACATACAGGAATAGTACGCAAAACATTAAAAACATGTATTTGCATGTAGAACTGATTAGAAAAGTATAGTGAATGGATGAAACTTCTGTGTGATAAAATGACAGACACCATTTAGTTGTCATCAATAAGAAATTCTTGTTGTTGTTTTTTTTTTTTTTTAAAAAACTAAGTGCTGGCATTGTAAAAAAAATAAGTTTAGTTATAACTGCTATAAGTTGAATTACTGAAATCTGTTTATTGAAGTATTTTGACTTCAATGCTTTATGTCTGCACATAATTAAAACTTTACACACTAATAACCCCAATGTTCAATGCAGCACTATTTGCAATAGCTAGAATATGGAAGCAACCTAGTTGTCCATTGGCAGCTGCATGGATAAAGAAGTTGTGGTACATACACACGGTGGAATATCACTCAGCTATAAAAGCAAATGCATTTGAGTCAGTTCTAATGAGATGGATGAACCTAGAGCCTATTATACAGAGTGAAATAAGTCAGAAAGAAGACACATACCATATATTAATGCATATATATGGGATCTGAAGATGGTATGTATGATCCTATGTACAGGGCAGCAAAGGAGACACAGATGTAAAGAACAGATTTTTGGACTCAGTGGGAGAGGGAGAGGACGGGATGATTTGAGAGAACAGCATTGAAACACACGCAGTACCATATGTAGAGCAGATAACCAGTGCCGAGTTTGCTGTATAAAGCAGGGCACCCAAAGCCAGCACTCTGTGACAATCTGAAGAGGCAGGGTGGAGAGGGAGTTGGGCAGGGGGGTTTACGATGGAGGCGACACATGTATATCTATGGCCGATTCATATTGATGTATGGCTAAAAAACATCACGATATTGTAAAGTAATTGTTCTCCAATTAAAATAAATTCCTTTTTTTTTTCAAAAATAGAAAAATATTTGCCATTACTCAATTCTGTCACAATCAAGATAATTACATTTTGACATTATGGTTAAAAAAAACTAATACCTGTCAAATGTATCTTAATAAAACTGAGAAAAAATAGAACAGGAAAAAAAATCTAATGTTTAGAATTCCATATAATAAGAGAAAAGATACTACTCAGTGCTAAAAAAGAATGAACTATGAAATCATGGAAAGCTGTGGAGGAAACTTAAATGCATATAACTAAGTGAAAGAAGCTAATAGGAAAAGGCTACACTGTATGATTCCAACCACCCGGTACAGTCAAGAAGGCAAACCTATGGAGACAATAAAAAGATAAATGGCTCCTAGGGACTACAGAGGAGGTAAGGATGATTGGGTGGAACACAGGGAATTTTCAGGGCAGTGGAACTATTCTATATGATACCACAATGGTGGATATATGCCATTGCACCTCTGGCAAAATCCATAGAATGTATAATACTGAGGGTGCACCCTGACATAACCTATGGACACAGGATGATAAGGATGTGTCGGTGGAGTAAAATGATTGTAAAAACGTGCATTGTGTTGCAGAATTTCAGTGGTGGGGGAGGTTGTAGATTTCTGAGGACAGAGGGTATATCAGAACTCCCTGTACTTTTCACTCAATTTTGCTGTGAACCTACCTCTGCTCTTTAAAAATAAAGTTTATTAATATAAAAAAGTGTGGAGGATTTGCATTTCAGTCTCTGCCCTGAACATTTCCAGGATTCCCCTGTACCAGAGCCCACTAGAGAGAATGATCTTAGCAAAAGGTGCCTGAGCTGAGGTCAGACTGCTTTAAATCTTGGGCTAGGGGCTTTTTAAATGCCTAGGGCCTGTCTCATGCATGAGACAGGGTGCTCAGGGCTCGTGCACTGGGATGACCCTGAGAGACGGGATGCGGAGGGAGTTGGGAGAGGGGTTAAGGATGGGGAACACATGTACACACACCCATGGCTGATTCATGTCAGTGTATGGCAAAAACCACAATATTGTAAAGTAATTAGCCTACAATTAAATAAAGTAATAAAAAGAAATAGAGGTTTAAATATATTTAAAGCAATTAAGTAAGAAATAGAACTTAATGTACTATAATAAAAAATGCAAAGACGAGACCAGGGAAAGAAAAATGGAGGCTGATGTAATTAAACTAAGTTCTTATTGTTCAAAAAAAAAAAAAAAAAATGCCTAGGGCCAAGGAATTTTCAAAGGCATGTGAGACTTTTTAAAAAGTATCAGAAATGAAGTAAAAAGAAAATTTTTGGCTCCAAAATGCCAAAACAAAGTGCAAACTTAATATGTATTTAAGAAATACATACACAATTATAGCATTAAAGGCCATGGCAATAGCTTTAGTAAGGGTATTCCATGAAGTAATTCATTTAACTTTCAACAACACTAGAAGACAGCAAAAGTACCAGTTATCATCCCTATTTTATGAATGAGGAAACAGATGCAAAAAGAGGTTGAGGAATTTGTCCACAGTATCACAGATGGTAATGGTGGTAATGGAATTTGAGATTAGTAATGTGACTCCAAAGTCTGACTTGAATAAAACTCAACTTTCATATAATAACACGAACATTATATTTAATGTTCTTGGGATTATTTTGATATGCTTGAGTTTGTGTGTGTTTTGGAGGGTGTGGTGTACAAAAACAGGAGATTCTAGGACTAAGAAACATTTCTGACTTTAGGTCTTAGCCTTCTCTTTCTTGATTCTATTGCTAAAATGTGTAAAATGAGAAGGTCCATTCTTTTGGGGGAATGGTTAAATAAAATGTCAATCAGTTCAGTCACTCAGTCGTGTCCAACTCTTTGCGACCCCATGAGTTGCAGCACACCAGGCCTCCCCGTCTAGCACCAACTCCCGGAGTTCACTCAGACTCACGTCCATCAAGTCAGTGATGCCATCCAGCCATCTCAACCTCTGTCATCCCCTTTTCCTCCTGCCCCCAATCCCTCCCAGCATCAGAGTCTTTTCCAATGAGTCAACTCTTCGCATGAGGTGGCCAAAGTATTGGAGTTTCATCTTCAGCATCGGTCCTTCCAAAGAACACCCAGGACTGATCTCCTTCAGAATGGACTGCTTGGATCTCCTTGCAGTCCAAGGGACTCTCAAGAGTCTTCTCCAACATCACAGTTCAAAAGCATCAATTCTTCGGCGCTCAGCCTTCTTCACAGTCCAACTCTCACATCCATACATGACTACTGGAAAAACCATAGCCTTGACTAGACGGACCTTTGTTGGCAAAGTAATGTCTCTGCTTTTGAATATGCTATCTAGGTTGGTCATAACTTTCCTTCCAAGGAGTTAGCGTCTTTTACTTTCATGGATGCAGTCACCATCTGCAGTGATTTTGGAGCCCAGAAAAATAAAGTCTGACACTGTTTCCACTGTTTCCCCATCTATTTGCCATGAAGTGATGGGACCAGATGGCATGATCTTCATTTTCTGAATGTTGAGCTTTAAGCCAACTTTTTCACTCTCCTCTTTCACTTTCATCAAGAGGCTTTTTAGTTCCTCTTCACTTTCTGCCATAAGGGTGGTGTCATCTGCATATCTGAGGTTATTGATATTTCTCCCGGCAATCTTGATTCCAGCTTGTGCTTCTTCCAGCCCAGCATTTCTCATGATATACTCTGAATATAAATTGAATAAGCAGAATATACAGCCTTGATGTACTCCTTTCCCAATGTGGAACCAATCTGCTGTTCCATATTTGGTTCTAACTGCTTTTTAATATGCTGTCTAGGTTGGTCATAGTTTTTCTTCCAAGGAGTAAATGTCTTTTAATTTCATGGCTTCAGTCACCATCTGCAGTGATTTTGGAGCCTAAGAAAATAAAGTCTGTCACTGTTTCCATTGTTTCCCCATCTGTTTGCCATGAAGTGATGGGAACGGATGCCATGATCTTAGCTTTTTCAATGCTGTGTTTTAAGCCAGCTTTTCCCCTCTCCTCTTTCACTTTCATCAAGAGGCTCTTTAGTTCTTCTTCCCTTTCTGCCATAGGGTGGTGTCATCTGCATATCTGAGGTTATTGCTATTTCTCCCTGCAATGTTGATTCCAGCTTGTGCTTCATCCAGTCCAGCATTTCACATGATATACTCTGCACATAAATTAAATAAGCAAGGTGACAATATACAGCCTTGATGTACTCCTTTCCCAATGTGGAACCAATCTGCTGTTCCATATTCGGTTCTAACTGTTGCTTCTTGGCCTGCATACAGATTTCTCAGGAGGCAGGTCAGGAGGTCTGGTATTCCCATCTCTTTAAGAATTTTCCACAGTTTGTTGTGATCTACACAGTCAAAGGTTTTGGCATAGTCAATGAAGCAGATGTTTTTCTGAAACTCTTTTACTTTTCTATGATCCAATGGATGTTGGCAATTTGATCTCTGGTTCTTCTGCCTTTTCTAAATCCAGCTTTAACATCTGGAAGTTCTCGGTTCATGTACTGTTGAAGCCTAGCTTGGAGAATTTTCAGCATTACTTTGCTAGCATGTGTGGCAATGAAATAAGGTGTATCCATGAAAGAGGAAACATACAAATGAATAAGAAAAAAAGGAGGTGGATGAAACTGGAGCCTATTATACAGAGTGAAGTAAGCCAGAAAGAAAAACACCAATACAGTATACTAAGGCATATATATGGAAATTAGAAAGATGGTAACAATAACCCTGTATACGAGACAGCAAAAGAGACACTGATGTATAAAACAGTCTTATGGACTCTGTGGGAGAGGGAGAGGGTGGGAAGATTTGGGAGAATGGCATTGAAACATATATAATATCATGTATGAAACGAGTCGCCAGTCCAGGTTCGATGCACGATACTGGATGCTTGGGGCTGGTGCACTGGGACGACCCAGAGGGATGGTATGGGGAGGGAGGAGGGAGGAGGGTTCAGGATGGGGAACACATGTATACCTGTGGCAGATTCATTTCGATATTTGGCAAAACCAATACAATATTGTAAAGTTTAAAAATAAAATTAAATTAAAAAAAAATTTTTAAGGACAAAGTTGCAGTAGTTTGGCTTAGGGTAGAAATAAACATTTAAACATAAAGGAAATTCAATTCTTAACAACCTAAAATTAATAACAACAACAAAATTTCAAAGATTTCTAAAGAAGTAATGAAGCATGAATCTTTAAATTTCTTTTGGGATTAATACAGCCATTTCCTCATTCACATTTACAAGGTAAGTAAAAATTTGTTTCTCCTTTGCTCTCTCTCTCTCTTAGTGGCTAAGTCGTGTCCAACTCTTGCCACCCCATGGACTGTGGCCTGCCAGGCTCCTCTGTTCATAGGATTCTCCAGGCAAGAATACTGGAGTGGGTTGCCATTTCCCTCTCCAATTCTAAACAAGAATAAATAGAAACTTCTTTGTATCTTTCTTTTTCACCATGTATAATTTAAAAGAGGCATTTCTTAATAAGCACTTAATAGTAGCTTACAAGGGGTTTCCCAGGTGGCTCAGTGGTAAAAGAATCCACTGGCCAATGCAGGAGACACGAGTTCAATCCCTGGGTCAGGAAGATCCCCTGGAGGAGGAAATGGCAACTCACTCTAATGTTCTTGTCTGTAAAATCCCACGCATAGACAACCCTGGCGGGCTGCAGTGCATAGGGCTACAAAAGAGACAAACATGACCGAGCACAATTAGCTTAACTGATAAAATAGGAAGCATGGTAAAGAACGTGTACACTTATCTTTGTTCCTGAAACATGTACACACAAGCATACATAGAGTCAACTTTGGAAACCACTTTCTGATTTTTTTTTTCAAAGTTAACTTCTCTTTTGTCCTTTTGTAGCAATCCCTTTCTTCCACTCCCAGTTCCTGGGAAACACTGATCTGTTTTCTGCCCCTCGGTTTTGCACAGTCCAGAACGGTACATAAACAGAATCATACAGTATGCAGCCTTTAAATCGGATTTCTTTCACTTAGCACACTGTATTTAAAATTCATGTGTCCTGCTGGATATATTAGTAGTTCATTCCTTTTTATTGCTGAGTAATATATCCCACTGCATGGATATTTTATGATTTGTTTGTACATTTACCAGCTGAAGGACATCTGGATTGTTTCAAGTTTTAAGTGACTATTAAATAAAACTGCTGTAAACATTTGCATACATATTTTTGAATGAACATATGTTTTCATTTATCCCAACTAACTATTCAAAATGGGATTGCTGGGTTGAATGTTAAGTGTATGTTTAACTTTATAAAAAATTGCCATACTTTTTTCCATAAGTTTATATGCCATTTTACATTCCCATCATTAATGTATGTGAATTCCAGTTCTTTGGCATCATGCACTAACATCATTTGGTATTTTCAGTTTGTAAAAGCTTTATCTATTCCAATGCATGTATTTCATTGCAGTTTTAACTAGCATTTCTCTAATGACTAATGTTGCATCTTTTCAAGTGCTTTTTTGATCTTATCTTTTTGATATCTTTTTGCTTTATAACTGAGTTTTGAGAGATCTGATATGTTCTTTTACATGTTTCTTTTGTATATTTTAAAATACATGTATTTATACACATATATTAATTTATATACCCCTTTATCAAATATGTACTTTACAAATATTCTCTTCTTGTCTGTGTATTATCCATTCATTGTCTTACCAATGTCTTTGGAAGAGACTTTTTCAATTTTTATAAAGAAAATTCATCACTTTTATCTTTCACAATACATGTTTTTTGCATCCTGTATAAAACTATTTGCCTAACCCTAAGTCACAATGTATTCCTTTGTTTTCTTTGAGTTTTATAGTTTCAGGTTTTACAATTTACTTTACAATCCATTTTAAATTGATTTTTTTATTTTTTAAATTGTGATCAATATACATAAAACTTACCATCTTGACCATTACTAAGTATGCCGTTCAATGGTAATTAAATACATTCATAATGCTACATAACTATCACCACTGGTTATCTTCATAAATTTCATCTTGTAAAACCCAAACTATATACCCATTAAACATAACTCCTCATTCTCTCCTACTCGCACCCCATGGCAAGCACCATTCTACTTTCTGTCTCTATGATTTTGATTAGGTAGATCACATAAGTGGATTCACACAGCATTTGTCTGTTGGAGACTGGTTTATTGCACTTATAATGTCCTCAGGATTCATCCATGTTGTGGCTTATGTCAGAATTTCCTTCTTCTAAGACTGAATATTCCATTGGATGTATAAGCCACATTTTGCCTATCCATTCATTCATGGATACTTGATTTGCTTATTGTGAATAAGCTGTTTAACTTACTGTGAATAATGCTGCTATGAATAAGGGCACAAATATCTCTTCACTACCCTGCATTTAATTATTTTGGGAATATAGCTGGAAGTGAAACTGCTGAATTACGTGGTATATCAGCTCACTGACTTCCGGCCTCCAAAATTTCTGATTAAGACATCAACTAATAATCATTCTAAGGATCCCTTCTACACACTGAGTTGGTTTGCCCTTGCTATCAAGATTCTCTTTGTCTTTACAAAGCTGGATTATAATGTATCTGGATATGGGCCACCTTTGGTTTATTTTACTCTACAGTCCGTTGAACTTTCTGGACGTTTATAATGTCTTCCATCAAATTTGGCAAGTTTTCAGTCCTTATTTCTTCAAATAATCTCAGCCCCTTCCTTCTCATTTCTCTTGGGAATCCACAATGCACAGACATCCTATGGGTTCTGTTCACTTTTCCTCATTCTTCTTTCTTTCTTTTCCTCAGACTTGAAAATTTCCATTGTTTTATCTTCAAGTTCTCTGATTCTTTTTATCTTTTAATTTTTAAAAAAATATATATTTTATTGAAGTATAGTTGATTTACAATGTTTCAGGTGCACAGCAAGGTGATTCAGTTATACAAATACACATATATGATTTTTGAAATTATTTTCCATCACAGGTTATTACAAGATATTGACTATAGTTCCCTATTCTATTCAGTAAACCTTTGCTGCTTGTTGTGTATCTATTTTTTAATTAGAAATCTAGCATTCTATTCATACTAAGTCAAACAAGTGGAATCAAAATGTCATAATCTTTTTAGTTATGCAAAAATTTGTAAGTTCTCTAAAATATAAATATTATACATATTTATATCAGATCAGATCAGATCAGTCGCTCAGTCGTGTCCGACTCTTTGTGACCCCATGAATCGCAGCACGCCAGGCCTCCCTGTCCATCACCAACTCCCGGAGTTCACTCAGACTCACATCCATCCAGTCAGTGATGCCATCCAGCCATCTCATCCTCTGTCGTCCCCTTCTCCTCTTGCCCCCAATCCCTCCCAGCATCAGAGTCTTTTCCAGTAAGTCAACTCTTCACATGAGGGGGCCAAAATACTGGAGTTTCAGCTTCAGAATCACTCCTTCCAAAGAAATCCCAGGGCTAATCTCCTTCAGAATGGACTGCTTGGATCTCCTTGCAGTCCAAGGGACTCTCAAGAGTCTTCTCCAACATCACAGTTCAAAAGCATCAATTCTTCAGCGCCCAGCTTTCTTCACAGTCCAACTCTCACATCCATACATGACCGCAGGAAAAACCATAGCCTTGACTACACGAACCTTTGTTGACAAAGTAATGTCTCTGCTTTTGAATATGCTATCTAGGTTACACATAACTTTCCTTCCAAGGAGTTAGCGTCTTTTACTTTCATGGCTGCAGTCACCATCTGCAGTGATTTTGGAGCCCAAAAAAATAAAGTCTGACACTGTTTCCACTGTTTCCCCATCTATTTCCCAGGAAGTGATGGGACCAGATGCTATGATCTTCGTTTTCTGAATGTTGAGCTTTAAGCCAACTTTTTCACTCTCCTCTTTCACTTTCATCAAGAGGCTTTTTAGTTCCTCTTCACTTTCTGCCATAAGGGTGGTGTCATCTGCATATCTGAGGTTATTGATATTTCTCCCAGCAATCTTGATTTCAGCTTGTGTTTCTTCCAGTCCAGCGTTTCTCATGATGTACTCTGCATATAAGTTAAATAAGCAGGGTGACAATATACAACCTTGATGTACTCCTTTTCCTATTTGGAACCAGTCTGTTGTTCCATGTCCAGTTCTAACTGTTGCTTCCTGACCTGCATACAGATTTCTCAAGAGGAAGGTCAGGTGGTCTGGTATTCCCATCTCTTTCAGAATTTCCCACAGTTTATTGTGATCCACACAGTCAAAGGCTTTGGCATAGTCAATAAAGCAGAAATACATGTTTTTCTGGAACTCTCTTGCTTTTTCGATGATCCAACAGATGTTGGCAATTTGATCTGTGGTTCCTCTGCCTTTTCTAAAACCAGTTTGAACATTAGGAAGTTCACGGTTCACATATTGCTGAAGCCTGGCTTCGAGAATTTTGAGCATTACTTTACTAACATGTGAGATGAGTGCAATTGTGCGGTAGTTTGAGCATTCTTTGGCATTGCCTTTCTTTGGGATTGGAATGAAAACTGACCTTTTCCAGTCCTGTGGACACTGCTGAGTTTTCCAAATTTGCTGGCATATTGAGTGCAGCACTTTCACAGCATCATCTTTCAGGATTTGGAATAGCTCAACTGGAATTCCATCACCTCCACTAGCTTTGTTCGTAGTGATGCTTTCTAAGGCCCACTTGACTTCACATTCCAGGATGTCTGGCTCTAGGTCTGTGATCACACCATCATGATTATCTGGGTCGTGAAGATCTTTTTTGTACAGTTCTTCTGTGTATTCTTGCCACCTCTTCTTAATATCTTCTGCTTCTGTTAGGTCCACACCATTTCTGTCCTTTATCGAGCTCATCTTTGCATGAAATGTTCCTTTGGTATCTCTGATTTTCTTGAAGAGATCCCTAGTCTTTCCCATTCTATTGTTTTCCTCTATTTCTTTGCATTGATCACTGAAGAAGGCTTTCTTATCTCTTCTTGCTATTCTTTGGAACTCTGCATTCAGATGTTTATATCTTTAAGCTTTTCTACTACACTTGATAAAGGCTTGAAAAAGAACATCAAAAAAAAAAAAAAGAAGGGATGGAAAAATTGGAGACAAGTTCTGCCAGATCAAATCTGCTTTTGAATTCCTCTAGGGAATTTTTCTTTTCAGTTATTTTACTTTTAAGCTCTTCTTTTTAGAATTTTTAAAGTTTTCTCTTTATTAATATTTCCATTTTGTTCACTCATCATTTTCTACACTTTCCCCACATCTTCCTTTAATTCTTTGAGAATATTTTTTTTTAATTAAGCACTATTTTTTTTTAAAAACCAAACCACTAGGAAAATATACCACAGTCTAGAAACAGCAGACAGACAGGCTATATTATCATTTCAAGCAATAAGTTGGTAAAAACACAATAAGGTCCTTATCAAAATGATAAGACTGGGGTGAGAACAATGCATGTTATAAAGGCCCTGACACAAGTGGTATTTGGTAATGGAGGACTGTCCCTTTTTTTGCTCTAAAGGAGTCATATCTCACCCCTGAGTTGCTTACTTTTCCTCTCCTGACCTGTGTATTGCCAGAAGATTACCTCACTAGACCTCTGTTATTTTAAGGAGCAAAGTAAGCAATATTGGGTTTAGATTTTCTTTCAATTCTGGTTTATGAAAACCAGATTTTCCAAAGCCAATACTTCATATTGCTCTTACTTAAGCAGTTCTTTCACTGTTTCAATTCCTCTCTCACTGTTCATTCCTGATTCCTAGCATACAGCACAATCAAAGTGCCCTTTTCCTTCAAGGGTGAGTGTCACTGCAAGATTGTCTTGTCACCATGCTGACTCTGCTGCAGACAGCCTCAGGGCCCATCATGGCTGCCAGCAAGAGGGAAGGTTTGCTTCCCCTATCAGTGTGGTATTGCTTCTCGTATTTTTGCAGGTGGAAAATATATAATGTGTGAGAATTTTAAGAAATGTGCATCCACATCTTGATGGCCAGAAATGAATATCCACAAGGACCCTTTCAAATTTTTTATCCAAACCACTTCTCCTAACTCTACATCTTAAATTAACTTTGTATCATTGTATATAAAACAAAACCAAGCAAAATGAAATTGCAGAAGCCCCATTTCCTTCTAAATTAGCAACCTTATGGATTTTGTTTTAATACACTTTGTGGAAAATGCTGTAGTGATCCTTCTGTTAAACAGGAGATTGACAACAAATAGAAACACCTCTCCTCACATTTCACCAGATCATAAGCAAGTTAGATGAACCTGCCAGCCTCTTGGTGTCTGTGTATTCAGAAAATCTGGTACCTTGGAGACTATGACTTGGTACAAGGGAGACTTCCTATTGCCAGATATGCACCTGCAGCGTGAAGAAGAAGTACATTTTTTTTTAAATTCTCTTCCTTTTTCTATAATCAAAAGCATGTTAGCAATTTGATCTCTGCCTTTTCTAACTCCAGTTGGCATTGGGAAAGACTAGAGATCTCTTCAAGAAAATTACAGATACCAATGGAACATTTCACGCAAAGATGCGCACAATAAAGGACAGAAACAGACCTAACAGAAGCAGAAGGACCTAACAGAAGCAGAAGAAATTAAGAAGAGGTAGCAAGAATACACAGAAGAACTGTACAGAAAAGGTCTTAATGACCCAGATAACCACGATGGTATGGTCACTCACCTAGAGCCAGATATCCTGGAGTGTGAAGTCAAGTGGGCCTTAGGAATCATTACTACAAACAAAGCTAGTGGAGTGATGGAATTCCAGTTGAGCTATTTCAGATCCTAAAAGATGCTGCTGCTAAAGTGCTGCACTCAATATGTCAGCAAATTGGAAAACTCAGAAGTGGCCACAATTGGAAAAGTTCATTTTTCATTCTAATCACAAAGAAGGGCAATGCCAAACAATGTTCAAACTACCACACGATTGCACTCATCTCACATGCTCGCAAGGTAATGCTCAAAATCCTTCAAGTTAGGCTTCAACAGCATCTGAACTGAGAACTTCCAGATGTTCAAGCTGGATTTAGAAAAGGTGGAGGAACCAGAGATCAAATTCCCAGCATCCACTGGATCATAGAAAAAGCAAGAGAATTCCAGAAAAATATCTACTTCTGCTTCACTGACTAAGTTAAAGCCTTTGACTGTGTAGACTCCAACAAAGTGTGGAAAATTCTTCAAGAGGTGGGAATACCAGAGCACCTAACCTGCCTCCTGAGAAACCTGTATGCAGGTCAAGAAGCAACAGTTAGTACTAGACATGGAACAACAAACTGGTTCCAAATTGGGAAAGGAGTACATTAAGGCTGTATATTGTCACCCTGCTATTTTAACTTACATGCAGAGTACATCATGCCAAATGCTGGGCTGGATGATTCACAAGCTGGAATCAAGACTGCCAGGAGAAATATCAATAACCTCAGATATGCAGATAACACTATCCTAAAGACAGCAACAAAAGAGTCCGAAATGCAGTACTTGGATACAATTTCAAAAATGACAGAATGATCTCTGTTCGTTTCCAGGGCAAACCATTCAATATCACAGTAATCCAAGTCTATGCCCCAACCAGTAACACTGAAGAAGCTGAAGTTGAACGGTTCTATGAAGACCTACCAGACCTTTTAGAACTAACACCCAAAAAAGATGTGCTTTTCATTATAGGGGACTGGAATGCAAAAGTAGGAAGTCAAGAGATATCTGGAATAACAGGCAAATTTGACCTTGGAATACGGAATGAAGCAGGGCAAAGACTAATAGAGTTTTGCCAAGAAAATGCACTGGTCATAGCAAACACCCTCTTCCAACAACACAAGAGAAGACTTTACACATGGACATCACCGAAATCAGACTGATTATATTTTTTGCAGCCAAAGATGGAGAAGCTCTATACACTCAGCAAAAACAAGACCGGGAACTGACTGTGGCTCAGATCATGAACTCCTTATTGCCAAATTCAGACTTAAATAAAAGAAAGTAGGGAAAACCACTAGACCATTCAGGTATGACCTAAATCAAATCCCTTATGATTATACAGTGGAAGTGAGAAATAGATTTAAGGGCCTAGATCTAATAGATAGAGTGCCTGATGAACTATGGACTGAGGTTCATGACATTGTACAGGAGACAGGGATCAAGACCATCCCCATGGAAAAGAAATGCAAAAAAGCAAAATGGCTGTCTGGGGAGGCCTTACAAATAGCTGTGAAAAGAAGAGAAGTGAAAAGCAAAGGAGAAAAGGAAAGATATAAGCATCTGAATGCAGACTTCCAAAGAATAGCAAGAAGAGATAAGAAAGCCTTCTTCAGTGATCAATGCAAAGAAATAGAGGAAAACAACAAAAGGGGAAAGACTAGAGATCTCTTCAAGAAAATTAGAGATACCAAGGGAACATTTCATGCAAAGATGAGCTCAATAAAGGACAGAAATGATGTGGACCTAACAGAAGCATAAGATATCAAGAAGAGGTGGCAAGAATACACAGAAGAACTGTGCAAAAAAGATCTTCACGACCCAGATAAGCACGATGGTGTGATCACTGACCTAGAGCCAGACATCCTGGAATGTGAAGTCAAGTGGGCCTTAGAAAGCATCACTACGAACAAAGCTAGTGGAGGTAAAGGAATTCCAGTTGAGCTATTCCAAATCCTGAAAGATGATGCTGTGAAAGTGCTGCACTCAATATGCCAGCAAATTTGGAAAACTCAGCAGTGTCCACAGGACTGGAAAAGGTCAGTTTTCATTCCAATCCCAAAGAAAGGCAATGCCAAAGAATGCTCAAACTACCGCACAATTGCACTCATCTCACATGTTAGTAAAGTAATGCTCAAAATTCTCAAAGCCAGGCTTCAGCAATATGTGAACCATGAACTTCCTGATGTTCAAGCTGGTTTTAGAAAAGGCAGAGGAACCACAGATCAAATTGCCAACATCTGTTGGATCATAGAAAAAGCAAGAGAGTTCCAGAAAAACATGTATTTCTGCTTTATTGACTATGCCAAAGCCTTTGACTGTGTGGATCACAATAAACTGTGGGAAATTCTGAAAGAGATGGGAATACCAGACCACCTGACCTTCCTCTTGAGAAATCTGTATGCAGGTCAGGAAGCAACAGTTAGAACTGGACATGGAACAACAGACTGGTTCCAAATAGGAAAAGGAGTACATCAAGGTTGTATATTGTCACCCTGCTTACTTAACTTATATGCAGAGTACATCATGAGAAACGCTGGACTGGAAGAAACACAAGCTGAAATCAAGATTGCTGGGAGAAATATCAATAACCTCAGATATGCAGATGACACCACCCTTATGGCAGAAAGTGAAGAGGAACTAAAAAGCCTCTTGATGAAAGTGAAAGTGGAGAGTGAAAAAGTTGGCTTAAAGCTCAACATTCAGAAAACGAAGATCATGGCATCTGGTCCCATCACTTCCTGGGAAATAGATGGGGAAACAGTGGAAACAGTGTCAGACTTTATTTTATGGGGCTCCAAAATTATTGCCAATGGTGACTGCAGCCATGAAATTAAAAGACGCTTACTCCTTGGAAGGAAAGTTATGTGTAACCTAGATAGCATATTCAAAAGCAGAGACATTACTTTGTCAACAAAGGTTCATCTAGTCAAGGCTATGGTTTTTCCTGCGGTCATGTATGGATGTGAGAGTTGGACTGTGAAGAAGGCTGAGCGCCAAAGAATTGATGCTTTTGAACTGTGGTTTGGAGAAGACTCTTGAGAGTCCCTTGGACTGCAAGGAGATCCAACCAGTCCATTCTGAAGGAGATCAGCCCTGGGATTTCTTTGGAAGGAATGATGCTAAAGCTGAAACTCCAGTACTTTGGCCCCCTCATGTGAAGAGTTGACTTACTGGAAAAGACTCTGATGCTGGGAGGGATTGGGGGCAGGAGGAGAAGGGAATGACAGAGGTTGAGATGGCTGGATGGCATCACTGACTCGATGGACGTGAGTCTGAGTGAACTCCGGGAGTTGGTGATGGACAGGGAGGCCTGGCGTGCTGCGATTCATGGGGTCGCAAAGAGTCGGACACGACTGAGTGACTGAACTGAACTGATCTGAAAAGCAGAAAGCAAAGAGGAACTAAAAAGCCTCTTGATGAAGGTGAAAGAGCAGAGTGAAAAAGCTGGCTTAAAACTCAACATTCAGAAAACGAAGATCATGGCATCCATCCCCATCACTTCATGGCAAATAGATGGGGGAAAAGTGGAAACAGTGGCAGACTGAATTTTCTTGGTCTTTAAAATCACTGCAGACAGTGACTGCAGCAATGAAAAGACGCTTGCTCTTTGGAAGAAAAGCTATGACAAACCTAGATAGTGTATTAAAAGTCAGAGACATTACTTTACCAACAAAGGTCCATAGAGTCACAGCTATGATTTTTTCAGTAGTCAAGTATGAATATGAGAGTTGGATCATAATGAAGGCTGAGCATTGAAGAACTGATGCTTTCAAACTGTGGTGCTGGAGAAGAGCTGCTTGGACTACAAAGAGATAAAACAAGTCAATCCTAAAGGAAATCAACCCTGAATGCTCATTGGAAGGACTGATGTGGAAGCTCCAATAATTTGGCCACATGATGCAAAGAGCCAATTCATTGGAAAAGACGCTGGTGCTGGGAAAGATCGAAGGCTGGAGGAGAATGGGTGACAGAGGACGAGATGATTGGATGGCATCACCAACTCTGTGAACATGAGTTTGAGCAAACTCCAGGAGACAGTGAAGGACAGGGAAGCCTGGTATCCTGCAGTCGCTGGGGTAGCAAAGAGTGGGACATGACTTCTTGACTGAACAACAACAAAGGCTATAAAAGGGAGTGACAGAGACACAAAGGGAGAAAACAAAATAAGAGAGATAAAAGGAGATAAAAGTGGGCAGCTGGGCTGCCATTACAGTCCTAGCTGGAGGCAGAAAGTATGGTATACTAAAATTTCCAGTGAGAATTATTCAATTATTGCATTGAATCTATATAACGATTTGAGGAAAATGGTTATGTAAAAAATATTGAGTGTTCTAGTCCATGAACACAGTGTTTCACTTCATTTATTTAAATCTTTCAGTTTTTTCCTTAATGTCTTATAGTTTATATTTATCTAATTTATAAGAAAATGTTTAGAAATGGGAATAATTTAATGTAAATAAACCAGAGGGAAAAAGTGAAGTAGGAAAGCTCTATTATAGGAAGATAGACTAAATAATGGGAACTATTCAGAGTGAAAAGACTAAGAGAGATTATAAGTAGAATTGATAAAGAGCAACAGTCTAGGTAAACAGAACATAAACTTGTTCCTCAAATCCTGAAATATTAGGATGCTCTGAAACTTAGGAAAAGTGTCACCATGAAAAGAACAAAATGCACATTACAATGTAATCAAGCTGCAGAAAAGAGGAACCATCAAATTGTGTTATTTTTTTCACCCTAAGTTGATGGCATAAAGGTATGGAAAATGCTGTTAGAAAACATGAAAAATTTATCTCTTCACTGCAGTCACACAATTGGCTTTGGAAATGTTTAACATTTAGTGAACTGACTTTAAGATGAAGGATTTTGCAAAGTCCAGTGTTCTGAAACAAAATAGGTGGCTCAGAACACCTTATATGTTTACCAGTATAACTGGACACTCGAGTGCTCTAAACTTGAAATTGAAGGAAAAAATATAAAAGGCTGCTGTATCAGTTAAGGGAGTATAGGGTTTCAGATGCAGCCAAGCCATGTGCATGGGACAGATGGCTTCTCAAGAGTGCACTCATTTCCTGTTAGTAAAGTTCCTTGAGCTCTGCAAAACAGGAGATTCTGAAGCGCTCGGAATCAATTCGGTGAAAAGGAGCTCAAATGTGTGGAAGAAATTCACATAAATGGAAGTAATGTTTTATGTTTCTTAAGCAGAGCCAATCTCCACATGTATGTGAAGTATCAAAGTAACCGTAATCAGGACAAAAAGCAGCTGAATAAGCTGAGGCAAACTACTCACCCAAAGTACTTCTGCAATTACAGAGATAAACAAATATATGAATCCAAGAACTATTTTGCTGGCTATTTAGATAAATTTGGGAGCAAGTAAAAAAAACTACCTGGATAAATGAAAATATGTTATTTCAAGAAATAACTCAAGGTTATAACGTAATTTAACAGCAGCATGCAATCCTGAGTTTAGAATCATGAATACCCTGAGTGTAAGCTTCTTAATGGCAAGGACCATGTCTTATCTATCTTTGTATTCCTAGCACCTAGCATGGTGGCTAACATATAATAAGTAGCTTATGAATTAATGAACAAATGGATGAACTGACTAATGAATACACCACACAGTTATTGAGGAGAGCAATTCTTTAGCAAGCAAAAGCTAAAGCAACAACCAGAGTTTGGAAAGAGATGTGGTTAAACATAACAAACTAATCATATTTATCACTTGTTTCTATTATTATATCATGAAAGGAAAGGAATTTAAAAGTTATTACATAACAAGAAGAACAAAGACAATGAGAGAAAAGAGAGAGAGGGGGAAAGAAATAGAAGTTGAGTATTTCATCCAATTTTTGGAAAACGGAAAGTAAATAGAGGAGATGTCTTGGTTAAAACATGGTGCACTGAACAAACAAGCATTCACCCTCAATCAAAATGAGTACAAAGAAATAAAAATACATGAGCCTACCAGGAAAAATGGAATGAAAATCATACAACAGCAAACAATGTTAACATATTTTTACAAGCAGGAAAAAAAATGTGAAGACGCTAACAAACAGAGAAAGCTGAATATCAGGGACCTAAAGAGTGGTGTGCACAAAATTTTAGAGTGTGTCAGCAATGAAAAAGATCAGGTACTTTAGAAGGTGGGAATAAGTGTGACATGATAGCTAAAAATAGGAACATTGGCTCAATCTCTGGTCCAGGAGGATCGTACATGCTGAGAGCATCTAAACCCAAGTGCTACAGCTACTGAGACTGCACTCTACAGCCCGTGAGGCACAAGTATTGAAAGACCGAGCACCCACAGCCCATACTGTGCAATAAGACACCGCAATGAGAAGCCCGCACACAGCTGGAAAGCAGACCCTGCTCACTGCAACTAGTAAAAGCCTGAGGGCAACAAAGCCTCACTGCAGCCATAAATAGATAAAAATTTTATAAAGCCTTCATTGAACACTACTAGAGAATGCTAGCAAAACAACTTATTATTTTGAAAACTCACAAAGAGGAGAAACTAATCATTTTACCCTCCCTTTTACATTTTTTAATCTATTTTAAAAATTTTTATGTATTTATTTTTGGCTGTGTTAGGTCTTCGTTGCTGCATAGCTTTTCTCTATTTGCAGCAAATGAGGGCTACCCTGTAGTTGCGGTCCTCAGGCTTCTCACTGCAGTGGCTTCTCTTGCTGCGGAGCATAGACTCTAGGGTGCAGGCTTCAGTTGTTGCAGTATCCGGGCTCTAGAGCACAGACTCAATAGCTGTGGGCTCTGTGACACGTGGGATCTTCCTGGATCAGGAATTGAACCCATGTCTCCTGCACTGGCAGGCAGATTCTTTACCACTGAGCAGCCAGGGAAGCCCTATTCTCCGTTTTAAACAAACAGAACCACTGAATGTCTAAATAGTGGATGAGGTGAGGATCCTTTACAGAGGTATGTTAGCTAACAAATGAAGAAAGAGTATCCAAATATTACCATTTGCAATGTCTAGTGATTTAATACGGAGAAGGCAATGGCACCCCACTCCAGTACTTTTGCCTAGAAAATCCCATGGCTGGAGGAGCCTGGTAGGCTGCAGTCCATGGGGTTGCGAAGAGTCGGACACGACTGAGCAACTTCACTTTCACTTTTCACTTTCATGCATTGGAGAAGGAAATGGCAACCGACTCCAGTGTTCTTGCCTGGAGAATCCCAGGGATAGGGAAGCCTGGTGGGCTGCCATCTATGGGGTCGCACAGAATCGGACATGACTGAAGCAACTTAGCAGCAACAGCAGCAGTGATTTAATAAACAGTGTACTGAACATTCACAGCTACTAAGATTACAAAAAGGAAGGCCTTAGATATCATAGGCCTTCTAATGGAAAAATACAACATCCTTAGCAAAGCAGAACTGCTAAAAAAAATTAAAGTCTCTGCATCAAATACAGAGGACAGAGGAACATGTTAAACAACACCATGGAGATGCAAACAGCAAAACCCAGATTACAGTAACAATATAGTTTTTTCAATAAATTAAAAGTAATCAAACTCAGAAATTGAGGAGAAATCTGAACACTAACAGAGACTTAGGACATCAAGAGTGGGATCTATGATTTGTAACATGTGAGCCTTATTTGAGTACTGACTCAAACAAACAATGGGGGAAAAACTTATGAAACTGTAAAATTCTGACATTCACAAAATAACTGAGTATTGAAATACTGATGAGGGTTTTAATATTATTAAGGGATTATTATTAATTTTAATCTTTTTATGCATAATACTATAATACTTTTTTTCTTAAAAAGAGTCCTTACTCTCTAGATATATTTATTAAAATATTTTATGGATAAAATCTGATATCTAGGCTTTGCTTCAAAATAACATGGGGTGGTAGAGGTAAGAGGGTCAGGAAGATCCCCTGGAGAAGGGAATGGCTACCCCCTGCAATATTCTTGCCTGGAGAATTCCATGGACAGAGGAACCTGGTGGGCTACAGTCCATGGGGTTACAAAGTTGGAAATGACTGAGTGACTAACACACTTTCACAGAGGTAAGTGAGAGTATAGCTTAACCAAGGCTGGCCATAAGTTGACAAAGGCTGATGCTCATTGGGTATGTGAAAAGTACACGGGGGACTCATTATTTTGTTCTCTCTACTTTTGTGTATACTGAATTTTTTCCATAATAAAACATTAAAAAGACCAGAAAATAAACTAAAAAAGAAAAGTATTCGAATACAGAAATGCAAAAGAAAACTCAAAAGACAGCTTTGCACCATGCCTAAAGAAAAACCAATCCAGATGGAGCAGAACAGAAGGCTATGGGAAGGAGGTCTCCAGGAAATAAGAAGGAAAAAAGGAAAAGATTATTTTATGTGCTTGTATGACCTTTTGGAAGTTGACAGATCTGTTAGAGTCTTTGAGTAAAAAAAAAAAAAAAAAACCAAACCACTGATGGCAATATAAAAACCAAAAGATAGAATAAAAGAGAATAATTAAAGATAAAAAGTTGACCAAGAAAGGAACACTCAACTATTGGATTTACTAGAGAACAACATTAATTTAGTCTATTTATTCTATTTAGTCAACCATATAAACACGGATACTGAATTACCAAAAAAATTCAAATATAGGAAAGAGGACAGAAGAAAAGTGGTGACAAAAAGTGTTTCAACTTCTCTTTCACTTTTTAGTTTTGTGATTTGGACAAGTTCCTTAACCTTTCTAATTCTCAGTTTACTCCTCTGTAAAATGGACATATTATCATCAACCTTGTAGAATTGTTGAAAGAATTAAAGATAATACATCTAAAATACATGGCATAGTATCTTTTTTAAAAAATTATTTTGTTTATTTATTTTTAGCTGCATTGGATCTTCGTTGCTGTGCACAGACATTCCCCAGTTGTGAGGGCAGGAGCTTCCCTTTGTTGCAGTGCATAGGCTTCTCACTGCAGTGGCTTCTCTTGTGTGCAGGCTCTAGGCATGCGAGCTCAGTAGCTGTGGCATTTGGGCTGTAAGGCATGCAGGCTTTAGGGTAAGCAGGCTTCAGTACTTGTGCACACAAGCTCAGTAGTTGCGGCCATGGGCCCCAGAGCACTCAAGCTTCAGTAGTTGCAGAACCAGGCTCTGTAGTTGTGGCTTCTGGGCTCTAGCACACAGGTTCAGTAGCTGTGGTGCACTGGCTTAGCTGCTTTGCAGCCTGTGAAATTTTCCTGGACGAGAGACTGAAGCCATGTCTCCCATGTTGGCAAGCAGATTATTATCAACTGTGCCACCAGAGAACTCTGGCAGAGTATCTTATATATAAAATGTAATACCATGTAGCCAATAAAAATGATGTATTTTAGTTATTGATAAAGGATGACAATGTAAAATTGTACTCAATGAAAAAGCATATTACAGAAAAGTATGCATAATACGACCCTATCTATATAAAATTGCCTATCTATCCACCTGTCTCCCTACCCCCATGTATCTAATAGAAAGGCTATCTAGAGGGAAAGTTTAAAAATATTGATACATTAAGTACTGATTATCTCTGGACAGTGAGAGTTCAGTTGATTTGTTCTTATTTAAAAACACTTTTCTCTTTGTATTGTTAAAATAATTATAAACCATTTTCCCCAAAGTAATCAACTATCTTTATCTTTAAAGAATCTGCCTGCAATGCAGGAGACCCAGGTTCAATCCGTGGGTTAGGAAGATCCCCTGGACAAGGGAATGGCTACCCACTCCAGTATTCTTGCCTGGAGAACCCCACGGACAGAGGAGCCTGGCGGCCTATGGTCCATGAGGTTGCAAAGAGTCAGCACAATTGAATGACTAACTCTTTCTTTCATCTTTACAGCAGTAAAAATAAAGAAAATAAAACAACTGATAAAGACAATGGGATAAGTGTTACACTAAGTGAAGTAGCAGATGATAGCATCAAATGTAGGCTATGTTAAAATTTTTTTATATATAAATTTATTTAATTGGAGGTTAATTACTTTACAATATTGTATTGGTTCTGCCATACATCGAAATGAATCCGTCACAGGCATACATGTGTTCCCCATCCTGAACCCTCCTCCCTCCTCCCTCCCCATACCATCCCTCTGGGTCATCCCAGTGCACCAGTCCCAAGCATCCAGTATCGTGCATCGAACCTGGACTGGCAACTCGTTTCATATATGATATTATACATATTTCAATGCCATTCTCCCAAATCATCCCACCCTCACCCTCTCCCACAGAGTCCAAAAGACTATTCTATACATCTGTGTCTCTTTTGCTGTCTCGCATACAGGGTTATCATTACCATCTTTCTAAATTCCATATATATGCGTTAGTATACTGTATTGGTGTTTTTCTTTCTGCCTGACTTCACTCTATATAATAGGCTCCAGTTTCATCCACCTCATTAATTTAAAACTATATAAAAATTATTAGATATACAGATAGGGGTAGAATTACAGGAAAAAAGAAAACAATTTACCTGTTAGTATAGTTGGGATTATGCTATTTCTCCATTCCATTTTTATTGTATAGTGTTATATATTTTATTGTCATATACACATATATTGTTGTTGCATAGTCTCTAGGGTTAAAAGTGTTAGTTGCTCAGTAGTTTCTGACTCTTTGTGATCCCATGGACTGTAGCCTGACAGGATTATCTCTGTCCATGGAATTCTTCATGCAAGGATACTGTAGTGGGTTGCCATTCCTTTCTCCAGGGGAGCTTCCCGACCCAAGGATCGAACCCAGGTCTCCTGCACTGCAGGCAGATTCTTTACTGTCTGAGCCACCAGGGAAGCCCTGTTCAGTTGCTAAGTTGTGTCCAACTTTTTGTGACCTCATGGATTGCAGCAGGCCAGGCTTCCCTGTCTTTCACTATCTCCTGAAGTGTGCTCAAACTCATATTCATTGAATCAGAGCTGCGATCCAACCATCTCATACTCTGTTGCTCCCTTCTCCTACTGCCCTCAATCCTTCCCAGCATAAGGGTCTTTTCTATGAGTTGGAACTTGCATCAGGTGGTCAAAGTATTGGAGCTTCAGAATCAGTCCTTCCAATGAATATTCAGGGTTGATTTCTTTTAGGATTGACTGTTTGATCCCCTTCCTGTCCAAAGAACTCTCAGGAGTCTTCTCCAGCACCACAATTCGAAAGCATCAATTCTTTGGCATTCAGCCTTCTTTATGGCCCAATTCTTACATCCATACATGACTACTGGGAAAACCATTTGTTGGTGTTATTCAGTAGCTTAGTTATGTCCGACTCTTTGAAAACCCATGAAGGGCAGCATGCCAGGCTGCCCTGCCCTTCAGTATCTCCTGGAGTTTGCCCAAACTCACGTTCATTGAGTTGGTGATGCATCCAACCATCTCATACTCTGTTGCCCTCCTCTCCTCCTGCCCTCAATCTTTCCCAGCATCAGGGTCTTTTCCAATGAGTTGGCTCTTTGCATTAGTTGGCCAGAGTATTGAAGGTTCAGCTTTACCATCAATCCATCCTTCCAATGAATATTCAGGACTGATTTCCTTTAGGATGGACTGGTTGGATCTACTTGCGGTCCAAGGGACTCTCAAGAGTCTTCTCCAACATCACAGTTCAAAAGCGTCAATTCTTTGATATCAGCCTTCTTTATGGTCCAGCTCTTGCATCTGTACATTATTACTGGAAAAAACCATAACTTTGACTATGAGGACCATCTTCGGCAGTGATGTCTCTGCTGTTTAATACACTGTCTAGCTCTGTCATAACTTTCCTTTGAAGGATCAAACTTCTTTTAATTTTGTAGCAGCAGTCACTATCCACAGTGATTTTGGAGTCCAAGAAAATAAAATCTTCCACTGTGTCCACTTTTTCCCCATCTATTTGTCACGTAGTTATGGAATCACATACCATGATCTTAGTTTTCTGAATGTTGAATTTTAAGCCAGCTTTTTCACACTCCTCTTTCACCCTCATCAAGAGGCTCGTTAGTTCCTCTTGGCTTTCTGCCATTAGAGTGGTATCGTCTGCATCTCTGAGGTTGTTGATATTTCTCCTGGCAATCTTGATTCCAGCTTGTGATTCACCCAGCCTGGCATTTTGCATGATATAGTCTGAATAGAAGTTAAATAAGTAGGGTGACAATATACAGCCTTGACATACTCCTTTCCCAATCTGGAACTAGTTCATTGTTCCATGTCCAGTTTTAACTGTTGTTTCTTGACCTGCATACAGGTTTCTCAGGAGACAGGTAAGGTAGTCAGGTGTTCCCATTTCTTTAAAAATTTTCCACAGCTTGTTGTGATCCACACAATGAAAGGCTTTAGCGTAGTCAATGAAGCAGAAGTAAATATACATATGCCTATTTTACAAGTTCTTGTATTAAGCCAACACCTACCTCCCCATTAAGTTTCATTCCTTGATAATAGTTTACTCTCTGAGGCCACAAAGCAAAAGTCTAATTCCTTTAAAACATGACAGATCTTTAAATATTTAAAGACTTGTTCCCTCTAGGTCTTTCTTTTTCAAATTTCTATAAGCTTCGTAAGTTCAAGCACTATGTCTTACTCATCTTTGTATTGCCAGCAGCTCTGAAATAATGCCTTAAATATACCAGGCAATCAATATTAGGCACTTGTAGAGATGAATATGAAATCCCCTCAGTATTCTGGTAACATTTTTCCAGATATGTTTTCATTTGTTAACATGCTTCTTAAAATATGACTTTTAGTTTTCTTTTATTTCCTTGTATTCCTTGTCTCTGGTGACCTTCTAAAATCCACTCCAATCATTCCACTCCTGTGGCTATAACCAATCCTGAAAAATAGCCCTACCTGGGAAATTCAGACCTTCCACTCTCCAGTACTCCCGTCCTTCTAGCCCACTTGTTCACTCACACCCAATGTAGCCTATCTCACCAGTGCCTCTCAGTCAACTTTAACCATGTCCACAATATACTTCCTCACCTTGCTTTCATTTCTGAGTCTATACATTACTTTTGTTTTTAACAATATAGCATAATTTCCTTTCGCCGACAGTCCATGCATTGCAAGCTAGTATAAAAACTACCTTGGATGGCTCCAAGACTTTTCCAAGTCTCTACCCACAATGCTGGGAAGCCATACCTTACAGAAGACTGGTTCCATTACAAATCTAGAATTGCTGAGCTCAAATGGTTCCCCAGTGCCACACTGATTCTACCATGCTAATCTCATTATCTCATTCCCCCATTCACCAAAATCTCACACCATGTCAACATTCATCAAATTTTTAATCCCCAATTTTACCATTTCTCTGAACATATAACTGTCACTCCACTTTCCTAGAAAAAATAAAAGTATACAAACTTCCTCAACTTCTTGCCAACCAGAAACCATGGATATTCTCAATAATAAAGCCACTAAAAAAAAAAAAAAAAAAAAAAGCTAAAGGTATCTACATATACAAAGAAAGGACAAATGAGTACAAAACAATGTGTATGTCTGTAACAACCAGTGAAAAATAAAAATTTGTTTGAAAAAGCATACAATTTCTGTGGAAAGACTAAAAACCTGTACACAGTTGCCTAAAGTGAAGGAAACTGCAGTGAAAGGGAGACTTTTTCCAAGTATACACGCTTCTGTAGGTTTAGAATTCTGAATCATACGAAAACTGTCTTAAAAAAACTGTCTTAAAAAATAAAAAATAACAAATAAAACTTGTGAACATAATCATGCATGTCCTTTCATGCTTTAAAGTCCCTAATGCAGTGCCTGGGGTGCGGGGTAGGGATGGGAAATTACTCCTTAATGAGCACAGAGTTTCAGTGCCCATTAAAGTTGTACAGATGGATGGTGGTGATAGCTGCACAGCAACATTAGTAAGTGTGAATGTACTTATTATCACTGAACTGTAAACTTTAAAAGGGTGAAAGTGAGAGATTTCCTCAAGCATATTTTACTGTAATTTAAAAAAAAACCCACAATAACTAAAAAACAACACAAAACACCCTCCAATGCCTTCTTACTGCTATTATGATGAAGAACAAGACTGTATAATGATGACCCCTTGCCTAATTCCATCTTGTCTTGAGATCCTCTCAAGAGGATCAATTAGCTCAAGAATATTCAGCTGAACTGAACTGCTTTTAGTTCCTCAAAAGCATAGCCGTCTCTCTTGCTCTGGGCCTTACCATAGAAAATTCCTCTTCCTGGAATGTAGATGAGTATCACTTACTCACAGGATGCCTCTTCAGTCCTTTCTGACTTGCTTAGTTCATTTCCTTTACTTCCCTTTTATGATGCTCAATACAACTAAAATTATCTGGTTAGTGTTTGACTAGAAAATTCAATGAAGGCTGGGATAACTTGGGTTTCATTCTCTAATGCAGGGTTCCCCAACCTCCAGGATCTAATGCCTGATGATCTGAGATGGAGTTGATATAATAATAATAGAAATAAAGTGCACAATAAATGTAATGCATTTGAATCATCCTGAAACCATTCTGCTCTTCCTCCTTCCCCCAGGTCTGTGGGAAAACTCTCTTCCATGAAACCGATTCCTGATGCCAAAAATGTTGGGGACTGCTGCTCTAATGCACACTTGATACCTAGCATATAGCATCACAATAACAGGTACCCTATAAATATTTTTTGAATGAATGGATTAATTCAAAATTTAACCATACTCCAGCTGTGGTCTAATCAATGAGCAGAGTAGAACCATCCTATATACTGGATGTTATTCTGATTAGTGTGCCCTAACATTACTTTATTTTTATCAGTTATGATAGACACTTGACTTTCATTTAGCCTAGGGTTATTCAAAACCAGAAGTCTTTGTAAACTGAACTACTGATAATAGGTGAGGATTTCTCAAATGCTTTCATACAAAGCAGACATTCTAAGCACAAGTGCAGAATTTATCCTATTAGTTTTTAGCTACTTATTTTTCAAACTTATCTCTGCCATCCCGTATATTAAGTATTTTTCTCAGATTTGAGCTATTTGCAAGTGGAACAGACCTGATCTCTATGTAGCCACGGCTGAGAATATTGAGTTCAACGCTGCTGAGGACAAAGTACAGTGCATTTCCTCAGAAGACATTTACTGATGCTGACATGACCTACTAATTAACACTTTTGTAGAAACGACCATGCTGCTGCTAAGCTGCTAAGGCACTTCAGTCGTGTCCGACTCTGTGCGACCCCATAGACAACAGCCCACCCGCTCCCCGTCCCTGGGATTTTCCAGGCAAGAACACTGGACTGGGTTGCCATTTCCTTCTCCAATGCATGAAAGTGAAAAGTGAAAGTGAAGTCGCTCAGTCGTGTCCAACTCTTAGCACCCCCATGGACTACAGCCCACCAGGCTCCTCCATTCATGGGATTTTCCAGGCAAGAGTACATGAGTGGGTGTAGAATGACCATGCTGCTGCTGCTGCTAAGTCGCTTCAGTCATGTCTGACTCTGTGCGACCCCACAGAGGGCAGCCCTCGAGGCTCCCCCGTCCCCGGGATTCTCCAGGCAAGAACACTGAAGTGGGTTGCCATTTCCTTCTCCAATGTGAAGGAATGACCATACATATACCTTTAATGTGTACTAATCACTCAGCATTTTTCCTGTCATAAAAATTTAGACAACTGATATATGGCAAAACCAATACAATATTGTAAAGTAAAAAAATTAAAAAAAAAATTTAGACAACTATTTCTTCTGAGAAGTGGAATGGGCACAAAATACGAGCTAGAAAGAAAGTTCATAAAATTTGATAAATTACTATAAAGATATTCTTAACCTTCAACCATGACATCAGGGAGGTGACTGCTGCTAACAGGATGCATGGTTGGACTATCTTGTGCCTTTTTTTCTTTATAAAAGAACATTTATTAAAGTTACCCTTGCCTAAGTCTTTCTTCGGAGAAGGCAACGGCACCCCACTCCAGTACTCTTGCCTGGAAAATCCCATGGATGGAGGAGCCTGGAAGGCTGCAGTCCATGGGGTGGCTAGGAATCGGACACGACTGAGCGACACTTCACTTTCACTTTCCACTTTCATACACTGGAGAAGGAAATGGCAACCCACTCCAGCGTTCTTGCCTGGAGAATCCCAGGGACAGAGGAGCCTGGTGGGCTGCCGTCTATGGGGTCGCACAGAGTCGGACACGACTGACGTGACTTCGCAGCAGCAGCAGCAAGTCTTTCTTACTGCCAGGAAAAGTGAAAAATAATGTAAGAGGAAGTCACACAGACGGCAAGCCATTTAACCTCACCAGGTATCTATAAGATGACAGAGGGGGACCACTTGATCATGAAGTCTTTCTAGCTCTAATGCGCTCCTGGTTGAAAATTCAATGTGCTGTCTTCTTCAAATCATATTTGAATTTATAGCTTCCTCTAAATATAACCCAGTGGTGTGAATGATGTAAGGAATCTTGAAAATGAGATGCTCTGATTCAGTAATACTTTCTCTGTACCTTTCAAAGCAAGCCAGCTAAGTAGTTACCTATACCTAGACTCTTGTCTCAAAATCACTTCACATAAGTATTATAACTGTTTGCCATCCTTTATGTATTTAATATGCTTTACAAAGGCAAAGTTCTGTTTTACCTCAAGCTTCATTTAACTTTATTTTAATATAGTCATGACATTTCAAATATAAAATAAGGGTTTAGAACTGAATAACTCACCATAATTTGGTTTCTGCAGAATTATAGTGTGAAAATGACAACTTCATAGATTCAGAACATTACAGGAAAAAAAAAATTAACGTTCTACAAACTAACTTAAAATTCCAGGAAATGCCTTGATCTGAAACAGAGTCTATGGAAACAGTGCTTCCAAGGTAAAGAAGTAAAGGAATAACTTGAAACTTATGAAATGGAATCTGAAAGAAAATGCCTTAAGAGGCATGATAACAGTCTTGAAATGACTTTCTCTAGTAAACATGAAGGGCTTCCCAGGTGGCACAGTGGTAAAGTATCTGCCTGCCAATTCAGGAGACACAAGAGATTTCGGTTCGATCCCTGTGTTGGGAAGATCTCCTAGAGAAGGAAATAGCAACTGACTCCAGTACTCTTGCCTAGAAAATTCCAGGGACAGAGGAGCCTGGCAGGGTAGAGTCCATGGATTGAAAGAGTCACAACACCACTGAGTGACTGAGCATACACACACAGTAAACAGGAAATAGAACACAATCTCCCCAGTCAAGCATTGCATACAGATAAACTTTTCTTTCAAATAGTGTCTACATTCAAAAGCAAGAAAAGGACAGGCTTCCACTTCAAACACTTATATTTTCACGTGGTAAGTCCTAATCAGAAAAGAAATGTATTCTGACCACTTAGGTTTTCCTAGTCCCCAAAAGGCAAATGTATTAATGTGTTAATGTGTTTGTTTTATGTAGGCAAATTTTTGGCATTTATAATCTGCAAGAACCATGATTAAGGACTCCCTAACAATATCCAGTATTGCATCTATTTGGTATTATATTTTAAAACTGTTTATTATCTGTATACAACTTTGTTTTTCTTTTTTTTTTTTAATTTTATTTTATTTTTAAACTTTACAATATTGTATTGGTTCTGCCATACATTGAAATGAATCCACCACAGGCATACATGTGTTCCCCATCCTGAACCCTCCTCCCTCCTCCCTCCCCATACCCTCCCTCTGGGTCTTCCCAGTGCACCAGTCCCAAGCATCCAGTATCGAGCATCGAACCTGGACTGGCAACTCGTTTCATATATGATATTATACATATTTCAATGCCATTCTCCCAAATCATCCCACCCTCTCCCTCTCCCACAGAGTCCAAAAGACTGTTCTATACATCAGTGTCTCTTTTGCTGTCTCGTATACAGGGTTATTGTTACCATCTTTCTAAATTCCATATATATGCGTTAGTACACTGTATTGGTGTTTTTCTTTCTGGCTTACTTCACTCTGTATAATAGGCTCCAGTTTCATCCACCTCATTAGAACTGATTCAAATATATTCTTTTTAATGGCTGAGTAATACTCCATTGTGTATATGTACCACAGCTTTCTTATCCATTCATCTGCTGATGGGCATCTAGGTTGCTTCCATGTCCTGGCTATTACAAACAGTGCTGCGATGAACATTGGGGTACACGTGTCTCTTTCTTTTCTGGTTTCCTCAGTGTGTATGCCCAGCAGCGGGATTGCTGGATCATAAGGCAGTTCTATTTCCAGCTTTTGTGCTAGAATACCTTAATGAAATCTCTCTGGTTTTGAACATTTTTCAGCTCATTATCTCAGGTCTTCTAAATAATGGTATCAGCAGCAAATAATGATAATTTTGCCTTTTTCTTTCTGAATTTTACCTCCTGCTTTTCTTTTGAGTAGTTAAACGAATATCCCCAGAATAAAGGTAAAGTGCAAAGACAATTAACCCCTCGCCTTGGTATTAGTGTTTCATGTGATGGTTGCTTTAGACTTAAAACACACACACACATATACACATAAAATATGTATTTACATTTATATAAATGACATACATGAAATGAATAACTTATATTCAAAACTTTAATCGAAGATAAATGCTGAACTTCATCAAATTATACCTCAACATAAATGGAGGAAATGAAATGAAGCTTTTCCTTTTCATTATTAACATGGCTAATTATATTAACAAATTTCCTAATATTAAACAATGACTGCATTCCTGATATAAATTCCATTTCCATATGGTTAATGTATTAGGCTTTTTAATGAGTTTATGGTTTATATTAATACTGAATATTTCTCCATGTATAGTCTTAATCCGAGCTTTCACTGTCAAGGGCCCAGTTTCTATCCTTGATCAGGATTAGGGAACTAATCCTGCTACTGTGTGGCACTAGAATGGAATGGAATGGATCAGAACATCTCAACTGCATGGGGTTATCTCAGGGAACTGTAGAAAGGAAAAAATAAAATACACATACACACACATATATACTGAGAAAAAAGGTGGGATTCATATCAAATATCAGGAGCTGACTTCCACTATATATAAAGATTTCCAGTATATTATTAAGGTAAAAGAGCCAATAAACTTAGTGGAATGAAGGGCAAAGAATACAGACAACTGACAGGAAAAAAGTATAACTGACTCTACAAGTATGAAAAAATGTTAAGCTGCATTTAATAACATAAGAAGACTGATGTGCATTAAAACTGCTATCAGATCACATTGGCATGAGAAATAATTTCTCTTTGAATATGTTAGTAAGGTGTGAGGAAAGAGATAATCATGCTGCTGGTAGGAATATAAATTGGTATAAATTTTGAGAAGCATAATTTGCAAATGCTTAAAAAATATAAAAATGCAAATGCCCTTTGTATGAGCAATTCCATTTATAATAAATTTATGTTACAGACTTATTCCCATGTACTGAATATATAACACGGAACACTAAAATACCTAGTAATTATTGAGTGCTCACTATGTGCCAGTCACTATTCAAGACTTCATAATATAAGCTCATTTAAGTCACATAATAACTCAAAGGAGGGAATAATTATTCTCTTTTTTGAGCTGAAGAAATTGAGGGATAGAGAGGTAAAGTTACTTTCTTAAATGAAATACCTGGTAGGTATTGAATGTGAAAATAAAACACAGGTAGTCTAATTCTAATTTGCATGCTCTTTGCCACTATAATACATAGTAGACTGCATAAATAAATTACAGTGCATCCAAGCACTGAAATACACAGCAACATTTTAAAAGAATAGCAAAGCTTTTCTAGTAGCTGATATTCAAAGATCTCTAATATACAGTAGGTAAAGACAGCAAAGTGCAGAACAATGTGTACAGCATAATACTATACATGTAGAAATAAAATAATATTATACATACATAACCATATGTGTTTTTCATGCATAGAGTACCTATAGAAAAATACATAAGAAATTGCCAACACTGGTTACCTGGGAAGGGAAATGGTTAACTGGAAGACATAAGCAAAATGGCCACTTACTTATCATTTCTGAACAATGTGCACATCCATCTGGTCGATACAAATAAATAATTTTAAAAATGAAAGGTAAAAAAGAAAGAAAGAAAAACTTCCATTATCTACTCCTTTTTTTCATTCTATATATGGGTCATTCACCCAAGATTTTACTTCAAATTATTCCATAGCTACCATGACTTTATAAAACCCTGGAAAAAAAAATTTAAGAGAGCTTAATGTTCACGGTAAATAGGATTAAAACTTACAGAAAAGAGTTTTTCGTACCTGACATGTGCATTACAGTATCTTTTGGCATACTCAGTCCATGTTCCAAATTTTTGTGGAAAGAGAGCTTCAATCTGCATGAAAAGCTGTAACAATATAGGTATTCTCAATATGCTGTAATATTTTCAAGTTAATTGCTGTTATTTTAAGTCCAGTTAATGAAATAGTAAAAACAAAAATGCACCTCTTTTTCCTCAAGGCTCTTCCTTCCCCTCTACCTACCCATCCTGCCATCCTATTTTTCAGAACTAACTCCTATCTCTTTCTTCAATATATATTTATATGTTTTGTATGCCTATATATGCACCTTTATATATTCTCTTTTATTTACATGATCATATAACATACACAATTAGAATTTTTCCACCAAGCCTATTTTAGACATCATTAAAGTACATATACATCCATCAATCACCTATCCATCCATCCATCTCCCATCTGCATTTCTAATAGATGGGTTTATACAGTACATTTTTAGAAATTATGGCATGTTTTTAAAATTTTGATAGATGTTACCATGCTGCATTATAAAAGGATGATACCAATTTATACTCCCATCAATAGAATCATAAAATCTTTTAATTTTTATAACTTAAATAGGCTGTATACAGCATTTCACTGTTAATAAGCGTTTTAAAAAATGACTGTTTTATTGAGATATAAATTCATATACCACTTTTACTGTTCATTTTTAAAGTGTATATTTCAGTGGCTTTTAGTATATTCAAAATGTGCCTTGATCACCACTATCTAATTCTGGAACATTTTTATCACTCTGAAAATAAAATCTATACCCATTACTAGTCATTTTTTGTTTCCACTCTCTCCCAAACTTGGCAACCACTATTATATTTCCATCGCCTAGAATTTGCCTATTTAGGACATTTCATATAAATAGAATCCTAAAGTATGTAGTCTTTGTGTCTGGCTTTCCCTTAGCATAATGTCTTCAAGGTTCACCCATTTTGTAGAGTATGCTGCAACTGCTGCTCCTAAGTCACTTCAGTTGTGTCCGACTCTGTGTGACCCCATAGACGGCAGCCCACCAGGCTCCCCCGTCCCTGGGATTCTCCAGGCAAGAACACTGGAGTGGGTTGCCATTTCCTTCTCCAATGCAGGAAAGGGAAAAGTGAAAGTGAAGTCGCTCAGTCGTGTCCGACTCTCAGTGACCCCATGGACTGCAGCCCACCAGGCTCCTCCGTCCATGGGATTGTCCAGGCAAGAGTACTGGAGTGGGGTGCCACTGCCTTCTCCCTTTGTAGAGTATATTAGTATTTTACTCCTTTTTACAGCTGTATTTTGTTTATCCATTCAGCAGTTATAGACACTGGCTTTTTTCTACTTTTTGGATTTCATTATGATCAGCTATATATTCAGTTCTCTTGGGTATATACCTAGTAATGGGATTGCTAGGTACTATAGTAATTTGATTTTCAATTTATTAAGGAACTGCCGAAATGTTTTCCAAAGTGGCTTTGTTGCTTTGAAAATCGTGAAAGTGTTAGTCTCTCAGTTGTGTTCGACTCTTTGTGATCCCAGGGACTGTAGCCCATTAGGCTCATCTGTCCATGGCATTCTCCAAGCAAGAATACTGGAGTGGGTAGCCATTCCCTTCTCCAGGAGATCTTCCTGATACAGGTATTGGATCCGGGTCTCTTGCATTGCAGGCAGGCTAAGCCATCTTACCATCTAAGCATCCAGGAAAGCCTTTACATCCTTTTTATATGACAACATACTCCTAAGTAACAAATTGTCCAAAGAAGAAGAAACAAGGGAAATTAGAAATTAGACAAGACTTTGGAATAAATGAAGTTGAGACAATAACATACCAAAATTCAGATCCAATGAAAGCAGTGCTTAGAGTAAAATTATATCTGTATATGTTTATTATTAAAAAAGAAGAAAGTTCTCAAATTAATCATCTAACCTTTAACATTAAGACACTGGAAAAGAAGAGAAAACTATACCCAAAACAAACAGGAGGTATAATATAATTAAGACTAGAATGGAAATAAAATAAAGAAGGGAAAATACAGAAATAAATCAACAAAGCAAAAGGTTCTTAAAGAGATCAACAAAATTGACAAAATTTTAGCTATAACTGAGAAAAACAAGATGACTCAAATTACTAAAATTAAGAATGAAAGAGGGGACACTACTCTTAGCCGCACAGAAATAACGAAATATTAAAAGAGAGTTCTATGCACAAATGTATGCCAATATATAGATAATTTAGATGAATGGACAAATTCCTAAAAAAGATACAATACCAAAACTGATTCTAAACTAAATAATCAATCTGAATAGACATTTGATCAGTGAAGAGAATGAGCTGTTAACCTAAATCCATCCACAAGGAAAAGTTTAGACCCAAATAGCTTAACCATCAAATTCACCAAATTTTTAAAAAATACAATGTTTTGCAAAATCTTTCAAAATATAGTAGAGAAGAGAACATTTTCCACTTCATTCTTTGACACTAGTAATACTTTAATAACAAAACTGGACCAAGATACAATTAAAAAAAAAACACTACAAATCAATCTCTCTTATGAATAGGGACACAATGATTGTCAACAAAATATTAACAGACTGAATCCAGCAGTACATGAAAGGATTATATATTATGACCAATGAGTTTTATCTTAGAATGCAAGGTTGGCTTAATATGTGAAAGTCAATTATTATACTGTAGCCTATCAATAAAGGACAAAAACATATGAGTACCTCAATAATGAAGAAAAAGCATTTGACAAAGCTCAACATCCTTTCTTGATTAAACACTCAGTAAACAAGGGGTAGAAAGGAACTTACTCAACCTGATAAAGGAAATCTTCAAAAACCCACCATTAACAAGGGTTTAGGAGGAACCAGAAATCAAACTGCTAACATTCTTGAGCTCGTAGGGAAAGGAATGCAGTTTCAGAAAAACATCTACTTTTGCTTCATTGTCTGAGCTATCAGGGTTTCCCTGGTAGCTCAGACAGTAAAGAATCTGTCTGCACGGCATGAGACTCGGATTCTATTCATGGTCCAGGAAGTTCCTCTGGAGAAGGGAATGGTAACCCACTCTAGTATTTTTGCCTGGATGGAGAATTCAGTGGAAGAGGAACTGGCAGGCTACATTCCATGGGGTCACAAAAGAGTCAGATACTACTAAGCAACTATCACTCTGCTTCATTGACTAAGCTAAAGGCTTTGACTGTGTGGATCACAGCAAAATTCTTAAAAAGATGGAAATACCAGACCACATTACCTGTCTCCTGAGAAAACTGTATGCAGGTCAAGAAGCAACATAACTGGACATGGAACAACGGACTGGTTCCAAATTGGGAAAGGAATACATTAAGGCTGTATACTGTCACCCTGCTTATTTAACTTATATGCAGACTACATCATATAAAACAACGGGCTGGATGATTAACAAGCTAGAATAAAGGTTGCCCGGAGAAATATCAACAACCTCAGATATGCAGATTATACCATTCTAATGGCAGAAAGTGAAGAAAAACCAAAGAGCATCTCGATGAGGGTGAAAGAGGAGAGTGAAAAAGCTGGCTTGAAACTCAACATTCCAAAAGCTAAGATCATGGCATCCACTTCCATCACTTCATGGCAAATAGAAGCAGAAAAAGTGGAAGCAGTGATAGATTTTCTATTTGGGGGCTCCAAAATCACTGTAGACAGTGACTGCAACCATAAAATTAAAAGATGCTTGCTCCTTGGAAGAAAAGCTGTGACCAACCTAGACAGCATATTAAAAAGCAGAGACATCACTTTGCCAACAAAGGTCCATATAGTCAAAACTAATAGTTTTTCCAGTAGTCATGTATGGATTTAAGACTTGGACCATAAAGAAGGCTGAGAGCTGAAGAATTGACAGTTTTGAATTGTGCTGTTAGAAAAGACTCTTGAGAGTCCCCTGGACAGCAAGGAGATGAAATCAGTCAATCCTAAAGGAAATCAACCCTGAATATTTACTGGAAGGACTGATGCTCAAGCTGAAGCTTCAATACCTTGCCCACTTGATGTGAAGACCTGACTCATTGGAAAAGGCCTTAATGTCCGGAAAGTTCAATTTAGTTCAGGTCGCTCAGTCGTGTCCAACTCTTTGTGACCCCATGGACTGCAGCATGCCAGGCCTCCCTGTCCATCACCAACTCTCAGAGTTTACGCAAACTCAGGTCCATTGAGTCAATGATGCCATCCAACCATCTCATTCTCTGTCGTCCCCTTCTCCTCCCAGCTTCAATCTTTCCCAGCATCAGGGTCTTTTCCAAGGAGTCAGTTCACATCAGGTGGCCAAAGTATTGGAGTTTTAGCTTCAACATCAGTCCTTCCAATGGATATTCAGGACTGATTTAGTTTAGCATGGACTGGTTGGATCTCCTTGCACTCTAAGGGACTCTCAAGAGTCTTCTCCAACACCACAGTTCAAAAGCATCAATTGTTTGGTGCTCAGCTTTATAATCCAACTCTCACATCCATACATGACTACTGGAAAAACCATAGCATTGACTAGATGGATCTTTGTTGGCAAAGTAATGTCTCTGCTTTGTAATATGCTAAGTTGGTCATAACTTTCCTTCCACAGAGTAAGTGTTTTCCTTCCATGGAGTAAGCATCTTTTAATTTCATGGCTGCAATCACCATCTGCAGTGATTTTGGAGCCCCCAAAAATAAAGTCTGTCATTGTTTCCACTTTTTCCCCATCTATTTGCCATGAAGTGATGGGACCAGATGCCATGATCTTAGTTTTCTGAATGTTGAGTTTTAAGCCAACTTTTTCACTCTCTTCTTTCACTTTTATCAAGAGGCTCTTTAGTTCTTCTTCACTTTCTGCCATAAGGGTAGTGTCATCTGCATATCTGAGGTTATTGATATTTCTCCTGGCAACCTTGATTCAAGCTTGTGCTTCCCTCAGCCCAGCGTTTCTCATGATGTACTCTGCATATAAGTTAAGTAAGCAGGGTGACAATATACAGCCTTGACATACTCCTTTTCCTATTTGGAACCAGTCTGTTGTTCCATGTCCAGTTCTAACTGTTGCTTCCTGACCTGCATACACATTTCTCAAGAGGCAGGTCAGGTGGTATGGTATTCCCATCTCTTTCAGAATTTTCCAAAGTTTACTGTGATCCACACAGTCAAAGGCTTTGGCATAGTCAATAAAGTCAATTCCAATCCCAAAGAAAGGCAATGCCAAAGAATGCTCAAACTTTCGCACAATTGCACTCATCTCACATGCTAGCAAAGTAATGCTCAAAATTCTCCAAGCCAGTCTTGAACAATATGTGAACCGTGAACTTCCAGATGTTCAAGCTGGTTGTAGAAAAGGCAGAGGAATCAGAGATCAAATTGCCAACATCTGCTGGATTATCAAAAAAGCAAGAGAGTTCCAGAAAAACATCTCTTTCTGCTTTATTGACTATGCCAAAGCCTTTGTGTGGATCACCATAAACTGTGGAAGTTCTGAAAGAGATGTTGGGAAAGATTGAAGGCAAAAGCAGAAGCAGGTGGCAGAGGATGAGATGGTTAAATAGCATCACTGACTCAATGGATGTGAATCTGAGCAAACTCTGGGAGATAGTGAAGGACAGGGAAGCCTGGCATGCTGCAGTCCTTGGTTTCACAAAGAGTCAGACGTGACTTAGTGACTGCAGAACAAAACAAGGGCAATACTTAAAGGTGAAAGACTGAATGCTTTCTCGTAAGATTAGGAACAAAATAAAGATGCCCACACTTGCCATTTCCATTCCAAACTGTACTGGAAATTCTAGCCAAGACAATTAGGCAATTTAAATACAATCTTGCGTACAGAAAATCCTAAGCAGTCCACTGAAAACTATTAGAAGTAATGAATGAGTTCACCAAGGTTGCAGTATACATGATCAATATGCAATCAACTGTATTTCTACAAATGAAATTAATAAAACAATTCCACTGACAACAGCATCAAAAAGGATAAAATATTTAACAAAAGATGCAGAGGAGTTATCCTATTATAACTACAAAGCACTGTTAGAAATTTAAAACCTAAATAAATTAAAAGATATCCCAAGTTCATGGATTAGAAGACTTAATATTGTTAACATGGCAATACATTCCAAACTGATCTACAGGTCCTACACAGTGACTATGAAGCTGGATTGTCTACAGAAGTCGCCAAGTTATTAAAAACAATTCTTAGGAAAATTCAAGGGACCTAGAATGTTCAAAATCATCTTGAAAAAGAAAAACAGAGTTGCAAGACTCACACTAGTTTCAGAACTCCTAATTTAGAATTTATAATCTTCTACTTTTTTGGTGAAGAGTCCCAAACATCTCCAATTTGTATAATCATCATAATCTACAAAACCGGGATTTACCCTTGCTTGGAATAGCACCTATCCTGGGTGAGGCATGAAGGTACTGGCATGTAATTACATGCGACACAAGGACCACTACTGTATTGTCAGGGTTCTCTTTCTTATGGTAAGTAATCAATAAGTGATTAGTCATTTTACTATCATCATGCAGAATACACATATCTTTTATATACTCCCATTCTGAAATGATACATTTTGCATATTTTTATAAAGATATAATGAACCCCACAATCCAGGAACATAATTTTGGAACATAAGGAAATTACCTGGGGTCCACTCTTCCACTTCTAGTATTTACAGCAAAAATATAAAAGGTAAAATTGAGAATTTTACCATCATTATCTATGTACTTTTATGTGTCTTTCAGAAGACTTCCAGAGCAGAGAACAAATGTAGAGCCATGGTAATACTCGGAGAGATGTGACACCATAGCTGTCTCTCAGAGTTGGCTTATTACAAATGTATACTAAATATAAAAATCTTATAATAAAGGTAAAAGACATATATAAATATACCTATAAGCATGGCTAAGGTTCACACATACATAGATAAAAACAGTCATGGTAACAGATATATTTAGCCATAAATAGATGCCTAGAATTTTCCAATGTGCTCTTATGGCATTTGAAGCATCTAATTTAAAAATTATAAAAACAGTGATTGATGCCATTTTTTTTAAGCCCAAAATATAAGGAATTTAATACCTCTTCGGGTCTTCCCAATGCTGGAGTTCCTGTGAGCAGAATGGCTCGTTTGGCTTTCTGTACTATTGGCAATAAAATCCGGCTGCGAGTTGCACTTCTGGACTTCATGTAGTGTGATTCATCTACAATAACCACTTTGAAGTTCTGATTATTCAGTGCATCTATCAGAGTCTCCGCATCTGTGGTTAAAAGGCCATAACCCAGAACTGTCACTTTGCTGGTTGATATTCTCCTAGAAAACATAATCCATGTACTTAAAAAATATTTTGGTAACCACTGTATCATAGACAATACATTTCTTAGGGAAGAGATACAGAGGAGAAAGAAGAGGAAAAATAAGAAGAGATGATACAATGCTGAAACCCAGTGTCTCTTAATTTACCATCTTTAAATATGATAAATCAGAATCCAAATTTAAAATTTGGTTAAGAAAACGAAATTTATAGTTAAATGGTCTTTGGAATATTTTGACATCCAGGTCGCCACACTTTACTGGGGTAATAAGAAAATTACTTTCTGGGAATATTTGCTTCAATGCATCTAGAATTCTTGTATATAAAGTAGGTAATTCGAAGATTAATTGACTATTCAGTGAAGACTTCCCACCAACGGGATAGCGGTGTTTTTCATCTCAGGCACTACTGTGATTATAAGCAAGATGATAATGTTACAGGTATGTCCAGAGCACTGCAGGGCATTTCACATTTTGAACCCTCTCATTAAAGGCCAGTAGAGTCCCTATCACTGTGACAACAAAAGTGAGGCCCTGGCCCTGGGGTGATATAATTCATATATTTATAATATTCTTTACCACACTGTGTGAAATTATTCATTTATATATTTATTTCCCTTATTCTATCATAAGATGGGTGAGGACAGGGAATGTGTCTTATTCTTATTTGTATATACAGTGTTGTGCTCCCCATGAGTCTGTAAAATGAGATAATTAGAAAAATATATTCATTAACAATAAAATGTATCACTTTTGCATTTTCTATATGACCAGTGAAAAACACAGGACAGTGTCAAGTCTTTTGCAGTTCTCTAGTCTCTAACAGAAAATTCAGATCTCCTAAAGAGCCTAATATGAGAAGGCAATGGCATCCCACTCCAGTACTCTTGCCTGGAAAATCCCATGGACGGAGGAGCCTGGTAGGCTGCAGTCCATGGGGTCGCTAAGAGTCGGGCCTGACTGAGCAACTTCACTTTCACTTTTCACTTTCATGCATTGGAGAAGGAAATGGCAACCCTCTCCAGTGTTCTTGCCTGGAGAATCCCAGCGACAGAGGAGCCTAGTGGGCTGCCGTCTATGGGGTCGCACAGAGTCGGACACGACTGAAGCGACTTAGCAGTAGCAGTCTCTAACAGAAAATTCAGATCTTCTAAAGACCCTAATATGAGTACTAATATTAGTACTAATATGACAATTTTTGCTTTTTTTTTCTGAAGGACAACTGCATTTATACCTTGGATAAATCCACTCAATACAGGGACTTATGGCACCCCACCTTACATAGAGGTTGCCCAGCCTTACATAGAGGGGAAGGCAATGGCACCCCACTCCAGTACTCTTGCCTGGAAAATCCCATGGACGGAGATTTTCCCATGGTCAGACACGACTGAGCGACATAACTTTCATTTTTCACTTTCCTGCATTGGAGAAGGAAATGGCAACCCACTCCAGTGTTCTTGCTTGGAGAATCCCAGGGACAGGGGAGCCTGGTAGGCTGCCGTCTAGGGGTCGCACAGAGTCAGACACTACTGAAGCGACTCAGCAGCAGCAAGAGCAGCAAGACATTGGGTAAGTTTTTCTGCCCTTAGCTATCATCCTGCAGAAAAGTTACATGCTAGGGTTGAAGCACTATCTAACATATGCCAAATGTTATTAATTTAAAAATATTAGCCACTGTTTTAATTGCAAGAGTATAGTTCCAAAATAGTAATAAAAACTAGAAGGCTTAAATGCTATAAATATGATAGAGGAATATTTTAAGACTACTTCAATGTAAACTTTTTAATAAAGTATAGCTATAGAAAATGATTATAGAGACTATAATAAATTCTACATTCTCTAAACTATTGTCTTAAATTTCATGCAGCTTTATTAAAAAAGAGGAAAATTTTCATAATTATTATCTACATTTTATTTTGTCTATACAAATATAGTGTCTAAATTTTCTGGGGCCCAAGAAGACATATTTTACTGAATTAGAATTCCAAGGCTGAAAGAGAAAAAGGCAGCTATCTATTTTGTCTGGTTACTCTTTCTACATTCACAAAGGCCAACTTTATTTCTACAAATACATTTTATGTTAACAATCTTAGAGAATAAAATATAGAAGAATAATACCACACACAAAAGAATCTAACAAAAATCTATATATTTATTTCTAGTAGAAACATAACTTTATTTGTGACTCAGAAATGGTAATTTTGAACTTCTAGGAACATGACAATTTGTATAATTCACCTAGAAACTCAATGTAATAAACTATTAATATTCAAATTGATTGGTTTATTCCAATGGCTGGAAAACAAAATGAGAAAAAGACAGTAACTATACTATGATTTTAGAATAAGGACTTCAAACAGTCACAAAACAAATGTTTTCAATACAGAAAATATTAAAACTATAAATTGAAATAATAAAAAAGTAAAATTGCCTAACATTAATTTTGAGTTACACATAAAACTTGCATATAAAGTAACAACTTAGAAGGCAAAACCTGCCATAGTTGCTGATAATAAAACCTCACAAACTTCAAGTTAATCACTGAAAAGTTGGAAAATTTATTTTTCAACTTCAAAATAGTCAATTTAAAGTATATTTAAGGTATATACAAAGTAGGTATATTCATATGTTTTTAAAGCATGTATATTTTACATTAAAAAAATACCATAAAGGAACATATAACATTAAATATATGGTTGGTTTTTAGATAGGTAATTCATATTTTAAAATGGAAAATAAAATTCTTTACATTACTTTCTTATGGAGAAACAATGGAAATAGTGACAGACTTTATTTTCTTGGGCTCCAAAATCACTGCAAATGGTGACTGCAGCCATGAAATTAAAAGACGTTTGCCCCTTGGAAGAAAAACTATGACCAACTTAGCATATTAAAAAGTAGACACATTACTTTGCCAACAAAGGTCTGTCTAGTCAAAACTATTGTTTTTCCAGTAGTCATGTATGGATGTGAGAGTTGGACCACAAAGAAGGCTGAGCACTGAAGCACTGATCCTTTTGAACTGTGGTGTCGGAGAAGACTCTTGAGAGTCCCTTGGACTGCAAGGAGATCCAATCAGTCAATCCTAAAGGAAATCAGTCCTGGATATTCATTGGAAGGACTGATGCTGAGGCTGAAACTCCAGTACTTTTGCCACTTGATGCAAAGAGCCAACTCATTAGAAAAGACCCTGATGCTGGGAAAGATTGAAGGCAGGAAGAGAAGGGGATGACAGAGGATGAGATGGTTGGATGGCATCACTGACTCAATGAACATGAGTTTGAGCAAGCTCTGGGAGATGGTGAAGGACAGGGAAGCCTGGCATGCTGCAGTCCATGGGGTCACAAACAGCTGGATATGACTGAGCAACTGAACAACAGCAACCTTACTTTCTTAATTCTAAATTCTGCGATATTTCATTCCAAACACTGCTATACATTAATTATACACAGGAGGGCTTTTTTTCTTAAAGATTAAAAAAGTTGTTTTTACCCAACATCAGTTTTATTCTGGATAACATTGATTTCTTCAGGACTCAGCTCCGGGATCCACTTCTCTATTTCTTCAGTCCAAGGATACCTCAGAGATGAAGGGACCACTATTAGAAGAGGCCATTCCTCCTTATAGAAGTAAGCGATGCCAATTGCCTGAACTGTCTTTCCTAGACCCATCTAAATTAGAAACAAATAAATAATGTTCAAATATTAAACATTATTAAACAAATTTATTAAGCAAATTACTAAAAGTTTTCCAAGAGCAGTTATATTACTAGTTACCATTTCAAAGTTTTAAGGCATAACATTCAAGTACAGAGTCAAAAGTTTTCAAAGTTGAAACAAGATCCAGATGAAGATAAATTTTTTCTATCTTGTATTTTAACAACAAATAGAGGATAAGTTAGGCAGGACATGGGAACAGGTAAAGGTAACTTAGGAATGGACACACATGCATACACACACACACACACAAAGCACAACCTACACATTTTACTATCAGATCAGATCAGATCAGTCGCTCAGTTGTGTCCGATTCTTTGCGACCCCATGAATCGCAGCACGCCAGGCCTCCCTGTCCATCACCAACTCCCAGAGTTCACTGAGACTCACGTCCATCGAGTCAGTGATGCCATCCAGCCATCTCATCCTCTGTCGTCCCCTTCTCCTCCTGCCCCCAATCCCTCCCAGCATCAGAGTCTTTTCCAATGAGTCAACTCTTCGCATGAGGTAGCCAAAGTACTGGAGTTTCAGCTTTAGCATCATTCCTTCCAAAGAAATCCCAGGGCTGATCTCCTTCAGAATGGACTGGTTTATCTTAATATTCTATACCTCCTTCCAAGAAATAGCACACAACCCAAACTTTAGCTCTACATAGTCGAATTTAAGATTTACCTAATGGTAAATTCTAGCTCTAAGAGAAAAGAACAAGCTTTTACAAAATTTACTTTTGTAAATCTGAACCAAAGAATGACTATGTACCATTAGATATGTTTCCTAGTCCTTGAAGCCTTCCAATCCTTAGAGCTGAAACCCACTTAAATTAGGTTCTGGGACCAACTTAGTTCCAAGACAGTAGAGATTTAAGATTTGAGAGATTCTTTAAATCTCTTAACAATTTAAGAGATTTAAGAATCATCACCTGGCTTGGGATCATTAATGTTGCTTCTTTCCTGCAACAACTCTGATCACGGGCACAGTTCCAGGAACTGAGTCATGGCCTTATTTTGTGTGTGTGGACCATACCACAAATCTGTGCCATAGTTGTGAGTTCCTGGTTTTGTTTCCTTTCAAGGTTTCATAACTCATTTTCTTAATCTCAGTTTCTCTAGATATAGGGCTCTCTTTTCTTCCACAGTATCTTAGGAAATAGAATGCTTTCTTTGGGACTCAGATTCTACCATCAGGTCCTTATATCTTGCTTGCTGCTAAATTTACATAGTATCAATGAGCTGCCTACCTGGACTTTGGTGCATTTTACTTAGTGTGATTAACAGTGTTCTGTTTTGGCCTGCCAGGCATCAGCTGATGAACCAGTGTTTAAAATTTCCTAATACTGTCTGCTCCTGAGGTCAAGGATGTAGGTCTTCCAAGATACTATAAAATGTAGAGGATAACAGGCAGGACATTCTGAGATAAACAGGAGCAATATTTTTTTTCAATATATCTCCTGGAGTAATGGAAACAAAAGCAAAAATAAACAAAGAAGACCTAACTAAACTTAAAAGTTTTTGCACAGCAAAGGAAACCATAAACAAGAAGAAAAGACAATCTACAGAATGGGAGAAAACAGTTGTAAACAAAATGACTGACAAGGGACTCATTTCCAACATACACAAAAACAACTCATGTTTCAATATCAAAAAGACAATCCAGTCAAAAAATGAATAGAAGATCTAAACAGACATGTCTCCAAGGAAGACAAACAGATGGCCAACAGACATGAAAAGATGTTCAACATCACTAATATTAGAAAAATGTAAATCAAAACTGCAATTAGGTATCACCTCACACTACTCAGAATGGCCATCATGAAAAAGTCTACAACTAATAAATGCCGGAAAGGATGTGGAGGAAAAAGGAACCCTTCTACACTGTTGGTAGGAAAACAAATTGGTGTAGCCACTATGGAAAAGAGTATGGAGGTTTCTTACGAAGCTAAAAATAGAGTAACCATATAACCCAGTAATACCACTCCTGGGCACATATCTGGAGAAAACTGATTTGAAAATATACACACACCCCAGTGTTTATAGCAGCACTAAACCCAATTAGGAGAAGGCAATGGCACCCCACTCCAGTACTCTTGCCTGGAGAATCCCATGGATGGAGGAGCCTGGTAGGCTGCAGTCCATGGGCTCGCTAAGAGTCGGACACGACTGAGCGACTTTACTTTCACTTTTCACTTTCATGCACTGGAGAAGGAAACAGCAACCCACTCCAGTGTTCTTGCCTGGAGAATCCCAGGGACGGCGGAGCCTGGTGGGCTGCCGTCTATGGGGTCACACAGAGTCGGACACGACTGAAGCGACTTAGTAGCAGCAGCAAACCCAATTAAAAACCAAATCAGTCTCCTTTCCTTGGAGAGCAAAGGAAAGTCATGTCTTAATATATATCAATAAGGAGGCATTGTGATTTAAATGAAAAGTTTTCCTTGAGTTTTATAGCTTGAGCGAGAAATTTCAGAATCTAACTTGGAATCACCGAAAAGAACAAATTTCTGAATCTGCATAACTGATCAGGTATCTGAATTATCTGAAGATAATACCCTATCCTGGTTGGACAATTCACCTAAAAAATGAGATTCCAGTCTGTTTTTATCTAGTTATCTTTCATGGAAACAACCCTAAATTCATCATCTCTTTGTTAAAGATCATTTAGTTAAATGAATAATGGTGATTTCGAGAAACTAGAAAGATTTACCTATACAAAGTAAAGCAAGCAAAGCAATCAGTTGTTAATGTTCTCAAGTATTTATTTTTTAGGTATTTGCTGTTGCTTGTTCCTTTTTTGGGAACCATCAGTACAAGATAGTTTAATAGGACAAATTCAAACAAAAGATGATTCCAAATTAAAAAATAAAAGTATATTAATGTAGTCTCATGTTCCCATTAAGGAAAGAAATGATCCATAGCATAGAATAGCTGTGTTTTAGATAAAGTTTATCAAAAGGAAAATAACTGTATGAAACTATTTTTATTGGAGAAATAAACTTTCAAATTATGTACTTAGGTTTCAATACTTTGCAAATAAGTTTAAATAGCCTAACATTCAGTTATAAAAGCAATAACACACTTCAAGTAACTTAAGCATAAAGAAGTAACCCCATTCAAAAGGTGGTTTAAAACTCTTGGCTTTAACTACCATAGCATTTGTTAAAGTAGAATAACACAATGTTTCAGAACAATTAAGCCTAAATCACCTATTTGGAACAAAATCCTTGACTCAATAATAATACAGCTGTTTAGGTAACTACCTAGGAAGAATTATATAAAGAATATACTAACTTCAAGAGAACATTTTATCAATATTTTCATAATAATCAATCATTGTTATACTGGGGAGAACAATTTTACATTTTCTAAATGTCTTTTTCCATAAAATTATTAAGATCAACTAAATAACAATGGTCCTGACATGCTAATGTCTGTTTCTTTCTTTCTTTTTTTTTTTCATCATGATAACTTTTAGATAGCAACTATATACAGAAGATGCCTGGTGATTGAAAAATTTTTGAAACATAAAATTTTTGCTGATTTTCAAGTTATAAGCAGCTTGTAGCTTTTAGGGTTGAGATCTGGATTGTTTTTAGAATAGGTGGTCTATTTGTTCTAGAAGATACCCCTTTGGAGGACCCTTTTAGGTGTGTAGATTTAAAATTTTAATGAAGAACTGAATTAAAGAAATCCACATAGAAAAATTAAGAAGTATTAAATGCAGAAAACGCTTCCTCCTTTGCACCTAAAGGCAGGAAATAAATTCCCCTTCTGGCCACAGACTCTTATAACTCCAGGAAGGAACCAGACGAATCTACAAACAAACCTCATTAAACTAACCCTTATCTTCCTAGTTATATTTTCACCCTATACCAGCCCTAGCCCAAACCCTGTTGCCTTGTCAATTTTTCACAAATTTACTGTTTCATTATCTAAAAGGTATACCAATTTCCTGTTCTGGTCACTTCAAGTCCTCATTTTCTTGTGATGGCTCTGAAGTACATGAAAAAATTCAGCATAATTTGCATATCTTCCTGTTATCCAATTTATCTTGGTCAGTTTAGTTTTCAGACCCAGCCAGAGACCCTAAGAGAGTCAAGGAAAACTCTTCATTTCTCTGCACTAACCACTTGGAAATGTAATAAAAGTAGGTCTTTGCCTCACCCCTCACTAGAAGACAATTTCCAGAAAGATCAAATATTTATGTACTAAGAAGGAACAAAGAAAGGTAATAGAAAAATATGTGTAGAAATAAAAACAGAGTAGACATTTTAATTCACTATACCAAATCCAAAAAACATAAAGGAAAATACAGAGAGAATTACATGGAAACAAAACAACAACAAAATGTAATACAAATGACAAAAGGCCAAGTTCCTCAATTTATGAAAAGCTTCTATCAAAAGGGGAAAGAAAAAAAAAAGACAAACAATCCAATGGAGAAAAGAACTGAATGACCAATTTATATATGTTAAGTATGCTTAACAACCATCAAAAAATGCCCAAGGTCACTCATACTTAGGGATGAAGAAACCAAAACCTTGAGAACCCATTTTTTCACCTATAGAATAAGATGAACAAAAACTAAAGATATGATAACAGTGTTGGAGAGAGTAGGAAGAAATCTGCACTTATACACTGTTGCGGATCTAAACCAGTAATGTGGCCATCCAGCAAGTCCAGTCATTTCAGTTTATCCAGGGATATGCTTGCATAGTACACAAAATCACTAAAGAAGATATTGGTTAGAGAAATTATGGTACCTCCATATAATGAGACATTAGGTAATATTCTTATATGGAAAGACTGGAAAGCCATAGGATGCAAATACTGTACTGAAAGAAAAATAGTATGGTGAATATAATCCAGTTAGTACTGAGAAAGGAGAGAGAGAGAAGAGAAGACAGAGAGGGGAAGAAAGGGAAAGAGGAAAGAAAAGAAGAAGGAAGGATAGGAACTATTGATAGCATAACCATTGGAGGGAGGGCTTGCAGGGGTAGGACTGGAAGGAAAATACTGACTTTGAGCTTGTATTGTCTTCCATGCAGTGTACTTATCCCCCTGAATAAATATTACTTGGAGGGGGCAGTAAAGAAGAGACAGAAAAGTTCTTTTAAAAATACGCAAGAGTGGGAAGGAGTCAAGATGGCAGAACAGGAGGACGTGGAATTCGTCTTTCCTCTTAAGTATATCAAGAATACATCTATAAATGGAACAACTGCGGAGGGAGAAATACTCCAAAACTCATTCTAAGAGGTCACCATGACCTGGATACCAAAACCAAACAACGATATCACAAAAAAAGAAAATTACAGACCAATATTACATTTGAACACAGCCGCAAAAATCCTCAACAAAATACTAGCAAACAGAATCCAACAACACATTAAAAGGATCATATACCATGATCAAGTAGGATTTCTCTCAGGAATCCAAGGATTCTTCAATATATACAAATGAATCAATGTGATATATTAACAAATTAAAGAATAAAAAACAAATGATCTTCCCAATATATACAGAAAAAGCTTTTGGCAAAATTCAATATCCATTTATGATAAAAACTGCAGAAAGCAGCACAGCGGGAACCTACTTCAACATAATAAAGGCCTTATATGACAAGTCTAGAGCAAACATCATTCTCAGCAGTGAAAAAGTGAAAGCATTTACTCAAAGATGAGGAAAAAGACAAGTATTCCCACTCTTCACTCTTACTCAACATAATTCTGGAAGTCCTATCCACAGCAATCAGAGAAGAAGAAATAAAAGGAAAACAAACTCAAAAAGAAGTAAAACTGTCACTGTTTGCAGATGACATAATAGTATAAAAAGAAAATCCTAAAGATGCCACCAAAAAACTACTAGAGCAAATCAATGAATCTGATAAAGTTGTAGGATACAAAGTTAATGTACTTCTATACACTTACAACAAAAGATCAGAAAGAAAAATTAAGGAAACAATTTACCATTGCAACAAAAAGAATAAAACTACCTAAGGAGGCAAAAGATTGTACTCAGAAAACTATGAAACACTGATGAAAGTAATCAAAGATGACACCAACAGAGAGATATATCATGTTCTTAGATGGAAAGAATCAATATTGTGAAAAATGACTATACTACCCAAAGCAATCTACAGGCTCAATGAAATCCCTATCAAATTACCAATGACACTTTTCACAGAACTCAAACAATAAATTGTACAATGTGTATGGAGACACAAAAGAACTTGAATAGCCAAAGCAATCTTGAGAAAGAAAAATGCAGATGGAGGAATAAATCTTCCTGACTTCAGACTGTACTACACAGCTATGGTAATTAAGACATTATGGTACTAGCACAAAAACACAAATATAGATTAATGGGAAAAAATGGAAAGCCCAGACATAAACCCACACACCTATGGTGACTTCATCTATGACAAAGGAGGCAAGAATATACAGTGGATAAAAAAGTCTCTTCAATAAGTGGTGCTGGGAAAACTGAACAGCTACATGTAAAAGAATGAAACTAAAACACTCCCTAACACCATGCATAAAAATAAACTCAAAATGGATTAAAAACCTAAATGTAAGGTGAGCCAATATAAAACTCTTAGAGGAAAACTTAAAACACTCTATGACATACATCATAGCAAGATCTTTTTTGACCCACCTCCCAGAGTAATAAAAATAAAAATAAACAAATGGGACCCAATTAAAGTTAAAAGCTAAATGGGCAGAAGATTTAAATAGGCATCTCTCCAAAAACATACAGCTGGCCAAGGGGCACATGAAAAGATGCTTAACATCATTAATCATTAGAATGCAAAACAAAACTCCAATGGGGTATCACCTTACAGTGATCAGAATGGCCATCATGAAAAATCTACTAACAATAAATGCTGGAGAGGGTGTGGATAAAAGGGAATCTTCCTACACTGTTGGTGGGAATGTAAATTAACACCACCACTATGGAAAACAGTATGGAGGTTCCTTTAAAAACCAAAAATAGAACTACCATAGGACCCCAGCAATCCCACCTCTGGGCTTTTATCCAGAGAAAGCTCTAATTCAAAAACATACATCCACCACAATATTCATTGCAGCCCTACTTTCAACAGCCAGGACATGGAAGCAATCTAAATATCCAACAACAGATGAAAGGATAAAGAAGATGTGTATACATATACATGAGTCTGAGTGAACTCCGGGAGTTGGTGATAGACAGGGAGGCCTGGCGTGCTGCGATTCATGGGGTCGCAAAGAGTCGGACACGACTGAGCGACTGATCTGATCTGATCTGATACATATACAATGGAATATTACCCAGCCATAAAGAGGAAGAAAATTCTGTCATTTGCAGAGACATGCATGGCCCTAGACACTGACATACACAGTGAAGTAAATCAGAAATAGAAAAACAAATATCATACATTAATACAGAAATGGGGAATCTAGAAAAGTGGTATAGATGATCTTATTCACAAAGCAGAAATAGAGACACAATGTACATTAAAAAATGTATGTATACCAAGGGAGAAGGGTAGAGTGGAATGAATTGGGAGATTGGGATTAATATATATATAATACAATATATAAAACAGATAACTAATAAGAACTTACTATATAGCACAGGGAACTTCACTCAGAACTCTATGGTGACGCAAATGAGCAGGAAATCAAAAAAAGAGGGGATATCTATATCTATAAACATATATACATATATACTGACACAGCAGTGTACAGCAACCATATTCCAATTTTTTTTAAAGTAAATTAAAAAATATGCAAGAGACCATTTGAGAAGTAGCAAATTTCTGAGTATTGGTAATGTTTATGGCAACATCTGGGCATCTACTATGACTTTCTAAAAAAGTCACAGTATACTGAAGTACTGTAACTTTTAGCTGGAGTGGTAGGGTGGTGAAGGAGGGAAAAGGAAAGGGTAGAGCGGGAGAGGAATGAGGAAAGGGAGAGATGTGAACTAAACACATGTATTTAAGTACAGAATGAAAAAAGTCCTTTTCCAAAAGAAATATTGGTTAAACCCACACTCAGGGAAAAACAAAGAAGCAAAACGAAGGAGTCCAGAAATCATCCTATTTCTGCTGATGATTATTAGGTCTAGACTCAAGGTAAGTCACTTTTCCTTAATATGCTTGGATTTTCAATATGTAACAGTGTGGTGGCTATGTATTATAATACTCATTTCAAGGGAATAGGTGGGAAAATGTATAAGGAATAATTGATGTTTCCCGGGAAAAAAACGATTTAGGTCAATAAAAAAAACAATCATGATGTTTTGAACTACAAAACAGAATGAAAAACAATTAACATAGACTATAACATTTTAGAAGAATTTCAAGTTATAGTTGTATTCTGGGAAGCAATCTGTTCATACCATATTCAAAATCTTCACCACCCCAAAATAAGCCTCTTTGGAATAAGGATTATTTTGAGCTGTATTTTTGAGAAATAGCACACACAGGAGAAGCTTTGAAGTTGAAGTAAAAGCTACCCTTTTGAAAGGAAAATCTACATTTATAAAAGAGATCTCTATTTTTAAGGTATCTCCCTCTTAATATCTGGAATAGAGGGATCACTCTAAAATTACGACACTCTTAGCAATGGAGAAGGCACTGACTGAAATCCGCATAACAAATCATACCCTTGCTAACCATGGTTTTCTCGGAAACTTCCTATAACCCCTCTTCCCCATCCCTGGCCCCTGTCATATTTCCTTTGTGTTTAGCTGAACATGGTATTTAAGGTGGTGGCTTGAGTCATTTAAAGAATTTTACTCATTTTCTAGGTATCTCCCTTGTATATATGTTAATAGACTGATCTTTGTTTTTCTCTTGTTTAATCTGTCTTTTATTGCAGGGAGTCTCAATCAAGAACTGAAAAAGGTAGAAGAAAAATTATATTTCCTCTCCTACATTCATATTTAATCTTGAAATGATCACAAGATAGTAAAAATGAGATAACTTTAATGTAAAATGCTCAAAAATGTATGTATTATCATTCAAACAGTAGTACTCCTAAGGTAAAATATGTATTACTAAAAGATCATGACAGAAAAATATAGGTTGGTAACACTAAGTAGTTCAGAAGTAGATATTTCATATATTTTTCCTATCTTTAAAATACCTACTTTGTAAAATCAAAATTAGGTGAGCAAACTCTAATAAGATTCTTTTCATTTTCCCCATATGTATTATAGGATTAGTGCCTTGGCAATTTCTAGAAAATGAGAGCTCAACACAACACAAAGAATACAATTACAGATGCTTAGAATAAAAAGAAAGAAAAGAAAAGGAGAAAGAGAAAAAGTGAACCAATCTTTTGTTAATGTTCTAGGTTCTTAAAATCTATTAAACTTATGAATGGCTTGTATACTAATTAAAAATTTAGACTTTGAGGCACCAAATTCCCAACCCTGACTTAAAAGAACTGGACTTCTAAAATAAGGACCCCTAAAAAAAAAAATAAGGAGCCCTAAAGTGATTCTCATACGGATGGCTCTCAGACTGCATTTTGAGATTAATTACTCTAAAGATTAAACATTGGAGAAAAATATCAGAGTGCTTTTGCCTAATTTTTTTGCCATATTCTTCTCAGAAAAAAAAAAAAAAAAAAAGAGGAAACCAAAATTAACACTTTCAGGACTTCCCTGGTGGGTCTAGTGGTTACAAATCCACCTGCCAATGCAGGTGACATGGTTTCAGCTCTTGATCTGGGAAGATTCCACATGCCATGGAGCAACTAAGCCCGTGGGCCACAACTGTTGAGCCCATGAGCCCTAGAGCCTGTGCTCCACAACAAAGAGAACCCACCACAAGGAGAAGCCCGCTCACCGCAACTACAGAGAAGCCCCCCGCTAGCCACAATGAGCTAAAGCCCCCATGCGGCAACAAAGACCCAGTGCAGCCAAAATTAATAGTTTTTTTTTTTTAAATAAACACTTGCAGGATTTTATTCTTGAACTTCTTATTAATTTCTGGGGACTCTTGCTCCTTAACTGATTTTCAACTACATTTCTGAGGCAGTATAAACACAGTACTTTCTATTTCACGATAATATACTATACAGAGTAACTTTAAGAAACACAGAATTTGGCTACTAACTTCACAATCTATTTAATTTATTAAATCTATGATAAACTAACAATTTAATAGAAAAAGATTAATTTGAGCAGTTCAATACAGGCTTTGAGAAGGAATCTAATTTGTGTATTAATTTAATTATTTCAGGTAAACAAAGTGCTATATTTAAGTCAATATAAACAAAACTTAATTGTCTTTAACAGCTAGAGGAATAAATTAACTTACATCACTAAAATTTACATTTGTAATGAACAGAGAAATAAAACTGCATTAAAGAAAAAAAGTATGAAAAATACAAAAGTACCCATGTTCTATAATAATGCTGTGCATGCTGATCACAAAAGTAAATAATAAGGTCTCTCAAAAGCATATGAAAACAAAGACTAAGAAACAAAGGACAGACAGTGAATATCTACACTCAGCACACTGATTATTGCCAATAATGACCACAAATCAACTCAGCTAGATATTTGATAAAAGAAAAATTAGTAAGTCCTTTGCCTGGGTAGTGTAAATAATTACAGCATGATGTTTTGTATCCTTTTTTTATGTGGCAAGACTATAATTAATTTGAAGACAAAGAACAAAGAACCTCATGTTGAAGTTCAGATAGTATATTAAAATAATATTTTCTTCAATTATATAATGGCATAGAAATCATGCTGGAAGTGAAGTAAATAAATAAGGTCACCACTTATTTCTGACAAGAAGGAAATTACTTTTGTTTTCAAATAAGAAATTAATGTAAATCAATCAAATGTTTCAGACAAAATTTTTACAAGGTTATTAGAATGCCTTCAGTTGAACAAGTACTTGTATTTTATCTGTCAATTCTTGTGTTGACACATACCAATCACTTTACAACCATTAGAATGAACCTGAAACTTCAACCCAGGAATTTTTGAAGTAATTTAAGCAATATCAGATTCACTACTCAGATTCAGAACTGAGACTCATTTAAAAATGGGTCTTTACATGTATTACAAAGGAAGTACACAGGAAGTCTTCCTAAGATAACATTTCACTCATTGGAAAAGACTGATGCTGGGAAAGATTGAGGTCAGGAGGAGAAGGGGGCGACAGAGGATGAGATGGTTGGATGGAATCACCAACTCAGTGGACATGAGTTTGAACAAACTCTGGAAGACAGTGAAGGACAGGGAAGCCTGGTGTGCTGCATTTCATGGGGTCACAAAGAGTTGGACATGACTTAGCAACTGAGCAACAACAACAAACAGGAAGGCTTTCTAAGATATTTGTTTTTTAATTTTTTTAAAGAAAAGTAAGAATAATAAGTGGTTACATAAAATGAAAAGAAAACAAGGAAAAAGAAAACAAAAGGCTAAACACATCTTCTACCAGTTGCCAAAATGCCACTAATGACTGAAGACAGAGCCCTAAGGAGTGAGGTAGATAGCCTTCAAAGGTTAAAAAATAAAGGACGATCACAAAAGCCCGAGGTTAGGCATTATTTGCTGGAAAGGAAACAAGAATGTGAATCATTTAAGGCTGCAAAATCAATCTGTCATTCTAAGAAAAAGACACGGGATGTTACCAAAAATAAAAATTGCAGTTTAAACTGACAGGCAGTAAAGAAAAACTCAGGACTCTTAAGGAATAAGACAGAAAATGATGAATGTTTTGAAAACATTAAATACTGAAAAATTAGTTTTTGTTTGTGGCACCCCACTCTAGTACTCTTGCCTGGAAAATCCCATGGATGGAGGAGCCTGGTGGGCTGCCGTCTATGGGGTCGCACAGAGTCGGACACGACTGAAGCAACTTAGCAGCAGCAGCAGCAGAGAATCTTTAAAGAGATGATTTGGGGGGCTAAAAATCAAGCATACCACATTAAGGCAAAATTTCCTGGGTTCAAACCAGTTTTCTCCACTAGAGTAGAATCTGTATAGGTTGTTTCAGTGTTAGAGTTACAGTTTCCTACAATGTAATGTCACATGAACCCCAGGGAAGTATTACAGCAAGGAGAAATATTTTTGATTTCTGACATTTTTATTAGATAGGGATGCACCTTGTTTTCCCAATATAATTAAATATATTATTGGATCACTTCACTCTTCTTTCTCTTCTGTCTTCTATTAGAACTAATAATGGCCCCAAATTTCTTAAATGAATCTATGTACAGAATATGCTCAAGAGTGTACAGCCTGTCAATTATTACTTAAGGAATTCAATTTTAATCTATAAAAAGAAATGAGATATGTCAAAATTATGATAATGGCATCATATCCTAGTCACAGTCCTCATTTATTAAATACTATTCATGTCAAAATAAAAAATTGACTCTGGTTTTATAGAACCAGTTGACTAGAGAAAATGTAATATATCTGAACTTTAGAAATTTTAAGGAAATGTTATCTAAGAAAATCTTCCTAAGACACAAAGTCAAATTGGGTCTAGAATCAAAATAAATCCTACTTGCAAAGTACTAATAACTAACAATAAAAAATAAATAATAAAAGTTAATTTTAAAAGATTTATTTATTTTTAATTGAAGGAAATTTGGTTTACAGTATCGTATTTGTTTCTACCAAACATCAATATGATCAGCCAAAAGTTAATTCATATGGCAAAGTTACATATGTTAAGGAAAATTAAAATACAATGAAAATGTTGGAATAAAAAAAATAATACAGGAGTTCCCTGATGGCTCAGTGGTGAAGGATGCACCTGCCAATGCAGGAGACATAAGTCTGATCCCTGGTCCAGGAAGATCCCATGAGCCATAGAGCAACTAAGCCCATGTGCCAGAACTACTGAGCCTGTGCTCTAGAGCCCAGGGGCCCCAACTACTGAGGCCATGTTCAGCAACTCCTGAAGCCCATGCACCCTAGAGCCTGTGCTCCACAACAAGAGGAGCCACCACAATGAGTAGCCAGAGCATCACAACCAGAGAGTAGCTCCCACTCACCGCCACTAGAGAAAGCCCATGCACAGTAACAAAAACCAAGAGCAGTAAAAAACAAAGAAAAAAATATTTTTAAGTAATACATGTTAGGAATTAATGGTAGAATTTTTAAAGTAAGATAAACTCAATTGATAAATTGATATATTATGAAATAACCTAAAATATAAGGATCCCTGGTAGCTCAGATGGTAAAGAATCTGCCTGTAATGCAGGAGACATGGATTTGATCCCTGGGTCAGAAAGATCCCCTGGAGAAGGAAATGGCAACCCACTCCAGTATTCTTGCCTGGAGAATTCCATGGACAGAGGAGCCTGGTGAGCTACAGTCCATGGGATCGCAAAGAGTCAGACACGACTGAGGGACTAACCTAGCCTAAAATATGGACTTTAAATAAAAGTATACTGAAAAGTGATGGAATAACTGATAATATTATTTCATCTATCTATTCTAATGTTATTTGTCATTAATACCCTCAGTACTAATACTAACAAAATATATAAAGAATCATTTCATTTTACATGTAAACTCACACAGGACAGGAAAGAAAAAGGTCTTGGAGCAGCAAAAGTGAAGAGTAAGGAGACACCTAACTTAGAACTGTGTAAGAGATTTAAGTAAAGGCCTTAACTTGTCTCAGAGCTGATAATCTTGAGTAACTAAAAGCAGGTTAAACTATGCTTAGTGGCTCAGACAGTAGATTCTGTCCACAGCATGGGAGACCCATGTTCGATCCCCAGGTCGGGAAGATCCTCTGAGGAAGGGAATGGCTACCCACTGGAGAATCCCAGGGACGGGGGAGCCTGGTGGGCTGCCGTCTATGGGGTCGCACAGAGTTGGACACGACGGAAGTGACTTAGCAGCAGCAGCAGCAGCCAGTATTCCTGCCTGGAGAATTCCATGGACAGAGAGACTGGCAGTTACAGTCCATGGGGGCCCAAAGAGTTGGACACAACTGACAGAGTAACAGTCTCATGCTTAGTGTACAAAGTTTAAAGAAGCAGGAATATACAGAAAAAATTTGAAAAAAAAAAAAAAAAACTCTGTCTTTCAAATGTTATGACAAAAATAAAATTGAATACCTCACTGTCCTAAAAACTTTTACTCTAGAAATATGTCATTTAAGCTTAAATACTTAAAATTTTAAAAAGCAGGAAAATAATATCATTAAAAATATACTGAAGCAAATTCCCTGGTGGTCTGGTGGTTTAAGACTCAGTGCTTTCACTGCTGTGGCCCAAGTTCAATCTCTGGTTGGAGAACTAAGATTTCACAAGCCACATGCCATGGCCAAAAATATGCATATATGATAAAATATGGGAGAAGGCAATGGCACCCTACTCCAGTACTCTTGCCTGGAAAATCCCATGGACGGAGGAGCCTGGTAGGCTACAGTCCATGGGGTCGCTAAGAGTCAGACACGACTGAGCGACTTCTTTCACTTTCCACTTTCATGCATTGGAGAAGGAAGTGGCAACCCACTCCAGTGTTCTCGCCTGGAGAATCCCATGGACAGAGAAGCCTGGTAGGCTGCAGTCCATGGGGTCGCACAGAGTCAGACACGACTGAAGTGACTTAGCAGTAGCAGCAGCATGATATAATACGGAGAAGGCAATGGCACCCCATTCCAGTACTCTTGCCTGGAAACTCCCAGGGACGGAGGAGCCTGGTGGGCTGCCGTCTGTGGGGTCGCACAGAGTCGGACACGACTGACGTGACTTAGCAGTAGCATGATATAATAATTTACACTAATATGTTATTAATATATGATACATACTTATAACATATATTAATAATATAGTGACATATTAATATAAATATTTATATATTATATATGATATAGTATGTATCAATATATATTAAATATTATATATTAAAATAAAATTTCTATTATATTTTATATATTTTAATATGCTTTATTATATATATAAGTTAATATATATTTTTTTCTTTTTTTCTTAATGCCCTAAGTTTATTTAATTTTCCCTGGTGGTTCAGACAGTAAAGAATCTGCCTGCAATGCAGGAGACCTGAGTTTAGTCCCTGGATGGGAAAGATCCCCTGAAGATTCCCCTGAAGAAGGGAATGGTTACCCACTCCAGTATTCTTTTCTGGAGAGTTCATGGACAGAGGAGCCTGGTGAGTACAGTCCATGGGGTTGCAAAGAGTCAGACATGACTGAGTGACCAACACTTTCTTTCACTTTATTTACAAACATATCTAGTATGCTGAGTTTAAGACAGATCTTTTTTCAAAATGACGGCACCTCTTCATACATGTTTCATGGATTATTTTTTAAGCAGTTGGTGTCTTACTACAAAGAAAGGTACAGCAAATCCAGATTCAAAGTACAAAAGAATCGTAACTAGTAACTACCGCTTGTTTTCCACTAAAAATACTAACGCTTATTTTGGCCCTCCTCATGGTAGTTTCTACAAATCACAAGCATTGTGAGCCTCCCAACACAGCGCTGTCAAAAGCTCTGTGAAAGGCACAGACGCTGAAGGTGGAAGAAATGGCGGCAGCACTCCAAGCCTTCCTTTCCTCACAACCTTGTTCCCTGGTGTCTAGTTTAACTTTCTGAATCAACTTTATAGCTTGAGAGAAGGAGAATGTGATTAAAACTTGCAGAAAATGCCAGAGTGAATCATTCTATTGAAAACTTGTGGATCACTTATGAGTAAGCTTAGATAAAGGTTAAGAAAGATACACATTTCATATTACCAATACAGAACAAGACACTAAGAATAGAGAAAAGCAGTTTTTAAACTTTTAAAAAAGCAATGTAAGCCATTTTCAAATAGAACATTATTACATAGAAAATCAACATTGATCAAGTAGAAAAAGTGAGGTAGCTGAAGTAAGGTAGAAACTTTGTAGCATCATACCCCAAGTCTCAACCTCAGTTCTGTGAAATACAACTCACAATCCATGGTAGGTTAATAAACTCATCAATTTTCTTTTTCCTGTTTTAATGCTGATTTTATACTTAACTTTTCTATAAGATCCACCTTAAATCTACCTCCTTCACAAAGCATTCTGACTTCCTCAAACTGGAATTAATGTTTCCTTCCACAAAAGTACCCAGAATTTACACTGTAAACTTAATTTCTAACATTCCCAGTATCCTACATTTTATATGTAAAACATAGAGACACATACCAAACACTCATTTCCTGATTGAAAGCTTCTCTGAGAGTGGACGTGTTTTAATTTACATTCATAATAACTTGTCAAACAGAAGACCCTCAATAACAGATAGGAGTAAAAGGTAGGTTAATCAATGGCTTCCTACTTTTGCATTCCAGTCCCCTATAATGAAAAGGACATCTTTTTTGGGTGTTAGTTCTAAAAGGTCTGGTAGGTCTTCATAGAACCATTCAACTTCAGCTTCTTCAGCATTTCTGGTTGGGGCATAGACTTGGATTACTGTGAAACTGAATGGTTTGCCTTCGAAACGAACAGAGATCATTCTGTCATTTTTGAGATTGCATCTAAGGACTGCATTTCGGACTCTTCTGTTGACCATGATGGCTACTCCATTTCTTCTGAGGGATTCCTGTCCGCAGTAGTAGATATAATGGTCATCTGAGTTAAATTCCAGAGAAGGCAATGGCACCCCACTCCAGTACTCTTGCCTGGAAAATCCCATGGACGGAGGACCCTGGTGGGCCACAGTCCATGGGGTTGCTAAGAGTCAGACAGGACTGAGCGACTTCACTTTCACTTCTCACTTTTATGCACTGGAGAAAGAAATGGCAACCCACTCCAGTGTTCTTGCCTGGAGAATCCCAGGGACGGGGGAGCCTGGTGGGCTGCTGTCTATGGGGTCGCACAGAGTCGGACACGACTGAAGCGATTTAGCAGCAGCAGCAGCAGAGTTAAATTCACCCATTCCAGTCCATTTGAGTTCGCTAATTCCTAGAATGTTGACATTCATTCTTGCCATCTCTTGTTTGACCACTTCCAATTTGCTTGATTCATGGACCTGACATTCCAGGTTCCTATGCAATATTGCTCTTTACAGCATCGGACCTTGCTTCTATCACCAGTCACATCCACAGTTGGGTATTGTTTTTGCTTTGGCTCCATCCCTTCATTCTTTCTGGAGTTATTTCTCCACTGATCTCCAGTAGCATATTGGGTACCTACTGACCGGGGGAGTTCCTCTTTCATTATCCTATCATTTTGCCTTTTCATACTGTTCATGGGGTTCTCAAGGCAAGAACACGGAAGTGGTTTGCCATTCCCTTCTCCAGTGGACCACATTCTGTCACATGGACATCACCAGATGGTCAACACCAAAATCAGATTGACTATGTTCTTTGTAGCCAAAGATGGAGAAGCTCTATACAGTCAACAAAAACAAGACCGGGAGCTGACTGTGGCTCAGATCATGAACTCCTTATTGCCAAATTCAGACTTAAATTGAAGAAAGTAGGGAAAACCACTAGACCATTCAGGTATGACCTAAATCAAATCCCTTATGATTATACAGTGGAAGTGAGAAATAGATTTAAGGGCCTAGATCTGATAGATAGAGTGCCTGATGAACTATGGACTGAGGTTTGTGACATTGTACAGGAGACAAGGATCAAGACCATCCCCATGGAAAAGAAATGCAAAAAAAACAAAATGGCTGTCTGGGGAGGGCTTACAAATAGCTGTGAAAAGAAGAGAAGCGAAAAGCAAAGGAGAAAAGGAAAGATATAAGCATCTGAATGCAGAGTTCCAAAGAATAGCAAGAAGAGATAAGAAAGCCTTCCTCAGCGATTAATGCAAAGAAATAGAGGAAAACAACAGAAGGGGAAAGACTAGAGATCTTGTCAAGAAAATTAGAGATACCAAGGGAACATTTCATGCAAAGATGGGCTCGATAAAGGACAGAAAGGGTATGGACCTAACAGAAGCAGAAGATATCAAGAAGAGGTGGCAAGAATACACAGAAGAACTGTGCAAAAAAGATCTTCACGACCCAGATAAGCACGATGGTGTGATCACTGACCTAGAGCCAGACATCCTGGAATGTGAAGTCATGTGGGCCTTAGAAAGCATCACTACAAACAAAGCTAGTGGAGGTGATGGAATTCCAGTGGAGCTATTTCAAATCCTGAAAGATGATACTGTGAAAGTGCTGCACTCAATATGCCAGCAAATTTAGAAAACTCAGCAGTGGCCACAGGACTGGAAAAGGTCAGTTTTCATTCCAATCCCAAAGAAAGGCAATGCCAAAGAATGCTCAAACTACCACACAATTGTACTCATCTCACATGCTAGTAAAGTAATGCTCAAAATTCTCCAAGCCAGGTTTCAGCAATATATGAACCATGAACTTCCTGATGTTCAAGCTGGTTTTAGAAAAGGCAGAGGAACCAGAGATCAAATTGCCAACACCCGCTGGATCATGGAAAAAGCAAGAGAGTTCCAGAAAAATATCTATTTCTGCTTTATTGACTATGCCAAAGCCTTTGACTGTGTGGATCACAGTAAACTGTGGAAAATTCTGAAAGCGATGGGAATACCAGACCATACCTGACCTGCCTCTTGAGAAATCTGTATGCAGGTCAGGAAGCAACAGTTAGAACTGGACATGGAACAACAGACTGGTTCCAAATAGGAACAGGAGTTTGTCAAGGCTATATATTGTCATCCTGCTTATTTAACTTATATGCAAGAGTACATCGTGAGAAACGCTGGACTGGAAGAAACACAAGCTGAAATCAAGATTGCTGGGAGAAATATCAATAACCTCAGATATGCAGATAACACCACCCTTACGGCAGAAAGTGAAGAGGAACTAAAAAGCCTCTTGATGAAAGTGAAAGAGGAGAGTGAAAAAGTTGGCTTAAAGCTCAACATTCAGAAAACGAAGATCATGGCATCCGGTCCCATCACTTCACGGGAAATAGATGGGGAAACAGTGGAAACAGCGTCAGACTTTATTTTGGGGGGCTCTAAAATCACTGCAGATGGTGATTGCAGCCATGAAATTAAAAGACGCTTACTCCTTGGACGGAAAGTTATGACCAACCTAGACAGCATATTCAAAAGCAGAGACATCACTTGGCCAACAAAGGTCCGTCTAGTCAAGGCTACGGTTTTTCCTGTGGTCATGTATGGATGTGAGAGTTGGACTGTGAAGAAGGCTGAGCGCCGAAGAATTGATGCTTTTGAACTGTGGTGTTGGAGAAGACTCTTGAGAGTCCCTTGGATTGCAAGGAGATCCAACCAGTCCATTCTGAAGGAGATCAGCCCTGGCATTTCTTTGGAAGGAATGATGCTAAAGCTGAAACTCCAGTACTTTGGCCACCTCATGCGAAGAGTTGACTTATTGGAAAAGACTCTGATGCTGGGAGGGGTTGGGGGCAGGAGGAGAAGGGGACAACAGAGGATGAGATGGCTGGATGGCATCACTGACTCGATGGACGTGAGTCTGAGTGAACTCCGGGTGTTGGTGATGGACAGGGAGGCCTGCTGTACTGCAATTCATGGGGTCGCAAAGAGTCGGAAACGACTGAGTGACTGAACTGAACTAATGTAAAGAAATAAGACTTGGATTGATAACAGTCCCTAACTGCTATATACCATAGGGCTGTAGCATTTATGTATATTCAGAATTGTCTAATTCTCCATGCAGTTGTGGCCCCTTTCAGCTGTTCAAGAGCTGTGGACACTTAAGTCCATTACTGTAAAAAAAAACAAAACAAAAAAGGCAGATTATGGGATGATAATTAACTTTAACCTCCTCTCCAGATTTTAAATCATTTCTATGCCATTAAGAACATTTCATTTAATAAAAATCGGAAAGGTAGGAACGTTTGTAGCATCCTCCTCACAATGGACTTGGGAGTATTAACGTGTAATAACCGTGCCTCAGGGTGAGATAATGGCATTAGTGCTTTGTGTCTTTCAGTGCGTGATATTCCAGGAAGATGCCTTGTGTCTAACTCTATCTGGGTTTGGTTTAACCTTCCTACCACTGCTGTCACCTCTGCAATTTATTTTGAATCTTATCCAAGACTACCAAGAGAACACTGTAATAACCCAGCTGTGCAAAACAGCAGGAGCCCTGAACAAAATTACATCCCCCTCAAAGAAGTCAGGGTAAACTTCTCAAAAATTGAAAATGCAATCAGTTGCATTCATACATTTCAAGTGTTCAAGAAGAAAAGAATTTCAGATGAACTGCAGAAAAACAAGACAACCCCTTGCTGGACATTTTTTTTTTTTGGCCACACCATGTGGCATGTGGGATCGTAGTTCCCCGACTATGGATCAAACATGCGGTACCTGCATTGGAAGCGCAGAGTCTTAACCACTAAACTTCCAGGGAAGTTCCTGTGCTAGTCATTTTAATACAATTTTAAAACACTTAAAGGAATATTTTCTCCATTGACTCCATGCCAAGAATAACTGGAGGTGGGTAGTAGTGCATTGTGGACCTAATTTAAAGTACTGGTGACTGTAAATAAGATGTCCCTCTTGTTCAGATAAAGAGATATTTATCTGAGATGAGCCCAGAAGGTCTCAAGTCAACAACAATTAATGATACAAAAGTTCTGTTTTCTCTCTTCTTCACTCATTCAGAAGGCATTAACTGGAAATCTACTATTCCCTAGACACTGCTCAGTACACATGGTTTGAATCCTAGGAGTTCCAGTATTTGGGAGAGAACCAGATAATACAGCATAACATGATTCAATCTAAAGTAGAAGTAAGGGGACTTTCTTGATGGTCTAGGGGCTAAGACTCTCAGCTCCCAATGCAGGAGACTGGGGTTTGATCCCTGGTTGGGGAACTACATTCCACATGCCATAAATAAGAATTTGCATGCCCCAACTAAAAGATCCCACATGCCACAACTAAGACCCAGCACAGTCAAATAAATAAATAATAAAAATAAAATAAATTAAAAAAATAAATAGAGTAGAAGTGAGAGCCATAGGAACCAAGAGGCTCAAAGACTGGTGATACAGATGTTGAAACAGAGGAAGTGATACCTGAAGAGATTCTGAATTAGGTTTTTGTTAGGTGAACTTAGGGAAAGAAGAGGACACAAAAGGAAAGGAATTAATCAGAAAAAGAACAGCATATATAAAGATAAAAAAGTGTAAAAAGTCATGGTGTTTGGACATTGAAAAGGGGAATGTCTGAGATATATTCCATCTGTTCCTTCCATAAGTAATTTCATGAGACAAGTATTATTTCCAACTGTACCCAAAGAAACAAGGCTCAGAGAGGTTAACTGTGTAATACAACCCTGGTAACAAGTGGTAGATTTTATAATAGGTAGGGAGATGGAAGTAACACCACAATTTATGCCAGAGAAGGGCAGAAGAGAATGGAAGACACAGGTAGCAATTACATTGTGAAGTACTTTATTCCATAGGCAACAGGAGGAAATGGAGAATTTGAGGAATATAACTCTAGCAGCAAAGGGTAGCTATTTTCATTTGACTCAGCTTTGACATTTGTAAAACAAGGGAAACACTTCCTAACTTATTCTACAAGGTCAACTTTATCTGAAACCAAAAACAATATTAAATTAAACACACACACGCACACACACAACAGATCAATACTCTGTAGGTACACAGATGTAAAAATCCTCAACAAAATATTAGCAAATCAACTCTAAGAATGTATAAAAAAGAATTATATACCATGACCAAGTAGAATTTATCCTACATATGCAAGACTGCTTCAACACTTAAATATGAATAAACATAATCCACTAAAGAAACAGACTAAAGAAGATAAAACCATATAACTTTATCAACTGATGCAAAACATGCAGTTGATAAAAATCAAATCCCAATCATGACAAAAGGTCTCAGAAAACTAGGAAGCCAAGGGACTATCCTCCACTTAATTCTTTAGAGTTATAAAGAGTTATGTACAAAATACCTACAGCAAACATCATACTTAATGGTAAGAAAACTGGACATTTTCCTCCTTAGGCTGAGAACAAGACAAGGATGTCCTGCTTTACCTCCTATTCAACACTGTGCTAGAAGAAAATAGGTAGTACAAAGATAAGAAAAGGATATAAAAGGTATCGTCCATGGGATTTTCCAGGCAAGAGTACCGGAGTGGCTTGCCATTGCCTTCTCCTATTATATATATAGAAAACCCAAAAGACTCCACGAGAAACTATGAGTGTTAATAAACACACCCAGTTAAGTTACAGAATACAAAATCAATACACAAAAATTTGTTGCATTTCTATTACACTAACAACAAATTACCAGAGAGAGAGATGGGGGGAAACATCACTAATGACATCAAAATGAATAAAATACATTGGAATAAATTTAACCTTGGAGGTGAAAGACCTTTACTCTGAAAATTACTAGGACACTGATGGAAAAATAGAAGACACCAAAAAGAGGAAAGATATTTCATGCTCAAGGAGTGGAAAATTTAATATTGTTAAAATATCCATATTATCCAAAGCAATTTAAGATTCAGTGAAATCCTTATCAGAAGTACAATGGCATTTTTCACAAAATAGAAAATTTTCAAAAAATAGAAAAATTCACAAAAATTGTAAAATTTGTATAAAACCATAAAAGACCCTGAAAACCAATGCAAATCACAAGAGAGAACAAAGCTGTGGCATCATGCTCCCTGATTTTGATGGCATCTGGTCCCATTACTTCCTGGCAAATAGATGGGGCAAAAGTGGAATCAGTGACAGATTTTACTTTCATAGGCTCCAAAATCAGCATGGATGGTGACCATAGCCACAAAACTAAATGATGCTTATTCCTTGGAAGAAAAGCTATGACAAAACTAGACAGAATATTAAAAAGGAGAGACATCACTTTGCTGACAAAGGTCCCTATCATCAAAGCTATAGATTTTCCAGTAGTCATGTGTGGATATGAGAGTTGGTCCATAAAGAAGGCTGATCTACAAAGAATTGATCCTTTAGAATTGTGGTACTGGAGAAGACTCTTGAGAGTCACTTGGACTACAAGGAGATCAAACCAGTCAATACTAAAGGAAATCAACCCTGAATATTCATCGCAAGGACTCATGCTGAAGCTAAAGTTCCAAATACTTTGGTCACATGATGAGACAAGCCAACTCACTGGAAAATACTCTGATGCTGGCAAAGATTGATGGCAAAAGGAGAAGGGGACTACAGAGGATGAGATGGTTGGATGGCATCACCAACTCAATGGACATGAGTTTGAGCGTGTCCAGAAGACAGTGAAGGACAGGGAAGCTTGGCATGTTGCAGTTCACGGAGCCGCAAAGAATGGGACAAGATTTAGTGACAAACAACAAAAAGTGATAGCAATCAAAGCACTGTCGTATTTGCATTAAAACAGACATATTGATCAATGGGACAGAATAGAGGCAAAAATAAACTCATGCCTATATGATCAACTAATTTGTAATAAAGAAACCAAGAATACAGGGAGGGAAAGGATAGTCCTTTCAGTCAACAGTGTTGGGAAAAATGGACAGTTACTCACATGCAAAAAATTAGTTTTGACCACTATCTTACACTACACACCAAAGTTAAGTTAAAATGAATTAAAGACTTAAATGTAAGATTGGAAATCTTAAAACTCCTCGAAGAAAATGCAGGAGGATCAGTCTTGCCTATGATTTGGAATTTGACATCAAAAGCATAGGCAAAAAAAAAGCAAAACTTAACAAGTGGGATTACCTCAAACTAAAAAGCTTCTGCACAGCAAACAAAACCATCAACAAAATAAGAAAACAACCTATAGAATGGAAGAAAGGGCTTACAAATCACATATTTAATAAGAGGTTAATATCCAAAATATGCAAATGACTCCTACAGCTCCACAGGGGGTGGAGGGACCCACAAACAAAAACAAAAAGCCAATTAAAAAAGGGACAAAAAAACAAATAGATATTTATCCAAAGAAGACATACAGATGACCCACAAGTATGTGAAAAGATGATCAATATAACTAATCATCAGAGAAATGCAAATCAAAACCACAATGAGATAACACCTCTTACCTATTAGAGTTTGAGTGTATGTTCAGTCACTAAGTCATGTCTGACTTTTTGCAACCCCATGGACTGTAGCCTGCCAGTATTCTCTGTCCATGGAATTTTCCAGGCAAGAATACCAGAGTAGGTTGCCATTTCCTACTCCAACATATTAGAATAGGTATTATCAAAGTAAGAAATAACAAGTGTTGCTGAAGATGTGGAGAAAAAGGAACACTCCTACACTGCTGGTAGGAATAAAAATTGGTACAGCCACTGTAGGGGGTTGTTTCTCAAAAAATTGGAGGTAGAACTATCACATGATCCAGCAACTCTATTTCTGGGTATTCATCCAAAGAAAATGAAAACACTAACTCAAAAAGATACATGTATTCCCATTTTCATTGCAGCATTATTTACAATAGCGAAGACATGCAAATAACTTGTGTCCAACACACACATAAATAGAATATTATTCAGTCATTTGTCACAACATGGATGGACCTTGCAGGCATTATGCTAAGTGAAATAAGTCAAAGAAAGAAAGACAAGCATTGTATAATTCCATTTATGTGTGGAATCAAACAAACAAACAAACAGAGTTCATAGATACAGAGGACAGACTGGCGGTTGCCAGAGGCGTGGGGTTGGGGTGGACGAAATGGGTAAAGAGAGTCCGAAGGTACAAACTTCACATTATAAAATAAATAAGTCATGGGGATACAATGTATACCTTTATGTGACTGTAATTAATAATACTGTATTGTATATCTGAAAGCTGCTAAAAGGGCAGATCTTAAAAGTTCTCATCACAAGGAGAAAAATGAACAACTGGATAGCAACTGATGCCAATTAGACTTATTGTGGTGATCGTTTCGCAATACATGCAAATATCGAAACATTATGTTGTATACCTGAGACTAACTATAACAGTGTATGTCAACTAGACCTCACTAGAAAACAAAAAACGTACTAATGAGCAAAAAAAATCAAAGAATTCCTAAATAAATGGAGAGAGAGTCTGTGTTCCTCTGTAACAGAAAGGAAAGGGGCACGACACAACTTTTGAAAGAATAACATAGCCCAAGGACACAACATAAACCGATTAGAATCAATGGGGTCCAAGATGGCAGACAAGTCCACTTTGACTTCCCTTGTGGCTCAGATGGTAAAGTGCCTGCCTACAATGCGGGAGACCAGGGTTCGATCCCTGGGTCGGGAAAATCCTCTGAAGAAGGAAATGGCAACCCACTCCAGTACTCTTGCCTGGAAATTCCCATGGATGGAGGAGCCTGGTAGGCTACAGTCCACGGGGCTGCAAAGAGTCGGACACGACTGAGTGACTTCACTTCACTTGATCCTCAATCAGCAAGCTAAATGACACACCCAAAGGGGCCATGACAGTTTGTTCAAAGGATGTGTTAACAAAATAAGCCACTCGTTATGTACAAATAAACAATACAGATATTTATTAGAGAATTATCTAGCTTACTTTTAATACACTAACATTAAAAGAAAAGAGAAATAGGAAGAGCAGAGGACACATCACTAAATTGGGTTCTAACATCCAGACTTAAACAGAGGTGGGAAGTTCCAAGTCATAGCACATCTGGAGTCCCAGTTGGGAAAGAGTCCCAGGCAGCACGTCCACTCTGGGTGAGACTTCAAAAGTTGCAGTTCGGGGTTCCTGCTTATAATTCCAGGACAGACTCAAATCGGTATCATCATCAATCTGTGACCAAATTGCAGCCTGGTTTTATGTTGTTTGTTTTCTCTTGTAAAACTCGGAATATTGCTAGGGTTTGGTTCGTCAGGCCCCTCAAGGGGCTCAAAAATCTCAAGATTCCTTCCTGATCTTATCTATGGTGCTGCAAGTCTTCCACTAACAGCAGGCAGTCACTCATAGTCACTCCCAGGAAGGGCAGTGTCCAGGCAGGTAAGAAGCAATGTCAGAGGCTGCTCTGCTTTGTCTCTGAAGCCTAAAAAGACTATTTACTTAATTTCCCTAACACAGTTCCAGTCAGTGTCCCACTCTTTGCAACAGGAGCTTGTTCAAATTCACATCCATCGAGTTGGTTATGCCATCCAACCATCTGATCCCGTTGCCTCTTCTCTTCCTGCCTTCAGTCTTTCCCAGCATCAGGGTCTTTGATTTCAAATGAGTCAGTTCTTCGCATCAGGTGGCCAAAGTATTGGAGTTTCAGCTTCAGCATCAGTCCTTCCAATAAATATTCAGGACAGACTTGCTTTAGAATTGAGCAGTTTGATATCCTTGCAGTCGAAGGGACTCTTGAGTCTTCTCCAACAACACAGTTCAAAAGCATCAATTCTTCAGCGCTCAGCTTTCTTTATGGTCCAACTTTCACATCCATACATGACTACTGGAGAAACCACAGCTTTGCCTAGATGGACTTTTGTCAGGAAAGTAATGTCTCTGCTTTTTAACATGCAGTCTAGGTCTGTCATAGCTTTGACATAGCTTTTCTTCCAAGAAACAAGCTTCTTTTAATTTCATGGCTGCAGTCACCATCTGCAGTGATTTTGGAGCCCAGGAAAATAAAGTCCATCACTGTTTCCATTGTTTCCCCATCTATTTGCCATGAAGTGATGGCACCAGATGCCGTCATCTTCACTTTTTGAATGTTAAGCCAGCTTTTTCACTCTCCTCTTTCACTTTCATCAAGTAGCTCTTTAGTTCCTCTTGCTTTCTACCATAAGGGTGGTGTCATCTGCATATCTGAGGTTGTTGACATTTATCCTGGCAATTTGATTCCAGTTGTGCTTCATCCATTCTGGCATTTCACAAGGGCTTCCCTTGTGGCTCAGCTGGTAGAGTCCACATGCAATGCGGGAGACTTGGGTTCGATCCCTGGGTTGGGAAGATCGCCTGGAGAAGGGAAAGGCTACCCACTGTAGTATTCTGGCCTAGAGAATTCCATGAACCGTATAGTCCATGGGGTTGCAAAGAGTCAGACACGACTGATACACAGCCTTGACGTACTCCTTTTCCAATGTGGGACCAGTCTGTTGTTACATATCCAGTTTTAACTGTTGTTTCTTGACCTGCAAATAGATTTCTCAGGAGGCAGGTAAGGTGGTCTGGTATTCCCAACTCTTGAAGAATTTTCCACAGTTGATTGTGATCCACACAGCCAAAGGCTTTGGCATAGTCAGTAAAGCAGAAATAGATGTTTTTCTGGAACTCTCTTGCTTTTTCAATGATCCAGCGGATGTTGGCAATTTGATCTCTGGTTCCTCTGTCTTTTCTAAAACTAGCTTGAACATCTGGAAGTTCTTGGTTCCCATACTGTTGAAGCCTGGCTTGGAGAATTTTGAGCATTACTTTACTAGTGTGTGAGGTGAGCGCAATTGTGTGGTAGTTTGAACATTCTTTGGCATGGCCTTTCTTTGGGATTGGAATGAAAATTGACCTTTTCCAGTCCTGTGGCCACTGCTGAGTTTTCCAAATTGGCTGGCATATTGAGTGCAGCATTTTCACAGCATCATCTTTCAGGATTTGAAATAGCTCAACTGGAATTCCATCACCACCACTAGCTTTATTCCTAGTGGTGAGTCCTAAGACCCACTTGACATCACATTCCAGGATGTCTAGCTCTAGGTGAGTGAGCACACCATCATGGTTATCTGGGTCATGAGGATCTTTTTTGTATAGTTCTGTGTATTTTTGCCACCTCTTCTTAATATCTTCTGCTTCTGTTAGGTCCATACCATTTTGCCTTATTTGTGCCCATCTTTGCATGAAATGTTCCCTTGGTATCTCTAATTTTTTGAAGCAATCTCTAGTCTTTCCCACTTTATTGTTTTCCTCTATTTCTTTACATTGATCACTTAAGGAAGGCTTTCTTATCTTTCCTTGCCTTTTTTTGGAACTCTGCATTCAGATGGGTATATCTTTCCTTTTCTCCTTTGCTTTATGCTTCTCTTCTTTTCTCAGCTATATGTAAGGCTTCCTCAGACAACCTTTTTGCATTTTGCCTTTTTGCACTTCTTTTTCTTCATGATGGTTTTGATCAATGCCTTCTGTACAATGTTACAAACCTCTGTCCATAGTTCTTCAGGCATTCTGTATATCAGATCTAGTCCCTTAAATCTATTTCTCACTTCCACTGTATAATTGTAAGGGATTTGATTTAGGTCATACCTGAACGGTCTAGTGGTTTTTCCTAATTTCTTCAATTTAAGGCTGAATTTGGCAATAAGGAGTTCATGACCTGAGCCACAGTCAGCTGCTGGTCTTATTTTTGCCAACTGTATAGAGCTTTTCCATCTTTGGCTGCAAAGAATATAATCAGGTTGATTTCGGTATTGACCATCTGGTGATGTCCATGTGTAGAGTCATCTTTTGTGTTGTTGGAAGAGGGCATTTGCTATGAGCAGTGCATTCTCTTGGCAAAACTCTGTTAGCCTTTGCCCTGCTTCATTTTATACTCCAAGGTCAAACTTGCCTGTTACTCCAGTTATCTCTTGACCTCCTACTTTGGCATTCCAGTCCCCTATGATGAAAAGGACATCTTTTGGGGTGTTAGTTCTAGAAGGTCTTGTAGGTCTTCATAGAACTGTTCAACTTCAGCTTCTTTGGCATTAGTGGTTGGGTCCTAGACTTGGATTGCTGTGACACTGAATGGTTTGCCTTGGAAACAAAAAAGAGATTACTGTTGTTTTTGAGATTGCACCCATGTATTGCATTTCTGACTCTTTTTTCTTTTTTTACCTATGAGGGCCACTCCATTTCTTCTAAAGGATTCTTGCCCACTGTAGTAGATATAATGGTCATCTGAATTAAATTTGCCCATTCTAGTCCATTTTAGTTCACTGATTCTTAAAACATCGATGTTCACTCTTGCCATCTCCTGTTTGACCACTTCCAATTTACCTTGATCATGGACCTAACATTCCAGGTTCCTATGCAATACTGTTCTTTACAGCCTCAAATTTTACTCCCATTACCAGTCACATCCACAACTGGGTGTCGTTTTTGCTTTGGCTCAGCCTCTTCATTCTTTTTGGGGCTATTCCTCCATTCTTTTTCTCTATTTCTCCATTCTTCTCCAGTGGTATATTGGGAACCTATCGGCCTGGGGAGTTTATCTTTCAGTGTCATATCTTTTGGTCTTCTCATACTGTTCATCGGGTTCTCAAGGCAAGAGTACTGAAGTGGTTTGCCATTGCCTTCTCCAGTGGACCACGTTTTGTCAGAACTATCTACTATGATCTTGGGTGACCCTATACAGCATGGCTTATAGCTGCATTGAGTTAGACAAGGCTGTGATTCATGTGATCAGTTTGGTTAGTTTTCTGTAATTAAGGTTTTCATTCTGTCTTCCGTCTGATGGATAAGGATAAGAGGCTTGTGGAAGCTTCCTGATGGGAGGGACTGACTATGGGGGAATCTGGGTCTTGCTCTGATAGGCAGGGCTACACTCAGTAAATCTTTGATCCAAGTTTCCGTTCATGGTTGGGGCTGTGTTCTCTCCCTGTAGTTTGGCTAAACTATTCTAGGGGTAATGGTGGTAATGATGACCTCCTTCAAAAGGACTTATGCTAGCATGCCAGGGGCTCACAGGCACTGTCAGTTCCAAGACACGGTCAAAAGACCAAGGAGTGGGCGGTGGCCCAATTCCTGGAAATCTCTACCCCTTTCCAAAATTAGTTGGAATAATCCTCCCACTCATTAGCATGTGAAATTACCCAGCCTATAAAAACTAACCATGCCACATTTCCCGGCCACACTTGCCCTCTGTGACAGTTCACACTCTGTAGAATGTGCTTCTCTCTGAATCTGAATAAATCCATTTCTTACATATCACTTTGTCTCTCACTGAATTCTTTCTGGGAAAAGACATCAAGAACCTGAGCCTCATTAGGCCCTATAACCAGGTACTGTGGGTTTTGGCTGGGTTCAAGTCCCAGCCACATGAGTTGAAGTCCCAAGCAGGGTTTTGGTTGGGTGCGAGTCCCAGCCATGTGGGCTCAAGTTCTAAGCAGGGTTTTGGCTGGGTTCAAGTGCCTAACTGGGTGTAGCTGGGTTCAAGTCCCAATCTGAGGTAAACAGTTTCACATGGACTAAAGATTCACCTTGTTGAGGTTTCTTCCCAACTTGGTCTATAAATCTATAGATTTATAGATTCCACCCATCTTTATCTATAAATTCAATGTAATACCAATCAAAATCCCAGCAAGCTGTCTATGGAGACTGAGATACTGATTCTAAAATTTCAAGGATTATTATAAAGCTATAGTAATCAAGACAGTGTGGTATTGGCAAAAGAATAGACACAGGTCTTGGGAACAGAAGAGCACAGAAATAGACCCATAGAAATAAAGTCAACTGATCTTTGAAAAAGAAGCAAAAGTAATTTTTCCAACAAATGGTGCTGGAACAACTAGACACTGATATGCAAAAACAAAAAATATTCAAGGCACTAACTTTATAAAATCACTGCAGATGGTGATTGCAGCCATGAAATTAAAAGACACTTACTCCTTGGAAGGAAAGTTATGACCAACCTAGATAACATATTCAAAAGCAGAGACATTACTTTGCCAACAAAGGTCCGTCTAGTCAAGGCTATGGTTTTTCCTGTGGTCATGTATGGATGTGAGAGTTGGACTCTGAAGAAAACTGAGCATCAAAGAATTGATGCTTTTGAACTGTGGTGCTGGAGAAGACTCTTGAGAGTTCCTTGGGCTGCAAGAAGATCCAACCAGTCCATCCTAAAGGAGATCAGTCCTGGGTGTTCGTTGGAAGGACTGATGCTGAAGCTGAAACTCCAATACTCTGGCCACCTCATGTGAAGAGTTGACTCATTGGAAAAGACCCTGATGCTGGGAGGGATCGGGGGCAGGAGGAGAAGGGGACAACAGAGGATGAGATGGCTGGATGGCATCACCGACTCAAGGGACATGAGTCTGGGTGAACTCCGGGAGTTGGTGATGGACAGGGAGGCCTGGCGTGCCGTGATTCATGGAGTCACAAAGAGTCGGACATGACTGAGTGACTGAACTGAACTGAACTTTATACCCAAAATCAATCGTAGACCAAAGTGTATTGTAACACTATAAAACTTCTAGAAGGTAACATAGGAGAAAATCTAGGTGGCTTGGGTTTGGCAATGAGAAATAAGACCAAAAGGGCAATCAATGAAAGAAACAGTTGATAGGTTGTATTTTATTAAAGGTAAAAACTTCTGCTCTGTGAAAGAAAGTTTTAAAACAATGAAAAGATAAGTCAAAGTCATTGGAGAAAATACTTGCAAATCACATATCTGATAAAAGACTTGTACCTAAAATATACAAAGCACTCTTAGAACTCAATAGCAACAAAAATAATCTAATTAAAACATGGGCAAAAGAACTGAACAAAGACCATGCCAAAGAAGATTCATAGATGGCAAATAAACAAATGAAAGGGTGCTCAAAATCATTTGTTATTAGAGTACTGGAAATTAAAAGAACAATGAAATTCTACTATATGTAGTACAATGGCTAAAAAAAGTTTTTTTAATCTTTTTTAAACGGACATTACCAACTGCTGGTGAAAATGCAGGGGAAGGGGAATTCTCACTCACAACTAGTGGGAATGCCAAATGGTACAGCCATGTCTAAAGACAGTTTGACAGTTTTTGACAGAAGTGAACATATTCTCACCACACATTATGGGTTGAACTGTGTCTGCTCACCAAAAGATAGATTGAAGTCCTACCCAATCAGTATTTCAGGACATGACCTTTTTTGGATAAAGGGTTGTGCAGATGTAATTAGTGAAGAGAATGTCATATCACAGTAGGGTAAGCCATTAATCCAATCTGACTAACGTTCTTTCAAGAGGATTAGAGACAGACAGAAGGGGAGAATGCCTCATGAAAAGGGAGGTAGGGATTGAAGTGACACATCTACAACCCCAGAAATGCCAAAGCCTGCCGACCTACACCTGAAGCCAGGAGAAAGGCTTCAAAGAGATTTTCCTCAGAACCCTCGGAAAAAAAAACAAACTTCCTGACACCTTGATTTCAGACTTCCAGCCTCTAGAACTGAGAGAGGATAAATTTCTATTGTTTTAAGCCACCAAGTTTGTGGTACTTTCTCATGGCACCCCTAGGAAACTAACACACCATATAATCTAGCAATTGCACTCCTAGATAGTTACTCAATTGATTATATCCACACAAACACTTACATAACTGTCAAAACTGGATACAACAAATACATCCCTTCATCTTGGTGAATGGAAAAACAAACCGTGGCACATCCATATCATGAAATTTTATTCAGTGATAAAAGAAAAGCTATCAAGCCACAAAAAGACATGGTTGAAACTTAAATGCATAAGGCTAAGTGAAAAAAATCAGTCTGAAAAATCTATAAACTGTATGCTGCCAATCGTATGACATTCTGGAAAAGGCAAAGTGACAGCATCATTAAACATATCTTTGGTTGTTGGGGGTTTTGGTCTGAATGGAATTAAGTAAGTGAAGCATAGGGGATTATTTAGAGCAGTAAAATTATTCTGTATTATACTGTAATGGTGCCTAAAAGACATTAAGTACTTGTGAAAATCCATAGAACATTATAATACATTACAAAAAGTAAACTTTGATATATATACAAAATTTGAAAATAATTTAGGAGGTGAGAAGATCTCATGATGCAATGTAATGTGTGATACAATAATTGGACTGTATTATAAGTGTATGAAACAACTTCACTGGATCACAAAGAGAAATAATTCTGAAAATGAATGGAACCTATAAAAATAAAGGTAAAAGGAACTGTACAGAAGCACTGAACCCTAGTTAATAATTTTCTTTCCTGTGAGGGTACAGGTTAATAATACTGAAACCACCATGCCTGTATACTAGAAATGCATAATTAATTAAAGAGATATCAGACGGTGGAAGCTAAGATTCTCACTGATGGAATGGGAAGTTACAGTTAAGCAAGGGGAAAAGATAGAATGATCCATGTGGTAAAGGATTAGAGCTGGAGAAATCAAGAATTTATGTTTAGCTTAAATACAGATAACAGCTGGTTGCATTGATAAATATCTATAAATATGTACATACACACACATGACTCAGAGGTTAAAGCATCTGCCTGCAATGCGGGAGACTCGGGTTCAATCCCTGGGTCTGGAAGATCCCCTGGAGAAGGAAATGGCAACCCACTCCAGTATTCTTGCCTGGAGAATCCCGTGGAGGGAGGAACCTGGTGGGCTACAGTCCACAGGGTTGCAAAGAGTCGGAAACGACTGAGTGACTTCACTTTCACTTCTGTCAGCTGAGAGGATCTAGAAGAAATGACACCTCAGTAAAAATGAGTACACCTACCACCTAGATCTGATTCCAGTATCTTTCTCCAATAAGAAGAATCAGGATTTCCTGGAGAAACGGCCGATTCAAGGACTGTGGTAGGAAATATACAAGAGAACTCTGGAGCATCTTATAGTGCCAGAAAGTAAGAAAATACTGGAAAAAAAAAAAAAAACAAAGAAAACACAAAACCCCAAACAGAACAACCTATAGAGAAGCGGGCACGTCATGGAACACAGGAGTGAATTAAAAGACCTCCCAACGGCCAAAGCTGGAACCATTTGTGTAACACAATTTAAAAGTACTGATAATAACCCAAAATATAAGATGAATGTCCATGAGTCCTACCTATATAAATACACAGTAAAGTAAGTGTGAACAAATGAATTCCAAATAATTTATGTATTTGTTGTTGTTTAGTAGCTCAGTTATGTCCTACTCTTTTTGTGACCTAGATTGCCAGGTTCCTCTGTCCATGGAATATTCCAGGCAAGAATACTGGAGTTACTAGACTGGTTTGCCATTTCCTTCTCCAGGGGATCTTCCTGGATTTTCTCCAGGGATTGAACCTGCGTCTCCTGTATTGGCTGGCAGATTCCTTACCACTGAGCCACCAGGGTAGCCCAATTTATATATCTACTCTGCCTTTAAGGAAGTAGAACATAAATCCCCATTCCTTAAGTATGGGCTACATACAGTTATTTTCTTTTAAAAAACACAGTATGGGAAGGAACAACAACAATAAACCCAGTAATTTTACAGGGTAAAACCCGGACAAACATTACATCAAGCCAGGTAATCAAGGTTAACATCAATAGTGATAAGTTAAATTGATATTATGTACCCTTGCTATTACATGGTGACAATGGGACTTTACCTCTGTGGTCTTTTTGTCAAAACACATTACCCCAGTCTGATCATGAGAAAACCATCAGACAACATATCCCAATTAAGAGACATTTTACCAAATACTAAACCATTAATTCTCAAGACTGTAAAGGTCTTCAAAAACAAGGGAAGTCTGAGAAACTCACAACCAGGAGAAGCTATTGGTTAGTCATGTGGATGTGAGAGTTGGACCATAAAGAAGGCTGTGTACTGAAGAATTGATGTTTAGAACTGTGGTGCTGGAAAAGACTCTTGAGGTCCCTTGGACTGCAAAGAGATCAAACCAGTCAATCCTAAAGGAAATCAACCCTGAACATTCATTGGAAGGACTGATGCTGAAGCTGAAGCTCCAATACTTTGGTCACCTGTGCGAAGAGCCAACTCATTAGAAAAGACCCTGATGCTGGGGAAGATTGACGGCAAGAGTTAAAGGGGACAACAGAGGACAAGATGGTTGGATGGCATCACCAACTCAATCGACATGAGCTTGAGCAAGCTCTGGGAGATGGTGAAGGACAGGGAAGCCTGATGTGCTGCAATCCATGGGGTCACAGAGTTGAACATGACTGAGCGACTGAACAACAACAACCTGTCTATTTAAAACACATAATGGAGTTATATGTTATAAAACATGGATGGACTCCTGCAAAAGAAAAAGGACATCAGTAAAAACCACAGGATGTCTAAATAAAGTATGGTTTTCAGTTAACAGTACTAATATATGAATATTGGTTCATTAATTGAGACACATTACTATTAGTATAGTAAAGTAACTAATACTGGGGGACTAGCTTTGGGGCGTAAAAGAGTTCTCTGTACTATCTTCACAATAACTGTATAAAACTAAAAGTGTTACTGAACTTTCCTGGTGGGACAGACAGTGGATAACTATCTACCTGCCATCGGAGGGGTCACGGGTTCTATCCTGGTCCAGGAAGATTCCACATGCCACAGAGCAACTAAAGCCCGTTCACCACAACTACTGAGCCCATGCTCTAGAACCCATGAGCCACAACTACTAAAGCCCCCGTGCCCTGGAGCCTGCACCCCACAAATACAGAGTCAACCTGCTGCAATTACTGAAGCTCAATGCCTAGCGCCTATGCTCTACAACAAGAGAAACCCGCACAATGAGAAGCCCATGCACTGCAACAAAGAGTAGCCCCTGCTCTCCACAACTAGAGAAAGGCTGCGAGCAGCAACGAAGACCCAGTGCAACCAAAAAAATTTAAAAAAGACTATTCTAAAATGTAAAAGTTATTTTTAAGAAAGGACATTCAAAAAATAGTAAAGCTGGCCTTAGAAATGAGGAACAAGCAGGCAAATGATACCGTTTTAGAGAACAGTCTCAACAGCACAAATGCTGTCACTTATCATTCAGTTTCATCCATTTGAGCACTGTGTCTTACAGAGTCTTCTGTATTTAAGAATCCTTTCAAAACAGAAAGTCTGGTGCCTGCAGACTTTGTATAGAACAGCAATAATGGACTTGGGAGCTGGATTATTTCAGATTCGATACCAGCTCCTAGCATGTGTTAACATACCTGTACTTCAGCTTTCTCATCTAAAAAATGATGGTGGTAGTAATAATCATAACATTCTATTGGGTTGTCCAGAGGTGAAATAAATGAATACATCTAAATCAGTAGAACAGAATCTGGCACATATGTGTTAATTAAGTATTAATATTTTAATCAGCCTATTCACTCAACAAAAATGGACCACCACGCCAAAGGGGTTATGTTTCTGCTTATCAGAAACAGTAAAATCTCAGAGAGGATTCAATTCCACCAGGGTCTCGTAAAGGGAAAGAAGGATTTGTAGAAGCAAATGGAATAAAAACTATCATCTCAGCTCACTTTGTCAAACCAAGGTCGGCTTATGTAAAAGGAAAACTAAAATTCTTCACGTTTGGTTTAATGTTTTAGTCCTCAAACCTAAAATGTTGGCAGAGTCTATATCACAGTATCAATTTTAAGGTATTCTGCTCAGAAATAATCTTCTAAAGGGGGTTCTTTGGTGTTTTGAGACACCTACAGATTTCTGCCTGCAGAGAAAATCACAAGGCTTTTCAAACTTCAGCCTCCAGAAAAACTTCTGCAAGCATTCAACAGTTTCCACAGCCTTTCCCCTCCAAACTTCTCTTCCAGAGAAGCACCTTGACAAAAAAAAAAAAGATTATCCATAATGATAAGTCTCTGGTCTCTGTTCCAAATATTTATCTATTAATCCCAAAATAGTCACAAAGTAAGCCAAGCCAAGTGGCTTAGCTTTGACAAACGGTTTCCTTTTCTTCTGAAAAAGGAAGGAAAGCAATACTTTATTTGGTATACCATCCCTCTGCCTCCAAATGTTTTCTCAAGTAACAGGAAGGAAACTTAGGGAAAAGTGTAGGGGGAGACGACTAAAGTAGAGTACTAACAAAAATATTACAAACGAGGAAAGTAGGAATTTTCTGACTCTGATAATAGATTCAATACACAGAGAAGACAGATCCATGTCCTGACAACATTTTGTCCATAGCTGCGAAATTATTAAGCTATTCATCTAAACCCAGGATGTTAGTCTCATTTTCTTAAGTAAAAACAAACATCACAAAAATTTGTAAACACTAAGCTTCTACAAAAAATAATTGCCTTTAAATCCCTGAAAATAAGGTATTAAGTGTGTAGGTTTAATATTTTGCTCATGTGTATCCACTTGAATTACCTGGTATATGTTAATGTGAAGTTATTTTTCACATTTAAAATCTTTCTGTGAATAAACATTTTCAACAGAACAAAAACACAGTGGTTAAAAAACTATTAAGAAACAGCAAAGGTAATAGTGCAAGAGCCTGACTACAGACTGTGGCCCAAAATTCCATTATTAAAGGAACAGTATTTCAAAAGAGTTTCTGTATGTTTACTGTATAGCTCTTGAGACAACACTTAACTACAGTAAACCAAGAAAGGGAAACAGGAATTAAAAGAGCTTAAGCTAAGTCTGCAAAGTTAATTTTATTAAAAGTTGAATCTTTGTTGGTTATCTGAAACATAGTTTTATAATAAATACTCAAAGATCACACAATTAGACAAACAAATAAGTCACCATTCCAATTTTATACATAATAGAGAGATTATGTAATTCCACAAAGATTTGATACATTAGAAAAGACATTAGTAGAAAGATAGAAGAAGAGGATGCAGTTATACCAGTGAAGGAAGTCATTTGCTTCTAAAGCTAGGGAGGAAAGATTACAGCAGACAGTTAAATTATACAAGACTCCAAGTAGGTATTCAACCATTAAAAAAAAAAATAAAAGAGGTTAATAATACAGATGTAAAATTGTTCTCCTAAAGCTCTATCTATTGATAAGTCAAATATTCATTCATATCAAAATATATTTTTTAAATTTAAAATCAAAATTATAAGCTGCATTTCCTTCTCTGACTTCACTACTGTTTTGTGATAAGAGCAAGAGAAGAACAGTATTAGAAAATAAAATGAAGGTCAAACCAGAGTTCATATAATTTACATATATACAAGTTCTTTCTATTTCAAGACTTTTAATTTACTCACTTTCATCCATATTAGCTCAATAAGACTCCACAGAAATGGCATTTCAATTCAATCAAAACACAGAGGATGTTATTATATTTTGAGCTGTGATCTTAGAATTTAATTTACAACACTATGCTATTTCTGTCACTACTTTTTGTACTTATATGTTAAACTGAGGATTTTTCCTTAATTAACCTTATTGATAGGGGATTCAACATAATGAACTTTGGAAAGTCAAATAAGTGTAAAAACTAAGAGTCTTTAAAATGCTGGTGAAAAGGGAGGAGATATGAGGGACACAAAAGGGGAATCTTCTTTTAAGTACTGAAATATTAAATGGTTCTTTTAAATTTATCAAATTAAAAAATAATAGTTTCAAAAGATTACCACAAATCCTTCAACATGTGACAAGTGTAACTGTAAATAATAGGTGATGAAAAGTGAAGAGTATAATGAAAAACTCTTGTTGGCTAAAGCATTCATCGTGAACTCATCATGCACCATCCTTAGTCTAATGTTAACTGAGAAAACAGGGAAATATAAATGCTAAGCAGAGTTCAGGTGCTAATCAAATGTTTATTTCAATCCATGAATGATTCTGCACATTTAAGGCATATTCAAACCACTATAACACCAAATTGAGGAACAAGGTAGCAATGTCATAGCCAGTAAAATGTTCCCCATGAATCACTAGAGGAGATTACCAAATAATACTGCATGTTATATTGACTGTGAACATAAAACTGGTCTGTTTAAAAAATAATTTATACATACATCAATACATGCAGCACCGATTTATACGTTATATAAAATGGTTATACCTAGTTTTGAGGTTTTGAAGTATGAATTTATACTATTTGGTGAAAACATATTCAGGGACTAAAAACCTAAGCCTCTTTTAGTAATTTTGGACTCTCAAATCTATAAATTTATGTAGATTCTTTCGGAATTCATCTTGTTCCAAAATAGACATTTCTACTTTTTTTCCAAATGTCCATGTCCTGTCTCTTTAATTACACCATTGAACTTTTTCACAGGCAATGACTATGTTTCTAACTGTAACATTTAGTCTAAACAAATGTCTATAAAGAGTTCAAACTAAAAACTTCAGTAATTATAAGTCAGCATGAACCAAGAAGCCGTATATCAACCTTCTGCTTGGCATTCATTTGCATGTTATACTCTTATTTACTTTTTTCCTAGAGATACACCATTGGTGAGTCTACATGTAAATTAAATTAAAAAATAGCTAATTGGGAGAATTTTTTATGGTCTCACATATCTTTTTAAAAAATTCAGTATCCATTTTCTTCATCTCTGACATATTTTTAAATGTATATGTTTTGCTATTATCATTAAAGATATCATGAAAACATGTTTCAAAATGATATAAAAAATCAGAACTTTATTGACTTAAATTTACTCAGAATGCATGCAGGGTACTGCAGCTTATGTAGCAAGAGCTTCCCTTTCAGTGGAAAAATCTGAATATGAGTATATACAAGTACATGCCACTCAAAGGTATCAAATTGATTAGTGACAATAAAACACCATTTGAATAGTACATTTCACACTTATACAAAACAATTAAAAATAATCTTTAGAGCAAAATCTTAAAAGTCCAGGTTCTAAGAAAGCAGCATTTTGACAAGTAAAGAAGAGTTCAGCTTTGTTTGGGGTTGCATTCATTCTTCTGAGGCCACAAATACAGAATTTTTGGATCACTAATGTTAATACTAACATGTTCCAAATGCATGCCCTGCATGCATGCACACACAAACACACACGCACATTCTCTTTCCCATTCTTATTCTCTCTGCTGCTGCCCTGCCACCCTCCTCCTCGCCCTCCCCTTCTCCTCTCCATATGCAGATGCACAGTCACATGAGAGAGAGTACAGGGTAAATAGCAGACAATAAAAACTGGCTGGGGAATTTTATAAACCACATAAAAATCATGAAAACACTTACTTCATCAGCCACCATACACCTGGAAAAAAATAAAAATAAAACCAAATTAATGTCTTAATTACCAAAGTCAACCATTTAAAAAGTTTTGATTAAGCGTTGTTAAGTAGCTTGCCACAAAACAGTTTACACATTATAGCACTAAGCCAGAGAGAGGTGTTTATAAGTGTGCATAAGAATAAGGGCCTTTCCTGACTTACAAGACTCTCCAGCTGCCAACGGCATATGGTTATGTGGGACTGTTAGTTTCAGATACGCTGTTTCCCAATGCCCACCCATGATGAGAGCTACAATGACCCTTCGAAAACGTGAGCAAAACAGCAAGTGATTGTACCAATGACTTCCCTCCTTACCAGTAAGTAAGGTTTACTGGTCTCCCCTAGAGATTAGACAGATGCTGTATTAAAGTGCATTAACATGTTTTACAAAAAATTATATTAATATATGCTATATTATACATGCTAGGCCACTTTCAAGCTGAATTTTGTATTCTACTATTATTTCACTAAATTTTCTCCTCCCTATTCTTTCTTATTAACCTACAGAAGTAAATTCTATCCACTGGAAATTGAGGACAGGGGCATAAACTAAGGTCATAATTAGAAGAAAAAAGCAAAGAACAAAACAAAGGATAGCAGATACGGTCCAGATCACGAGGGGTCCTTTAGAGACAGTGAGTACATCATAAGGGGAAAAACCAATCTCTTAACCAAGGTGATATCCAGGAAATTTGGAAAAAAAGAAAAACTGGAATATTATAAAAATCAGAAAGGAAAAAGTCCCTATTTGCATTTTTCTCCTTCCTTTAATCCCAACGGCCTTGACATTATACTATATTACATGCTTTCTTTTAACATAAAACACAAATTAAGAATTTGGTAATAAATACATTATTAAGAAATAACCTACAGGTAAAATGGAATTTTGTTCTTAAAATGAAAAAAAGATGGTAGGTTATATATTAAGTTTTTATGGGAAAATAAAATATAAATAGTCTAACTGAAATTTAAAACATATGCAAGAGTAACAAGTTTATTACATTTTTTCCAAACAGGCTGGAAAAGTAGAAAACTAAAAAGCAATACTTTGAAAAATATGACTTATTTCCAGGAAGATTTACATGTATACCTACTTTTTCATTTTAACATCCAATTCAAATTTGATAAAGATGTCATTTGAAGTATATATTATTTATTGAGTGCCTGTTAAGTAACTCAATAGGGAAGAGAAGGGAGTGACAGAGGATGAGATGGTTGGATGGTATCACCGACTCAATGGACATGAGTTTGAACAAACTCTGGGACATAGGGGAGGACAGGGAAGCCTGGCTGCTGCAGTTCATGGGGTTGCAGAGTCATACCCAACTTAGTGACTGAACAACATTATGTGACTAGCACTACCATAAGTTTGTGTGCTCAATCGTGTTAGACTCTTTGCGACCCCATGGACTGTAGCCCGCCGGCCTCCTCTTCCATGGGATTTCCCTAGCAGCAATACTGGAGTGGGTTGCTATTTTCTCCTCCAGGGGATCTTCAAGACCCAGATCAAACCTGCGGCTCTTGCATTGGCAGGCAGATTCTTTACCACTGAGCCACCTGGGAAGCCCAAGTCCTAGGGATAGAGCATTTAAAGGTTTTTCCTCATAAAGGGTGACTGGAAGAACTTCTGACAATGAACAAATAAATGATCTTAGTGGTGATATGTGCCATTAAAAAAACTGAAACAAGGTAAGTGGAATAGGGAAGTAAGGGAGTTTCTACTTTATATAGTGGTCAGGAATAATCTTTACGATAAAGCAATTCAAACAGATCTGAATAAGTTGTCACAAATTTAATGCGGAAGGGAATCATGAGAAAATCTGGAGGAGGAGAACTCTAAACAAAGCAATGAGCAAATGCAAGAGCTCTGAGATAAGATGGTTATGATGTAGTTAAGCAAACGGAGGGAGTCTAATGTGATTAAAATGCACTGAGTCATGGCAAATGGTAGAAAATAAGGTTGGAAGCACCTTAGGTCCTGACCATGGACAGCCATAAGCAATGGCATAAAGTCTAGATTTCCTTAGAATCCTTTGGAAGTAAGCAACATTTAACTTTTTAAAAACATTACTCTGGCTTCTAGAGAATAAACTATAGAGGACAAAAGCAGAAACAGAGAGAGCAGATAGGAGGCACCTGAAGTAGAACAAGAGAGGAACAACAATATATGGATGCATGATAGAGACAGAGTTGGTGAAAAGTGGTCAGTTTAGACACATTTTGAAAGCACAGTCAATAGGATATGCTGAACAATTGGGATAGAGATATCATGGATATGAAACAGGGGAAAGAAGTCAAAAATGAATCTTAAGATACTGGCTTAAGCAATTAACTGTGAAAAAATGGTGGTAATGCATTCACTGAGAAGGGAAGGGTGGGGAGAACAGCAGGTTTGGAGGTCACAATCAAAAGTTCTGTTTGGGGGACTTCCCTGGTGGTCCAGTGGTTAGGATTCCATGCTTCCACTTCAGGGGGCAGAGTTCAATCCCTGGTTGGGGAGCTAAGATCCTGCAAGTGGCAGCAAGATTAAAAAAAAAAGGTTTGGATCTATAGCCTTTCTGGTATCCATTAGATACCCCAGTTGTACTGTTGGGTGGGGCACGGGATATGTGAGTCAGGGGAATAGCAGGGACTGATATAATAAATCTGAGAGTCATTAGAATATAAATGCATTGGAATGAGAAAGGATCAGGGATAGTCTGTAATATAACACCTTGATTGTGGCTTATTTTCTATACCCAACTCCAAGTTTCTTAACTTTCTAAAGTTAAGCAGCTACTGTGACCTGCAGGCTGCTAGATGAGGTTTATGACTCTAGTGAAGTAACATCAGAGCAAACTGTTAGGCAGCTAAACCATCCCATGGGTGGTTAACTGACTGAAAAATAGCATCAGAGCCCTGGGCAACAATTGACACGACTGATGGCTGCGGATCACTGCCTTGGCTTGGCTTTTAAGTATCTGAAGACCTCAGTTGTAAGATTGTCTTCCAGCCCTCTGGTTATGCTGGATTCTCCTAACATGAGACAGGTGGGTCTTCCGAACTTTGGAAACCAGGACAGTTCAAGTCCATCAAAGAGCACTGAGCTTCCTTCAGGTACTTCTAGTGGGGCTGACTGTCCTTCAAATTTAGGTACTATATCTGTCCCAACCTCTGGCAGTCCTGCTATTTACAATAGTTCAGCAACCAGACTTGATTTCCAATGAGCTGTCATAGAAACAGTCATCATTGAAGCTGAAGCTCCAAAACTTTGGCCACCTGATGTGGACAGCTGACTCATTGGGAAAGACCCTGGTGAAGACTGAAGACAGAAGGAGAAGAGCACGACAGAGGATGAGAGACAGTTGGATGGCATCACCGATTCAATGGACATGAACTTGGGCAAACTCCGGGAGATGATGAGGGACAGGGAAGCCTGGTGGGCTTCCATGGGGTCTCAAAGAGTCAGACACAACTTGGCGACTGAACAACAACAATAACAATCATAGAAAAATAACTGATCATGTGAGAGGCCCCATCATCTGAAAGAACAGAACACAATAATCAGAATATATATCTAGTGAAATAGCAGTGCTAGAAAGACTAAACACCTGCACAAAAATTGTTATAGCACCTAAATAAATTCTAATGCAACAAACACACACACTCCCTTGCATGATTTCCAAACTAAATTGAATATATAAATTTTTTAAAAAGATGATTATTACTGACAGCTAAATCGGTAGACTATGAGATGAAGTGCAAAGAAAAAACACTTGAAGAACAGAACCTGAAAACTAATGTGAAAAATTGTTCAAAAGGAGAAAGGACACAATATACAAAGGAGAAGCAAAAATTAAAGAAATTTCTTTGGGCTAAAAAAAACACTTCTGATGGATAACTGAAATGGAGAACCTCATTTCAGGGTGAGCTGAAAAGAAAAGACAAATATCTATTCACATCCTCATAAAATTCATTAATCTTATGAATAAAAAGAAAACCTTGTAAGTATTTAGACTGAAAGAAAAATTATCAATAAAGGGAAAAAAAACAACTGCATTGCACTTTTATCATCAACATCAGAAAACTAAAAAACAACAGAAACTAATCTAGACTACTTGAAAGGAAAGCAGAACTCATGAATCTTATATCCAGTTGCTAAGTCACTTCAGTCATGTCCGACTCTGTGCGACCCCAGAGACAGCAGCCTACCAGGCTCCTCTGTCCCTGGGATTCTCCAGGCAAGAACACTGGAGTGGGTGGGATGGCAAAGAGACATGCAGCTAATCAAGATCGCCAAGATTATATCACTTAGGCAAACCATTTGAAGAAAAATATTTGAGAAAAATAATCAAACAACTGGGTTCCAAAATCACTGCAGGTGGTGACTGCAGCCATGAAATTAAAAGATGCTTACTCCTTGGAAGGAAAGTTATGACCAACCTAGATAGCATATTGAAAAGCACAGACATTACTTTGCCAACAAAGGTTCGTCTAGTGAAGGCTGTGGTTTTTCCTGTGGTCATGTATGGATGTGAGAGTTGGACTGTGAAGAAGGCTGAGCACCGAAGAATTGATGCTTTTGAACTGTGGTGTTGGAGAAGACTCTTGAGAGTCCCTTGGACTGCAAGGAGATCCAACCTGTCCATTCTGAAGATCAGCCCTGGGATTTCTTTGGAAGGAATGATGCTAAAGCTGAAACTCCAGTACTTTGGCCACCTTATGCAAAGAGTTGACTCATTGGAAAAGACTCTGTTGCTGGGAGGGATAGGGGGCAGGAGGAGAAGGGGATGACAGAGGATGAGATGGCTGGATGGCATCACTGACTCGATGGATGTGAGTCTGAGTGAACTCTGGGAGTCGGTGATGGACAGGGAGGCCTGGCGTGCTGAGATTCATGGGGTCGCCAAGAGTCGGACACGACTGAGGGACTGAACTGAACTAACTGAATACAGATTCAAGATAGAAGACGAAAAGGAAATGTGATTGGCAATGAAACTATATATACGTGAATTGAGTGGATGATGTATATTCTAAATGAAGACTCTGCAAGTGGAAGGACCTCATTCTGCAATCTGAAAGTGCAAAACTGAAGGGTGGTAACAACGGAGAGAGGCAGTACTAAAATTATTCTAAAGCAGAATACTAAATTTGTTCTTGTTGTTTAGTCACTAAGTTGTCTACAACTCTTCTGCAATCCCACGGACTAAGTAGCCCACCAGGCTCCTCTGTCTATGGGATTTTCCAGGCAAGAATACTGAAGTAAATTGCCATTTCCTTCTTCAGTGGATCTTCCTAATCCAGGGATCAAATCCACATCTCCTGTACTGGTAGGCAGATTCTTTACCACTGAGCCACCAGGGAAGCTCCAGAAAACCAAACTGGTGATATTTAAAGTCAGGAGACTAAATGGGATCACCTAGGAAGAAGAGAGCTACTGACAGAAAGCCCTGGAGCGCTCCAACAATAAGAGGTCACAAAAGGGAGAAAGATCCAGCAAAGGAAACTGAGAAGGATCCAGTAATATAAAAAGATACAAGAAGAATGTAGTGACCTTGAGGCCAAGTTAAGAAACTGTTTTGGGACGGCGCTAATGAACAACTATGACAAATGCTGCTGACAAGTCTAGTGAAATTCGGTCTAAGAATTGATCATTTGATTTGGGAAGAGATCATTCACAGCCCTGACAAGAGCAACTTTGATAGAACAGTAGGGAACAAAAGCCTCACCTGAAAGGGTTCAGGAGACAATGTAAAGAGAAGAAGGGCAGAGACTGAGTAGAGATTACTGTCTAAAGGAATTATTCTGTACGGGGAACACATAAATATGGTAGTACTACTGCTCAAAAGAAAAGTAGGGAACAGAGAAGATATTTTAAAAAGACAAAATACTATACATAACCCAATCACTGACTCTATGAGTGTAACATCTGTGGATCAGACACTTGGCAATCAAGTTAAGACAACAAATAAAAATGGTCAAGTAGCTATGCATGAAGATGGTAACAGAAGAAGTAGAAGATGGTAACAGAAGAAGTAGAAAAGAATGGGGTTCTCCTGCAAAAACTGTAAAAAAAAAAAAAAAAAAAAAAAGGAAGGAATTTTTTTCATGCCTACAACCTTGGGAACCACTCTTATTCTGAAAGCAAAGGGAAGGAACTAAAAATATTTATGGAGGTAGAGAACAAGGTTCAGGGACTAAGAAGTCCAGGGGATACACATTTCAAAACAGGGTAAATGGGTTAACAGTGTCAAATGCTGCAAAGGATGACTAAAAGGACACCATACTAAGCTCATATGTAAGCTCACTTGCAGTTCTCATTTGTTGAGAGGATTGTGGATAGTTTTTTAAAAAAAAAAGGGAGGCAACAGATACAGGGTAATCAGAAAGGAATTTTGGTAGCAAAAAACAAGAGAAAAACTAAAAATAGGGAAGTAGCCATATAACATGTTGGAAACCCGAACAATGGGCACGGAGTCAACATTGAGAAGGAAAACAATAAAAATGACTGATGGAGACCATAATATAAAAAGTGAAAATATAGCTAATCCAATTTCTCACTTCATAGAAATTTTATATCATATCTGAATGAAACTAAAGCCTAAACTTCATTTGTAAATGAAGGACTGCCCATTATCACATTATTACACAGAATTACATTATATCTATGGAAATATAAACAGTTTTTTTCTCCCACTGGGAAATAGCAAATACAATCCATATTATAGGGACTTTAACCTACAGCTAGAATGAAAACCTTCATTAAAGAATATGCATTTTATTTGTCAAACCTGGTTTGGTATGCCAATAGCTATACAATTTTATCTGAATTTAACAAGCAGTTCAGTTTTCCGTTTTCATAAAAAAAATAACATTTCTTTGTTCCAAATTCATTGTTAATTGCTTGAATCATAGCTTATCCAGCATGGCTGCAGACATCAAAAAAGCAACTTTCCATTTCACTGAGTTGTTTCCAAAACCTTGAGGCTCCTTACATTAATCACCACTTACAGTATCAAGACATATATATTCTGGTATTTGCAGCAGCCATATCTATGGATGTACATGTTCAGTGTTAGCTATTTTAAACCCCAACTCAAATACAGGTAGAAAAGAGAAAACTGAACAGCATTATACTTTCCTAACAATCACTCTACATACCAGCTAAATTTCTCTTCTAAGACTCATAGAACAAAATAATGTGTGTTTAACTGGAAGCTTTTCTCCAATTTCCTTATATTAAAAAAAAAAACAAAATACCTTTTCAATAATTAACACCCATATCTCTTTTGAATAAATCATGTCAAAAAGAAAATAGAAAAACTCTCCAAGAGAATATTTTGATGACATTCAGAACTTAATGCTCTAATTCTGTATGAAAAACCTAGTTGAAAAGCAGAGACATTACCTTGCTGACAAAGGTCCATTGAGTCAAAGCTACAGTTTTTCCAGTAGTCATGGATGGATATGAGTTCAACCATAAAGAAGGCTGAGCACCGAAGAACTGAGGCTTTAGAACTGTAGTGCTAGAGAAGACTCTTGAGAGTCACTTGGACAGCAAGGAGATCAAACCAGGCAATCCTGAGGGAAATCAATCCTGAATATTCCTTGGAAGGACTGATGCTGAAGCTGAAGTTCCAATACTTGGCCACCCGACTGATGCTGGGAAAAATTGAAGGCAGGAGGAGAATGGGACGACAGAGGACGATATGGTTGGATGGTATCACTGACTCAATGGACATGAGTTTAAGCCAACTCAAGGAGACATAGAAGGACAGCGAAGCCTGGTGAGCTGCAGTTCATAGGGCTGCAAAGAGTCAGACACAACTCAGTGACCGAACAACAAATTCTGTTTTGAATCAGAAGTACAGAATTCAGGACTCAGTACATGAAAACAGAATCTGCTTAATCAATTACCATGCATGCTGTGACCTCAGATGTGGGCTATTATCCCAGGAAGAATACTGACTTTTTGGATATTCATATGAAACCGTCCATAACAATTTAATATGGTTAATATACTACCATATCACCCTTTAGTATGGTATATTTGACCAATGCTAACTTAATGTTAGTCAACAAAGGTCTGTACAGTCAAAGCTATGGTTTTTCCAGTAGTCATGTACAGATGTGAGAGTTGTACCATAAAGATGGCTGAGACCAAAGAATTGATGCTTTCGAATTGTGATGCTGGAGAAGACTCTTGAGAGTCCCTTGGATAGCAAGGAGTTCAAACCAGTCAATCCTAAAACCAGGTTAATCCTAACCCTGAATATTCATTGGAAGGACTGATGCTCAAGCTCCAGTACTCTGGTCACCTGACGGGAAGAGCCAATTCATTAGAAAAGACTCTGATGTTGGGAAAGATTGAAGGCAGGAGAAGAAGGGGCAACAGAGGATGAGATGGCTGGATGATATCACTGACTCAATGGACATGAGTTTGAGCAAACTCTGGGAGATAGTGAAAGACAGGGAAACCTGGTGCACTACAGTCCATGGGGTGGCAAAGAGTTGGACATGACTTAGCAACAGAACAACAACTTAATGTTACTTTAATAAACCCACCCACTATTCCCTATAGACTAAGCCACAGGGCCAGGAGTTCAGAGAAGCAAGTCACAACAATTTTTCTAGCTAGAGCCGTATCTTAAAATCCCTTTCCCCATAACTATCAAAGTTCAACATGATAAAATGGCCTGTGTTTTATTTGTTTACTTTTAATATTATTTACTTGGGGATACATTATATCCACATGCTTTAAGAGGTACAAAAATAGAAAATCTTTCTCCAATGGCCATTCCTCAAGGGTGTTCCAGACATTGGCTGTAACCAATTTCTTGTGTAGTTTTCTGGAAACAGGCTCTGTGAATACAAGTTAATATACGTGTGTGCATGTGAATACAGTATGTACGTATGTGTGTGTGTGTGTATAGATATGTATGTGTGTCACAACTAATAACTTAAGATTTACACCTTTCCTAATCTTATGTAAAATCCCTAAAGTCCACAATATAATACTGTAACATGATATTAACATGTAACATAAAAGAGAAAGGCGGGGGGGGGGCGGAAATTGAGGTTGAAAATTAGAAAAAAAAAATTTCTTGCTTTGACAAATGGTAAATATATGTGGTCAGGAAACCCTCTGCTTCAGCTCTCAACTAGCTTGATTTTTCATACTGTCTGCGGTAGAACAACATTTTCTGGAAAAGATCTCCTGGGCCTCCCAGCCACTCCTGATTCTCCTACTAGCTTTCATCTCTGCCCCATTTCCTGGTGCCTCCTCTGCTACTCCACTTCTTCTGTGTTCAATCTTCAGTCACATTCTCCTTGTGCTCCTCTTAAATTCCTAAAGCTGTCATTCATCCTCATAGTTTTAAGTACCACACATACACAAGTCCTAAATCTGCACCTAAGGCTTTTACAATATACTCCAGATACATGCATATTTAAAACCGCTTTTTGGAACTTTTCCCTGAATATCCTGAAGTTATTATGGCATAGGATACATGTTTATATTTGAAACTGAAGCTAATTAAGCACTTGATTAAAACAAAAACAATCAAACCTCTAGAGGGATTATTTAAACAATGGATTTGAGTCTGTGACTCTCACCCTTGGGTTAGAAATTTCTGTTAAAAACAAAAGCTACAAAACAGAAGCATTTATTTTGTTTGTGAATCAAATTGGTCTGCCTCATAACTGTAAAAGCTTAAAGCAATGCTCTTATTTGCAAGCATATAGTTAAACATATCTTAGACCTCTATCGCCAGTTTCTTAAGTCTCATCTGTTTTATGAAATGACTAAGCCAAGTTTGATATCAAACCAGTTAATCCTAAAGGAAATCAACTCTGAAAATTCACTGGAAGGACTGATTCTGAAGTTGAAGCTCTAATACTTTGGCCACCTGATGTGAAGAGCTGACTCACTGGAAAAGACCCTGCAGCAGGTGAGAGAGGATGAGATGATTGGATGGCATCACAGACCCAATGGACATGAGTTTGAGAAAACTCTGGGAGATAGTGACAGACAAGGAAGTCATGAGTGCTGCAGTCCATGGGGTTGCAAAGAGTCCAACATGACTTAGTGACTGAACAACAAGTCAAGTAAGCTATGCTGGGATAAAATGAGATAATACATTGTAAATAAAAAGGTACCATAAAAACTTTAGTGCTGTTATGATGGTGATAATAAGTTCTGTTCAATAAACTCCAAATAACTATGTTCACTGTCAAAAAGTAAGTACTGGCAGTGAACAAAGGGAAGATACAAAGGACAATGGGCTTCCCTGGTGGCTCAGTGGCAAAAAATAAGCCTGCCAATACAGGAGACGTGGGTCCCATTCCTGGGTCAGGAAGATCCCCTGGAGAAGGAAGTGGCAAACCACACTAGTATTCTTGCCTTGAAAATTCCACAGACAGTGGAGCCTGGTGGGCTAAGTCTGCTGCTGCTGCTAAGTCACTGTGTCTGACTCTGTGCGACCCCATAGACGGCAGCCCACCAGGCTCCGCTGTCCCTGGGTTGCTAAGTCTATGGGGTCTCAGAAGTGTAGGACATAACTTAGTGACTAGACAACAGAGGGCAGTGGCTTCCAATTTAGCCGTTGAAAATGGAAGGAAATGTGACGACTTTAAAAACTGGTTTTATAAACACTGTTTTCATGAGGATGCAAGGAAAGAAACAACTCAAAATGGCTTAACCACTAAAGAGAATTAATATATCACATAATATATAATGAGAAATCCAGGGTGGGATGATTTCCAGGTGTAGTCTACTCATGTCATCGTTCTGCTGGTTCATCCTAAGTAGCTCCAGAGAACATAGCCTTACCCACCATGTTCAGAGACACATGGAAGGTACATCCAAAGAATTCTAGGCTCTGTTGACAGGGAAGGAGAGGAGAAAGATTTTACATGAAGCAACCCATATCTGCTGTACATGTTATGACTTTGAAAAACAGACTAAGATAACATTTAGTGATTTCTTTTGTGTTAGTTCTTTTTACCCATTATGAAACACCAATCACACACAGGAAGGACATAAAAGTCTGGTAATAATTTCAAGGTACATAAGAGATGTGGGGGAGTATAAACAAATCTGTGTGTATACCAACAACCCAATGAAGTTTCAAAAAGAATTGCTCTTCCTGTTCATGAGTTTTTTAAAAATTAAACTAACCCCTAATGCGTGATAATATCTTGAAAATATTATGCTTCATTAGTCTGACTTCATTAGCACAAAATTACCCTGTAACTTTCAAGAATAAAGAGCAAAACAGGAAATAGTGTCTGCATCCTCCTAGGGTTTAAAAAAATGGTGTATCTAAGCTATTTTGAGAGAATTATTATTGTTTTCAGGGTGTATAATAATTTCCCCTGGGCCATTATACCACATGTTAGTTTTCACACAATTATTTGTAACTATTTATACAACTGCAGGTCAAAAAAAGGTGAATATTCCTGCAATAATTAGTGGGAGAATTTTAACGGATTAGACAATAACATTCATTAGAATATTTTGGAGTTAAAAACAAAAATATAGTTCATATAAAAAGCAAATAAGAAGTAATTCAGGTCTGCCTGATCTAGTCTAAAGTGACTTTGTGTGCTTAGTCACTCAGCTGTATCCAACTGTTTGTGACTCCATGGACTGTAGCCCGTCAGGCTCCTCTGTCCATGAGATTCTCCAGGCAAGGATACTTAACTGGAGTAGGTGGCCATTCCCTTACCAGGGATCTTCCCAACCCAGGTCTCCCTCATTGCAGGCAGATTCTTTACCAGCTGAGCCACCAGAGAAGCCCCACTTATAAGTAGTAAAAATGATTTACAGTAATAAAATTACTTAATAAAGACATGTACACCATTGATGGGGAAGCCCCCTTGTGGCTCAGACAGTAAAGATGCTTAAATATTGCTAGGTAGATGGAGAAATAAGTTAAATAGTTTTATTACAAACAGAATTCTCTCAAAACATGGAAATAAAATAATCTTTTGCCTACAAATTCCTTTTAGCCTATATTTTGGATTTATTGAATTATATATTAATAAAGCCTGAGCACTTTTATTACTGTCTCAAGCTTGTGGAGCTGTGAGGCTGAATTAGTGGAGTGAGTGAGTGAGTGAGTGAAGTTGCTCAGTCATGTCCGACTCTTTGTGACCCCATGGACTGTAACCCACCAGGCTCCTCCATCCATGGGATTCTCCAGGCAAGAATACTGGAATGGATTGCCATTTCCTTCTCCATGGGATCTTCCCAACCCAGGGATCAAACCCAGGTCTCCCACATTACAGGCAGATGCTTTAACCTCTGAGCCACCAGGGAAGCACATATTAAATTAGTGGAAGGACATATTAAAAATTATTTTAAATTTCAATAACCACCAAGCACATGATATTCACTAATATTGATTTGGTCATTCACCAGATATACCTTTGAGCACCAGGCATAGTGCTAGGCCTTTTATCTGAGCAAGATGCAAATATATTAGCAATAAGTGTACTTGAAGTCCTTTCAAGGCCAAGATTAAGGCCAAAGACAGGAGTAGTCACTTCTATCTAAGTGTGCAATGAAAGTTACATTCAAAAGCATATGACGAAGCATTAAAATATTGACTGGGTTCAGAATGAATGCCTCAAGCAGGGCCTCATATTTGAGTAATCATCAAACTTATTTCAAAGGAAAATATTCACCCAAAACCTTATTATTAATTAAAAAAAATTATGTCAAATAAGTACAAACCCAAAACTAGGAACAAACTCCTTATACTTACAGATTTTAGAAAATATTTTAAAAATGAGAACACGTTTACGAAATGAGGAATAAACCACAAAATAAAAACAATTCAATTTAACAATATTAATTTGATAGATGGTATCATTTTGCAGAAATAAAATTGATGCCTTGGGATTTTATGGTAAAAAGAAATAGACTTTCGTCTACTTAATATTTAAGCTGTGTCATATCCTGTATTTACTTCTGTAATGAGAGGGAATTCACAACAGCCACACAAATAAAATGCCACAAAGTAATGACCAAAACAGATAGGACTATTTTCCCCATTACTTTGCCTCTCCTGCTACTTATCAGGAAGCTTGGAGTTAGTAGCACCTGCTAGACCAGCAGCCAAGATGTCAAAGCAACACCTCTACAATCTTCTCATTCTTTCTTCCTAGTAGGCCATAAGATAGCTGCTACAATTCCAAGTTTGGCATCCTTGTTTGATGCAGGAAGAAAAGAAAAGGACAAAAGGGTACATCCCAACTGAGTTGACCCTATTTTAACAAGTTTTCCCAGAATCACTATCCAGAAACTTCTACTAAGGTTTCATTGGCCACATTGTGTCACAGAACCACTCCTAGTTGAAATGGAGCTTAGAAAAGAGGAGTTTTGGCTGGGCATTTAGATTCCACCCCACAGGGTTGAGTCAGTGAGGGTAAAGGGAAGAGGGATTTGGGGAAAGTAACATCATTGTTGTTGTTGTTCAGTCACTCAGTCATGTCCCACTCTTTTTGACCCCAAGGACTGCAACACACCAGGCTTCCCTGTCCTTCACTATTTCTCAGAGTTCGCAAAAACTCATGTCCATTGAATTGGTGATGCCATCCAACAGGCTCCTCCATCCCTTTCTCCTGCCCTCAATCTTTCCCAGCATCAGGGTCTTTTCTAATGAGTTGGCTCTCTGCATCATGTGGCCAAAGAATTGGAGCTTCCTCTTCAGAATCAATGCTTCCAAAGAATAGTCAAAATTGATTTCATTTAGGATTGACTATTTTGATCACCTTGCAGTCCAAGGGACTCTCCAACACCACAGTTCAAACACATCAGGTCTTTGGCATTCAGCCTTCTTTATGGTCCAACTCTCATATCCATACATGGCTACTAGAAAAACCATAGCTTTGATTAGATGGACCTTTGTCGGCAAAATGATGTCTCTATTTTTTAATCTGCTATCTAGGTTTGTCATGGTATTTCTTTCAAGGAGCAAGCATCTTTTAATTTCATGGTGGTAGTCACCATCTGCAGTGATTTTGGAGATTAAGAAAATGAAGTCTGTCACTGTTTCCATTGTTTCCCCATCTATTTGCCATGAAGTGATGGGACTGGATGCCATGATCTTTGTTTTTTGAATGTTGAGTGTTAAGCCAACATTTGCACTCTCCTCTTTCACTTTCATCAAGAGGCTCTTCAGTTCCTCTTCACATTCTGCCATAAGGATGGGACTGTCTACATATCCAAGGTTATTGACATTTCACCCTGCAATCTTGATTCCAGCTTGTGTTTCATCCAGCCCCGCATTTCTAATGATGTTCAGTTCAGTTGCTCAGTCGTGTCTGACTCTCTGCAACCCGGTGGACTACAGCACTCTAGGCTTCCCTGTCCATCACCAACTCCTGGAATTTACTCAAACTCATGTCCATTGAGTCAGTGATGCCATCCAACCATCTCATCTTCTGTTGTCCCTTCTCCTCCTGTCTTCACTCTTTCCCAGCATCAGGGTCTTTTCAAATAAGTCAGTTCTTCGCATCAGGTGGCCAAAGTATTGGAATTTCAGCTTCAGCATCAGTCCTTCCAAAGAATATTCAGGATTGATTTCCTTTAGGATGGACTGGTGGGATCTCCTGGCAGTCCAAGGGACTCTCAAGACAGTACACTTCTCCAACATCACAGTTCAAAAGCATCAATTCTTTGGCATTCAGCTTTCTTTATAGTCCAACTCTCACATCCATACCTGATTGTTTGATAAACCATAGTTTTGACTAGATATATCACTTCATGGCAAATAGATGGGGAAACAGTGGAAACAGTGGCTGACTTTATTTTGGGGGGCTCCAAAATCACTGCAGATGGTGACTGCAGCCATGAAATTAAAAGACGCTTACTCCTTGGAAGGAAAGTTATGACCAACCTAGACAGCATTTTAAAAAGCAGAGGCATTATTTTGTCAACAAAGGTTTGTCTAGTCAAGGCTATGGTTTTTCCAGTGGTCATGTATGGATGTGAGAGTTCAACTATAAAGAAAGCTGAGTGCCAAAGAATTGATGCTTTTGAACTGTGGTGTTGAAGAAGACTCTTGAGAGTCCCTTGGACTGCAAGGAGATTCAACCAGTCCATCCTAAAGGAGATCAGTCCTGGGCGTTCATTACTGGGACTGATTTTGAAGGTGAAACTCTGATACTTTGGCCACCTGATGTGAAGAACTGACTCATTTGAAAAGACCCCGAAGCTGGGAAATATTGAGGGCAGGAGGAGAAGGGGACGACAGATGATTAGATGGTTGGATGGCATCACCGACTCAATGGAAATGGGTTTGGGTGGACTCTGGGAGTTGGTGATGGACAGGGAGGCCTGACATGGTACGGTTCATGGGGTCGCAGAGTCGGACACGGCTGAGTGACTGAACTAAATTTAACCTTTGTTGGCAATGCAGTGTCTCTGCTTTTTACTATGCTGTCTAGGTTGGTCATAGCTTTTCTTCCAACCAGCAAGTGTTTTTTAATTTCATGGCTGCAGTCACCATCTGCAGTGATTTGGGAGTCCAAAACAATAAAGTCTGACACTGTTTCCACTGTTTCCCCATCTATTTCCCATGAAGTGATGGGACCAGATGTCATGATCTTCATTTTTTGAATGTGGAGTTTTAAGCCAACTTTTTCACTCTCCTCTTTCACTTTCATCAAGAAGCCTTTTAGTTCCTCTTCACTTTCTGCCATAAGGGTGGTGTCATCTGCATATCTGAGGTTATTAATATTTCTCTCGGCAATCTTGATTCCAGCTTGTGCTTCTTCCAGCCCACCATTTCTCATGATATACTCTGCATAGAAGTTAAATAAGCAGGGTGACAATATACAGCCTTGACGTACTCCTTTCCTATTTGGAACCAGTCTGTTGTTCCACGTCCAGTTCCAACTGTTGCTTCCTGACTTGCATACAGGTTTCTCAAGAGGCAGGTCAGGTGGTCTGGTATTCCCATCTCTTGAAGAATTTTCCACAGTTTGTTGTGATCCACACAGTCAAAGGCTTTGGCATAGTCAATAAAGCAGAAATAAATGTTTTTCTGGAACTCTCTTGTTTTTTTGATGATCCAACGGATGTTGGCAATTTGATCTCTGGTTCCTCTGCCTTTTCTAAAACCAGCTTGAACATCTGGAAGTTCTCGGTTCACATATTCTTGAAGCCTGGCTTGGAGAATTTTGAGCATTACTTTACCAGCGTGTGAGATGACAGCAATTGTGCAGTAGTTTGAGCATTCTTTGGCATTGCCTTTCTTTGGGATTGGAATGAAAACTAACCTTTTTCCAGTCCTGTAGCTACTGCTGAGTATTCCAAATTGCTGGCATATTGAGTGCAGCATGTCAACAGCATCATCTGTTAGGATCTGAAATAGCTCAACTGGAATTCGATCACCTCCACTAGCTTTGTTTGTAGTGATGCTTCTTAAGGCCCACTTGACTTCACATTCCAGGATATCTGGCTCTGGGTGAGTGATCATTCCATCGTGATTACCTGGGTCGTGAAGATCTTTTTTGTATAGTTCTTCTGTGTATTCTTGCCACCTTTTCTTAATATTTTCTGCTTCTGTTAGTTCCATACCATTTCTCCCCTTTATTGTACCCATCTTTGCATGAAATGTTACCTTGGTATCTTTAATTTTTTTGAAGAGATCTGTAGTCTTTCCCATTCTAATGTTTCGCTCTATTTATTTGCACTGATCACCGAGGAAGGCTTTCTTATCATACCCAGGGTTTCTCATGATGTACTCTGCATATAAGTTAAGTAAGCAGGGTGACAATATACAGCCTTGACATACTCCTTTCCCAATTTGGAACCAGTCCATTGTTCTATGTCAGGTTCTAACTGTTGCATCTTGACCAGAATACAGATTTCTCAGGAGGCAGGTAAGGTGACCTGGTCTTCTCATCTCTTTAAGAATTTCCCACAGTTTGTTGTGACCCACACAGTCAAAGGCTTTAGCGTAGTCAAAGAAGCAGATGTTTTTCTGGAATTCTCTTGCTTTTTCTAGGATCCAATGGATGTTAGCAATTTGATCTCCTTTTGTAAATCCATCTTGAACATCTGGAAGTTCTCGGTTCACATACCACTGAAGTCTAGCTTGGAGAATATCATGGTCTACCACAAATTCCAAGGCTAAGTTTAAGAAGTGATTTGGAAACAAGGTAGACACCTCTATCACATAAAGATCAAGTTTTCTCCAAGGTGTTACAGAAATCTATATCAAACAGATATATAACTATGCCTGTAATTTAGAGGAGAGAGTCTTCATCATAAGGACTATTATAATTACCAATATGTTAAAGTTTGGAAGCTAAAACAAAGCAATCCGTTCCATCACAAGTATAATGTTCTACATTGCATGTACCCCTATGTGCCAGGTGATAGCTCAATTAGTCCCTTTTTCTCTATTCTATCTTTCTTAAAAACAGTAAAATCCTTTCTTCATTCAGCATTGCAATAAGATCCATTTTGTATAGGTGTATGGGGGAGGAGAGATGCCTCATACAATCCTAAATGCAACTGGGAGCACCAAATATACACATCTGATTTTAAAGCAATTATTCAGATAATCCAGAATATTCTTATAGTACTGTTCTTTGGATTATATGCTACTAGAAAACTCAGCACCTAAAGAGAATTCTCACTCCCTTAAAAGAAGATTTTGCACATTAGTCTTCATCAGTCAAACCGAGCCTATCAATTTTTTAAAATAAAGTTTTATTGGAACACAGTCCTGTTCATTCATATAAATAGTATTAAATGGCTGCTCTTGTGCAACAAAAACAGAAATGAGTACTAGAGACTGTATGACACACAAACTCTAAAATATTTATTCTTTGGCCCTTTAAAGAAAAAGTTTGCAAATCTCTATCTTAGAATGCAACTGTGGTGACCTGAATGTAATTTCTGGTACAGAGTCAATGGATTATGATTTTGGCTTGATACTTAAATCTTTCTATTAAGACTGGATGAAGAAAAAAAGAAATGTGGATTTATCAGAAGAGTGAACACACAGAGTGCATGCCAATAGATGTAATTTTATAAGTTAATTACAGAGCACTGTGCTTGAGTATATAAACAGAATTGTTATAAATTCATAATTGAAGAATACAAAATAATAGTTGAAAAATAAATAAGATCCCATAGATAGAAAGAGCTACAATGTTATGGAGACAGCCAGTTAGAGAAAAGTTATCTCAAACTGATAGAATCTTACAGTTTACTCCCTCTGACTAAATACTGAGATCTTTCTCTTTCAAAAGCATATTGTCAACATTCTTTACAAATAACACTCAATTATAAGTGAACAAAGAATATTAAGCAATGATTTATAATATCTTGACATCATATCTTATGACTTAAAATATCTAAAAAAAAATCTTCTAATTTTGTATGCTTTTAAGAGCATATTGAAAGACTATAAAAGGCAATCTAGAAATTGAGGTGAGATACTCAACTAAAATTCATGTGTCTTCATTTTAATTCCTTCCTACTCCATAAACTTTGAATCTGTGGTCTTATTTCTCACAACAGGGTACATATTTTTAAAATCTGTGAATTTCAGTTGATGGCATACTTAATATGTCATCTGTTGAATGAACCCTTAAAGATCTAATGCTATCTGAGGTTGCTGTTTAAAAATACCATATTACTTTTCTTTCTTCCAGGTTTTTGAGGTATGACTTGCAAGTAAAAAAATGCATATGTTTAAGATATACAGTATGATATTTTAATATATGTATGAAGTGTGAAAGTGAAAGTCGCTCAGTCGTTTCTGACTCTTTGTCACCTCATGGACTATACAGTCCATGGAATTCTCCAGGCCAGAATACTGGAGAGGGTACCCTTCCCTTCTCCAGGGGATCTTCCCAACCCAGGGATGGAATCAAGGTCTCCTGCATTGCGGGCAGGTTCTTTACCAACTGAGCTATGAGGGAAGCCTCATTATATGTAAAACATCACAATCAAGTTAATTAACATAATCATCACCTCCCACAGTTACCATTTTTTGTGTGTATGTGGTGAGAACACTTGAGATCTACTCTCATAGCAAACTGCATGTATTTATTAACTATAGTCACCATGCTGTAAATGAGGTATCCAGAACCTATTTATCTTATAACTACAGTTTGTACCCTTTGACCAATATCTCCCCTTCCTCCCACTCCCTAGCTCTTGCTAACCACCATTTTATTCTCTTTTATTATGAACTGGACTTTTGCTTTTTTAGATTCCACATATAAGTTAACCATGTAGTATTTGTCCTTTTGTGTCTAGCCTACAATACCTACCATGTGGGAGACCTGGGTTCAATCCCTGGGTCGGGAAGATCTCCTGGAGAAGAAAATGGCAACCCACTCCAGTATTCTTGCCTGGAAAACCCCATGGATGGTGGAACCTGTTAGGCTACAGTCCATGTGGTTGCAAAGAATCGGACACGACTGAGCGACTTCACTTTCACTTTATCTTATTTAGGATAATGCCCTTCATATCTATGTTGTCATAAATTAAAAGACTACCTTCATTTTTAAAGCTGAATAATACTCCATTATATATAGAAATAATATTTTCTTTATTTACTCATCCATCAATAGATATCTTATTTTAGTTACTGTGAATACTGCTACAATAAAGATGGAAGTGCAAATATCTCTACCAGACAGTGATTTCATTTTCTTTGGATATATATACCCAGAAATGACACAGCCTGATCATATGGTAATTTTATGTTTTCTTTCTTTTTTTTTTTTTTTTTTGGTAGTTCTATTTTTAATTTTTTGAGGAACCTCCATACAATTTCCCATAACGGGTATATCAATTTACATCGCCACTAATGGCACACAAAGACTCACTTTTTCTCCATATCCTTACCAGTATTTGTTATCTTTTGACATTTTGATAATAACAGTTCTAACAGGTATGAGGTGATATCTCATTGTGATTTTTATTTGTATTTCCTTGCAGATTAGTGAAGTTAAGCACCTTTTCATACACCTGTTGGCTACTTGTATGTCTTCTTTGGAAAAATGTCTATTCAAGAGCTTTGCCATTTTTAGATCATATTTTTTTTTTTGCTTTGGTGTTTGTTTTTTTTTTTTTTGCTATTGATTTTTATGTGTTCCTTATATATTTTGGATATTAACCCCTTAATGGATATATGGTTTGCAAATATTTTCTTCCATTTCATAGGTTGCCTTTTCATTTTGTTGATGATTTCCTTTGTTGTGCAGAACTTTTTAGTCTGATGTAATTCCACCTACTTATTTTTTGCTTTTGTTGTTAAACTGAAACAACTCATTACCTTGACCAATATCCAGAAGCTTACCCACACGTTTTCTTTCAAGAGTGTTGCAGTTTCAGACCTTATGCTTAAGTCTTTAATACATTTCCAGTTGATTTTTGTATATGCTATAAGATAAGGATACAATTTTGTTCTTTTGCACATGGAAATCCAGTTTTCCCAACATCATTTATTGAAGAGACTGTCTTTTCCCCACTGTATATTATGGGCATCTCCACTGAAGATTACTTGAATGCACCATGTATCGCTTTATTTCTGGGCTCTCTATTCTGTTCTACTGGTCTATATTTATGTTTTTATGCCAGCACCATAATTTCTGGATTATTATACCTTTGTAGTACTATTTGACACTTGAACAACATGGGCTCAAACTGTGTAGGTCCACTTATACATGGTTTTTGTTTTTTGTTTTTTCAGCAGTAAATACTACAGCAGGCCACAATTCCAGGTTGGTTGAATCTGCAGATGTGGAGGAACAGTGGACGGGGAGGGCAAAGGATAAGTTATGCACTTTCAACTGTGTCTCCAACCTCTGCATCGTTCAAGGGTCAACTGTAATTTGAAATCAGTAAGTGTGATTCCTCCAGCTTTGTTCTTTTTCAAGATTATTTTAACTACTCAAGTTGTTTTGTGGTTGCACATGAATTTTAGGATTTGTTTTCTCGTGAAAAATGCCATTGTAATATTGATAGAGATTTTCACTTAATCACTAGATTGCCTTGGGTAGTACAAACATTTTAATAATTTTTCCAACCTATGAACACAGAATATATTTACATTTATTTATATCTTTAATTTCTTTCATCGACATTTTATAGTTTTCAGTGTATAGATCTTTCACCTCCTTATATAAAATAATTATATGTTTTTGATGCTATTGTACATGGAATTTTCTTAATTTTATCTTTCTGAAAGTTTGTTAGCAGAGTATAGAAACACAGCTTAATTTTGTATGCTGATTTTGTATCCTACAACATTACTAACTTTCTTAGCTTTAACACTTTTATGACATAGTCCCTATGGTTTTTCATACCTAAGGTCATGTTATCTACATTTTATGTCACCTACATGTCAGAGGATTTTACTTTTTGGATTTGCGTGCCTCCTACTTCTCTTTTTAAAAATTTTACTTCATGTTGGAATATAGTTGACTAACAAATACTGGGTTAGTTTCAGGTATACAGCAAAATGATTCAGTTATACCATGTATATTTACCTATTCTTTTTCAAACTCTTTTCCTATTTAGGTTGTTATATAATATTGAGCAGAATTTCCTGTACTATATAGTATGTCCTTGTTGGTTATACATTTTTAAAAAATTATTTATTTGTTTGGCTGAACCAGGTCTTTTTGCTGCTTCACGGCATGTGAAATCTCCCCGGATCAGGGATCGAACTAGTGTCTCCTTCACTGGCAGGTGGATTCTTTACCACTGAGCCACCAGGGAAGCTCCAGTTATTCGTATTAAATATAACAGTGTGTACATGTCCATCCCAAACTCCCTCACTATCCCTCCCCTCCACCCTTCCCCTCTGGTAACCATAAGTTTCTTTTCTAAGTCTGTGAGCCTGTTTTTGCTTTGTAAATAAGTTCGCTTGTATCTTTTTTCTTAGATTCTACCTATAAGGGATATCATACAGTATTTCTCCTCCTCTGTCTGACTTACTTCACTCAGCATGACAGTCTCTAGGTCCATCCATGTTGCTGCAAATGGCATTATTTCATTGTTTTTAATTTCTGAGCAATATCCCATTGTATATATGTAACACATCTTCTTCATCCATTCCTTTGTTGATGAATATTTAGGTTGCTTCCACATCTTGGCTATTGTAAATAGTGCTGCAATGAACACTGGGGTACATGTATCCTTTCAAACCATGCTTTTCTCTGGATATATGCCCAGAATGGGATTGCAGGATCATGTGCTCAGTCGCTCAGTTTTGTCTGACTCTTTGTGGCCCACCAGGCTTCCCTCTTCTGTCCATGGAATTTTCCAGACAAGAATACTGGAGAGGGTTGCTGCTTCCTACTCCAGGGGCTCTTCCAGACACAGGAATCGAGCCTAGATGTCCTGTGTCACCTGCACTGCCAGGTGATTCTTTACCACTAGCACCATCAGGGAAGCCCCCTGCAGGGTCATACGGTAGTTTTATTTTTAGTTTTTTAAAGAACCTCCATACTGTTCACAGTGGCTATACCAATTTACATTCCTACAAGAGTATAGGAGGATTCCCTTCTCACCACACCCTCTCAAGCATTTACTGTTGGTGGGTTTTTTGATGACAGCCATTCTGACTGACGTGAGGTAATGCCTTATAGTTGTTTTGATTTGTATTTCTCTAATAATTAGAGATGCTGAACATCTTTTCATGTGCCTCTTGGCCATCTGTATGTCTTCTCTGGAGAAATGTCTAATTGCTTTGGCTAGGACTTCCAGTACTATGTTGAACAGAAGTGGCAAAAGAAAAAAAAAAAACTCTGGTCTATGCATATGCACATAAGCAAAACAATTTAAAGCTCTCTAGAGGATGTAGGGAGAAAATGGTTCCAGGGACTACTTCTGAGAAGAAGAAATGGGAGCTTGGGGGCTCAGAGAGCAGGTGAAGGGGAGAGGGAGACTTCACTGCATATTCTTTCGTGCCTTTTTAGTGTTGTTCCATGTACATGTATTACCATTTAAGTAAGTAACTATTTTTTAAACCTGTATCTTTTCCAGAATCATTTTCAAACCTAGGCATAGGCCCTTCTCAAACAGAAGATTTCCTCTGGAAATGAAACAATCAATCAATGCAATTTTAACAAGCCAAAGATGGTAATCAATATACCCAATGCCTTTGTTTTCACCACTTTAGAGGAAATACTTTTCATTGGTTAGTTAGGTCCATGAAAGCCATTTTACATAAAAGAAAAAAATCCAATAAGAAATGATCAGTAAAAGATATAACAAACTTAAGAGATTACTTTCTTTTTAAAAAGAAGAATATAGGTAAAAGGATGCAATAAAATACATAGCACAGAACTTGATACCCTTAACAGCAGAAAACAAGAATCAGAAATCAAGAGATTAAATTAAAAATAATCATGTAAAATATGCAGGGCAAATGGCCATGTTGTTTAACAGTGCAGCTCTCAAAAAATACCTGAAGTATTTATGTGCAAGACATGAAGAAATAGCCACTTCTGCTACATGTGAAAACAATGACTAAGTAGAAATGTGTTTGTTATTATTGTTGGTTTTTGTGGGAGGGCAGGTAGGAAAAATGATTAAATGATAACTTCAGTATACTTTTGATCTAGGGCTGTAAAGCAACAGAGTATCATTCTGAGCAACCAGCACAATGCAAGAGTACAGCAGGGTACAGGGTACAGTCTAGGCAAGTCCACAATAGCCCACCTGTAATCACAGTTACTAAAGAAAACAATGATTTTAAGCATTAAAAAAAAAAAAAAAAGGTCAGATTAGCATTGGGTACTTGGCTGAAGAAATTACTGTTTAACAGCTAATAATATGAAAGAATTCAAAACACAAAACAGAAGCAAATTTAAGGAAACAGGACTATTTAAAAAGAAAAGAACTCAAGAAAAGTCATCATTAACATCCTCAGAGAATACATGTCAGCCATGAATCAAGAACAGAACACTTGTGTGAGGGTAGGGAGAGAATGCTAGTAAGAGGAAATATTCAAAGAACAAAAAAAGGGATGTTGGTAATTAAAAACATAACAACAGATCAAAAGCTCAATGAAGGAACTAGAAGACAGAGTTGAGGAAAATTCTCACAAAGGAGGGAAAAAAGACAATGGATTGAAACATAGGAAAAAAAGATTTAAAAAAATTAGAATACTGCCTCAGGCTCTCCAATATCTGAATAATCTAGGGGGAAAAAAAGAAAAGAAAAAAGAATGTGAAGAAAACTGGAAGGATATAAATAATGCTAAACATTAATAATTCTTTTAAAATTCCTCAACTAAAAGGAAATGAGCTTCCACTTTCAATTGACCAGCCAGGGCCTGGCAAAAAGTATGAAAATAACCCAATGTCCCAAACTGGAAAATAAAAGTTGCAACATAAGCATATATTTTGAGATATATGAATAACTAAAGACTGAAAGAACTGACAGCACTGGGGAACTGCAAACTGTGTAGAGGAAGGCTGACCAATACCAGCAGATGGCTGTTTCTTATAGAGCTGATGGTTTTTTAAATAACGGACACAGAAGGAAACTTAAAATTCAGTCAAGATCTTTCCAGTGGGTAAAAACAAACAAGTGACAATGCAATTGTCCAGAGAGATTTATTTCTTGATCAAGAGAATCATGGTTCCTTAATGACATGAATATCACCAGAACTACGCTTTTTCACTATGTTGAACTCAACTAATCTGCTTTAAGGACACTAGTAAACAATTATCCAGAGTTCAATTCAATTCAGTTCAACAAATATCTATTGAACTCCAATTTGTCATTAGCTCTGAATATAAAACAATATAGATGTCTCACAATGAAAAGGTCTAGAGTTTACAGTTCAAGTTAAAATGTGTGAATATTTATTCAAATAAATATGTGCAAGCAGGCTTAGCCATGTCTGACTTTTTGTGACCCCAAGGACTGTAGACTGCCACCCTCCTCTGTCCATGGGATTTTCCAGGCAAGAACACTGGAGTGAGTTGCCATTTCCCCCACCAAGGGACCTTCCCAACCCAGGGATAGAACTCGCCTCTCCTGAACTGGCAGTTAGATTCTATACCACTGAGCCACCTGGAAAGTCCATCCAAAAAAATGAGGGAGTGTCATATAAAATAAGAAGTGGTCTTATTCTGAAGGGCATATACAGTATCAGTGGGAAGAAGCTACAGATAGAAAATCCTCAGCTAAATACCATTTTTCCTGTAATATGGATATACCAATTTCATGACTATACTATAGAGTTACAGTGATCAAAGCAATGTGGTATGTGCATAAGAATGTGTATGAATATACGTATGAATCAACAGGGGCTTCCCTAGTAGCTCAGTCGGTAAAGAATGCCTACAATGAGGGAGACTGGGGTTCAATCCCTATGTCAGGAAGACCCCCTGGAGAAGGGAATGGCAACCCAATCCAGTATCCTGGTGGAAAATCCCATGGATAGAGAAGTCTGGCAGGCCACAGTCCATGGGGTCACAAGAGTCGAACATGACTTCGCAACTAAACCACCACCACGAATCAACAGAAAACAACGAAGTTAAGAAATAAACCCTTAGATACACAGTCAATTGACTTTTGACAAAGGTGTCAAGGGAAAAGAACAGTCTTTTCAATGCTAGAATAGTTGGACATGCATATGCAAAAGCAAAACAAAACTCTCAGCCTAAATACACCTCACACTATATATAAAGATTAAGTTTAAATGTATTATAGAAGTATATATAAGAGCTAAAACTATTAAATTCGTGGAAGAAATCATAGGAAAAAATATCTTTGTGATCTGGGATGGATGTTTTCTTCAGTTCAGCTCAGTTCAGTAGCTCACTCGTGTCCAACTCTTTGCGACCCCATGAATCGCAGCACGCCAGGTCTCCCTGTCCATCACCATCTCCCAGAGTTCACTCAAACTCACATCCATCGAGTCAGTGATGCCATCCAGCCAGCTCATCCTCTGTCATCCCCTTCTCCTCCTGCCCTCAATTCCTCCCAGCATCAGAGTCTTTTCCAATGAGCCAACTCTTCGCATGAGGTGGCCAAAGTACTGGAGTTTCAGCTTAGCATCATTCCTTCCAAAGAATACCCAGGACTGATCTCCTTTAGAATGGACAGGTTGGATCTCCTTGCAGTCCAAGGGACTCTCAAGAGTCTTCTCCAACACCACAGTTCAAAAGCATCAATTCTTTGGCACTCAGCCTTCTTCACAGTCCAACTCTCACATCCATACACGACCACAGGAAAAACCATAGCCTTGACTAGACGAAACTTTGTTGGCAAAGTAATGTCTCTGCTTTTGAATATGCTATCTAGGTTGGTCATAACTTTCCTTCCAAGGAGTAAGCGTCTTTTAATTTCATGGCTGCAATCACCATCTGCAGTGATTTTGGAGCCCAAAAAAATAAAGTCTGACACTGTTTCCACTGTTTCCCCATCTATTTCCCATGAAGTGATGTTTTCTTAGATAAAACCAAAAAAAGCACGAAACTATTGAAAAATTGATAAATTGGACTTAATCAAACTTAACATCTGTTCTTCAAAAAGGCAAACCTAAGACAAGCCACAAGCTAGGAGAATATGTAATATCTAACAAAAGACTTGTATTCAGGATATATAAATGTCTCCTACAATTCAATTAGAAGATAACCCAATTTTTTAATGGGCAAACGATTTGAATAGACACTTCAACAAAAATATACAGATGGCCACTAGCAAACAAAAATGTGCTCAACATCATTAGTCATCTGAAAACTGCAAACTAAAACCACAATAAGAAATCATTACACACCTACTAAAATGGTTAACATGGAGAAGATGTATAATTCCAAATATTGGCAAGGATGCAGAGTGACTGGAACGCTCATATATTTGCTGGTGGGAATGGAAAATATACACCCACTTTAAAAACAGCACATTAGTCCCTTATAAAGTCAAACATATATTTACCATATGTCCAGCAATCCTACTCCTAAGTATTTACACAAGAAACAAAAACATATCCTATGCAGGGGACTTCCCTGGTGGTCCAGTGGCTAAGACTCTAAGCTCTCAATGCAGAGGGCTTGGGTTTGATCCCTAGTTGGGGAACTAGATGCAACTAAAGATCCCATGTGCCGAAACTAAGACATGGCACAGCCAAATAAATAAATATTAAAACAAAATCGATATCTCATACAAATATCTGCATATAAATGTTTACAATAGCTTTATTCATAAATATGAAAAACTATAAACAATCCAAAATGTCCATCACCAGGTAAACAGCTAAACAAATTTTGGTATACTCATACAATGGAATATTTCTAATTAAAAAGAAAAAAAAATGACACGTTGAACAAAGAAGAATGAATCCCCAAGATAGAAATCAGAATTAAATGAGCAGTTGATCAACAGATGGGACACACCAGCTCCCTTTCAGAAAGCACACCATGTGGTGGAAGTTTAAAATTCTCAGACTCCAGTTAAAAATTCTAGACAGGAAATTCCCTGGCGGTTCAGTGGTTAGGACTTCAAGGTTCCACTGCAGGGGGCATGGTTTTGATCCCTGGCCAGGGAAATAAGACCCTGTAAGCTTCTCACCTACCCATCCCCCAGAAGAAACCACTACCACAACAAAAAGAACTTGAGATAAGTCTGGCAAGTAACAGCTTTTGGGTGGAAAATTGAGGCAGGTCAACGTCAGTGACGGCTGACCATAAGGAAAGGTTATTAAACCTCCAAACGTTGACAAATGGATGTGACTCCCTGTTTATTAATTCATGGAGATACTCTGGCAAGGGGAACAAAGTCTAATAGCTGCCCCTCCCCGCCCCCTCCCCCAACCCCCACTCCCGGCAAAATGAAATAGGTTATTAGTAAACAAAGACAGAGGGCTTCCCTGGTGGCTCAGATGGTAAAGAATCTGCCTGCAATGCAGGAGACCTGCATTTGATCTCTGGGTCAGGAAGATCCCCTGGAAAAGGGAATGGCAACCCATTTCAGTATTCTTGCCTGAATAATTCTTTGGACAGAGGAGCCTGGAAGGCTACGGTCCATGGGGTCACAAAGAGTCAGATATAACTGAGCGACTAACACTTCAAATTTTCATACAAAGAGTGAATGGTGCAAAGGCTTTAGAGGTAAATTAGAATACATGTAGGATTACATCTAAACAAAGCCAGAATTAGAGGGCATGTCCTAAAATACAGACTTGTGGGCAAGTGGAGAGGTTAGCATGCACACACAGGAACATATCCATCAGCTAATGATGCAACTGTACATTTTAAAAAATTTATTTATTTTGGCCACACAAAATGGCTTACAGGATCTCAGTTCCCCAAGCAGGGATCAAACCCATGCCTTCAGCAGTGAATGAAAGCAAGGAGTCAACCACTGGACCACCAGGGAATTCCTGGTACATCTTATTATACACAGGGCCAGAAGTGAATATTTTAAGGGATGGAATTTGTTTTATAGCTTAGGTATCAGGTTCAAAGACTGTTATTCTTTACCCTTTGATTATTATCCCACACGCTACTGGGAACCTGAAGAGACATTAATTTATACATATCCAGAGCTTAACTCTCACCAGTCTTGTTTTGCCATTTAATACCAAGTATACTGCATAAGCCAAACTATGTATTTTTTCAAAAGGTGGAACAGAAATTGGTGCAAGCCTCACTATCCATCGTGAAGCTGTACAATAGAGGGGTATACCACATATATATTCTTAAGACCACACACAAGACTTTTGTAAATGAAAAGCTAATTTCATGCTTATTCTTAAAATCATTTAAGGTCTGACTGTAATTGCCTTGGCAATAACTCCTAAACTTAAATTTCAGCCAAACCTACAAGAAGAGCTATGTACAAGAATGTTCATAATAGTATTCTTCACAATAGACTAAAACTGAAAACAGTATAAATACCTATCAACCAGGGAATGGATAAATAAATTGCAGCATATCCTTAAAATCTAATTCCACACGGCAATGAGGATGAGCAAACTAAAACCACACGATGTGACAGGATGAACATCACAAACATAATGCTCAGTGAAGGCAGCCAAAGATAAAGGAGTGTATAACGTACCAGTCTATTTATATAATGTTCAGAAACACAATTAAACAAAAATCTATAAAATGGTGTTCAAGGGCAAGACTGTGGTTAGAGAAGGAGAGGACAGTGACTGGAGACAGCATACCTGGGCTTTCTAGTGTCAGGCAAGAGAGAATTCTTGACCTGAATGCCGGCTACATAGGAGTGTTCCCTTTCTGAAAAGTTAAGATAAGGGCAGTTTTTGTATGTATGATATACTTTAGTAAAGTGTTCACTTTAAAAAATCAGTAAGAAACTTCTTAAAAGGATAGTCTTTAAAACTTTAGAATTATTTTTAATATGAAGACATCCTAATATGTCAATTTTATGAATGTAAAATTTCATCACATATTATTTCAAAATAAGAGATAATACTTTTATAACTATTAAACTTTTAAACCAAAATGTTCATTACCATAGTTTTTACTTTTAAAAAGAGCATTGTACCAACTGTCTCCACCTTCATCCCTCCTCGCCCCCTAGTCCCACTCCAACTCCCAAAAGGCAACCTTCATAATCTTAAAGTAATACACTTATTGTGCAATCTCAGTATTCATAAACTCCAGATATTATCTATTAAAGTAATATACTTATCATGCAATCTAATTATTCATAAACTCCAGATACTCTCTATTAACTTCTGTGGAAACAAAATCATAAACTCACTCTTTAGCTTGACTGGAAAAGAATGTCTGAGGTCTGAGTACCAGGCTACAGTTAGTAATTATTAATGAAGAACTTTAAAAAACATGATACTGACTTTTGAATTTTCCCCAAGGAATTCCAATGCATTGCCAAGGTTGATAAAGCCTGAAGCAATTAGAGAAGAAAAGGTTGGAATGTATTTACATTCCTACTACTATTAAATTAAAAAAAGAAACATAATTATTTTGTACCTCAAATTCAGAAAGCTGAGTTTCTGCTCAATTTGTTTGCTAAGAAAGACAAATTGACTTCATTGACATAATGAAAGTTTTGTTTATAAGGACTGTTAACACTATCAACACATAACATTGTGTCTAAAATGTTTGTCAGAAGAAATGGCATTTGTTAAAATATCTTTTATAGAAAACTATTTTTAAAAAATATAGTTTACCACAGGAAGTTGATTTTAACATCCAGGTAAATAATTATTCATAATGACCTCACTGATCTAGCTCTAATTAATTGAAACTATTTATAAAAAGACAGTACAGATTTTAATAAAATTAGGAACATGACTAAAGGGACATTTCCTCTTTGCAAGTAAAACAAAATGATTACCAGACTAACTTGGAAACAAAATGAAGAATCTTTTTTTTTTCTTTTTTTCTGACCACCATGCAAGGCATGTAGGATCTTAGTTCCTCCACCAGGGACTGAACCCGGACTGCCTACCTTGGAAGCACAGAGTATTAACCACTGGACAGTCAGGGAAGTCCTAAATTGCAGAATTCTGACTCATCACCAAAGAATATTTGGCTTCCCTCTAAGGAATAACAGGCTCACTTCCAGCAGCCTCCTACCTCACCATTTCCTTCTCTGTCCAACAGTAATAGTTATAAGAAGGATTCTACTATTTATCACATTTATAACTTTAGAAAAATAAACTTCCAGCTTCTAGCTATAGTTCCATGAACTATAGACCACTGGTTCTCAAATTTGATTACACTCTGGAGTCACTTGGCAAACTTAAGACAACAAACAAGCTGATGCCTAGTGATGTGGGTTTAACTGGTATGATGCAGTTTGATGTGGTGGGGGTATCAGTATTTTGAAAGCTTCCAAGATAATCACGATGGTATGATCACTCACCTAGAGCCAGACATCCTGGAATGTGAAGTCAAGTGGGCCTTAGAAAGCATCGCTACGAACAAAGCTAGTGGAGGTGATGGAATTCCAGCTGAGCTATTTCAAATCCTGAAAGATGATGCTGTGAAAGTGCTGCACTCCATATGCCAGCAAATTTGGAACACTCAGCAGTGGCCACAGGACTAGAAAAGGTCAGTTTTCATTCTAATAGCAAAGAAAGGAAATGCCAAAGAATGCTCAAACTACCGCAAAATTGCACTCATCTCACAAGCTAGTAAAGTGCTGCTCAAAATTCTGCAAGCCAGGCTTCAGCAGTACGTGAACCATGAACTTCCTTTTCTAAAACCAGCTTGAATGTCTGGAAGAGGAACCAGAGATCAAATTGCCAACATCCACTGGATCATGGAAAAAACCAAGAGAGTTCCAGAAAAATATCCATTTCTGCTTTATTGACTATGCCAAAGCCTTTGACTGTGTGGATCACAATAAACTGTGGAAAATTCTGAAAGAGATGGGAATACCAGATCACCTGACCTGCCTCTTAGAAATCTATATGCAAGTCAGGAAGCAACAGTTAGAACTGGACATGGAACAACAGACTGGTTCCAAATAGGCAAAGGAGTATGTCAAGGCTGTATATTGTCACCCTGCTTATTTAACTTCTGTGTAGAGTACATCATGAGAAATGCTGGGCTGGAAGAAGCACAAGCTGGAATCAAGATTGCTGGGAGAAATATCAATAACCTCAGATAGGCAGATGACACCACCCTGATGGCAGAAAGTGAAGAGGAACTAAAAAGCCTCTTGATGAAAGTGAAAGAGGAGAGTGAAAAAGTTCGCTTAAAACTCAACATTCAGAAAACGAAGATCATGGCATCCGGTCCCATCACTTCATGGCAGATAGATGGGGAAACAGTGGAAACAGTGTCAGATTTTATTTTTCTGGGCTCCAAAATCACTGCAGATGGTGACTGCAGCCATGAAATTAAAAGACGCTTACTCCTTGGAAGAAAAGTTATGACTAACCTAGATAGCATATTCAAAAGCAGAGACATTACTTTGCCAACAAAGGTACATCTGGTCAAGGCTATGTTTTTTCCAGTAGTCATGTATGGATGTGAGAGTTGGACTGTGAAGAAAGCTGAGCGCCGAAGAATTGATGCTTTTGAACTGTGGTGTTGGAGAAGACTCTTGAGAGTCCCTTGGACTGCAAGGAGATCCAACCAGTCCATTCTAAAGGAGATCAGTCCTGGGTGTTCATTGGAAGGTATGATGCTAAGGTGAAACTCCAGTTGTTTGGATACCTCATGTGAAAAGTTGATTCACTGGAAAAGACTCTGATGCTGGGAAGGACTGGGGGCAGGAGGGGAAGGGGATGACAGAGGATGAGATGGCTAGATGGCATCACTGACTCGATGGACGTGAGTTTGAGTAAACTCTGGTGTTGGTGATGGACAGGGAGGCCAGGCGTGCTGCGATTCATGGGGTCACAAAGAGTTGGACATGACTGAGCGACTGAACTGAACTGATGGTAATTTTAATATGCAACCAAGTTTGAGAACTGTTATACAGAATGAAGGTTTTAGTAGTAACTATCATTCCTGTCCTACCCACGTTCTGTAACATCTAATTTTTTTTTTTAACATATCTTATGGTGATACAAAAAAACTTAAGTTGCATTCTATAATTATGACTTTCACACTTTGGCTATAAAGCCAATTCTTTCTTTAAAAAATGAAAAACATTGTAATATATAGTAGAACTATATGTAACTTTGTTCTGTATTTTCCAGTTTAGTTCAGTTCAGTCAGTCTGTCATGTACAACTCGCTGTGACCCCATGGACTGCAGCACACCAGGCTTCCCTGTATATCACCAACTCCCAGAGTTCACTCAAACTCATGCCCATTCAGTCAGTAATGCCATCCAACCATCTCATCCTCTGTTGTCCCCTTTTCCTCTTGCCTTCAATCTTTCCCAGTATCAGGGTCTTTTCAAATGAGTTAGTTCTTTGCATCAGGTGGCCAAAGTATTGGAGTTTCAGCTTCAACATCAGTCCTTCCAATGAATATTCAGGACTGATCTCCTTTAGAAAGGACTGGTTGGATCTCCTTGCAGTCCAAGGGACTCTCAAGAGTCTTCTCCAACACCACAGTTCAAGAACATCACTTCTTTGGCGCTCAGCTTTCTTCCCAGTCCAACTTTCACATCCATACATGACTACTAGAAAAACCATAGCGTTGACTAGACAGACCTTTGTTGGCAAAGTAATGTCTCTGCTTTTTAATATGCTGTCTAGGTTGGTCATAACTTTTCTTCCAAGGAGCAAGTGTCTTTTAATTTCATGGCTGCAGTCACCATCTGCAGTGATTTTGGAGCCCAAAAAAATTAAGTCTGCCACTGTTTCCACTGTTTCTCCATCTATTTGCCATGAAGTGATGGGACCAGATGCCATGATCTTAGTTTTCTGAATGTTGAATTTTAAGCCAACTTTATCCCTCTCCTCTTTCACTTTTATCAAGAGGCTCTTCAGTTCTTCTTTGATTTCTGCCGTAAGGGTGGTGTCATCTGCATATCTGAGGTTATTGATATTTCTCCTGGCAATCTTGATTCCAGCTTGTGCTTCATCTAGTCCAGCACTTCTCATGATGTATTTTCCAAGTCTCCTGTAAATGTGTTATCATACTTTCATAACTTAAAAAATAAAAAAAAGAAAAAAAAAAAGAAAGGGAATTCTACTCAATGCTCTATGGTGACCTAAATGGCAAGAATATTCAAAACAGAGAGGACATAAGTATATGTATAGCTGATTCACTTTGCTATACAGCAGAAAACAAACACAACATTGTAAAACAACTATCCTCCATAAAAATTAAATAAGCAAATAATAAAAAATGACAAACAATACACAACATAACCAATATCAGGGTTTATATGAACACTGCTTGGAGAAGAAAAAATCAGTATGCTCAGGACATGACCTTCTCTTCCATGCTAACACAAAGTCACAAGAAATCTCTTTTCTTCCATTCAATTAATTTTTCAAAATCATATTACTTTAAGCTTACCCAATATCTGGATGGTTACTTTCTTATCTAGTTATTTTCTTTCTATCTGAACTTTCCACCATCTTTCTTGTCTTGACTGAGATAACAAACTATATTACTACAGTTCCAATATTATCCCGCCTCATATTAATTCTAATTTATCAACTTTTATTCCATTCTTCTTCAGTTCAGCCGCTCAGTTGTGTCCGACTCTTTGCAACCCCCATGAATCGCAGCATGCCAGGCCTCCCTGTCCATCACCAACTCCCGGAGTTCACTCAGACTCACGTCCATCGAGTCAGTGATGCCATCCAGCCATCTCATCCTCTGTCATCCCCTTCTCCTCCTGCCCTCAATTCCTCCCAGCATCAGAGTCTTTTCCAGTGAGTCAACTCTTCGCATGAGGTAGCCAAAGTACTGGAGTTTCAGCTTTAGCATCATTCCTTCCAAAGAAATCCCAGGGCTGATCTCCTTCACAATGGACTGGTTGCATCTCCTTGCAGTCCAAGGGACTCTCAAGAGTCTTCTCCAACACCACAGTTCAAAAGCATCAATTCTTCGGCGCTCAGCTTTCTTCACAGTCCAACTCTCACATCTATACATGACCACTGGAAAAACCATATCTTCTTGGACACAACTAAATTCCTACTTTAATGTAATTGTTTTTCTTGACTGCTGAATGAACATCATCTGGAGCTTGGAACAATTGGATTTGGGGGTTTCACTGATTATTGTATCCTTTCTTGGTTATCATCCTTGTCTTGATAAACAAAATCCTCAACTCTTTTAAAGAGAAACATCATTTATCTCTTCATTTATCTTCAACATTTGCATGTGTGAAAACGACTGTATTTTGACCTCATATTTAAGATAGTTTGGGTATAGAATTCTAGGTTAATATTCCTTTTTCCTCAAAATGTTGGTAAAACAGTCCCGTTGTCTTATATCCATGCTGCATGGCCTTCTAGCACCGTATGTGCTAATTTGCAGACTTTCATTTCTTTTCTCTAAAAGCTTTTGGGATCTTCTTTACAACTGATGTTTTGAAATATCCCAAGAATGCGTTTCTTTCATTTTACTTATTACTCAGGGAGACCTTTTACTCTAAAAATTCATGCTTTTTTTCATCTTCACCTTTCCCTCTAAACATTCTATACAGTGCAAGCTTAAGTGCGGGGCTCTATTTTATGTTCTACGAGTAGTAATATATACTAAAAAAAAAAAAAAGTCTGCCCTCATGCAACTAACGGAGAAGGCGATGGCACCCCACTCCAGTACTCTTGCCTGGAAAACCCCATGGACGGATGAGCCTGGTGGGCTGCAGTCCATGGGGTCGCTGAGGGTCGGACACGACTGAGCAACTTCACTTTCACTTTTCAGTTTCATGCACTGGAGAAGGACATGGCAACCCACTCCAGTGATCTTGCCTAGAGAATCCCAGGGATGGCAGAGCCTGGTGGGCTGCCGTCTATGGGGTCGCACAGAGTCGGACACGACTGAAGCGACTTAGCAGTAGCAGCATGCAACTAAACAGGGAAACAGTAAACGAAATTAATTAAATGTATAGTACATAAAATAGTAATAAGTGCTCAGGTTAAAATATAAAGCAAGACAGTAGAATAAGAAATAATGGGGCAGAGGCTTCCCTGGTGGCTCAATGGTAAGGAATCCACCTGTAGGAGACAAAGGTTCGATCCCTGGGCTAGGAAGATCCCACATGCTGCACAGCAACTAAGCCCATGTGCTGCAACTATTGTGCCCGTGCTCTACAGGAGTCCCAACTACTAACCCCATGTGCCACAACTACTAAAGCCCAGGCAACCTAGAGCCTGTGCTCCACAACAAGGGAATCCACCGCAATGGGAAGCCTGTGCATCACAGTAGCCCCTGTTCGCTGCAACTAGAGAAAAGTCTGCACAGCAACCATGACTTGGTAAGGCCAAAAATAAATAATAAAATGACTCAAAAAAAAAAAAAAAAGAATGGGGCAGAACTTCTCTGGTGGTCCAGTGGCTAAGACTCCCAAAAAGGAGGCCAGTGTTTGATCCCTGGTCAGGGAACTAGATCCCACAAGCTGACACTAAGAGTTCACACGCCACAACTGAAATATCCTGCATGAAACAATGACGATCAAGGATCCTGCATGCCATAGCTAAGACCTGGCGCAGCCAAATAAGTAAAAGTTTTCAAAAAAAGAAATAATGGGGAAGAAGTCATAGAAATTTGGACAAGGTGGCCAAGGATGGCCTAATGCAGAAAGTCAATTTTGGATAAAGACCTAAAGCAAGGAAGGAAGCTAGGGCATGAGGAGAAGTGTGGTTAGGGGAGGCCCCTCCAGGAAAAGGGAAAATAAGTAAAATGGATCTGAGACAGATTCATGAGTGAAGGTCTGAGGGAGCAAAGTGAGCTGAGGGAGGGAGAGGAGGAGATTATGATGTTAGAAAGGTAAGGCGGAGCAAGATTCTGGAGGATGCAGTGAATTTTGGTAAGACTTTGGTCTTACTCTGAGTGCAATAAGAAACCCTTCATTAGGAGAATCTGAGCAGAGAAGTGAGAAGATCTCCCTGATATTAGACAGGATCATTCTGATGCTTTACTGAGAACATATTATAGGTGCAAAAGACCATTAGAAGAAAACAGTTGGAAACTTCATAATCTCAGGTAGAGATGCTTGTGGTTCAGATGGTAAATGATCTGCCTGCAAAGCAGGAGACCCAGGTTCAATCCCTGGGTCAAGAAGATCCCGTGGAGAAGGGCATATCTACCTACTCCAGTATTCTTGCCTGGAGAATTCCATGAACAGAAGAGCCTGGTGGGCTAGAGTCCATAGGATGGCAAAGAGTCAGACACAACTGAGCAACTAATAGTGATGATGGTGGCTTGAAAGTGATGGTAGCCGTGAGAGTGGTGAGAAGAGGATCACATTCTGTGCCTATTTTGAAGGCAAAATTGGCAGGGTATTTTGATGCGGTGGCCTTACAGCATGAAAGAAAGGAGTCATGAATCTACGAAGGGACTTCCCCAGTGACTCAGTGGTTAAGACTCTGGCTCCCAATGCAGGCAGCTCAGGTTCGATCCCTCGTCAGGGAACTAGGTTCCATATGCTGCAACCAAACATTCTGCAAGCCACAAGTAAAAGATCCCACATGCCACAACTAAGACCTGGCACAGTCCAAAAAAACGAACAGACCCAAAGTTATCAGCCTGACAAGGTAGAATAATGAAGACATGAATAACTGAGATAGGGTAGACTGAGGAAGAAGCCAGTTTCTGGCAGCACATATCAGGAGTTTGGTTAAGTTTGAGATGTCTATTAAACATCCAAGTAGGCTGTCATGTAGACAGGCAAATATACAAGTCTGGAGAGTAGGGAAGAACTTGGGTCAGGAGTTACAAACTTGGGAGCCACCAGCATACATATTAATATTTAAGGTGTTGAGGCTTGATAAAATATCCTAGGGAAGCCATTAAAAAGAGAGAGAGAGAGAAAAGGCCCAAGAACTATGCTGTAGGACCCTATCATTTAGGAGGAAACCATGAGTGACAACCCACAGGAGACTCTAAGAAGGAGCGATCAAGGAAGTAATATCCAGTTATGGTGGCGTGAAAAGGTCAGTGATTCCTCTCCACAAAAAAACAATAATTAAACTAGACAGAATTCTAAAAACAACCATTTCAGGGCTGTAGCCTGATGCAGAAAACAAATTGAGAACATTTATTCTTAAAATCAGACTGAAGCTTCAGGTAAGAATAGCGAAAGACTGTGGCCTTTTTGCCTGAGGCTGGCCACATGTGCACTGCCCTCCACTCTCCCAAATCGTTGGCAAGAACAGTAGTTTCTCTGTTTTTAATTTTTAACTGAGTAAACTTATAGCACAAAATTCCCCAACCTAAGTGTGACAGTTTAAGTGTACAGTGTTAATTATATTCTTACTGTTGGGCATCCAATCTCTAGAACTCTTCATCTTACAAAACAAGACACTCCATATATACCCATTAAACAAAAACTCTTCATTCCTCCTGTCCCTCTCATTTTACCTTCTGTCTCTGTGAAGTTGACTACTCTCAGAACAGTAGTCAACCACTGATAGGCTGGCAGTGAAACCAGGAAGGGCTGAACTCCATTACACGTGGAGGACAAAACAACCCATGGCTTTGGCCTTTCAAAGTGGTAGACTTACAGTGTGGTTAAAGTTTGAAAAGCAACAGAAGGGGATATAAAATAACATACTAGAATAACATTTTAAAAGTGTTCACTGTGTAACAAATATACTGGAATTAGCATTAGATGCCAGCCTTGTTAACACTTCAGTAGGAACATGCTGGCACTCTGCCTTGAAAATATATTATCCTATTAATAAAAAACCACAAGTGGTAAAACTAGTAGTAGACTTAGATGAAAATGAAGAGGAAATCTGCAGCTCTACTCATCCCAGGCTGTAGTCCCAACTGGGAAAAGCAACAGACAAACCAAAAATTTCATTGGGAATTCTAGAAATGAGAGAGTTACGAAAGGACTGAGATAAGTTTCTGCCCACAGTTCCTGGCCGATGAGGAAACTACAGACACACACACAGGAGAGATGTGAGAGCCTGGTGAAAAGTGAGAACCAAGGAAGGCTTGAGTACTGACTGCAGTTCTGAACGAGTACCTCAACCCACACACAAATTGATAGACAGAAGGTGGGAGGCATAAGGTTCAAAGCATTTAAACATAATCTCTACCCAAATCACTGGCTGATGACTATACTATACACACAAAGGAACAAGACCTAGGGATCTAGGCGAAAAACATAAAAATAAAATCATTGAGCAGAAATATCATTGTCTGCACATTGTGGGGAACAAAGAATATAAAAGAGAATCTGGATCTGCTACAGTATATTATCTAACATCTATAGTTTTAGGGAGTTCCCTGGGGGCCTAATGGTTAGGGTTTTGGGCTTTCACTGCTGTGGTATGGGTTCAGTTCCTGGTCAGGAAACTGAGATTCCCACAAGCAGTGAAGTGCAGAAAAAGAAAAAGAAAAAAGTGCAGTTTTCAACCAAAAATTACTAGGCAACCAAATTAATGGAGCAAAAAAAAAAAAAAAAATCACTTAATAAAAACTGAGTGGACCCAAAATCAGCAAAGTCAATGAACTTACTATAAATATGTTCAAAGAATTATAGGAAAATATGACATTATTCAATTAGGAAATATTAATAAAAATATAAAACATTTTTAAAATAACCAAACTGAAATTCTGAAACGGAAAAGTACATAACAAAAGTAAAAATTTCTTCAAGGGGCTAATGGCAGGCAGAATTTTAAGATGGTCCCCAAAGACCTCCCTCTCACCCTCATATGCCTATCCTGTATAAACACAGAGGAGTGATCAAAGGGTTCCTACGCGAGAAAATCATGGTATTAGCCTAAAACAATATGGAGCTGGCACGCTGATGAAGAACTAGTGATTTACAAGTCTCAGCTGGCAGCTAGAAGAATGCCAATACAACTTGCCAGAAATAAGGTACTTTGGGTATGGACAAAACAGCTTACAGAAAAAGAACGTAGATGGAAAACTTCATAAATTGTGCGTATTGGGGGTGGGAGGGCACCAACATTTTATGTAAAATGTTCATACACATGCACAGGGATAATAGCTTGCAGTGGTGAACTGTATCATCTAAAAATGACTGCATCTGTACCTCCCATTTCACACCTGTTCTTCTTTCAAGGTGATGTTGACTCTCCTCTTGAAATAAGGTTGGTTATGACTGCAGACAAAGGAACACTAGGAGACTACTGAAGGTGTCACAAAAGCAGATACAGCTTCCACATCCAGTCCTCTTGGGATGCTAGTTCTTGGAATTCAGATACCACACTGTGAGGCAGTAGAGAGATCCCAGCCAAGAGCCTGAATCAACAGCTTGATATGTGACTAAGAAAGCTTTTGAGAAGACTGCAGCCCTGCCACTGTCTGATTGCAACTGCCTGAAAGACCCTGAGTGAAAACTACCTATCTGGGTCCAGAGACAATCATTAGAGACAATAAAACACTAACTGTTGGACTTCCACAGTGGCACAATGGATAGGAATCCACCTGCCAATGAAAGAGACATGGGTTCGATCTGTGGTCCAGGAGGATTCCATGTGCCACAAAGCAACTAAACCCATGCACCACAACTGCTAAGCCTGAACTTGAGAGCCTACAAGCTCATCTTCTGAGCCTGAGAGCTGCAACTACTGAAGTTTCATGTGCCTAGAGCCTGTGCTTTGCAACAAGAGAAGCCAACAAAATGAGAGGCCATTGAACCGTATACGGAGTAGCCCTCACTCTCTGCAACTAAAGAAAAATCCTCGCAGCAGTGAAGACCCAGCACAACCAAAAATAATTAGAAGCGCTTAAAAAAAAAAAAAAAACCTAACTGCTGTTCTAAGCCACTAAACTTTGTGACAATTTATTATGTAGCAATAGATAATCAGAATATAACAATCAGAACATCTACTCTCTGCCAGGGACTGTGCCAAGTGCTTTACAATTATTTTATTTCATTCACACCAATATTTAATGAGTAGATGTGATTATTACCCATTTTTGGTAATGAGTAGAATGAGATTAAAAGAGATTAAATAAGGTCACAATAAGTGGTAGAGCTGATACTGAAACAAAGATCCCTCTCACTCCAAAAACTCAGGGTTTTTGGCATTAGAAATTTTCTATGATAATAACACTGATAAGTCACGTATTCAGAGCTTATATGCAAGTCACTTTTTAAAGCATTTCACATGTACTATCTCTTTTAATCTTCATAAGCACAATGCTGGGAACCAAATTTGCCACACCAAAAATGTGTCTCTTAATTTAGGCTAATAATTTTTAAGAAACCTAAGACTCAAGAAGACTTTCACTTTACCCCCACCCCCCACCCCTTAGCTAAATAAAGACTTTACATAAAAGGCTCATTTCTGGAACAGAATGATCAGCAGAGATATTTGCAAAGAGCAAGTGCAAGATGTGAAGGGAGAAACTCCAACAGGGCCTGGAGTTCAGATCCACTCTATGTCCCATTGTCTCTGAGCAGCCCAGCAAACATTTGTTTATCAAACATTTGCTTTTTCATCTCCACGTGAATTGCCTTCCTGCCCTTTGAAGTCCTAAACCACTACCCCCAACATCCTTTTTGTCTTTAGCTGAAGATGGTAGTTAAGGTGAGGATTTCAACCATTTCGACAAGTTACTCAGTCTTCCAGGGTCTTTCCTATGTATACGTGTAATTCTCCAGGCAAGAACACTGGTGTGGGTTGCCATTTCCTTCTCCAGTGCAAGAAAGTGAAAAGTGAAAGTGAAGTCGCTCAGTCGTGTCCGACCCTCAGCGACCCCATGGACTGCAGCCTTCCAGGCTCCTCCATCCATGGGATTTTCCAGGCAAGAGTACTGGAGTGGGGTGCCATTGCCTTCTCCCAAACTTTTGTTTGATTTTCTCCTGTTAATCTATCTCATGTCAATTTAATTCTTAGACCAGCCAGAAGAACCTAGAGGGGTAGAGAAAATTTTCTTATTCACCAATAGACATATAATGTAAAAAAAAAAAAATTATTTTCCTTTTATTGACTAGAAAGTTAAGGCACAAAGAGCTTTGCCAACAAAGGTCCATCTAGTCAACGCTATGGTTTCTCCAGTAGTCATGTATGGATGTGAGAGTTGGACAATAAAGAAAGCTGAGCACCGAAGAATTGATGCTTTTGGACTGTGGTTTTGGTGAAGACTCTTTGAGAGTCCCTTGGACTGCAAGGAGATCCAACCAGTCCATCCTAAAGGACATCAATCCTGAATAGTCATTGGAAGGACTGATGCTGAAGTTGAAACTCCAATACTTTGGCCACCTGATGCAAAGAATTGACTCCTCAGAAAAGACCCTGATGCTGGGAAAGACTGAAGGCAGGAGGAGAAGGGGACAACAAGCAAAGCAAAGCAACGAAGATCCAGGGTCGTCAAAAATAAATTAATAAATAAATTAATTTTTTAAATGATTTCTTAAAAAACCACTGATCAAGAGAGGCGAAGCCACCTGCTAAACCTAATCAACATCAGAACTAAAACTAGAACCCACATCTCTTAACAGTTTGTCTAACAGACATTATGGTTGAGATTTCTAATCTAGATTTATTGAATCTTCTTTTCACCAATGATGTCACACTTTATAATTTCCCTTTGAGTAACAACAACAACATAACCAAATGAAAGTTATTATGACTATATCTCACACGACAAACATATTCTCAGATTCTCACATTTCAGAGGATCATAGTACCACAATGATGGAACTGGTAGTCATATAAGGAATAATCATTCTGCTTTGTTAACTCCTTCTGCCTCATTCTTCTCTCAGTTAAAACCTAGGACTATTCTCATATACATGAGATATTTTGGGCTGCAATGCCATCAATGTGTTAATAAAACTTATCTCTTCATTTCATTTTAATACATTTTCAGCTTATTCTAACCGACTGTGTTAGTGCCTCAATCTGTCCAGAGCAAAATTTAAAGCTCAAATCAAAAGAAAAAGAAAGAAGCATGCCCAGAGAAGAATGAATATTACCAGAAATTCCTATTTCAAATGTTCTATTATTATTCTGTTGAAGAGAGACCTTGAGAGAAGAAGCCAGGATCCTTTGCTTCACCAAGAAATTATGTTTATGCTTGATTAATTTTTAGAAAAACACATTACTTTACACTTCTACTTTCAAAATCTGAAAAAAAAATAAAGATCTTAAAAATAAACTGAATGAAGAAAAAATAGTTTTCATCCAATTTCAGAAGCATAACACATCTGGAAATTCTCCTAATGAATAAAACTTTTTTGCAACATAGTTCTCATTAGCTGGATCTATTATTTGCAATGATAACATAATTTTCTAGAGTACCAACTCTGGAAAACAACTAAGAAAAATTAATCAGCTGGCTAATTTATCTAATCTGACATAATTTATCTAATCGGACAGTGGCTGTGAAAAAAATTTAAGTTAAAAATAGAAAATGTTAAATAACATATATTTAGGTGATTCATTCCAAATATTAAAGTTTAAAACTATTTGAGATTTTAAAAATTGTCTTCCTGAAAATCCTCTGAAGGTCAAGGGGTTAGGACTCCAAGTTTGCACTGCAGGGGCACAGGTTCAATCCTTGGTTGGGGAACTAAGATCCCATGTGCCTCACAGTGTGGCCAAAAAAATAAAAAGTCTTTCTGATCTAAGATTTGCTGTTTCAAAATGATTTTATAAATATAGCCACAAGAAGTCCCTACTGCAATGATAATTTTTATTTTCTTGTCTATTGCTTCAAAAGCAAATAGACCAAAAGGCTAAGAACATGTGAACTTATAGTTTTCTACCCATCCAGAAGCATCATCATCAGTTAAATAATATTTCTAACTTCCTGGTTAGTAAGTTTTTACATAAAATAAATGGAAGTAAGTTTAATTCCAAAGATCTCTGGTATCTGAATAAGGGCAATTTCTCATTGGCTTCCAAGATATTAGGTGTTGAATTTAATAAATTATGCTCCTTGCTCCAATAAGGTTTCTCAAGATGAAATTCATTTAAGGACTCTACTTTTGCCTTAAAACACCTAAGAATTTTACAACACATAAGAATCATATCTAATACAAACTATAATCCCTTAGAGTTATGCTGTCCATTATGGTAGTCACTAGCCAAATTAAATTAAAATTAAATAAAACCTTACAATTCATCCCTTCTGTCACACTAGCCACATTTTAAGTTCTTAAGCCATAAAAGCTAGCAGATACTATATTCAATAGCACAGATATACAGCATTTTCTTCATCACAGAAAGTTCTTATGTAGTGACATATTGTACAGGCTTGAAAACGATTGCTGAAGTTGATATGCCCATTAAAGATGCGTGTGTAAAACTTGTAATGATTACTTTCATCACTCCAGATAGTTGATGGATAAGAGACTCAAATTACACTACCAATAAGAATAGCAGGTTTGACCTTTGCAACCAAATAAGTGGTAAACAAAATACCTATAACTTAGCTTTGGTGACAAGTTCATAAAGCAGGTTTTTTTGTTATAAATAAATATAATCAGTATTAATATAATAGTAAATTATGTTGCAGAAGGGAATGGCAACCCACTCCAGTATTATTGCCTGGAGAATTCCAAGGACAGAGCAGCCTGGAGGGCTATAGTCTTTGAGGTCCTAAAGAGCTGGACTGGTGAAGATAATGGCAACCCACTCCAGTATTCTTGCCTGGAGAATCCCATGGACAGAGGAGCCTGGTAGGCTACAGTCCATGGGGTCTCAAGAGTTGGACATGACTGAGTGACTAAGCACACGCAGCACAGCACAAATTATGTTAGCATAATACGGTACTAGAAGTATGGGTCTAAAGATGTGAGCTTATAAACCACAAATACTGCACTTACGCTGCTAGTACAAGTCTCAGTAGGCCCTTTGGTACTGGGGTATGATGAAAAGACATTATCTGATGTCAAACTAGGCAAATAGGGGTTCTGCCATTTTCTGGCTGAAAAACATCAAATTTACTGAGCTCAATTTACACGTTAACAAAACTTAGACAATAGTATATGTCGCAAAAAGAATGTTAGGATTAAATAACTTTACACCTGTAAATAATTTAGCAGAGTCTCCAGGCAAAGTAAGAACTCAAAAAACATTCCTAGCCTGGGAAAGACTGAATTCAATGTGAATTAAAATTAGAAAGCAAATGTAATTTAAGGTAGAAAAAACAAACGTTAATTATTTACTTAGTCTTCAGATAGATGCACTTGTATGTACATATAAATCAACTGCCACTAATAAACACAACTACTAGGCAAAAACATAAAAGCACCAATACAGTCTCCCCAATAAATCTTGCAAAGGCATTTTCATTACTTTAATTGATCACAAATATTACAAAGCCCCTACTTGCCTGTAAATGAGACCCCCTCTCAAGGTCGCATTAAAGACATGTTCTCAAAGGGTGCATCCAGTTATAGAAATAACCTCTCTGTATAACTAAGATAAGCACACACATATAACTATGCATAGCACTTAAAAGCCTGTGATTTGCTTTAAAAAAAATCCTGTGGGGGGATTGGGCATGGGAGATCTACCTGGGTTATCACACATATACATACTTGAAAAGATTGACATAAACATTTTAAATAATTTTATGGGATGATGACGTAAGAAACTAGAAATTTTTACGGGGTCATTTGTAGTAGTCTTATCTTTCCAGAAACTGCATTAGGTCTTGCTTACAAATGCCAATTAACCCCCTTTTTCCTTCTATTTTCCCACAAAACTGTCAGAACATTTCTTTTTGACTGACATTAGAAATTGGCCACTGATACTGACTTTAGAGTTATAAGACTGGGAACTAAGTTTAATTCAGGCAATATCACTTTTACCTTGAAAGGAAAAGTTTCAAATCCATTCATTTATAAAATCATGAGTTTCTACATGTTAAAGTTTGCTGCATCTGTGAAAGATGCCGATATCCACAACTCTCATAATTTTAGGAAGCAAAAGAGATAAGAAAAGGGCTGAACTATTTTTATCTCAAAGATAATCTCAAAGATGTGCTACAGTCAATATCAACAAAGAAATAAGGTCAATTCTTGAAGACAAATTAAGCTGTTATTATTTTGACTTCAACTTATCCCAGAAAAGTGTTTCTCAGAGGAAAATGGGATTTTCTTTGCTTAACACTTTCCTTTTCAAAAAGTGTAAGATCTGACGTAATATAACTTAAGTAGGTTCTCACCTCCTTTTGTTCTTCTTTCTCCTACACAGCCCCAGACCTTCAGGTGTCTTCAGAGCAAGGGTAAAAATGGCAGTGGTAGCACTGTGGGCAATGTGAAGGTCTAAGATCCATGTCACATTCCTTAAAATAGAAGTGGCAACCTGGTGGCCAGGCCTACAGGAGGATTTGCTTCCACCCCTGGGTGCGTTTTGGAAATTCACATTAGTTGCTAACATACAAGAACCAGAGTGTCACACACACAATCTTTGAAAAACTGGGAAATCTGGCAATGTTAGATGAGCCCTCTGACATGACAACTGGCTGCACCCAGGTCGCTGCTGTCCCCCTGACATATGACTTAGCAATCAACTGACCACATTGGGATGTGTTACTTGCCTGGCCCTGCAAACTGGTTTTATGAAAACTTGAGGGGCAGTTCTGAAGGATCCAACGAAGAAAGTTAAGCAGTACATATGCTGATTTTACAGCCTGAATATGCCACTCATCTACCTTCTGTGGTTAGCAGAATCTTTCTACCACGTTAAAAGCTGATGACAGTTGCTAAAAAGGGTTTCCCAGATGGCTCAGTGGTAAAGAATCCGCCTGCAGTAAAGAAGATGTGGATTCAATCTCTGGGTAGGGAAGATCCCCTGGAGAAGGAAATAGCAACCCATTTCAGTATTCTTGCCTGGGAAATCCCATGGACAGAGGAGCCCGGAGGGCTACAGTCCACGGGGTCGCAAAGAGTCAGACACTATTGAGCAGGCATATATGACAGCTGCTAAATGGGAGACTGTTTAGATGTGTTTGGACACTGGCTCTGCTTGAAAAGGAAGCTGTATCAACGACTTCAATACCGTTTAATTAAAGACTTTTGTAGTCTGGGCAGGCAAGATGAGCTCAGACAGCCCCAGCCTGAGTGCCAACTAGCACTAAGAAGAACTAAAGATGGAAGGGGTGTGGGGGTGTGGTGGGGAACTGAAATGAAGTTACTTCAGTCTATAGAAGAGCAGAAATAGAAGAGAATAAAAGAAGCTTAGGAGTGGATGGTGTCTTCCAGTTTGAGGTGCACAGTAGGTATGATGTAATGATTCCTGCATATACGGATCAGGTTCTTCTATTGATGAGGAAAATAATCCTAAGCTGATTTGTCACAGGACACCCATGCGAATTTTTACATTCATAAATCTTTAGTTCTAGTTGCTTTTTAAAGTTTGTATATATATTTCTCCCTTAACTGGCAGTTACCTAATTCTGTCATCATCCTACCATCTGTCCCTATGAGCACTTAATGAAATCTATATCCAGGAGTACAAGTCTGAGTCATTAAACATTTATTTTCAACTTCACATAATCAGTTTCATGTTCTGCAAATTGATTCAATCCACCAAAAGAAATAACTAGAATTTGGAAAAAACATTAAATGTCATTGCTGTATTTGTTGACCAAATTCCCTCTGGAATAGCCAGTCTGATTCCATCTGAGAAAAATGATGAACTGTCACTTGACCTAAACTTTTTAGATTTTAAAAGGTTTTTTTTTTTGTTTGTTTGTTTTTATCATTTAGTGTTTATTTATTTTTTTTTAATTTTATTTTTAAACTTTACATAATTGTATTAGTTTTGCCAAATATCAAAATGAATCCATCACAGGTATACATGTGCTCCCCATCCTGAACCCTCCTCCCTCCTCCCTCCCCATACCATCCCTCTGGGTCGTCCCAGTGCACTAGCCCCAAGCATCCAGTATTGTGCATTGAACCTGGACTGGCATCTCGTTTCATACATGATATTTTACATGTTTCAATGCCATTCTCCCAAATCTTCCCACCCTCTCCGTCTCCCACAGAGTCCATAAGACTGTTCAAAGATTCCTAAATGAGAAAAATTAAAGTTAGGATTAAAATTTTAAAAAGATGCCCTGATATAATTTTTCAATAAGGTAATTAGAATGTCAGTTAATAAGAAAATAGCATATTCACTTGGAAAGTATTTATCCTATGACATCATAAATATTAATTGGGTGGCAAAATAAAGTTGACTGCTTCATCTAACAGATATTTTGCAGACCAAAGTACTTCACAATCTAAATAAGACACTAGAAAAGAAATATCAATTAAATGCTGACAACGCAGAGGAGAGCGACTAGGATAGTAAAGAATTTGAAAACATAACACATGAAGACGGAGAAGGCAATGGCACCCACTCCAGTACTCCTGCCTGGAAAATCCCTTGGACGGAGGAGCCTGGTGGGCTGCAGTCCATGGGGTCGTTAAGAGTCGGACATGACTGAGCGACTTCACTTTCTCTTTTCACCTTCATGCATTGGAGAAGGAAATGGCAACCCACTCCCGTGTTCTTGCCTGGAGAATCCCAGGGACGGGGGAGCCTGGTGGGCTGCCGTCTATACGGTTGCACAGAGTCAGACACGACTGAAGCGACTTAGCAGTAGCAGCAGCAACACATGAAGAATGGATGAATAAATTATTATAAAAGGAAAAATGTTTGGAGAGGTGAGGATCAGGTATGATAGCAATATTCACATGCACATAAGGGCCTTGCAAAAATAGTTTTAATAATGTGTTAAAATGGGAGACAGCATCCTGTGGAGAAAAGAACAGTAATTTGTGAGTTAGAAACCTGCAGTTCAAGTTTGGATCTTACTAGAAGCTGTGCTTCAGATCTTAGCTAACTGCTGTGGATGGGTCTCAGGTCTCGCTTCTATTAAATGGACAATAATAGTATATAAGGATCCCTCGGCTTTAGAATTCTATATCTGAAAAGTGAATGTATATAAAAGGAAAAAGCTCTCAGAAAAAGTTTAGATTCTTTAGATGTAATGCTATCACTATTGTTGTAGATAGGTTTTCACTTCCTTTAAAGTAGATGAATTGTAGGTGGCATGTCTCTTTTTGTCCAATTCCTCTTCCTATGGCTTACTTTGTATTTCTTGTTACATTTTCTTCTGGACTCAGCTTGAGACTGTGCTAAGTGGTTTAATTCTCCATATAAACAAATGAGCAGAGCATTACCTCATTTTCTCCCTTGTACTATGCAGTCACAGCTTCCCCCCTTAAAACTCCTCAATACAAACCCATTGTCTTCTGGGAGTAGTTAGACTCCCAGACGAGCACATCTAAACATATGTGGTTGTTCTTTCAGGTGTATCACAGAGACCAATTAAAGATGAAGTGCACAAGTAAAGCATCACTAAAGGCTGATACATGTGATATATTAACCACCTCTGAAACTAACTTCAGTTCATCTGTATCTGTACCATGATGCTCTTTCCTCCCTCTTAAGAGGGATGATGCCCTGTCTTACTTTCTCAGAAGTACTGACGATTATTTCTGTCATCCGTGCCTTCTGATTCTCTGTCTTGGCTGGATCATTTTTATTAGCTATCATTTACACATGATACACACTACCCACCTTAAAAATACACAAGAATGCCTCTGTGGTCCTTACTTTGTCACTCTAAATTCAAAGCCAAGCTTCCGGCCTCATTTTTTGCCTCTCTCACTCCCTCAGTACTCCAGATCAACTTACCCTCTGACAATTAAAAAAAAAATGCACACATTTATTTATTTTTGGCTGTGCTGGGTCCTTGCTGCTTCGCAAGGGCTTTCTCTAGTTGTGGCGAGTGGGGGCTACTCTTCATTGTGATGCTCTGACTAGTCATTGTAGTGGCTTCTCTTGTCATGGAGCACAGGCTCTAGGGCCCATGGGCTCTAGAGCACAGGCTCAGAAGTTGTAATGCACAGGCTTAGCTGCCCTATAGCACGTGGGATCTTCCCTGAGCAGGGATTGAACCCGTGTACCCTGCACTGACAGGTGAACTCTTAACCACTAGACTACAGGGAAACCCTTTTTACAACTTCTTTAAGCATTGGCTCTGGAAACAAAATATATGCTGGCTCCTCCTTTTACACTAGTAAGTGTAAAAAATTACTTCACCTCTCTACCTTAGTTTTCTGGATTGTAAAGTGGAAATAATCATTTTCAAAGTGGGGACACCAGCTCAATATATATATGTGTTGAAAATTAAATCTTGTGCAGAATTTATACTTAAAAACTTTTTTTTTATGTCTGATCTTATTTATTTGTTACTCTTAGAACATCTAACACTATATACTTTAAATTTTCAGGGAACCATAACATGTGTGTGTTAGTCACTCAGTTGTGTCCAACTCTTCATGACTCCATGGACTATAGCCCACCAGGCTCCTCGGTCCATCTTGCCTCGGATTCTCCAGACAAGAATACTGGAGTGGGTTGCCATTCCCTTCTCCAGAGGATCTTCCCAACCCAGGGATCAAACCTGGGTTTTCTGCATTGCAGGCAGATGCTTTACCATCTGAGCCACCAGGGAAGCCTCGAAATATAATATAGTGATATATAAAAAGTCAGCAAATAATCCAAGCATCTTATCCTTCTGTCTCCCTCTTATTACCTGATGTCTCCTTGCTGTATCTTTCATTAGTGCCACCATTAATATTTAGCAACCATCACAGATGGTTGGAAACTTAGACCAGTGTAAGTACTATTTGATAAACACTCTAGTTACTGCAATGTTTCGCTTGATAAGCAAGAAAAAAACATATTTAAAATAATGTTCTGGAATAACAGTGGGCTCTTCTTCCTTATGATACTTCCTTAAGCACTTAGTTTTGCTGAAACAATCCCATGAAAACTCTCTACCTATACTCCACTCAGGTAGTAAATGTGTATTTGTTCTTCAAAACCCAACTTAGTCCCCTGAGAGACATTCTCAGACAACCTCTGTTCTATGCTTCCATCTTCATTCCATATCCCCTATATACCTTGAACATCCTCCTACTGTGACATCCATCACAATGTAATAAAAATTCTGTATGTATGATCTGCTATTTAATACTAGGCGGTGGTATTGCTTGGAGATAAGACACTATTTTACTTATTTGTGCATTTCAAGGGCCTCTCTCAGTGCCCAGTGCAGAGCCATTCAATGAATATTTATCTGAAATGACTTCAGAAAATAAACAGGATAGTTGGACCCTGTTTGAGAAATAAAGTTCAGTTGTATGAAATGTCATTCCAACTGGGAATTTATACTGGAAAGTAGTGATTTCTTTGCCTTTATGTGATTTTTGTTTGTTTTTAAATTTTTTTGCTACTCTGGTAAAATAAATAAACATTAAGATTATGGTACATGTAGATAAAGCTCATTCTGCTTCTAAAAAAAATTAGTCCTCATGGTTAGACTTTTGCTATCCTGATGTCCTTAAAACATAGTAACAGTCTACTCCTAAATCAGAGAACTAAAAATGGGTGAACAATAGCTGTAAATCAAAGAGTCAGAGCAAATCAAAGATGGCCGCTTGGATTTTCCTGGCTCCCTGACAAACCTTCCCTTGTGATTCAGCTGGTAAAGAATCTTCCTGCAGTGCAGGAGACCTGGGTTTGATCCCTGGGTTGGAAAGATCTCCTGGAGAAGGGAAAGGGGGCCCACTTCAGTATTCTGGCCTGGAGAATTCCATGAACTGTACAGTCCATGGGGTTGCAAAGAGTCGGATATGACTGAGCGACTTTCACTTCAATGGAAATTAGATTTTACCTCTGGAACTTACTTGTTTTAATTTAATTTAATTTTTTTTTAATTTTATTTTCTTTTTAAACTTTACAATATTGTATTATTTTTGCCAAATATCGAAATGAATCCGCCACAGGTATACATGTGTTCCCCATCCTGAACCCTCCTCCCTCCTCCCTCCCCATACCATCCCTCTGGGTCATCCCAGTGCACCAGCCCCAAGCATCCAGTATCGTGCACCGAACCTGGACTGGCAACTCATTTCATACATGATATTATACATGTTTCAATGCCATTCTCCCAAATCATCCCACCCTCTCCCTCTCCAACAGAGTCCATAAGACTGTTCTATACATTAGTGTCTCTTTTGCTGTCTCGTACACCGGGTTATTGTTACCATCTTTCTAATTTCCATATATATGTGTTAGTATACTGCATTGGTGTTTTTCTTTCTGGCTTATTTCACTCTGTATAATAGGCTCCAGTTTCATCCACCTCATTAGAACTGATTCAAATGTATTCTTTTTAATGGCTGAGTAATACTCCATTGTGTATATGTACTATAGCTTTCTTATCCATTCATCTGCTGATGGACATCTAGGTTGCTTCCATGTCCCGGCTATTATAAACAGTGCTGCGATGAACATTGGGGTACATGTGTCTCTTTCCCTTCTGGTTTCCTCAGTGTGTTGTTATTTAATTGAAAGATAATCTGGAACTTATTTTTCATCATTAAGATAAAAAGACAAAATAAAAATTTTTTGTGCAAATAACAAACATATTTGCAAACACTGATTTTGTAGTGAGAATATCAGCTATCATAAACAACCTGAATCTGGTAACAATCAACATTGAGAAAATCATCAAGAATTAACTATCTCAACATATCTACCTGCATACAGTTACATCTAAATATGAGGAGTAACATCTAAAATGAGATCATAGAAATTAAAGTATAAATGATGAAACATACATAAATCCAAGTAATGATAACCACAGATACAAGTATAATTGATCATATTTAAAATTAAACCTTTATGGTTCCTGCTGACCAAATTAACTTTTCATTGACTAATTTTATCTAATGCACACAAAGATAAATGTATATACACATCTAATATATCTATATCATATCACAGAAATTGAAATTAATTAAAATAGTTTTGTACTTCCTCTTTACTAAAGCAAACAGCTCACAAAATAATATTGGTTATTTGATCACTATTTTGGCTACATGATTAGGTTTGAAGATTCTAGGATAAAACTATCTGACCATAAGGAGAGTTATTTTAATCATTATCAGATCAAGAAGATGATTAATAATTTTAAATTCATCTTAAACATATAACCATAATAATCATAATAGAAATCAGTTTGCATAGAATCTCGATTTGAGAGGATAAAAGTGACAAACTGCTTGTTTGGATTTCTTTAAAAATAAAGTCTGAGATGGGAATGCAATGCAATAGAAATCACATATATGCTACATCTGTAAGCAGCAGCAATACAACTCTCAAAAATAGATTTATGTACTAATGTAGATATATTATGGTTAAACAGAATAGAAATGGAGAACAGAGGTTTTATATAAGTTCAAACCCTAACTCTATCATTAAGTCAGCAAGTTACTTAATATATCAAAGCCACAGCTTTCTCTTGAAAAAAAAAAAAAAAAAAAAACTGGGTAACACCACCACCATTGTAGAGATCTTATAATAATTAAGGAACATAAACAAAAATGTTTTTTTAGAGGCTTGTTTTACAGCAACAGTTGCCCTTTCCCTATTTTCAAATGAAGTTAACATTCTTGTCAACAAAATAGAAACTTTTTTTAAGTATTGGTTGAGATTTTGAGTTTGGGCAAAGAATTTTTGGTAAAAGAGGAAAGACAATTCCATTAAAACAATAAGGCTAATTTAGCATGTGGTGAAAGAACCTGGAAAGTGAAAGTGTCTCACTCGTGTCCAACTCTTTGCGACTGTATACTCCATGGAATTCTCCAGGCCAGAATACAGGAGTGGGTAGCCTTTCCCTTCTCCAGGAGATCTTCCCAACCCAGGGAACAAACCCAGGTCTACTGCACTGCAGGAGATCCTTTACCAGCTGAGCCACAAGGGCAGCCCAAGAATACTGGAGTGGGTAGCCTATCCCTTCTCCAGTGGATCTTCCCGACCCAGGAATTGAACCGGGGTCTCCTGCATTGCAGGCGGATTCTTTACCAACTGAGCTATGACGGAAGCCCCCATTCTTTAAAAATCAAACAACAAAACCTCCGTACAAGCAAGATATAATTTGTGGACTCCTATCCTCATGCAAAAGGCCAGGCTGGATGAAGCCCAAGCTTCAATCAAGATTGCCAGGAGAAATATACGCAGATGACACCACCCTTTTGGCAGAAAGTGAAGAGAAGCTAAAGAGCCTCTTGATGAAAGTGAAAGAAGACAGTGAAAAAGGCTGGCTTAAAACTCAACATTCAAAAAACAAAGATCACTGAATCCGGTCCCATCACTTGATGGGAAATAGATGGGGAAACAATGGAAACAGTGACAGACTTTATTTTCTTGGGCTCCAAAATCACTGAAGATGGTGACTGCACCCATGAAATTAAAAGATGCTTGCTCCTTGGAAGAAAAGCTATGACCAACCTAGACAGCATAGTAAAAAGCAGAGACATTACCTTGCTGACAAAGGTCCATATAATCGAAGTTATGGTTCTTCCAGCAGGCATGTATGGATGTGAGAGTTGGACTATAAAGAAAGCTGAGCACTGAAGAATTGATGCTTTTGAACTGTGGTCTTGGAGAAGACTCTTGAGAGTCCCTTGAAATGCAAGATCAAACCAGTCAATCCTAAAGGAAATAAGTCCTGAATATTTACTGGAAGGACTGATGCTGAAGCTGAAGCTCCAATACTTTGGTCACATGATGCAAAGAACTGACTCATTGGAAAAGACCCTGACACTGGGAAAGATTGAAGGCAGGAAGAGAAGGGGACAACAGAGAATGAGATGGTTGGATGGCATCACCGACTTGATGGACATGAGTTTGAGCAAGCTCTGGGAGTTGGTGATGGACAGGGAAGCCTGGCATGCTACAGTCCATGGGGTTGCAAAGAGTCAGACAGGACTGAGTGACTGAACTGAACTGATCCTGGTGGCTCAGATGGTAAGGAATCTGCTTGCAATGCAGGAGACCTGGCTTTGATCCCTGGGTCAGAAAGACTCCCTGGAGAAATGAATGCCTACCCAGTCCAGTATTCTTGCCTGGAGAATTCTATGGACAAAGGAGCCTGGTAAGCTACAGTCCACGGGGTTGCAAAGCGTTGCACACAACTAAGTAACTAACGTTTTCATTCAAACAACATTTTGATTAATATAACATATATAAGAATATTTAATGTTAAAAGTAAATAAAAATGAAACAATCTTATGACTAAAAAAATAATATTTAATATTACTACAAATCTACCATTCACTCTCCCAGTGTGCAGTTTTAACTGCTGCCAGTAACAGTTAACTACTGATCAATACAACATTCTTCTCTTTTTGTCACTATCAATAAAACAGCATAAGCTAGCTATTTATCAAGAACCAGAATACTACTTGTTAAAAGATATATAATTGTGTTTCTTTAGGATTTAGTAAATATTCTAAAACATTTCCAAAGTAGGTGTGTTTTATTGTCTTGATTTTAACTAACAAAAAAATACCCTCAAAATGAAACCAGCCCAGAGAAGTGAATTACTTCAAATACTGAATCAAACTTTTTGTCCAATGAACAATAATTTTGCAAATGATGAAAACAAAATGTCATTTCACTTTTTTTTTTAAACAGGAAGTTTGCACCAAGCCATGAAAGAAAGTATACCAATTTCTTAATGAATACAGTTCCATTAAGCAGCCCACTGGAACACGGTGTAAAGAGAAATGGCACATATTGGCTTTTTCAAGTGTGGGTGTCCTGGTATTCTTGGGATTTTTCACCCACTCATATGAGTCAGCTTTATATAACACTGTAACATATAATTTCCCTCCTACTAACAACCCAACACTTCAGAGATAACATCTCACCATGAGTTATTTAAAGAATATGGTAACTAACAACATTTTAATATTTTATAAAATGTGCAAACAACCAAATTATTACTATGTCAGCAACAAGCTCCTTGGCTTCCAAATAAGCATCCCATAATATTTCAGTGTTGTAAGTGTTTGGGGGCACTTGTTAAGAAAAAATGTAAATTGTTTCTGCATAATCAGAAATATCATGTCATTTTAAAATCTAGGTATTTTACCAAATATCAGGCATTTTTGTACATAAAGGAAATCAACTAATTAGGTAGTGATTTAGCAATTACATTCTTTCTGGGAAATTATTTCCATAGCTACTCAGAATAGTTAAGTACTAGGGTTCAAGAGATGTAGGATTGAGTTTATGGTGTATCAAATGTTCCAGTTCTGAAGGGTAATTGGAAGGGAACATTTGTAAAATCAGATTACCATGAATAGAAATCCTTTTTTGTTGACAGAACTCCAGAACTCCAAATAGAAATCCAGATCCTTTTTTGTTGTTTATTCTAAAATGCTTGTGTTTATACTATTTTGGAAAACACTGATTCTATGACTAGAGTTTGAAAAATCCTAATTATACTGAGATATTTTCTATTAAATTATTTATCATGATGAGATAAGTTTCATTTTCTTTCATGAAAGGAATGCATCTGCCCAAGAAAAGCAGACAGCAATAAAAAATGCAATTTAAAATAGCAAACAGATTGCACAACAAAGGAAACTATAAGCGAGGTGAAAAGACAGCCTTTAGAATGGGAGAAAATAATAGCAAACGAAGCAACTGACAAAGAATCTCAAAAATATATAAGCAGCTCCTGCAGCTCAATTCCAGAAAAATAAATGACCCAATTAAAAAATGGGCCAAAGAACTAAACAGACATTTCTCCAAAGAAGACATATAGATGGCTAACACACACATGAAAAGATGCTCAACATCACTCATTATCAGAGAAATGCAAATCAAAACCACAATGAGGTACCATCTCAGGTCAGAATGGCTGCTATCCAAAAGTCTACAAACAATGCTAAAGAGGGTGCAGAGAAAAGGGAACCCTCTTACACTGTTGGTGGGAATGCAAACTAGTACAGCCACTATGGAGAACAGTGTGGAGATTCCTTAAAAAACTGGAAATAGAATTGCCTTATGACCCAACAATCCCACTGTTGGGAATACACACCGAGGAAACCAGAACTGAAAGAGACACGTGTACCCCAATGTTCATCACAGCATTGTTTACAATAGCTAGGACGTGGAAGGAACCTAGATGTCCATCAGCAAACAAACAGATAAGAAAACTGTGGTACATATACACAATGGAATATTACGCAGCTATTAAAAAGAATGCATTTGAATCACTTCTAATGAGGTGGGTGAAACTGGAGCCTATTACACAGAGTTAAATAAGTCAGAAAGAAAAACACCAATACAGTATATTAACACACACACACATATATAACACATATATGTATAGAATTTAGACGGTAACAATGACCCTATATGCAAGACAACAGAAAAGACAGAGGTGTAAAGAACAGACTTTTGGACTCTCTGGGAGAAGGCGAGAGCAGGATGATTTCAGAGAATAGCATTGAAACATGTATATTCAGTTCAGTCGCTCAGTCGGGTCCGATCCTGTGACCCCATGAACCGCAGTACACCAGCCATCCCTGTTCATCATCAACTCCTGGAGTTTACCCAAACTCATGTCCATTGAGTCAGTGATGCCATCCAACCATCTCATTCTCTGTTGTCCCCTTCTTCTCCTGCCCTCAATCTTTCCCAGCATCAGGGTCTTTTCAAATGAATCAGCTTTTTGCATCAGGTGGCCAAAACACTGGAGTTTCAGTTTCAACATCAGTCCTTCCAATGAATACTCAGAACTGATCTCCTTTAGGATGGACTGGTTGGATCTCCTTACAGTCCAAGGGACTCTCAAGAGTCTTCTCCAACACCACAGTTCAAAAGCATCAACTCTTCTGTGCTCAGCTTTCTTTATGGTCCAACTCTCACATCCGTACATGACTACTGGAAAAACCATAGCCTTGACTAGACAGACTTTTCTTGACAAAGTAATGTCTCTGCTTTTTAATATGCTGTTTAGGTTGGTCATAACTTTCCTTTCAAGGAGTAAGCGTCTTTTAATTTCATGGCTGCAGTCACCATCTGCAGTGATTTTGGAGCCCCCAAAAATAAAGTCAGCGACTGTATGTTACTATATGTGAAATACATCGCCAGTCCAGGTTTGATGCATGAGACAGGGTACTCAGAGCTGGTGCACTGGGATGACCATGAGAGATGGGATAGGGAGGCAGGTGGGAGGGGGGTTCAGGATGGAGGATGCATGTACATCCATGGCTGATTCATGTCAATGTATGGCAAAAACCACTACAATATTGTAATTACTTTCCAATTAAAATAAATAAATTTTTTAAAAATTAAAAAAATAGCAAACAGAAAAAAATAAAATAGATAGAAGAATCTTTTCCCTTAGAGATTCATGGTATACTAAAGAGAAGCACCAACTTTATATCTGATGGGAAACTAATTTAAAATAAAAAATACTGTAGTTGATGACCTCATGGTACATGAGTCATTTCCACCATACACTACTCAAATTAGACATGAACTGCTTCAAGCCCACAGACATTACACACGGTTTGGGGCTATCTCAGGGTTCTTGCACTGCTGCTCTATGAGTTTTTTGTTTCCAGTCTGGAACCATAACATGTGAGAATCTACAGTATAACAGAATGCCGCATCAGCTTTTTAACATGAAGCTGCAATATTCTCATAGAAGGCAAGGATATAGAATAGGAAGAGTACCTGCCCTAGAGACAAGCAGAAATAGGTCCAAGTCTCCGCTACATCTTTTACTGACTTTGGGGGAGACAGAGAGTGTGTGTGTGTGTGTGTGTGCACGCGTGTGTGTGCACGCTCCATCACTCAGTCATGTCTGACTCTTTGGGACCCATTGGACTGTAGCCCACCAAAATGCTCTGTCCATGGGACTCTCCAGGCAGGAATATGGGAATGTGTAGCCATGCCCTCCTCCAGGGGATCTTCACGACCCAGGGACTGAACCTGTGTCTCTTTTATCTTCCGCATTGGCAGGCAGATTATTTACCACTGTGCCACCTGGGAAGCCCTGTAAGTATTGTACTTCAGATAAGTCATCCTGAGAGATAAACAGTGCACTGTTCATAAATTTGTTACAAACAAACCTATCCAAGTTTTAGTTTCTTTAATAGGTAGAAGAAAATTAGTAAAAAGTAAATACCTCATAGGATTCTAGACTTATACATGTAAAGTTTCTGGCACCTAACATGTGCTTTTCAAAATTAAGTTCATGTACCTACTCATTCCTATGCCCTAAGAAAGGGAAGCATTCAACACTAGTACACAGTAATACATTTGTGACTGTGGTAAAACATATAAAACTTCAAATTTACCATGTTAACCATGTTAACCATCAAGTGTATAATTCAGTGGCATTAAGCACAGTCACATTGTTGTGTAACCATTACCAACCACTATCCATTACCTGAACTTTTTCATCATCCAAAACTGAAACTCTGTGCCCATTAAACAATAACTCCCTATTCTCTCCCTTTCACCAACTCCTGGCAATTCTTCTACTTTCTTTCTCTATGAATTTGACTATTCTAGGTACTCCATCTAAGTGCAATAATACAGTTTTCATTCTTCAGTAATACATTTTAAAATATCAAATAATCCAATGGCACTATATTAAAAAAATCATCTTTCAGAAAAACATCTAAAATAAATAACTGCATTCATATCAACATTATAAAAATGTTTATATATGCTCAAAATATTTGGGCTCAGAAAAGGACATTCATTGACTAATCCATTTTGTGGTACAAATTGGAAACTATGACCAGTATCAAGGCTGTATATTGTCACCCTGCTTATTTACCTTATATGCAGAGTACATCATGAGAAACGCTGGGCTGGATGAAACACAAGCTGGAATCAAGATTGCCCGGAGAAATATCAATAACCTCAGATAGGCAGATGACACCACCCTTATGGCAGAAAGTGAAGAGGAACTAAAAAGCCTCCTGATGAAAGTGAAAGAGGAGAGTGAAAAAGTTGGCTTAAAGCGCAACATTCAGAAAACAAAGATCATGGCACCTGGTCCCATCACTTCATGGGAAATAGATGGGGCAACAGTGGAAACAGTGTCAGACTTTATCTTTTTGGGCTCCAAAATCACTGCAGATGGTGACTGCAGCCATGAAATTAAAAGATGCTTACTCCTTGGAAGAAAAGTTATGACCAACCTAGATAGCATATTGAAAAGCAGAGACATTACTTTGCCAACAAAGGTCCGTTTAGGAGAAGGCAATGGCACCCCACTCCAGTACTCTTGCCTGGAAAATCCCATGGACAGAGGAGCCTGGTGGGCTACAGTCCATGGGGTCGCAAAGAGTCGGACACGACTGAGCGACTTCACTTTCCCTTTTCACTTTTAGGTATTGGAGAAGGAAATGGCAACCCACTCCAGTGTTCTTGCCTGGAGAATCCCAGGGATGAGGGAGCCTGGTGGGCTGCCGTCTATGGGGTCACACAGAGTCGGACACGACTGACACAACTTAGCAGCAGTAGCAGCAGCAGTCAAGGCTATGGTTTTTCCAGTGGTCATGTATGGATGTGAGAGTTGGACTGTGAAGAAAGCTGAGTGCCGAAGAATTGATGCTTTTGAACTGTGGTGTTGAAGACTCTTGAGTCCCTTGGACTGCAACGAGATCCAACCAGTCCATTCTGAAGGAGATCAGCCCTGGGTGTTCCTTGGAAGGAATGATGCTAAAGCTGAAACTCCAGTACTTTGACCACCTCATGCGAAGAGCTGACTCATTGGAAAAGACTGATGCTGAGAGGTATTGGGGGCAGGAGGTGAAGGGGACGACGGAGGATGAGATGGCTGGATGGCATCACAGACTCGATGGACGTGAGTTTGAATGAACTCCAGGAGATGGTGATGGACAGAGAGGCGTGCCTGGCGTGCTGTGATTCATGGGGTCGCAAAGAGTCGGACACGACTGAGTGACTGAACTGAACTGATGACCAGTATGCATAAAATACTGTTAATAAGTACTAAGCAGCAGAATACATATAAAAGGATCCAGGAAAAGTACATTAACTTTGTCTCAAGATAGTAATATCCCCAAACACAGGGGGAAAGTCTAAGACAGCAAAAAAGGTAATATGGAATTACCACATTCAATTTTTAAATGTTTTTATTACATAACATTATATCATACCACATCACTAGGTAAACCAACAGCATTATTTTCATGCCTATATACAGATAATAGTGTTTTGGTGTGTGTCTTAAAAGAACCAAGGTCAGTATCAAAGATTTCTGGCTCTGACTATAACCCATGGCAGACTTTTATTAGCCCCCAGGTGGCAGTGTGACCCAGAGCAGTAGATAGCACTTTCTCAGCTCCAGATCTCCCAATACAAAACCACATCCTTTCAAAAAGGAATCTTACTTTACCCATAGACAAATGTACGTACAGGAACAAATCAAGAACAATTTCCTTCCAGTTTGAGTAAAAATGAATCCTTTGGATTCTGCCACATACTTCAGTTCAGTAGAGTTACTCAGTCATGTCCGACTTTGTGACCCCATGGACTGCAGCACGCCAGGCTTCCCTGTCCATCACCAACTCCCAGAGCCTATTCAAACTCATGTCCATCGTGTTAGTGATGCCATTCAACCGTCTCATCCTCTGTGGTCCCCTTCTCCTCCTTCCTTCAATCTTTCCCAGCATCAGGGTCTTCTCCATTGAGTCAGTTCTTTGCATCACGTGGCCAGAGTATTGGAGTTTCAGCTTCAGAGCATCAGTCCTTCCAGTGAGTATTCAGGACTGATTTCCTTTAGGATGGACTGGTTGGATCTCCCTGCAGTGCAAGGGACTCTCAAGAGTCTTCTCCAACACCACAGTTCAAAAGCATCAATTCATTGGCACTCAGCTTTCCTCATAGTCCAACTCTCACATCGATACATGACTACTAGAAAAATCATATCTTTGACTAGACGGACCTTTGTTGGCAAAGTAATGTCTCTGCTTTTTAATATGCTGTCTAGGTTGGTCATAACTTTTCTTCCAAGGAGCAAGCATCTTGGTCACCATCTGCAGTGATTCTGGAGCACAAGAAAAAGTCTGTCACTGTTTCTATTGTTTCCCCATCTATTTGCCATGAAGCAATGATCTTAGTTTTCTGAATGTTGAGTTTTGAGCCAACTTTTTCCCTCTCCTCTTTCACTTTCATCAAGAGGCTCTTTAGTTCTTCTTCGCTTTCTGCCATAAGGGTGATGTCATCTGTGTATCTGAGGTTATTGATATTTTTCCCAGCAATCTTGATTCCAAGTTTGTGCTTCATCCAGCCCAGCATTTTGCTTGATGTACTCTCCATATAAGTTAAATAAGCAGGGTGACAATATACAGCCTTGACACATATTTAACTCAACCTAACTTTAGCCCTGAATTTCCTCTTACAAGCAAATGGATGCTGAATTATTTTCAACAATACCTGTGGTTTGGTTTCTATATAGTTCAGTTACCATGATAAACAGAAAGTTAACCAACTAAATCTCAGACATTACTTGTTTTAAGATAGAAGTCTTAAAAAAAAGGGAGGTGGGAAAGGGGATGAATATATATATATATATGCAAGGTATCACAGATCCAGAAGTGAGATGCAACTCAAGAGGATCCAAATATACACCACCCACACCCTCCATTCACACACCAGGTTACAGAAGAAAATTGGCCATCTGCCTCTGCCTTCATGAGCAAATAGAAATGGTGGCATTTTTCTTCTGCAAACCAAAGGGCTGTTTTACTTTGCACTTCGTTTGGTGGTTTCTCCCCATGGAGAAGACTGAAATCAATCAGTTACTCTCTCAGTGACCAGTTTTAACTGAAGTCCAAAACAGTAACACTGATCAACGTAACATACTTCTCATTTTTGTCACTATTTTCACAAGTCTAGTTTTTCAGTAAAAAAAGATTTGTTACTGATAAAAATTCCCTGTTCCTCTCTGTACAACAGACTAATCAGGCCTATCCTTTGCGTCTATACTTAAACATGGAGTGTTCACTTAATTTTGGGATCTCACTTACTGTGCCTTCACTGGTAGAGTATGCTCTTCTGGCCCTCCATCTACTTTTCTGTCCACAGTCCTTCTGAAAGCCTGAGGCTTCCAGAGATAACTCATCTACTCATGCATATTTAAATAAGTAATTCATGATCATTAAATCAAATATTTTTGAGTACCTCTTTTGAACTGGGCTTCATATTATCATCCCCAACTTCAAAGAATTTTAAGAATACACCCATTATCATAATGGTAGAATGGGTGTTATAGACTGACCATGAGCCCAGCTATGACCAAAGAATATGCTGCTTCTGCTCCACTCCAGTGCTACTAAATGCGCAGGATCATAGTAGGCACTACAGAAATAATTTTTGGAAAAGCAGCCATTAAAGTATTACTTTATTCCATTAGGTTATTTTGAGGATTCATAAAAAAATACAAAAGTGCTGGTGAATATTTAAATTCATCATAGAATTTCTTATATTAAAAATAAACTGAAGGTCAACCAAGGAAAAATTTAAAAGGTTAATAATGCAAGTATACAAATGAAAACACTATAATATTCCTATGATTTGTTGATCTAAAAGTGAAAGAACCATGTGGCAGCCTGGATGGGAAGGGAGTTTGGGGGAGAAAATGGATACATGTGAATGTATGGCTGAGTCCCTCTGCTGTGCACCTGAAACCATCACAGCATTGTTAATCAGATACACCCCAACATAAAATAAAAAGTTAAAAAAAATAAAAGAGTCAACCAAGTGCAGTATATGGCCCTTGTCTAAAAACAATTCAAAACAAGCCAACAGTACAAAGAAATTTTATGATAAGTGGGGAAGGATATATATATATACAGAACTTCCTCAACTTATATTGCTGGAATTCAATCTCAATAAACTCATCTCAAATAAGTTAAAATGCATTTGAAACACCTAAGCTACAAAATTAAACATGTTCAGAACACACGTTAGCCTTTATTGCAGCAAAATCAGTTAACACAAAGCCTAATTTATGATAAAGTACTCGATATCTCACACAATTTATTGAATACCCTACTGAAAACAGGAGGGTGTATAGGTACAGGTGGTTGGAAGTGCATCAGTTGAGTACCCCTGTGATTATGTGGCTGATTAGGAGCTGCATAGCTCAACTGGTAAAGAATCCGCCTGCAATGTGGGAGACCTGGGTTTGAACCCTGGGTTAGGAAGATCCCCTGGAGAAGGGAAAGGCTACCCACTCCAGTATTCTGGCCTGGAGAATTCCATGGACTGTATGTGTATAGTCCATGGGGTCGCAATGAGTTGGACAGACTTAGCAACTTTCACTTTCACTTTCAGGAGCTGCAGCAGCAATAGTCAGAGCCCAGCATTGCAGGAGAGTACGGTACAGCATATCACTAGCCTCAGACAAGATAAAAAATCAGATAAAATCTTCACACCATCGTAAAATTGAAAACATAAACTTAACCATCGAAAGTCAAGGAATATCTGTAATGAGGAATTAATTACCTTTAAGTTATTAGATGTGATAAAGACAATGTCTTTTTTAAGTCCTTGTTAGAAATTAAACTGAAGTTTTTATGGGTACAATACAACATCTTATATTATAAAACATTATAGTACAATATCTTTTATATATATTATATAAATAGCTTCTTTAAAATACTCCAGAAAAAGAAAAGTATATTTGTAGGTATAGAAGGCAGAACAGAACAATCAATACCTGGCAAAATGTTCCTAATTATTAAAACTGGGTAATAACTACATGTTGCTGCTGCTGCTAAGTCGCTTCAGTCGTGTCCGACTCTGTGCAACCCCATAGACGGCAGCCCACCAGGCCCCGCCATCCCTGGGATCCTCCAGGCAAGAACACTGGAGTGGGTTGCCATTTCCTTCTCCAATGCATGAAAGTGAAAAGTGAAAGTGAAGTCACTCAGTCGTGTCCGACCCTTAGCGACCCCATGGACTGCAGCCTACCAGGCTCCTCCGTCCATGGGATTTTCCAGGCAAGAGTACTGGAGTGGGGTGCCATTGCCTTCTCCAAATAACTACATGTAAGTTCCTTAAAATACTCTCTCCATTTTTTAATACATTTGAAAATTCCCATAATGTAATCTTTGGATAAAATAAAGTACAGTACTGCACCTTATAAACTTTCTAATATTGGTTTCCCATAACAGAAAACCCTGAATGAACTTTTTGGCTAACGCAATACAAAACTTAGGGTAACTGTGTTACAAAACTCAACTGAGAGAGAACCTGAAAATCCAACAAATACTTAGCCTTCATAGTCCCAATAACTTACATTTCTTTTATTGTTTTAAACTCTTACCATCATGTGCATGTGTGCATGCTCAGTCGCTTAGTAGCCTCTGACGCTTAGGGATCCTCTGTCGCCCACCAGGCTCCCCTGTCCAAGGGATTCTCCAGGCAAGAATACTGGAGTGGGTTGACACTGCCTCCTCCAGGAGATTTTTCCAATCCCAGGATCAAAAACCTGTGTCTCCTACATCTCCTGCACTACATGCAGATTCTTTACCACTGAGAATAAATCACTGTTTTTAATTAGTGATTTGAAATTTAGTGTTAATTTTCACTTTACTTGCTATGAAGTATGTGTGCACATGCACAGAATGAGAGAGAGAAAGAGAGAGAGATGGATGAATGGATATGTATATGTAACATGAAAGTTACCCAAAATGGAACTTTAGAGGCAAAAGGTAAATAGAGATCAAAATATTATATTCTATACAACTTTTCCAGGAGTACTCCAAAGTCCAAAGTTGCACTGATTATGGGTGGGTTCACACAGAGTTTTGCCTATGGGGGTACCAGTTGGAGATAATGGGAACAGTTAAGTCTAGAAAGTCAAGAACAGAAAGTCTAGAAATGACTGGGTCCCTCCAGAACATCAGGTTCTGCCTGTGCCCCATCCTCCTTAGCTTCAGTGCTCACTGAGCTCCCATAATACTATCTTCTCCCTTTGTATTCTCAGACATGGGAGTGAGCATGACTGGCTGCTTACAATTTATTGCTGGTTTCTTAGGGGCTCAAACATATTGGTGGCTCTTTAACCTTACCACAACTCCTATGAGTCCCCTCATTAAAACCTCTTAAATTGAACCATTTGAGTAAAATTCCTTTTCATGCTAAATTTACCAGTGAAGTAGTACAGCCTTATTGCACTTCCCAGGTATGTGTGTGTATATATACACATATACATATGTATGATGTGATGATCTGATATATACATATATTTTGAAATGATTACCATAAGGTTAGTTAACATATCTATCATCATATACAGTTACCATTTTTGTATCTGTGCTGAGAATACTGGGACTACCCTGGTGGCTCAATTGGTAAAGAATCTTAAGATTCATTCTCTTAGCAATTTTCAAACATACAGTGTAGTACTGCCAACTGTAGACACCATGCTATACACTAGATTCCAGAATTTATTCATCTTACAACTGAAACCTTGTACCCTTTCACCAGCAACACCCATTATTACAACTTAACCCATTTATCTATTAACAGACACCTAGGTTGTTTATACATCTTGGCTACTGTGAATAATGTTGAAATGAATATGGGGTCACAAATATCTGTTCCAGGTAGTGATTTCATTTCCTTCAGATATATTCCAAGAAGTGGGACTGCTGGATCACATGGCAGTTCTATTTTTAATTTTCTTAGGAAATTCCATACTGTTTTCCACAATGGCTATAGCTATTTATATTCCCACGAACAGTGGACTAGGATTTCCTTTTCTCCATATTGTCACCAACACTTGTTATGTATTGTCTTTTTAATAAAACTCTTCCTAAAGGTAGAAAATGATGGCTTATTGAGATTTTACATTTGTATTTCCCTAATGACTGGTGGAAGCAGTGTCAGACTTCATTTTTTGGGGCTCCAAAATCACTGCAGATGGTGACTGCAGCCATGAAATTAAAAGACGCTTACTCCTTGGAAGAAAAGTTATGACCAACCTAGATAGCATATTCAAAAGCACAGACATTACTTTGCCAACACAGGTCCGTCTAGTCATAGCTATGGTTTTTCCAGTGGTCATATATGGATGTGAGAGTTAGACTGTGAAGAAAGCTGAGCGCCGAAGAATTGATGCTTTTGAACTGTGATGTTGGAGAAGACTCTTGAGAGTCTCTTGGACTGCAAGGAGATCCAACCAGTCCATTCTGAAGGAGATCAGCCCTGGGATTACTTTGGAAGGACTGATGCTAAGGCTGAAACTCCAGTACTTTGGCCACCTCATGTGAAGAGTTGACTCATTAGAAAAGACTCTGATGCTGGGAGGGATTGGGGGCAGGAGGAGAAGGGGATGACATGGCTGGATGGCATCACTGACTCGATGGACGTGAGCCTCAGTGAACTCCGGGAGTTGGTGATGGACAGGGAAGCCCGGCGTGCTGCAATTCACGGGGTTGCAAAGAGTCAGACACGACTGAGCGACTGAACTGAACTGAACTGAATGACTGGTGATGCTGAGCATCTTTCCATGTACTTGTTCTCTATCTGTATGTTTTCAGAAAAATGTCTATTCAGGTCCTTTGACTTTTTTTTTAATGGGATTATTTATTTTTTGAGTTGTATGAATGTACATCATGGGAAATGCAGGGCTTGATGAAGCACAAGCTGGAATCAAGATTGCAGGGAGAAATATCAATAACCTCAGATATGCAGATGACACCACTCTTATAGCAGAAAGAAACCAGGAACTAAAGAGCCTCTTGATGAAGGTGAAAGAGGAGAGTGAAAAAGCTGGCTTAAAATAGCATTCAAAAAACAAAGATCATGGCATCTGGTCCCGTAACTTCACAGCAAATAGATGGGGAAACAAAGGAAATGGTGACAGACTTTATTTTCTTGGGCTCCAAAATCACTGCAGATGGTGATTGCAGCCATGAAATTAAAAGACGCTTGCTCCTTGGAAGAAAAGTTATGACCAATCTAGATAGCATATTCAAAAGCAGAGACATTATTTTGACAACAAAGGTCCATCTACTCAAAGCAATGGTTTTTCCAGTAGTCATGTATGGATGTGAGAGTTGCATGATAAAGAAAGTTGAGCGCTGAAGAATTAATGCTTTTGAATTGTGGTGTTGGAGAAGACTCTTGAGAGTCCCTTGGGGTGCAAGGAGATCCAACTAGTCAATCCTAAAGGAAATCAATCCTGAATATTCATTGGAAGGAATGATGCTGAAGTGGAAGCTCCAATACTCTGGCCACCTCATGCGAAGGGCTGACTCATTAGAAAAGACCTTGATGCTGGGAAAGATTGAAGGCAGGAGGAGAAGGGGATGACAGAGGATGAAATGGCTGGATGGCATCACTGACTCAAATGGACCTGAGTTTGAGCAAGCTCCAGGAGACGGTGAAGGATAGGGAAGCCTGTTGTGCTGCAGTCCATGGGTTGCAGAGTCAGACGTGACTGAGCGACTGAATAACAACAATGAATTCCTAATATTTTGGGGGTACTAACCCATATCTGACATATGATTTGTAAAAATTTATTCCCACTTGGTAGGTTGCTTTTTCATTTTGTTGATTGTTTCCTTTGCTGTATAAAAGCTTTTTACTTTAATGTAGTCTCATTTGTTTATTTCTGCTTATGCAAAATGTATACCTGTTGATGTATGCAACAATAATGCTTTTTTTTAATGTATTTATTTTTCATTGAAAGATAATTGGGCTTCTCTGATGGCTCAGTGGTAAAGAATCTGCCTGCAGTGTAGGAGACAAAGGAGATGTGGGTTCAGTCCCTGTGTTGGGAAGATCCCTTTGAGAAGGAAGAAAGGATAAATGCTTTACATTATTGTGTTGGGTCATAATGCTTTTTTTTTTTTTTCTAATTTTATTTTATTTTTAAACTTTACATACTTGTATTAGTTTTGCCAAATATCAAAATGAATCCGCCACAGGTATACATGTGTTCCCCATCCCGAACCCTCCTCCCTCCTCCCTCCCCATACCATCCCTCTGGGCCGTCCCAGTGCACCAGCCCCAAGCATCCAGCATCGTGCATCGAACCTGGACTGGCAACTCGTTTCCTACATGATATTTTACATGTTTCATTGCCATTCTCCCAAATCTTCCCACCCTCTCCCTCTCCCACAGAGTCCATAAGACTGTTCTATACATCAGTGTCTCTTTTGCTGTCTCGTACACTGGGTTATTGTTACCATCTTTCTAAATTCCATATATATGCGTTGGTATACTATATTTATGTTTTTCCTTCTGGCTTACTTCACTCTGTATAATAGGCTCCAGTTTCATCCACCTCATTAGAACTGATTCAAATGTATTCTTTTTAATGGCTGAGTAATACTCCATTGTGTATATGTACCACAGCTTTCTTATCCATTCATCTGCTAATGGACATCTAGGTTGCTTCCATGTCTTTGCTATTATAAACAGTGCTGCGATGAACATTGGGGTACACGTGTCTCTTTCCCTTCTGGTTTCCTCAGTGTGTATGCCCAGGAGTGGGATTGCTGGATCATAAGGCAGTTCTATTTCCAGTTTTTTAAGGAATCTCCACACTGTTCTCCATAGTGGCTGTACTAGTTTGCATTCCCACCAACAGTGTAAGAGGGTTCCCTTTTCTCCACACCCTCTCCAGCATTTATTATTTGTAGACTTTTGGATCGCAGCCATTCTGACTGGTGTGAAATGGTACCTCATAGTGGTTTTGATTTGCATTTCTCTGATAATGAGTGATGTTGAGCATCTTTTCGTGTGTTTGTTAGCCATCTGTATGTCTTCTTTGGAGAAATGTCTATTTAGTTCTTTGGTCCATTTTTTGATTGGGTCGTTTATTTTTCTGGAGTTGAGCTGTACGAGTTGCTTGTATATTTTTGAGATTAGTTGTTTGTCGGTTGCTTCATTTGCTATTATTTTCTCCCATTCTGAAGGCTGTCTTTTCACCTTGCTAATAGTTTCCTTTGACATAGTCAAGTTTCTCTACAGGTATTGTTATAGAGCCCTCATTGTTTGGGGAGGGAGCAAAACAATGAATGAAGGTATTCTACAACTCAAATTAATACTATTTAGAAGGTCAAAATTTCAATTCTCATGAATTAGATGACTCTTGTTGTATGAAAATAATAGGTAAATTTTTGTTACTTTTTTCTTCAGCATTTTATACCCATTCTTCAAAGTTCTTTCAAACTTTCATCTACTTATCATATTGAGATGATAGGCATGGTGATATACCCTAATATTAAAATAATTTAACAAGAAACTTCTTATAGTATAAGCACCAGGTGTTTCAATATTTTTGTTCACTGATGCAAAAATTCCATCTATATTCAGCCAAAGTAGAAGGGATTGTAACACTACAAAAGCAGTATATCTAAACGGGTAATATAACAAAAAGCTCTTCAACTTTTGCAAAGAAAACAATGAAAGAAATTACACTGTCAAGTGATACTTTTAAAGACTACAAATGACTACAAAATCATTTCTTATACTTTTGGTAAAAGCCTTAAATACCACAAAGTCTTCTCTTCCACCATGCAGACAAATAATTAAAACAACTTGCTCTCCAGAATTTCCAGAAGAAATGAAATGCAGTTTATTTCAGAACACCATCTATACAAAGAGTATTAACTAATTATGAAGGTACCAATGATGGTGTACAATGCTAAGCCTAATAATTCATTCAGTGACAGATGTCTTACATCTCAATTATAGCAAATCTTCCTATTCAAGTATATACTAGAAATTTATTTATGTTTTGGCCACCACTGACCACCAGGGAAGTCCAAAATTTCATATATTAATAATTCTGTGGGGCTTCCCTGCTGGTGCAGTGGTTAAGCATCCACTTGCCAATGCAGGGCACAAAGGTTTGATTCCTGGTCAGGAAAGATCTCACATGCTATGAAACAACTAAGCCCATGCACCACAACGACTGAGACCAACTGCCACAACTACTAAAGCCCACACACCCTAGACTGTACTCTGTAACAAGAGAAGCCACTACAATAAGAAGCCCCGAGCACCACAGCTAGACAGTAGCCCCACTCTCTACAACTAGAGGAAGCCTACATGTGGCAACAAAGACTTAGTACAGCCAAAACTAAAATATATTTAAAAATGTGTTTGTCAGTTATTTTTAACCATGTATGTACATTATTAACCAGACAGAAATACATATATATATATAAATCACTTAATAATTACTTAAGCAATGTATATAACACTGAGTTCAGTGGAGCACAGATTCAAAAATTTAACACATGGTTATTAATCAATTTGAACACTAGGCAAAACAAAGATAACTGTGCTAAGTTCTTTAGTTGTGTCTGACTCTTTGCAACCCCAAGAACTGTAGCCTTCCAGGCTCCTCTGTTCATGGTATTTCCCAGGCAAGAATACTGGAGTGGGTTACCATTTCCTCCTCCAAGGGATCTTCCTGACCCAGGGATCAAACCCTTGTGTTTTACATCTCCTGTATTGGCAGGTGGGTTCTTTACCACCAGTGCCCAACAAGATCTAAAGGAGTATATCTAGAAAAAACATTCTGGCTTCACATCTCAGGGAAACAAAAGAGTAGGATGAATTTCCAAGGTGAGGAGAACACTTGCATTACCAGGTCAAGAATCCCTTCTTTAAATCAACACAACAGGCTAGACAGACTGGCAGCCAGAATATCCCTGGGTCCAGTTTGGCTGCAAGGAGAAGCAGGGGAGGCGAGGCTCAACGATGAAACCCCAAATAGGAGAAGTAGAGAGAAGCTAGGAGAAGACTGAGAATCTCTGCATCATTAGTTTCCCTGCCATGTGGATTTCTTCTGCTCAGGTAATACAACCAAAAGAAATGTTACATATAAAAGTAATGTCATAAACATGAAACCATAAAACTCCTAGAAGAGAAAACAGGCAAACCAGTCTTTGACATTAATCATAGAAATAGTTTCTTGGACCAGTCTCCTAAGGCAAAATAAATAAAAGCAAAAAAAAGCAAAAAGGACCTAATTAAACTTAAAAGCTTTTTCACGGCAAAGGAAACCATTGACAAAACGAAAAGACAACCTATGAGAAGGGATAAAATATTTGCAAATGATGCATATGACAAAGGGTTAATATCCAAAACATACAAACAGCTCATACAACTCAATATCAAAAAACCAAACAATCCAAACAAAAAACTCCCAGAAAATTTGAATAGACATTTTCCCAAAGAAGACATGCAGATGGTTTACAGGCACATGAAAATATGTTCAGCACCAGTAATTATTAGAGAAACGGAGATCAAAACCCAAATGAGGTCTTCACCTCATACCTCACACACACTTTTTGATGACTATCATCAAAAAGTCTACAAATAGGGGACTTCTCTAATGGTCCAGCAGCTAAGACTCCAAACTCCAATGCAGCAGTCCTGGGTTTTATCTCTGGTCAGGGAGCTCGATCTCGCAGGCTGCAGCTGAAGATCCCACATATCATGAAGAAGATGCAAGATCCTGTCTGCCGCCACTAAGACCCAGCACAGACAAATAAATTAATAATTATTAACAATAAAAAAAGTCTGTAAGAAACAAGTGTTGGAGAGCAATGTGGAGAAAAGGGAAGCCTCCTATACTGCTGGTGGGAATGTAACTATGTCACTATGGAAAACAGTATGGAGTTGCCTTAAAAAAACTAAAAATAGAACTACCATATGATCCACAAATTCCACAGAAAAGATACATGTACCCCAATGATCACAGCAGCAATATTTACAACAGCCAAAGACACAGAAGCAACTCAAGTGCCCATCGGTAGACAACTGGATTAAGAAAATGTGATACATGGAACTTCCCTGTTGGTCCAGTGGTTAAAAATCCACCTGTCAGTGCAGGGGACATGGATTTGAACCCTTGTCTGGGACGATCCCATGTGCCGTGAAGCAACTACGCCTGTATGCCACAACTACTGGGCCCAAGTGTCACAACTACTGAAGCCTGTGCTCCACAAGAAAAGCCACTTCAGTGAGATGCCTGTGCACTGTAACTAAAGAGTAGCGCCCACTTGCTGCAACTAGAGGAAGTCCACATGCTGCAACAAAGTCCCAGGGCAACCAGAACATAAAATAAAAAAACAGAAGATGTGATACATTACACACACACAAGCATACTCTCATAATGGAGAGAAGGATGAAATACTACCATTTGCAGCAATGTGGATGGACCTAGAGAATATTATGTTCAGTGAAATGAGCCAGAAAGAGAAAGACAAATGCTATATATTACTTATATGTAAAAAAATAATACAAATGAATGTACTGTATATACAAAATGGACTCATAAATACCAATCTGTGAAAAACAAATCTGTAGTGACCAAAGGGGAGAGAGAAAGGTCGAGAGGGACAAATTAGGGATATGAGATTAATAGATAAAAACTACTATATACTAATGAGATAAGCAACAAGGATATACTATATAGCACAGGGAATTATACTCATTATCTTATAATAACTTATAATGGAATACAATCTGCAAATACACTAAACCATTATGCTATGTACCTAAAACACAATATTGTAAATCAACCATACATCAGTAAAAATAAAATAATATTTTTTGTAGAAACAGTGTCATAAAGAGAATGGTATTAGTTTAGAACAATAAGCCTCTCTGAGGTGATCTTTTGCAAATAGTAGGCTTAAGAAAAATTTTCCCCATTGAATGATGAATAGTTTTTTTTTTTTAAATCAATGTTACAAATATAAAGAAGAAAGAAAAATAGAAATCAAAAGGAAAAACACACATGAAAAAAAAATACCCATGAAGCAGATGAAAATCATAGTTAAATAGTTAGCTATAAATTTAAATTTTAATTACCTCTGTGACACAAGACTGTGAAGAAAGCTGAGCACCAAAGAATTGATGCTTTTGAATTGTGGTGTTGGAGAAGACTCTTGAGAGTCCCTTGGACTGCAAGGAGATCCAACCAGTCCATTCTGAAGGAGATCAGCCCTGGGATTTCTTTGGAAGGAATGATGCTAAAGCTGAAACTCCAGTACTTTGGCCACCTCATGAGAAGAGTTGACTCACTGGAAAAGCCCCTGATGCTAGGAGGGATTGGGGGCAGGAGGAGAAGGGGATGACAGAGGATGAGATGGCTGGATGGCATCACTGATTCGGTGGACATGAGTCTGAGTGAACTCTGGGAGTTGGTGATGGACAGGGAGGCCTGGCGTGCTGCGATTCATGGGGTCGCAAAGAGTCAGACATGACTGAGCAACTGAACTGAACTGAACTGATGACACAAGACAAATAAAGCAGAGATAGAGAAATTTAATGAAGCTATAGAAAAAAAAAAAAAAAACACGAAATTAAAGATGAATTGACAGGTCAGAGAACTAAAAGAAAAATAAACACCACTGAAATGAAGACCAAATGGAAGCAGAAATAAAAACAGGCACTGCTAAAAAATAAAGTACACACAGGACATGATTGAAAGAAAATTTTCAAAGGGAATGAACAGACCAAAAAAGTTTTTAGAGAAAAAAATAAATTATGAAAGAAAATGACAGAAAATACAAATGATAGAGATGATAAGCCAAGATGAATCAACAAACATAAGCATACCTGGTGGTTTAATTTTAAAAAGTGAAAGAATTGAAAAACTGTTCTCCATAGTAAATTTTCCAGAAATGAAAAAAAAATGTAAACTAGAGATTAAAATAATATAGCACATCCAGGAAAAAGACATAGAAGCATCAACACTAAGACATATTCCAGTACTAGACGGCCAAAAGGGTAGTGAGACCAAAAAAAAAATCAATCATCCCTAAGGAGAAAAAAAACCCAGAATATCTACAGCAAACAGTGAAGGAATGCCTAGAACATCAGCCAGAAAAGAAAGTGAGACTGAGGAATTTCTTACCCAGCCAATTTGTCATTTAGGATAAACTCTGTGTAAAGACATTTTTAAAATGTAAGAACCTAGGAAACTGGTTTCCCATGAGCTCTTCTAAAAAATTTTAAAAAGTTAACTTCAACCAAAGAATACTATACAGAAACAAGAGAAGGGAAGCAATGAAATTACTTAGTGTTTTAATAATCTGCATATAGAAGAGAAAGTAACAGCTATAGACAACAACAACACAGAAATTACATACTTATCAAGAGGTAAGAGAGGAAAAAGGCAAACCTCATTTAAAGTTGGGAAGGAAAATAATCTAAGTATATAGTAGGAATAAATTATAAGTATTTTTTAAAATCCAAAGGTGACATCAAGAAAAATAACCAATTACTATGATATGCTGAGAAAGAAGGTAGAAAGGGAGAAAAATGAACTACACCAACTATCACTACACTGGGAATTAGAAAATGTTGTCTAATAAAATAGAGATCCAAGTAATATAAGCTATAGTTATATATACTACCAGTGAATTCAAACTCTATACCTTTTGAATAACTAAAAACTCATTCTAAACAGGAAGAAAATGTAAATCACATGTTTATTAGCTCACACAAAGATTGTATAGTAACATATTTTTAGGAACAGAAATGATAACAAATACTATGATGACAGAATTAAGAGCAAACATAGCTCTAAAGTCAATGAATGAAAGTGAGCTTAATAATTCTTAAGAAAAAAGACAACTGATTCACAAAGTGAAATCTAAGACTTAAAAATTCATCTAAAGAAGTGTCTCAAAAAATGGTGAAAATAGAAAGATAGTTAAAAAGTATGCTAAAAAAAAAAAAAAAAAAAATATGGTCCGAAAGAAATAGAGCTTCTCCGGTGGCTCAGAGGTAAGGAATCCGCCTGCAATGCAGGAGACACAGGTGTCATCCCTGGGTTGGGAAGATCCCCTGGAGAGGGGAATGGTAACCCACTCCAGTATACTTGCCTGGAGAATTCCATGGACAGAGGAGCCTGGCCAGTTACAATCCATGGGGTTGCAAAGAGTCGGACATGACTATAGTAACTTAGCATACACACACACATAGCAGAAATTAATACAGCATTGTAAATGAACTGTACTTCAATAAAATAAAAAAATTTTAATTTAATTAAAATTAAAGAAATAGTTATTGGGATATTACACAGTTGTTGGATAATCACACAACTGTGGATAATCCCACAGTTGTTGGGATTAAATTTAGAGTATAAAGTGAAGTGAAGTCACTCAATCGTGTCCGACTCTTTGCGATCCCATGGACTGTAGCCTACCAGGCTCCTCCATCCATGGAATTTTCCAGGCAATAATACTGGAGTGGGTTGCCATTTCTTTCTCCAGGGGATCTTCCCGACCCAGGGATTGAACCTGGGTCTCCCGTATAGCAGGCAGATGCTTTACCATCTGAGCCCCCAGGGAAGATTGTCAAATTTAGAGTATAAAATGAAAGAATTAACTAATTTTATAATACAGGTATTTTATAATGATAAAGAGTATAATACCAAATGAAGATTTAACAGTAAGATTAAGATTTATGCTCCCAGTACTATGGTGGTTTAGATATTCTAAAAATGCTTTCCTTTTCAAACACCTAAAAATAGTAATGCAGTGTACATCATGAGAAATGCCAGGATGGAAGAAGCACAAGCTGGAATCAAGATTGCAGGGAGAAGTATCAATAATCTCAGATATGCAGATGACACCACCCTCATGGCAGAAAGTGAAGAAGAACTAAAGAGCCTTTTGATGAAAGTGAAAGAGGCGAGTGAAAAAGCTGACTTAAAACTCAACATTCAGAAAGCTAAGATCACGGCATCCAGTCCTATCACTTCATGGTAAATAGATGGGGAAACAGTGGAAACAGTGAGACTATTTTTGGGGGCTCCAAAATCACTGCAGATGGTGACTGCAGCCATGAAATTAAAAGGCGCTTGTTCCTTGGAAGAAAAGCCATAACCAACCTATGCTATGCTAAGTCACTTCAGTCATGTCCGACTCTGTGCGACCCCATAGACGCCAGCCCACCAGGCTCCCCCATCCCTGGGATTCTCCAGGCAAGAACACTGGAGTGGGCTGTCATTTCCTTCTCCAATGCATGAAAGTGAAAAGTGAAAGTGAAGTCTCTCAGTTGTGTCCGACTCTTAGCGACCCCATGGATTGCAGCCTACCAGGCTCCTCTGTCCATGGGATTTTCCAAGCAAGAGTACTGGAGTGGGGTGCCATTGCCTTCTCCTACAGCATATTAAAAAGCAGAGACATTACTTTGTCAACAAAGGTCCATCTAGTCAAAGCAATGGTTTTTCCAGTAGTCATGTATGGATGTGAGAGTTGGACTATAAAGAGAGCTGAGTGCAGGAGAATTGACGCTTTTGAATTGTGGTGTTGGAGAAAACTCTTGAGAGTCCCTTCAACTGCAAGGAGATCAAACCAGTCCATCTTAAAGGAAATCAGTCCTGAATATTCACTTGAAGGACTGATGCTGAAGCTCAAACTCCAATACTTTGGCCACCTGATGTGAAGAACTGACCCATTGGAAAAGACCCTGATCCTGGAAAAGACAGAAGGCAGGAGGAGAAGCAGATGACAGAGAATGAGATGGTTGGATGGCATTACCAACTCGATGGACACGAGTTTGAGCAAGCTCTGGGAGTTGGCAATGGACAGGGAAGCCTGGCATGCTGCAGTCCATGGGATGGCAAAGACCTGGACATGACTGAGTGACTGAACTGAAAAATAATAACCAGATAAAATACTATATTTTATTATAAAATGTAGAGCTGGCCTGAAGAAAAGTAAAAAAACTTTACAATGACCAGAAACAAGAGAGAAAGTCAAACTCAGAGTAACAAGTTAGTGATAAGGCTACAGGCCACATTGAAGGAGCCTGCAGACACCACCAACAGGGAACCTGAAGACTTAATAGTCAAGCAGAGCAATAGATATATACACAGTGAACAGTGGAAGTGAGGATCCTAAACAAAACGTGAGCCTAAGAAAGCTACAACATAAGTGAAAATGGGGAAGGGGTGACAATAGAGACAGAGTTATAAGCAAAAGGAAACCAGTTGGGAAGTAAGTAGATTTATACATGTTTGGTCAATTGCTTTGCCACAAGGGCACAAAGGTAATTTATGGAAAAGAATATATAGAGACTTTTCTACAAACGGTGCTGAATAACTGGATATCAGAGTGAAAGAAATCTGAACCTAGAACTCTCATCTCACCCCAGATAAAAAAATTAATTTGAGGTGAAAAATATATCAAAACACAAAAGCAAAAACTATAAAGCTTTCAGTACAAAACACAGGAGACCATATCTGTGATCTTGGGGTAAGAAAAGACTTATTGCTGACAACATAAAAAGCACTACAATAAACCTATTGTATAGCACAGGGAACTCTGCTTTTTTAATATGTAATATATCTATCCACTCTTTTTAGATTCTTTTCCCATATAGGTGGTCATTACAGTGTATTGAGTGGAGTACCCTGTGCTATAGGTAGATTTATTGTAGTGCTTTTTACGTTTTCAGCAGTAAGTCTTTTCTTGCCCCACAGATATGATCTCCTATGGTGGCTCAGATGGTAAAGAATCTGCCTGCAATGAAGGAAACTGGGTTTGACCCATGGGTTGTGAACCCCTAGAGAAAGGAATGGCTACACACTCCAGTCATCTTGCCTGAAAAATTCCATGGACAGAGGAACCTGGTGGGCTACAATCCATGAGGTTGCAAAGAGTCAGACACAACCAAGCAACTCACACACACACACAGACACACACGCATATAATGGAATCACTTTGCCGTACAGCAGAAACACAACACTGTAAATCAATCAACTATATTCCAATAAAAATTAATTTTAAAAAACCACTACAGTATAAGAACTGGATAAATTGGATTTTATCAAAATTAAAAACTTCTATTTATCAAGGGATATTTGGAAGGAAATTAAAAGGCATGGGTAGAGGACTTCCCTGGAGGTCCAGTGATTAAGACCATGCTTCCACTGCAGGGGGCGTGCCTTTGATCCCTGGTTGGGGAACTAAGATTCCACATGCTGTGCAGCACAGCCAACAAGTAAAATAAAAGGCAAGGTACAGACTAGGAGAAAAGACTCATAACTCACATATCTGACAAAGGTCATTTATGCAGAATATGAAAAGAACTCCTTCAAATCAGTGATAAAAGTAAAACACAGGTAAAGCATTAGTATAAGATTTATCTATCTCATGTAGAGAGATAGACAGCAAATAAGCACAGGGAAAGATGTCAACATCATTAGCCATTAGGAAGACACAAATTAAAATACAATGAGCTTCTTCTTGAAGATCTATTAATTGTGAGTAGCTAAAATGATATAAGCTGACAACATCAAATGTTAGCAAAGACTTCAAGCATAAAGAACTCTCATATATTGCTGATGGGTTGGGAAAAAAGTTGGGCAGTTTGGCAGTTTTCTTACAAAGTTAAACAGACACCAACCCTAAAACCAAGCAAGAGAATTGAATGCATGTCCAAAAAGGGACTTGTAGCAATGTTAATACCTACCATCTTTATTATGACTCCTAAATTAGAAGCAACACACATGTCCATCATTAAGTTAATAAATACGTAACACTCATAGATCAAAAGAATGTATATGAATCTCAAAAACATGTTGAACAAGAGAAGTCAGATACATATAAACTGTATTCCACTCAAAACAAGTTCCAAAAGACAGAAACGTAAGCTATGGTACTGACAGGGATTAGAACCCATTCAATGTATATAGTATTCCATGGTCCCATTTTGAGGAGGGATGAATAGAGCAGAGACAGAGAGAAAGAAGTTGTTGGGCAGAGGGAGGGCTCTTCTTTAGTGCCAAATGCCAGTCGATAAATCAACATTTTAACAACTATATGGCAAAATTTATTTTGAGCAACGATTATCTATGGATATTAAATCCAAGAGGAAAAAATGAATAAGAAATATATTTGTATGTCTTAACATTTCTTGTTAGCTGTTTGCTAAATAGGCAACAACTGAGAGAGGGGAAAATAATAACAATATATAGAGAAACTACAGCACTGACTAGCAATCAAAATTAATACTACCAGTGAGGGGTTGACAGATACAGTGTGTCTACAGAAGCAATATCCTGACAAGGACAGGGCCTTGATCTCACATACTAATCCAGACAGGACTAATCTAAATCCTGTCATGAGAAAATATTAAAAGAAATTGAGACATTCTATAAAATAAACAGCCCTATATTCTTAAAAGGGGGCTTCCCGGGTAGCACTGCTGCTGCTGCTGCTAAGTCGCTTCAGTCATGTCCGACTCTGTGCGACCCCATAGACGACAGGCCACCAGGCTCCCCCGTCTCTGGGATTCTCCAGGCAAGAACACTGGAGTGGGTTGCCATTTCCTTCTCCAATGCATGAAAGTGAAAGTGAAGTCGCTCAGTCATGTCCAAATCCTAGCGACCCCATGGACTGCAGCCTACCAGGCTCCTCCATCCATGGGATTTTCCAGGCAAGAGTACTCGAGTGGGGTGTCATTGCCTTCTCCCGGGTAGCACTAGTGGTAAAGAATCCACCTGTCAATGCAGGAGATGTAACAGATGCCGGTTCGATCCTTGGGTCAGGAAGATCCCCTGGAGGAGGGGATGGCAACCCACTCCAGTATTCTTGCCTGGAGAATCCCATGGACAGAAGAGCCTGGCAGGCCAGTCTACACTGTCACACAAAGTCAGACACGACTGAAGCAACTTAGCACGCATATTCTTAAACAAAACAAAACACTAGTGTCATGAAAGGCTGTGGAAATGTCCTACATTAAAGGAAAGAGATCATTAAATGCAAAAATTGATCTGGGACTGGATCTTGTGCTAAAAGAAAAACAATGCCATAAGGATATTACTAGAACCAGTGACAACTGATGTGTAGATTAAGGACTTCCCCAAATGGCTTAGCAGGTAAAGAATCTGCCTGCAGTGCAGTGGACACAGGAAATGCAGGTTCAATCACCGGGTCAGGAAGATCCCCTGGAGGAGGGTATGGCAACTCACTCCAGTATTCTTGCCTGATAAATCTAATGGACAGAGGAGCCTGGAGGGCTACAGTCCAAAGGGTTGCAAAGAGTTAGACATGACTGAATGACTAAGCACGCACACATGCATGCACACTTCCCCATGTAGATTAAAGAATTATATAGAACTTAAATTTCTTGAATTTGATAAATGTACTGTGGCTATGTTAGAGAATATCTGTGCACTTAAAAAATACATACTACACTGAAATATTCCATGTTAAAGGATCATGATATATGCAACCTACTTTCAAGTGATTCAGAAAAAAAAATAAATAAATAAACCCATGTATGTAGAGAGAGAAAGGGAAAGGGAGAGAGAAGTAAAAAAGTAAAACTTAAGTGCAAAATGTTTATAATTAAACTAGGTAAAAGGTATATGAAAGTTATTTCTATACTTTTCAGAATAACTTTTCTATAAATTAAAATTACTTCAAAATAAAATGTTAAAAAAAATTAAAAGAGAGCATCAAGTAACTATAAAAAAAGTACATTCTGGTAACAGAAATCAGATCACTGGTTGTCTAACTCAGGGGGAAGGTGTTGACTAAAAAGCAACCTATTCTGGAAAATGGAAGTATTTTATGTGCTGACTGACATGTCTGAAAAGAGAGGTATACATACATACGTATATATACGTATGTATATATATATACATACATAGCATATATACACAGCAGAATCCACTGAACTGTATATTTAAAACCTGTGCATTTTATTAAATTTAATTATACCTAAATAATTTTAAAAGCCATTAAGGAGACGTAAGGCTTGGCATGGGGAGAAAATCAATGATCAAAACTTATAATCATCAGCCTACCTAAAAATGAATTAGATGCTGCCCATGTGACCTGGAAAATGCTAAACCAAATATTTAACTTTGTCAATTCTCCCTAAAAGAATTTACCCACTATTTAGGTTTCTTAAAATTTCCAGAAATTAAGATTACCTGATTATTTAAAAATTTTTTCAACTAGCAAATAAGCTATCACAAACAACAATAACAACGAAAGGCAAAATGAGCCTCCAAAGGACTTCAGATAATGTAAGTCTGTTCTAGATATTTACAGAAATAAGAGATGGAATTAAAACATGGCAAGAAAAGGGATAGCAACAACATACCAGGCAGACAGAAATTGGATATACTATCTGACATTAGGAACAGAAAACAAAATGCTCCTATTCTTCAATTTCAAGAAAGGAAAGGACTGACTGTTCTTTGACATTAGTCAGCTAATCTCTAAAAACTATACTCTGAAATTCAGCAAGTTCTTAAATAATCCTGCTTTTTAAAAGCCTACAGACTTCCCCCAAACCAGATACAATACCAACTTTTCGCTTTGTTTAGAGAACCAGTCTAAGAAGCAAAAGAAGTCTAAGAAGTCTAAGTCTTCCTTGCTTAGCAAGTAATAAATTCAGCTTCCTTGTTTTAGACATACTGCATGGGTTTTGGTTGCCGGTACTTTCAGTGATGTCTCTTCCTTAAGAGAAATCAATAGATTAACTTAACAGTGAAACATAACAAAAGTTAACAAAACTATGGCTAAACAAAAATATCCAACTGAAGCAGAGAAATTTAAGGTAAGAAAATACAAAAAATGCAATAAGAGATATGTGAGACACTGAGAAAAGGTCCAGTGGATATAACTGGAGGCATGGAGAAGGAAATGGCAACCCACTCCAGTTTTCTTGGCTGGAAAATCCCATGGACAGAGGACCCTGGTAGGCTACAGTCCATGGGGTTACAAAGAGTGGGACACAACTGAGCGACTTCACTTTCACTTTTCACTTTCAAGGAGTATTAAGAAGGAGCAAAAATAGTAGTTGAAGAGATAATAACTGAGAATTATGCAGAGCTAATGAATGACATCAGTCCACAGATTAAGAAGCATAAATGCAAAGAAAACCACACATAGGCACATCATAGTCAAATTTTGGAGAGCTGAGCAAAGAAAAAACAAGAACAGCAAGGGGAGGAGAAAGACAACTTATAACAGCACCAAAAATATTAAACACCTAGGGGGAAAAGATAATTTATAGCAGCACCAAAAATATTAAATACCTAGGAATAAATTTAATGATATATGTGAAAAATTATATACTGAAAACTATAAAATTTTATCAAGGGACTTCCCTGACAGTCCAGTGGTTAGGACGCCATGCTCTCACGGTCATGAAGTTTGACCCCTCACCCGGAAACTAAAATCCCAGAAGCCGTGCATAGTGTAGCCAATAAACAATAACACAACAATGAACAAAAGAACTCAAAATACTTTATTGAAACAGAAATTAAATAAGGGGAAGATGATATAATAATTGAGGTGAAAGTAAAGAGATGGAAGAATAATTCACATTCATGGATTAAAATACTCTCTATTGTAAAGATATCAAATCTCTGCAAACTGACCTATATATGCAAAACAATCCTATTCATGATCCTAGCAACTTTTTTGTGAAAACTGAATAATGAGTTGTAGAATTTAAGGGCAATGCAGAAAGTCAACAATAGAAAAAGCAATTTTGAAAAAAAGAACAGGGTTGAAAAACTTATACTAAAATATCTATTATAAAGTTATAGTAATTAAGAAGTATGGTACTGTCACGAAGATTGGCAATCGTTCAAACAGAAAAAAGAATCTACACCTACACAGTCCCATATGGTAGCCACTAAACATATGTAGCTATTTAAATAAATTAAAATTAGTTAAAATAAAAAATTCAGTCCTTTTGAGCACTTGCCATATTTCAACATCTCAGCAGCCAGCTATTAAATTGAATAGTACATATACTAACATTTCCATCATGGCAGAAAGTTCTATTCAACAGCACTTATAATAGAGAGATACACATAGAATTACTTGATTTATAACAAATGTGACACTCTAGTGCAGTGGGGGAAAGCTGGTCTTTTTAATAAATTGTGATAGTGCAATTTTATGTTCATATATAAAAAATTAAATAAATAAATGACCTATTAATCCACCATCACCTCTACCTTACACCTAGGGTCCCCAACCTCTGGGATTTAATGCCTATATGATCTGATGTGGAGTTGATGTAATAATAATAGAAATAAAGTGCACAACAAATGCAGGGCTCTTGAATCATCCCCAAATCATTCCCTCCCCCTACCACCATGTTCTGTGGAAAAACTGTCCTCCATGACACTGGTCCCTGGTGCCAAAAAAGGTTGGGGCCACTGCCTTACACCATATATAAAAATCAATTCCAAGTAGACTGCAGGGAATTCCCTGGCAGTCCAGTGATTGGGGCTCCGAGCTTTCATTGCCCAGGGCCTGGCTTCAATCCCTGGTCCAGGGATTGAAGCTCCCGCAAGTCAAGCAGCCAAGCAAACCAACAAAAAAAACAAGTAGATTGTCATTCTAAATGTAAAAACGTAAGACAAAGAAGTTTTTAGACGAAAACACAGGAAAGTATCTTCACAACCTTATAGTAGACAAAGATTTCTTAAATAGGACACAAACAGTGTCAGCCATAAAACACAATACCAGTAAAGAATATTTAACAGGAAATTAAATTTGAGAATGTCTGCTTATCAAGGCATCATTAAGAGAGTGTAAAGGCAAGCCATAGCCTGAGAAAAATCATTTGCAACACAGATACCTGACAAAAGACTCATCCAGAATATAATCTGATAAGTCTCTACAAAACGGTAAGAAAAAGGCAGGCAGATAACCCAGTAGAAAAATGGATAAGACACGAACAAGCACTTAACAGAAGAGGATAGCCAAACGGCTAATAAGCATTATGAAAAGCTGTCAAGCTTCGTTTACCATCAGAAAAATGTACATGAAAATTCAGTGGATATCACTATATTCCTACAAGAACCTAAAATGAAATTACAGGTAAGCAAAACGAGGTATTGGTGGTACAAATGGAACTCTTACACACTGGGGACACAAGTATAAATCGGTAAAACCACTTTGAAAAATGTATGGTCAAGTTATGGGTTGAACTGTAACCCCAAAATTCATATGTTGAAGTCTTAGCACCCAGTCCCCCAAAATGTGAACTGATTTGGAAACAGAGTCACTGCCTATGTAATCCGGTCATTTAAGGTGGGCCTGAATCCAATTACAACTGATGTCTTTATAAGATGGGAAATTTTTGACACAAATAGAAGGAAGATGATGTGAAAAGACATTGGAAGAAGACAGCCAACACAAAGCCAAGAAGAGAGACCTGAACAGATCTTCCTCTCACAGTTCTGAGAAGCAATCAACTCTGCCAACATCTTGATTTTGGAATTCTAGACTCAAGAACTGTGAAAATAGTAAGTTTCAGTTGTTTAACCATCCCCCAACCCCAGTCAATACTTCATTTTGATAGTACTGACAGATTAACACAGGTGGCATCTACTTAGTGGAATATATGCATATTTATAACCCAATGATTCCTCTTCTTGGTATATGCACAATAAAAATGTGTATATATTTTTACCAATAGTCTAAGAATGTTCACAGCACTGTTATCTTTAAAAGCCTCAAACTAGAAACAACCCAAGTGCTCATCAACAGTACAATGAATAAATAAATTATGGTATATTTACCCAATGGAATTTTATATAGCAATGGGAATGAACCAATTACAACTACATGCAACAATACTGAAGGATCTTGCATTGATGGTGAATGAGAAAAGTCAGACACAAAAGAGTACAAATTGATGATTCAGTCCAGTTCAGTTGCTCAGTCATGTCCGACTCTGCAACCTCATTGACTGCGGCACTCCAGGCCTCCCCGTCCATAGCCAACCCCCGGAGTTTACCCAAACTTATGTCCATTGGATGATTACAATAATACAGTTGAACATGTAAAAGTAATGTGTGGCATAATAAGTCAGGATGGTGATTACATTTGGAAAGGAGGCAGCCAGTAGGGATTGTGAGAGGGCAAAAGGAAGGTTTCTGGGATGCGGGTAATGTTCTACTTTGTGATTTTGGTGAATGGGTATCTTCAAGTTGTATGTTTATGATCTGCACATGCTTTTCCATATACTTTATTCATCATTTAAAAAGTTCTTTAAAAACTGAATATGTGAGTAAATAGATTAGAACAGTTCAGTCATATATATGAGAGATTTTTAAAAACAACCATAATGTAACACAGATAATGAGACATTAATGGAAGCATAGGACAAAGAGAAAAGGTCAAGTATAAGTCTAACTGGAGTAGCAGAAGATACTGAAGAGAATGAGTAAGAATTGATATTTGAAGACTGAAAATTTCCCAGAATCAACATGACACAAATCCCACATTAAAAATGTAAAATACCAACCAGGATAAATAAAAAGCAAATCATATAGAATAAATTATAGTGCAACTGTAGTACTCCAAAGACAAAGAGAAAAATAAAATCAGATACAGATAAAAGACAGATGATTTATTAAGGCATGAAAAACACATCCATTTCTGTTTTTTGGACTTTTTTCTCATGTAAAAGTCAAAAAGAGTAATATGATGAACACACTATAATACCACTCAAATGTTCACAGTGTTAATATTTTGGCTGACCCCTCAGAGTTTCTCTAAACAAATACACGCCTTTCCTTTTTGGGAAAATGTAGAAGATAGGCTTTAGATAGCAGGATTCTTTATCCCCAAATTCTTTATCATGCATTTCCCAGGAACAAAAACATTATTCTGTTCAACTATAACACTATCACTATCTATAATTTGATAACATCACTCTAATAGAGTCCAGTTGAAGTTTTCCCAGTTAACCCAAAAATGTCCTCTAAAGCTTTTGTTTCTACTTATTCAGGATCTAGCTATTATTTCATGATCCAGTAAAAAAAAAAAAAAAAAAAAAATCAAATCAATGGGAAGACAGACTGTGTATACACAAAAAATTTTTTTCATTGTTGTTTAGTCGCTCAGTCACATCTGACTCTTCGCTACTGAACAACAATGAAAAAATTATACACACACACACATAAACACACATGACAGATTTATCATTTTACCATGTCTTGAAAAAAGTACTTACCTGCCATCTCTTCTCAGGGCAAAAGTGATGCCATCTTTCTGGAAAGGAAGTAGCTTTGCTCTTAGTTTGTCAGGCAAAAAATCCAGCTGTTTATAAGATTCACTTGTCGAACAAGAAATTTGAGGTGTAAGAGACTTTTTTATGTTATGACCTCTGGACATGATGATCCTAAAAACAAAACAAAACAAAAATCACAAGGGAAGGGGTGAAGGAAATAGATATTACTAAGTGTATTAGAAAATTAAAGATAAATAATAATAGTAAAGTACTTATTAGTAGTCTTGATATACCAGATATAAACTGGTTAAATCATGTTCTCAGAATAAGCAATTAAGAAAATACAAAGCACTGAATCCAAAAGCAATTACTTGTTCCACTGTCTAGGGACCAGCATTTTCTATTTCATTTATACTTCTATTAATAGTTGAGCCATAATGTAGCAATAACCCCTGTTATAAGCAATAAATGTATTACTGAAAAGTTATAAATCAACTAGAAATATATAATGAGATATATTATTTTTAAAATAAGGAATGAATTTGTTACAGAAATATGAAATTCCTTTTATAGTTGATCCTTTTGTAGATACTCATCTTCACATTATACCAGATTTTCTAAGAATGAAGTCAAATTCAATTTTATCATTTATTTATTTATTTATTTGGGCCTACCATGTGGCTTGTGGCATCTTGTTTCCCTGATGGATGGAACTTGGGCTCTCAGCGGTCAAAGTGGAGAGTTGTAACCACTGGACCCCCAGGGAATTTCCTAAATTGCACTTTAAAAATGGTAAGATACAAAGACACTAACTCCAAATTTATAATTATTAAATTAGCTCAATATTTTTAAATGAGATTTATTTTTAATATTAAAATGAATTCTTTAACCACTTGAATCCACAGTATAAACACAGCCTGATTAGCACCTTTCTCACCAGTGGGTTTCCACAGATATAGTTTTAATTTTCTAACATAAAAATTTCATATATCTTCAAATTCTTAGAACTCTGCAAGAAAAAAATCCTATTAAATCACTGAACTATAAAGCTTCTTTAATATGACACTTTGTATTTAGATTGCAACTTTCATCTATTTATAACCTCATTTCATTTTAAAAACAAATTTGCTTTAATTATCAATTACTTGCAGACTTTTAAACTTTAGCCTCCCACTCCCCTAAAAAAGTAATTAATCTCTGTGTATAATGTTTAAGAATATCAAAAATTTGACATATATTATTAACAAATAGGTACAACATGCCACAATCTAGAGAAGCAAGGATCACACCCCCACAGAGCTTACATTCTTGAGGGGTAGACTGAAATTAAACAAATAAACAAGGAGATTAATTACAGTATATAGTACCAGTATTCGGAGAAGGCAATGGCACCCCACTCCAGTCCTCTTGCCTGGAAAATCCCATGGGTGGAGGAGCCTGGTAGGCTGCAGTCCATGGGGTTGCTAAGAGTCAGACACGACTGATCGACTTCACTTTCACTTTTCACTTTCATGCATTGGAGAAGGCAATGGCAACCCACTCCAGTGTTCTTGCCTGGAGAATCCCAGGACGGGGGAGCCTGGTGGGCTGCTGTCTTTGGGGTCGCACAGAGTCGGACACAACTGAATCGACTTAGCAGCAGCAGCAGTACCAGTATTATGAAGGACCTTAAGAGGGTAATAGCTACTTTAGGCAAGCTGACTGGGAAAGTCCACTCTTAGGTGATGCTTGCTCTACAGTTTAAAGGATGTGAAAGAACCAGTCAGGTTCAGAGTTGATAGAAGAGCACTCCAGGTGAACAGAATGAGTGAAACGACCCTAATTTGAGAAAGGGTTTAGTGATTTCTAGAAACAGAAAGCAGGCCAATGAGGTTAAACCAAGGGACAGAATGGCATGAGATGAAGCTATGGAGATAAGCAAATGTCAAATCACAGAAGGCTGTCATAAAGACTTTGGATTCCACTTTAAGAATGAAGGTAAGTCGATGGAGATGTGTTGCCAAATATACTATTAAGCAGATAAAGCTATTTAAATGTAATTAAAATAAAAAATTAAATTCTTCAGCTCCATCCACCATGTTTCAATTCTCAACAGCCACATATGGCTAGTGGCTATCATACTGAATGGTTCACATACACAGAACACTTATTCTTCACTGAAAGTTGTATTGGATAGCAATCACTGGAAAGTTTTAAGCAGGGCAGGAACACAATCTGACTTATAGTGCAAAAACTACCAGATGAGGATAAAGCTGTCAATAGAAAGGCAGGGAGAAATGTTCTTATTGGACTTGGCCAGTCCACAAAGCCCATACTGCCTGAATTTAGAGGTGATTTATAACTCAGACCTGTTCTCAGAAGCAACACTGAGTCAGTATCCCCAGTACCTTGTCAGCAATAATAACAAAACTCTGAATAAAGAATAGAAAAATGGCTCAAAAGGAGGGAAAGCATGAAGCTCTTTATCATGCTGCAAAGCACATGGCAAAAATCATCTTAACAATGGAACTATGGAGATTTAGGAAATCTCTTAGAGGTAAAGCTAATAGGACTTGCTGATGGAGTACATGGGGAGAATGAGGGAAATGTGAAATCAAGATGTATGTTTAGTGTAATGGAGTTAGGCTGCACAAGTTACTTAAAAGGCTAACGAACAAATAGATTGGGAAGAAAAAAAAAATCAACAGATCTTTTAGGAATATATACAGTTAGAGATGATCACAAGATATGAAGTGGATATGTCAAACAGACTTGAAAATATATCAATCTGGAACTCTAGGGAGAGAACAAGGGTAGATACATACTGGGAGTCAACTTGGGATAGTAAACCTGTATCATTTTTTGCAGCCACCCAATATCTGGGACCCCTGCTATATTTAGAAATTTCCTTACATTACATATATGAGTGGGAGTCAGATATCACCTTCCAAAAATAAAGCTGGAAATTACAGATTCTTGCTCTCCCAACTTGCCTTACACTTATAGATTTTGCTAATCAGATATACCCATTTCAGTCTTTAACCTAGAAAGTAAAAATTCAAAAACATTGGAATTAAGTGAAATTTACTCTGGTAAGGGCAGTAGCAGCATAAAGAGTCATGTCCACTTTCCAGAAGGAATAGAGGCTTAGAAACCTTTAGGGTAAGTGGCACAAGGGATACCATGTTTTAGTGATGGACACTGGCAAGAAGCTAAGAAAAATACACAAAAATCATTTTACTACCTATTATCTTTGCTTTTTAATATTGTAAAAAAAATTTAACAAATACTCCACACACAAAAAAAATCCACTATGTTGAGGTCACATTGCAACTTTTATGAGGACTGAATCAGGCACTGTTATTAGTAAAAATAAACAATGAAACTAAAATAATCTTAATAAAAAACTGTTCTAATAGAGTAACAAGAGAAAAAATAATTATTCAATATGAAGATGGAAGAACTCTGAAACAGTACAGCAATGTTTAGAAAAAATTAAACTAAAATTATGAGTTGGCTCACTGATAATTCAAATAGGTACCTGAATGCATAAGGAACTTAAAAATGTAGCAGTACAATCTAATTAATAGAAAAGGAATGTTTACTTAATACTCAAAAACACTTTTCGAAAGCCCTTTCCCATTTATACTATCTTTCTAAAAGAAGTACTAATACTTCTTGGTTGTAAAACTTACTATGAAGCCACATAATGAAGTCAGTGTAGTACTAGCATAATGATAGACAGAACAATGGATTAGAATTCAGAGTCCATAATTAAACACTTAAGAGTCAACTGATTTTTGACAAGGGTATCAGAATAATTCAAGAGAAAATGAATAATCTTTTCAAGAAATAGTGCTGGGACAACCAGATGTTCATATTCACATATAAAAGTGAAACCAGACCCCTAACTCACACCATACACAATATAAGTAAAAATGATCAAGGGCTAAAACTAAAAAACTGTTAAAAGAAAGCATAAGAATAAATCTTGGTGACCGTGAGTTATGCAATGGTTTCTTAGATACAATGCCAAAAATAAAAGCAAAGAAGAATAGATAAAATAGATTTCACCAAAATTTAAAACTTTGGTGTTGCAAATAATACCATCCAAAAAGTGAGGGCAATCCACAAAAAGGGAGAAACGATCTGCAAACTATATCTAACAAGGGACTTAAATCTAGAATATACAAAGAACAATTATAACTCAATGAAAAAAAAAAAGACAACACAATTTTTAAACGGGCAAAAGATCTGAATAGACATTTCTCCAAAGAAGATACACAAATGGCCAATAAGCACACAGAACAACATTCAACATCATGAATATTAAGAAAATGGCAAATTAGGACCACAGCAAAACATCACTTTATACTTATTAGGATGGCTAATGTAAAAAAGATAGATGACAAGAAGTTTGGCAAAGTGTGGAGAAAATTAGAACCCTCAAACACTGATTGTAGAAATGTATACAAGTGTAATCATTGTGAAAATCAATATAGCAGTTCATCAAATGTGAAACATAATTGCTATCAAACCTGCAAATTCTACCTCTAGGTATACACCCAAGATAAATGAAAATATACATCTACATAAAAATTCACATACAAACTTTCATAGCAGCATTATTCATGATAGTTAAAAAATAAAAACCTAAATGTTTATCAACTGATGAACTGATAAAGAAAATATAGTATATCCATGCAATGGAATATTATTTGACAGTAAAAAATGAATAAAATATTAATACATGCTACAACATGGGATGAATCTTGAAAACATGCTAAGTGACAAAAGCCAGTCACAAAGAACCACATACTGTGTGATTCCATTTTTACGAAAAATCTAGAAGAAGCAAATCCATAGAGACAGAAAGTAAATGAGTGGTTACCTAGGGCAGGAGTCAGGGGAGTGTGAGGAGGGTAGGAATACAGGGTAGCAGAATAAAGAGCAACATCAAATGATTACTGGGTTTCTTTTTAGAGTGAAGAAAATATTAAAAAATTAGATCATGATAATGGTCCTACAACTCTGAATATATCAAAACCCACAGAACTGTAAAATGAATGAATTTTGATTTTATTTTTGGGTGAATTTTATCTCAATTAGGCTGCTTTTTAAAAAAAACAGCATTGTAAAAACCTCAATCAATGTAATTTTCAAGAATAAAAAAATAAAGAAGAAAATTTATATGGTAATCTTAATGGTACAGGGAGAGAAGCATTTGATAAAATTAAAGATCTGTTCAGAGGAAAAGCTCCCTGACACAGGAAAAACAGAAGAAGACACTTCATATGATGAAAAGATTTTACCAAAAACCTTCAGTGAACATCTTAAGGTAAAATATTGACAGCTTTCCTTGCAAGGTCAGAAAAGTCACAAAAATGCTTACTATCTCAAGTTTTATTTAACAATGGAAATCAATTGAATAAGGCAAAAGAGGAGAAAAAAAATTGTTAATTCACACATGACATAGGATTATGCACAGAGAATAAAAATAATCTACTAGGAAATTTATAAGCAAATTTAGTAAAGTAGATGAATAGATGACCAATATACAGAATCCCTTATGTTTCTCTTCATAGGTAAAAATGAGAAAATAAAATGTTAAAATTGATACCATTCTTAAAAACATCAAGAAATTCAAAGATCAGAAATAAATCTAAAAAAGGATGCACAGACCTGTGTATGGAAACTATAAAAGATTTCTTTAAAAGAATGTGTAAAACAAAGAACTGATAACCCTGTTACTAGATTGGAACTGATAAGAGTATCAACAAACTCTTCAGATGATGCTTATGCCACTGAAACAACACAAACAGTGAAAATTGGCCCTGGGGCTTCCCTGGTGGCTCAGAGGATAAAGCATCTGCCTGCAATGCAGGAGACCAGGGTTCGATCCCTGGGTTGGAAAGATCCCCTGGAGAAGGAAATGGCAACCCACTCCAGTATTCTTGCCTGGAGAATCCCATGGACAGAGGAGCCTGGTGGGCTACAGCCCACAAGGTCGCGAAGAGTTCAACACGTTGAGTGACTTCACTTCCTTTCTTTATTTCTTTCTTTAATTCTGAAGGTGGGGAAAGAATATTTCTGGAGTGTCTGTTTTGTGCCAAGAACTTGAACATATGCTATCTCATGTAATTCTGCTAAGAACCCTATGAAATAAGTATAGTTCAGTTGGTAAAGAATCTGCCTGCAATGCAGGAGACCCGGGTTCAATTCTTGGGGTGGGAAGATCAGCTGGAGAAGGGATAGGCTACCCACTCCAGTATTCTTGGGCTTCCCTTGTGGCTCAGCTGGTAAAGAATCCACTTGCAATGTGGGAGACCTGGGCTCAATCCCTGGGTTGGGAAGATCCCCTGGAGAAGAGAAAGGCTACCCACTCCAGTGTTCTGGCCTGGAGAATTCCATGGACTGTATAGTCCATGGGGTCACAAAGAGTCGGATTTGACTGAGTGACTTTCACTTTCATATTCACTAATGAGTAAACTATAACATGGTGGATAAGAAAGCCAGGATTCAAATACAAGTTTTAGTTCAGTTCAGTCACTCAGTTGTGTCCAACTCTTTGTGATCCCACGGATTGCAGCACGCCAGGCTTCCCTGTCTATCATTAACTCCTGGAGCTTGCTCAAATTCATGTCCATGAAGTCGGTGATGCCATCCAACCATCTCATCCTCTGTTGTCCCCTTTTCCTCCTGCCTTCAATCTTTCCCAGCATCAGGGTCTTTTCCAATGGGTCAGTTCTTCACACCAGGTAGCCAAAGTATTGGAGTTTCAGCTTCAACATCAGTCCTTCCAATGAATATTCAGGACTGATCTCCTTTAGGATGGACTGGTTGGAACTCCTTGCAGTCCAAGGGACTTTCAAGAGTCTTCTCTAACACCACAGTTCAAAAACATCGATTCTTTGGCACTCAGCCTTTTTTATGGTCCAACTCTCAAATGCATACATGACTACTAGAAAAACCTTAGCTTTGACTAGATGGACCTTTGTCGGCAAAGTAATATCTCTGCTTTTTAATATGCTGTCTAGGTTTGTCATGGCTTTTCTTCCAAGGAGCAAGCATCTTTTAATTTTGTGGCTACAGTCACCATCTGCAGTGATTTTGGAGCCCAAGCAAATAAAGTCTGTCACTGTTTCCATTGTTTCCCCATCTATTTGCCATGAAGTGATAGGACTAGATGTTTGTATGGCTACAAAGCCTGAAATGAGGGAAAGTCTCATCCAAAGATTTAAAACACAAACAAAATCAATCTATCAAATAAGCAATTCCTGTCTTGATATATGCCTCAATGGAGTATATATACAGTCACTTAGAAAAATACTGATAATCTGATAATTTCTTCAATAACTATACATGCAACTATCATATGATTCAGCAACTGTACTCCTGGGCATTTACCCTAGAGGAAAAATGTCAAAACTTACGTCTACATAAAACTTACGACTATACCTAAATGTGAATGTTTACAGTAGCTTTAGTTATTATAGTCAAAACCTCAAACCAACCTAACTGGAATGGACCATTCTATGAGGTAAACGGTTAAACAAACTGGTACATACATATCATGAAATACTAGTCAGCCAAAAAAAAAAAAAGGCACAACTGACACACACAACAATATGGAGGAATCTCCAGAGAACTGTGCTGCTGAGAAAGTCAATGTCAAAAGGTTACATTTCTTTGACTCCATTTATGTAACATTCTTCAAATGACAAAATTGTAGAAATGGAGAAGAGATTAGTAGTTGCCAAGGGTTAAGGTGGGGAAAAGAAAGAGCAGATTGTGACTCTAGAAAGGCAACATGAGGGACCCCTATGAGATGGAGATGTTCTCCATCTTGATGGTGTCAATACCCTGGTGGTGATACCGTATTACAATTTTACAAGATATTACCATTTCAGGAAACTGGGTAAAGCACACAGGATTGTACCTCCATTATTTCTTTGCATTATTTCTCCCAACAGCTATGAATTTACAGACTTCAAAATTAAAACTTCAGTTTTAAAAGCTGGAAAGCAAACACACTGGCTTAACATGTAACGATTAATCTGAAAGTTTGGGATAATGAGGACCAAAAAGATAAAACAGGATCATGTAGCTAACAGCTGAGGTAATACATCTGGGTCTTTACTCTCTTTTCAACACAAGAATGGTCCATCTCTGCCTCAGGGCTAAATCCAGGGGAAAATATCTATTTTAAATAGAATATTTGCTCTGTAAAGAATTACAGTTAAAAAATATTCACTTAATGAATTTCATTTTTTTCATGTATTCAACAACAAAAAAATACTTGCATGTTTCTGTGGAGCAGACACTGCAGAAGGCTCTGGATATAACATAGAACACATGCATTTTTCAAGAAACACTACAGGGAATGTACCAGGCAGATGTTAGTGGAACATATAAGAGGGACAGTGTTCAGATTTGGGGTTTTGGAAGGCTTCTTAACAGATATACACATCAAGGCTGAGAGCTGAAGAACAAATACACAATAACCAGATAAGTTTATACAAAGGACTTTCTTGGTTCAGTGGCTAAGACTCCATGCTTCCAATTCAGGGGACCCAGGTTTGATCCACGGTCAGAGAATTAGATCTCGCATGCCACAACTTAGACCTGGTACAGTCAAATAAGTAAATAAAAATAAATATCTTTTAAAAAAAAGTATAAAGGAAATGAATTGGAAATAAAAGGAAGAGAGAATGAAGGAATTCTCATTTCACATCTTAATATCAGTAAATCATTCCCCCTTCATTAAATCACTTTTTTTTTTTCATTTAAATTCTGCAACACTGTTCTGAAATCAGACTGATTATATTCTTTGCAGCCAAAGATGGAGAAGCTCCATACAGTCAGCAAAACAAGACCGGGAGCTGACTGTGGCTCAGATCATGAACTCCTTATTGCCAAATTCAGACTTAAATTGAAGAAAGTAGGGAAAACCACTAGACCATTCAGGTATGACCTAAATCAAATCCCTTATGATTATACAGTGGAAGTGAGAAATAGATTTCAGGGACTAGATCTGATAGACAGAATGCCTGATGAACTATGGACGGAGGTTCGTGACATTGTACAAGAGACAGGGATCAAGACCATCCCCATTGAAAAGAAATTCAAAAAAGCAAAATGGTTGTCTGAGGAGGCCTTACAAACAGCTGTGAAAAGAAGAGAAGTGAAAAGCAAAGGAGAAAAGGAAAGATATAAGCATCTGAATGCAGAGTTCCAAAGACTAGCAAAAAGAGATAAGAAAGCCTTCCTCAGTGATCAATGCAAAGAAATAGAGGAAAACAACAGAATGGGAAAGACTAGAGATCTCTTCAAGAAAATGAGAGATACCAAGGGAACATTTCATGCAAAGATGGGCAAGATAAAGGACAAAAATGGTATGGACCTAACAGAAGCAGAAGATATTAAGAAGAGGTGGCAAGAATACACAGAAGAACTGTACAAAAAAGATCTTCACGACTGAGAAAATCACGATGGTGTGATCACTACCTAGTGCCAGACATCCTGGAATGTGAAGTCAAGTGGGCCTTAGAAAGCATCACTACGAACAAAGCTAGTGGAGGTGATGGAATTCCAGTTGAGCTATTTCAAATCCTGAAAGATGATGCTGTGAAAGTGCTGCACTCAATATGCCAGCAAATTTGGCAACCTCACCAGTGGCCACAGGACTGGAAAAGGTCAGTTTTCATTCCAACCTCAAAGAAAGGCAATGCCAAAGAATGCTCAAACTACCACACAATTGCACTCATCTCACACGCTAGTAAAGTAATGCTCAAAATTCTCCAAGCCAGGCTTCAGCAATATGTGAACCGTGAACTTGCAGATGTTCAAGCTGGTTTTAGAAAAGGCAGAGGAACCAGAGATCAAACTGCCAACATCCACTGGATCATGGAAAAAGCAAGAGAGTTCCAGAAAAAGATCTATTTCTGCTTTATTGACTATGCCAAAGCCTTTGACTGTGTGGATCACAATAAACTGTGGAAGATTCTGAAAGAGATGGGAATACCACAGACCACCTGACCTGCCTCTTGAGAAACCTATATGCAGGTCAGGAAGCAACAGTTAGAATTGGACATGGAACAACAGACTGGTTCCAAATAGGAAAAGGAGTACGTCAAGGCTGTATATTGTCACTCTGCTTATTTAACTTCTATGCGGAGTACATCATGAGAAATGCTGGGCTGGAAGAAGCACAAGCTGTAATCAAGATTGCCTGGAGAAATATCAATAAGCTCAGATATGCAGATGACACCACCCTTATGGCAGAAAGTGAAGAGGAACTAAAAAGCCTCTTGATGAAAGTGAAAGAGGAGAGTGAAAAAGTTGGCTTAAAGCTCAACATTCAGAAAACGAAGATCATGGCATCTGGTCCCATCACTTCCTGGGAAATAGATGGGGAAACAGTGTCAGACTTTATTTTTGGGGGCTCCAAAATCACTGCAGATGGTGACTGCAGCCATGAAATTAAATGACGCTTACTCCTTGGAAGGAAAGTTACGACCAACCTAGATAGCATATTCAAAAGCAGAGACATTACTTTGCCAACAAAGGTTCGTCTAGTCAAGGCTATGGTTTTTCCTGTGGTCATGTATGGATGTGAGAGTTGGACTGTGAAGAAGGCTGAGCACCGAAGAATTGATGCTTTTGAATTGTGGTGTTGGAGAAGACTCTTGAGAGTCCCTTGGACTGCAAGGAGATCCAACCAGTCCATTCTGAAGGAGATCAGCCCTGGGTGTTCTTTGGAAGGAATGATGCTAAAGCTGAAACTCCAGTACTTTGGCCACCTCATGTGAAGAGCTGACTCATTGGAAAAGACCCTGATGCTGGGAGGGATTGGGGGCAGGAGGAGAAGGAGACGACAGAGGATGAGATGGCTGGATGGCATCACCAACTCAATGGACATGAGTTTGAGTGAACTCCGGGAGTTGGTGATGGACAGGGAGGCCTGGTGTGCTACGATTCATGGGGTCGCAAAGAGTCGGACACGACAGAGCAACTGAACTGAACTGATACCCTCATGGATTTTATCATGTATCATTCCTTCTTGGTCTAAACTTTTCCCTTTTCCTCATCTTCCTGTCTTCTTAGAGAGTACCAGGGCTCAGGTTTTAGCATCTTCTGCTCTCTCCTTTAGAGATCTCATTAGTTTCATGGCTTTAAATACTACCTCTATGCCAATGACTCCCATATGCTATGCTATGCTATGCTGTGCTAAGTCACTTCAGTCGTGTCCGACTCTGTGCGACCCCGACTCTGTGCGACCCCATAGATGGCAGCCCACTAGGTTCCCCCGTCCCTGGGATTCTCCAGGCAAGAACACTGGAGTAGGCTGCCATTTCCTTCTCCAATGCATGAAAGTGAAAAGTGAAAGTGAAGTCACTCAGTTGTGTCCGACTCTTAGCGACCCCATGGATTACAGCCTAACAGCTCCTCTGTCCGTGGGATTTTCCAAGCAAGAGTACTGGAGTGGGGTGCCATTGCCTTCTCCAAATGACTCCCATACGCATATGCAAAGATCAGACCTCTTCTTAACTTCAGATTTGTTTGCATATTCAACCAGACATATTTACCTAGAAGTCTAACAGACATCTCAAACTTACTCTGACCAAAATGAACTCTAGATCTTTCTCTCAAATCATACGCCATCAAGGGTCTTCCCCATCCCATCTTGCCAGTTACTCACACTAATTCCTAGACTTCACACTTTGCCTCACAGTGCACATCCAATCCACCACCATCTCCTGTTGGCTCTACATTCAAAACATATCCTGAATCCCACCATTTCGTACCACCTCCACATCTACTCGCCTGATCTGAGCCACCATCCTGTTACCTCTAAGCCTGAATTCTTGCAACAGCTTGATACTCCAGATGCCACTGTGCTCCTCTCAATTCAGCAGTCAGTGAAATAAATACTTTTACAAAGTAAATCTGATCACATTACTTCTCAGAACTCCTTGGTGACTCCTGATTTTACCTGGATAAAATCTCTGTTAATAGTTTACAAGCCCTTCTACACTCTGCACCCTTCTCCTATTACCTCCCACCTCACTTTTTCCTATCAAACTTATGTTCTTACACGTTTCTGCTTTGGACTCCATACCAGCTGGTCCATCTGCCTATACCTCTCCTCATCCCCATCTCTCACTGCTTCCTCTTTGCATGGCTACTTCCCTTTTTGACTTCTAGACTTTCCTAAAATGCCAATCTCTCAGCGAACACTTAACTTGACCACCTTATTTAAAACTACAATGTTTCTGCTTGCTTAGGCAGCACATACAGTAAAATTAGAACAATACAGAGAACATTCACATGGCTCCTGCACAAGAAGGACACACAAATTCATAAAGTGTTACATATTTTTGAGAGAGAATTTTAAAGTAAATATGACAAAACATTAACAACATGTGATTCTGGGTCAAGAGCATATTTGTACCATTCTTGTGACTATATATCTTAAATTTTTTAAGACAAAAAAATTGAACTCCCTTTTATCTCTTACCTGCTCTAGTTTTTCTTTCTTGATAACACTCATCAACTTGTAAAACACTATATAATTTACATACTATGGGTTTTTTGGGGGTTTTTTTTGTTGTTTGTTTTTGTCTCTTTCCACTAGGCTATAAACTCTCCAAAGGGCATAGATTTTTGTCTGTTTTGCTTCTGGTGTATTCCATGCACCTAGACCAGTGCCCGGTACTATGCACTTGATATTATTTGTTGTATTAAAACTTCAGGAGCTTCCCTGATGGCTCAGTGGTAAAGAATCAGCCAGCCAATGCAGAGGACATGGGTTTGATCCCTGATCTGGGAAGATCCCACATACCTTAGAGCCACTAAGCCCATGGGCCACAACTACTGAGCCTGTGCTCTAGAGCTCAGAGGCCACAACCACTGAAGCCTGCTCTCCTTAACGCCCATGCTCTGCAACAAGAGAAGTCACTGCAATAAGCCCGCACACCGCAGCTAGAGAGTAGTCCCCCACTGTTTGCCACTAGAAAAGCCCGAGCAGCAACAAGAACACTGCAGCACAGCCAAAAAGAAATTAAAAAAAAAAAAAAAAAAAACTTCAAAGGACAGGGACCATGATTAAACAGTCTAGAGGTAGAATAATTCCTAGAGATGAGACAGTAGAAGATGGGACCACTGGAGTGCATAGCTGAACTAGTGTGAAAATAAAGTTCACCAGCAATATGGCAGTTGAGGAACTAAAAACCTAACATACCAGATTAGCTAAGGTGTGCATTCAAATGTAGAAGTCAGAGTGTAGGTAGACAGAAAGTAAACTAAGTTCAAGTTATAGCAGGGAAAATGACACAGTTTGCAAAGTGATTAAGATTAGAGAGGGGGTAGTTTATTAAATATGGATTAAATATGGCTTCATGTTAGAATATCAAGGTATTAGAAAATTCTAGGCTACATAGTATCAAGCAAATCTTCTGTTCAATTTAAAAACAAGTTCAGGGTTTTCCATGGTGGTCCAGTGGCCAATGCAGGGGGCCCTGGTTCAATCCCTGCTTAGGGATTTAGGTCCCATATGCCACAGCTAAGAGTCTGCATGCCAAATCTAAAGATCCTACATGTTGCAATTAAGACCCAGTACTGCCAAATAAGTAAAATTAAATGTAAACACAAGTTCAGTTAATCTAGGTAACTAAATTTTATAAATTCATCCCAAACAAAAATTGTTAGTGGAAATGGTCCTAATTACTACAGCAATTTGGTTACATGGACACAAATAAATGTAAAAATATTTTAAATAAATCTTGGGTGACCTATGACAAGCAATTTGATTACTCATTCCTCCTCTCCTTCCATCCACTGATAATAGGAAGCAGGTAGTCAATGATGAGGGAGGAGGACTACAAGCTAGTAATACCAGTGCTTTCCCAAGTACAGAAATAAGCATGTATTAACAGAAATAATTCCAAGTTCCTTATTGGAAATACAAATTGAGCTAAAATAAATTGCTACTTCCCACAAATGGTGAATATGGAAGTCTACTGAACAACTCTGCTCTAAAGTACACAGATCCAGCAAACACAAGTTACCAAAACAAACTCAGGTCCACACGCTGACATGCAGTAAAGCCAATCTACTGACACCAGGCTGTGATGAAGGAAAGTGTAGTGCTCCAAAAGCCTGAAATCCGCAAAAGGTTTCACCAAACCATTTTTAAAGGCAAGGAAAGGGAGGGGCATCCCAGGGCATGTGATCAGCTGTGCACAATTCTCTGACTGGTTGAAGGTGTGGTAACAGGGTGGTGTCACAGGGGTTAACATTATCAATCCTTAGGCACCTATAGGCTGTAGGGGCTATGTACTCAAGGTCAACAATTAAGTAGTTAATTTCTTCCAGTTGGTGGGGGTTTTAGCAGCTGTAAAGAATCGAACAGTAAAGATCCTGCCTGCAATGCAGGAGATGTGGATTTGATCCCTGGGTCTGGAAGATCCCCTGGAGAAAGGGATGACTACCCACCCCAGTATTCTTGCCTGGAGAATTCCATGGACACAGTAGAGTCAGAAACGACTGAGCAATTAACACTTTCACTTTAGCCGCTGTAAAACCACTCAGGAAATGGGCATCAGAGACTATTATCTAGGTAACACACAGGAGCTAAAGCAGAGGATATGACAGAGGGGTCTGTCCTGGGAAGGCCCTACAGGGTCCTGCTCAGTTACACACACGCTCACAAAAACAACAGCACTTTGAATATGAGTTTGAAAAGGCAGTCTATGAAGATGTCACTGACCTACTCAGATACTTTCAGTTATTACCCACAAAATCATATACTCAAATCTTAGAAACTCTTCAGATTTCATCAGAATTTATAAATGTACCTATTCCATATTTTACCATACTTCATAGTTTCATAATAAAGTAGATTCAGCTTTGTGTTTTATCTGAGATAGGTATATTTAAGGATTGTCAGTAAGTTACAAACTAAATTTAATAAATTAACATCACATTTTGTTAATAAAGGAGAAGGCAATGGCACCCCACTCCAGTACTCTTGCCTGGAAAATCCCATGGATGCAGGAGCCTGGTAGGCTGCAGTCCATGGGATCGCTAAGAGTCAAACACGACTGAGTGACTTCACTTTCACTTTTCACTTTCATGCATTGGAGAAGGAAATGGCAACCCACTCCAGTACTCTTGCCTGGAAAATCCCACAGATGGAGTAGCCTGGTGGGCTGCAGTCCATGGGGTCGCTAAGAGTCGGACATGACTGAGCGACTTCACTTTCACTTTGTTAATAAAATTGAATCATGTTCTAAAATGATAAAAGATCAAGTTCAGGAAACTATAAAATTACATATTTTTAAAATAACTGATGGGACTTTAATATTTCCATATCTAATGTCTAATTACTTTAAAAGCAAGGACACTACAATCTTTCATTCTACAGGGAACTGTTTTCAGAAAGACAAAACAACTCCCACTAATGAATGATCTCTATCTGTCAGGCAGTACACTAGGAAAATTTAGAAAATCTATAATTCTCAAAACAACTCACAAAGATAAGTTATCATTATCCTCACATTAAGGACAAGAAAACTAAGGTTCAGAGATATTTAATCATTTATCACTAGTTAGTAAGTGGTGATATTAAGTCTAGAACTCTGATTGGTCTAATGTAAAGTCTGAATTTTGCTATTATGCAACACTGCCTCTTAAAATCATTCATTCAACAAATAATTGTTAAGTGTCTTTTATGTATTAGGCATTGCAGAGGGTGCCAGGTAAACAAAGATGACTTTGTGCCATTGGAGCCTTACACTCCAGCTAAATCTAAGATGGAAATAAGAGTTATAAACAAATAATTGCAACACAATGCAGTAAGTGCTATGAAAGAAATACATATAACAATACCACACATAAGTGGGAGTGTTGAACCATGTGAGGCAGCAAGCAATCAAAGAAGGCTTCACTTAGAAAAAATGCTTGGAATGCAGTACACCTTATTTAAATACTTGATGTAACTCAAAACTTGAAGAAGAGGGGAGTTTGCTGATGGAAAATCAAGGAAATTCTAGAGAGAAACAGGCCATATTTGCAAAACCATAAAGTTTCAGAGAATCCTAAGCAGTTTAGCATAGCTAAAAAATTAGATGCTTTGTGACAAGTGGTAAAGAAGTAAAAATAGGTCAGGTCAGGGAGGTTTCCTTATGCCATATTAAAAAAGGAGTTTAGGCTTTATTCTGTAAGAAATTGGGAGCCTTTCCTAGAGTTTAACCAAGTCACTACTTTACAAAGATTACCTTGTCAAATTTGGAAGAATGGATGTGGGGACAAGGACAATCTTTTAGAGGGGTACTACAAATAGTCTGGGTAATACATTATATAATCTCTTAGCTTCAGACTCCTACATCTAATTACCTACCTTGGTCACCTTGGATGTCTCAAAGTCCTGGGCTGCACCCCACAGGCCTATAAGGCCTGCACTTTCCCAGTTTTAAGATCGAAGAAAGAGCCTGGAGTTAGCAACAGAGACAGCAGTTTAATGGATGAGGGCATTTACACATCTGAAAGCAGGGTCCTGGAGAGGTACCCCACCACATGCTGTTAACAGCAGGCAGGACAAGGTAGCAGCCTTTGCTCCCTGGGGTTAGGTGGGGAATTGATGTCTGGTGGGTGTATTAGTTACCTGGGAAACCAGGAGAGAAGCCCACCCTCAAGATCTCTTTGATAAAAGCAATCACTAGCTGGCCAGACGAAATATAAGCAGGAAGGTCAGTCAGGTAAGTAGGGTATAGGTGAAGTATATATATACTCACCCATATATTATACTTACCTATATATAGACTTACCTATATAGGGTATAGGTAAGTGCGTATAGGTGACTGGTGGAGCAGGCAGGGCGCAGAGCACAACAGAACAGCCATCTTGGCTGGTCTGACCACACATACAGACATCTCTAGCCTAAATGTCCAAAACCAAAGTCTTCTATTCTCTACCAAACTGTGTGCTCCCTGACCAACTCTCTCAGTAGTAGTGCAATCATGAAGTTACTCAAACCAGTAAATTGAGTTCATTCTTGATTTTTACTTCTTCTTTAACCCCATTAAATTGATTAATTATTAACTATTCCCCAAACATATCACAAATCCATTCATTTCTTTCCACTCTGACAGACATCACCCACCCCAAGCCTGTGTGCAGTACTTCCCAATAGGACTCTCCTACATTTACCTTAGTATCAGGTCACTTCCTTTATGCACTTCCTGTGATTGAAAATTATTTTCATTTGTTTTCTCTCTCATTAGACTGTCTTTATAAAGTCAAGGACCACAAACTTTTCATCCTGTTTTACTTCAGTACACTAGTATTGGGTTTCCCAGGTGGCGCTAGTAGTAAGGAACACACCTGCCAAAGCAGAAGACATATGAGAAATGGGTTCAATCCCTGGGTCAGGAAGATCCCTGGAGGAGGGCAAGGTAAACTATTATTTATCCTTGTATTATTGCTAGGAGAATCCTATGGACAAATAAGCCTGGGAGGCTACAGTCAATAGGGTCGCAAAGAGTTGGACAAGACGGAAGTGACGTAGTAGGCACACACTCACTCTAGCATTGTGGTTCAGTCGCTAAGTTGTGTCTGACTATTTGCGACCCCGTGGACAGCAACATGCTAGGCTTCGCTGTCCTTCATCATCTCCTGGAGCTTGTTCAAACTCATGTCAATTTTAAAACTACCATATCTAATATCTGCTATACCAATATGAGTCAGTGGTGCCATATCAATATGTGTCAGTGATACCATCCAACCATCTCCTTCTCTGTCGTCCCATTCTCCTCCTGCCTTAAATGTTTCCCAGCATCACTGTTTTTTCTAATGAGTTGGCTCTTCACATCTGGTGGCCAAAGTATTAGAGCTTCAGCATCAGTCCTTCCAATGAATATTCAGGATTGATTTCCTTTAGCAGTGACTGGTTTGATCTCCTTGCAGTTCAAGGGACTCTCAAGAGCCTTCTCCAACACCACAGTTAAAAGGCATTGGTTCTTTGGCGCTCAGACTTCTTTATGGTCCAACTCTCATATCCATACATGACTACTGGAAAAACCATAGCTTTGACTAGATGGACCTTTGTCGGCAAGGTAATGTCTCTGTTTTTCAATACGTTGTCTTGGTTTGCCATAGCTTTTCTTCCAAGGAGCAAGTGTCTTTCAATTTCATGGCTGCAGTTACCATCTGCAGTGATTTGGGAGTCCAAGAAAATAAAGTGTCACTGTTTCCATTGTGTCCCATCTATTTTCCATGAAGTAATCGGACCGGATGCCATGATGTTACTTTTCTGAATGTTGAATTTTAAGCCAGCTTTTTCACTCTCCTCCTTCATTTTCATCAAGAAGCTCTTTAGTTCCTCTTTGCTTGCTGCTATAAGGGTGCTATCATCTGTATATCTGAGGTTATTGATAATTCTCCCTGCAATCTTGATTCTAGCTTGTGCTTCATCCAGCCCTGCATTTCACATGATGTACTCAAATATAAGTTAAATAAGCTAGTGACAATATACAGCATTGACAAACTCCTATCCCAATTTGGAAGCAGTCCATTGTTCCATGTCTGGTTCCATGTCCGGTCCTGTTGCTTCTTCACCTGCATACAGGTTTCTCAGGAGGCAGCTAAGGTGGTCTGGTATTCCCATCTCTTTACGCATTTTACAGTTTGTTGTGATCCACACAGTCAAAGGCTTTAACATAGTCAGTAAAGCAGATGCTTTTCTAGAATTGTCTTGCTTGTTCTATGATCCAATGGATGTTGGCAATTTGATCTCTGGTTCCTTTGCCTTTTCTAAATCCAGCTAGAACATCTGGAAGTTCTTGGTTCATGTACCGTTGAAGCTGGAGCCTAGCTTGGAGAATTTTCAGCATTACTTTGCTAGCATATGAAATGAGAGCAATTGTGTGGTAGTTTGAGCATCCTTTGGCATTGCCCTTCTTTGGGATTGGAATGAAAACTGAACTTTCCCAATCCTGTGGCCATGGCTGAGTTTTCCAAATTTGCTGGCATACTGAATGCAGCACATTAACAGCATCATCTTCTAGGATTTGAAATAGCTCAGCTGAATTCCATTACCTCCACTAGCTTTGTTCACAGTGATGATTCCAAGGCCCTCATATTGAACAAGAGAATCCAAAAAGCAGTACTTGGATGCAATTTCAAGAATGACAGGATGATCTCTGTTCGTTTCCAAGGAAAACCATACAATATGACAGTGATCCAAGTCTATGCCCCAACCACTAATGCCAAAAAAGCTGAAGTTGAATGGTTCTATGAAGACCTAACAAGACCTTCTATCAGTTCAGTTCAGTTCAGTCGCTCAGTTGTGTACAACTCTTTGCGATCCCATGAATTGCAGCACGCCAGGCCTCCCTATCCATCACTAACTCCCGGAGTTCACTCAAACTTATGTCCATCGAGTCGGTGATGCCATCCAGCCATCTCATCCTCTATCGTCCCCTTCTCCTCCTGCTCCCAATCCCTCCCAGCATCAAAGTCTTTTCCAAGGAGTCAACTCTTTGCATGAGGTGGCCAAAGTATTGGAGTTTCAGCTTCAGCATCAGTCCTTCCAATGAACACCCAAGACTGACCACCTTTAGGGTGAACTGGCAGAATCTCCTTGCAGTGCAAGAGACTCTCAAGAGTCTTCTCCACCACCACATTTCAAAAGCATCAATTCTTTGGGACTCAGCTTTCTTCACAGTCCAACTCTCACATCCATACATGAGCACTGGAAAACCATAGCCTTGACTAGACAGACCTTTGTTGGCAAAGTAATATCTCTGGTTTTTAATATTCTATCTAGGTTGGTCATAACTTTCCTTCCAAGGAGTAAACATCTTTTAATTTCATGGCTGCAGTCACCATCTGCAGTGATTTTGGAACCCCAAAATTAAAGTCTGACACTGTTTCCACTGTTTCCCCATCTATTTCCCATGAAGTGATGGGACCAAATGCCATGATCTTCATTTTCTGAATGTTGAGCTTTAAGCCAACTTTTTCACTCTCCTCTTTCACTTTCATCAAGAGGCTTTTTAGTTCCTCTTCACTTTCTGCCATAAGGGAGGTGTCATCTGTATATCTGAGCTTATTGATATTTCTCCCGGCAATCTTGATTCCAGCTTGTGCTTCTTCTAGCCCAGCATTTCTCATGATGTACTCTGCATATACGTTAAATAAGCAGGGTGACAATATACAGCCTTGACATACTCCTTTTCCTATTTGGAACCAGTCTGTTGTTCCATGTCCAGTTCTAACTGTTGCTTCCTGACCTGCATATAGGTTTCTCAAGAGTCAGGTCAGGTGGTCTGGTATTCCCATCTTTTTCAGAATTTTCCACAGTTTATTGTGTTCTTCTGTAACTAACACCAAAAAAGATGTCCTTTTCATCAAAGGGGAAGGGAATTCAAAAGTAGGAAGTCAAGAGATACCTGGAGTAACAGACAAGTTTGGCCTTGGAGTACAAAATGAAGCAGGACAAAGGCTAACAGAGTTTTGCTAAGAGAACAAAACTTGGCAAACTTGTTTGGTCATAGCAAACACCCTCTTCCTACAAGAGATGATTCTACACATGGACATCACCAAATGGCCAATACAAAACCAGATTGATTATATTTTTTGCAGCCAAAGGTGGAGAAGCTCTATACAGTCGGCAAAAACAAGACCAGAGTTGACTGTGGCTCAGAACATGAACTCCTTATTGCAAAATTCAGACTTAAATTGAAAAAAGTAGGGAAAATCACTAGGCCACTCAGGTATGACCTAAATCAAATCCCTTAAGATTATACAGTACTTGCTTAGAATCTATACAGTACTAAGCAACAGATCTAAGATTCTAAGCAACAGATCTGATAGACAGAGTGCCTGAAGAACTATGGATGGAAGTTTGTTAACAATGTACAGGAGGTGGTGATCAAAACCATCTCCAAGAAAAAGAAAGGCAAAATGGTTGTCTGAGGAGGCCTTACAAAGAGCTGAGAAAAAAGAGAAGCTAACTTATATGCAGAGTACATCATAAGAAATGCTGGGCTGGAAGAAGCACAAGCTGGAATCAAGATTGCAGGGACAAATATCAATAAGCTCAGATATGCAGATGACACCACCCTTATGGCAGAAAGTGAAGAGGAACTAAAAAGCTTCTTGATGAAAGTGAAAGAGGAGAGTGAAAAAGTTGGCTTAAAGCTCAACATTCAGAAAACGAAGATCATGGCATTTGGTCCCATCACTTCATGGGAAATAGATGGGGAAACAGTGGAAACAGTGTCAGACTTTATTTTTGGGGGCTCCAAAATCACTGCAGATGGTGACTGCAGCCATGAAATTAAAAGACGCGTACTCCTTGGAAGGAAAGTTATGACCAACCTAGATAGCATATTACAAAGCAGAGACATTACTTTGCCAACAAAGGTCCATCTAGTCAAGGCTATGGTTTTTCCAGCATGTATGGATGTGAGAGTTGGACTGTGAAGAAAGCTGAGCACCGAAGAATTGATGTTTTTGAAATGTGGTGTTGGAGAAGACTCTTGAGAGTCCCTTGGACTGCAAGGAGATCCAACCAGTCCATCCTAAAGGAGATCAGTCCTGGGTGTTCTTTGGAAGGACTGATGCTAAAGCTGAAATTCTGGTACTTTGGCCACCTCATGCGAAGAGTTGACTCACTGGAAAAGACTTTGATGCTGGGAGGGATTGGGGGCAGGAGGAGAAGGGGACGACAGAGGATGAGATGGCTGGATGGCATCATTGACTCGATGGATGTGAGTTTGAGTGAAATCTGGGAGTTGGTGATGGACAGGGAGGCCTGGCGTGCTGCATTTCATGGGGATGCAAAGTTGGACATGACTGAGCAACTGAACTGAAATGAACTGAACTGAAAGGCAAAGGCGAAAAGGAAAGCTATATCCATCTGAATGCAGAATTCCAAAGAAAAGCAAGGAGAGACAAGAAAACCTTCTGAAGTAAACAATACAAAGAAATAAAGGAAAACAACCAAATGGGAAAGACTAGAGGTTGCTTCAAGAAAATTAGAGATACTAAGGAACTATTTCATGCCAAGATGGGCAGAATAAAGCACAAAAATGGTATAGACCTAACAGAAGCAGAAGATATTAAGAAGAGGTGGCAAGAACACACAGAAGAACTGTACAAAAAAAAATCTTAAGGACCCGGATAACCACAATTAATGATGTGATCACTCACCTACAGTCCAACATCCTGGAGTGTGAAGTCAAGGGGGCCTTAGGAAGCATCTCTCTAGTATTAGCCCAGGTCAATAAAAATAATATTAACAAAATCCAGCACCCACTAAACTCCAGGCATATATTAAATGTTTTACATATATTAAATCATTTTAGGTTAACAATGGCCTGCAATTTCCTTTGTCTCAGTTTTACAGATACGAAAACAATGGCACTGGATAGTTAAGTATTCTGCCAAAGGTCACTGAAGGAGTACAAGGAAGATCTCACAATCAAGCCTTCCCAGCCTGGAGCCCATCTTCTTGACCATTACCTAATACCTTTCATAAGAGATGCTCAATATTTCTTGACCAAATATACAATTGATATAGAGAGTAAAAAAGAAGATGAACACATTAAGGAGATAGGGTGAATGTGAGGTACTCTGAAAAGACACAGTAGAATAAGTAGTTACAAATAGAAATAAAAGCATTCAGAAGTGATCAGATCCTACAGAAAGCCCCTACAAAATATTAGCCTCTGTATAAAAAGTAAGTATATAAGTTTAAAAATTACATGTGCTCTTAAAGTATCACCATTTAGATCTAACTCTAATAAAAACATATTTTAACAAAGCACAGAATGCCCCAATTAACCTTGACTCTACAATGAAAAATTCTGTATTGTTAATATGAAATGAAATATGCCTTTAGGTAGTATTCTACATCTGTAAAAATGTCAAACTTGTATTTTGTTAAAATATAAAAGTACAGATATTGAGACTTCCTTGGCAGTCCAGTGTTTAAGACTCTGCCCTTTATCTCCAGGGGGAAAGGGTTCGGTTCTAAACTGGGAGCTAAGATCCTGCATGCTACACAGTGGAGCCAAAAAATAAAAAGTGCAGATATTTGTTTTTAACTTGACAAAATGACACCAAAATCCACCTAATAAAAAGCAAGAAAATGTGAGAACGGCAAGAAAATATCTAAAGTAGTGAAAGCACACCATACCAGATACAAAAACATAAAGTTACAGAAATTAAGAAAATGGGTGTGGTACGAGTCAAAGAAAAGACAGAACAATCAAAGAGAAGAGAACCCAAACAAAACCAAGTATATATAAATTGTGAAACTGAAACAGGCGGGAGGAGGGCAGGGCACAACCTTTAAAAGAAGAACATCGTCTGACGATATGACATAAACTTATTGGAACCAAATAGGTTCAAGACAGCACATATTTGACTTCCACTAGACCTTGAGCCTCAGTATACATTCACTGTAACATATCAACAAGCTAAATGATACATACACAGGCACCACGACAGTTCTAAGGTTAACCATAAAGGACCAAAAAATGGGCAGTGGCCCAATTCCTAGAAATCCCCACTCCTCCCCCCAAATATTTGGAATACTCTTCCCACTCATTAGCCTATGAAATTACCTGATTTAGAAAAGGAAGAGGGACCAGAGATCAAATTGCTAACATCGGTTGGCTCATAGACAAAGCAAGACAATTCCAGAAAAACATCTACTTCTGCTTCATTGAAAAATATCCATGGTGGCTCAGATGGTAAAGGCGTCTGCTTGCAATACAGGAGACCCGGGTTCAATCCTTGGGTGGGTAAGATCCCCTGGAGAAGGAAATGGCAACCCACTCCCGTATTCTTGCCTGGAGAATCTTATGGATGGAGGAGCCTCGTAGGCTATATAACCCATGGGGTCACAAAGAGTTGAACACGACTGAGCAACGACTATGCTAAAGCCTTTGTGTAGATTACAAAAAACTGTGTAAAATTCTTATCAAGAGATGGGAATACCAGACAACCTTAGCTGCCTCCTGAGAAACCTGTATGCAGGTCAAGAAGTAACAGAACTGGATATGGAACAACGAACTGGTTCCAAATTGGGAAAGAAGTACATCCAGGCTGCATATTGTCACCAGCTTATTTAACTTATATTTGAGTACATCATGTGAAATGCAGGGCTGGATGAAGTACAAGCTGGAATCAAGACTGCAGGGAAAAATATGAATAATCTCAGATATGCAGATGACAGCACCCTATGGCAGAAAGAGAAGAGGAACTAAAGAGCCTCTTGATGAAAGTGAAAGAGGAGAGTAAAACAGCTGGCTTAAACTTCAACATTCAAAAAACAAAGATCACAGCATCCGGTCCCGTCACTTCATGGCAAATGGGGAAACAATGGAAACAGTGACAGACTTTTTCTTGGACTCCAAAACCACTGCAGATGGTGACTGTAGCCATGAAATTAAAAGATGCTTGTTCCTTGGAAGAAAAGCTATAACCAGCCTAGACAGCATATTAAAAAGCAGAGACATTACTTTGCCAACAAGGGTCCATCTAGTCAAGGCTATGGTTTTTCCAGTAGTTATGTATGGATGTGAGAGTTGGACTATAAAGAAGGCTGAACGTCGAAGAATTGATGCTTTTGAACCGTGGTGTTGGAGAAGTCTCTTGAGAGTCCCTTGGACTGCAAGGAGATCAAACCAGTCATTCCTAAAGGAAATCAACCCTGAATATTCATTGGAAGGACTGATGCTAAAGCTGAATCTCCAATCCTTTGGCTACCTGATGCGAACAGCTGACTCATAAGAAAAGACCCTGATACTGGGAAACATTGAAGGCAGGGAAAGGGGACAAGAGAGGAGGAGATGCATCACTGACTCAATGGACATGAGTTTGAGCAAGCTTGGGAGATGGTGAAGGACAGGGAAGCCTGGTGTCATGCAGTTTATGGGGTTGCAAAGAGTTGGAGACGAATGAGTGACTGAACAAAACATAAATACAAATAGACTCAAAGGATTAGATCTGGTAGACAGTGACTGAAGAACTAAGGATGGAGATTTATACCACTGTATAGGACGTGGTAACCAAAACCATCCAAAAGAAAAAGAAATACAAGAAGTCAAAGTGGTTATCTAAGAAGGCCTTACAAATAGCTGAGAAAAGAAGAGAAGTAAAATGCAAAGGAGAAAGAGAAAGATATACCGAACTGAATGCAGAATTGCAAGGAACAGTAGGGAGAGATAAGGAAAAGTCTTTCTTTTTAAGTGAACAATGCAAAGAAAGAGAGGAAAGCAACAGAATGGGAAAGACTGGAAATATCTTCAAGAAAGTTAGAGATAACAGGGGAATACTTCATGCAAAGATGGGCACAATAAAGGACAGAAACAGCAAGGATCTAAGAGAAGCAAAAGAGATTAAGAAGAGGTGGCAAGAATACAGAGAATAACTATACAAAAAAAAAGGTGGTAACAACTCAGATAACCAGACAGTGCGGTCACTCACCTAGAGCCAGACATCCAGGAGTGTGAAGTCAAGTAGGCCTTAGGAAGCATTACTACCAACAAAACTAGTGGAGTAATGGAATATCAGCTGAGCTATTTCAAATCCTAAATGATGATGCTGTGAAAGCACTGCACTCAATATGCCAGCAAATTTGGAAAACTCAGCACTGGCCACAGGACTGGAAAAAGTCAGTTTTCATTCCAATCCCAAAGAAGGGCAATGTGGAAGAATGTTAAAAATGCATACAACTGCACTCATTTCACACGCTATCAAGGTAATGTTCAAAATCCTTTAAACTAGGCTTCAGCAGTATGTGAACCAAGAACTTTCAGATGTACAAGCTGGATTTAGAAAAGGCAAAGGAATCAGAGATCAAATTGCCAGCATCCATTGGATCGCAGAAAAAGCAAGGGAACTCCAGAAAAACATCTACTTCTGATTCATTTACTACACTAAAGTCTTTGACTGAGTGGGTCACAATAAACTGTGGAACATTCTTAAAGAAATAGGAATACCAGATCACCTTACCTGACTCCTAGGAAACCTGTATGCAGGACAAGAAGCAACAGTTAGAAATGGACATGGAAAAACAGACTGGTTCAAAATCAGAAAAGGAGTATGTCAAGGCTATATACTGTCACTGTACTTATTTAATTTATATGCAGAGTGCATCATGGGAAATGGAAGGCTAGATGAAGCACAAGCTGGGATCAAGATTGCCTGGGGAAATATCAACAACCTCAGATATGCAGATGTTACCATATATAGAAAGTGAAGAGGAACTAAAGAGCCTGTTGATGAAAATGAAAGAGGAGAGTAAAAAAGCTGGCTTAAAACTCAACATTCAAAGAACTAAGATTATGGTATCCGGTCCCATCACTTTGTGACAAACAGATGCAGGAAAAGTGGAAACAATGGCAGATTTTATTTTCTTGGGCTCCAAAATCACTGCAGTCACAAAATTAAAAGACACTTATTCTCTGGAAGAAAAGCTATGACAAACCTACACAGTGTATTAAAAAGCAGAGACATCACTTTGCTGACAAAGGTCCATATACTCCAAGCTATGGTTTCCAGTAGTCATGAATGGATGTGAGAGTTGGACCATAAACAATGCTGAGTGCCAAAGAAATGATGTTTTCAAATTGTGGTGTTGGAGCAGACTCTTGAGTCCCTTGTGCAGCAAGGAGATCAAAGCAATCAATACTGAAGGTTCATTGGAATGATTGATGCTTAAGCTGAAGACCCAATACTTGGGCCACCTGATGCAAAGAGCTGACTCATTAGAAAACACCCTGATGCTGGCAAAGATTAAGGGCAGGAGGCGAAGGGGTGACAGGATGAGGTTGTTGGATGGCATCACCGATTCAATGGACATGAGTCTGAGCAAACTGTGGAAAATAGTGAAGGACAGGGAAGCGTGGTGTACTGCAGTTTGTGGGATCCAGAAGTGTCAGCCATGACTTAGCAACTAAACAACATAAAAACTGTCAACCCCACAGACTGCGGCCTCTGTCACCTTTTGGGATGGCCCACACTGCCTGTGGACTGTGTTTCTCTCAAAATAAATCCATTTCTTGCCTATGGGTTTCTTTCTCATTCAATGCTTGCTGTGATAAGACATCAAGAACATGAGCTTTACTAATTCCTAAGATTATGTGTGCTCTCAGCTAAAAGTCTGTGGATTCAAGTCCCAGTCTGGGTTTTGGCTACGTCCAAGTCCCAACCCATGGGTTCAACTCCCAATCTGGTTACATGGTTTCAAAATCAAATGTAAAAACAAATAAAAATTGCATATACATATTATGTTTTATTATCTACTTTCTATTCATCATAAAGCTTTTTTAAGTATCACAAATAATCTAGAAACCATAAGGGAAAAGACATAAATTTCAACACTAAAATAATTTATACTATGTCATAGAAGAACAGAATTAAAAAGTTAAAAACATCAAATTCAAAATGAGAGTAAAAGCAAAATACATGATGAGTTAAAAACCTATGAAGTAATTTCTTTAAAATCACTAAGAGTCTATGAAAGATAACAGTCTACTCAAAAGAGATTAAACAACAATGGATAATGTACACATAAAAGATGCTCAACATCAACCAAATTCAACTAGATAGAATTAAGTAAATGATGGATCACTTTTTACAATCAGACTGAATAGAATAAAAGATGGGAAACTGGTGCTCTGAAACACTGTTAATAGGAAAGAAAACAGGCATAATCTCTCTGAAAAGCAATTTAGGAATTACAGTTTTGTATTAGTAAATAAATAATTCAAAATCACACTATTCCTAAAAAGTTAGATTTAAGGGATAATCAGGAAAGCATAAAAAAATGATACTCATGATAGCACTGCTTTTAAAAATTAATAGTTGATCCCACTTCTGGGTGTAGCTATATACCCAGAAGTATACATATGTATATACATATATCTAAAAGAACACATATGTCCAAAAGAACTAAACAGAGGATCTTGAAGAGACATTAACATTTACTGAAGCATTATTCACAACAGCCAATAAGTGGAAGCAACATAAATGTTCACCGGCAGATGAATGGATAAATAAAATACTGATTATACAAGCAATGAAATATTAATTCAGCCTTAAAAAAAAAAAGGGAAATCCAGCCATATGCCACGACATGAACGAACCACGACAGCATGATGCTAAGTGAAATAAGCCAATCACAGAAGGACAAATACTTCATGATTTCACTTATATGAGGCATATAAAGTCAAACTCTTGCAAACAGTAAGTAGAATGGTGGTTGCCAAGGGCTGTGAGAGGCAGGAAAAGGAGTCAAGTTGTTCAGTAAGTAAAGAGTTTCAGTTTTGTAAGATGAAAATTTTCCACAGATCTGTTGCATGACAAGGTGCATATACTTAACACTACTGTACTGTACACTTACAAGTGGTTAAAATTGTAAAGTTTATATATTTTTTACAATTAAAAATAGTTAGGAAATGGTTGTTAGAAATATACAATCTAATTCTATATAGCCATCAAAAATGATAATACTGATCTTCAGTCATAGTCACAGACTACTTTTTGAGTCAAGAAAGCTTACAAAAGAGCAAAGTAGTCTCATACTATTCATTCACGTCTGTATCTATTAAGATAGAGATCTGAAAAGATACTCATCAAAATTTAATAGAAGTATCTTTGAGCAATAGGAATATTAATGAGCTTTACTTCCTTTTTTACATTTTCCTGTGTTTTTAAATACAATGAGTATGTATTATGTGATGCCAAAGGAAAACCAAAAGAGGAAGTGACTGCCACTATTGGTTCTAGAATCCTAGGATGAAATTTCACATTTCTCACTATATGCCTGGCACATATTGGGGAATTAATAAATAAGAGGCAGGGTGAGCAGTGGTTAAGAATTCAGGAATGAGACAGAGCTGGATGTGAATCTCAGCTCCAAAGTTTGCTGACCAAGGCCTTAAAGTCTTATTGAGGGTGAGGACAGATAAAGTGGGAGACTGGCGTTAACATATGTGCTGTGCTGTGCTGTGCTGTGCTTAGTCGCTCAGTCATGTCCGACTCTTTGCAACCCCATGCACTGTAAGCCCACCAGGCTCCTCTCTCCATGGAATTTTCCAGGCAAGAATACTGGAGTGGGATGCCATGCCTTCTTCCAGGGGATCTTCCCAACCCGTGAATTGAACCCAGGTCTCCCGCACTGCAGATGGCTTCTTTACCAGCTGAGTGACCTGGGAAGCCCATTGACATATACACATTACTATACATAAAACAGGTAACTAATAAGGGCCTACTGTATAGCACAGAGAACTCTACTCAATACTCTGTAATGACCTAAAGGGGAAAAAATTTACGAGTGGATATATGTACATACGTAACTGATTCACCTTGCTGTACAGGAGAAACTAACGCAACATTTGAAATCAACTAATACGCCAATAAAAAAAATTTTTAGTCTTCACTGAGCTCCAATTTCTTCACCTATAAAATGTCACAGAACAATCCTTGCAGATTGCTGAAGGAGACACTCTTGAAAGCACTTAACACCATTCCTGGCTCAAAGGAAATAGTCAATAAAATGAAAACCATCATTATTATTTATTGACTTGATTTATACTGGAAGCACTCATGACAAAAAAAAATCTAAGCATCTATAGAAGAACTTTCTGCTAAATTATAAGAAATCCCCAATTAGCATTAAAAAGAAAGAGGCAACACTCTGAAGGACTCAGAACACTGTTTGGCTGAAAAGTGAGATGACATTCCTGTATCTACCAGTATTACACTATAAAATTTATCATCTAGTTGATGTATAAACACCACTCATGAGTCTAGGAAACAAACCTATCAGTGTTTCAAGTAAAAAAAAAAAAAAAGAACCCAGAGAAAATATGCTTAGTTTAGTCCACAGGTAGAATGAAAAAACTAGCAAAACATGACTAATGAAGATCTGACTTAGAGATACAACAAGTAACCCTACCATTAATTTTGTTTGGCTTCTGTCTTCCTCACTACTTTTGCATAAGGAGCCTGTCTTTTTGGCACTGCTATTCCTAAATCTGGCATAGTGCCTGGTTGGCCTGGGTTTAATTGCTCAGTCTAGCAATTAAACTAGACTCTTTGCAACCCCATGCACTGTAGCCCGCCAGGCTCCTCTGTCCATTGGATTCTCCAGGCAAGAATACAAGAGTGGGTAGCCTGTCCCTTCCTTCTCCAGCAGATCTTCCCAGCCCAGGCATGAAACCCAGGTTTCCCGCACTGCAGGCAGATTCTTTACAGTCTGCGCCACCAGGAAGGCAGCATAGTGCCTAACACAATATTAAATTCTCAATAAATATTTACAATATAACTTCTAAGACAAAGTCTCAGCGAAAGAAGAGAGAAAATTGAGTAAGAACTTATCGGAGAAAGTCTGTCAAAATGATGGTGAAAGCCATCAGGCTTGGGGAGGGAGTCCTGTTTTTGGAGGGGTTGGGGGGAAGAACTTGTCTTATACCACCTTCTGCATTTCCTTTGATCAATGAGTTATCCAAGGAACCTCAAAGGGAACGTTCAACGGTAAACACACACACACAACTTAGCACCCGGACAGGGGCACAAACAGGGCCTAGTGTGTTCAACTTTTTAGGCTTTTGGCTCCAACGCCTTTCTGATGATCTGTATTCATCGGGGTACTATAGTTGGCATCCTGTCGACCCTTGTTTAATGTCTGCTTTACTAAAAAAAAAAAAAAAAAAAGTAATGCGCTTATTCTCAAGTATCAATCATGAGCCCTTCTGCAGTTTTTCTTCGAACCAGCCTTCAGTTGGTTTGTAAAAATGGGAAGACTTCGCTCAGAACTTCTGAGTCGCTTCCTTTTAGTCAAAGTGAAGACGTGAAGGTTTTAGAGGCACACTCCCCAAATTTATGCGTGCAATCTAATACTTGGCAAGTCAAAAGACAAGTGAGACTCCGGGATTGACAAGGAGGCTGGAGAACCGCATCTTGGACTTTGGAACTACCCCCATCCCATTTTACCCACTCTTTCTTAAAATGCAATTAAATTCTGTTCAACTTCCTATCACTCACGCAAGAAACTACCAACTACCCCGCCACGCCACTCCCGGACGACCACACCTGGTGTATCCGCTGCAGAATCTCCAACTCCCGCCACGGGTTTGGCCTGTGTCCGTCCCAAAGCGGAAATGACTTCAAAGGGACAAACTGAAAGTAATAGAATGCAGATAGCAGGAATCTAAAACCCCTACCACGTTGCGAGAAAATACTCTTCCCCGACTCGCTTTTCTAACCCTTCTCGCTCTTCTATTAGGGTGGCGAAAAGGCTTCACGTCAGCCCTGGGGTTATTTCCCAGCCCCAAACTCCAAATCATTCAGAAATATATTCTTTTTCATTGGCCGATGAGGCGGCGTGGGTACCTCCCATGAACTACAATTCCCGTCAGACTCCGCGGGAAGCAAACTGAGGAAAGGATATGGGCGGGGACAAAGCACTTTGGGAGCTGTAGTCGGCTGCAAGCCGAAAAGGGCAATCACCCCGCCTTTTCCCATTGAGGCTGGAGAAACCAGGTGTTGGTCTTAGAGCCCGTTACCGCTGAGAGGAGGAGCCAAATCCTTCAGCAGCATTCCCCACCTCCAACCACATGGAGGACGAGAATTTTCCTTTCCTCCTATAAAACAGTATAAATACTCTTGAGGAAATATAGTTGTCTTTCCAATACATTCAGGTCAGTAAAAATTCCCAGAACTCCCCCAACCTCAGGTTCCAACTCGTGGGAAAAGGTGGCTCTTTCTCGAGTGGGCAAAATGGCTGTCCTCCTAGGTTTATTATTGGTTGTCCTTTGCGTCCTTCAAGGGCGGATACTTATAGCCGATTGGCTCTTTTTCCCTTGAGGGTGGAGAAAGATTTGGCACGGCTCTCCCGCGGCCCGGGAGGAGATGAAGGGGTGGAGAGAAGGCCGTTTGTTGAGGTGTGATTGGATACTCCTCCTGCCACTCCAAGGATGTACATCCTATGATTTGTCGACTGCTCTCAAAGAGAACGAGGAGGCGGGGCTAGTGCGTGGTGGGAAGGGGCGGGATTCTGCCAGCCGCGGCTGCCGCTGGAGCCGGTGTCCGGGCTGGTGATGGGGTTAATTCCCTTTCGTAAGACTCCTACTTGCACCCACCCAGCCCCGCCGTCGCCCCGCCGCGCCGCGCTCCAACCGCCGCCTCCTCCTCCTCCTCAGTAACGCGGGTAAGAGATGCCCTCCCCTCCCCCCCTTCAGCTCCCCGGGAATAACGCGCCTCCCTCCCCTCCCCCGCCCGCCAGCCGGTAGCGCTAACGGAGAAGGAGGCAGTCAGGGGAGAGATGTGGTGTGTGAGAAGGTGGCCTTCCCCGCCGAGCGGTCGACGCTCCAGCCAGGGCCCCGCCGAGGTGCTGCTGCTGCCAGCCCCGCTGGGAGGTCGGGTTCTGAGGGAGCCCCGGCTCGTCTGGCCCGCCGCTGCGCCTGCAGCTGCATCTAGTACCTTGCGCCCACCGCCGCCACCCGGGGGCCATGTGAAAAGCAAACCCCTCGAGGCCTAGCGGAGGAGACGGGGGAAAGGTTCCCGAGTCCCTGCTATGGCTGCTGCTGCTGTTCTTGCACCCCCAGGGACTGGGGAACCAGCCACAGCAGGCCTGCCCGGAGCGGGTGCCGTGCGGGGCTCTGCTCTCCTGGGTGGCTGGCGCCCGTGCTCCAGGATCCTCGGCCCACCCCGCGGCCGCTGCCCCCTGGCCTTGCACCCTGAAAATTTTTAGAAAGGAAATAAGACATTCCGACTGGTTGATGAAATGTTAGTGGTACATTTTGCGTGTGGTAACAGAAAAAGCACAGTGGGAATATTGGAAAGAAAGTTGAATGACTGTCAATGCCACAGACCTCGGGGATCAGATTTACACCCATCAGGGTTGAGCCTTCGGCTCTGCCCCCCAGGTCCCTGTGTGTTTGAAGTTTTTTGTCGTTCTCTTTTTTTTGTTGCTAGGTGCAGAGGAGAGTGCCTCTGTTCTTTGAGCTTGCTTTTATGCAGAAACAAACTGTTGAGGCTCTCAAGGTCCCGTGTATAATTGGGATAGCAGGTCAACTAAGTAAAAGGCGAAGAGGTGTTTGCTCAAATAGGAAGGCTTAGTAAGTAGCAGATGGTTTTTATAATATGATTTTCCAGAGTAGAAAAAAAAAGTGTGTGTGTGTGTATATGTGGTTATATGTATATGAATATATATGCATGTATATGTAAGTATATATATCTCTCGAGATTATGGTTTGCATAACTGTAATCTGAAGAAACTGCTTTTAGCCTAAATGTCATTGATTACAAGAACTTTTGAATAACAAAAAGATGGTTCAAGTCGAACTCTGCAGCCCACCTACTTGTTAATATTTGAAACAGTAAACCCTGTGCCATATTTTAGTAGGATACCAGTATGACTAGGTTAATTGGACACACGACTTGACAAAATTTGGTACCTTTGGCCGTACTTGAGAGGGATTTCTTTTTCCTCACATGTTGATTGAGTGCTCATCTTTTCAGTCCTTGCTTTTTTGTCTGGGTGAATATGTCCTTAAATACTGGATTCTGTAGTTTTTTGTGGACATGTTTGTAATCACAGGTGAAACCGTAGGCCCACTTCTGAGGCTTACTTGGAACCAGCATAAACTAGGGTTCTGAAGAAATACTTGAGTTTTGACTGTGTTGGACCATTTTCTTCAGGATCTGAGAAGACTATACTGGCTTAGTGATCTTCCATAATCCATAACTAATATACCTAGGTATAGAATTGACTTGTATTCATAGATTCAGTATCTGAAAGAAATTTGGTTGTGTGTTAGAATTAAGAAATGAACCATGTAACCCTGAAAGGTAAGTTCGCTCAGCTCCCCACAAAAAGTACCCAGAGCATACATTACTCAGCCCAGCATTTTCTAAAACTTGTTGGTTAATTGATAAATATATAATGCTTTCAGATCTCATGTGCCTTATGTACAGAAAGGGCCGATGAAAATATAGGCAGCTTCTTCTGTATTCTCTTACTAGCTACAGGACCCCTCTATGACCCTCATAGTTTCCTCATCTATAAAATGGGAATAGTTATGCTCAGCTCAAAGAGTTGTGAAGATTTTAGAGATGAAGTATTTAAAACCCCTAGTCACCTAACACTTAGTATGTATGTTAAACATTAACTATTGTTACCGACAGGCATATTGAAAGAATGAGTTGGTTTCTTAAATGCCTATGGGTGTTGTTGGAGCCTTAGGACATGTTCTATTAGTGAGGAGTTCTGTGGAGGTTTTCATTTATATTGTAACTTAAAGTACAATTTTTAATTAGCCATTTTCAAAGTGGAAGATGTGAGAAATTGGTTATCAGGCACAGAAGAGTTATTATTTTATAGATGATTTTTTGATTTTGCATTAAAGTGTAAGTGTTGAGTTTCAAATGGATTATCTGGAGTAAAAGTATGTGTCAGGTTATTTAAGTGATAAATAATTATAATACCTCTAAAGTGTTATTGAGCTGTTATGTTTTCAAGATCAAGTTTATGTACTCGCTATCCATATTCACCCGGGGCAGGCAGCTATTGAACTTTTTATAGTGTTAGTAAGATTAAGTGAGTTATTTGAATTTGTTATGGCCATAGATTGACTACTGTTTTGTTGCTGCTTTGAATTCTCATTATTTATCAGTTCTTAAGTGTTTCTTTTCTGTGTAACAACATTCCAGACACACTGTTCCTTTCTCCTCCCAGGAACTTTTGAAAATGTACTGGGTCTTCACACATAATGGTGTCCTTGGAGTGTGTACAGTGAGACAAATTTAAGGTTAGCTTGAAAACAGTTTTTTTATGGAGTCTTCTGACAGTAGTGTCTGGCCAGGGTTCAGGGCAGCTCTACCTGATGCTGAATACGAGCTGAAGTATATAGTGTGACACGCCTGCCAGGTTATTGAACCCATATTGCTGGGTGCTCCTTTGAGGGACCTTACATGGCGGTAGCAGTAGAAAATATTGTAAAATTGAAATAAGCTTTTAAAAATACTATGCATAAGACAAGAATTGTTGAGTAACGAAAGATTCTCTAGTACTAGCACTTTAGAATACCTAATTATACCTATTTCAGTTAATGTTAAGTTCTAATTCCTCAAAAATAAAGAAAGAAGTACTAAGAGTTGATAGCAGGTTTTGTGGGTGTTTTTCCATTCTTGAAAATGTTACAGTAATAAACACTTTAAGACTGATGGGTTTATATTATATTGTTGCTGCTTGGATTAGAAAATCTCACAATTACCACTTTCATGGTCTATTATAAATATGTTCAGTAGTCCGTACGTCAAAAGAGGTGTGGTTACAAATGGTAGCGAACTTTTCAGATAGCACTTGCTGCTCCAAACCACAGAATCAGTACACTGTTTAGTCATATCCACATACAATGATGATACCTTACTGCTTATCACTTAAGATAAATAAACTAAGATGGTTATCATAAAGAGAAGGGAGTGTGTCCATTCTTCTCAGAATAATAGTCTTTTTCTAAAAAAGTAAAATCTTCCACTTGATCCATGTGAATTCTGATAATGTGTACTAATATTACAGACATGGGCAAAGAAATAATAAAATCAAACAATTTTATTAAGTTAACTTTGCTTTCCAAATAAGTATATGTTATATAATTAAACAGATTTGCTTATACCTGGTAAGCATGTGTATTTTTTTCAGGATTTATTTCAATTAGTTATTGACTGATGGTTGAACTAAGAGATGAGTTATTTAATCCTGGCTCAAGACTAGTTCTCTACCTTATTTTCCAAAAATTTGTTTTTTTGTTCCCAGATTTTATTCTTTATTGCCTCTTCTTTCTTCCATAGTTAACACATACTTATTAAGTTAAAATTTTTTTGTATGAGTTTTGCAAGCCTACACTTGATAATCTTTGTTATTCTCTCTTTGCCCTCTGAATTGTAGATTAGTGACTTTTTTCTTAGTTTCTACCTGTAAGCTCCTTTCTCCAAGCAAATTGTGAGGTTTTTGTTCCTCCTCTTTTCATAAATGCTAGCTCACATAACACGTTTAAATGATTGTTCTTGTAAGCCTGCTTGACTAACGTTTTCATCCACAATTCCCTAAAACTACTTTCTCTCCAAAAGAAATTAAATGTGGAGCATAAACTCCATTTGTTTTTAATTCTTGACATTTTTTTCTTAAAAGTCAATAATTTGATATTATTTGATATTGTCTTAAGAGTTTAAAGACTATAATTTGACTTCTGCCAACTTTAGCTTAATCAGTGACAGATATAAATTACTTTTGTGGACTAGATGTGCAGTTAATGTCACTAACCTGCCTTCTACATGAAAGAAGTTCCATGCTAGTATAAAATAACACGTTATAGTCTGAGTTAGAGGTCTAACTATCTGCAGATTTACTTTGTTGTCTTGGCCCTCACTGAAGAGGGAGGCTGTGGGATTTAATTTTTTTTTTTAAGGTTTAATGTTGGGGGGGAAATCTGTGTGTATGTGTGTGTGTATGTATATATATGCAAAGAAGCAGTTTAAGTAACCATAAGGCCTTCATGTTAAAAATCCTCTTGGGTAAAAATAAGTATCTTTTTCACTGGAAACAACCCAGACACCCTTAAGTGAGTGAACGGTTAAACAACCAGTGCTGTCTCTATACCATGGAATGCTATGCAGCAATAAAAAGGAACAAACTGTTGTACACAGCAACTTGGATATATCTTAAAGGAATTATGCCAAATGAAAAACCAATCTTGAAATGGAACTACCATGTGGTTCCATATTTTTATATATATATATATATATATATATATATATATATGCTGCTGCTAAGTCACTTCAGTCGTGTCTGACTCTGGGCGACCCCGTAGATGGCAGCCCACTAGGCTCCCCTGTCCCTGGGATTCTCCAGGCAAGAACATTGGAGAGGGTTGCCATTTCCTTCTCCAATGCATGAAAGTGAAAAGTGAAAGTGAAGTCGCTTAGTCATGTCCGACTCTTAGCAACCCCATGGACTGCAGCCCACCAGGCTCCTCCATCCATGGGATTCTCCAGGCAAAAATACTGGAGTGGGGTGCCATTGCCTTCTCCGATATATATATATATATATATATTTTTTTTTTTTTTTTTTAATGTATATATAGCATTTTCAAAGTGACGAAAGGTGGATGGGTTGGCAATTGCCAAGCATTGCTGGGTGGGAGGAGCAGGGTGATTGTGATTGTAAAGGGTTAACATGAGAGATCTTTGTGGTAATTGAACAGCTCTGTACCTTGATTGTGGTGGCGGTTATGTAAATCTATATACATGTGATAAAATTACATAAAAACACACAGTGTGTGTAAAATCATTAAAATCTGAATCAAATTGTGGATTATATCAGTGTCATTACCTGGTTTTGATATTGAACTACACTTACACAGTCATTCCTTGGTATCCACTGGGGATTGGTTCTAGGACTGCCCTTGAATACCGAAATTCACAGATGCTCAAGTCCCTTGTATTAAATGGAATAGTATTTGCATATAAACCTACATATATACTCCCATATACTTTAATCTACCTCTAAATTACTTATAATATCAAATACTTTGTAAGTTGTTGTAAATACAATACAAATACTATATAAATAGTTGCCAGTGCATGGCAAGTTCAAGTTTTACCTTTGGAACTTTCTGAAATTTTTTTCCTAAATGTTTTCTGTCTGAGGTTGGTTGGATCCAGAGATATGAAACATGTGGATAAGGAGGGCCAATTGTATAATGTTATCATTGGGAAAAACTGGATGAAGAAGAGTACATGGCTGGTTGCTGTACTATTTTTTTACGACTGAAGTTATCATCATTTTAAAATTATTAAGTCAATTACAAAAAATATCCAGTACTTATATATGTGTCCCTGTATAGTATTGGGAGGCAGAAGCATCTGTTTTTTAAAAGTTATTCTCTGCAGAATATCAATTCATATATTTCTTATTATTCATTTATTTATACTTTCTTGTTCACATGCATCTGCACGCAGTAGAAATACTTCTACATTAGACGTATCCAACATGTAGTTTCTGTTTTCATTTTATATGCTTTGTTTTCTGTAAATGCCAGTTCATTCTTCTTTTTAAATTTTTTATTTTTTAGGCTGTGCTTTGTGGCATGAAGGATCTTAGCACTCACAGTAAGATGAGTGGGATTGACTAAGGGATTGACCCTTGCCTCCTGCATTGGGAGCATGGAGTCTTTTAAACTTTTCTTTCTTTCTTTATGGCTGTGCTGGGTCTTGCTGTGCGCTGGCTTTCTCTAGTTGCAGTGAGCAGGGGCTGCTGTTTGTTGCAGTGCACAGGCTTCTCAGTGCTGGGGCTTCTCTTGTTGTGGAGCACAGGCTCTAGGCGCGTGGGTTCAGTAGTTGTGGTGCAAAGACTTAGTTGCTCCACTGCATGTGAGATGTTTCTGGAACAGGGATCAAACCCATGTTGCCTGTATTGGTAGGCATATTCTTAACCACTAGACCACCAGGGACGTCCCCATTCTTCTTTTTTTCAGGCTTGCTGCACTTTTTCTTTCCAACCTTGCTTCATATAAACTGGAAGGAATCTGATATTGGTCATCTATATTATTTTGTTCATTTTCCAGTTGCTATAAAAGAATTTTGGTTTTGTCAAGAGAGGCTGTACATTCATTATTCAACTGCTAAGTCACCTCAGTCGTGTCCGACTCTGTGTGACCCCATAGACGGCAGCCCACCAGGCTGCCCCGTCCCTGGGATTCTCCAGGCAAGAACACTGGAGTGGGTTGCCATTTCCTTCTCCAATGCATGAAAGTGAAGTCGCTCAGTCGTGTCCGACTCTTAGCGGCCCCATGGACTGCAGCCCACCAGGCTCCTCTGTCCATGGGATTTTCCAGGCAAGAGTACTGGAGTGGGGTGCCATTGCCTTCTAGATAGTTGCATTTTAAGTTGTTGAAATCTGTAAAACAAGAGATTTTGTTCCTTGTAAAGACAACAAATGAGATATAATTTGAGGGAAGAAAGTTATATTTAGTTACACTGTGTTTATTGTGTGACCATGAACCTTTTAGTACAAAAGTATTAAATGTTTTAAAGCAATGCAGGAGGAATGTGAGGAGGTCAAAAATAAAAGTCATAGGTCACCAACTTGGAGAGGATACACTTTGTGTGATATGCATGATCTTGATCCATTTTGAGTTAATTGTTGTGTATGGTGTGAGGAAGAGATCCAAATGCATTCTTCTACATGTGGATATCCTTTTTTTTTTTTTGTCTCAGCATTATTTGTTGTTCTTTCCCCATTGAATTGTCTTAACACATTTGTTGACCATAAATGTAGGAGACTTGTTCTCATTTCTATTCCATTGATTTATTTGTCTGTCATTATTCTAGTAGTCCCACACTGTAGCTTTGGAAAAAGTTTCGAAATTAGAACATGTGAGTCCTCTAACTCTGTTATTCTTTTCCAGGATTGCTTTGGCTATTCTGAATGCTGACCACTTTCTTTGAAGAAACCAGCTTGATTTTGATAAGATTGTATCAAATAGGTCAATTTGGGGAGTATTGTCATGTTAACAATATTGAGAGGATTTCTTTAATATTTAGTGATTCATTTTAAAAGGATAATAAGTTTATTGCTTGTAATATAAATACAGTTGAACCTCCATATCTGCTGGTCTGCATACATAGGTCAGCCGGCAGTGGATTGAAAACTAGTGCTTAAAAAAAAATCCAGAAAGTTCCAAAAATGAAATAGTTTGTCATGTTTGGATGACTATATAGCATTTATATTATATTTATGATGGTTTACATAGTATTTGCTTTGCATTAGGTATTGTAAGTAATCTAGAGATGATTTCAAGTTTAGGGAAGGATGTGCAAAGGTTATATGCAAATACTGTGCCATTATATATGAAGGACTTGAGCATTTGTGGATTTGGGAACCAGAGGGTGACTCTGGAACAAATACCCCATGGATATTGAGAGACAGCTGTAATGTATTTTGTTAAAAATATATTTGCAAAATAAAAATGAGAAGAAAGGCATTGTTCTACTTTTTTGCAAAACTCCATAACGTATGGCTTATAAGAAAATATCTATTCTCGTATCTATTTTTCCATTCACTCTGACATTATATGTGATTTTGATAGAAGTATAAGACATGGCCTCATACAGATATGTAGAGGAAAGGGGAAGGATCTCATGGAACGCTTTGAAAGCATCTTGATCTGCAGTGGTCATTGGACCACACTTTAAGAATAGCTTGTCCAGTGGAAAGAAGTATCTTTGGAGACTCAGAAACTTGGTTGAAAATCACCAGTCTGCCACTTAACAGCTCATGTGGTTTTTGAGCAAGTTACTTAGCCTCTCAGTCTTCCTTCACCTTTTTTTTTTCCCCTTCACCTTTTAAATGAGGGTTTTTATAAGGAGGAAACATGATCATGCCTGTAAATTTGTGTATGTGTTAGTTGCTCTGCAACTCCATGGACTGCAGCTCACCAATCTCCTCTGTCCATGGGGATTCTCCAGGCAAAAATTCTGGAGTGTGTTGCCATGCCCTCCCCCAGGGGATCTTCCCAACCCAGGGATCGAACCCAGGTCTCCCACATTACAGGAGGATTCTTTACCATCTGAGCCACCAGGGAAGCCTAACTTTTGGGTGTATAAAAACCACCAAAGGCTTGAGGCTTGTCTTTTTTCATTTATATTTGTCAACCTCTGTTATATAGGATTGGCTTCCCTGGTGGCTCAGAGGGTAAAGCGTCTGCCTGCAATGCAGGAGACCTGGGTTCCATCCCTGGGTCAGGAAGATCCCCTGGAGAAGGAAATGGCAACCCACTCCAGTATTCTTGCCTGGAGAATCCCATGGACGGAGGAGCCTGGTAGGCTACAGTCCAGGGGGTCGCAAAGAGTTGGACACAACTGAGCAACTTCACTTTCTTTTTCTTTCTTTTCCCAGGTGGCTCTGGTAAATAATCCGCCTGTCAGTGCAGGATACGCAGGAAACACTGGGTGGGGAAGAACCCCTGGAGTAGGAAATGGCAACGCGCTGCAGTATTCTTGCCTGAAAAATTCCACAGACAGAGGAGCCTGGAGGGTTATAGTCCATAGGGTTGCAAAGAGTCGAACATGACTGAATGACTGAGCACACTCATACACGCACATTCTATAGGATTTGCTAATTTTTTTTCCCACTGAAAGTGTACATACCATAGCATGGTAACTTTCATGTAAATTTGGTTCATTGTAATAGTAGTATTTATTTTAAAAGCTGAACTTTGTTCATATAATTTTCTACTTAACTACAAATTACAATGGCAAACAAGTAAGGATGAGAAAGGGCCAACAAAAGTAAAGAAATTATTCAGAAATCGGGGTAAACTGATGTCTCCTTTAAGGCAGTTTGTTACCTTACTCCAATCCTGCTATTAACTTTTGGAAGACAGAAGGAAATTGCAAAAATTCTGCCTTAGAGAATGGTTCTTTAGTGTGTATTTTCCCAGTAAAAATTAATTAGGTTAAAATATAAGTGATTTCAAATCCTCAGTGATTGTATAAATACTGAACCAAATATCCAATCGACATTGCTGCAGTTTTGTTTTTTTTTTTTTTTTTTCAACAAAGCAGGTTGAAAAACAGAATGAGGTGTGGGGTCCAATTTGGATATGGTGGTCAGAAGGCCTCTTGACATAACTGATAATGTGAGGGAAGAACATTCTAAGTAGGAGGAACAGAAAGTACAAGGGCCATGGCATGGGGGCATACTTGGGTGGAGATGGAAATTGCACTTGTTTACTGAAGTTCAGCGGTGTTCTCTCAAATTCAGGATTTAAAGGAGCAAGAACATTGGAACACTTTGAAGTGTGGCTCTGGGGCTGTCATCTACGCATATTTATTAGCTAAGTGAATCATTTCCTCTGTCAGATCAGATCAGATCAGATCAGTCTCTCAGTCATGTCCAACTCTTTGCGACCCCATGAATCGCAGCACGCCAGGCCTCCCTGTCCATCACCAGCTCCCAGAGTTCACTGAGACTTACATCCATTGAGTCAGTGATGCCATCCAGCCATCTCATCCTCTGTCGTCCCCTTCTCCTCTTGCCCCCAATCCCTCCCAGCATCAGAGTCTTTTCCAGTGAATTTTACGGGACATTTTTAAAGCCTAAACCCAAGTCTTTAATCTGTACTTGTTAAAGGTTTCTTGTCTTTTCGGTGCTAAAACAAGAGATCTGGTAGTTTTTCTTAGAATTACCTACATTTACATACTGTTTGAGCCGCTCAGTTGCTACGTTGTGGCCAACTCTTTTGAGACCCTATGGACTGTAGCCTACCAGGCTCTTCTGTCCATGGAATTTTCCAGGCAAGAATACTGGAGCGGGTTGCCATTTCCACCTCCAGGAGATTTTTCCAACCCAGAGATTGAACCCATGGCTCCTGTTTGGCCAGCAGGTTCTTTACCACTGAGCCACCTGGGAAGCTTCACAAGATAAATTGTTCTCTTGGGATGTTGAGAAGTCATCTGGTCCAACCTTAGTAGTTCTCAAGGACTGGTCCAGTTACCTAAATAGCTTTTCATAGTTAGCTGCTTTTCCTTACTTTCTTCTTTCAAAGGATATTAGAATTGAGGAGATAGCCGACTCATGCCTTTTTGAGCAGGCTTTTGTGGGGAACGTACATGAGAGGGAAATCAAGCCGATAGTGATTTAGCCTTTTCTGGAACTATTCTAATGACAGGAGTGCATTCTCAAGGGACTTGTCTCTTCTACATATAGTGTATGTGTATAGGGGGTGGTGTAGGGAAGGAAGGCATAGTCAGAGGAGAGAAGATCCAACTGGTCCCAAACACAATCGAAAAGTTACCATAAAGGTGTCTCAGTGTCAATGACACCAGTCGCCTCTCTCCATCCCCCACATCCTCAGAGAGTAAAAATGTTGGCAGGGATGAGAGACTTATTTGCTCAGGCATAAGACCCTCTTGTTTGGCCGTGTTGTCTAAAATGAGAGAAATGGTGGAGGACTAATCCTACAGATGTCCTGAGTACGTACTTGGCTCCTTTGTATTCCCCCTGGCTGTTTAGCACCATCCTTAGACTTGCTGGGTTATAGTCCTTGTTGTTACTGGCGGAGGAGCTCCAGCTAGTCCTCAGAGCTCATTAGATCTTGTCAGAGAACCAGGCACCTAGACCATGATGGTGTCTTTATGATGTTAGGTTTTGTTTTATTCAAGGTGGTATGATCACAGGAAATGAAAGTCTTAGAGACAGTTTTTACATCTATTTTTAGAACATTCTGGTAACAGTCAAGTCGATTTGAGAAAAATGATGCTCACTTCTAAATGTTTTTACACAGGTAATATTGCCAACATCTGTTCAAATCAAAAACATTTCATGTCTATTCAGTACACTCAACAGATTGTAAACTAGTTAAACTTTAAAAGAATCAAAACAATGTAAACACAAAAAAATCAAACAGTAAAGTGGATCTATAATTGATTATCATGCCTTTGTCTACTGTTATCAGAATTGATGAGTCCCTTGAAGACACTTCATTTCAGTCGCTCAGTCATGTCCGACTCTTTGCGACCCCATGAACTGCAGCACGCCAGGCCTCCCTGTCCATTACCAACTCCCGGAGTTTACCCAAACTCATGTCCATTGAGTCGGTGATGCCATCCAACCATCTTATCCTCTGTCGTCCCCTTGTCCTCCTGCCTTCAATCTTTCCCAGCATCAGGGTTTTTTCAAATGAGTTAGCTTTTTGCATCAGGTGGCCAAAGTATTGGAGTTTCAGCTTCAACATCGGTCCTTCCAATGAACACCCAGGACTGATCTCCTTTAGGATGGATTGGTTGGATCTCCTTGCAGTCCAAGGGACTCCAGAGTCTTCTCCAACACCGCAGTTCAAAAGCATCAATTCTTCTGCACTCAGCTTTCTTTATAGTCCAACTCTCACATCCATACATGACCACTGGAAAAACCACAGCCTTGACTAGACGGACCTTTTTTGGCAAAGTAACATCTCTGCTTTTGAATATGCTATCTAGGTTGGTCATAACTTTCCTTCCAAGGAGTAAGCGTCTTTTAATTTCATGGCTGCAGTCACCATCTGCAGTGATTTTTGGAGCCCAAAAAACTAAAGTCAGCCACTGTTTCCACAAGTAGAATGTTATAAGCATCAAAAGTCAAATAGATTTTTTTTTAAACTTCCATCAATTTGTCAGTATCATGCAAGTTTGTTTTGTTACACATTAAAAGCATAGATTTCCTTAAAAATATTTTTTCCAGTTTTCCTGAGGTTTCTAATTTTCCTTTTTTTCTGATGAACAAATAATAATGTACCATCAGTTTATCCTCAGTGTTATTCAATGTCTGTTTCATGGAGGCCTCTCTCAGATTTTGTCTTGCATTCTGTGTCCTGCTCTCAGCCTAGGACTTGCCTTCACTGCCTTCTTAGCTTGAATCAACTGTTTGCTGGATCCTGTAAATCCTTCCTCTCTCTTGATTTTCACACTCATTTTACTAGACAGTAGCCTGAAGTGTTTTCTCAAGAAAGATTGCTTAGAAAGTAAAGCTGTCTGGCCCTTATATGGCTGAAGTCTCTATCCTGCCATCATACCTGATTGGCAGTATAGAATGAGAAGTTCAAAGTCGTTTCTGTCTTGTACTTAGACATATCACTAGTGTCTTCTATACTGATGAAATTTTCTAAGCATACAAAAATTTGATGGATGACTCACTTAATAACTACAGTTATTAACATTTCGTTCCTTTAACTTTATCCTGTATCAATCTGTCTTATTTTTTGATGCATTTCAAAATACATTGCAAGGATCGGTATACTTCAGTCCTGAACGCTTGGGCATGCATATGGGTAACTAGAGTTCAGTGTTCAGTTACTCTTTTTTTTTTTTGACCGCCATGCTTTTTATGAGTGTTAATTTTCTTGTTAGTGAATGCTAATTTTGAAATTTAATTCAAGTTATAAAAGCGTAAAGTGGTTTTTAAGCATAATATTCAAGCTCTATTTTACATGTGAAAATTATTTCATGGTTTTTCTGAAAGCACAACTTTTCAGTTGTAAAACCCAATGATAAAACAAGCGAGTTTAAGAGGATTGACGTAAATCCTGCATTGTAGGCAGACACTTTACTGTCTGAGCCACCAGGGAGGTCCTATATCTACTTTACTTGCATCTAATACTGATAATTTTAGAAAGGACCTATTTATCTTTGCTCATGTCATTTTTTTTGTTTGTTTTGGTGTATGTGGCATTTGTCATTAAGCTTACAGAAATGCTAGTAAGGGATAATTGATGTTCTTATTAAACTAAGATCACAGAAAGGGCTATAATTGAATTGCTTTTGTCCTTAAAGACATATCTTTGAAAAGCTCATGATTTATCAGGAATCCACCTGAATCAAAATTTCCATATTGTAAATGGCTGCTGCTTCCATTCCTTTTTCTCCTTATCCTACTTGTCCTTCTCTTCTTTCCCCTAGTCTTTGGACAGGTTAAAGAGAGATAGGGTTACTGGAACTATGATAAAGTAGGAACAGTGGTGTCTGGTGGTCTTTTCCAAGGATTATGTGAGATTGACACCTTCTAAATGCAAAATAGAGAACCAAGTGAAAGTTGGTGGTCAGATAACCATTAATTGAATTGCTTTTACATATCCTATTGTAAAATTGGAATACATGCATTTTTGTCCTGCCCTCATTTCTCTTACAGCTTTTCACCTGGCATCCTATATTTCAGACATACAAAATTATTTACCCAAAATTAACATGGCCCAGCCAGGACTCTACTGCAAGTTCAGCTTTATACTGTATCAAGTATAAAGGAATTAATAGGTCAATTAATGTGCCTATTTTTTAGCCCCAGAATAGTATAAGGGCATTTATTGGGGAAGATTTCAAAATAGATAGCTAGCTAGCTTGTCAGAATTATTGCTATCAAACTCCATACTTTGTTGTTCTAGACTTTATGTTACTCCTAGAATTGCCAGTTGCTTAAAACTACTTACTTACATACTTAGAAGACCTTCTGTCTTGACTCAAATGCTGGTATTGTAACTAGCACTTGAAAATATTTTTCCAGTTTTCCTGGGGTTTCTAATTTTCATTTTTTTCTGATGAACAAATAATAATGTACCATCAATATATCTTCAGTGTTATTCAGCGTCTGTTTCATGGAGGCCTCTCAGATTCTTTCTTGAATTCTGTTTCGTGCTCTCAGCCTGGGACTTGCCTTCACTGCCTTCCTAGCTTGAATCAAGTGTTTACTGGATCCTTTAGGTCCTTCCTTTCTTGATTTTCACACTCATTTTACTAGACAGTAGCCTGAAGTGTTTTCTCAAGAAAGATTCCTCAGGAAGTAAAGCTGTCTAGCCCTTACATGCCTAAAGTCTCTAGCCTACCATCGTACCTGATTGGTAGTATAGAATGCAAAGTTACTGTATTATATTGTAATTATTGTTTCATATTGTAAGTGACCCTGAGCTACTCAGAGTGTGCTAATTATAAATTGAAATGTTAGCATAAGTTGTCCATGTAATAACAAAAATAATTTTATTTAGTAAAGAGGGTTTTTTTTGTTTCTACCCTGCAAGAGTTTTTCCTTTCAGCGTTAAATGAGATTTAATGGTAAGGAAATAGACCCTATAATAAATATGAAAGTGTACCTGCATCTCTTTTTAACTTGATAACTTGTTCTAACGCCAAATTTTCAATCTTCACACAGTAGACAAAGTCAGTGAGTCATAGTTAAGTAATGTCCTACTTATTTTGTAAACCAGGATGTATTTGTTAAATAAAGTAAGTTTTGTGAAGTAGAATATTTTCATAGCTACTTTGTTGTTAACATTGCTTGGTATTCATTCCATGAGTAATTTTCTTTGTTATCTAGGTTGTTTTTGTTTATACCTGAAATAGTCTTTCTGAACTAAAATTTAGCCAAACTGGAGGAAATTCAGTATATGTCATATTGAAGTGAAGTGTTAAGATTTGTCATATTTAGGATCACAGCAAATTTGTTCTGACAGTAGCCAGACATCAGTCATTTGCGTGAATTTTCCACTAATCTAGGTTAGCAATATTTACAAATCATCACCATGATAGGAGGAGTAGGTAAGAATTGATATGAACGGCGTTTGCAGAAATTGAAGCTTGAGGAACATCAGAATGTGGCTCTACAGGTGTATTATGATCCTAAAGGTAATGAGTTTGACTTGGCTTTCATGAGCTAGACTTTGAATTCAGGTCAGTCAGATGCTTTTGATGAAGCAGTGTTAACAAATTTATACAAAAAAAAAAAAAAAAACATTTATACAAAAAGATTTGAAAATGTGGTGTGGGCTCTTTAAAGAGTTAATATAAAACCTGGCATATAAATCACATTGAAATTTATTGGCCAATGTTGACTTTTTTATACTGATATTTTAAAGTAACTTTATTGAAATACAGTTCACAAACCATAAAATCCACTGACTTAAAATTTACAGTTCACTGAGTTCAAAAAGTTATGCAACTATCACCATAATCTAGTTTTAGAACATTATCATCACTTCATAAAGAAACCCCATATCCATTAGCAATCATTCTCCTAGCCCCAGACAACCATTAATCTATTTTCCGTCTCTATAGATTTGCCTCTTCTGGAAATTTCATATACATGAAATCATACAGTATGTCATTTTTTGTGACTGTCTTTCACTTAAGCATAAAGTTTTTAAGGTCCATCCATGTGGTAGTAAGAATCAGTATTTTGTTCCTTTTTGTGGCTGAATAATATGCCACAATATGAGTAATACCACATTTTTTTAAATCAGTTCATCAGTTAAGGGCCATTTGAGTTGTTTCTACTTCTGGGCAATTATAAATCAGATCAGATCAGTCGCTCAGTCGTGTCCGACTCTTTGTGACCCCATGAATCACAGCACGCCAGGCCTCCCTGTCCATCACCAACTCCCGGAGTTCACTCAGACTCATGTCCATCCAGTCAGTGATGCCATCCAGCCATCTCATCCTCTGTTGTCCCCTTCTCCTCTTGCCCCCAATCCCTCCCAGCATCAGAGTCTTTTCCAACGAGTCAACTCTTCGAATCAGGTGGCCAAAGTACTGGAGTTTCAGCTTTAGCATCATTCCTTCCAAAGAAATCCCAGGGCTGATCTCCTTCAGAATGGACTGGTTGGATCTCCTTGCAGTCCAAGGGACTCTCAAGAGTCTTCTCCAACACTACAGTTCAAAAGCATCAATTCTTCGGCGCTCAGCCTGCTTCACAGTCCAATTCTCACATCCATACATGACCACAGGAAAAACCATAGCCTTGACTAGACGAACCTTTGTTGGCAAAGTAATGTCTCTGCTTTTGAATATGCTATCTAGGTTGGTCATAATTTTCCTTCCAAAGGAGTAAGCGTCTTTTAATTTCACTGCTATAAACATTCTTGTCCAAGTGTTTGTGTAGACATATGTTTTCATTTCCCTTGGGTGTGTGCCCACCAGTGGAATTGCTGGGTCAGATAGTAATTCTTAAACCATTTGAGGAACTGATCAACCGTTTTCCAAAGTAGCTGTAGCATTTTGCATTCCCAGCAGCAATATAAAAGGATTTCTATCTTTTCCACATGCTCACCAGTTCTTACTATTGTCTGTCTTTTTGATCATAGCCATCCTAGTAGATGTGAAGTAGATTTTTCATTGTGTTTTAGATCTGCATTTCTCTAAGGATTAAAGGTGTTGAGAATTTTCTCATGTGCTTTTTATGTGCTTTAATTTTATGTAAACTTTGATATCTAAATGTTTGTGTAGCTCTTAAGTGCTCTACTGTTGATGAGTACTTAGGTTACATATTCCATATGAAATACCAGTATGTGTACAAACACATTAAAGGCTTAGCTCTAAGACATTGGAGGATTGAAATGATACTGATTCTTGAGTGTTTTCCAAACTTAACTGATAAATAGGTAGTTACCAGTTTGCCTGGGACAGTCCCAGTTTATGCCTGTTGTCTGACTTAATTGTAAAAGTGCCATCTTTCACTCTGAAGTATGCCCTGTCTTGGACAATAAATCATATGGCCAACCTACTGACAGTTACCTTAGAGTGTTTCGGAGTGGGTAGCCATTCCCTACTCCAGAGGATCTTCTGACCCAAGGATCGAACCTGGGTCTCCTGCATTGCAGGCATATTCTTTACTGTCTGAGCCTCCAGGGAAGCCCAAATATACACTTGCTGTCTACTAAGTTAGAATCTCCATAAAGGGGGCCTAGAAGTATGTTTTTAGCAATTTCAAGGTCAAGCACAGTTGTAATGTATTATTCTAGCACAATGCTTGTGTTGCTGTATGACCCCTAGCCCGTTATCTTTATTTTAGTGAGATAGTGAGTCCCAAGTTAAAATTCAAGAAAAATAATCTAATCTCATAGCCTACTACCACCCATCTATTTAAAGTGGTGATAGGGTAGGAGTATTAACATACACATTGGACTGTCTTGTAGGGGCAAGAGAGTATAGGACAGTAAGTAAAGTGAAATAATTTACTGGAAATAGGATGATCTCAGGACTGAGCTCCAGCAAGAGGCAATGAGCAAGGCTCAGCTTCTCAATAGTATTTTCCTTTGAGTTCAGTTCAGTTCAGTTGCTCACTTCTGTCCAACTCTTTGCAACCCCGTGAACCACAGCACGCCAGGCCTCCCTGTCCTTCACCAACTCCCAGAGTCCATCCAAACCCATGTCCATTGAGTTGGTGATGCCATCCAACCATCTCATCCTCTGTCGTCCCCTTCTTCTCCTGCCCTCAATCTTTCCCAGCATCAGGGTCTTTTCAAATGAGCCAGCTCTTCGCATCAGGTGGCCAAAGTATCGGAGTTTCAGCTTCAACATCAGTCCTTCCAACGAACACCCAGGACTGATCTCCTTTGGAATGGACTGGTTGGATCTCCTTGCAGTCCAAGGGACTCTCAAGAGTCTTCTCCAATACCACAGTTCAAAAGCATCAATTCTTCTGCACTCAGCTTTCTTTATAGTCCAATTCTCACATCCATACATGACTACTGGAAAAACCATAGCATTGACTAGACAGACCTTTGTTGACTAAGTAATGTCTGCTTTTTAATATGCTGTCTAGGTTTGTCATAACTTTCCTTCCAAGGAGTAAGCGTCTTTTAATTTCATGGCTGCAGTCAACTATCTGCAGTGATTTTGGAGCCCCCAAAAATAAAGTCTGCCACTCTTTGCACTGTTTCCCCATCTATTTGCCATGAAGTGATGGGACTGGATGCCATGATCTTAGTTTTCTGAATGTTGAGCTTTAAAAGCCAACTTTTTCACTCTCCTCTTTCACTTTCATCAAGAGGCTCTTTAGTTCTTCTTCACTTTCTGCCATAAGGGTGGTGTCATCTGCCTATCTGAGGTTGTTGATATTTCTCCCGGCAATCTTAATTCCAGCCTGTGCTTCTTCCAGCCCAGCGTTTCTTATAATGTACTCTGCATATAAGTTAAATAATCAGGGTGACAATATACATCCTTGACGTAGTCCTTTTCCTATTTGGAACCAGTCTGTTGTTCCATGTCCAGTTCTAACTATTGCTTTCTGACCTGCATACAGGTTTCTCAAGAGACAGGTCTGGTGATCTGGTATTTCCATGTCTTTCAGAATTTTCCACAGTTTATTGTGATCAACACAGTCAAAGGCTTTGGCATAGTCAATAGTTAGGTGAGAGTAAGAGAATTCATGAAGTTGTTCTTCGTACCTGAGAACTAACAGCAAGAATTAATGGGGATAGAGGGAGGCAGAAGTACTTTCAGACTTTGAGGCCATGTTAGAGGGAAGATAGAATGTGATACTGTTCGTTTATTTATTTGCGTGTCAGTAGAATTTGATAATATTTGCACATAAGGTTGTTTGTAAGTTAGGCACTTCTAAGATATCTACATAACAGGTGACAGAGATGGCCCTCTGGGTTTTAAGATAAATATTTTTTGTTAACTGTATAGTATTTGTCTTCAAGGTGAGAGTTAACACATTTGACTCAAATTAAAGCACATTCACCTTAAGAATGGGCTTCCTTGGTAGCTCAGCAGGTAAAGAATCCATCTGCAATGCAGGAGACCCCGGTTTGATTCCAAACATCCGCTGTAGAAGGGATAGGCTACCCATTCCAGTATTCTTGGGCTTCTCTGGTGGCTCTGCTGGTAAAGAATCCTCCTGCAACGCGGGAGACCTGGGTTCAATCCCTGGTTTGGGAAGATCCCTTGGAGAACGGAAAGGCTACCCACTCCAGTATTCTGGCCAGGAGAATTCCATGGACTGTATAGTCCTTAGGGTTACAAAGAGTCAGACACGACTGAGCAACTTTCACTTTCAGCTTAAGAATATCTCCCCCACCCCACCCCCCTTTTTGCAGGAGGGGGAATGTCAAAGATTTTGAGATTTAGAGATTATAAATGTAGAGTGAGGGTAAAATGAGAAGAGTACTTTCCTATTTTCATCTCATTGTTTGCTTTCTTAATTCAGATATACAAATGAAAATACTGTGCTTAAAATACAGAGAAATACACATAAACAGTTCAAGCCAAATTCATAACTCTAAGAGATGGTATGAAAATCTAATAATATACTTTTTTTCAATCTAATAAATCATTACAAATCCACTTGATAAGTTTGTTTAAAAAAACAAAAACACCCCAGCAGGGTACTCTCCCATTGTTCTCCCATGCACTGTATATATATGTATATATATGTGTGGGGGTGTTATTTTCGTATCAGTTATTGCTTGTACTTGGTACTATGTGTAATTCACCACGTACTCAACCCTCACCTCCTCTACCACCTGCTGTCCCCCTACACCCGGTCATAGACACTGCCTCAGTTTAAAATTACCTTTATCAGCTTGATTATAATACCTTGTATGCAGTTGAACTTTATAAATGTTTGTATCAATAGATTTAAATATAATTAGGTATCTTAAATTGATTTGAGATAATTATACTTACAGTGCAAGAAAAGTTATTTAGAGAAAGATTTAGAAAAATAAACTTTCTTTTCAAAAAATTCAGATGTATTCTACTTCAAGTTAAAATTCTATCAAAACTTTGACTTGAATAAAATTTCTTTCCTTTATGTCTCAGATGAGAAGTGATGACAGTCTGATAGCTGAGAGATAACTTTATGAAATGAACTGATGACTCAATCCTGATGTCTGTGTCCCAGTGAATACCAAATCCCAGTCTCAGCACTGGCATCAGCTGATTTGATCGTTAGCACTGAACTGTCCTCATCCTTCTTGATACTCTCTCATATTTTTCCTGTAGGCGGAGGCATGTCTTAAGAACTATTTAAGGAACTTGTGTTTCTACTAGAACTTGTGTTTAACTAGAACTTGTGTTTCTAGTTAAGAGAATTGGTTTTCAAAGCTATGCTAATTAACATTTTCCTGTTTTGAATTCTACCGTAGAAGGAACTGGTAGTGTAATTTCTATGGATAAAGAATGTTGGTTTAGTCGCTAAGCTGTTTCGGAGCCCATCAGGCTCCTGTGTCCGTGGAATTTTCCAGGCAAGAATACTGGAGGGGGTTGCCATTTCCTTCTCCAGGGGATCTTCTGGACCCAGGAATTGAACCCAGGTCTCTTGCATTGCAGGTGGATTCCTTAGGGAAGACCTAAGGATAAAGAATATTAACCCCCCCAAAAATGTTTTGTAGTATGCTCTTGTTTTATCAAGCCTTATTAAATTACCTCACGGAAGAACTTTTTCACAGAGCCTGCCATCTTCTCACCCATTTTGTTTCACAGTAAATGCATCACGCTGTCTTACTTCACAGAGGCCAGTGTCCTGACCTTAGTTTCTAGATCACCCACATGGTCTCATTTTTATGCTTTTTCTGATATGTGGGGGTGGTTAAAAGAAGATGTAGAACTAAGCATGTTTAACCTTTTTAAAAACTTAAAAGTTTTTTAAAACCTTAAAAACCTTTTAAAATCTTTTTAATCAATTCCTGTTTTGACTTGGTGATTGTAATCCTTGTATAACTGTCTTTTGTATGTCTAGACTTGAATTTACAATTGGCTTTTCTCCTTTCTCTTTAAGCCCCTTGCTATCTCCTGCCCTTATTTTCATAAATGACTTTTTCTCCTATCTTTGTGAAGATATTGAGGCTATTTATAACAGTTGGAGGGTCACTGATTTATCCATGGGTAATTTAAAAACCTCTCCGAGTACTCACTCTTTTTGTCTTCTACCAGTCTCAAGTGAAGGAATGTCCCTCCCTTTTGTTCAAACCTAGTCCATTTCTCTTTAGAATGTGTTGATCCCTAACTGTATACCAGGGACTGTGATAGGATTTCTAGGGGACACAATAGTGACTAAGAATTCTTACTTGCCCTAAAACTTACTGACCTGTGCTTGTGATCCTAGTTCCTGCCCCTTCCATTATTCTTATCCTTGTCATTTGTGCATTTTTCTTTATATTTCTAGCATTAGAGAAATTTTAAGTGGAAAGGGAGAAGATTGCTTTCCCTCAAGGAGATAAGAAGAGGGAGAGTCATTCAAATTATACCTTTTCTTTCTTCCCATTTGGGAAGATTTCAGAAAGGAGTATGTTAACCTCTCTCAGGCCGTCAGGTATGTGGTGGCAGGAAAAGAGGCTGAAGCTGTCTGTGGTAAGGATTCTTGTATCTGATTTATTAATCCCAACCTCTCAACAAGTTTAAATCCAGTAATTCCTTATTTCATTTGTATGAGCTATATATGGGTGTGAAGTTTACATATATTTCTACTCCATTTATATACCAATACATTCCTCTTGAAATCTGATACTAATGTATAGTTTAAAGTGCTGTTTACTTTTATGAGTTTGTGTGTTCAGTCCTAAATTTAGGGCAAAAACCAGCTTGATCCTGTTGGTGGGTGAAAAGTGGTTTTTATTGTAGTAAAAAAAACACATAACACAAAATTTACCATCTTAACCACTTTTGTGTACAGTTCAGTGATGTTAAGTATGTTCACATTGTGAAACCAGTGTCCAGAACTCTGGCAGAACCAAAGCTGTATAATTAAATACTCTCCATTCCCTTCTTCCCCAGATTTTGGCAATAAGCATTCTGTTTTGTCTCTATGAATTTGATTATGCTAGGTATCTCATCGGAGAAAGCAATGGCACCCCACTCCAGTACTCTTGCCTGGAAAACCCCTTGGGCGTAGGAACCTGGTAGGCTTCAGTCCATGGGGTTGCGAAGAGTAGGACACGACTGAGTGACTTCCCTTTCACTTTTTACTTTCATGCACTGGAGAAGGAAATGGCAACCCACTCCAGTACTCTTGCCTGGAAAATCCCGTGGATGGAGGAGCCTGGTAGACTTCAGTCCATGGGGTTGCAAAGAGTCGGACATGACTGAGCGACTTCACTTTCACTTTTCACTTTCATGCATTGGAGAAGGAAATGGCAACCCACTCCAGTGTTTTTGCCTGGAGAATCCCAGAGACGGGGGAGCCTGGTGGGCTGCCATCTATAGGGTCACACAGAGTCAGACACGACTGAAGCGATGCAGCAGCAGCAGGTATCTCAGTATTTTTCTCTTTGTGACTGGCTTATTTCACTTAGCATAAGGTCCTCAAGGTTTGTCCTATTTTAGCATGTGTCAGAATTTGCTTTTTTACGGCTAAACAATAATATGTTTTCTCTATATACCACATTTTGTTTACTTGTTCATCTCTTGATGGGCATTTGGGTTGTTTCCCTCCTTTGGCTGTTGTGAATAATACTGCTGTGAACATGGGTGTACAAATGTCTATTTTCAGACCTCGATTTCAGTTCTTTTGGGTGTGTGACCTAGAAGTGGAATTACTAGATTATATAGTACAGACATACCTTGCTTTATTGCACTTCACAGACACAGCGTTTTGTTTTTTGTTTTTTTTACAAATTGAAGGTTTGCAACAACCCTTCATCAGGTGAGTCTGCCAGCACCATTTTTCCAACATTTGCTCATTTTGTGTCATATTCTGGTAATTTTCCAAATATTTCAAACTTTTTCATTATTATGTTACAGTGATCTTTGAAGTTACTACTACAACTGGGTAAAGGGTCAGATGAGAGTTGGCATGTTTTAGCAGCAAATGATCTTTTAATTAAGATATATACATGGTTTTTTAGACCTAATGCTATTGCACACTTAATTGACTATTTGTGACTTTTATTGTTTTAGTTGCTAAGTTGTGTCTGACTCTTATGGGACTCTCTGAACTATAGCCTGGTAGGCTCCTCTGTCCATGGGTTTTTCTGGCAAGAATACTGGAGTGGCTTGCCATTTCCTTCCACAAGGGATCTTGCCTACTCAGGTATCCAACCTGCATCTCCTGCCTTGCAGGCAGAAACTTTACTACTGAGCCACTGGCAAAGTCCTTCTAGACTCTGGTATAGTGTAAATATGACTTGTGTTCTAGGTGACCAAAAGGTCTTTTTGACTCGCTTTGTTGTAGTTATATGGATCTGAAACTGCAGATATGCATGTAATTAAATTCTTAAGTTTTTGTGGAATAACCGTACTATAAATGGTGCCTGTACCATTTTACATTTCCACCAATGATGCACAGGGGTTCTAGTTTCTCCACATTCTCACCAACTCTGTTATTTTCTGCTGTCTTAATAGTAAGAATCATAATAAATGTTGGATGTTATCTCTTTCTTGTTTGTATTTGTATTTTCCTTGGGATCATCAAGGCCGAGCATCTTTGCATGTGCTTCTTTAGCCATTTGTATATTTAATTTGGAGAAATTTCTGATCCTTTTCCCATTTTTTAGCACAGTTGTTTGGTTTTTTGATTGTTGTGTTAAAGGTGTGTTTTTTAATCATGGCTTTCTTGGGCTTCAGTTTTAAATAATTCTTTTTGAAAATGAGACTTTATTATTATTTAATGACACAAAATATTAAAATGTGCTATACATGTAGCTAGAAGCCTAAATATTGGGCCCTTCATAAAGTAATAATATAATGAGGCATATTAGTATTTTTTTTTCTTAGCACAATTGAAGCTGTTTATCATAGTAAAATTAAATACTGTGTAGCTTCAAGCTGTTTCCAGAAGTTTACATTGGATATGAAAAAATACACATTGTATGTGGTTTTCAGATTAGCTAATGTTCAGTCAGTTCTTAATAAATCAATCTAAGAGTGTAATTACAAGGTTTTTTATTCTCAGTTAAAATTCTGCCTTAATAGATATTTAAGAAGCATTATAAACTTTTATAATTTGAACTTTTCAAGTTTACCACTCAGTCATATTAAGGTTAAAATGTAAAGCATGGGGAGGGCGGTGGGAGGGGGGTTCAGGATGGGGAACACGTGTACACCCGTGGCGGATTCATGTTGATGTATGGCAAAACCAATACAATATTGTAAAGTAAAAAATAAATAAATAAATGGAAAAAAAAGTAAAGCATCTAAGAAATGCTGATACTGAAATTTAGATACCTGTGTCAGTTGGCTATTTTATAATTATCTAAGTTTGTACATCTGGGATAAATTCAGTATTTTTTAAAAACCGTTTTAAATTTTGTTTCTGGCCTTCAAAACTTTGTCTTTAACATGCCATATGTTAAGCTTTTGTAGTTGAGAAGAATTAATTTTCACCAGCATACAATGGGCTTCCCTGGGCTTCCCACGCTCAGATGGTAAAGCGTCTGCTTGCAGTACAGGAGACCTAGGTTCGATCCCTGGGTTGGCAGGATCTCCTGGAGAAAGGAATGGCAACCCACTCCAGTATTCTTGCCTGGAGAATTCTGTGGACAGAGGAGCCCCGCCGGCTGTAGTCCATGGGGTCGCAAAGAGTCAGACATGACTGAGCAACTAACACTTTCAACGTACAATGAGAAGTAAGGCAGATGAAAAAGTTGAAAGCTGATGAACTGCCAATAACTTCTGAAATACAGAGATAACTTTTTTTTTTTAAAGAAAACCTCTACTTATTGTATTAGCTTCCTTTGATTGCATGGACAGGAACAGTTTATGAACCAAGCCCGGTGATCACAATAAAGATCCCAGGCTTCTATTATTACTGGAAAATGTTCATAGCAATACCAGTAGAAATCATAGACCATGGAAAAGACATTTTGACAGAGCAAGATTTATTTTTAAAGAATCTAAAATGTTAGATTCTTTAAGACCTTTCCTCCAACATCATCTTTTTTTTTAATAATTTTAAAAATTTATTTATTTTTGGCTGTGCTGGGTCTTCATTGCTGCACAGACGTTCCTCTAGTTGCAGCAAGTGGGTCTACTCTTCATTGCATTGCACAGGCTTACTGCAGTGGCCTCTTCTTTGTGGACCACAGGCTCGAGGGCACTGAGCTTCAGTAGTTGCGGCACATGGGCTCAACAGTTGCAGTTCCCTGGCTCTAGAGCACAGGCTCAGTAGTTGTGGCCAGTGGACTGAGTTGCTCCATGGCATGTGGGATCTTCCTGGATCAGGGATCGAACTTGAGTCTCCTGCATTGTTGAGCAGATTCTTTACCACTGAGCCTCCAGGGAAGCCCCCAGCATCACCTCTTTTAAGTCATAAATTCTTACAATATTATTATGGGATGAATTGTGCCCTCCTCCCCCCCAAAAAGAAGCTTAAGTTGACATCTTACCCCCAGTACCTCAGAACGTAACCTTACTTGTAAATAGGGTCATTGCAGATATCATTAGTTAAGATGAGGTCATGCTAGATTAGAGTGAGCCCTTAATTCAGTATAACTAGTGCGCCTATAAAAAGAGGCAATTTGGAGAGCCATCTGTAAGCCAAGGAGAGAGGACTGGACCAGACCCTCTTGGGGAACCAAACCTGCCCTGTTTATGTCAGTCCCAACGTCCCAGTTTATCCCTCCCTTTCCTGTCCCCTGGTAACCACAAGTTTGTTTTCTACATCCGTGATTCTGTTTTGTAAATAAATTCATTTGTACCATTTTTTTTTATATTTCACATATAAGCAGTATTCTGTGATAATTGTCTTTTTCTGTCTTACTTATTTCATTCAGCCTTTTTTCTTTCTTAATCAGTGACTTAAGCTCTGACTTGACTCTAGTTTAGAGACACAGGGCTAGGAGTCTAGGACAAGTGCCCTTTGGTCCCCCTGTTCTACTGTAGTAATTATCAATACAGTTATCTTAAGATAATATTTTGTTGTTGAGTTTGCTTCTTTCTTTGTTTTTGGGTTTTTTTGCATTTACTTTTCTAATGGGGAAATTATGCACTCTATTTCTTGTAGTAATTACCGTTTTTAACCATGCATCTTCATTTTATTCTCCTTCCCAGACAGTTCCAAGGATCTTTACACTCTGATCTTTCATTAGTCTTCCCTTGTTCCTTTAATTATAAGCAGTAGAAATCTAGAACATACTAACTCAACAAAAGTAGAACTTCCTAACTCATATGCTAGGTCCAGACCTCAAATGGTATAATCTGACTCTTAAGGTCCTCTCTGCAGGCATTCTGTGGACAGCTTCATCCATGTTGCCAGGAAAAATTCCTTGCCTGTAAATCCTGGCTTAGTTAATCTTTAGATTTCTTTATCTCTATAGGAATGAGCTGGTGATTGGTAACAAGGAAGATCTTATGGCACATTTCTGAATGACTCACCTTAAGTCACAAGTTCAACCCTGAAAATGTCCAATATGGGTTGTGATGTATATAGTATATGCCTACGTCATATACTCACCCCTGGGGCTGTAAGTGGAGGTTGAGTCAGGTACAGGGCAAGGCCACTGGTGTGTGATACCAACACCAGAAGAAATATAGGAACTGGGCCTTCAATAGACAGAAATAACAGAAGCCAGTATGCATATAGTCGTCATTCACTGAATAAAATAATGGACCCATAAATGAAGGAATGGGCTTCCCTCATAGCTCAGCAGTAAAGAATTGGCCTATAGTGCAGAAAATGCTCTTTGGATCCCTGAGCTGGAAAGATCCCCTGGAGAAAGGAATGGCTGCCCACTCCAGTATTCTTGCCTGGAGTATTCCTTGGACAGAGGAGTCTGGCAGACTACAGTCCAACAGTCTATGGGGTTGCAGAAAAGTCAGACACGACTTAGTGGATAAAAACAACAAAACAGTCTTAAATTTTGATATAAGCTTTTAAAATACATTAGCACTATATTTCTTCAAATTGAAGCCTGGAGTCTAAAGTGCTGGCGAGATAACACATTTTAAGAGATTCAGTGTGGTAGATGTCAATAATGATAATAAGTTGGGGTGGAGAGGAATAACAAAACACTGGAAATATTGAATTGTAGATTAATTGGTTCACATATAATGTCAATTCTCTAAGCACGCATTGCTTTTCACATACAAGAAAGGAATACTGTGTAGTGACTAAGATTGCAGACAGATCAGTAGTATCCAGTAGAACTTTGTACAACAGTGGAAATGCTCCCTATCTGCACTGCCCAGCATGGTAGCCCCTAGACACATGTAGCTGCTGAGCTCTTGAGATGTGGCCATGTAACTGAAAAACTGAATTTTATTTAATATTAATTAAATTTAAATAGCTACATGGACTAGTAGCTATCTTATTAGGCAGCACAGCTCACTAGTCTTGAAATACCTTGAATAGTATCCTACCCCCTCTTATTTGGTAGCTTTAAGGCATTAGGCATTTTGCAAAACCCTCCTTGCCTTTATTTCCCCCATCTGTATAATGGGGGAAATATATACCTAGCTCAATGGGCTCTTTTGAGATTAAATGACTTCATTTATGTGTGTTTGGCACTCATTATTTTAGTTTGAGCTGCTACAACAAAATAACATAGGCTATAATAAGTGAAAGTCACTCAGTTGTGTCCAACTCTTTGTGACCCCTTGGACTGTAAACCACCAGGCTCCTCTGTCCATAGAATTCTCCAGGCAAAAATATTGAAATGGGTAGCCTATCCCTTCTCCAGAGAATCTTCCCAACCCAGGGATCGAACCCACGTCTCCTACATTACGGGTGGATTCTTTACCATCCGAGCTACCTGGGAAGCCTATAGACTGGTGACTTGTAAATAGCAGAAATGTATCACTCACAGATTTGGAGATTAGAGTACAAGATCTGAGAGCCAGCATGATTGGGTTCTGGTGAAGGCTGTCTTCTGGGTTGCAGGTTGCGGACTTCTTGCAGGGAAGAAGGACTGAGGGGTTTCTGATTTATAAAAGCTCCATTTCCATTCATGAGGGCTCCGTGAATTAATGACCTTATGGCCTAAGCACCTTCCAAAGGCCCTACCTCCTAACACCATCACATCAGATTCGGATTTCAACGTAAGGATTGAGGGGAACTAAACATTTAGACCATAGCACCTGGCATGCCATGCTCAAGTGTTAGTCATTATTGTCTTTATGGTCCCCATCCTTTCACCACCCTTGAAATGGACGCCAAAGAAATTAAGGGCCAGTAGTCCCAGCAATTAAAATTTCTCATTGAAGGTCTTTTAGCTATAATACTTGGGCTATTTATTCATAATGTATACATTATTGTTCACTAAGTACAGAAAATGAAGTTACAGTGTAGCTTGGGGACATTTCAGGAAGAACATTTCGATACTAAGTATTGTGAATTGGAATTGGTTCTTGGAATTGGTTGCCAAGAGAGATAGGGAATTTTTAATTTTTATCAACCGAGGGTCCCTGGACATGCTTCATGGTGTTTTGGTTGGTATTTTTCATTTTTAAGGTAAATAAATGTATTTAAAAATCTTTAAAATGATAATCATGTTTTTAAATATTTTCAAGTTATTTGCCAGTAATACCTATGGCCTTCCTACTAAACATGTTTAGCAGAATTTTTCTTTAAGGATATCCTTCCTCTAAATGCCAAAATACAATTCCACAAAACTTAGAGGTTACTACTTTTTAATCTACTTCCATTTTAAAGTCATTTGTTCAATGAAACTTGAAAACCAAAGCGTCTATCACTGGTGTTGACAATTTTACAGAGTATGTTAGTTGTCATCCTTCTTTTCATCCCTTGGTATCAGTTTATATTTTGTCCCCTACAGTGTTTTCAGATATTGAAAAAAATCACTGGGTTCATTTTTCATTTCTTCAGATTTCTTTGATATTTGTAATTTTTTCCCGATCAACTCTGCAATTTAATATTTTAAACAACTGTTTTGTTTTTTATTATTTTTCATTATGTCTTATTAATAATAATTTGAAAGATTTATTCCAATTAATACTTGTAGTATGCCCTGACAGAACCCTTTAATCCTTTTTAAATGTGCAGCTGAAATCATTTTCAGGTTTTTAGCTTTCTCATGGTAATATTGGTCAATTTTGTTTCGTTTAAATATTTCCGTGCATCCTCTTATTTAATTTCTCATACTTTCTGCCTCATTTTTGCATATTGACAGTTGATTATTAATATTTTATGAATTGCAATCCTATTTTTTGTGATTTGCTTGTGAGCTGTAGACTCTTAAAATTGTTTTTCTGTCTTCCTAGTATAACAGCATATTTTGGTACAATTAAACTGGTTTTGAACTGGAAACTAATTTTATCAAGCTTGGTGAGTTTGTATAAATGAAGTCTTACCATGTAATACAACATTCACTTGCTAGATTAAAAGGAAAACAGCTACTCTAATTTATGTCTTTTAGTATGCCCAGTAGATATGGCTAAACAATCTGTAAAATATTTCACTATCATCATGTATAATTTAGCTTGCAGCTGTTTCATACTGACTAAGTCAATTCAATGAGAAGTGTTGAGATTTTGAAATGACCAAATTAACCAAGTTTTCCCTCAGTGATGGCATAGAACTTACTTTATTCTCATTTACAAAGTCGGTACACGTATATATTTTTCTGCAAGACCTATCAATTCTTCTGTTCCAATCATGTAATGTTTAAAATTTCAGGTTGTTATGATTCATTAGTACCATTGAAGCATGCTAAAATGTGAAATCTATGCAAACTGAAGAAATTTGATCTACACATGCTACATAGGATATTTAGTTTCCTTTGTTTTACTTCTAACTCAAATATAAAGCATTTTTGCTCTACCACCAGCTGTGGTATTTTGAAACATTTCTTTCTAAATCAATTTTAAAAGCATTTCATTATGATATGTACTAAAAATGAAAATTACAGTTGAAATATTTAGAATCATAGAATCTTGGAGTTAGAATAAAATAATACAAGCGGTGGTGGAGACTTACGATGCTTTCCCATGTTGGTATTCTTCTGCTCCCTTGGGCATCTGGATCAGTACACTTCCCAGCCCTGTTGCAGTTAGGTGGTGCTGCATAACTCATTCTGGAGCGTGACCAGAAGAGACCATGGTGGAGACTACTTGTTGAGATGGCAGAGCTATTGAGAAGGAAGGAGCCATGAGGTGGAAGTAGCCAAATCTCTGAATCACTGCATAAAAGGCAGATGATGTTTTATGTGGCTTTGCAAATAACGTACCATTTCTGTCACATGTTCCTTTGTTGTGTTTTATATTGTTTTCACAAATCTTTAAAATGAAAAAGCCATTTATAGCTCAAAGGACATATGAAAACAAGCTGTGGGCCCCAGTTTACTGTCTACTAGAGAGTCACCTGACTGGTATCAAACATGTGGTGCCAGACAAAAAGTTTGTATTAACCCAGTAAGTTGTAGGTGCTAATTATCACAGCATGCCTGACTAATACACCTGTGATCTCATCCAGCTCCTTAACCACACCAGATTCCTGAAGAATGCTTCTGATGTCAGAAGTCTGTATACTACACTCTATGAAATGGCCTATTCCACTCTTGAACAATTCCATGTGTAAGAAACTATTCTCTTTTTAGTGAGCCAGAGTCCTATTCCATTTTATCTGTTGATTCCCCTTCTACCTATGGATAAATTTACACTTTATGACTGCTTTTTATTATCTGAAGATAGGTCTCCCCTGGTCTGTTAAGTTAGAAGAAAACAGAATAGTATATTAAGCAATAAAAAAAGAAATAGACTCAAAATAATAAAAGTAATGTAAACTATTGTGTTGGCCAAAAGGATCACTTTTTAATACATGCATTTTAAGTACTTACTCCAAAAAGTGAATGTTTGCTTTGCATTTGATCTTTCAAGCCAGCATTTTCCTGTGTGTGTTTGAGCATGAACCTCAAAGCTTCCATAGAATATTTGTTTGGCCAGTAACTTATTTGAAATCGTAACTCATAGAGTCTGTAGTATATTAACTATTTAGTAACTCTGTCAAAAAAGATACACAGTTCAGTATTACATGATTTACTCTGTCTGTGCTAGTTCATAGTAGTTAGTTATCTTTTTCTAAATTAACTTCTGTTGGAGTAAAGTTTAGTTGCTTTACAATGTTGTGTTAGTTTCTACCGTGTAGCAAAGTGGAACAGCTATACATATACATTGTTGCTGCTGTTAGTCACTTAGTCTTGCCAGAGTCCTTGTGTCCCCTACTGTAGCCTGCCAGGCTCCTCTGTCCATGAAATTTCCCAGGCAAGAATACCGGAGTGGGTTGCCATTTCCTACCTCTCCTCTTTTCTGGATTTCTTCCCAGAGGGAGTAGAGCTCCCTCTGCTATACAGTAGGTTCTTATTTGTTGTCAGGTTTTATAAAATTGTAATAAGTGATTATGTATTTTTTAATTGCTTTTTTTGTAATAATTTTCTTGGGGAATGATACCACTTTTACCAGTCCTTAACATCATTTGTTGAAAATTGGGAGAGCTCTTATCAATACCTAAACTTTTGAAAATTTTTATCATCCCAGTTTTATAAAACTTTTCGTTTCTGATTTATTTACAGTTTCAGGTTCATGAAAACCTGAACAGTTGAACTAATTTTAAGTTGGCTAGGTGCTGTTGTTTAGTCGCTCAGTCAGTCTGACTCTTTGCGACCCCATGGACTGTAGCCTGCCAGGCTCCTCTCTGTCCATGGGATTTCCCAGGAAAGAATACTGGAGTGGGTAGCCATTTCTTGGTTAGGTGCATTCATTTTCTTATCCCTGCCTTATTCCTGTACTTTGAACAGGTAATTTTAAACTCAACTGTTGTGAATAAACTAACCTTGTTTCCCCAGGACAGACTCAACTATAGGAAAGGCACACGTCCCGTTTCAACTTCAGTAGGTGTTCATGTTCATTTCACTTAATTTCTGGTGGAAATAAATGAACTATTCCTTCTTTTACTTCCTACCTTTACTGTTTGCTGTTAGGTTGATAACCAGGGTGACCACATACACCAATTTACACCTGTTGCATAACAAAATAACATACCCCCTTTTACTCTGCCCAGTTTGGAGAAAAAAAATTATATGATTATCTTATTGATCATTGACTTTTGACAGTGATTGTCAGAAATTTCTTGTATTAAAGTGTTCCATTTTGTTTGGTTGATAGCAACCTGATTCCTTCATTTATCTCTTACAATAGCAAGTAGTCTATGAGATGATATTTGGACATTCTGAAATCCTTAAGATGGGGAATAATTCATGAATGTGTGTATCATCCTTGTGCAAGGGCCATATAATCTAATTTTTGCTTATAAGCTGCAAAAGCAAATACAAGAATTACCTTTTAAAGAAACATTCTCTCTGTTCTTAAAGATTTGGTACATTTTCTCATTTTCTGAGAATGAGAACTGCATGCCTGTTTCCCTTTTGCCTTTCCTGCTATAACACTCACACCCAAATATGTTGGTCAGTCAAGTATCTCTGGTAGCTGTTTTGATGGTTAGCGTCTGCCTTCCTTTTAGTGAGAGTAATTTTATAATGTGTATACTCTTTGGCTCTTTGTTAACAATCATAAGTTTTGGGCAAGGTATTTGATAATAAAATCATAACAGGTACCTTTTCAGCACTCAATAAATGTCAGTCATTACTGTTTTTGAGGCTGAGTGGGGAAAGTCCCCAAAGCCCAGTGGAATACTTTTGAAACCCTGATACAGAGAAAAAAAGACTGATCATTAAAAATAAGCTAGCCACACAATATTAGCCTTAAAGTAATTTGTAGTACTTACTACAAATTTGGCTCTTTATTCTGTATTATCCTGTGTATTTTGTATTTCTACGTAGGCAGTTAGTTAGTTGTGAGCAGTTGCTTACTTACTATGTGCAGTCTTAGAAAAGAGAGCTGTAAGATAGACCTGAGAGTCACATTTCCCTAAGTATAAATCTGAGCACATAGATTTTTGTTGATATTTTTATAAATAAATACATAATATACATCCACAGAAGACAAATAAGAAAATATAAACAAAACTATGAAAACTAGCCACGAGTAAGTTACTATCACCCAGAGAAAGTAAGTCATTCTTTTTTTTTTTTCTTTTACAAATAAACCAGATCATATTGTATGTACATACTGTTTCAGGAACTAGTTTTTTTTCTTTTACCTGAAATTTCATCATCTTGGCTGCCAACAAATGAGTTTCTGCAACTTACTGAATGTATTTTCATTTAGTTAGCCAGTCCTGTAGTGTTCCCACTTTTTCACTTTTACACAGCACCATCATTTACGCTGTAACTCTTTCTTTGGATTAAAATCATCCCAATGGTCTTAACTGGATCAAAGGTGAGGCTTTTGATGATACATACTGCTAAATTGGCCTCCAAAGAGTTTGGGCCATTTTTCACTCCCACGAACAGTGTATAAGAATGCCATTCACTCGGCAGAGGCAGAGTTCTCTTGTATCATTGCTAGTGGAAAGTGCTGTTTTTTAAAAATTGCTTTTCTTTAATCAAAAAATCTTTAATTTCTTTTCTGTGAAGTACCTATTTATTTCTTAAGCTGTTTTTCACAGGTATGTTCATCTTTTTCTTTATTGCAAAATAAGAAATAACCTTTAATAATAATCGTTACTACACAGAGCTAACTGAAGATTCTTTACAGCCTCAGTAATAATAATTGGCTAAATTACCACCTTGTGCAGTAACAAATATTTTTGCAACTTAAATGCAGATATATATTTAATAAAATTTAAACTTTCCTTTTTTATTGAGGTATAATTTGCATACTACATTATATTATACATAATGATTACATACAATCATTATATATAACACAATGATTCAGTATTTGTAAAATGATCACCACAGTAAGTCTAATTAACATCCATCACCATGCGTGCTTAGTCACTCAGTCTTGTCCAAGTCTTCGCGACCCCATGGACTGTAGCCTGCTGGGTTCCTTTGTCCATGGATTTCCCAGGCAAGAATACTGGAGTGGGTTGCCATTTCCTCCTCCAGGGGATCTTTCCAACCCAGGGATCAAACTCACAGTTCCTACAATGGCAGTCGGATTCTCCTACACTAAGCCACCAAGGAAACCCCGATCACCATACATATTTACAAAAAACTGTTTTATATTTTGAAGAGAACTTTTAAGATTTTACTCTCAGCAATTTTCAAATATAGAGTATTAGTAACTATAGTCACCCAGCTGTACATTATGTCCCCATGACATGCTTACTTTATAACTGGAGTTTTGTCACTTTTAATTCCCTTCACTCATCTCCACCACCACCACCACTCCGGCAACTACCAAATCTGTTAGTTATATCTATGGTCTTAGCTTTTGTTTTGAGTTTGGTTATAGATTTTTGCATATTATTTAAATGAGATTATGCAGTGCAGTAGTTCCCTCTTACCTTTTGAGTTCTCTCTTTCCCTGGTTGTAATTACCTGCAGTCAACCAACATCTGAAAGCATTAAATGGGAAGTTCCAGAAGTAAACAATTCATAAGTTTTTAAATTGTGTGCCATTCTTAGTAGAGAGATGAAATATTGTCTTGTCTTCCTCCGTCTCACTCTGGATGTGAATCAGCCCTTTGTCCAGTGTATCCCACCCGTTAGTCACTTAGTTTCTGTCTTGGTTATCAAGTCCACTTGCCCAGCATCACAGTGCTTATGTTCAAGTAACCCTTATTTTACTTAATCATGCCCTCAAAGCACAAGAGTAGTATTGCTGGCAATTTGGATTTGCCAAAAAGTACTTCCTTTAAGGGAAAACGGTAAAAGTTCTTGACTTGAAAGGAAAAAGAAACCGAACTATAGGTTTGCTAAGGTTTGCTAAACAATAGGTTTGTCTGAGGTTGCTAAGGTCTACAGTAAGGATGAACCTTCAATCTGTGAAGTCGCAAAGTAAGGAAGAGAAATTTGTGCTAGTTTTGCTATCACACCTCAGACTGAAAAATTATGGCCACATGATAAGTGCTTAGTTAAGATGGAAAAGACATTGAATTTTGGGGTGAGAGGTGATTGACAGCAGTGTGTTGTGCCAGAAAGCATTGAGCTTATAGGAATACTTCAGCAAGGGAAATGAGTGAACCGCATCATTTACTGCAAGTTAGGGAGAAGGCAATGGCACCCCACTCCAGTACTCTTGCCTGGAAAACCCCATGGATGGAGGAGCCTGGTGGGCTGCAGTCCATGGGGTCGCTGAGAGTCGGACACGCCTGAGCGACTTCACTTTCATTTTTCACTTCCATGCATTGGAGAAGAAGTGGCAACCCACTCCAGTGTTCTTGCCTGGAGAATCCCAGGGACGGGGGAGCCTGATGGGCTGCCGTCTGTGGGGTCGCACAGAGTCGGACACGACTGAAGCGACTTAGCAGCAGCAGCAGGGAGGTTACACAGATTCTGGAATGGGTTTGGACTGAAAAATGAAGTTACTGGAGAGTCTGTCTGCTGCAAAGAAGCTACTGCTGCTTTTCAGCAGAGGTGAAGTTAATTAAGGAGAAAAACCACAGTCACATAAATTTTATTACAGTGTATTAATTGTTCTATTATTAGTTATGGTTGTTAATCTCTTACTGTCTCTATAAATTAAACTTTGTCAAAGATATGTATGTATGTATTGGAAAAAAGATAGTGTATATAAAGTTTGCTTCTGTCTACTGTTTCAGAGATCCCCTAGAGGCCCTGGAATGTATCTCCCATGAGTAAGAGGGGACTACTGTATTTGTCTTGCTCTCTCTGACTTATTTAACTTAGCTTAATACCGTCAAGGTTCATCCATGTGGTTGCAAATGGCAAGACTGCATTTTTTTTAATGGCTAAATTATACTCTATTGTATATGTATGCCACAGCTTTTTTATCTGTTCATCCATCAATAGACACTTGGGCTGTTTCCATATCTTGGCTATTGTACATAGTGCTGCAATGAGTTAAACCTTTCTTAACTAATTTGGGATTCGCGTATCACTCTTGCATCTTATTTTATCCGAAATGCTCTCTTGTACAACTTCTACTCGCCCTGAGCTAGACATTTGTTATTTAAGTTAATAGAACACTAGATTTTCTTTCTTTGTAAATTCAGCCATTTCTTTGGAATACTGATCTAGGATATGTGTGTAACTCTTTGTTATTTTACATGTTCCCAATATTAGAAAAAGGATGAGTTAGATGTAAGAGTGGCACTGTCCCGAGACCTCACAGCACATTTTTGTCAATGGCTTTGCACAGTTCTAGTGTTTAGGAGACCTCAGTTTTGAAAACCCAAGAGTTTGTTTTTGTAGGCTCACATAAAGTAAAGCAAATACTCAGGGCATATATGTTAATGAAGTTTATGGAGACTGAATATGTGAATGTTGGTTACTGTGAGAGTTGAGTACTGCTTGTGTCAGCATGAATAGTGTATTCTCTTCAGGTTAATCTGCTTGGACTAGGCCGGTTGTAATTAGAAGGCTGTTGGTTAAGCAGGGCTTCAGATTAAGGTGAGTTTGGTTGGATAGACGGTCTGCTAGGAAGATACCTGTCACAGGCAAGGAAATGGTCAAATCTGTAGGCCTGGGCAGAATGTTTTCTCTGTTACTGAGCTTGGCACAATGGGCACTACTGCTTGCCTCCAAGGTTAGGGTCTCAACTCTCCCAGTTGTTAAAAAACTTTCTTATTAAGTTCAAAAAAGATCAGTAATGGTGCTCTGGATGTAGGTGGATGTAAGAGTCCTTTGCTATAACTCAGCAGTACCTTAGCAGTGTGCAGCCCATAGTCTGGTAATCCATGCTGCAGCCTAACAATCCTGCTTCTCTTTGTAGACTTGGTCCAGTTAGGGCTCACTATAATTAATTAGTACTCACTGCTTTAGATTATACACCCAGGTTCTTTGGATACTGTTGAACTCCGGAATCATGTTTACGGATTTATTCCTAAGCATGGATAATTGCATCATGTGTGTGCACAAGGACATACACATAAGCTTTACTTCTCACTCCCAAAGTGTAGTCTTTACCACTGCTGGTAAAAAGCCCCTGGAGAGGGCCAGGGGCTCCCTGTTTGCCTGAAATGCTGCCACATTTGATGTATACCAATAGGGTGAATATCCCAGAGTACATCAAGATGCAGCTATTATATCTTTCTTTTGGGGAAAAAAAGGAAAGTTAGCTCTTCTTACTTTTAATTAAGTGTCTAAATTGGCATGGTATGCATAACAGCTTCTTCTCGCTAAAAGGCTAAACCATGCCCAAGAATCATCAACTGGTCTCATTTCTGGTTTATTTCTGGATGGAGTTTTCCTGTGTTTTTCTTTTTTTTTTTCTTTGAAATGTAGTTCGGTGTTGATGTAAGTTTAACAGTTAAAAATATTTTAATTTTTTGTTGTTGTTGTTGTTACATCAAGTCTTAGTTGTGGTGCATGGGTTTAGTTGCCCCATGGCATATGGGATCTTAGTTTCCTGACCAGGGATCAAAGCAGCATCCCCTGCATTGGAAGGCAGATTCCTTACCACTGGACCACCAGGGAAGTCCCAACAGTAATTCTTAAATTTACTTTTTTCACTAAAAGAAACCCTATTCAAAGGGATTATTGGTGACCTGTTAGAGAGGAAGGAGGTTAAGGAGTTATCACTTGGCTGCTAAGGGAACAGTTTGCATATAGGGAACCAGCTCAGGGAGATTAGAGGTCTAACCACTGAGTCCTGGGGTGTCTTTGCCCTCCAAAGCCAAAGAATGTACAAGGAAACAGCAAAGGGAAGACTTCCCATTCCTCTACCTCCTCCCCAGGAGTCCTGATCTTAACAAAGTTCACCTCTGTACACTCAGTTGCACAAGCCAGAAATTTGAGCATTGTATTTTCTCTATCCCCTAATCTGATCATCCCCAAGTCCTGTAGATTTTACTATGGATGTTAGTTTTTAAATTTCTGCTGGCTTGATATTCTTGAGTTTATGGACCAGGCTTGCTCTACTCTGTACCACAGGAAGGAGCAAGTAAGAATAGGTGGTAATGTCTGTTAGCTAAACTAATTCAGAGTGTGGAAGACGTTTTAAATATTATACAATCAGAAATAGGTGATATGTCAAAGTGATTAAGCTCATGAACTCTAGAGCCAGACTGCTTACTTCACATTCTTCTCTGCAGCTCACTAGTTGTGTACCCTTGGGCAAGTTACTTAATCTACCTCTATCTCCATTTTCTCAATTCTGAAATAAGGATACTTAATACTATTTGTCTCACAGGAAATGCTTCAGTTCAGTTTAGTTAAGATCAGTTGCTCAGTCATGTCCGACTCTTTGCGACCCCATGAATCGCAGCACGCCAGGCCTCCCTATCCATCACCATCTCCCGGAGTTCACTCAAACTCATGTCCATCGAGTCAGGGATGCCATCCAGCCATCTTATCCTCTGTCATCCCCTTTTCCTCCTGCCCCCAATCCCTCCCAGCATCAGAGTCTTTTCCAGTGAGTCAACTCTTCGCATGAGGTGGCCAAAGTACTGGAGTTTCAGCTTTAGCATCATTCCTTCCAAAGAAATCCCAGGGCTGATCTCCTTCAGAATGGACTGGTTGGATCTCCTTGCAGTCCAAGGGACTCTCAAGAGTCTTCTCCAACACCACAGTTCAAAAGCATCAATTCTTTGGCGCTCAGCCTTCTTCACAGTCCAACTCTCGCATCCATACATGACTACAGGAAAAACCATAGCCTTGACTAGACGGACCTTTGTTGGCAAAATAATGTCTCTGCTTTTCAATATGCTGTCTAGGTTGGTCATAACTTTCCTTCCAAGGAGTAAGTGTCTTTTAATTTCATGGCTGCATCACCATCTGCAGTGATTTTGGAGCCCCAAAAAATAAAGTCTGACACTGTTTCCACTGTTTCCCCATCTATTTGCCATGAAGTGATGGGACCAGATGCCATGATCTTAGTTTTCTGAATGTTGAGCTTAGAACCTACCTATCACATAGTAAAGTGTTAGCTTTTGGTCCTTTTGTTGTTTTTGTTCAAGAATGAAAAGAATCTGTTCCTCAGCTGATGAAGTTGATTCTAACTGTTAATTGTTAACAGCTCTTTTACTCAATAGGGTATTTCAGATGAGTCATTTTAAGATATAGCAATTAAATTATCCTTATTATCCTTACCCTTTTCTATTCAAGTTTGTATTCCACCATTTGATTCTGGATTAATTCTGTCTTTGTTAATAAGTTAAGTGAGCTGAATGTTATATAGGATCATAAAGCATTTTCTAAAGTGTTACTTTGCATACATGATGCTGTCTGTGATGCTGCCTTGGCAAAGAATTATCTTTTGTTTGTCGTTAGTGATTAGATGACTGCATCATAGTTGGTTACCTTCTGCCCCTCAGAAGTCTGTTTGGTGTAATTTGGGTCTTCTGCACTGCACCCAGATTCTTTACCGCCTGAGCCACCAGGGAAGCCCCAATTATCAGCTAAGAAGGGAGTGATCAGCACTGGGAAAATTAGTTCATATAACCTAATGGAGAGAAAACTTTGGGGCAGTGGGGAGGGGTGTGGTTATTATTACATTATGCATCCCACACCTACTCCAGGAATAAGAATCAATTTCCCTTTACAGCTCTGTGGTTCTCCCAGAGTTGTAGAAAGGAGCATGAGAAGAAAGAAATTAAGTAATTCTCAGAGACTGTTGTATAATAAAGCTTTTTGCCAGCATTGCCAGAGGCCTTGTTGCTCTTACATGATATCAGATGTGTATTTTCATTATTCTAAGTCCCCTGGCTTTTGATACCACTTTATTTTCTCATTTTCAGAACTTTTTTTTATAAATTTATTTAAACACCTGTGGTGTGCTGTGCTTAGTTGCTCAGTTCTGTCCAACTTTTTGGGACCCCATGGACTGTAGCCTGCCAGGCCCCTCTGTCCATGGGATTCTCCAGGCAAGAATACTGGAGTGGGTTTCCATGCCCTCCTCCAGGGGATCTTCCGAACCCAGGGATCAAACCCAGGTCTCCTGCATTGCAGGTGAATTCTTTGCCGTTAAAACTATTTTTGACATATATGTCCTTTGAGAAAACTCATTTAGGCAATGACTTTATCAAAAACTACCTCTCTACCCCTCAAAAAAAGTCTGTGTATACTTTATTAGCATTCTTTGATTCATTTCTTTTGAGCCCAAAGATGACTCTACATTGTTCTTTAAAACATATTCATACTACCAGAATTTCTAGAATCAGTATGTATTTTTAAGTTAATCAGTAGTATAAAATGTTTTTTGGAAATTGTTTCTCAAATATAGATAAATTACACTTCATCAAATTTAAAAGTTTTGTATTTCAAAGGACACTACTAAGAATGGAAAAGAAAAAACCTAGAAAGGGAGAAAATATTTGGAGTATTTATCTGGTAAGGGATTTATATACAGAAAATACATAAAAAATTCTCTTAACAACTCAGTAGTTAAAGACACATAACTTAATTTTAAAATAGGTAAATGATCTGAATGGAGGTTTCCAAAGAAGATACGCATACAGACAATAAGTAAATGGGAAAATACTCAACATCATTAGCCATCAATTGAAATATAAATCAAAAACACAGAGAAGTACCACTTCATACTCACTAGGATGATTGTAATTGAAAAGACAATAATAAATACTATCAGGGATATAGAAAATGGGAGCCCTCACACACTCCTGGTGGGCATTTAAATTGTACATCCACACAGTTACTGTTTTACCCAACAATTTGACTCTTAGGTATATAATCAAGAAAAGTGAAAACATATGTCCACACAAAAATTCATGATGAATGTTCATAGCATATTCATAGTAGCTAAAAGAAATAACCCAGATGTCCATCACCTGGACACCTGGAAAATTGGTTCATATAACCAAATGGATAGAAAACTTTGGGACACCGGGGAGGGGTGTAGTTATTAATTACATTATGCAGTTAGGCAATTACTTTATCAAAAACTACATCCTGCAGAATAGGGAAATCTATACAAACAGTAGATTAGGGATTGTCCAGGGGTAGGTGGTGGATGGAGAGATTAGGAGATGAAAACTAAATAGTACAGGTTTTCCTTATGGGATGATTTTTACATTCGGAATTTGATTGTGGTTATAATTACACAACTCTGTGAATATACTAAAAGTTATTGAATTGTATATTTAAATAGGCAAATTATATGATATGTGAATTATATCTATTACCAAATTAAAGCTGTTACCAAATATAAATGTCAAGGACTTCCAGATAACTGAAGACAGTGATGGTCTTCTAGCTACTGCTTCCAAGTTTTTCTTCAAAAAATAGAGCAGTAAAAAGAAAAATTTAAAGACATAGCGTAATTTGAGAGAATTTAAAACTTCAAAGTAACTTGAAACAAACCAACAGAAATTCACCAAATTCTACATGTGATCTCTCACACTCTTACTCCATTCCTGCCTGCCATAAAACTGTGGCAAGCAAAGGCTAAAAAAAAAAGTGGGGGTGGGGTGGCTCAGCTGGTAAAGAACCTGCCTGCCATTGCAGGAGACACAAGAGACTCAGGTTCAATCCCTGGGTCAGGAAGATCCCCTGGAGAAGGGAATGGCAACCTGCTTCAGTATTCTTGCCTGGAAAATTGCCATGAACAGAGGAGCCAGGCGAGCTATAGATCATAGAGTCAAAGGGTCAGACACGACAGAGCACACACACATACAGTCATAAAAAAGACTGAAATTCTGTCATTTGCAACAGCATAGATGGACCTAGAGAGTATTATGCTTTGTTACATAAGTCTGACAGGGAAAGATAAAGAATCTCTTATCAGTTGTTTGGAATCTAAAAGATAAAGCAAATCAGATGTATATAACAAACCAGACTCACAGATGTAGAAACAAATGGTTGTAACCATTGGGGAGAGGAAAGGGGGGTGATAATGGGACAAGAGAATGAGAGATATAAACTACTATATATAAAATAAATAAGCAACAAAGATACACTGTACAATACAGGAAAATGTAGCCATTAATAACTTTAAATGGAGTATAATCTATTAAAATATTGAATCAATAGTTGTACACCTGAAAATAATATAATATTGTAAATCAGCTATACTTCAGTTGAAAAAAAGGAGGCATCAAAACAGCGGGAAGCTAAGCTTGAACACTCAGCCAGAAGGACTAAGTTTACCTTGAAAAATTCTAGAAGAAAAAAAAAATCTAGATTGGAACAGGAACTCTAGGGAACGGACTTAAAAACACATGCAGTTCGAAGTGGCAGCCTTCAAAATACATAGCTTCTAGAGGAGACAAAAAGGCACATAATAAAGAGAGAAGTACCCTTCAGCAGGTGAAGGGAGAATAAAGCAAAGGGAGAGAATTCATAATGCAGCAAGACAGAGAACCACAAAATTGTGGATTCATAACCAACTTCTCCCCTCAGAATAAAACAACTGGCTGAAATATCTGGACTTTGCAATATTGACAGAAGAGGGCACCATTAAAATAGGACTCTGTAAAACATCCCGATAAAGTAGTGTGCAAATGAAAAATTCATAGCAATAAGCAGATTTATCTGTAAAGATGAAAATAAGTGAGGTAAATTTCTAGCTCAAAACAAAATCTAGGAAAACAACAACAAAGTAAACCTGAACAGAGTACAAGGAAGGAAATAATAAAGATAGAAAGTAGGAAGTAATGTAGAGAATAGAAAACCAGTAGACCTAATTAATCTATACTATGTTTTTTTAAAATGATCAAATTAGACAAATCACTAGCTACCTTGATCATGTAAAGGAAGAAAGCGCAAATATGCAAAGTAAGATAACAAGGTTGAAAATGGTTATTGAAAACAATTTTTTTATTTTAAAAAGTCACAAGATAGGGAATTCCCCAACAGTCCAGTGGTTAGGACTCCGCGCTTTGACTGCCGAGGGCCCTGGTTCAGTCTCTAGTCGGACATCTAAGAAGAGACCATACGACTGCTAAAAGAAAACATGGGTTTTTTTCTTTAACCTTAGTTTAGGAAAAGACTTTCTCACTGTGACTCTTAAAGACACCCTTGCATATGCACAAGTTTATTCATTTGGGGAATGTTTGTAATTGCAAAATATTGAAAATAACCTAAATGCTCATACAGGAGAATGACTGAATAAATTATGGTACAGCCACACAGTGAAGGATTATGCAGTTATAAGGAAATGAGGAAAGTCTGCACTGTTAAGGTGCAATTAAGAGAAAAGAGTAAATTACAAATAGTATCTGTAGCAGGCTACTCTTCATGTAAAAAGGGAGATATATCAATATATACATGTATCTGCTTATTCCTGCAAAATAATGCAAGAATGATAAACCAGAAACTAATAAAATTGCTTTCCTATAGGTAAGGGGGTCAAAATGGAGTAGAAAGATCAGCAATAGTAGAAACAAGATACTGGGGAGGAAGGGGAACAACATTTTTTTGTGTAGTTCTGACTCTTAGAACTCTTAATTTTTCACATATCCTCCAAAATAAGTAAAAGTCATTCTGGATGTGTGTTTGGTAGGTGGTGATTCTGAAATGGAATATAAGCACTAACAAGTGAACCTCACTGTATTACAAATGAATAACAAAATCACTAACCTGAGTGGGGAAGAAAGGAACTAGTAACTTTGGAAAACAGGGTTTTGATTATATACTAGAGGGCTAAAGACTGAAAGAACAAATGTTGTATTCTGTGTGATAAAAGTGTTTCTGTTCTCACAGAAGTATTGTTTAGGAATTCTCAAACTGTTTCTGAGTTTGAACAAATAAGTGAATATATTGTATCAACAGATAATGAATGTACAGTTTTTCTATGTTGGATAAGGAAGCTACAGATAAGGAAATAAGCAATTATGAACTCTGTTTTCTTTGGAGTTAGAGATATCCATACGAACCCATGATTTTTCATATATATACAGATGCAGAATTCAGAAATAAATATAGACATGTGAATATGTATGTTAGTACACATATGTACATGTCTTGGTTCTGTCCTGAGAGAGGCAAAAAGCAGTGAGATCCTAGTAACAAGAAACATGTTAGTGCCTAGATCTTCTCTAAATAGCTTTCTCCAGAAAAAGGAACAGTGGTTCCTGGGAGAAACGGTTGAGTCTGAGGCTGGGGTAGGGAAAATAACAAGATAAGGCTGGAACATCATATGGTACCAGAAAATCATTTAAAAATGAGACTATTGGATTTTAACCCACAACAAAATACATTTCTCATACATAAAAATAAATAGATAAATTGGGAGAAGGGACAGTACTTTCTTACAGGGGAATTCCAGGGAAATTAAAATAACCAGTAGGCAAACAGCACTGTAGTAATTATTGCATGCAAGAACTTTCAATGGATGCTAAAATTAGAGAAATTATAATGAGAAACAAGATATTTCAAAGTCATAAAATACCTCCCCACAAGATGCTTATTAATTACAAAGGAGAAAATAGTAACTTTAGGAAAAACATGGCAGACACCACTTGAACCAAGTAATCAAAGTAAAAATCATCAGTTATTAAGATTTATCAACATCATGTATACCCTCATTATGATGCACTGAGGGTAGTTGTACTTCTCTGATGTTGTTGCCAAAAATGTGTGAGCTCAGTCTAGTCTAATCATGAGAAAATACAAGGTAAGCCTAAATTAACAGTCATTCTAGAGAATAACTGACCAATGCTCTTGAAAAGAATAAAGGTGATGAAAGACAAAGACTGATGTGAGGAACCTTCACGGGCTGGAGGAGAGTAAGCAGACTGACAGTGCAGCATGAGATCCCAGATTGCATCCTCCATCAGGAAGAAGACATTGGTGGGAAACTGAAGAATTCTTTGGCTTAAGGAATTTAAGTAAGATCTGTACATTAGTTAACAGTTCTTGCCCTGCTGAGCTTCTTACCATGCACCAAATTCACTCCTCCTCTGCCTTTGGCTCTCACTCATATTGTTGCTTCTCCCCCAAATACTTTTCTCTTGCTTTGTTATCTGGCAGATTCCTTCAAAAGATAGCTTAAATGTCACTTCCTCCACAAAACATTCTCTGCCTCTCCAGAACTAGTCTTCAAGGCCCACTTGAATGCTTCTTCCCCTGTCCTAGCATTTACCACACTGATACAATAATGTTTGTATCTTTCTCTAGACCATCTGTGGTGTAAAGAATAAATTAGAAAGGGGGAAGACCATTTTAATAGGGCTTCCCAGGTGGTACAAGTGGTCAAGAATCTGCCTGCCAATGCAGGAGATGCAAGAGATGCAGGTTTGATCTCCAGGTTGAGAAGATCCCTTCGAGGAGGAAATGGCAACCTACTCCAGTACTCCTGCCTGAAAAATTCCATAGACAGAAGAGCCTGGTGGATTGTTGTCCCATGGGGTCACAAAGAGGTGGACACAACTGAGCGACTGAACATGTTAAGACTGTTTAAAAGGTTAGAGACCAGTAAGAAGCCTCATGGGGAAATCCAAGCAGGAAATAACGTTTGCCTATATTAGGATATTGCCTGTGAAGGTAGAATTCAAAGATACTTAGAAAGTTTGGAAGATCCTTGAGGGCAGTTTGTCCTGTTTGCCACTAGATTCATAGCAGGGAAATTCTCACAAATCCTGCCTTATAAGCATGACTCCCAATTCCTGCCCATGGAATATTTCACTTTATTCTTAACTGTCTTGAGGCCTTATTTCTGTAATTATCTTTGGAGGTCTATGAGGCTGGCACTTTGGGTATTCCACTGGTTATGAAAGGTTGACTCTGTTCTTCTAACTTGGGAATATCTCAGTTCCTCCTTACCATTCTCGAATCTTCTTTGACATGTTAAGTAAAGAGGATAACTGAGTTTATGTATTTGTTTACTTGCTTGTTTGCTTTTGGTGAGTGGTAGCCAAGAATAGAGATGTGGGTTCGATCTCTAAGTTGGGAAGATCCCTGGAGGAGGGAATGGCAACTCACTGCAGTTTTCTTGCCTGGAGAATCCCATGGATGGAGGAGCCTGGCAGCCTTCAGGCCATAGGGTCGCAAAGAGCTGAACACGACTGAAGCGACTGAGTATCCAGCCAAGAGTAGATGAGAAACTAATGGTTTTTTTCTGCCTCTAGACCAGTTTCCCATGGTAGATACCTTTATGGTTCTTTCATAACATTCTTTCAGTTACCCAGTTTTTAAAAGCGTTTGGATTATCCTTGACTTAGCCCTCTCTTTGATGAGTCATTCATGATTAGCCAAATTTTGCTCTGAGGTGTCTCTCCACTATCTTTGTTTTACCCCAACCATGGTCATCTTATATGTAGATTATTCTAAGAATCTCCTAGTTTACATTCTTAACTTCTCTGCCTTATTATCTTTAACTTAGATTTGCAAGAATTATGTTGATGCTAATCTTTGATATTGAATTATCTCAGTAGAATGAATTTCCCCCTGAATTGAAAGTATTAAAGGAGATAATAGTTGAGTGCTTTATAAGTATATATCCCCTAGCTCTTGGTGTATTTCTTCCTTTTAAAAATCTTTTCATTTAAACTATAATGTTTGATTTTAAAGGTCTTTCATAATTGAGCCAATATTTGTTTATCCTTAATTTCTACAGAGAGAGGAAACAGTGTACCAAGTGTACCAATTAAGAGTAAAGGCTGTAGAATATAAAGTCAGCCTCACAACTTGGGTCTAACATTACACAGGAGAAATCACTTGATCCATTTATATCTCTGTCTTTTCAACTTTAAAATTGGGGATATGGGTGAATGTTTCTTTAACGGTTTTTGTCATGAGGAAATACCTAATATTTGCAGACCACTTCTTGGCATACTACAGGATATCACATTTTATGTTACTGGTAGAAAATAAAAGTATATTAATATTCATCTTAGGTGATCAGTTCTGAAGCATTTAATATGTTATATATTTTTAATGTTAACTGCACATGTATTCGGAGAAGGCGATGGCACCCCACTCCAGTACTCTTGCCTGGAGAATCCCATGGACAGAGGAGCCTGGTAGGCTACAGTCCTTGGGGTCGCTAAGAGTCGGAAACGACTAAACGACTTCACTTTCAATTTTCACTTTCATGCAATGGAGAAGGAAATGGCAACCCACTCCAGTGTTCTTGCCTGGAGAATCCCAGGGACAAAGGAGCCTGTTGGGCTGCAGTCTGTGGGGTCGCACAGAGTCAGATATGACTGACTCGACTTAGCAGCAGCAGCAGCACATGTATTATGGAGAAGGCAATGGCACCCCACTCCAGCACTCTTGCCTGGAAAATCCCATGGATGGAGGAGCCTGGTGGGCTGCAGTCCTTGGGGTCGCTAAGAGTCTGACAAGACTCAGCAACTTCACTTTCACTTTTCCCTTTCCTACATTGGAGAAGGAAATGGCAACCCACTCCAGTGTTATTGCCTGGAGAATCCCAGGGACTGGGGAGCCTTGTGGGCTGCCGTCTATGGGGTCGCACAGAGTCGGACACGACTGAAGTGACTTAGCAGCAGCAGCAGCAGCACGTGTATTAACAGACAGGAAACATTTAAATCATGAAATACTTTCACTTGGGGAAAATCTCAGGTACAGTGAGTGTTAAAAATGCTTGCATGACTTCTAAATATAGGTAATAAGATCACGAGACTCATTACTACTGTGGAGAAAGCAGTCCAGGAGTGAACTTCATGCTTTATGAAATGAAAGGAGTCCATTCCATGAGGGACACAATCCCTTTATGTTTATATTATCCACCTTTACAATTAATCAGATCCAGTAAGAGCTCACAAGGCAACAGGTTAGATAAGGTTAATGTTTGGCTACTTCCAAGTAACATGTGATAGAAACTTGCTGTAGTATCTAATTAGCTGTTTTACACTAAGACTACTATCCTAATGAATAAAAAAATGCTAGAGAAAAGGAGGACTGCTGGAAAAGGTTGTACAGAGAAGTTTAAAGATGGTGTTGTGAATGTCCAGATAGCCTTCTGGCTTTACCAGTTTAAACATTTCACCTCACTCGCTCATATTTTTATCACACTCCCATAATTTAACATTGATAATATTATTATCTAATATACCAGCCACATTCATGCTACCCCAGTTACTAGTTAATATCCTTTATAACTTTTTGAAAAATCTTGAAACCACTCAGAAATCCTCAAACCACTTTATATTTGTTACATCTCTCTGGTCTTTTATAATTTTGCCTATTTTTCCTTTTATAATATTGATATCTGAAGACTTCAAGCTAGCTGTCTTGTAGAATGGTTCACAGTCTACATTTATTTGTTTTATCATGACAGATTCCATTTAAATATTTTCAGATGAGTACTACGTGAGTGTTGTTTTTTTTTTTTTTTTTTTTTTGTCCCCAATTATATTAGCCTGTCCTATTATTGGTGATGTTAAAGTTGCTCACTTGAGTAAGGTAGAGTCTGCTGGTTTAACTTTTACTCTTTGAAATTAAAAGTTAACGGTATCTTATGATAAACATATTCATCTAAGACTAAAAAAAAGTTAACGGTAATCAAAGACTATCTTGGTTCAGTAACGATCTTTCATCTGATAGGTTTTTGTCATTTATTCCTAGTCTTTGCTGGAATCAGCTATTACATTGGAGATTGCAAAATACTGATTTGCCACTTCTAAGAAAATGTTAAATTTCTTAAAAAGTTGGCTCCCATAAGGTGTCTCCTGTTATGGTAGTCATTATTCTTTTTATTCAAAATGTCTTAGGCAATATATGAGAGATTTAGGTTCAAATGTTGTTTTCACCTTTAAAGGTCAAGCACTTAAAAGTCACCTCTTAAGAGCTCAGGCACCAAAAAATTAAGAAAGTTTATCAGCAGTGTCAGTAATTAGATTTAGAAAATTAAATTTCTGTTATTAGTCCCATAGTTGCCCCAGTTCCTTTAATTCGGTTGGGAATTTAGTTTTTACGTTATAACTATAGTTAAACACTGTTAATAGAGTCAGTATGCTTATGCTTTTGCAGAGGAAGTTGTTGAGCGTTCAGAAATGTACAGAATTAAACTTGAGATGCAAGCAAAAAATTAAATCTTACTAATTCATATTCCTTTTTTTTTAAAGATGTATTTATTTATTGGCTATGGTTGGTCTTCACTGCTGCGTCCAGGCTTTTTCTAGTTGAGGCGAGCAGGGGCTGCTCTTCGTTGTGGTGCGTGGACTTGTTGCGGTGGCTTCTCGTTCTGGGCACAGGCCACAGTAGTGTGGCACGTGAACTTCGTTGCCCTCGGACATGTGGGATCTTCCTGGACCAGCATGACTGAACCAGTGTCCCTCATGTTGCAAGACGGATTCTTAACTCCTGGACCACCAGGGAACCCCCTAACTCATATTGTTTTTATTGAGGATTTGTTCTTTGAAAGTTTCCTTTGTTACCTGATCTTGGTACCATGTTTTAAGCACCGTTCCAAGGTATTATAAGAAACCTTTTTTAACCTGTTTCACTATTATTTGTATTGAACATTTATAGGGTACAACAAAGCTAATTTATGTAGTTAATGATATAGTATCCAAAGAAAATATTGAAGATTTTGTGTCTTACTAGCACGTTATAGGTTGCTCTTAAATTAGGAGTTCACTATTGATAGAATTCACTATTGACAGCTAAGTTCTTTCAGAGTTAGAGGGAGACCTCTACCTGACAGTAATGAAACTACATTTTAAAATATTCTTTATTATGATTTTTCATTAATTCAGAGTTACTTGAATTTATAAGACCTTACAGTTTCCAAGGGCTTCTCTGGTGGCTCAGTGGTAAAGAACCCACTTGCCAGTGCAGGAGACGCAGGTTTGATCCCTGTATCTACAAGATATCCTCAAGAAGAAAATGGCAACCCACTCCAGTATTCTTGCCTGGGGAATTCCACGGACAGAGAAACCTGGTGGGCTACAGTCCATGGGGTTGCAAAAAAAGTCAGATACAGCCTAGCGACTAACAACAAAACAACAATTTCCAAAGCTCAAAGATAAATAGAATCATTTGAAATAGCATCCATATATACAAGTGGTTTTATCCTGACCTTTCTGACTAGTAGAAATATTCAGTTTAATTTTGCTACAGTGAAGTTGGGTTCCTTCATTATTCTGCATTTCAGTTTGTTTTCCTGTTTCATAACAAGGGCTTTTTTTAGGATTTTTAAGGAATGTTGCCTTGAATTTATATCTCTCAAAAGTAACAAAGTTTTATCTGAGAAAATATCACTTGTACGTTTTAATGAAAGCAGGAGCCATTTGGGGAAAAGCTAGAGACTTGGATATACGTGTTTTGGTACCCAGACTGGTACTTGGCTTTTACCTCTTACATGCAGATGAGTAGCAAAAAGTATACGACATGGTAAAGGATTGTACACTGAGGAAATAGGTATTTTGGGAAACTTTAAGTAAATTAATGCAAAACATCTCAGACAACAATCACTGTCTTAACACCTTTGAATAGTCAGGAAAGGTTTTGTGGATTTATATATATTACAAACTTAAATCTATATATATATGTCTGAAATATAGCCTGTTGAAAGCAATAACATAGTTACAGTGCCTTTCATTTTGCCATTTCCTAAGCTGGTATACGGCTTCCCAGGTCTCTCACTAGTAAAGAATCCACCTGCCAAGCTGGAGACTCAGATTCGTTCCCTGGGTTGGGAAGATCCCCGGAGAAGGAAATGGCAACCCACTCCAGTATTCTTGCCTGAGAAATCCCATCGACAGAGGAGCCAGACAGGCTACAATCCATGGGGTTACAGAAAAGTTGGACATAATTGAACATGTAAGCAGCAGCAGCAGCAAGCTTGTGTACAGAGCACTACTGATACGTTAAACTCTATAAGACTTAACCATTTTAGTGGCAAAGTATTTTTGGTTAGTGGTATACGTTTTTTTCTTCAAATAGTACAGGTAATAAATGTCTGGTAGGATCCTTGCAGTACCCCCGTATGTTTATGGCAAGTATTTTGTTTTTCTTAGTTCTTAAACGATGTTTTCAGTTCATTCTTTAAGTCTACCACTTGAGCTAATATAGACAACAGACATCTGACACAAGGCAGAATTGTCTTCTGATCGCAGTTCTATTGCTGTCTCCATCTGTTGGTGTGAAGAAGTAATGTTCTTGCCAGAAGAAGCCAGCTCGTTTAAATTTTAGCAGAAACAAGAAATAAGGAATTATGCTCTTAATGCATTTTGTTTCTTTGTGACAGTTAAATCAGTTGAAGATGAGAAACCATCATGGGATGTCAGCTTTTGTAGGCAGATTGTCTTTGAGTTTTTTTTAAAGGGTTTTTGTTAGTGACATTAGAAGTGTTAAAGAGCATTATGAAAAACCTGATGTATTAACTGCCTAGATTTCATACATTTTGTTCTTAAGGGAATTCTGGAAAATATAATAATCTCAACTTTTCTCATCAGCGTGCAACAAAAATTTAATAGCGAGAAATCTCATAAAATCCTGATAGTCTTAGCGCATTCACAGTTTCATAGACTTTTGCATCATTGCTTCTGAATTGCTAATGAAGAGCTCAGTATAGCTTCCGATCCATTTCAGATATTCTGGGTGGTGACTGGCTAGAGTGTTACTGACATCACAACATACAGCTGTTGACTTTCTATTGTCTGAGTCCTCTGCAAGTGCTGTAGACCGCTCCTGCAGCACTCTCCCAATGCCTGACTAATCAGCCGGCTGTGTGTGCACTGAGCTCTGTAGAGGAGCAATGCAGAGCATCAGTTTACAGATGATACTATGGCAAGTACATCTTCATTCACTCTGTGTGATGAAGCAAATACCAATGCGATGAAGGTATGTGACTCTTAATTCATTTAATAATGTGTTCAAAAGGTAAATCAGATGTATGAAGAGTTATTCGTCTTCACTTAGTACCCTAATTTTGCTAGGGGCTTGTGATGAAATCCAACACAAGAGCTTGTTTTTAAAATGGTTTTTGTTTCTTTTTGTAAAGATATGTTTGTTAAGGTTGGTAGAATGAGGAGTAGGATTCATTTGCTTCTCAGTAATAGTAGAAGTTTTTTCTTCCCTAACCCCCAAATTTGTGGTACTCTTTGTACCTTGTTGATAGAATGGTTTACCTGAGTGCTCATTGATATTTGTGTGTAACAGAATAGTTTGTCAGTCAGGAAGATGTCTTCTCCTTCAGGTTCATCTCAAAATAGACATGCTGAGTGGCTTTTTCATTTAAAATTTTTCATTGCGTAACCACTACAGTGTGGATGAGACTTTGGAAATTATAAAACAAAGAACCTTAACTTTCAAACCCAATGTAAATTTTTGTATTCCTTTTTGGGAGAAGAGGTAGAATAGTTTTTAAAGTGCTTATAACAGGAAAACATAGATTTGTCATTGCTCTGATTAGCGTAATCAATTATCACATTGCAAAAGAGAACAAATGCTAACCAAGCTGTAATTTTTGAGAACTGATTTCTAATCATACTATATAAAAACTTTGACATTTATCTTGATATGTTATGATTCTTCAAAACTGAAATCCCACCATATGGGCAATACTGAATAACTGAAATATGTCCATTAGTATATAATTGACTTGTTTGGAAGATTTTTGAGTTTTGCTTGCTTGTTTCCTGGATTTAGCCAAAATGTTAACAGTTTTTGGAATTGCTGTATTGTTTTCACCGCCCCCCATAAGAATCAATTATTTTGATCTTGAGAAATAACTCATCTTTTTTTAGAGGAGACAGGAGAAAACTCACTAAATGGCCTTTTTTCGTTGCTGAATATCATTATTCCTTTTTCTTTTGTTTCTTTCTGATTCCCAATTGTGTAAGTAAGTAGAATTGTGAAAGTATTAATAGCTATTATTAAAATTAGGGAGTTTTATTAGGTACATTATTTCAATCTAATGCCAGGAGAATTTCAATCACCATTTCTTTTTTATGCTCAGGTTTTAAATTTTATGTTCAACAACGAAAGAAAAAAAATGAAAATTAACAGCTCATACTCTTAGTTCTTACCTACAACTGCTTTTATCCATCTTTGTTGCATTCTGCTTTTCTCTTTTTAATTGTCTTTACCCCTTTTCATTTATTGTGTTCTTTAGGTTTCCTTTTGTCTCTCTGCTCCCTGCCCGCCGTGTGTGTGTGTGTGTGTGTGTGTGTGTGTGTGTGTGTGTGCGCGCGCGCGCGCGCGTGCGTGCATGTGAGTAACTTTCTGAGTGTTTGGCTCTTCTCTGTCTCTCTCCTTTCCCTCTGTCTCCCTCCACTGGCCTGTTAGTCTTTCTCACTTTGTCTCAGTCTGTCTCCCTCTCTGTGCATTTCTACCTGGTGTCTCAGAGTCCCTCTCTGTGTGTCTGTCAGTCTTTCCTTTCCTTTCTGCTCACCTGAGGCACCCTCTCTCTGGTGCCTCCGTCTCTCTGTGAGTGTCTCTCTCCCTGCCCCTACTGTCTCTCCCTTTTCCTCTGTTTGCCTCTGTCCCTCCCTCTCCCTCTCTGTTACTGTTGTCTACTTTTCTGCCTTTGTGCCTGGCGTGCCCTGCTCTGGGCCCCTTGCTCCAGCTTTCTGGCTGTCCCCCGCCCCTTCTCTTACTCTTCTGTGCCTGACTTTCTTCCTGCCTCTCTGTCCCTGTTTGCGTCTCCCGTGTCCTTGACACTGTCCTGTTAGTCTTTCTGCCTCCATTTCTCTCTCCCTCTTAGCGTTTTGCTTCCTTCTCTACTCTATCTCCCGGTCTTTCTCCTTCCTGTCCAACCTTCACTCATACACATACACTCTCCAAATTTTCATTGTCCAGGTTTTCAATTTTCATTGGAACCAAATCTGCACTTGACTTTAAATGTTCTTTGGTCATTTAATAGCAGTGACTGGCGACACTTTATGTTAAACTCTGCACTTAATAAAAAATAAACTATTGAGTAATAGTTAAATATATTTTAAATAAACAAGTTTTACCCTTCAGTTTCTTTAATTTTTAAAAATTGATGTTTCAGGCCTTATAAGTGGATTGAAATGATCACATATTGAAATTGTCGTCTAAAATATTTTGTCTTCCAAAGATACACATTTTAGACTGTTAAAGGGAATTCTTTTTCTCTCAAATGATTTTTCTATTTTCCTATTTTTCTTAGAAAACACCTTTAAAATTTTCACATTTCAAGATAACTTAACACAATACCTACTTCATAATTGTGTTCCAAGTCATATTTTTTAATATACCATTCTGTATTTTTCCAAATGTCATACAGTGGATGTACAATGGGATTTTTAGCTTTTTATTTTGAAATAATTGTAGAGTCACAGAAAATAGCAAAATACTAGAGAAGTCTCATGTGTTTAAAGATTTTTAACATTTAAAATTTTTTTTTCAAGATTTTGTGCCTTATATCTTCGTATTTAAAATGGTCTGAGGAACAGAAATTCACTTAACATTTACATGTGTACATAGTAACAAACCTAGCAACTGTCATCATACTGTTTTTATTTTGCTTTGTAAAACAGATTAAGATAGCAAGTTGATTAAGGCATAGTTGTCTTAATGGCACTGTGGTTTTGTGATAACTCATAGAGCTATCAGGGAAGATGCTTAAATTTTTGGCTAACAAGTTATATATGTTTAAGACACAAAGTAAGATGTATAAGATAAAAATGTTTTCAGAGCTGAGTTAAATGTCATCTTCATGTATAACTCTCCCTTCTGTGAAATCATGTAACATTTCTCTTGGTGCCTCTGCTGATTGTCATAGTTCTCTTCTCTGCGATATAATCAGATTCTTGGTCATGTGGGACATGGGGTAGGAGTGAAATAGAACCCCCCAAAAAATCATCATCTCTGAAAATCTTCTTGTCACACCTCCCTAGCTGAGGAACCCCCATTCTAATTGATAGAAGATGTCTTTAATAGAGTTAATAGTTTTTTTTTTTTTTTCAATCAAGTTCTTCTAAGCCCTAGAATTCCTCAGATGTACTTTAGTAACTAGATAAATGGTTGAAGCCCAGTTAATATCTTTCTTTTTTTTTTTCTTTTTTTTATTTTCCAGTTAATATCTTTCAACCCAGCCCCACCTTCTCACTTGAAATTTACGGGTTTGTGTAAAATCTGCGTGTATATATGTATACATGTGCATGTGTGGATATATGTGTGTGTTTCTCCCAAGCCTATACTTGAATGTTAATTAACAATCTTGTTTTATATTTCATATAAAACACACATACAAAACATTGTATAACATGCATATATAAAATATAAAACAAGAGATGCCAACTAGGATTTATGTATGTGCTTCTAAATAACCTAAAACCACATGGAAAATGTCCATGAACCTACTCATGTCTGAGTGCTGCATCCCTGCAGAGTTTAATAAGCTTCTCAAGCCGGATCCGTTTATGGTCTAAAAATAATTAAGAGTTACTGCTTTATCGTGTCTGTAAATCATTATTCAATCTACTATGCTGGTTTGACATCTTCTCTCTTTTCTGTTATTTTCAAATACTTAGAAGGGTATATGGTTTCTATCTTCAGCAGAAGGCACTTCGACAGAAATCACGTGCCTTTTCTATTTTTTTTTTTTTTCAAGTAGTTTGAACATATGCAGTGCTGATTACCAAGCATATCTAATGTCACGCCGTAATACAGGATCACTAGAGAGAGACAGTAGAACATTTTATCATCTCAGTATTTTCAAAGTGCTAGCTAAACCACAACTTCTTTTAACAGGTAGGAAATGAATGACATCAGAAATTGTAGACTGAATGCCCCATTGAATTTCAGTGACAATTGTAAAGAAAGCAACAGAAACTTATAAACTATTAATAACTACTAAAACAATTTGATGTAGTGGGTATAGTTCAAGGAATAATGAAAGAAAGTCATTAATAAATCCAATCTGAAACGTATTAGAAATCAGTTCTCAAAAATTACAGCTTGGTTAGCATTTGTTCTCTTTTGCAATGTGATAATTGATTACGCTAATCAGAGCAATGACAAATCTATGTTTTCCTGTTATAAGCACGTATTAGACTGGATTTATTCATTTTGAACTAATTAAATTGGACAGAACCTTAGGCACTTTAAACAGAAGCTATATCTGCTCATTCTACAAATGTAGGGGATAGTGTGAATTTCTGGAGACCAGGAGGTTCTCAGTGGTGTGCACACATGCCTAGCAGCAGCATCTTCAAGCTATAATAGTATTTGCACTTTGTTGTGCACATCCTTTTATAGAGTATGACTGTAGATGGTGGCCATTGAAAGACAACACCTGTTCTACCTCAAGCTGTTTTTAAGCTATTTTTACTGACCATGAAATGCTCTTTGACTGAAAAGAAATAAAACATTTTTGAGCCTTTTTTCCCCTGAACATAATCCCTAGGTGCTTTCTTGAAAGAGGGTTGTGATCCTTTGTTGGAAAGAATGTAGTTGGCAGTTCAAGAAGTGAAGGGTGGCACATTAATAGTTATAAAACAGAATGTCTGCCAATTGTAACCTAAATTAAAATCTTGTAAAGGAAACATTTTTTGTCATAAGGAGGAAATGGGTCATGTTAAACCTACTGATTCAAATGCTAGAGAAAATGAAGTTTCACATGTTGATGAAATACATAAGCCATCAAAGAACCTTTGGATAGATTAGATAAATGTGCCAGTAGCTCAGCGTGAATTTTGCTGAGACTCTTTGATGACAGAGCTTAATACCTTTAAGGCCTTCAAAGAACTTCCATTGTGATCCAGTGATAAGAATGAAATGCTAGCCATGGATTAAAAAGTACATTAGAGATAAATTCATTTAGTTATATTAGTAGTACAGCGGGGGGAAAAATCAAGTGAAAGAGTTCTGAAGGAGTAAAGGGATACCACATTAGAGTCTAGCTTAAATACCATAAAGACTGAAGGCTTCTGATAGCATGGCCTAGCATGCCATATAAAGATATGCCTTTTCATTGATGGCATTAGGAATGGATGAATAAACTGGGATTATGTTCACAATATTCACTTTTATTCATGAACTGTAAACTACAGGTATTATCATGCTGTGAACCTAGCACAAACCACATTAGTAAGAATGTAATGAATGAGACTAGACTATGCAAAAGGTTGATAACTGCAATGGCTCATGACACTGAGTAACCCAGCATGAGACCAAGCTTCGCAGGTTAAGGCATGGTCCTCTGTAAGTCTACCCTTACTTCTAATCAGCCAGCTACAGATTTGAAGGTTCCCTTTACCCCCTCAGGTTTTAAAAATTCACTAAAATGACTTCTAGAACTCAGGAAAGTGCCTAACTTCCATTACAGCTTTATTGTAACAGATACAAAAGATTTGGGAGGGTCCCAAATGCAAAGCTTCCCTCGTCATCTCTGTGGAATGAGCTAGGATGTGTTACCCTTCTGGTACAGGTATGTGACTGAATACTACAGTTTGGGGAAGCTCACCCAAGCTTCAGTTTTTAGTAGTGTTTCATGACATCAGCATGATTGACTGAATCATTGTCCCACCGGTTGAATTCAGTCTCTCACCTCCCCTTTCCCTTCCCAGAGGTCATGCTGATATTGCATTGGCTCAGAGCCCCAACTTTATAATCCTGTTAATCATTCAGGTGTGGCCAGTCCACATCTTGAGTCATCTTCTTCACATCAGTTCTGTAGGGCCTCCACCATAAGTTACCTCAGTAACATAAACAATCAGTACCCTGTATTCCTATCACTTCCAAGAATTTAAATTTATTTTTTGGTCTTGTCATGTGGCTTTTGGGATCTTAGTTCCTTGACCGGGGATTGAACTCAGGCCATGGCAGTGAAAGCACCAAGTCCTTACCACTGAACTGCTGGGGAATTCCCCCGAATTCCAAGATTTTAGATGCTACCTCCCAGGAACTAGAGACAGAGGCCAGCCAAATTCTTTACTACACAATATTTTATTCTCTTAAATATTGATAGTGTCTTTGGTGTTCTGTATTAGGGTAATAATTTACTTTTCTGGCTGTCATTATTCCAAGAGATAAGTCAAGGTTGAATAAACAGATGTTTTTCCCTTTAAATAGTTCCCTTTAGCAGGTTCCATTGCTTAAAAGCATCTCTCAGTAGATAATATACTATGTAAAGAATGAATTAAAATCAATTCAAACTCAGTATGGAACAAAAAATCTATACTCTCTCTTCTTACATGCCCATTATCGTAATTTCTCCTCTCACATCCTTCTTATCTGTGCTCAAGTTTCCAAGAATCTAAACCTTCAAATGTTCTTTATTTCCCAAAACATGATCAAATGATAAGACCAGTCTTTTTTCTTCCATGTGGTCTTTAAAGGGGATCTTACTATGTGCCAAGAGATCTTATTATAACCTGGTATGTTTATGTCAGTCCTGCATTTAACACATACGTAGGGAGCATCTCTCATGAGCTCATGAACAGCCCTTTCATGCTCTTTCAGTTTTTGTCCTTCTCTGGCCCACTGCCACTTTTGCTAGTGCTTGCTATGAATTTGCTAATATTCCTGCCTAAAGTTCTGTCTCCTAGAGCTTCTGATACAGTTAGTCTTCAGGGCACCATATTCTCTAGAATCTTCTGTACTGGCCATGATCCCTTATATACCTTGAACTGTTTGTCTTCCCCTTTTTCTCTCCTGCGTTGGTTCTCTAATGGGAAACACATTCTTTAGCCTCTGCATCAGCTCAAACTAGGAACCCCACTACATAGAAATATAGAAAGACTTCTTTTAGTACTCTAGCATTCCTAGCCTCCAGCTTTTTGCCTTTTGATTGGCATTGTTAGGCTTCTTAAGCAATGTACCATATAATGTTATAATGGTAGATCTGGAAATGGCTGTTCGATAACACCTGAGTCATTTCATTTACTCCCATTGCAATGACTTCAGTTAAACAATCTCAGAAACCTGTAGTCTTGATATCTATAGACTTCCTCTCAGAAAGACTATGCCTAGACATTTCTGGATGTTGGAGTCAGCTGTAATGAGCCTCCCGCTAGAGACTCACTCCAATATTTATCCTCACCCATCATTCTTCGAAGAGTCCAAAGCTATCCCAACTTCCTCATTTTTAGCACATAATGTCCTAGGTTTGAAATAGACAAAAGTGTTTATTAGATATGAATTCCCTTGGCTTCTTGTCACATTCTCTTCATTTTTCTGAGAATGGTAAGTACTTGTAAGGCTTGTCCTTTCATTTGTTCTTCTGACTCCAATTCTTCATTTCTTTCTACTTCAGATTTTCCTTCTCATTCTCATCCTTTTTTCCTTTTCAAGACTCCAATTTCCCTCCGTCCTTTCTCTGCTTTCTATCCTGACAGCCTTCCCCTAGCTTTGCATCTCATGCTAACCTTGTTACCAGATCCAGCAGACTCTTTGTTTCTCCACCTTCCTGCCCATCTCCTAAGGATTTGGTATTCCCTGGGAATCCTTTCCTAAGTCCACTTCTTTTCTTACTCAGTGCCTTCTCAGCAACTGCATCTAGGTTGATAATTCAGAACTTCTGTCTGTTCAGCACTTCTACCCAGTCAACAGTAGCAGCCTTTCCTTCTCTGCTTAACACCTGATGGTACAACTCCTGATTAGATTTCTCCCCCTGAATGTCCTGAAGGCACCTTGAACATACTGTATACAAAACTGAAGTGAGATTGTTCTACACCAAATCCTCTTTTCCCCCCTTATGTTTCCTCCATCCTAAAGGAGATCAGTCCTGAGTGTTCATTGTAGGACTGATTTTGAAGCTGAAACTCAATACTTTGGTCACCTGATGCAAAGAGCTGACTCACTTGAAAAGACCCTAATACTGGGAAAGATTGAGGGCAGGAAGAGAAGGGGACGACAGAGGATGAGATGGTTGGATGGCATCACTGACTCAGTGGATATGGGTTTGGGTGGACTTCGGGAGTTGGTGATGGACTGGGAGGCCTTGCGTGCTGCGGTTCATGGGGTGGCAAAGAGTCAGACACGACTGAGTGACTGAACTGAACTGATGTTTCCTCTCTTAGTGGGTAGCAAGCGTTACCTGCACAGTCATGTGTATCCTGTCATAACTATCACATTCCTAACCTGTATCTGTCGGAGAAGGCAATGGCACCCCACTCCAGTACTCTTGCCTGGCAAATCCCATGGATGGAGGAGCTTGGTAGGCTGCAGTCCATGGGGTCACGAAGAGTCGGACACAACTGAGCGACTTCACTTTCACCTTTCTCTTTCATGTATTGGAGAAGGAAATGGCAACCCACTCCAGTGTTCTTGCCTGGAGAATCCCAGGGATGGCGGAGCCTGGCGGGCTGCTGTCTATGGGGTCACACAGAGTTGGACACGACTGAAGTGACTTAGCAGCAGCAGCAGCAACCTGTATCTGTATCAACCTCTGTATCTAGTTGGTCTCCCCAGTTAATTACTTTCTATTCTATTAGCATCCTTGTTTCTAGAGGCAGTATATATAGGCAGTGGCTAGCAGCAAGGGCTCTGAAGCCAGACTACCTGAATTCAAATTCTAACTCTGCCACTTAGTAGTCATGCAACCTTGAGTAAACTGCCTGGTCTTTCTCTGCCTCCGCTTCCTCACTTGTAAAATGGAGACATTCAGAACTCCTTAGGGTTGTTAGGTGGATTAAATGAATTAATAAAATGTCAGAACCAAAAAAAAAAAAAAGCATTATAACAAAATGTTCAGTACTTACTACTCAGAATTAGCAAATTGTTAACCTTTTGTTGTTTGCTACAGATCTTTTTCTTTAAAAAATAAAATAATAAAGACGTGCTAAAAATTCCTGTGCTTCTCACCAGAAACTTCCAGAGAGAATTACTAACACGAAATAGATGTGTATCCTTCCAATTCATGATTGTGTCGTTTTAAAATTTTTCCGTAAGTTGCATTGTATTAAAACAATTCACTGAGTATTTTTGTAGTCTCCTCATGTACATATATGAGTCTCTTTGGTGTATAGATCCAGAAGTGTAAATGTTGGGCATAGGATAGGACAAATTTAAACTTCATTTGTTATCACAGATTACTAACATAAACTCATAGTATTTGAGAGTTTTCATTCCCCGTGCCCTTGCCAACTCTAGCTATCGTCACATTTCTTGTCTTTAGCCTCAGTTCATATACTCTGTTCCCGTTAAATTTTTCCTTTGGCATCTTTGTATGCAGAATGCAGCAGATTCATGTAACACCTTACCTCCCCATTAAGTTTTTTAATAAAAGTAATTTGTCTCAGAATCTGATGGTTGTTTAGTCACAAAGTTGTGTCCTATTCTTTTGCGACCTCATGGACTATAAGACTCTACTAATCTGTTATTCCCTCTCATTCTTTAATTTACCAAACCTTTTTACTTTTCTTTTTTTTAATTATTTTCTCTTTTTTAAAGTTTTTTTCTTTTTATCTTTTTTCCTCTTTTTAATATCATCTTAAAATATTTTATGTGTTTATTGATAAATGTCATTATTAACCTCCTCGTTTGGGTTTAGCAAACTCTTTGCATCAAGGTAGTTCTTTCTCTTCTGTTCATTTTTAATAATATAGCTAATACTTGCTGCAGCTTCCTGAGGTCACTCCATACCTTTTGTTGGATGACAGCAACTGTTTATAAATCACATAGGCAGTTACCATTTTGAAATGTTGCTGCTTGTATTCTTTTTCAAGTAAATGACAAGTGATTGACTCTGAGAATGTGTATTTCCACTATTTCTAAATATAGCATAAACCATGGATAGTTGTGGGCTTTTTTTTTTTTTTTGGCTTTTCCAAGTAGAGGCCTTTGGCCAATGGTTTGTGTCTGTCTTTAACCTTAGGAGAAGTTGTATGTTGATCTTGTGCATTTGGCTTATTTAATAAATGTGCCTGCCCGATTACATTTCTTCTCTAAGGAAAAAAATACAGCATTGTGTCTATCTAATAAAGTGACATTGCAGTGCCAAATTCTATTCAGATAACTTAAATAATGTAACTCCTCCCCCCCCCCAATATTTATGTGAAAAAAAAATTTTTTTTAACCTGTGTGGCCACATTTCTTTCCCACAACAAAATTATAATTATTTGGGGGATGGGGGTGAGCCATGGGCTTGTGGGATCTTAGTTCCCTGACTGAGGATTTACCCAGGCCCCCCGCAGGGGAAGTGCAGAATCCTAAACACTGAATCATCAGGGGATTCCCTTAAATAACTTTTTGATGTTTTATCTAGAAAAAACTGGTTTTCAGTGTGTGAAATTAGAATATTTATTTTTCTGATTATGTAACTTTTCAGTTCTTTGTGCTATATAAACACATAGGCTTCTCTGGTAGCTCAGACAATAAAGAATCTGCTTGCAGCGCAGAAGACTTGGCTTGATTCCTGAGTCAGGAAGATCCCCTGGAGAAGGGACTGGCTACCCACTCCAGTATACTTGCCTGGAGAATTCCATGGACAAAAAAGAGTCTGGTGGACCACAGTCTATGTGTTAGCCAAGAGTCAGCCATGACTGAGCACCTAACATACTCATAGAACCACATACGTTAGGCTCTACGCAGAATAAGGTGAGGCTTTGAATTAGCAGTGGTTAATTTTTATTGCTGAAAATTCTGTCTGAAATCTTCACTGGAGAAATTGTTCATTCATGGACTGCATATGCTTTCAAAATGTCGATCCTAATTCTGCCCTGCTTTGTTACCCTGAGAAAGGTAGCTAACTATGCATATTTATCATTGGTAAGCTCCTTGGCTTCATGTTGTTCCTTCACCACAAACTGAATCCTTGTTACCAGCCAGGTTTACATAGTTTAATACTTAAGATCACAAGAGATAGGGAAATTAAGAGAAACCGGATGATTACCTGACAGTTCTGCTAATTTAGTAGCAATTAGCCTGACTAACCATAAATAAAAATAGGATCTCTGTACTATTATGTACTATCTACGTGAAAAGGGTAAATCTACTACTTTCTTTGTTGAACACAGTGTTACCAAGTTACTACACATTTTAAGTATTTTTTGAAATAAATATGCTCTATAAACCCAAATTGTCTCTCTTCTTGGTACATATTAATGATGATACAGCATTTTGGGTAAGAGCTTAGAGAGGAGCATCTGTCTGCCCGGGTTCATATCCTGCTTCATATCCCACTCTTAGCATCTGTGTGACCATGGACAAAGCAATTTATCTGTGCCTTAGTTTCCTAATCTGTAAAATGGGGATATTGATACAGCCTACTTCCTAGAATTGTTAGGAGCTTTTTTTTTTTTTTTTTTTTTTTTAGTTCTACCAGTTTATTGCTACCAACCCATCTCCCTCCACCCTCATTCATGCATGCTCAGCCATGTAACCCCATGGATTGCAGCCCGCCAGGCTCCTCTGTACATGGACTTTCCAGGCAAGAATATTGGATTGCTTTGCCATTTCCTTCTCCATGTTATGAGTTTTAAATGAGTTAATTATGAAAGGTATTAGAACAGTACCTGCACTGGTAGGCTGTTTATGAGTAGTTTTTGGTGCTAGTTACTTGTATTTCTTTTATAAATTTCTGGTTCCCATTTCTCTCCTTTTCTCTTTGGTTTTTAAGACCTTTTTTTACTTTAAAGATTTTGGCCCTTTTGTATTGAAAATATTTTTGTTACATGATTTACCTTTTAATCTCTTACATTTTTGTCATACAAAAATATATTGAAACTTTATTGTAAATTTTGTTAATATTTTTCTTTGATAGCTTCTAAATTTTTACATCATTCTTGGGAAGGACTCTCACAAAATAATTATGAAATATTTCCTATATTCGTATGCTTTTATAGTTTAACTTTTTTAGGTTATAAAAATTTACTTTTCCCTCTAATGCCCGTTTGCATATGGTGTTGGGTGGATGCCAGCCTTTCTGTGCATAAGATTCTGAAGATTCTATTATGTATAATACATACATGTGGCATTTCTCTTTTGTTGGCTACCTGGTAGCTTAGAAATTGTGTATAATCAAATCTCTGTTGTTTAGTTGCTCAGTCCTGTACAACTCTTTTGTGACCCTGTGGACTATAACCCACGGGGCTATGGAATTTTCCTCTGTCTGTGGGTTTCCCAGCCAAGAACCCTGGAGTGGGTTGCCATTTCCTTCTCCAGGGGATCTTCCCAACCCAGGGATCGAACCCACATCTGCATTGGCAGGCATATTCTTTACAGCTGACCACCAGGGAAGCAATCAAATCTCTGATATATCCCTAATAAATAACATTACTGGCTGGAAGAATGTATTTTCAAAGACGAGTTTGAATGTTGAGTGCATATATACATCTTTTTTTTTTATGTTTTGTTGCAACAAATAAAATTTGTTTTATGTTGGAACAAATTCTCAGAAGCTCAGTTTTTAAATATCAGTAACAGTAGGTACTCAGATGTATGCATTTAATAGATGTCAATATTATTTTTCCTTTTCTTTCTATTGTAGAAACCTACCCAATTCATTTAAGTTCCTTAATCATGTTGACTTACTGTATAGCTATCTATTACATAAGGAAGGTGCATTTAATTGACTCCTGAGTGTTGTGCCAGAGATATAATCTGCCATTTCTGTCTGTGGCTTCCTGTACTTGACACCTACACATCCACATAGCCTTAGGTAACCCTAGAAATATAGGCTTTGTGCCACAATAAAAGTAATTTTGTTGTAGTAAGTACCAAGAAGCTGGAATCTCTCTTTTACTTGAAGATTTAGAGAGGAAAACATTTGTATTTAAAATAAATACATTATTACTTTTGAGAAGTAAAGTTGATGTGAATTTTTAATGTTTAATGGCAAAGCTCTAATGAGAGCCCAGTGAGGCTGTACACTGAGGCAAGTACCCTCCTCCCCAACATAGGCACATTCAAACAAACTCCAGTCATTCTCTCCTGTTGAGCTTTGTAGGATTTATGCATAAGAAAAGTTGAGGTATACAAGGCCACTGTGCACCCTATGTGGGCCTCGGTCAGTCTGCTATCATGAAGGGTACAGCCAGGACACAACAGATAAAGCTTCAACCAACTGCTGGCCTAAGGTGATTCTTACCATGAAAGAAAGCTATTATAACATTTTTGGAGTGCCCACTCTGTGAGAGATACTGCAGCAAGTGCTTGACCTTTAAGCCATTCAAATCTTCTAACCATTTATCAGTTAAATATTTTTTTCCCTACAGTCTGCTGCTGCTGCTGTTGCTAAGTCGCTTCAGTCGTGTCCGACTCCGTGCGACCCCCACAGACGCAGCCCATCAGGCTCCTCTGTCCCTGGGATTCTCCAGGCAAGAATCCTGGAACGGGTTGCTATTTCCTTGTCCAATGCATGCATGCATGCTAAGTTGCTTCAGTCGTGTCCGACTCCCCTACAGTCTGTAGGATTGAAAAGAGTCAGACCTGACTGAGCACACGCACACTAATGCTAATGCATTGAGTTTGCTGTTATACTGCTACTTCCTTTCCAGGCAATAACTGGCCAGTTGGTTCAGCAGCACTCATTAATTTGTTGTCAAGTAGTGTGGCTTATTAGCAAGTATTGGTCATATAAATTGGTTGTATGACTTTGGATAAGTCATTTTATTTCTGGGCACTGATAACTTGCATGTTTATCATACAGTTGGATTTGGTGGTCCCTAAGATTCCTTGGGTCCTTAGAAGATCTTCTGATCCTTGTTCACCTCTTCACATTGTGCCTCCTCCTCATTATCCCTTGCAGCTTTTCCTTTCGTGATACCTTACTCACTTCTTAAGTGAACTGCAACCATGCTCTCTTAGAGTTTTGAATGTAAAAAAGTCAAAATTAAATCACAAAATTTCTGCAAGAACGCAAAGAATTTTGCTGCTTAGTGAGTGCTGCCATCTTGTGTCTACCATTTTATGAGAGAAAAAATTTTAAATGAGAAAAATAATATATTTAAGTATTTTTTGGTTTGTTTCAGGTGGATTTTTTTTCTTACGCCTAGTCATTATATTTAGTGGCCCAGCAACCTTGGTCATATTGAAATGACGATGTCAATTAGAAAACAGTTTAACACTTGTTTGTAATACGTCCTTTTCTGTTATCCTGTAGTCAAACACAGTGTAATTGAGATATGAAAACTAATATGAATCTGTGTTGGGGTTCAAAATAATTCCATTTCCAAGTCGTTTTTAAAGAATTAGTATAAGATGTGAATTCTTCTGTGATGTATGCTCAGCAGTATTAGTATTACATCTCTTGGTGGTTAGACCCCATTATGTGCAGTTGTTCACCTTAAAACTGTGCTGTCCTGTTTATTGACAACAGATTGTCAAAGGAAGATGGAAGAGCGACACAAAGTGTTTTTTGCTGTGATGTAGTCCCTTGTACCAAAAAAAAGAGAAAACTTTAAATGAAACTGACTATAAAAACAGATGACACTGAGAGAATTTTGGCATTAATCTTTCAGATGTCTTTAAAAATAGTCTGTCACCCTTTATAGACATTTGCTTTTAACAGACAATGTGTGTTTCTTTGAACGTGTTAAATGGCTTATTACAGCTTTTGTTCTTTTAAAAACCTAGAATGTGATTATTTTTAAAAATTACTGTTTTATATCCATGGAGTTGTAGCTTTGGAAGAAAACTCTAAAAATCATAGTTCTTGGAGGCAAGAATTCCCTGGTTCTGATACTGGGCACACTTTTAAAATGAAAATCATCATCTCCCTTACAACACTGACCATATACTCTGTTCTTATTATATATCTATTCCCTTGCTTTCTTCTTCCTTCTGCTTTTACAGCAGAAGAGTCTAGGTGGCTTCATGACTTACTCAGGCTCACAAGACCAGTGTATGTCAGAATTGTGTAGAACTAAGTGTTCTGGCCCTCGTTTAGGACAAGAAAACAGTAAAGTCACCAAGAGTAGTATTTTTAATTTCCAAATTACTGTGTAGTATTTAATTTCCCTTGGCTATTTTGTTAAAATATTTTGTTTTAATTTTAGGCCGCTGAGAGATATGATATATTTGATCCAAGACAGTCCATTTCAGTCCAGGAATCTACAGTGGTGACAAGGACATGGGACTCCTCCTGCCAGATTCCAAATGGGTCAAGACAATTGACATCCTGGCTGACAACTGTGAAAAAGAACCTTGGATTATTTTATTTTATTTTTGTGGAACACCACAATCCCAAATCCATAGGACACATCAGGTAACCTAACCTCTCTTATCATTTAAGAAAAATTAGAGATTTTTCTTTCAAAATCGTAAGCAATCAGAGCACTTTAAATAACCTCTTCCCCCTTACTAACTTTACTGTTTTGAGAATGAATCACTTAACTTTGGTATGAATATAATTAAGGAAGACTTTTTTTTTTTTTAAGCTTTTCAGATGTATTTATGGATTCCTAAGATAGGTTTAGGTATTTCATTGCAAAACATTCTTTTAGGAAAAGAAATCTTGAATTTTCCATGTAGAAAAAACAAGGTCTACTGGATTTTTCCCTTCTCAAGATTTAATTATGAAATTTTGAGAAACACAGAGAAGTTGAAGGAATTTTACAGTGAAACCATTTAACCACCCCTGCATTCTACCATCAACATTTTATTATACTTGCTTTAACCTGCATCTGTCCATCTGTACCCATCCCTCTACCTATTCAGTTTATCTTCATTTTTTTGATGCATTTTGAAATAGATTGTCCTTACCACACACACACAAATTTAATTATGTGAGGTGATGGATTGCATTACCTGGAGCAGTGGCCACAGGACTGGAAAAGGTCAGTTTTCATTCCAATCCCAAAGAAAGGCAATGCCAAAGAATGCTCACACTACCGCACAGTTGCACTCATCTCACATGCTAGTAAAGTAATGCTCAAAATTCTCAAAGCCAGGCTTCAGCAATATGTGAACCGTGAACTTCCTGATGTTCAAGCTGGTTTTAGAAAAGGCAGAGGAACCAGAGATCAAATTGCCAACATCCGCTGGATCATAGAAAAAGCAAGAGAGTTCCAAAAAAACATCTATTTTTGCTTTATTGACTATGCCAAAGCCTTTGACTGTGTGGATCACAATAAACTGTGGAAAATTATGAAAGAGATGGGAATACCACAGACCACCTGACCTGCCTCTTGAGAAATTTGTATGCAGGTCAGGAAGCAACAGTTAGAACTTGACATGGAACAGCAGACTGGTTCCAAATAGGAAAAGGAGTTCATCAAGGCTGTATATTGTCACCCTGTTTATTTAACTTATATGCAGAGTACATCATGAGAAACGCTGGACTGGAAGAAGCACAAGCTTGAATCAAGATTGCGGGGAGAAATATCAATAACCTCAGATATGCAGATGACACCACCCTTATGGCAGAAAGTGAAGAATTAAAAAGCCTCTTGATGAAAGTGAAAGTAGAGAGTGAAAAAGTTGGCTTAAAGCTCAACATTCAGAAAACGAAGATCATGGCATCCTGTCCCATCACTTCATGGGAAATAGATGGGGGAAACAGTAGAAATAGTGTCAGACTTTATTTTTCTGGGCTCCAGAATCACTGCAGATGGTGACTGTAGCCATGAAATTAAAATACGCTTACTCCTTGGAAGGAAAGTTATGACCAACCTAGATAGCATATTGAAAAGCACAGACATTACTTTGCCAACAAAGGTTCGTCTAGTCAAGGCTATGGTTTTTCCTGTGGTCATGTATGGATGTGAGAGTTGGACTGTGAAGAAGGCTGAGCGCCGAAGAATTGATGCTTTTGAACTGTGGTGTTGGAGAAGACTCTTGAGAGTCCCTTGGACTGCAAGGAGATCCAACCAGTCCGTTTTGAAGGAGATCAGCCCTGGGATTTCTTTGGAAGGAATGATGCTAAAGCTGAAACTCCAGTACTTTGGCCACCTCATGTGAAGAGTTGACTCATTGGAAAAGAGTCTCATGCTGGGAGGGATTGGAGGCAAGAGGAGAAGGGGACGACAGAGGATGAGATGGCTGGATGGCATCACTGACTCGGTGGACGTGAGTCTGAGTGAACTCCGGGAGTTGGTGTTGGACAGGGAGACCTGGCGTGCTGCGATTCATGGGGTTGCAAAGAATCGGACATGACTGAGCGACTGATCTGATCTGATCTGATCAAATAATCATATTGTACACCTTAGGCTTATATGTTATTATATATCAGTTATATCTCAATAAGTCTAGAAAAAAATAGCAAGTGGTTTATAACTTCTGCTCTTCAGGTTCACGTATTTCATATGTCCTAAAATGAGAGCTCTATCTGATGGGTTCCTATTTGATATTCAGTGTAAAGTTCCCATTGTTGTCTTAAACTCACTGAAGATATGAAATATATTGGCTTCTTTTGTATTTGATCTCCTTTGAAGTACTAAAGCATCTGGTAATGTATGTTGTTTGGCCCTGAGTCATGTAAATCAGGAGAGTTTTCAGTGCTTGATTCATAATGCTGGACAGTTATTAGTGCAAATTCACAACTGTATTTTGTATAGAATGTCACTATTTTTAAAGTTATTTCCTTTTGGAATTGCAAGTTAATTTAAGAAATTAGAAATTTTAGGAATGGTAAATGAAAGCTCTGAAGCTATGACAGGAAGATTTTGTCCCTATGACAGGGACAATACTCATAATATCCCTTCAGATAAAAAGGTTTCTGATGTCAGCCCAGTATATAACTCTCCATCCATTACCTTTCATCTGGATAGGACTTATTCCTTAATGTTTCTTATGAACTTTCACAGTGGTGTGCACATCAAAATCACCTCATACCCTTATTATATCCCTTATCTCATTGTCTTATGATTTTTTTTTAATTTGGATATATTTGCCACTAAACTGTATGCTCTTTGGAAGCAGGAATTTTGCATTTATCCGTGTATATTTGACATTATTCCTGGAACATAGAAGATATTTAGTCAGTGTTGTGCACTAACTGAATGTAAGGGATGTTTCAAACTGAATTAAAATTTTTTTCTTGCTTGCTAAGGCTTCAAGTTCCCTGTAGAATTCTAAAATAACCTTTGCTAATGAGGATGTCTGATACTGTTACTATAAAAAATGATACTGAAACAATGAAGGATTTGGAGGCAGAAGTGAAAGATACAACTGGAGTTGAAAATCTTACCAAATCAGAAAACTATGGGAAGATTCTGGCAGAGAAGAATGAACGTTGTATTGACAACAATATTGATTTGCAGGTAAACAAGATTTTTGCCTCTGGCTACAAGTATTAAATATTCTATGCATAATTATACTTTTCATACAACACTCACTTTCAGAATTGTATAAGGGTAAGATGACCCATTGTGACATGTCTATCAGCTGCTTTGGGTGGTCACCTGGATTAGCTTGTTGAATCTAGCTCTTTGATTTGCTTGTATCACCTATTTCTTTTTATTCGTATGTGGCTAATATTGTTTTTTCTAGTGGCTTTATACTTTTTCATTCCATTTTACACCTATCAGTGTTGTGAGAGTTCAAAATAACCTAAGATTAGAAGAGATTAGAATAGAGAGATTGTAACTGCAGGAGTTCTGTTGGCAAAAACAGCCCTGGGGAAGCAATTGATAACTGTGACTGAGGGGAAAAAAGAGATTGATGAAGAAAAAAGGTCACTTGAGGCTTTTGATGATACACATGTATGATGACCTAGCACTAACCACTGAGAAGGCTTTTAATTCCAGGCATAGATGACAATTGATGATGGTCCACAGATTCAAGGTAGGTAAAAATTGGGTCAAGTAGTACTTAACAATGCTTACTTCTAAGTGTTCTTGTTATTTGTTGCTCTACAATGGGTAATCACAAAATAAGGGCTTGCAATTTTCAAATAACATTTTCTTTTTTAATATCTCGTGATTTGTGTGTCGGGAAATGGAGCAATGGCTTGACTGAGTGAATCTTGTCCATACAAGGCATCAAAAGAGATCCCTCACTGATACTTAAATGTCAGGTGGCCTGGCCCAAAAGGTCCATAACTGTTTTGCTCACTTATCTGGCTTGTTGATGGCAATAGCTGGAATGTAAGCTGAGCTGGAACTAGGATAACATACCTGGACTGCCTCCAACACAATCGGCCTAGGTAATCAGACTCATTATGGGCAGCTCAGGGGTTCCAGAAAGTGTTTCAAGAGCCAAAAAAGCTGCAAGCATCCTTGTGACCTAGGCTTAGAACTCCCAGAATGTCACTTCCACTGTTGTCTGTTGATAACACTTGTTAGTAAAGCCAGCCCAGATTCAAGGGGAGAGGGCATTTGACCCTGTCTCTCAGTAGGAAAGACCTTTAATCTACCATAAGCTGTTAATTTAAAATACTGTCTGATACTTCTGTTTTAGTTAGCCCTATACTGCTAAGTCACTTCAGTTGTGTCAGATTCTTCGTGACCCTATGGACTATAGCCCACCAGGCCCCTCTGTCCATGGGATCCTCCAGGCAAGAATGTTGGAGTGGGTTGCCATTTCCTTCTCCAGGGGATCATCCCGACCCAGAGATGGGAACCTGTGTCTCTTATGTCTCCTACATTGGCAGGTGGGTTCTTTACCACTAGTGCCATCAGGGAAGCCCATAAACTGTTAAATTAAAATACTATGTCTTAAACTTTTGTTTTAGTTAGCATTTGGGGAGAAAAATACTCTTATCATTCTTTCTGCATCCTAAAGACCTTGAAGGCTATGTGCCAAAACTTATACTTTATTCTTTTAGAATAAATTAAGAAGGTTCTTTTAAAGGTTGTTTTATTCTTTCATTCACTCAAAAACTGTATTCTTCATTATGTGCCAGAAATGTGTTAGAAAATGATATCAACTCATACAGCAGTTAAAAAGCATTTAGATCCCACTGCTTAAGTAAAGTCAGGTGGCTATTATCTAAGAAATTTGGAGGAATAACAGAAATTTGGAGGAATAACAGTTTTTCTAGTCATTTTTAGAAATAGCACTTTTTAAAACAAAAGATTGTCATGCCTGCCATCAGTACACCCAGTGATGGCAGAAAGTCAGTATCCTGATTGGATCAGAAAATGCTTAAATTCTCTTGCATTTGTGATTGAAATGGTAAAAGATATCTTTCTAGTCTCTTTTCGGCACCAAAGGTTCACTCTTCCAGGTCATGTTTCTCAACAGGTGATTAACTTGGATTATGGCATACACTGCATACATTTCCAGACCACTGCAGTAAAGCAAATACCACATTAAAGCGAGTCACACAGATTTTTTGGTTTCCCAGCACGTGTAAAGACACTATACTGTAGTCTGTTAAGGATGCAGTAGCATTATATATAAAAAAAATAGTCAGACCTTAATTAAAAATACCTTATTGCTAAAGATGCTAACCATCATCTGAACCTTTGACAGATCATAATCTTTTTACCGTTGGAGTGTTTTGCCTTGATGTTGGTGGCTATTGACTGATCAGAGTGGTGGTTGCTAAAGGTCACTGGCAATGTCTTAAAATAAGGCATTGAAATTTGCTGCATCAATTTGCACTTCCTCTTATGTCCAGTTTCTCTGTAGCATGCAATGATGTATTTTACCTTCAGTAGAACTTCTTTCAAAATTGGAGTCAGTCCTCTCAGACTTTGTTGATGCTTCCTCAGTGAAGTTTATGTAATATTCTAAATCCGTTGTCATTTCAGTAATGTTCACAGCATCTTTACTAGGAGTAGATGCCATCTCAAGAAACCACTTTGCTCAGTAGGCACAGGAAGCAACTCCTCATCTGTTAAAGGTTTATAGCGAGATTGCAACAATTCAGCTACATCTTCAGGCCCTACTTTTTTTTTGTTTTTAAGGATAGTGTTTTTCATTGTCTCTCTCTCTCTTTTTTTTTTTTAATGTTTGTCTATTTATTTTTGGCTGTGTCAGGTTTAGTGGCATGCAGGATCTTTGTTGAGCTGCATAGGCTTCTCTCTAGTTGTGGTGTGTGGATTCAGTAGTTCTGGCACATGGGCCTAGTTACCTGTGGCTGGGATATTAGTTCCCCAACCAGGGATTGAACCCATGTCCCCTGCATTGCAAGGCAGATTCTTAACCACTGGACCATCAGGAAAGTCCCCAGGCCCCACTTCTAATTCTAGTTCTCTTTCTGTTTCCACTCCATATGCAGCTACTTCCTCCACTGAAGTCTTGAACCCCTTAAAGTCATCCATGAGGGTTGGAATCAAATTCTTCCAAACTCATATTAATGTTACTATTCTGACCTCTTCCCATGAATCACCAGTGGCATCTAGAATGGTGAATCTTTCCAGAGGCTTTTTGGGCTTTGCCCACATTCATCAGAAGAATCACTATCTGTGGTAGCTATAGCCTTACAGAATGTATTTCTTAAGTAATAAGACTTAAGAAATTGAAAGAACTTGAAAGCTGAAATTACTTATTGATCCATGGGCTGCAGAATGATGTTGTGTTGTTAACAGGCATAAAAACAATATGAATCTAGTTGTACATCTCCATCAGAGCTCTTGGTGACCAGGTGTATTGTCAATGAGCAGTAGTATTCTGAAAGGAATCCTTTTTCTGAGCAGTAGGTCTCAACAATGCACTTAAAATATTCAGTTATGCATGTTGTAAATAAATGTGCTGTCATCTAGGCTTTGTTGTTCCATTGATAGAGCACAGGCAAAATAGGTTTAATAAAATTCTTAAGGGCCATAGGATTTTCAGAGTGGTAAATGACCACTGACTTCAACTTAAAGTCACCAGCTGCGTTAATCCCTAATAAGAAAATCAGCCTGTTCTTTGAAGCTTTGAAGCCAGTCATTGACTTCACCTCCCTAGCTATGGGAGTCCTAGATGGCATCTTTTTCCAATAGAAGGCTGTTAGATCTGGCTAACTTGCTGCAGCTTCTACATGAGCACTTGGAATTTCACCTTGCATTTTTATGCTGTGGAGATGGCTTCTTTCCTTAAAATCTGTGAACCAACTTCTGCTGGCTTTAAACTTCTACATCTTCCTCACCTCACTCCACCTTCATAGAACTGAAGAGAGTTGGGGCTTTGCTCTAAATTAGGCTTTGGCTTAAGGGAATGTTGTTGCTGGTTTGATTTTCTATCCAGACCACTAAAACTTTCTCCATATCAGCAGTAAGGAAGTTTCACTTTCTTATCGTTCATGTTTTCCCCTGGTGTAACACTTTTAATTTCCTTTAAGAACTTTTCCTTTGTACTCACAACTTGACTAATTGTTTGGCAAACAGGCCTAGCTTTCAGCCTGTCTCAGCTTTCAGCATACCTTCCTCACTATGCTTAATTTCTAGCTTTCAATTTAAACTGAGAAAGATGTGACTCTTACCTTCTCTTGAAGACTTGCTGCTGCTGCTGCTAAGTCTCTTCAGTCATGTCCGACTCTGTGCGACCCCATAGATGGCAGCCCAGCAGGCTCCCTCGTCCCTGGGATTCTCCAGGCAAGAACACTGGAGTGGGTTGCCATTTCCTTCTCCAATGCATGAAAGTGAAAAGTGAAAGTGAAGTCGCTCAGTCGTGTCCAACTCTTCGCGACCCCATGGACTGCAGCCTACCAGGCTCCTCTGTCCATGGGATTTTCCAGGCAAGAGTACTGGAGTGGGGTGCCATTGCCTTCTCCCCTTGAAGACTTAGATGTAGGATTATTAACTGGCCTGATTTCAACATCGTTGTGTTTCAGGGAATAGGGGTCCCTGGGGAGAGGGAGAAACTGGAAATGACTGTCTAGTTGGCAGAGCAGTCAGAACACACACCACATTTATTGGTTAAGCTTGCCATCTTACGAGGGTGTGGTTTGAGGCACCCCAAAATAATTGCAGTGGTAACATCAGAGGTCACTGATGACAGATCACCATGACAAACAAAATAGTAATGACAAAGTTTGAATAATTATGATAATTGCCAAAACATGACAGATACAAAGAGAGCAAACGCTGTTGGAAAAATGGTGCTACTTGAAGCAGGGTTGCAACAAACCTTCAATTTGTAAAAGCACAGTATCTGCCAAGCACAGTGAAACGAGGTGTGCTTGTATTACATTTTCTGCCATGTCTCTTGTGTTGCTCTTGGTGGTAAACACAAAAACGTTCTGATGACTACTATTGAGTCATGGCTCAGTGGTTCATACTGCAGGAGAATTTCATGCACTCCGCAAACACTTGCTGAAAACATATTCCATGGCAAGGAAATAGTGTAATAAGGAAAAGTGGGCTTGGTCTCTCATATCACGTTCCATATAGCATGGTGAGTATAAAGACTGGGAAGAGGAACAAAGAGAATACGAGAGTCCGTTTTATGTTAATCCACTGAAATGCTGTATTCCTTGTTTATTCAAATGTTTATTAAGATTTTACTTTTACGTGGATATATTTACTCTGCTTGGAGATTTTGAGGTTCAAGATGCCTCTATGCAAGGTATCTGGCAAGGGGTTTACAGTCGAAATAATGTACACAGAGATTTAAGTAATGGAAATTAGGAATGGAAGTAGACAAAATTAGAAAAATTTTTTTGTTTTAATATAAATAAGTCAACTCTTTTAAGAATGAAAAGGGAATAGTGTCTTGTTAAAAAAAAAATCTGTTTTATATAGTTACCTCTTAATATGGAGTTACCTATTACGAAATGCCTTTTTTTCTAAGATACTAGTAGACATTTCATCTTCTTTTTCTACCTCTAAGATACTTCCTGAAGGTTTCATTTTAAACAGCAACTATTATTTTTACTCAAATTTACATGTATGTGCTGATTAAAAGTGACTTAGGAAAATGGAAATGTTTTCTTAAGAAAGCAAACTTTTCATCTGTTTCCAAATCTTAATTTCCTGACCATCCTTTTAGTATTTTATTGAGGAAAACTAATTTTTGAATGAAGGGATGTCATAGTATAAAATTAATATAAAGAACTCTTATGATTTTCTACTATTTGTTAAAGATATTATTTATATAAACTGTTCTTTTATCCATTTGTTCACTGATATGTGATCCAAACTTAGATGATTCCCTGGTGCCAGAGATTGCACGGATCTATAAAACAGAGATAAGCACTACTGAGTATCTCGGGAATGGACTCAGACTGTGCCATGTGATGCTACCTTAAAGTTAGAATAACCTTCACCATAGCTGGAATAAACTTTAAATTATTGTACCTTTTTTGATTTTCTTATCTGGGTGCTCTCCTGTCAGGCCTCATCTTTTTTCATTTTATTTTTTGTTTACCTCCATCCATTCATTCATGTGCTCACTTGAGAAGACTTAAGTTCTATCTTCAGAGAATAAATGGTTCTGGAAACTGTAAAGTACAAGAGGACAGTTGTCCAAGGTGCCTTTTTTTTTTTTTTTTTTTTTAATGGAGCATGTGTATTATGTGGCCAGTTTCTTCATTCTAACTTGGTTATGAGACTGAAACCATTCCTCACTCTGCTTTATCATGCTGAAGAATCATCTGAGGGGGAGGGAGATGGATGCTGAGTTGTCGCATCAAAGGAAGCAGCATTATTCTAGCAGTATCCATCCTTGTTTAAACCGTCCCCTGTTAGAGGTTTGAGGTTACATGATATGCTTCATGTTCATAACTGATGTGCTGGAGAATTGGTGTTGAATTTATAGCAGCAGCAGTACAGAAAATGTGATGTATTTTATCCATGTCAATAAAGGAATGACCTGGTCTTGTTCTACAGAGAGTGGAAATTGGAAGTCAAACACCCTTTGTATTCTAAAACAGGGTCTCAAACATTTTGTAATTTTTATGTATATATTGTTAGGAGTCTTGGTGCTGTTAGTTAATCTGTCTTTGAATACAGTGTTTAATATAGCACTCAATAAATGATGCCAGTTGTCAGTGGATGAGTAATCAACTAATAGCTCTGCTAGTAATTGATTTTTTCTTCAATAAAGCTTCATAAGCCATGATAATAATAACAATAATATCATCAAGCTGGAGAGAGGCCAGCAGACATTAGACATCTCCTTGAATGTTTCCAAGCAGATATTATCTTAATTAATAGAAAGCTCTTTGACCACTTCTTGTATAAATAATTTCACTTGTATGACAGTGTTGATTGTGTTTTTTATTCAGTTTTATTAGGGACTATAATCTTTTAAGAATTTTTATGACTACTTTGTTAAGAATTATTTAGAGTTAATTCAAGCAGTCTGTCACATTAATCTCAAGAAGTTCACTTTCCCACATAATTGCTATGGAGTTCTGAATTGTTGGTGTGGTCCCAAATAATTATGCAAAGAGTTTTTGATTAGCAGTGTTTCTGTTGCCACACACACACTATTCCTATAAATGAATTCAAGTAAAGTAGCAGAACACAAAGTCAGCACACAAAAATCAGTTGGATTTTTATATATAAACAGTGAACAATCTGAAAAGGAAATTGCAAAAGCAGTTCGATATGCAGAAGGATTAAACAATAAAATACTTAGGAATTAACTTAATCAAGGGGGTGAAAGATTTGTTTAGTGAAAACTACAAAACAATGCTGAAAGAAATTACAGATGACATAATTAAATTGAAGTATATTCATTGTCTTGAATTGGAGACATCAGTATTGTTAAAATGTTAATACTGCCCAAAGTGATCTACAGATTAGTGCAATTCCCATCAAAATCAAATGTCATTTTTGCAAAAATAGAAAATCCCATTCTAAAATTCATGTGGGACTTCAAAGGACCTGGAATAGTCAAAACATTCTTGAAAAAGAACAAAACTGGAGGGGTCAGTTCATGACTTCAAAACTTACTACACAGCTACAGTAATCAAAGCAGTCTGGTGCTGGCATAAAGACAGACATATAAACCAGTGGAATAGACTAGAGAGCCCAGAAATAAATTCTTGGATATATAATTGGATGATTCTTGATAGGAGTGCTAAGGCAATGAAGAAAGGATAGTCTTTTTTTAAATGGTGCTGGGAAAACTAGATGTCCACAGGCAAAAGAATGAGCTTGGACTCTTACCTAAGACCATATATAGAAATTAACACAAAATGAATCAAAGACCTCTAAGAGCTGTAAAACTCTAAAATTCTTAGAAGAAAACACTGGAAGAAGGCTTCGTGACTTGGTTTTGGTGATAACTTCTTAGACATAACACCAAAGGGGCCAGCCAAGAGAGCTTTCTTAGTCCCCAGGCCTGCCTCTAAGACATTCCGCTGCCCAAGATGCCTGTTATAAACTGCACACCCAAGAGGAAAGGGACCATAGCGCCAGAGCTGCTGGACCCATTTATAAAGTCAACAACTTTAAGAAGGGCAAAGGCTGAAGACTGCAAAACCACAAAAGAGACTGAAGAAGGTATGGGGTGAGACTGCCAAGATTCTGCATCTCAGCAAGCTCCCAGGTGATGCCAGTATTACCCATTTACAGGTCTGTGGGCAGTACGTTGAACAGCACTGATACAAGAAAACAACTGTTAAGCTGTGGAAGCTACTCCTATCAAATGATTAGTGAAGCCATATACCCTGCCCCTTGGCATCTTCCAGGATCACAGGCCCTGTGTGATGCCCACAGCAAAAACCTACATTGCAGAGAAGACATGGTGATCTTGTCCCCACAGAGTGGGAGGAAAGTTGCTGGAACAGCTCACTTTTACCAGAGAGAGAATGGTATTTCTAAGAAAAAAGTCAGTGCTCAGGTCTAGGGCAAAAGTGTTTATTGATGGCCTCAGGGTGGCTGCGTTTCCATTTGAAAACTGCACACCTTTGTGAAAGTTACCTTTACCGCCACCATCCTTCATGAACCTGAGGAAGAAATACCCAGAGGAACAATGCCCTCTGATGACGTTTCTTCCAAAAAGGATCCTGAATTGGCTAGAGGAGCTCAAGGTTATGACCAGCCATTTTGGCATTAGAGTCATAGAACTCAAGAGTCGCAACTCAAAATTGAGCCCCACAAACCCGTTTTTCAGAAGCTTATTTCAATGAATTGCCAGTGTCACCTGGAGATCCAGTGGCACAGGCAGGACTCAACCCTAGCCTTCTACCTTTGTGTACTTCTGGAGCACCATGCTGCCCCATTCATGATCTTTCCCAACCTTGTTTGGGCCCAACTCCCCTAAAACTAGCATCTGTGTTTAGTGCATTTTACAGTGAACTCAGACTTTTTGAGTCTTGTATAAGTTTCAACATTTGCTGAAATGAGGACACTCCAAAGGGCCACCCTTGGAGTGGGACTTGCTTTTAATTTTTTGAGACTTCACTGATGAGAGCCAGATAAGACACCAGATTGATCTTAAGTTGGTTGGATTTGAAAGGGTTAAGTAAAGTGTTTCTCTGCCCCCCCCCGCCGCCCCCACCCCACCCCACCCCCCCCCCCCACACACACACACACAAATAAACCACCAGTTGGTTCAGGAAGATGCTCAGTGTCTTTATCAAGCTGGTAAGGGGTGAAGACTCGGGACATGTGAATCTTACTTTATCTTGATTCATGCCACAAGAAGCTTTCTTTAGCTGAAAGCTGTTGTGGAGACATTCCAGGATGGCTAACGGAGCTTTATTAAGCAGTATATCAACCATGAGTTCTCCAGAAGTGTCGAAAGTGTTCTGAAGACCATCTTGCAGTTTGCCCCGAGCCACCCAACTTTCTTTGCTGAGAGGTTGTACTATTCTGTGAAAGATGCTGGCACAGACGACTTCATGCTGGTCAGGATTGTGGTCCCTTGAAGTGATATTGATCATGTAACATGTATTGGGTTGGCCAGAAAGTTGGTTTAGGTTTATGCGTATGTTATAGAAATGCCGTAAGGAACTTTTTGCCCGACCCAATAGAAGAGATGTTCAGTCAAATGTATCAGAAGACTCTGGACCCAGTAGTTTCAAATGACATGAGAGGAGATCATCAAAGACGACTTCTGACCATTGTGGGCCAGTAAGAGGGATCTTTTTAATGAAGCCATTCAAACCTAATCCTTCAAGAGAAGACTGACCCACATACAACAATATTAACCATCACCTAAGGAAAAAGCTTTTTACTGAAGACTATGTCAGGGTAATGTATTTGGTTTGCACATGTGGTTATTGCCTTAACTCCAGTGTTATTTTTTCTCTATGTACAATCAATGTAAAGCTGTATCACAGTATTTTAGTAATAATTCAGTGTTTATTCTTACTGATCTCATGTTCTTACTCTAATCAGTATCAAAATTTGGTACTCTTGATTAGCATAATGAAGCATGATTCACATTGTTCTTTTTCTAATCAGAGTACCAAATTGGAAAAAAAAAATCACAATCTCTTAAGAAGAGGTGGGGGGAAACATAGGACAAAAGCTTTACAACATTGAATTTGGCAGTGATTTCCTGGCTGTCACACCACAAGCTGGCAATTTGGACTTAATGAGAATTAAAAATTTTTTACAGCAAAAGACTATAAATAGAGTAAAAAGACAATCCATAGACTAAGAGAAAATATTTGCAAATCATTTGTCTGAGAAGATATTATAACCATAATATATAGAGAACTCCTAAAACACAACAACAAAACCCCAAACAACCCAATTCAAAAATGGAGAAAGGATTTAAATATACACATTTTTAAAGAAGTTATACAAATGGCCAGTAAGTACATGAATAGATACTTAGCATCACTAATCACTATGGAAATGCAGATCAGAAATATGAGATACTATGTTATACCATTAGGAGGGCTACTATCAAAAAGTAGAAAAACAAGTGTTGGCAAGGATGTGGGAAAATTAGAACTCTTGTACACTGTTGTTGGGAATTTAAAATGATACAGACATTATGGGAAACAGAATGGCAGTTCTTAAAAAAATTGAAAATGGAGTTAGTGTGTGATCCAGCAATTACACTTCAGGATATACACCAGAAGAATTGAAAGCAGAATCTTGAAGAGATATTTGTACACCCGTGTTCATAGCAGCATTAGTCACAATAGTTAAACATGGAGTCAAGCCAAATGCATTTATCTTGAGATAAAGAGATAAGCAAAATATGGAATATGCATACAATGGAATAACATGTAGCCTTAAAAAAGAAAGAAATTATGTGATATGCTGCAACATGGATAAACTCAGGGCTTATTATACTAACTGAAATGTCAGTCATTAAAAGATAAGCACTTTGTGATTCCACTAACATGAGGTACTTTGATTCAAAATCAGAGACGGAAAGTAGAATGGTAGTCACCAGGGGTTAGAATGAGAGAAGATGGGGAGTAATGTTTAATGGCTACAAGATGAAAAGAGTTACAGATATGCAGTGTGTGGATGGTGACAACATTTTGAATATATTTAAACTGAACTGCACACTTAAAAATGATTAAAATGGTAAATTTTATATGTACTTCTCCACAGTTAAAAAAAAAAAATTGAGAAGGAGGCTTGGCTTGGGCTGAGCTAAAATATGCAAATATATGTAGGCCACTTGGAGGGTGGAGGGGTGGAGCGGAATGGGGGTGGAAAAGTGAAAGACATGCTTTAAATAATAAAATCCACTTTAGAAATAATTCATTCTTATTTAAAACCAAACTTCTTTTCTCTGTTGTGTTTGCATGTATGTATGTGGCAGATTTTCTGGTATTTATTATGTAATTAGGATCTTTTATCATTTGATATGAAATAAGTGATTTTTATTGAATAATGCCACTTTGGCAGTTTATGCTTTACTTATGTAGTAGCTTTCTATTGCTGCATAACATACCACCACAAACTTAGAGGATTAAAACAATGTCCAGTTGTCAACTCATAGTTATGTAAGTTGGGAGTTCAGTTGAGCTCAACTGAGTTCTCTGCTTAGGGTTTCTCAAGGCTAAAAGCAGAGGTGTTGGCCAGGCTGGGGGCCCTTAATCTGAAGACTCTGGAGAAGAGTTTGTGTTCACACTCATACCAACAACAGCAGCGCCTTAGTGTTTGGCAGCTGGAGGTCTGAGGTCCGTGTTTCCTGGCTGACTTTTGGCCACAGGCCACTCTGTGCCCCGGGAAGCTGCCTGTAGCCCTCTTCTGTCCCCTCTGTCTTCAAAGCCAGCAGTGCAGTGTCAGGTCCTTCTCACCCTTTGAATCTGACCTGCCGCCTCCCTCCCAACCAAAGAAATTTTAAAGGGCTTGCTTGTTTGGGTGAGACCCAGCTGAATTATCTCTATCTTAAGAGCAACTGACTTGGTACTTTAATTACATATGCAAAATTCTTTCACAACCTTATTTAGATTAGCATTTCATTAATTTGCCAGAGGAGGGCAATGTTAGAAGGCTATCTTGAGAATTCTATCAATCACAAATAGTATTTGACTCACAAGAAGGTTTTGTTTATAGGTGTGATATAAAGTGCACGGGACTAAGATTCTGAAGATCTTAGGTTCTGTTTGACTGTTTAGTAACACTGATCCTGGACTGTAAGGCTCTTGAGACCAACATCTGTGTCTTATTCATCTTTATAAGCCTACTATGTGGCACAGAGTCTGGCATGTAGCAGGAACTTAGAACATGTTAAGTCACATTGAGATAATTTTACGTCTCTGTGGTTTAATCTTCCTTCATCAAAGAACTCTTATGAGTTAAAACGGAGATGGTTAAAGCATGTGTAAATCTATGAAAATTCTAAACCATTACTATAGGGACAGTGTACAACCTCCCCAGAGCCCTTTTCTTTTTTCTTTTTTGAAAATATTTTTTTATATTTATTTGGTTGCACCAGGTCTTACTTGCAGCATGTGCAATTTAGTTCCCTGACCAGCGATCAAACTGGGTCCCCTGCATTGGGAGCGGAGTCCTAACCACTAGACCACCAGGGAAGTCCCTCATTTTTTAAATCTATCATTTTACTGAACTTTTTCAAGAACTTTGAGAATTAATACAAGTAGTGTGAACTTTTATACAAGGGAAGTAAACTGACATAACTTGACTAGTATCATCTACTCATAAGCAAAACTAGAAATTTGAATCCAGTCCAGCATATGAATGCAGTTTTTACTTGCCAGTTAATGATTTTTTTCATTAAAAAATAAAATTTTAAGAGAAAGTGATGTGCCATTGATACTTAGTTTAGAACTGTAAGGGATTAAATCAGAAGACTGAAATAAATCATAAATTGTTTTCCTTAGAGCTTATTTAGTCATGTGTATTTTGCTCATATTCATCTATTTATTTTTCTCCTGTTTTTTTCTGTAAACCCTTACTTTATGTAACATAGCCTCTTTTAAGTCCATGTGTAGTGGTAACAGAAACCCTCTTGAATAAATTAAAGAAGTGAGTAAACAGAAGACAGAACCAACATGGAGTTCTCTCAGCCAGTGCTGTCGTGTGCATTTGTGCGTGCCTCCGTACCATTTCTTCTCTTGAAGAAACAAAGTCATTTCTATTTTTTTTCTTCCGTTTTTCTTTTGTTGTTGGTACTGCTGATTTTTACTGTTGAATAAATCCAGGGTCAAAATCCCAAGAGTACAGTGCTTCTTATTTCAAGTACTTTGACTTCAAAATGGGAGACAGACCACACTGGTGCTATAGATTATTGTTTCTGTTGGTTCTACAAGGAAGGCCTTTTTGGATTCTGGAATGAAATGGTGGCTTTTTTTCATATGTGAAGCATACTAATCTAGGTATTAAAGATGTTGTTTTATGACTGGTATCAAACTGGCTCCTTGGTTTTAATGAGTTTAAGTGATAGATACGTAAGCCTTGTACCGTTTGGGTTTGGGGTTAGAGAGGTAGATTAGAAGGAGATGGAAGCAAAGAAAATCTTCCAGAGTCCAGTTCACAAGCCCTTCAGCTGTTTTCTCAGGCCAAAGCCTGGTATCACAGACCAGAGCCACTCACCCGAGCGGGTTCCCCAATTGTGTGATTGATGATCTGATTGTTAAGCTGAACATGCATATTGGAACTTTGCTCACTTTTCTTCATTTCTACTTCATTCTCTTACCCTTGACCAAACAAATAGGATTCCGACTGATAAACTGGGGTTGTACTGTGAAGTACAACCAAGACTACCAATAAGTCTAAGGCTTGGTGCAGTGATTTCTCTCTGGAAAAACTTAGAGATCATATAGTTAACCGAAAATATGGCTTCAGGGGAATTTTTAAGTTATTATGGAAGAGTTGTATTTAAGTAGTACTTCCAGTTAATGTAATTGTGATGAAATTTGCCCTTTTGATTTTGGCTTTTAGCACGGTGAAGTACAGTGCTAAAAAGGCTCAGTAGAGAAGTGGTGGTACTCTGATTCAATGAGCATTTGAAACATTGTCTTCAGTATCATAAGTTTGGAACTTTGCTAGGCACAGCTACTTAAAATTCCTCAAGGTTTCTTGTGGGTACCCCCCCCCCAACTTTCACTAAAGTGTAATATGTTACAGAATACAAACAATGTGTATTTTATTTTGCTACTAAGACATTACCTTATAATTCAGTTTAGCTCAATCAACACAGAAATTATGGCTGTTTGCTCATTTAAAGAGCATGGCCAACTCACAGAAGGATTTTAGAAAATCTTCTATAAGTGTGCTTTTGGGAGGAATCAATATTTCTTTACTTGAAACCAGCTCTGATTTCCTCATTTTCCGTTCTCTGTGCAGTTAGTTTCTCTGTGGCTTAGGATTATGAACTAAGAAACAATTTTTCTGTTTCAGTATGAAATTTAATGCAAATCTTTCTTGTGTATTCAGCGGCCATTGCAGTCATTTGGACAGACAGGAAAAAGGTCTAAGGTATAGTAAATATTTTGTGCTGGCATGCCAAGGGCCTTGCCTCATGCTTGATGAATCTTTGTTTTCATACAGCGCTGCATTCAGTTTAGTTTTGTCACATTTCGTTTGGGGCAGAAAGCTTATTTTGTTTTATTTGGGGTTTTTGTCTTGCCTAGTCGCTTTTGTGCATTGCTTTTATATCTTTAATGGTTCTTTATCTGTAGAGAAAATGGCTCTCATCATTCTTTGGGTTTTGAGATTGAAGTTACTCCCATTCTTGCTATTGCTATTATTTTTAAAACTGCAGTTATTGTTTTCCCTCATAACAAAGAGTTTTAATGGTATTTAATGATATATTTAACTTGCACATTTCACCTACATCTATACACAGCAGAAACTATTATAAAGAAATTTAAACTCTAGCCCTAGATTTATGAAATGTAGCGTTAATTTTAAATACTTTTCTTCAGTCAAGCTCAAAGTTAAAGCTAGTTCGGAGCCTTGCAGTGTGTGAAGAATCTCCACCACCCCCTACAGCAGAGATATCACAGGAGAACCAGGTAAAAAAAAAAAAAAAACCAAAACACCAAAACAATAAACAAAGCAAAGCAATTATTATTCACAGATACAATGGAAAAGCCTGCTTCCTGGAGAATATTTTTTCATAACGTTAAATAAAAGTTGTATGTGCATGTACATGTGTTGTATATGTTTTTACTGAGTAAACTACCAGTAAGTCTAAGGCTTATAGTTAACTGAGAATATGGCTTCAGGGGAATTTTAAGTTATTATGGAAAAGTTATATTTCAGTAGTACTTCCAGTTAATGTAATTGCGAGGAAATTTTCCCTTTTGATTTTGGCTTTTAAAAATTTGTCAAACACCTCTTGAGTATGAAGTGGAGACTACCCAAGACTTCTGCTTGATATGTATCATTATGCTTAACCTGAATGCATGGTGAAGCCAGTCTTCATAATAGCTTGGCTCTAATAGTTGTCTAATATTTCTTATTCCATTGTTTATAAAGTATAGAACTACTGAGGCTCAACAAATAGTTTGGTTTTTTGCTTTTTATATATTTTTTTAATGCTATGACTTTACTTTTCTATTAATCTTAGCTACAGATTGATCTTTGTCTTATGTTACACTTGTACATTTACATATAATTATTTTCGGACCCCCTTAACGATGTTTATTAGTGTGACAACTTTGGCTGTTTGTGGCTTGTTCTGCTTTAAGAGTTTAAATAACCCGAAGTCCCCCTGTATCCTAACAATTAGTTTCCAAAGAATTGAGGCAATATTTTGGTTAAGAGAGATGATTGAATAAAGGAGAAAGAGAAAAAAGAGCTATGACAGATTGTATACCCCCTTTTTTTTAATGCCAGTTGTATGTTTGTTGATTCAAGCAGAGACTGTTGATGCTTTGCCTTGATGTAGAAGACGATGCCATCAAACATATCTATAAATACTGAAGGTAGTTGTCACATGTTTAGAATGTGTTATGTTTTTAAAAAGCACTATGTGCTTTTATTTTATATAAGAAGATTTTTTAATAGATTATTGACAAAGTGTCAAGGAACATAGAGATCAAAATTTACTTTTGATTTATATTTAAAATCTTACATAAATAGAAGATAGTTGTATGTATTCTATAAAAACAGATATTTTTAAGCAATAAAAAATAAACTTCCAAAAAAATAGAAATATGCTCAAAATATTTTACTAAGAACGATTGCCTGGAGAACATTTTCAGATGTTAACTTGGCTTTTGCATGCTTGTTGATGAGGCTGAAGAGTTATTTATACACTCTGAAAAAAATTCAATACAATTGTGTTTTAAAAAGTTTTAAAAAGCAGTTTTACAAGTTCTTTTGTACATGTCAGAGTAACAAATATACCTGTTCAGGGTTGAGCAGTAGGCAGTGTAATGGGGTTTTTTTGAAAATTAATTTCTTCATTTTGTTGACCAAAATGTTACACCATCAGCCCCATAGAATAACTTGTCCAAGGAGATTGAGGAAATGAGAAGAGTCGGACATTCATAAGACTGTTAATCCAGAAAAAGTGTCTTCTTTTTGAGAAAAACTGTAACAAACATGATCTTTGGTTTGATGTGGTACATTTCACCTATCTGAAAATTATTATAGGAGGTAGAAGGGAGGTGGGGGTTCTTATAGTACTACATAAATTTGTCTAGTGAAAATTTATGTAAGAAATAAATTAGTACAAGGAGAATATGTTGTATACTGATGTATATATTATTCAAAAAAGCTGACTTGCAGCATATGGATAATGAATAAGCTGGTTATACCAAAATTCAGTTGTTCCACATAATATATTATTTCTCAATTTTTCTTGGATACAGTTAAATTTTTCTTTTGCGATAACAACCTATTATTACCTTCTCTGAACAAAAGATACTCTTTTTAATAGAAAGTCTTTTTCCAAGCGTTGAGTTAACTAAATTGCACCTAAATGGGAATTGAAAAACAAATTATTTCTCATAAAATGTACTAGCATCTAATCCTTGACAGCAGACACTTTCCAGCTAATAACGCTTGATTCAGAATGTGATTTTTGAGGAATTAATCTGGAATAAAACTCATTATTTGAAAGGTTGAGAGGCAATTAAAAAAGAGATGTCACTCGAGTCTGATGAGAGCTTATGAGAAGGAAATGACCTCAATAACTGATGTCAGTGACAGAGTGAAGAGTAAAGAAATTATGGCTGCCCATGGAGATAGTGCTATCATTTCAGTTATTTGTAGTCAAGAGAGTTTATGTATAAGGGCTTAGGCTTTTAAAATTAAAATATGTCTTGTTTATTTGCTACTGAAAACAAGGCCTCAGTACCAACTGAAGACAAGCCTAGATACATTATATCTGCTAGATTTTTAAATACAGTTCACCTTGATAAAATAGTTTAATATCTGTCTAAATGTGGAATCTTTTCTTCCAACATTGATTTCATAGATTATCCTTGAGTAACAGGATAGAAGTTATAAGTTAGGGAAACTTCTAAATATTCTACTTCTGAAACAATTCTGGGATTCATTTTTAAGTTAAAAATATAAGGAAAGTAGACTAGAAAGTGAGTCATAATGAGAAAAATGACTGACGAATACATGAAGTTGATTAACGCATGAGATTTGGTAAATAAGACAAAGGAGGGCATAAAGCAGATGTTGTCATTTTAGTGGAATTTGCCAGTACCTCACTTTTGTCCTATATTCTGAGCACAACTTTGAACTAAGATGAAATAGGAATCAGAACTGAGAAAAGATAAAAATAGCAGTCAGAAACCCAATGGGGAGGGATATATATATACATATATATGTATATGTATTAGATCTGAAACTCTTCTGCAAAATACTATTTTAAATATATATATATATATATATATATATATGGGGAGAAAAATGTTTAATAGAAATCATGGTGGCTGCAAGTTTCAGAATCTTGAAATTTATATCCTTTCAGTATTGACTTACTGTACCTACTGCCACCACCAACCGTCACCCAGAAAAGCGAAGTCATTTACTAATATTTCCCATCACTAAAGAACAACTGTATACAGCAACTTAGCCTACATCTAGATAGGCTACACCTTTATCTTTAGTAGAAATGTTCTGGAAGTTTGTCTGTCTGTCTTAATAACTTTGCGTGAATAATCAAAGCGTTGTGATTTTTAACCTATTTCAGCTGTATTTCTAGTAATTCCTTTCTGTTCTGAAATTGCATGTCATGACATTGTTTTAAAAATGTAAAATTAGTTCTCCTTTTCAGTCTTAGACAATGGTTACTTTACAAGTAAATGTTACATATCACTAAGGGAAACAATCTTGTCTGAAATCTTTCTAAAACAACTTTGTGGCACTTAGAGGAGGAACAGTGATAGTAGACTCAAACAGGAAATAATCAAAGTTGGGATTTGGTTTTGAAGTTTTTACTTACAGTTTTATATGATAAGAAAATGAAGGAATATGAATTTAAAGTGGATACTTAAGAAAATTAGTTTTTGGTAAGTGTTAACCTGACACTCATATGTTCCTATTGTCATGATTGATGAAAATTATCATACTTTTGTTTGATGTGGTATCTCCATTGCAAAAATAGGTTAAAAAGACCTTTCTTCTGATCCTCCAAGGGTTTTAAGTAGATTCATTGAAACTATTATAAAAAACATTTATTTTCTCTAAGATAATTTTTAATTGATATTTTCAATGGATATGTTTCAATTGATATATTCAGCTCAAAAAATTAATTTTAACTTTTTTTTATCAAGAGTTTGATTAACATGGTAAAGCTACTGTATTTTCTTACTTGAAGAATCTGGTTGGATAAAATAAAAACCTTTTTTTTCCTCCATGCAGTTTTGTTAATCAGCAATACAAATGTGGGGTATTAACTGAATCACTTTTATATTTTCACTTAATAACTGATTTTACCTTCCAACAGGAGAAAATTCAGATCCAGTTAACACAATCATTTGAAAAAGAGGAGAAGCCCCCAAAAGATGAAGCAGAAAAAGAAAAAGCCAGTGATAAGTTGCCCAGAAAAATGTTATCAAGAGGTTTGCAATTTATTTCTGTATTTTTTAAACAAAGGTTTTATTTCACCATTAATCCACCCTTTACCCCTTGAATAATTTTTATATAGTATATTTCTAATAAAAGGAATCCAGAAGAGACTGAAGGGATGATATAGTTCTGGGCAAAATGGCATGACACAGTTCTAAACATCAGATAATTTAGCCAAAAAACTGCACCTCATGTCAAAGTCACCAAGAAAGATAACTCATGATCATTTATTGGTCTGTCTTTTGTATCAAAATAATGGAATCACTATAATTTAAATACTGATTCCATTAAAAAGATGTATTTTTAATTCCTTACAATACAAAGAACTAATGCCAAAATGTTTAGTATGCAGTAAGAATATTCTTGGAAACCCAAGATGTTTATCTTTCAGAGTGAATGTTAAAGGACTATATCATATCATTACAAGCCTATAAAAATGCTTTTTACATTTATAGACATGGTTATGTTGACCAGTTTTATAAACAGCATAAGGATATTACATTTAAGGAGAAGAAATAAATGTGAATATTTGTTAAAAAAAAAAAAAAATTTTTTTTGAAAGCAAATTTTTTATGGTACTCTTTCAGAGCTAAAGTTCCTGCATATCTCCAAATTACTAACTCCTTATATTTGCAACTGAACTAAGCAGACTCAGTTTGCTGTCTGAATCAGTTTTTTGTTGTTGTTGTTAAATGAGGCATTTTTAAATAGAATTGTGGTGAGTATATAAAAGGATCTGTAAGAATTCAGAGTAAATTAAAGTGGCACATATGAGAGAAATTTTCTTTTTAAGAAGGTATATAAACATGCAGTTACATAAATCCATGTTCATTATATAGGAGTAGCAAAATTGTGGTCATCTGAATTCATCATAAATTCCATTTTCCTACTTCGTCAGTTTTCATTGTGGGGCATCTCATTTTATTTGCTATGCATCATGTGTGAAGGGAAAGGAATTTGTTTCAAACAACTTTATACTGGGTTTTTGTGTTGTTGTTTTTTAGATTCCAGTCAAGAATACACTGATTCAACTGGCATAGATCTACATGAATTTTTAGTAAATACATTAAAAAACAATCCCAGGTAAAAATTAAATTTATAAGGTTTACATTGCTTCTAGAGTACCATAATTTTGTTATATATGTTTTCATTACTGAGTTAGAATAAGATTAGAATATTTGAAGTACACCAGAAACATTTCAGTTTCTTAGGGCTAAGATGTTGCTGGCCTCTATATACACATGTGTAAATACCTTTTTTGCATTATATATATCATGATATAAAGATAATTCATACTCTTTGTAGGAATTTTGGGAAATGAATCATTAAGATATTCTGGGTCTTAACTGAGATTAAAGAGTTATCATTAATCATGAAATATGAGAGAAATATACCTCATGATAAAGCACTCAGCCAAATTACTCAGTATATTCACTTATAACAAGTTTCTGGACTTAACTGAATACAGAATTTTTGTTTCTTCTTGCTTAGCTTATGAACCTCCAACCCAAAGATTTTTAAGGTGCTTGTTTGAGTCACTAACCAATTGTGAAATCCTTTGTTTTGCCAGGGTACTAGATAAATAGATTTTAACTTTTTGACAGGTCATCGATCCCATTGAGGCATTCTTCCCAGAAAAAGGTTTATTCACAAAATATCTGACCAACCCATTCTTGGACTAGAAGCTTCGAAGGTTAAGAACCCCTCCTCTAGATGTTAGCTCCCCAGAATGGTAGTTAAAATTTGTGAAATTTTTAGTTCATTGGATCGGCACATGTTATAAAAAAACATGAACAAGTCTCTTCAGTATTGCTGAGGCTTATCTCATGTCTTGCTTCAAGATACACCTTTAATTTCATTCAGGATTTATTGTTTCAGTACCATCTTGATGTTCTATTTCACATTTAACTTTAATCCCAAATGGAGAACCACTAAAATGGAAAATAGTCTCCTTATAGTAGGAAGTGTAAGTGTGAAGTCAGTCAACTCTGCATGACTTTTTTTCAGTTCAAGTTGATTCCTCAGTGGTCCCAACTGAAATTAATCCATTGAACAGGTATTCGTTGGGTATCTATCATGTGCTAAGCATTGTGCTAAACATTGTAGATATAAAAGTGAGCAAAATATAATCTCCGACCCTAAAATATTCACTTTCTATGTGCTAGGGAAAAAAGAAAACTCCATGATATATAATTAAAATAGAATAAATGTAAAAGAAGTTTTTCAGGGTGCTATAAAAGCACAGTGATGGGATCCCACCTCTGAGAGGATCTGGAAAGGCTGCACTGAAAAGATAATGCCTGAGCTGAATTTTGAATTCACAGTGCTTTAAATGGGAGCATGAGAACCTGAGAGGGACAAGAGCATTTCTAGGCCACAGCAGTGTGAGAGGGAGGTGGTATACCCAGGCAGACAAGATTGCACACTGGCTCTGGCAGGAAGGCATGTAGCAAGTAATTCCAGAAAGTGATGGGGAGGTTGTTGGTAAGGTATGAAGACAGACTCTTCAGTTGTCCTCAACCTAGATCAGTACCAACACGCTGGGGTGGTTACTGAGCAAGAAGTGCTGATGGGAAGCCGGGGATATGATGAACAATTAAAAATCATCTTCGCTGAGTTGTGGTAGTGCACCATTTGAGAAATACTGAGTAGGGCATGCTCTGTGGAGAAGTCATGACAGAATTTTGAATAGGGTAATACCAGAATGAGATGTGCATTTTAGGAAGATTACTTCATCAGTGAGGGGCCGAGAATCATGAGCAGGGAGCGTGGGTAGGAGAACATAGAGAAGAACAGAGAGGAAAGGGCTTATTCGGAAGATGTTGAAGAATTAATCCCGTGGCAGGACTTGGTGATTATTTGGATATGGAAGAGTAGTGGTTTGTTAGAACAGCTGGTAGGTTTCCAGCTGGACTGATGGTTAATCCCATTAACAGGGGAAGTAATAAGGACAAGCCTGAATGAAGTAAGGCGTGTTCTGTTATAAATAAATATAGTTTGAGGTGTCTGATGAAACGCTGTGGCAAGATGAAGTGTATAGCTCTGATTTTCAAGTAAATGAGCCTGGATGCTCTTACAGATTAGGAGTCATCAGTAGAGGTGACCCTTGCTTTGTGAGTTTGGCCAGCAAGATGCAATAAATGACAAGGATGAAACTCTATGGAAAAACAACTATCTTAAAGGTAGAGGATAAGTAAGAGACACTGGGTCCTAAAGATTGCAGAAGAATCATGAGAACATTTGTCTTAGAAATCAGCCAAAGGGCAACAGTTTCATTAAAGGTAAAATGAAGCAACCCATTAGATTAAGGAACTAGGAAGTTGTTGGCTACTTTAACAAGGCATTTCATTTGCTGTAGACTGGTGGAAATGAGAACTCAGTAGGTTAAGGGCAAGGTAGAAAATACATAGCTAGTTTGTGTAAAGAAAGATAGGATCCTAAACAGGTAGGATTTTTCTTTCTTCTGAACCCATAACAGGTTCAGAAGAAATTCTAAAATATTCTTCTTTTGTGCAGTTTTCTGTTTTCCTCTACAAATGCAAAAGTTTTTACGTTATCTGCATATGTGTTTTTGAAGTGTACGACTTAATGATTTTTAGTATATTCACAGATTTCATGCTACCATCATTACAGTCAATTTATGAGCCTTTTCATCAACCTCCAAAAGAAATCCTTAACCATTTTGCTCTCACCTCCTTATGCCCTGAACCCTAATCTAGCTTGTCTCTACAGATTTCCCTTTTTTGGGTATCATCATATGAATGAAATCATATGTATGTGGTCTCTTGTGATTGGCTTCATTCACTTAACATAATATTTTCAAGGGTCATCCATGTCATGCAGCATGTATCAGAACATTAATCCTTCAGTGTTTGCATTTTTATTCATAAAAATATGTAACAGAACCATTCATATAATGGCTAATGAGTAAATACTAATGTCAGTGTGGTTTACATAGTTGTAGCTAATGTTAAATTTTGTGAGAAAAACGATTTGCCTGATGGCTCTGTGTTCTCTCAATGGCTCTGTGTTCTCTCAATGAAACACACTATTAATTGCCAGACATAGGTGGCACAAAATTAGTAATAAGTCTGGCAGATTTCCACTAGAACTTCAGAGCATTCTAGATGTTAAGCAGATTTATTTTGAATCATACTAAAATCTAGTCTACATTTTATTTCAAAATGTTTCTTCAGGTCCTTAAATCTTGTTCTCATCCCAATGAATAAACTTAACTTCAGGTATTAAATAACCGTTTATCTGTAATTCCTGTTTTAAGAAATACTTTCAAAAATTGTAATAAATAGTCATTACTAGATTAGAACCCAGGAACCTGCAGTTGCCCAAGATAGAGATTACACTCACTGACGTGGTTTTTATACGTGTTTTTGTATTGATTTTATAACCATTTTCTGTAAATTCTACAATATACTGAAGAAATATGGACAGTACAGGCAACTGTGTCACTAATGGAGGGGAGCAGCCCCATGGATCAATTCTAAGAGTATATGTTTTTAAGTAAGCAGTTTTGTTCTGGGGAACATCATGCAATTGTTCTGTGCTTGAAATATTTTCTGAGTTTACTTTTATTAGAGGTAATGTTTAAATCATCATACTTCTTGCCTGTTGCAGATATTTGACCCCGTTCATATAGAACACTGGGAAGGGGATGGTCAAAGCAAGCATTCTTGTTTTCTTCTTTTATTTGCCACTTGTGTACCAGCACATACTTTCTCAAAAGTCAGTTCTGGTATAATGACTAGAACACTAATAACAAAAAGATTATTGTCCCTTCATTTTAACTTCAGGTAGTTTATTGGTCAATTTGATTGAGATCTTTGTTTTTCTTATATATTTCTTTAATAACAGATAGCATGTATTGGTTTCTTTTAAAGATTATACAATGACAAGTTCTATGTGTGCCTATAAGTTCATGTGCTAATAAACCTATGCCATATGAAAATTAATTTATGGATCTGTTAGTTTGAGTACTGTATGTAATGATTCTGTAAAGGATTATTAATTTTTGACTTATGGCCATTATCAAGATATCTAACCTTGATGACAGATTTGAAAATTTGGAAACTTGGACTAAGCTGTAGCAGATACAAGGCAGGAAGTGTAAATCTTGAGAACTTAGAAAGGCTATTTTTCTAACAAGTTTTACTTTTTGCTAACTAAAAATTTAGTAAACTAAGTAGGGGAACTTAATTTAATAGTATGTAGTCCAGGTAATAATAGAAAATCCTCTGCAACCCATAAATCTACATATAAAAGGGGAAAAAGCCTGAATTTGTATCAATTACTAATAAAATTGTTAGGTTTTTGTTTTCTTTCATGGAGACAACAGAAATTTCTTTAGAATATTTCACATATTGTAGGCTTGCTGTTTAGCTCAAACAGAGGAACCAAATTAAATGCACAGTTTCATGAATGCTTATTAAGTTGCCTGCCTCCGATTCCTTTTTTCCCCCTACAATAAGTGTATAAAATACATTAGAAAATTTTACCATGTCAAGACAAATTGACCCCAAAAAACATTAGAAGAAAAGAGTCTTAACATTAAGTAAGTCTTTTTCAGCGAAAACCTTATGAAGTAAATAAAAATTTCCCATCCTCCCCTAAAATGTTAAGGAAAAACATTAAAAGACATTGGTAAAATAATCTGATTAATTTATTCCACTCAGATAGATTTGTTGAGCTCCTCACTATAGCACAAACAACTATATAAAAGTAATTGTGATAAATACTCTTAAAAGGTATGAAAGAAACAGGTTCTAAAAAAGAATGTAAGAAGCTGTGCTAGGGACTTCCCTGATGGTCCAGTAACTGAGACTGTGCTCCCAATGCAGGCAGCTTGGGTTCCCTCCCTGGTCAGGGAACTAGATCCCACATGCTGCAACTAAGACCTGGTGCAGCCAAATAAATAAATGTTTTTTAAAAAAAAAGGTACTGGGCAAAGGAAACAGCATGTTCGAGGAACCTGTGAAAGGAAGGAGCTTGGGAACTATAGCGATAAGCCAAAATGATGAAGGTTTGGGGAGAAAGGGGCAGGAGATGAGGCTAAAGAGATAGTTGAAGGTCATACCTGCCTTGTAAGGCACATTGAATTAGTGTGTGTGGGTGCTCAGTTGTGTCTGACTCCCTGTGACCCGATGCACTGTAGCCTGTCCAGCTCTGTCCATGTGATTCTCCAGGCAAGAATACTGGAGTGGGTTGCCATGCCCTCCTCCAGGGGATCTTCCTGACCCAGGGATTGAACTCGTATCTCCTGCATTGGCAGGCAGATTCTCTACCACCAAGCCACCAAGGAAGCCCCATGGGCCATGTTACAAAAGATGTTCATTTCTAACCTAAGAGCAATGGGAAACCTGTGATAAATATTTATCACACACCATGACATGTCTTCACATTTGTGTTTTTAAAAGATTGTTATGGATGTTCCAGGTAAAACAGATTTGGAGGGAACAAGGGAAGATACAGGGAGATAATATACTACTATCATAGAGGTCAAGTCACAATCCTGAATACTTGGATCCAGGGTATTGGCAGTGGAAAGAAGAAAAATAGATCAAATATAGATAAAATTTGCAGTTGTAATTAACTGCATGGGAGGATTTGGAAAAGCATAGTAATAGGCAAAAAAAGGTACTTCTAGTACAGTATGCTGAGTGAAAGGTGGTGCCACTTGCTGAGGTAAAGTATACTGAAGGAAAAAAATTGAATGTTGCCAAAATTTGTATTAAAATGTAATCCTGTTCCACTTCGGGTTTAAAATCACCACTTACGCATGTTATTCTCTTGATTTTTTTCAATTGATATAAAAACATGTATGGTTAATATTAGTCAGCTTTATAAGACTACTTTTGCAACATAGATCAAACTCAGGGCTGATGTATAGACTTTCAGGCGACTTAAGCAGGGGAAATAGAGGACATACTTTCCCCTTAGAATCTGAGAGGGATCCACTATGTAGTGTTTATTTGAGAAGGAAGCATTAACCTCTTGGCCTAGTTTTCTTGATTTATAAAATTTCAGAAACAGAAAGCTGCTTCTGTAAAGCTGCTTCTAGCTCTGAGGTTCTTGAGGTTTGTTTTTGTTTTGTTTTTCCCACACGCACATGAAATTTAGTGACCACAGGAATACTCTCTTGAGCTGTGTTCTTGGTGTGTGAGCAAGGAGGTCCTTCGGGGAGTGGTACCAGCAACTTGTTTTGTAAGTGCACTAAATAGGACCCTAGTGGTCTGAAGGAGCACGTGCATGTGCTCCCTAGTGTCCTTATTTATTTTAATATTGGAGGTATTTGGTTCACTTTGGTATTTTATCAAAAAAATTCCCCAAATCTTAAAAATGTATTATAGTGATTTTTAGAATAATTTGAAGTCTTCTTCCTCTGAGTTAGGATTAGTAATATAGTTCATACTTCTCTGCTGTAGTTCCATTTATATACTAGCATTGGATTCCCACTGGAGTATTCCTGTTGTTACTGGCATTGCATGTTCTTTAGAGTACTGTTTCTATGGAGTTGAGCATGGTAACAAAGTCATGAGCCTACCTAAAGATGTCTGTTTTCTTGCTGCTTCTTACTTTACTGAGTAAGGGATAAAGACTAATATTCTGTTATAATCCATGTATTTGCGAAACAGAATCTAATATAATACAGTAGTACTTAACAGATCAAGATAATGTAATGATAATTTTGAAATTGGATGGTATTCTCTCTACATTTGTGTATGTGTGAAATTTTCCATAAATTTTTTTAAAAAGTCATCTTTATTCTTTTAAAATATTACTTTTTTAGAAAGCATATATCAAGTGTGTAATGTTCTTCAGTGTACAGGTTTTATAAAAAAAATATATATAGCCCTGTAAATTCAACATTTATGATTATTTCAGTGTTAAGTTTTATGATTTTTCATATTTTGTTTCAGGGACAGAATGATGCTGTTGAAATTGGAACAAGAAATTTTAGATTTCATTGGTAATAATGAGTAAGTCCTGACCTTTAACAAGAAAATAAATTGTCATCACAGTTATTGAATATCTGCTAAATTAGTCTTTCTTCTAATTCTAGGTCTCCCCGTAAAAAATTTCCCCCAATGACATCTTACCATAGGATGCTCTTGCACAGAGTCGCCGCTTACTTTGGATTAGACCACAATGTTGATCAGAGTGGGAAGGCTGTCATAGTAAACAAAACTAGCAATACAAGAATGTAAGTATCAAGAAAGGTTGTTATATGTGTGTGTGATAATTCTTTATCTTTCTGTAACATCTTTTATCTCAGGTTTTCCACATATTTTAGCAGCCTGCTTCAGCTTTGTGATGTATCGCCTTATGTGACAGGTCTAAAAAATACACTCTGCTCACGAGATGTAAAATGCACCAGTCTGGACTGAAATAAGACAGGTGACTGAAATGAGACAGGTGAATGAGGATTGCTTTTTTAAAAAGAAAGTAGGAAAACCCTCAAAAGTCATGATGTCAGTGATGTTTAATAACTGTTTTCTTATGGATTTTAAATTAGTACAATTTAAATAGCTACGGCCAACTTCAGGCAAATTTAAAAGGAAAAAGCAAACTTTAAAACGCTTATATTTTCACTAATTTTCTATCATTTCACTGTCTTTTCCACCTCTATTTTTGGTTCTTTTCTTCCACAGATCTCAGGACAGTGGGACTATTGGTTGGTTAATCCAATATTATCCATAATATTGTGTACCCTTCTGGGCTATGTATGACTTAGTGAGCAAAAAATTTTAAGAAGTAAAGAGGAATCATTTGCTTTAAAAAGTGTTAGCTTTGTAGTATGGTAAAATAGATAATCAGTGCTGATATTTGGGAGCAAAAGGCACAATGCAGAGGCACCTAAAGTTATATGTTCACAATACCTCTTTTGTCTATTAGTAAAACTAATCCTAAAGCAACCTGTTGAGTTCAGCTAAAATTCTTCATGGTGATCTATCAAAAGAATTTTCCATATTAATTTCATATGTGACAGCAGTGGATCTGTGAGCAGCAGTCAGCTTCAGATGCCATAAATAATGCTTTTCAGTTCATAATTTTTCTTCCTTCCTTGAAGCTAGACGTCTCAAGGTTCTGTCTATTATGAACCATTTGGTTTGTACAATTACATTTAATTCATTTATTTCTCTTTTGTTATAATGGTCTTTACCCTTGTAGCTATCATATTTGTTTGCTTGAACTAAGTTGGTTTTCTTCCATTTCAAATAGTATTTTGTCCAAAAGGTATATTTATTGGTGGAAGCTTGTATTTTTTAAATGATTGTTACTACAACTAAAATTAAATTAATGAAGACAGCTGTCTTTGAAAAGGATCCCGTGTTTCTTCAGGGATTAAGTTTTACCTGCAAATGTGAATCTGATTTAATTGTCTACTGCCTATCTTTTAGTCTTTTTTAAATATCTTTTAGCTTTTTCCTAGTTAGTTATATCATGACTAAGGTGGGACAGTAACTGTAAGCTATGAGCTGGACTGAAGGTGAATAGAAATCTACTTCATTTAACCAATACCTTTCAACATTACTCAGAGCTGCTGGATACCCAAGCACGTGTTCATTAGCAGGCATTTTGACTAACATTTCGACTGGTGACTCTCTAAGGTTTTCAATGCAGTGTAACCTCAGTTATTTGAATGCTACACATGATATCAGGGTTCTCTTTATCCAGGTAGTCAAGAGTTTAGTTAAACACAGATGTTTATAATGTATTGATACCTAAAGAAGAATGGATCAATAGCATAATTATAACTAGACATTTCAGATCATTGAAGTTACACTGTATTTTTATTTTTTTCTTCTGGAATATGAAGAAGGATGTAAATCAGAAAACCTTAGAGAACTGCTCCACATTGAATAAAAACAAACTTGCCTTTTCCTCATAGGCAGATTACCCGCTCCAGCCTTGAACCAGTGGTGTTGTGGATGTCAACAACCCGGTGTCCACTGGGGTGTCTCATTGGAGCGGGAAGTTGGCGATTGCAGGGCAGTAAATTCAGGCATCTATAAAAGACAGAGGTAAGACAGTCTTAAGGTTAGCTGAAATGCCTGCTAATGCTATTTGGTGTGGGAATCCAGCTGCTCTTAGAAAAGTTGCCAGGCTCTTGGTTAAATCTTACAGTCATATTGGAATAACATCTGTCACCCAAGTACAAACCGCTTGAAAAAGAAAACGTGATTTTGAACAGCTGCAAAAATAGTTGATATAAACCAGTGGGGCAATCATGTGACAAATAACAGTATAGTGCCATTGTCAGGATTAAATAGATAATCTTTCAAATTCCTTAAGAAAGCAGTCTTTTTCTCATCAGTTTGGCCATGGAATTTTTCTTTTTTTTTACTCTTTATTTTTCTCTTTAGTTCTGTGTATAGCTCTATGTGGAGATATGTTTGTTTCACATATCTAAATATATTTTAAAATAAAGATTTCTTCAGCTTACTTAGATAATTCTCGTTTAAAATCTTTGCATCATTTGACAGGCTGTAGATACAGTACTCTTAAAAATTCATTAAGTTAAAACAAATATTCAGAAGTGTTACTTAATTACTATGTATAATGAAATATCTTACAAAGTTTGCTGAAGATATCCTTACTCAGGTTTATCTGGTTTAGAAATTTATTTAAGGTACCCATAATAAATTATGTGACTACGTAATATATATTTTAAGTATATATAAAAAATTGCTTAGTTCAGTTAGCCTTTCTTTATTGCCTATAAATATATTTTTTATAGATCACATATTTCAGTTTTATAATAGAATGATATTAAGTCTCAGGAGTGTTGAATGAATTAATTTATTGTAGCTGAGAATATATATCAGAAAATGAAATCTTATATGATTATAATTTTCCAAGAGCAACAGCATTCCATCTGTTTTCTGGATCCCGGTAGAACTTGCAGCATTTCCATAGAGGAAAAACCAATCAGCCATGAAATACGTTGTTAAGAGTTCATAATCATTACTTTAAGTCATAACATGAACCTTCAAAAAACCTCTTTTTAACCTGTTTCAGTTAATACGAAACAAAGATGTATCCCACTATAATTAAGAATACTTGGTAACTTGGTAGCATTTTGAAGTAGTCTCTTAAGTTTTATTAAATTCAACCACAACATATTTGGTTATGTAACATCAGAGCAGGTACTGTAAGAGTGTAACATAAGATACTGTGCTATACTTTTTCCTTTGTTCCAGAATTGTTTCTTTGAGTTAGAGGAGGCAATGCAAAGAGAATAGACAGGCTTACATACCAGGGCTCCAACTATGGCTCAGTCATTTCCTTGCCCTCTGATCTTGGACAGTTGCTTTAGTCATTTGATCCTCAGTTTTGTCAGTAGTATTTATAATAATAACAAACGTCTACTGTTTACTGTTTTAAGTCCTGGTCATCTATTAATTCATCTTCAGAACAACCTTATGAAGTAGGTAGACTGTAATGAGGAAAGTAGGGAAAAGAAAGGTTAATAAGTAACTAAAGCAACTAAATGTTAAAGCTGAGTATTTGAACCTAAGCAGTCAGATTCCAGAGCCCACAGTGTATTTCGTATATCCTTTCAGTCATGACGTGGGATAGTTAACGTTTTCTTATAAAATTATTTTTGAGGAATAACTGAGATAACATAAGTATCTATAAAAGCACCAGTGAGTGAGAACATATTATTTTTACCACTTTTCATAAAATGTAATATTTAACTGTTTTATGTTTTGTTCCCTTGGTTTTTGGTTTATTTTTTAGACCCGATCAGAAATTTACTGAACATATTAAGGATGATAAAGGTGAAGACTTTCAGAAACGATACATCCTCAAGAGAGATAACTCTAGCTTTGACAAGGATGATAACCAGGTAACCTAGCACATTTGGAGCATTTTTACAGATGCTGGACTTATCCTGGCAGATCATTTCCCCAAGATTAATTGTTCTCTTTTCTTTAGATGAGAATACGTTTGAAAGATGACAGACGAAGCAAATCTATAGAAGAAAGAGAAGAAGAGTACCAGAGAGCTAGAGACCGGATATTTTCCCAAGATGTATGTACTGACTTATATTTAGGTCTTCATGTTTAAATATATGCTAATTGCCTATTCACTCCTCCCTTAATCTATTGATCATATTTACTTTCAGCTACATTTGTTACATATAAAGTCATCTTTTTAGAAATACTATAGTCTTTCCTATTCATGTTAATGATTTAATAGTTTGTAAAATACTATATTGCTGCAGTTATGTGTACTTTTCAAAAGTTGGAAGCAGATCAACTAAGAAGTAGTACTTTGGACTGAGTATATAGTTTATATATTTATATAGTATTTTTTTCCTCTCACAGAATGGAGATTTTTGTAATATTGGTCACTATCTACAAAATCATGTGCCCTAAATCCTACTTGCTAGTGGGCTTTTCTTGATAAATAACTTGTTTCTTTTAAAGTAAAGCTAATTGATTTTTTAAATTAATATTTACTTTCCACTTTTATGTGATTATATGGATCTTTTAAGTGGCTGCTTATTTTACACATAGATTCAAGAAGAGAATCAGTTTGGTTTTACCAGTATCTGCTCTATGCAGTACTAGGATATAAGATCTGCTCTATGCAGTCAAGGATATAAGAATATATGTAATTTGTGTTAATACTTTCAGAGATAGAAATTTTCTCTGTATTAAAAAAAAGGAAATGACACTAAAGTCTAGACTGTCAGTTAAAAGTTTATAATATTCAACAAATCTTATTGATCACCTGTAGTAGGTACTTTGCTGGGCACTAGATAAATGTATCCATGCACATTTACAATAAATTATCTCCCAAACAGCCCTATATGCAGTATCACTGTTTATATTCACAGATGAGGAAACTGAGGCTCCAGAAGTCTAAGTAAAATAGACAAAGATCATCTAGCTAGAAAATGGCAAGATTCACCCTAGGTCTTCTCAGGGCCTAACCTAGATCTGTTTTCCTCTGTAATTGTAAGATGAATGAGGTCTCTACCCATGATGAGTATTGAGATAATGACAATACAGTGTGTAATTGGTATAGAAACATGAAGGTGAAATAGGGAACACAGTAGAGATGCACCAAAAACCAGAACTCTGGAGTGAGAGGAAGAGTTAGCTTCTAAGAGGAGACCTGAAGGATTGAAATGTTCCATGTCCAGGGTCAGCATCTGCAGGGGCCAGAGATAAAGGAGAGCTAGACTCATGAGGAACTGAAGAATTCATAATCCACCTGGATTATGGCCTAGGGGGCAGGAAATGAGGGACGTTTCAATTGGAGAATTAGTAGGAATCTTATTTCAGCTTGATCCTGAAATCTAGTGCAGGGAGTTGAGTTTTTAGCTAGAGCAGGGTTCAGCAGACTTTTTCTTACGGCGCAAATAATGAGTATTTTAGGCTTTCCTACTATATAGCCTTCATTGCAACAACTCAAAACTCCCATTATTAATACAAAAGCAACCATAGACAATATGTGAATGAATGAACATGGCTGTGCTCCAGTGAATCTTTATTTAGAAAAACAGATAGCTGACTGTAGTTTGCTGACCCCTGTGCTAGAAGATTCGGCTTCCCTGGTGGCTCAGAAGGTAAAGAATCTGCCTGCAATGCAAAAGGCCTGGGTTCAGTCCCTGGGTTGGGAAGATTCCATGGAGAAGGAAATGGCAACCCACTCTGGAATTCTTGCCTGGAGAATTCCATGGATAGAGGAGCCTGGCAGGCTACAGTCCATGGGATTGCAAAGAGTCATAGACAACTGAGCAATTAATACTAAATACTAGAAGATCAGTGAGCTATTAAGGAGTGGAAAGTCATGATCAGAGAGGTTTCTATGGCTTTTGCTGTTTAAATTGGATGAAAGGAGCAAAACTGATAGCTGGTAAACTAGAAGACTTGTAATTAATACAAGATGCAAAAATGATGGCTATCTGAGTCAGGTTGTTAGCACTGGGAGGCTTTTGGGTGTAAGCTACATTGAGGCATAGCTGCTTGTTCACTGCTACAGCTGCTGCCAAAGCAGAACTGATCAAGGTATTTGTTGAGTGAATAAGATGGAATCTACAGACGTGTATTTATCTTGAATATTTAACAGTGAAAATGGGTTTACTTGTTGGAAACAATATTTGAATTTCAAGTTACTTTGTACAACAGAAATGCATTGTTTCAAAAACATGTGTCTGTTAAAAGTAAGCATAGTATCTCCAAGCCAAAAAGATTTTTCATTATCATTTATTTGTGTACCTTACCACCATGTTTGATTTGAGGACCGGGAGTAACTATTGTTATTTTAATTAATACACATGATTTTTGTTGTCATCATTGGTTTACAGATGGCATTATTTGACAAATGCTCAACTTTTTATATCTGTTCTTTCTTTCTAGTCCCTGTGTTCCCAAGAGAATTATATTATTGACAAAAGGTGAGGAATTTAACATTTGTTTTGGTAAGTGTCTGACTGACGCTAATAAAAGTAAAAATGTTTTATTAAAATGCCAACAGAATCCAAGACGAGGATGCTAATAGCACTCAGCAGAGGCGCCAGATATTTAGGTATTGGAAGCATGTTTTCATGCAGTACAGTATTGAAAATTGAGAGCTTTTTTTTTCCTTCATAATTTTCCTTTTTGTCTCTATTGGCTTTTCAAAGTTTTATTTCTAAATTACAGAGTTAATAAAGATGCTTCAGGAAGATCAACAAATAGCCATCAAAGCAGCACTGAGAATGATTTGAAGTACTCTGAACCACGGCCCTGGAGTAGCACAGATTCAGACAGCTCTCTCCGAAACTTCAAGCCTGCTGTAACCAAAGCCAGCAGCTTCAGTGGAATTTCAGTTCTGACAAGAGGTGATAGTTCTGGAAGCAGCAAAAGCATAGGCAGGCTTTCAAAAACAGGTACAAATATCTGTTTAGAACTGTGCAGTCAAACATTAGTTTCCATAATGTTGGCTTGGCATTTATCATATGGCTTCTGTAATTATCCTTAAATAAAAGATTCTTATCAGCAGTACATTGAGCACCTCCAAAGTACTTATAAGGTAATATGTGTATTGACATTAGGATTTATTCTCTGTGAGACAGATTCACAGACATCAGTTAAAATAAGAATCCTCCACTGTGATGTAAACTTAAATCAGGTTGGTTAATGAAATGTCATCTCTTGTTTAAGTGCCTTAGGTGATTAGAAATCCTTCAGTGCTTAGTTATAGTTAGAAGCTGTGGTTTCTCACGTAGGATTAGTTAACATTGATTGCATTTTTAGCTAATACCATTATTAGCTGAAATTCAACAACTACTATCATATTATTGTTTGCATTTCATGATAAAGTTCACTTGCTGTTCAAAAAATGTATAAAATTGCTGAGACTTTTTGAGAAATTGTCAAACTAAAGAAATGTAATACAGTATAATTATTATAGATGAGTAGAAATTTCAGTAACATTTTCATTCTAAAGCTTCTTTATTTTAGATTATATAACTTTTAGGCTCATAGCATTTACTCTTTTCACTTTCACTAACTGGCTTCAATACTAAAGAAGTTTATGTCTCTTTTAGGATCCTCATGGATCTTTATTTTTATCCCAAAATAATCAGGAAAATCAGAAATGGCACTCTCCTTATCCTTTTGGGTACAGCCTAGACATACAGTTTTACAGATAACAGTTGAAGGGAGAGGTGTAAATTTGAAGGTGACAGTATTTTTTAATCTCTGACTATATAACTGAGTGCTTTAAATTCTTAAGGTTTTTGAATTGCACTTGTCATCTTTTTAACATATAATGTGGATGTTTAAAATGTCTTAGTGTATATGATATATCACCAAAGAAAGGTAAGTTTTATTAATGTAAGAAATATGCATATGTACCAAATATGCATTTATTTGATAAATGATCACTTAGTCATCAAGTCGTCATAATAAAACTACTCATGTGTCCTGAGAAAGTCATTTAGACAAACAGCCAAATCAAAACATTTTAAGAACATGTACTATTTATAATCTATATTATCTTCAGAGATGAAAATAAGTATATTTATTTTTCATATAGTTATTGGAAACAGTTATTTTGGCACAATGTAAAATAGAAGTTATCCTTCAGAGAAATCTATATAGTGTATCATATTTGTTTACTTCTTTCATGAAAAATTAATTCTCATAGACTCAATTCTGTTTTTTAAAACCTAATTAACCTAATTCATCAAAATCTTTCCGTTTCTTCATTGTTTCATTGTCTCCCTTTAGCCATTATACATCAAATTAGTTTATTAAGTATAGTAAAAAAATTTAAGCTAGTGTTACAGGGGAGCCTGGTGGGCTTCTGTCTGTGGGGTCGCACAGAGTTGGACACGACTGAAGCGACTTAGCAGCAGCAGCAGCAATATAATTACTTGGAATATTTTTATTCTATCTTTGTCCCTTGCTGTGATAAAAATTAAAAGTTGACTGTACATTGTAGAAAGATGCTATGATTATGAGCTGAAAATGAAAGTATGCAATGAAACTTGGCAGTTGTTTCTCTTGGTATTTGGTAGAGAATTTACTGTTTTTGTTATTTCCTACACTACTCTTAAATCTTTCTGTGTTCTTATAGATGAGGGGTTTCTGATATAAGAGGTTTGGGCATTTGGCTGTGCTAAGTTGTTTGTCCTGGGGGAATATTATAATCTATATATTCCTAGGTGTTAATGTAAAGGTAAAAATGTATATAACTTTGTCCTTTTGGGAATGTCGGTAATGTGTTTTTTGTGGCTGTCTGTGCCTGATATTATTATAGACTTGCTTAAGTTGCATGCTTTGGCTTTGACTTACCTGACAACTTAATGTGATAAGTCTTGGTGTATTAAACTTATTTTTGGTGGGGAGGGGAGGCAAAGTTGTACAGTAAATCAAAAATAATTCATGCTTTTATGTGTTAACTGCATGTTATGCAATGTGAATTTTATTGTTATGTATTTAAAGCCTGCATCTTGATATAAGGTTTTAAAAACTCCCTTTTTTATTACTCCTCCCTAGGTTCTGAGTCTTCTGGTAGTGTAGGGTCATCCACGGGCTCGCTCTCACACATCCAGCAGCCTCTCCCAGGTACAGCTCTTAGCCAGTCTTCTCACGGTGCACCTGTCGTCTATCCAGCTGTCAGCACTCATAGTTCTCTTTCCTTTGATGGTGGCCTAAATGGGCAAGTTGCATCTCCTAGCACAAGCTTCTTTTTGCTTCCCTTGGAAGCAGCAGGCATACCACCTGGCAGTATTCTGATCAACCCTCAAACAGGTTGGTATCCAGAAAAAGGTTTATTTCAGTTGAGATGTCAGGAGTTATCTGAAAATTAAAGAATGTATATTAAATGTATTATCTGTATATATGTTGTCAGCTTTTTATTTTTCATGAGTGATTAGCATTTTCCCTACAACTTTATTAAAAACAGTTTATGCTAGAGAATGTTAAAAGACATGTTTATATCAGAAAATATTTTTCTCCTTGTGACATTGGTGACGTTGTCTTTTAGGTCAAATCATGAAACAGTTCATTTCCTAGAAGTGCAACCACCACCTTTGAAAGAGCTTTATTCAAAAGAATTTTATCCTGGGGAAAATAGTATACATTTCATGAAAAAGGAGAACATTAACAGCTCTTACTTCTTTTATAATGTAGTGAAAAGACCTATAAGTAATTGTCCTTATGAATATGGTAATTGCTTTCTACTGAGGAAAAGCTGTTATAAGCTACATCTTACTATTAATGAAAAAGTAGTCATTGTTAATTAATATTGACAACACATTGTTTGCAGTTAGGAGGTAGTACTTTGTGTTTATTGAGTGTTTACTCTGTGCCATATACTGTGTTGTGCTTTATGCCGTATACTGTGTTGTGCTTTAAATACATTACATATAATAATCCTGTTAGGTGAAATCTACTTTTACAGATAAAGAAACTGAACCTCAGAGAGATTAAGAAACTGCAGCCATTATATATGTTAATTTTTTTTCTTAAGTCAAGAGAAGTCTTGGTTTATAATCAAAACAACATAGCCCAATCATATAGTTAGATAATAAAAACAACCTTAAGCCATTTGTTAACCTTCCTTAAATATTCACAGATTTAGCTGATGTGGTCAGACTAGCATGGTAGTTGTTGGTCAAGGTAGATCCAGATAGAGGGTCAGGGTCTCGGAGTGTTCCTGAAACTTTCCTTTTGTTTGTTGTAGAAAAAACTTTGGCTTGGAACATGTTACCTTCAGATCTCATTTGTATCTTTTGTTTCTAAGAAACAAATTAAATTAGCATAGGAAACTGATTCCTAAGAAATTCAGTTTTGGTTTATAATGGTTATCTTTTTATATTTTAGGTCTGTTATGTAACTAAACTGCCTATTTTCCTGGAGCAGGATACAAGATGATTTAATATTTTACTATTTTCTATTGTTTTTCATTCCAAACATTAGTTAATATGTTTTTGGAAACATGAAAGTGTAAATTGAGTAGGAAATTATAAAGTGAGAAACTAATCAACCTGAAATTGAATTGTATACTTAATTTTAAATTAGTCCAAAAGTGACCTTTTTTTGAGAAAAGCATTACAACACATCCAGCTTTTTTCAAGCAGTCCTTAAATTATGCTGAAACATACTTTCATTCAAGTCTAATCTACCATTGTTTTAAAAATTAATAAACAATCCACAAATTCCCAGCATGATTTCGCTTTAGTTCTCTATATCCATCATATAAATTGTCAGGATATTAACTGATGAAAATAATTTGACTTTGGAGAACTTTTCCCACTTGATCGCAATGGAACAATATATTCTTCTCTCCCAAATATTATCTTATTAAATGTCACAAACTTATTTTTAAAAAAAAGAGAGAATGTTTGGGGGGCTATTTAAGACACTATTATTCAGTCAAATTTCTCTTATTTTATATTTTTCCTATCCTAAAAGGGTATCATAATCAATGATCTCTTTATTTCATAATTTTTTTAACAGTACAGTTTTTTTTTTTTAGTCATTCAGTGTATAGTATGGAAAAATACTAATCTTTGAATCTGTATGTGCATTGAGAAAAAAGTCTGGAAGAAGGTATCCAAATTAACTGTAAGGTTATGGGGAATTTATTTTCCTTTTGATCTATATTTGTTGGTTATTTTCCCACAATAAAAATATTACTTCGTGTAATAAAAAGTTGTTTAGAATCTATGTGTAGAGAGTTACTTAAAATATTCCTTCAGTAATTGATAACCAATAAGCCTCAAAATCAATACTGAAGTATCCTCTCATTTTATTTTTTGCCTATGAATAAAGCTCACTGAAATCAAAAGGAAGTTATTTTAGGTAATTATTTAGTTTTAGATTATTTTCTAATTTTAACAAGTTAGAATCTATGAAATTAGGACACTGCCATCAAAGCCACAATTTGAAATTTGAAGTTATCAGCCATTTAATTTTCATCAGGTTTTAATCTTACTAGTTAAATATATGCAATGTGACCTATATGTTAAATATTTCCCATCTAACAGGCTAATTAATGGATTTCCAGTATCCCAAAGTCAAGTTTTGTTTTGTTTTGTTTTTTCCCTTCAAAACTGAGATGTTACACAATCCTGTAACTCAATTCCTTGAGCAAGGGGTGTTTGAGAATTAAATTTTTGGGAAAATACTGTGTACTATAATATAATCTGAGTGGATTCTGGAGTGACAGCACCACAGTGAAACACTGCAGCAAAGTTTTTGAATATTTACTCTTAAGTGGGAGATACAAAGACTAGAAATAGCCTTATGTAAAATCAAACTTTGCTTTCCAGGCTAAGAAAAAAAAGCTTTGGTTTTCAGAAACTTGAGGCCTTTGGAATTGTGAATAAGGATTGAACATGTTATAAGCTGTTTGTAGAATGACCTATATTCAGTCTCCATTGTAAGTGATTTTTTTCCTTCGTTCTTAAAATTTTCAGGTCAGCCCTTCATAAACCCAGATGGGAGTCCAGTTGTGTATAATCCTCCAATGACGCAACAACCAGTTAGAACCCAAGTGCCTGGACCTCCACAGCCACCTCTGCCACCCCCACCACCTCAACAACAAGCAGCTAATCACATTTTCTCACAGGTGCACATATCCACAATTACATAATGCTAAGTTCATCTACCTTTGCATATTTGGGGCTAACTTCACTAATTATAACTGCCATGGCCCAAGTAAGTATCTCTTAGAACTTTAATGTTCTCCACCAATGATGTCCCACTCACTGCTCCTAGGGAGAGGTTAACTTCAAGGGCTTTTCTGCTAAGGGAAATTTTTATCTCATGATCCTGTGTGGTGAGTATTTTATCCCTGTTTCACAGTAGCAGGAAATGGACAAGAGGAATCAAAACTAAGATTATACATTATTCCAGTGAACAAAGTGAGTTGTTTTAAAATTCAACAAATCAATCACTTATAAGAAACTGAGTTGTTGCTTCAAGGTACTCTCCATCCCACCTACCCTATGAAAAATAAAGACAAAGATACTTGAGGCAGAATTATCAAAAGCACTTTTAATAATACTTTGAATTTGTATAAATGTTTAGAGTTTCCACATATATTTTCACATTCAGGCTTTTCTTCTAGAGATGTGTTACTCGTTCTTACTGGACTTGATTATTCCAGTGTAAACTCATACTTTCATTCTGTCTTTTAAAAGGTTGTGTAGCATGTCAAAGACAGTTTGCACAGTTATTTGCACTTCTTTTTCTCTGGAAGACAATCTTAAGTATTCCACTAGTGAGAACATGGAGAATATTTTGTGACAGAAGTACAGTGGTAAAGTTGAACTGGAGAAGTTTTATTAGTTTTGTTCACAGCTTAAATTGTTTGTATTACAGGAGTGAAAAATGTATGAGCAGTTTGATGAAGTTATCACATATTTTTTAACTAAATAATTACTGCTCTGGCAATTAAGACTCCTTATTAGGCAAGGCAGTTTCCCTAAAGTTGGACTTGTAGGTTTTTTAACTTCCCAACCTCATTTGATTACATGCACTCAGGTAGATATTAGACACAATAAAACTCCCTCACTGTCCTTTTCTGTCTTGGTTTCATTCAACTTGGTCTTGAAGTGTTTCTCTTTAATCTGCCATCACATGGTCATCTTACAGTGCTATATATTTCATCAGGAGTTTTACAGGGTAGATGTTCATTTGATTTAATTCAGTGGAAATAGTCTGGCAGCTTCAGAAAAAAATCCTAAGGTTTGATCTACAGTTGTATGTTTCAGATTATTATCTCTTAGAAAAAGCTTTGTCTGATTTAGTTTCAAGAGACAGTCCTAAAAGATATAGGCAGCTTACTTTAGAAACGATGTCTTAGACTATAATTTGAAATCTTGGGGTATGTATCAAACTCCATGGCTGTTCTTCCTGGCATTACTTCAAGTGCTTCTGGTAATTTTTCACTGAATACAAGAATAGAGAATTGATGAACAAATGATACTCACTAACGATCTTTTGCACTGAGATAATCCACCCATGAAATTTCAGCTAACCAAACAAAATAATGCCATGATTTCCAAAGCCTTCAGATGGGCCACATTCTTGAAACCAGTCACTTTAAGTGAATGCTGTTTTGCAGCCAGTTGCAACTGAAGTAGAAAAAAAGGACATTCTAAGGCTTTTTCTTTTCTAAGAGTTGTCAGAGTTTCACTTTAATCAGCCAGTCTCCCAGCCCACATTTTTCTCATTACCACTTGACATTCTGGCAGACATAAAATCATACCCTTGGTGTTCATATTACTCCTCTTTCTCTTATTCCCCAGCAGACTAAAGCTTTTGTTTCATCTGACACTTACATAGTAGGTTAAGTTGTCTGGAAGAAAGTTGTGTCTTTATGGTTGTCTGACTTAATAACACATTGAAGAGCTTGTACTTTGTAGTTTTAAAGCTACTGCACCTCATTTGGTGTGATACATGCTGTCATCCATTAGGAAGCTTGCTAATTTCTTCTCACTAACCTTCAAGAGGTTAGTGAGAAGTCAGTGGCTACTCTTTAGATCTTTAAACTTTTGCTTTTTTTTAGTACTTTAACTGTAGATTTTTTGTGTTTTGTGTATGTGTGTAATTCTAAACTACTCTAAGCCATTCATGTTTTAGAAACTTGATTTTGTGGTGGAAGGGCAGCTCAGCATTATATGTCTTAATCATAGGAATTTCTTCTTGTCTAGTTTATTCCTTGAGTAACCCTATTTGGTTAATTTTGCATTTCTAAAGTATATTCCATGTACTGTAGCCTACCAGCCTCCTCTGTCCATGGGATTCTCCAGGCAAGAATACTGGAGTGGGTTGCCATTTCCTTCTCCAGGAGATCTTCCCAACCCAGGGATTGAACTTGGGTCTCCCGCATTGTAGGCAGATGCTTTACAATTGTAGTCAGACGTCTGAGCCACGAGAGAAGTTGTTAAAGTATACTCTTCAAAAGTATTGTCCAGAGAGAGATTCAAATGTTAAATGACGGTATGCAGGTGACTTAAACAGATTGTCACCTGTATGCTGGATTATGATAGTTATTAAACCAATATGTATATTAGTTCTTTGTAACAAACTACATAAAGGTAAGATTGGGAAACTAATTTGCCTGTCAGTAGCCAGGTGTATTCCCTAAAATTTAAATATGATTGAAACTTCTTTCATTTTTTAATAATACCTGTGAGTACCCTTGGGAAACGTAAAACTTGATTTTTTTTTTCCTGATATGCAGGAGTATTTTGTTAGTAAAATTTCAAAGAACTTCAGTGGATCTTTGTACAAGTTTGAACTGCAAGGATCTGCTTATACACATTTTTTTGTTTTTCCTAGCACGTACATACTACAGTATACATGATCTGTGATTATTTGGATCCATGGACTGGAATCTGCAGATGTAGGGCCAGCCATGTTATACCCAGATTTTTGACCCTGCAGAGAGTCAGCGTCCCTAAGCCCTGAGTTGTTCAAAGGCCCAGTATAGTTTCTCAACTTCTAATATTCTTTCAATAAAAATTTTTAGTTAGAAGAAAACTGTATGTATCTTCCTTATATAGAAGAGATCTATTTGTGTGTGTGTTTTCTTTAGGCTATTTGTAATGGTACCTATAGTATATTTTCCTTGAAAAATTGCTAAGGTTTAGGCACTTTGGTCCCAAAAGAGTAATCATGCCTTGTCAAATAGAATACTCGACATAGATATTATGTTTGTTATACTGTTTGATAATAAGAATAGAAGAAAAATTCTATTGCTTAATGTTTATAGAGCAGCCCCTTCATCAAGTAGAGCAGCCCCTTCATCAAACCAGGAAGAAAGAATAAAGGGGTTTGCTTTTACTGACCTAACCCAAGGGTCTTGTAGGATAATAACATTTGAAATATCTAAATTACCTGTTATAGTGAATCAAATATTTTTATGAAAAAATTATTTTCTAATTATGTTTTAAATTTAAATGTATGTTCTCAGAAATTTTCTATGTAGAGTTTCTTCACTTACTATTGTTTTTATTGTTTCCTATATTGTTTTTAAGATGACTTTGTAGTTTTAAGCTATTGCCAAAAAACTGTAACTTTCCATTTTATGTAATTCTTCTCTAACATTTTATTCTGACATTAACATTGTTTGCCAACCTGTTATTCCTTAGCCTATTCGTCCTCTGCAGCCCTCTTCACAGCCTGTTCAGTACTCTACAGCCCCTTACCCATCCCCGCTCCTGCCAGTCTCACCCACTCAGCAATACTCCGTGGTACTATATCTCTATTCACGTCCTGCGTTGTTTCTATGGGTATATGTGTGATAAATCCTTGTGAATGTGATTAATGTGATATGTTCTTTTGTGATTTTCTGAAGTCAGGGATACATATATTTTGAAAAAGCATTTTTTTAAAGCTGTATTAGAAATAATTTATTCTGTTCCATAAAATATTTGTTATATTGGCTTATTTTGGCAATTATGTAAAGCCTAACATTTTCCTTGTTTTTCATACTGAAATAATCTTCAGGTCCTAAGATGTTTTAACTACTCTTCTTATTGAGGCTGGTGTAGATCTGTGTAGTCCTGGGGTGGCAGCTTTCATCTGGGTTTAGACTTTCTTTCCCCACCAGGTCCGAAAAAACTTAGTCATTGGGGTGAATTGGAGCTTCCAGTTTCATAAGACATCAAAATCTCTAGATATTTAATCTATGACTATAAAGTAGTGGTACTTCCTTTAATCCAAAGCATGCCCCAAGTTATACCTTTCAGTAAGAGCTCAGTAATGACCATCTCTAGTTAGTGAACATATGGGACCACAATATAAAGTACCTCCTGCATAGTGCCTAAAATGAAATAGATATTCAGTAAATGTTAATTTGCTTCCATTAAGTTGAATCTACCTAATCACCTGTACTTTTTCCCAGTGATGCTGTTACTTTTCAGACTGTACGGTCATCACATTTTGAAATTGCATCCAAGTTAAATTATAAGACGTCTCTTAAAATCACTCAACACTTTTTTTAAATGTTTTGTTTTGTTGAGGGTGTTTTTGTTTTGAGCTGCAGGGCAACCTTATTTACCAGCCTTGGCTCTGAATGATTTTCAAAGATCACTTTCAGTCTGAGAAAATGAAATTGCCAGCATTGAGAAGGTTGAGAACATTTTAAAAAATAACATAAAAGCCTCAAAAATGTTTTGAAAAATGGCAGATGGTTGGAGTAAGAAAATGACTTTTTCACCAAGATGACTGTAATGATGGGATATATCAATCATTATGGTATTTCTTTTTAAAATATTTGGACATACATTTTCATTACAGCTGGTAAGCATTTTTAGGTATATTTTCCTCTTCTGAAGTTATTCATTGAATTAGGTGAGTAGTGCTGGACTAAATCAGAACAACCATTTGAGAAGGGTTTTCAGTCACTAAGTCAGGTTTCCTTTTTTCCAATCCTTTATCATCTCCATAGCCTTAATTTACTTTGCAAAAACAAGCAGATTATAGAAATTGTAGACATGTCAACTTTGACAACTCAGTTGCCACAATTTTTTAAGTAATTTTCCTTTTTTCAAATTTTTCCTCTCAGCAAAATGTGATGCACGTTATTGCCAGTCTGGCTCCTTGACAACAAGGGAATGCTATTTTAACCCCCTTGTAGTCATTTCAGTTGATACTATGTAGACAAGTCAGAATTGGTCCTTACTTTGTTGAGTCAGATAATATAAATTGTAGCCTTTTCTTGACACCACTGCCTGTTCTCCAAGTAGCAAAAGCAATAGGAAACTGTCACCTGGTTTACCTTTGCCTAGCATCTGATTTAAGGAGTAGACCAAAAAACACCAAGGAAAAATAGAATTGATAACCAAATTATTTTTGAGATTAGAGAGAAGATCAGAGAGGGTAGATTTTATATATTTCATTTCTGCTACTGTATTTGATCGATAGGTATGGGAGGAACTACAGAAATGCATAGAATCTGACTCTTCTTACCTTCTGGGAAGAAGGGTATTAAAGAGTAATTAGTACCATGCCTGGCTAGACTCCTGGTCTTTGAAGTCTTTTCAGAAAATGTTAGTTGCCTAATATAAAAGTGTGCCTTTAATCTTCATTTTAAATAAGTGTCTTCATTTTTTTATTGTGAAATGTTGTTATACCCTCCTCTTTTCTGCATGCTATACATTTCCATGAGATATATTTTATAAGTAATTTGAGTTGACAGCATTGTAATATTGCTACCTTCCTGCCTCAGAATTACAGTTTTCTTGAAGCTGTTCTTCTATTAAATCATGCTTGTTATAGATATAGAATTTCCATGATATTAATATATACTACTGCAACTCTTCTTAAAATACATGAAGTATTTTTCTTTGATAAGATCGGTCTGTGTATGGAAAGCTTACTGATTTCTGGTCTCTCCCTTTTTTAGCAGGACAACCTTGGGTCTCAGTTTAGCCACATGAGTCTTGCCCGCCAGCCATCAGCAGATGGTTCTGACCCTCATGCCACCATGTTCCAGTCCACTGTTGTTCTTCAGTCCCCACAGCAGTCTGGTTATATCATGACAGCAGCCCCTCCACCACCGCCACCGCCACCGCCGCCACCTCCTCCCCTACCGCCTGGGCAGCCAGTCCCTGCTCCGGGCTATTCTGCCTCTGGTCATCCTGTCAGCCAGCCAGTGCTCCAGCAGCAGGGGTATATTCAGCAGCCCTCTCCACAGGTACATTGCTGTTTCATCTTCTAACTTTAGAGAACTGAATTTTGCACGGAGAAACCTTGTGAGAATGTGTGACCAAAACTTGTCAGCCATCTTCCCTTTTGGAGACTCTAGAATGCATTCTAGACAACCACATGACTGATAGATACTTCAGTTGGAGGGTTAAACTATGTAATCTTTGAGTTCCCTTCTGACTCTTAGAGGTTTGTTTTGTTTTAACTAGCTTAAGAGAAACACAGTAAAGTAAATGCACTATGAAAATAAAATAAAAAATAAAACAGATCAGTTTGGGGAGAACTAGCGTCTTAACACTGTTGAATGGCCTATGCAAAAATATGTTACCTCTCTCCATTTATTTAGATCTTCCGTAATTTTTTTGTCAATCGTATTTTGTGGTTTTCATTACACAAGTATTACATAGAGTTTTTAAAATATATCCTAAATATTGAATGTTTAAAGTGATAATTCTAAAGGATATTATTTAAAAATTTTATTTTTTATTTTTATTATTTATTTTTGTTAACTGCTAATATGTAGAAATAAAATTGTCTTTTGTATATTGATCTTTTTATACTGTGGACTTTCTAAATTTGATTGTTCTACATACATTATTCTTTCCAATCTCTTTGCCTTTTGTTTCTCTTTTGCGTTATTGCATTAGCTAAGTGCGCCACTGTTGAATATACTCACAGGAGAGGGAAGTAAAATCTCTAGAATCCATGTATTAACTTAAATATGTTTTGAAGTACCTATGCTTACATTGTTCCCAGTGTTAGGGGTAAGCTTTCAGTCTTCCAACATTAACTGTGAAATTATCTGTGGATTTTTTTTGTACATTTCTCTTATATTCCTAGTTTGTTGAGAGTCTTTACCATGAATGGATATTAACTTATAAAAAAAAATTTTTTTTCTGCCTCTATTGAGGTGATCGATCATGTGGGGTTTTATTCCCCTTTATTAATACAGTGAATTACTCTGACTTTTGAATGTTAAACTACCTTTCATTTCTGGAACATACCTTATGATATATATGTATCATGATATAGTTGTCTTTTTTGTATATCACTGGGTTTGATTTGTCAGTATTCTCTTACAGAGTTTTGCATGTATTTTCATGAAGGATACTGACCTGTAGTTACCTTATAAGCCCTTTTTCAGGTTGTAGTGCCCAGGGTGGTACTGATTTCAAAATGAGTTGGATAGAATTCCCTCCTTTATTTCCTAAAGGAGTTTATGGGTTTAGCTCCTATATATAGGTCATTTATTTTGAGTTTGATTTTGTATATGGTATGAGATAAGGTTCTAGCTTCATTCTTTTGCATGTGTATATCTCTTTATTCCAGCATTACTTGTTGAAGATACTATTCTTATATTTTTTGCACTGGGTCTTTGTTGCTGTGTGCAGGCTTTCTCTAGTTGCAGCGAGTGGAGGGTCCCTCTCTAGTTGCAGTGCACGGGCTTCTCATTGCAGTGGCCTCTCCCGTTGTGGAGCACATGCTGTACGCGCACAGCCTTCAGTAGCTGTGTCACACAGGCTCAGTAGTTGTGGCGCACGCGGTTAGTTGCTCTGGTATGTATGGCATCTTCCCAAACCTGGGATCAAATCTATGTCCCCTGCATTGGCAGGGGGACTCTTACCCACTGTATCTCCAGGGAAGTCCAAAGATATTATTCTTTGCCCACTAAATAATCTTGGTACCCTTGTTGAATATCAGTTGGATCATAAATATAACAGTTTATTTCTGAACTCTCACTTTTACACTGCTTTATACTATATCTTTATGTCAGTACCACACTGTTTTTGTTACTGTACCTTTCTAGTAAGTTTTTTTTTTTTTTCTAGTAAGTTTTAAAATCAGGAAGTGTGAGTCCTCCAAGCTTGTTCTTCTTTTTCAAGATTGTTTTGGCTATTTAGCTTACTTGCGGTTCTACATGAACTTGAGGATGGCTTCTCCATTTCTGAAAAAGAGGCCTTGGAATTTTGATAGGGATTGCATTGAATCTGTAAATGGTTCTGTGTTATATTGTCATTTTAACTGTGACATGTTCTGGTCTTAACGAGCATAAAATATCTTTCCATGTCCTTAGGTCATCTTTAATTTCTCTCATATTGTTTTTGCATTTAGTATACGCTCAGTGAAGGCAATGGCAACCCACTCCAGTACTCTTGGCTGGAAAATCCCGTGGACGGAGGAGCCTGGTAGGCTGCAGTCCATGGGGTCGCTAAGAGTTAGGCACGACTGAGCGACTTCACTTTCACTTTTCACTTTCCTGCATTGGAGAAGGAAATGGCAACCCACTCCAGTATTCTTGCCTGGAGAATCCCAGGGGCAGAGGAGCCTAGTGGGCTGCCGTCTATGGGGTTGCACAGAGTCAGACACAACTGAAGTGAGTTAGCAGCAGCAGTATCAACTGAGTATATGTGTTTGATACTTTTGGATCTTCTACATCCTTATTTAATTTTTGTCTAATTCTATCAATAGATGATAGTGGTTTTGTCTGTTTCCAAATTCTATCATATTGTATTATAGTATTTGAATGTATAGTCTTCCCAATGTATTGACTCATACTATTATGAAATGTTTTTCTCTGTCTCTAGTACTGTTGCTTGTCTTGAAACATACTGTAATGTGACTTTAATATGGTGAATTAAGCATCCTTTTTAAAAATAAAAACAAAAAACTTTTATATTGGAGTATAGCTGATTAACAGTGGTGTGATAGTTTCAGGTAGAGAGCAAAGGGACTCAGCCATACATATGCATGTATCCATTCTCCCCCAAACTCCCCTCCCATCCGGGCTGCCACATAACACTGAGCAGAATCCTCTGTGCTATAAGGTAGGACCTTGTTGGTTATCCATTTTAAGTATAGCAGTCAATACCAAATTTGATTGTAAAAGTGTTAGTGCATTCTTTTGATTAGCACTTAGATAATAGGTCTTATTCCATTCTCCTATATGCACCATTTATACTTAAAGTGTGTCATTCAAATTCAGTATATAATTGATATTTGCTGATTTATTCAGTCTGATTGGAGTGTTTAGTCCTCTTATCTTTAAATATCAATTGACCTTGTTAGATGCAGATATATCTGTTACTTCCTGATACCTCCAGGAAAAATTAAGGAATCACATGTGTATTATGTCTATAATGTTTCAAAAACAAATATTACAGAAAATTTAGAAGATTCTTGGCTTATAACTGATTCAGGAATTCTGTGCTTGTCTGGTTTCCAGACAAAATGGGCTCTCTGTAAGATCGCCACAGAGCTCTGTTCGTTTAGAAGTAGCCCAATCAGAAGAGCAGAACTTGAGAGCCTATGAACCTAATGAAGTTAACTCTCCACATACTTCCATATCAGTAGATTAATTGTTTATTCTTCACCCCAAACCAGATCAGATTACGTTTAGAGAAATTCACAACTGATACAAATAGCTTTGGGTGGAAAACTAAATCAGGCTAGTCTTCTTGGCATTTTTTCCAGCTTTATTAAAGTATAATTGACAAATAAAATGTGTATTGACATTTTAATTTGCATTAGAAATATGAGAAAAATTAAAGAATGAAATCAGTGCTAATGTGAATGTGTAGGAAAGGATAAACTGACTTACATATGTGGTGATAGCAGCTCAGCAGGTAAATTTGAATGAGCTCCCGATACATGCTTTAACCAAAATGAGTCTCAAAAATAATGTTAATTGCAAAATAAGCTGCATGAAGTTATATGAATGAGTGCATGAAAGTTGCTCAGTCATGTCCGATTCTTTGCGACCCCATAGACTATACAGTTCATGGAATTCTCCAGGCCAGAATACTGCAGTGGATAGCTTTTCCCTTCTCCAGGGAATCTTCCCAACCCAGGGATCTAACCTAGGTGCAGATTCACCAGCTGAGCCACCAGGAAAGCCCATGAAGTTTATGTAGAATAACCATAAATGTGCATTTTAAAAATTCTCAACAAGTCTATAGTAGATTACATAGATGATTGATAATATGTTACACACACACAGACTCTAGAAGTTTAAAAACATTTATGGGAATGATATACACCATCTGTAAGATAATGATGCTTTTTCTATGGCATGTAGAGCAAAGGAATGTTGGAAGTGAGCCTTTAAGTATTTCAGTAGTATTTGGTTTTGTAACAGAGAGAAAAATCTGAAACAAATGTGACCAAAAAAGTTAAATCTACTAAATCTAATTTAGTGGGGAAATTGGTATATATCTTTTGTTATGTATACTACATGTTTGAAATTTTTAAATTTTTTTTCAGGTAAACTTAAAGCAAAGGAAAATCAGTTTTCAGATGATTAGTGATGGGGAGAATTATTACTCATTATACTCTGATATTTCTGACAGGGAAATAAAGATTTCTACTCCAAATAAAAATAATTATTTTTCCCTCAATCCTTATTCTAGATGCCAGCCTGTTACTGTGCTCCAGGCCATTACCACTCTAATCAGCCTCAGTATCGCCCAGTCCCTTCGGTCCATTACAATTCACATCTAAACCAACCACTGCCACAGCCTGCACAGCAGACAGGTGAGTAGAATTCATGAGGTTAGGAATTCTTAGCTTTGAGTATTGATGATTTTTTCATCCTGGTTTATTTCCCATCTTGCTATTAAGGTACTGCCAAGGTACTACTACACTCAGTCAGTCAGGGATTTCAAATAGGTGAATACAGGTGAATATGCAAACCAGTGAGAGGAAAAGAGTAAGCAGATCTTAGATGAAAAGAGCAGGCACCGTCCAGAGAATACCACACTGTCAGGTTTCCATGCTAAAGACTTGGGAGCCATAATGAGAAGACTGTACCAGGTGAGCAGCTTCACAGTGCTGACTGCCCCTGTAGCTGCAGCCTGCACTGCATCAAGACCTACAGACAAGGCGAGTTAAGATGTCTGCTGAACAGGTAACCCAAAACAAGGCCCAAAATGACCTAACTTGGGTTGAGAGCTCTAGCCTAGTGAAGCTATTTTGGTGTCTTCGTCTCTGTAGGAATGCCTTGAAAGGAATGATGTCCTTACACATTTTTTTGTGTTTTGTTTTTCAGTTTTCTGGTTGTGTAGTGAAAGGTATATTTAAACTGAATGCAGTCTAAACCTAAACATATCAAATGTATTAAAACTGAAGATTGTTTTTCTTTTGCCCCTTTCAAATTTTCTCTAAGCCTTCCATGAAAACAACTATGATCTCAGTGTAAAAGCTATCTCACTAATTTTGCTGACTTCATTTCTCTCTGTGCTTCCCACCTAGATGTGTACTTCTGCCCCAGATGTTTAATAAGGTATTCTTTTCAGCCTTTTATATAACTCTAGGTATTGAAAGAGAATTTTTATTGGTTTCTTTGAAGCCTTTTTAGCTGCTTGTCACCATTTGAAGGTGCTCAGACTATGTCAGCATGATTGCTGAGGCCACATAACCCTGCATCTGTAGTGGACAGTTTCTTGCTCTTGATAATGTTTGTAGCCTTTGATGGGTTCCACAATTTCAGGAGAAAGACATCTGCCCTGCGTGGTCTGATGAGAGGAGTGTTCTTGCCTCTCCTCACTTGTGCAGTCCTCACTCATCATCAGCTTTACCAGATAAGACTCTTACTTATCACCTCAGCAGGGAAACTTCCAGGGCCTCAATCTGTTGCTCTCAGGAGCTGTCTTGTACTTAATGTGTAGGTTTTTCCCGTTTTTGTGTTGCTGGCCTTGTATTGTATGTGTGACAAACGTTCTTCCAAAGGATGTTGAGTACATACAGTGGTCATTTTGGCCAACTTAGAATTTGTCCTCTGTCTCAAAATTGACTCCCTTTAATTTCAGGGTTTCCTGAGGTTTAGTAATACATTCCACTTCAGCTGGTATATGCTCTAATTTTGAAAGGCATCAGAAGCTCTCCCTTATACCTGGAGACATTGGTCATGACACTGCTCACTAATTAAATACATTGTTGTTTTATTCTAATAGAAATTGTTTCCTAAGTTTCCTGGACCTCCTTGACTGACTTTTCATATCATAATTATAATAGTTTTTTTATTTTTTTATATCCATAATTATAATAGTTTTAAAAAACATTTATAATTTTTATTATTGTTTTTATTATATTTATTATTTATAATACAGATTATATTATTTTATTATTTTTTTAACATTTATAATTTTTATTGTTTAACTTATTACATTTTAATGTTTAATCATTTTATAAAACAAATTATAATACATATTACAGCTAATGTTATGATACTAAAAAAAGAAATTGGCCTTTTCTTTCCCCATTCAAATACCTTGCATGTGACTAATTAACTTATTAGTTCATTAGTATACCCAGTTAATGAAGCAAGCAAAGAAACTTTGTTTTGTATTTGTGTGAGCTTCCAGTTGTGTTCTTCTTCATGGCTAAATTTTATTCCTCTCCATTGTCAAAGTGCCTGCAAAATTAAAACTTTCAATCACAGTTTGGACCAATGTGTTCATGCAAATGCTTCTCTACCAAAACTATTCCCACTTACTGGAAAACAACTATAAATGCCACACCTCCCAATTCAGGGCCAGAATATCTACATAACAGATGACATGTGTTCATTATCAGTGATATTTTAATTGTTGGATTTTTCTTAATGCTGGTGGTTGTGGTGAAAAGGAAAGAAACAGTAAGTCAGATTGCATCTGGACAGTGCAGGCACAGAAAAGTGTATGTGTCTGAATGACTCTGCCATTGTGTTTGACTCTTAAAAGAGTCAGTTATAATATTAGTATAACACTTTATAACTAGAGTTGGTTCCTCCAGTTACTTTATGTAATAATATCTTCTCAACTCAAACTTAAGGTTCATGTCATTCAGTTTGAAGAATAGAAGAGAAATAAATCCTCAAAGCACCCTTATCTGAAAGGGAAAAAAATATTGTTATGCTAATAGGTAGGAAAGAAACTTTCCCTTTAAAGGAAATTTCAGTCATGCCAGTGCCACTTACTTTGTTGGTCATTATATTGAACTTTTGTATGGAATTTGTAGGAGTTGGATGATTAATATGTATAATCTAAAGACTTTTGTGATTAGCCAGTGATTATTTTTTATGTCTAAGCTTACAGAAAAAAATGTGCATTTGGGACTTCCCTGGTGGTCCAGTGGTTAAGAATCCGCCTTGCAGTGCATGGAACATGGGTTCAAATCCTTGTCGGGAAGCTAAGATCCCATATGCTGCAGAGCAGCTAAGCCCAAGCACTGCAACTAGAGTCTGTGCACCACAACCAAGAGCCCATGCGCCGCAGCTAAGCCCCAATGTATTCGAGTAAACACATTTAAAAAACAAAAAAATGTGCATTTATGTTTGTATGTCTCCTGACAGAAAAGCAAAATCCACTGGGAAATGGACACAGTAGCTTTTTGGTTCTGATTTTCTTTTTACAGATTTAAAGCAATTTATTTCTCAGTAATTTCCATTTTTGTATGTAAACATTATACTTTCTGGTTTTCTTTTTTTTTTTTCCTTATATTTTTCTATATTCCACCATCCCCATCTGATTAAAATTAGAAATAATTTGTTATATCCCTTAGATAGACTTGGAACAATTTATTTCCACTGAGGCACAAATAAATAATTTTTAAATGTTTGTAAATGAATCTGAAGAAAATTTTGCTCTAAATTAACAAACCCAGTTGAATCAGATATTCTCAGATCAGTAGGGTATGAGCAATATAAACAGGATATTCTATTATTTTCCCTTTTGAGTGCAGAAAGGAAGTTGGGGAAATATCTCAAGGATTGATCTTTCATCCACATGCCAGAGGACTGCTATAGTTACTGATCTCCTAAACCCATCTATTATGGGAACTGAATTGAAATCAGTACTAACATAACTGCTGGGGAATGAACGTACCAATCTTCCGTTATGAATGTGAAACTACTATGGTCATTAAAACAAGGTTGAAAGGTTGAGTCAACCCCTGTCAACAGAAACAGAAGAAATTCTGTCTACATAAGGCCTTTTGGACAATGTATTGTATAACATAAAAGAAAACAAAATAGTCAAATCCTAACAGCCCTTACTTGTATTTAACTGGTATTAGGTATATTATTTAAAGCCTCTAGGTTTCAGTTTACTCACTTGCAAAGTAAGGGAGTTTTGCTAATATGTCTGTTGAAGCCTCTGTGTACCCTACAATTCCATGATTCTGTGTGTCTGTCTTAGATAAATCATTTCTAGTTTAGAAGGGCAGAATATTGGAAGATTGGTTTGCAATAGCTTAGTGCCTACTGCCATAACAGGAGCCATACAAGCAAAGATTTTAAAAGATCTGGTTACTTGCCAGCTGCAGTAGTAAGAATTTGTTATCTTAACCCTTTACCATAAAATGTACAGCTTGAATACTATGAAGTATATGATAAAGAAACTTCCTGCAGGTAGTAATTACAGCAAAGATTTTAGGTTTTATGAGGCCTGGCTGTTCTTTGTTTAGCTGCTTTCATTCTTAGGACTCTTTTGAAAAGTTCGCAGCTTCACCATATATGTTTAATATTTTGCAATAATTGGCCTTGTTCCTGAGCTGTTGGATTCGGGGCCGTAGCACTGTCTGAGAGGTTTACATTTCTCACAGTGAACCGGTCTCTTTTTCAGCTGCTTCCTGGCTTCTTTTTACTCAGGTTTCCACTGCTTTCTTTTCTTTTTTCCCTTCTTTCTTTTAATGCTATATTAAAATGTTAACATTTGCTTATATTTTCCATTAATTGTAATGCCTTTTAATCATGCTTCATACTCAGAAATAGGGATTTGAATTTAAATGACAACCTTGGCTTAATATAATTTACCTTTTAAAAATTCATGAAAGCTGTTGCTTTAATTTATTTTCCAAGGAAGAATTGAATGGCAGATTGCTTTTGATTGGAGCTTTTCTTAAAAGTTTAATGTCCTAAGCATGCCAGATTCATTAATGAAAGTCAAATACATCTTTTCCCCTATTACTAAATAGCTTTTTAGGAATATTATTATGCATGCCATTAAATGGACTTAAGACACATAAAAGCATTTGAAGGTATTTGAAGGGATATAATTTAATTTTTTTTCCAAACTGTGATATTGTATGCATGTGGGAAGCAAAAATGACTCCATAAAGCTAAATATCATTTTAGTTTTGCAACCTCTGGTAAATTCAAAGATTATCAATGCATTATACCTGTAATCTTAGCTTTCCAATCAGCAGACTACAGTAGGGTCCTATTGACCACAACCACAGGAGAAACATTTTGGGTTAAACAGGCTGTAAGATGCCCAAGAATAATGGCAGCTTTGCAGGGCACAAATTTAAAAGTAACCAGGATATGAAAGACAGGCAAGGAAGGAAGGATCCTATTGGATAAGCAGAGGAGGGGTGATACTTATAACAGATAAGTTATGTCAAATAGGGACTCTAGCTACAAAGTCATTTACTGACAACTATTGACTTGAGTTATAGGAATTTTGTGTTTATATTACTAGGTGGTAGTCCTGGCTACCCTTGTTTTATCATTGATTCTGTAAGCATTTCTTAGTATTGCGTGACCAGCACAGACTCAAACATTGTATATTACCTACAAATCCACGTATTTCCCTTTTCCCTTCTTCATTAACCTGCCGCCACTGGAGCCAAACGTATCTGGTAAGTACCCATAGATTTCCTTGAGTTGTATACCCTCTTCCATAGGACGGTCATTTAAATAGCTTTGACCTATAACCTGTATGAACCTGTTTTTATTAGATTAATATTTTATGTTTGTAATTTTGTTAATTTAAGGCACAGGAGTAGGAGAGCAGAGGGTGATAGAAGATAAAGAACAGCGACCGTGTACTGGTGTTAGGTGGATGTGTATTCCACATTCACCTAACAGACTTATCCTTAGTTGAATTTTGCCTGCTCACTAAAATAATGCTACAGACATAATACAGATTAGATTACAAACTTGAGATTTTGATGATTTGGAAATGGTTTTCATAAATTATCTTGTAGATACCTGGTTACAGTTAAATTTAGAGTTGGCAAAACGGCTCACCCAAGAAAGAAAAAAATCTACCCTGACAGCAGTGCTTCTGCTGTGCAAATTCAGCCTTGAAAAAATATTATAATACCGTTGAATGAAATAACCTTACATTTATGACTATTCTGACTAAGCACTTCTTCAGTTTCTTTTCTTATCTTTCTGATTATGTCTAATCCGTATTATTAAGATTGCTTTCCTTTAGCACAAATGATAGTTCAGGTCACCTATATAAAATAAAACTAGCCTGTTAAAGCCTGTGCAATACTTTTCTGCTGAGCACTGTGTTTCCTTCTTGCTCTTTTCCCTGCTGAAGTGAAAGAGAGTTAAAAATAGAATATTCTTTGGAGCCCTCCGGGGAAGAGCCTGAGCCATCAGTTTGTATTGTCCTAGTTCTCTCAGCTTGCAGAATTAATTGTGGTTTCCTCTGAAAGTGCTGGAAGAAATGGGATAATATTGCACAACTGCAATCTTTTAACAAAGGAGAATGTCAGTGTTAAATAACACTTACACTGAAATCTGGGTGTTTATTCTGTTGTTTGATATCACATATAGTGGCATTGCTTGCTTTACAAAATAGATGCTTTCCTACAATATTCAGAAATTTCTACAAGAGATAGTCTATTTTCCTCATATACCCAGTTTAAATCCAGATTTGTCACAGGAAGGATTTTTTTAAATTAGATGTACTGAAACACTTTATTGACAAAAGAATAATTTAGGTAGTGGCCAAATTGGGGATGTATTGAGCCTCAGAATACTGGAAATACTCTTGTAGTATTTTTAAAACATAGCAATACTTTTCATTCTCGAGAGTCTACTTTACCCTTCCTAATCTTCACCCTTCTCCCTCTTTTCCAGATCGTTGGATTTTTTTTTCTCATATTTGACAGTCTTCAAACTATACTTTTGAACATATCAGAGCTATGTCCCTCCCCTCCTTCGGCCTGAATTAGATAATGAACTTGAACCACAGTGCCACTTCTCTAATAAATGCCACTCTGTAACAGTGATGCTGTGAAACCTGAATGTTTAAACACAGGTTTAAAACAACACTTCTTTAAGATGTAAATTTTATTAAGCAGGTGTGAATAAAGTGAGGCATGTCTGTTATTACATGGTTCTTTATGTTACTAACACACTATTGTGGTTTTGTCTTACATAAACAATAGTAAGGTTCTTACCTTTAATAGTAGAATGATGGGTGTTTCTTTCTTTCTTTTTTTAGTGCTTTCTGACTGAATATTTCTAATTTTACTTGTGATTATAGTAACTTTAACCAACATATATCCCATGGTCTTATGTCATTTGAAAAAGTCCAATAATCTTTTTGCAGCATTTAATATCATGTTCTTTAGAGAGTATACTCTAAAATTATATACTTTTTAACTAGTTACTGGACTGTTTAAGTATTGGAATGAATGGTCAAACACCTTATCATGACTTCTGGAAAAAGTTGTTCAGGCACCTTACTTAATGTTGTAGAATTTCCTTCCTGGGATACCAGCCATGCAACGTACCGAATGTTAAATAAGGCTTTTTTTTTTTCTTCTTCTTTTTAAGCTAGAAAGATTTCTAAGGTCCTGATAGCTTTCTGTTCATTATGGTTCACACCTGGTAGATTTCCCCTCCTCTAATATAAAAGTAATGTAAAACTTATTCAGTATATAGAAAAGAGCCATTCCTCCACAGGAACTTCAAGGCTTCACCCCTGTTACAGGACATGCCCCCTTATATACATGGTGTCCAGGTTAAAGTTGGCATTGCCCCACTGAGTAAAGGCTCACTTCTTGGCTCAGGAACTCAACATTGTGGAGAGGGGAGCCAAATTCATGAAAATTCTGCTAGAGAAATCTGTGTATTCATCTGGAATGTGGCAGTAGAGTATACATCTTGAGCAAAGGCAGCCTTTGAAGCAAAATAGCAAGGCTAAAATCCAGAGGAACATTGGAGATTGACACAAAATACTGAGAGGCACAGACCAGGGGACATAGAAGCTGAAATATGACACCATTTGAGCCTCTTTTTCCCCTTCCCAGTTGCTTTCTGTCCATGTGAAATCATATTATACTGAGGCAAAGAAGTGTAACCTTGCAGTTAGAGGGCACAACCCATACATCTTGGGAGTAGTGGGCAAAACAAGTGAAGGAGAGAGGACATTATGGACTGATTGAATAAACTCTGTGACATTTGATTTGGCCTTGTTTCAGCCGTAAGTTCTTTTACCTACAATCTGGACTAACTGCTTAATAGCCTTTCATCGTGATTCCTGTTTTGGATAACACTTAATACTCACAAATATTGACCATTTACAATAATTCTTTGTTTTCCTGTAATTAAATTGCTGTTGAGACTCAGGTATGTGAAACTGTGGTAAAAATCTTCATTAGCCAAAATGCTCAGACAGTGGAAGGTCAGGCATTTCATGTTCTGCTTACTGGAGCAGTATTACTGTAATACTCTGTCTGTGTCAACATCTGTCCCTGAGAAAAGTAAAGTTTAGCATCAGGCTACTATGTGCAAATCCAGCTACAACACTTAACAGCTGTTAACCTTACGCAAAGTGTGAGCTTCTGTATGCTTTTGTTTTTTCATCTGAAAAATGGGGATAGTAAGATTGAAGGCAAGAAGAGAAGGGGATGACAGAGGATGAGATGGCTGGATGGCATCACCAGTTCTACGGACATGAGTTTGAGTAAGCTCTGGCAGGTGGTGATGGACAAGGAAGTGTGGCATGCTGCAGTCCATGGGGTCGCAGAGTCAGACACGACTGAGCAATGAACTGAACTGAAGATTTCATAAGATTGAAGATTGGGAGCATGGAAAAACTTCACACATGAAAGTGCTTAGAGTAGTACCTAGAACCTAATAAATGTCATGTAAATATTAGCTACTAGTAGTACCTTGTGCTATCAAATAAATGATAATTATTTAGTATTCTAAATGAAAACACATGGGGGTTTGGGTTTCGTTTGTGTTTGGGCTGGATTCCACAATGGAAACCAAAAGCTGATTTATTGTTCTGAAATACTTAGTCTTTTTGTCTTGTTCGCTTCTTGACACGTGCCTTCTTCCTAAAAGGCAATGAAAAGTTCAGAGTCTTTTTCTCATCCTTTGATCATTAACTTGAGGTAGGTCTAAATATGTTCTAAGAAAATTTCCTTAAATGCTTCCTTCCCATAGCTTTGTAAAATCCCTGTTGTTTAGCTGTGGAAACATTGCTTGGGGAAAGTTTTTGAAACAATGTGTCGTATGGCCCATTTCTATAAATAATGAAAGTGGGAATGTATGTTGCTGTCTGTGTAGAAAATACAAGGCTAGCCATAAATACAACATGTGAATAATATTATCTGCAAGTTATTGTTTTACAAAAATGGTTTTTCCACCCTGGCTTTTTCTCTTTGTTGTATTTTCCAAGTTTTCTTTGATAAAAACCTATTTTTTAGTCAAATAAACCTTTTTCAAGGGTATTTTTAATGTCCCTTCATTCCCCCCAGCATTGTTTAAATTAAACCTTCATTTCAAGCTTTACATATTAGATACGAGCTAAAACAGTTCTGTTTTTCCTTATCAAGTACACACTGAGGTGGCCATGCATTTTTTAAGGGAAGACTTAATGAGTAATTCATGAATTCTGGACTGAGGTTAATTTCTGTTTATGGGATCAAGTTTTATTTTAATGAGAATGCAAATATGTTTAACCTTACTATAGACATGTTACCGTAAAACTTAAGTACGACTTTTGCTGTCAAAAGCCATTCACTAAACGTGAACAGTGAGCCTGTCACCACATAGGGAGCTCCTGGTTTTTGTGTAGAAACATCAGTTCAGTTCAGTCGCTCAGTTGTGTCCGACTCTTTGCCACCTCATGGACTGCAGCACACCAGGCCTCCCTGTCCATCACCAACTCCCAGAGTTTACTCAAACTCATGTCCATTGAGTTGGTGATGCCATCCAACCATCTCATCCTCTGTCGTCCCCTTCTCCTCCTGCCCTCAGTCTTTCCCAGCATCAGGGTCTTTTCAAATGAGTCAGTTCTTTGCATCAGGTGGCCAAAGTATTGGAATATAGAAACATATATTATTTTGATTCTGTTCTGTTAAGAATATATTTTTCCTCACTATTTATTTGGTAAATATAAATGAGTGTCCACTTCCTTGGCTTATTTGCTTAATAGCTGGTATTGATATTTGGGGTGTTTTTTTTTCCTTTAACAGGGTGGATAACCCTGCCCTTAGAAAGCACACCATTTCAGTTTTGTTGTTTTTAAGGTATATACAAGCCATGAGAAAACAGTTAACAGGAACAATTTTATATTACCTGTCGAGTTTTAAGAAATATGGATTAAGGCAATAAAAATTATGGGAAGATTAATAGAGCTTCTTGGGAAAATATTTTCTTTTAAAGTGTTTGGCATTCTTATTTTTAATAGTTCCACTGTTCCCAGAACATGTTCCCAGTTTATTTTTTCTAGTTTCGAATGAAGTAGTAATATTAGTTATTTTTCTACTTTCACAGTCTTTAAAATCTGGAACTTCTTAATGGTTCTCACTGCTCTACTACTTGTAAAGTCTTTGATTCTCTACCAATATTCTACCTTCATCTTCCACTTTTCACTCCATATGCAATGTTTAAATTAAACCACTCCTTACTAGTCTCTGTTCCTCAAACATGTTACTCACTTTTTTACTTTTTTCAGACCTTTTCTTTAAGTCCAGGCTCAAATGTTAGTACCTCTGTGGATATCAGCCAGGATTAATTTCTCCCTCTTAATTTCATAATACCCTACGTATTCTGCTATTCTGATATGGTGTCAGGGCTAAGAATGCCTGATTTCAAATATAGGGACTGTGTTTTACTTAACTTTTATCACCCTCCAGGCACATCTTGAGCTCACAGAACTTTATACTACCCTGTGTAACAAATGAGGTGCTGGAATCAGATGTTTTGAATTTTATGATGTCACATTTTCAAAATGTGATGTTTGTGTGCAGATAAATATATCCATTAGTAGGCGTGAACATTAGTGGAGATAAGCTTGCATTAAAGAATAAAAATACCACTGGAAATTTATTAGTGCAAATTCCAAGCGGCCCTACATTAGACCACTGTGTCATGGTATCTGGAGCTACTGATTGAAGCTTTCTGTATCAGATTTTTTTTCATAAGAGGGAATTGCAGGCAGGAAGCAAATGGTGAATCTCCAAATACTGACGTATTTAGATAAAGGAAATCAGAACCTCATTTGCACATAAATTGGCTTTTTTTCCCAAAGTTTTCTTTCGAGGCAACCTATAACTCTGAATATATTTTGAATAAAATACAAAAATGTTGTGAAAAACATTTGAGTTTCTTAGGGCACGTGACAATTTAAGTCAAATTATGTTACAGTGAATTCTGCTAAGTGTTCAGATTTTTCTTTTTAATTTAGTGAACTGTGATTCTGACAAGTTCATTGTAAGAAGTTACTTTCCCCGTGTATAAAGAGCTATGCCTAAATTATGACACTGCAGTAGAGGCTGTGTGGGTGTTCAGAGGTGACATTTCCAACACAAGAAGGGGTCTTCACATCCCTTTTCCATTCCTGCCCTTTATTTTCCTAGGAGTGGAAATGTGTCTGTGTATGTTTTGATGGTATTTGGACTTTAGAGTATAAATTTGAAATGCTTGTCATTTCATAAACTGAAAGTAGAGTTGAATGTCAAGTATTAGACTAAGGAGCAAGAAAGAAGTTTATTTGTCTGCAAATTTGAGTATTAATAGGAATTTCACAGGGAGGGATATTTAGGAAATAGCATGTTTATAGTCACTTTATTACCCATAAAGACCATAATACACATTTTTTGGGAAAGGTTGACTGGTGAGAAGTCATTTGAAACATGGCATTAAAGTACTGTTGCCATAGAAATAGCATCATTTTATAAAACCCTTCATTATTAAAGGATTGATTGTATCTGTATTTTTACTTTGTTGTTAATATGTTGCTTAGTTACCAAATATGTTTTATATTCATGTCTTTAGAAAAGGGTGATGCTAAATTTATTCAATTATTTTAGTCATTGAGAAGAATCATTGAGACTTCAGGCAAGTACGCTGATATTATTGTCAAAATCAACACCTGAGATGGGATCTTTGCCATTCCTGTTGTTTTAGGAATTAATGAGGATAGAAATAAAAACTGGTATTTATAAGGTAGCAAAATAGATCTATGGTATTAGAGAAATCATTTAGCTTACCTTTAGTTGTAGAAGTTTGTATAGGCAATGCCATCATTTGGTTTATCTTTGTAAAACCTTTTTAGATTCCCTGGCTGGAAGGTTGGTTGTTTATTTTAATCTGGTTTCTTTTTTTATAAAGAAAGAAGAATTTGTGGTAGTTTCTAGTAATTTACATATGTCTTGAGCTAATTACTTAAGGAAATCCTTTTAGGGTCAAGAGACACATAAAATTCATACTCATTACTCAAACCTTATTGTGGAGTCATTTAAATAACTAATAAATTCACTTAATAAAAGTATATTTATACTTTTAACTTAGTAAAGTTACCAGCAGTGTCTCAAGTTTAAGAACTGTCCCTTTGGTGTTTGATTTATGAACTTCAGGCAGATTGCTTAACCTCTCTAATGATCAGTTTCTTTGTTAAGTAACCTTAATAATAAGACGATAATCTTAAAAGTTGCTAGATAACTCCATTTTCCCTTGTGCCCTGAAGACATTCCTAATATAAGGATTCATATCTTAGTCTGAATTTTCAAACATACAGCTCTTCTATAAACATACAGCTCTTCTATAAAAGTCATCCCACCTTCCATTATTTCCAGTCTCCAAAAGAATTAGTTCTGCCAATACCACCTCAAAACTCTGCATTTTTTAACCAGAGGCCCTGCATTTTGCTTTTGCACTGGGCCCCACAAATTATGTAGACAGACCTGGTCCACAGAAAATTATTTTTAATATCAAATTATAACATATGCCAAATAGTAATTGTGTATATAAACCAAGTCTTTGGCCCTATAAATTTCCTCAAGTACAAAGGAAATCTTTGAAGACAAATTTAATTTGAATGTTTTGGAGTAGGGAAGTGCTGACTGACTTGGGTTACCTACATAGCAAACCTTTTAAATGTTGGCTGTCATAATAGAGGGCTTTTGAGATTTGCTGTTTAAACAAATTCTGTGATTTTAGAACTTGCTTAAAATACAAAAACATACTGCTAGTGAAACAAATTCAAAGCAGGATTTAACTCACTGTGCCATTACAGGTTATCAAGTTATGCCCAACCAGCAGCAAAACTACCAAGGGATAGTTGGAGTTCAGCAACCCCAGAGCCAGAGTCTCGTTGGTGGCCAGCCCAACGGCATTGGAAATCAGATTCAGGGCGTGGTCATCCCCTATCCTTCAGTGCCATCATATCAGGTACGTGGTCCCTCTCTTACCTGCACTGGCTAGAGGTGATTTTCAATAAATAAAATGTGGGCTACTTCTCCGTTTAATCTGGGGAAAGGCTTCTGTAATATGTAACTTTATAGTCTTAAAAGAGTTTTATTAGTTGTTGCAATTTTGTTCTATCCTCATTTTATTGCATTCATTCACTTCATTAATTTTTTGAAAAATATCTGAACCATATTAATATTGTGAAGTAAATTTTTCTGGCACTGTTTGTGTTTCCAACTACCTACATATATGAGCAAATATCTTATTCTATTCTTCAGCTCCTTACAAAGTCTCTTGAGGAGAGAGTGGAACAGGAGGGAAAAGTAAAGGTATAAGTAGGTGTATGAAATAGAGTAGATTATAAATTAGTGTTTATTGAATAAAGAATGTGCGATTTCCCAATCTGGAATTGATATCCACCCCCCCGCCCCCAACTCAATGAAGAAAAGAAATAGTATGTCTTGTATTGAAAATGTCATGCATTTTAATTCATAATTCTCAAGTAGAAATACCTAGTGTTTCATTAATATGTCAGATTTCTTTAGCCCATACTGTGTCACATTTTCAGACATTTATTTTATCTTCCTTTACCTTTCTGGAATGGCTTCCCTGGTGGCTCAGATGGTAAAGCGTCTGCCTACAATGAGGGAGACCTGGGTTCGATCCCTGGGTCGGGAAGATCCCCTGGAGAAGGAAATGGCAACCCACTCCAGTATTCTTGCCTGGAAAATCCCATGGACTGAGGAGCCTGGTAGACTACAGTCCATGGGGTCGCAAAGAGTCGGACATGACTGAGCTACTTCACTTCACCTTTCTGGAATAATCTGCAAGTGAGTTTGTTTTCTTAGCCTCACAGTTTCCCGTAGTTGAGTCTAATGTTAAGAAATCCAGAGGCTATTTTGATTCAGTCCCACAATGTAAAAATAATCAAGTTGGGAAGGTAAATGTACATGTATTTCATCTAAGGACAAGTCAACAAACTGGTTATAATCTACAGACCAGTAACTGAAGGAATTATGAAACACAGCCATGAATAGTTGGGGACTTAATACAGAAGAAAAAGATATAAACCTTTAATTAGCTCTTAAAATTAGAAAATTATGGACATAAATTAATTAAGACATTCTGAGAATAGGGCAGGATATGAGCAAAGGAGGTAGCATATTCTGTGAAATTCCAGAAAATGAAAGTCGTAATTAAAATGTGAAATCGTCGAGGACTTTTTGAGCACTAAGAATATGTCTAGTTTTGAAGCCCTTTGATAATAGAAAGCAAAACATTATGGGAACCGATTTTGCATCTTTTCTCACATCCTCTTTTTACTCTGGTTCTCCCTGCTTAAGGGGCTTCCCTCTAAGCTCAGTTTGTAAAGAATCTGCCTGCAGTACAGGAGACCTGGGTTTGATCCCTGGGTCTGGAAGATCTCCTGGAGAAGGAAATGGCAATCCACTCCAGTATTCTTGCCTGGAAGATCCCACAGACAGAGGAGCCTGGTGGGCTACAGTCCATGGGGTCGCACGAGTCAGACACAACTTGCAACTAAACCACCACCATCCCTCCTTAAGTTAGAGGCCCATGAGACTGCCCATTCTCCACTTCCTCTGTAGCTAATCATTAGACAGGATCACTACCAAGCCAAGAACTCTCCCTTCTCAAGACCCTGTTCGTGTTACCTACCTAATCTAGTCTGTCTAGCATCTGTCAGATACCCAGGCACTATGTAAATAAGATCAGCCTTGAAATATAAGTTTAAAATAAATTATCTCCTTGTTATTATAGTTTTTAAAAATGGAGCTAGATACTGAAAGTGTTTCAAAGCTGAGACGGTTGTTATAACTTCTATAGCATACTTTTTTACAAGGTACATTTTCTCATGGTATTTCACATAATCCTTACATTGGGTGAATGATTGTGAGAAATATTGCTCTGACAAGTGATGAATGATAGCCTGCTTCATTTTTCATACCACATTTGGTTAGAGAAGCTAGGTGGTGATAAACTTATCTAAATAATAAGCCAAAGGGAATTCCATGGCAGTCCAGTGACTAGGACTCCTTACTTTCACTGCCAAGAGCCTGGGTTTAACCCCTGATCCTGCAAGCCTCATGACTCAGCTGAAAAAATTAAAATAAATTTTTTAAATAAAAAATAAGCCTGAGAAGTTATCTATTTAGTAGAGTGTTTCTACATCTATACCTTCTCAAGTACCATTTCCTCTCCTTTGGTACTTCATGTGTTTTCTTTACCACTAGTTAAAAATTTAATCTGTAGCTTAAATCATCTAGATTGAGCTGTGTCATTTTTCTTAGATCTACCTAGCATATACACTAACTTAAAAACAATCAAAAATAACAATAGAATGTTGCACTGCTTCAGTAGACAAAAAGACTGAAATATATTTTGTTATACAAAATTGAGTAAATCAAACCATCAACATATCTTTCCCTTTGAGCCAAATTGAAAGTAATTCAGAGCTTACTGTGTATTTTGAAGGGACTATAGGAAAAACCTATAGAACCAGAAAGAATGAAGGGATGGAGCCAAAGCAAAAACAATACCCAGTTATGGATGTGACTGGTGATAGAAGCAAGGTCCAATGCTGTAAAGAGCAATATTGTATAGGAACCTGTAATGTCAGGTCCATGAATCAAGGCAAATTGGAAGTGGTCAAAGAGGAGATGGCAAGAGTGAATGCTGACATTCTAGGAATCAGCAAACTAAAATGGACTGGAATGGGTGAATTTAACTCAGATGACCATTATATCTACTACTGTGGGCAGGAATCCCTCAGAAGAAATGGAGTAGCCATCATGGTCAACAAAAGAGTCCAAAATGCAGTACTTGGATGCAATCTCAAAACCGACAGAATGATCTCTGTTCGTTTCCAAGGCAAACTATTCAGTATCACAGTAATCCAAGTCTGTGCCCCAACCAGTAACACTGAAGAAGCGAAAGTTGAACAGTTCTATGAAGAGCTACAAGACCTTGTAGAACTAACACCCCAAAAAGGTGTCCTTTTCATTATAGGGGACTGGAATGCAAAAGTAGAAAGTCAAGTAACATCTGGGGTAACAGGCAAATTTGGCCTTGGAATACAGAATGAAGCAGGGCAAAGGCTAATAGAGTTTTGCCAAGTGAACACACTGGTCATAGCAAATACCCTCTTCCAACAACACAAGAGAAGACTCTACACATGGACAGTACCAGATGGTCAACACTGAAAACAGATTGATTATATTCTTTGCAGCCAAAGATGGAGAAGCTCTATACAGTCCGCAAAAACAAGACCAGGAGCTGACTGTGGCTCAGATCATGAGCTCCTTATTGCCAAATTCAGACTTACTGAAGAAAGTAGGGAAAACCACTAGACCATTCAGGTATGACCTAAATCAAATCCCTTATGATTATACAGTGGAGGTGAGAAATAGATTTAAGGGACTAGATCTGATAGAGTGCCTGATGAACTATGGACATTGTACAGGAGACAGGGATCAAGACCATCCCTATGGAAAAGAAATGCAAAAAAGCAAAATGGCTGTCTGGGGAGGCCTTACAAATAGCTGTGAAAAGAAGAGAAGGAAAAAAGCAAAGGAGCAAAGGAAAAATATAAGCATCTGAATGCAGAGTTCCAAAGAATAGCAAAAAGAGATAAGAAAGCCTTCCTCAGCGATCAATGCAAAGAAATAGAGGAAAACAACAGAATGGGAAAGACTAGAGATCTCTTTAAGAAAATTAGAGATACCAAGGGAACATTTCATGCAAAGATGGGCTCGATAAAAGACAGAAATGGTATGGACCTAACAGAAGCAGAAGATATTAAGAAGAGGTGGCAAGAATACACAGAAGAACTGTACAAAAAAGATCTTCATGACCAAGATAATCACGATGGTGTGATCACTGACCTAGAGCCAGACATCCTGGAATGTGAAGTCAAGTTGGCCTTAGAAAGCATCGCTACAAACAAAGCTAGTAGAGGTGATGGAATTCCAGTTGAGCTATTTCAAATCCTGAAAGATGATGCTGTGAAAGTGCTACACTCAATATGCCAGCCAATTTGGAAAACTCAGCAGTGGCCACAGGACTGGAAAAGGTCAGTTTTCATTCCAGTCCCAAAGAAAGGCAATGCTAAAGAATGCTCAAACTACCACACAATTGCACTCACCTCACACGCTACTAAAGTAACGCTCAAAATTCTGCAAGACAGGCTTCAGAAATACGTGAACCGTTAACTTCCAGATGTTCAAGCTGGTTTTAGAAAAGGCAGAAGAACCAGAGATCAAATTGCCAACATCCGCTGGATCATGGAAAAAGCAAGAGAGTTCCAGGAAAACATCTATTTCTGCTTTATTGACTATGCCAAAGCCTTTGACTCTGTGGATCACAATAAACTGTGGAAAATTCTTCAAGAGATGGGAATACCAGACCACCTGACCTGCCTCTTGAGAAACCTATATGCAGGTCAAGAAGCAACAGTTAGAACTGGACATGGAACAACAGACTGGTTCCAAATAGGAAAAGGAGTACATCAAGGCTGTATACTGTCACCCTGCTTATTTAACTTATATGCAGAGTACATCATGAGAAACACTGGGCTGGGAGAAGCACAGCTGGAATCAAGATTGCCAGGAGAAATATCAAAACCTCAGATATGCAGAGACACCACCCTTATGGCAGAAAGTGAAGAGGAACCAAAAAGCCCCTTGATGAAAGTGAAAGAGGAGAGTGAAAAAGTTGGCTTAAAGCTCAACATTCAGAAAATGAAGATCATGGCATCTGGTCCCATCACTTCATGGGAAATAGATGGGGAAACAGTGCAAACAGTTTCTGACTTTATTTTGGGGGGCTCCAAAATCACTGCAGACAGTGACTGCAGCCATGAAATTAAAATACACTTACTCCTTGGAAGGAAAGTTATGACCAACCTAGATAGCATATTGAAAAGCAGAGACATTACTTTGCCAACAAAGGTCTAGTCAAGGCTATGGTTTTTCAGTGGTCATGTATGAATGTGAGAGTTGGACTGTGAAGAAAGCTGAGCACCGAAGAATTGATGCTTTTGAATTGTGGTGTTGGAGAAGACTCTTGAGAGTCCCTTGGACTGCAAGGACATCCAACCAGTCCATTCTAAAGGAGATCAGTCCTGAGTGTTCTTTGGAAGGAATGATGCTAAAGCTGAAACTCCAGTACTTTGGCCACCTCATGCGAAGAGTTGACTCATTGGAAAAGACTCTGATGCTGGGAGGGATTGGGGGCAGGAGGAGAAGGGGATGACAGAGGATGAGATGGCTGGATGGCATCACTGACTCAATGGACGTGAGTTTGAGTGAACTCCAGGAGTTGGTGATGGACAGGGAGGCCTGGCGTGCTGCAGTTCATGGGGTTGCAAAGAGTCGGACACGACTAAGCGACTGAACTGAACTGAACTAATAGGAAAAACCTAAAAGTTAATCATTAACTTAGAAATCACAGAGCCCAGATACAGAGAATGATGAAATGATTGAAGAACTGCGGCTCTGGAGCCAGTGGGCATGGGTTCAAACACTGACTTCTCTTCTTGATAGCTGTACAACACTGAGCAAGGTTTTAACTCCTTCTATAAAACAGGGATGATAAAAATACCTTCTTAGGGTTGTTAGGAAGACTTGATGTAATAATATACACAAAGTTCTTGGAACAGAACTTGAACATGGTAGTAAGTACTCAATAATGTCAACCTTAACTGTCATCACCATTAACTACTGTTACTGTCATCGACCCTACTGTTGTTGATATCAGCATCAACAGAAGCTTTTACTGACCAAAATCACTGTAATGTGGCACACTTGTAAATTACAAAACCCTTATGCCTTTGTGGGTTTTATTTTAGATAACTATGGAAACTGGAGAAATGAATCCATTATGTTCATATGGTTTCTATGTAGATACTGTAGAAAACAGAATTGAAAGATCTGCTGTTCCTCAAATACCTTCTGTACTAGATCCTGGAAATAGAAATTATAATAGCCCTCCTGAGGTGAAAGAGACATACCATTTTTGCAGATAATGAACTCTGGGGCCTCAGAAGAGTTAAGTTATTTGCCCAGTGTCACATGTACAGTAAAGTTGATGGATCATTATTACATCTAGGTATCTTAAGCTCCGAAGCTCATACTTCCTGATCCAGTGTATCTCACCAGTACTCTTACCTGAGTTTTACTTAGCTCTACCTGAGGTAAATATTATTATTCTTTCCATGTCAAATGGTTATCCATATGGAAACAGTTTCTTTTTTTAAATAACTTCTACTTTGGAACACAACTCCTAGCCTCCTGTGCTTTTGATAAATGCTAGCCAAAAACAATAACTGGCTTTAAAAACATAAAAATAAAGCGGTAATGCCGTAACTAAATTATCAAGACAGCCTATGGCAGTTTTAGCTTATTCCTAACTGCTCATATTTGAAAAGCTTAGGGAGGCTGGAGACCTTGACTTTTGCAAGGTTTTAAAAACCTTTTTCCCTTTAAAATGTCTTTCAAATTTTAGGTTTCACTGCCTCAAGGTTCTCAAGGAATTGCCCATCACACTTATCAACAGCCTGTTATGTTCCCTAATCAGTCTAATCAAGGATCTATGCCTGCAGCAGGAATGCCAGTTTACTATAGCGTCATTCCACCTGGCCAACAAAATAATTTAAGGTGAGTGAATAAAAAGCCTAATCTTATAGCTCCTCATTTTTAATATGGAATACTTCATGCATTTGCGTGTCATCCTTACACAAGTTGCCATAACCTAGTAATGTTTTACACATTTGCAAGAAAGTCACAGTGTCTCTTATTGCTCATTAGTAAACTCTAAGCTGTAGTCCTGAGCCAAACACTCATGTTTTTACTAAAATATAACCAGATTATGAGGTTTCTATAAGAACACTAATGAGCCTATGTTCTGAAAAATGTCTTCCTTAGCTTGAGTTGCTTAGCAGTCCATTTTCTTCTGGAAGCTCCTTATGCAGAAAAGTAGAATTTGAATTATCTTTACTTTCAACTCAACCAATCAGTTATCACTGAGGCAATTTTGTATTTGATTGTGTTGGTACATGTACTATGACGATTTAACATAGCCTGATTCAGATCATGCGTGTTGTCCCTTTCAGCAAACCATGTACCAGTCACAGAAACTAATTTTACAACTAATCGTGGTACTTCTTTCAGTCAATGATGTAAATAATCTCAAAAAATAATCTCAAAAAAGTTAATAATTTCATTCCTGTAATCTGCAAAAGTGGCAAGCTAATTGGATAATATCTTCAAACTGCTTCTATTTGAGTGTTGGGTTTTTTTTCTTCCTATTTTACCATTTATTTTCCCATTTTTATCTTGAAACTCAAAAGGAGAATATACTTTTGTCTTTGATCTGCAGTCTCAAAAGCTAGCATACAGAGAGGGTAACTGAAGAGACTGTAACCTTTATTTTTCAGAACTTTGTTAAAAACATGCTTCACAGAATCTTTATGAAACATGAGAAAAGAAAATCTACTTTTAAGTTTTGTTCTTTTCATCATCTGCATAGTCTGTGTTTCCTCATCTTTGTAAACTAGTATTCCTCTAGTGTCCCCTTTGTCCTATTTCTGGTATTGTCTTAGATTCATTTTTTTTCTCCTAAATGCCTCGTTTTGCATTTTTGGGTTTTTGTTTGCCACAATCATCCTTTGAAATAATTGTCAGTAACAAAGTCTCAATCTGAACCACATCTTTTAGTGAAATTTTACTTCTGTTATTAAAAGAGAAGTTGTTAACACAGCCTGGAGAAATAAAATGTAATAAGAAAGTTACTTTTGGTGCTAAAACATTTCCTTTTCAGAGTATTTATTTTCTCTCCATTGGATATAGCAGCTGTTTTTGTAAGCATGCGTTTATCAGAAAAATTAATTAGTAACTTATACTGACAAAAATAATGTTAAAGGGAAAGAGAGTGCTTATAGCTATTTCATTTCTTGTGAACTCCCCAAAAATTAGTGATATAATAAATATTTTAGATTAATAATTTTTAAATAGATACCTTTAAAGAATGGGGAGGAAAGGTAATATCTCATGCAAAAATCTTTTCATTTTTCAGTCTCTCACTGAGTTTCTATTGAGAAAAACATTTCTCATACATCTTGGATTTTGTCCATTAAAAGAGCATTTTCTGTATTTAACTTGTTTGGGTCTTTCTGATTATACATATAATACATAGTCATTATAGAAAACTTGAAAATACAAAAAATTTCAAGCTGTAAAAAAAGATGAAAAAGCAAATCAGCCACAAACACCATTCAAGAGATGATAGCTGTTAAATTTTGATGTCTTCATTCAGGTCATTTTTCAGTGTACACATAATATGTTAACTCTGTTAGGAATCACACATTCTAACCATTATATTTTCTATATTTTTAATTACATTATTCATAATCTTTGATTTAAAAATTAAACCACGTAAAAACACATGGAGTAAGGGAATTCCCTGGTGTTCCAGTGGTTAGGACTTGGCGCTTCCACTGATGTGACCCGGGTTTAATCCCTGTTGGGGGAACTAAGATCCCTGCTCAGAACAGCCAAAAAACCGCACACTCATGAAACTGCCCTTCATGCAAAGCAGTTACTGTTCATTGACCAAAGTGATCACTGTTTAGAGTTTGTCATTTATCTTTCTAACACTTTTTCTACTTTTAAGTAGATAGATGAAAAACTTTATGGTTTGAGGAGGGAGGTTTGGTGTTTCTGTTTTGAAGTAGATTAGGGATATTTTCATTTGTGTTTCAAAATTCATTTGTTACTGAATTTTTCTGCATGTGTGGAATTATTTTTATGAATATTTTGTTTGTCATCTGGCCTTTTTCTTTGAATTTGTTAGCCTTGAACATCTTTTCCACAGAGTACCTGAATTTATCTGTATTTTAGACTCCTGATATTATCATGGGTTTGTGATTTCTGAAATATGAAATTGATATGGTAAAGCTTATCTTTTTGAAAAAAAATAAGCTCAGTAGCAGTCATTAAGAAGGATTTGAATTGGGTGGAGACCACAAGGAGAAGTGTTATAATTTAAGCACGTTACGTGACAGATTGCTCAAATGCAGTGGTACCAGTAGGAAGGGAGGAACTTTGAAAGAAGAAATGAATATTTGGTGATAATATAAATGAGAATTAAAGGAAAATTTGAGATACCTTGGTGGAAAATGTCCCACTTGGAACTGTAGAGAATCAGAGTTGGAAATTAGTGTCATTGTAATTTGGATTTGTTTACTTACAAGTACTTACTAGATCTAGGGTCAGCACACTATTTTGTAACAGACCAGACAGGAAATATTTCAGACTTCATAGGCTAAAGTATCAAATTATGGGTACTATTTAAGTATTTATGTAACAAAAGAGAACATAAATTTCCAAAAAAATTTTATTGACAGAATTCAGAATGAGGTAATTGAGCACAAATTTTTTTCATACAGTCCTACTAATGAGAAGAATGGAATTACTTTAGGTGAGGGACCGTTCTTACATTGCAAGCCATTAGAGAGCCCCCTGGTCCTGGACTTTTGAATTATTTGTTAGATTTTTACAACTTTCTTCCTGAAGTAAATTTTAAGCTTTTTCAAATTGTTTCTTAAAATCCATCCTTTCTTCACAGCCCGAGAATTTGACTGTCTTGCCATTTTATTTGATATTTCTCGAGGCCATAGGTAACCTAGATAACAAACAATCCCCTGAGATAGGCCAAGTTTAGGAAAGTTTTGTGTTAGAATTACCCCCTCTGGCGTATTTTATATATTTTATTTTGTGAATAATTTCTGTGCCTTGCCTTGAGAGTGTGCTGATGTCTGTGTTTTACTAATTAATGTTAGGGCAGTATCAGGCATGTTGATGAAAGGATGCTAAAAACCGACATCCTCTTGATTTCCATTTTTAGCCATGATAGAGTAGTAGGGACCAAATTTAAAATCTGCCTTGAAAACTAAAGAAACATATAAAACAACAGTTTTCATTAGGCAGTTAGGGACAGTAAAACTTGAGAGAGGGAAAACAGTCTTAACCATTACCCCAACTTCCTGCCTGCAAGACCCTTACGTTAACAAGATGGAATTCAAAGTCCAAGGAAGCCACTGTGGCTTAGAGTTTACAGGGCAGGATACTGAAGAGAAGAGAGTTTCAAAGAGGTTGCTCTGGCCATCTAAGTGGGGCCCTTTTGAGTCTGAGTTGATTGCTGACTGGTACGTGTATGTACAAAACCTACCCATTACCAGGGAAAAAAACCCTCAAAAGAAACAAGCAGAACAATCCCTGAACCTCATACAAGGGCAGGAATAGTTTATATTCCTACCAGCCCACATGTCAAAACCTTGTAATACAAGAGGCAGTGAGTAGAGGACTTAAAAGAATACTGTGTCAGTAGTGGAGGACAGTTAGCCTTAGATGAAAAGCTGCTCTGGTCCTGCCTTAAACAAGCAGGACCCAAAAAGATTAAATTGGTCTCCATTTAACTGTGGCTCAGAACAAAGCTCAAAAATATTAAAAATTCAAGGATGTCCAGCACTCAACAAGGTTAGATTCATAATGGCTGGGATCCAGTCCAAAATTGTCAAGTATGCAAAGAAGTAAGAAACAAAGGCTAATAATGGGGGGAAAGAATCAGTCAATTGAACCTGACTGAAACAACGCCAGTATAAAATTCAGACAGAGAAAACGGACTGGGAAAAAAATGAACAGAGCATCAGTACTTTTTGGCCTAATGCATGTGCAATTGGCATCCTCAAGAGAGGAAAAGGGAGGATAAAAAAATATATTTGAATAATGCTGAAATGTTTCAAAACTTATGAAGATTATAAACCTACAGATCCAGAAATTTCAACAAACTTCAAGCAAAAGAAATACAGAGGAAATTTCTTAAAACTTAAAGGGAAAATTATAAAAGTAGCCAGAGAAAAAATAACATTACATATAGAAGAACAAAGATAAGAATTCGGTAGACTTCTTGTTAGAAACAGTACTATTTCAGACGTGCAAAACTGAAAGAATTAATCACCAGCTCACCTGCACTGCAAGAAATTCTAAAGGAAGTCTTTGAGACAGGAAGAAAATTATACCAGATGGAAGCTGGCTCCACAAAAGAATAAAAATGAAAAGCCAAGCACTATACTGACTGGGAAATCATATGTTTGAAAAAGTTCTTAGAGAGTATATCAAGAATCCTCAAACCTCAATAATTTAAAAAAAAAAACCTTCAGAAACAATTTGTTTAAAATGTTAAACAAACCATATGGAGCACTATTACGCAACAGTTAGAATTAATGGTGAGGGAGGTGTGGAGACTTGGTATTCTTAATCCAAATGGAGGTTACATAGTTTTATATCATACAGTTCTGTAAGATTCTTCATATTTCTGGGTATACTTAATTACAGGGGGAAGACTTTAAGAGCTAAAAGCCAAGAGAATGGGAGGACAGGAATCGGAGGCAGTAGATAGAGACAACTTTTGAGAATTGCATCCCTAAGCAGAAGCATTGAATTTCAGCAGTATATGGGAGGGGAAAATAAGGTTAAGAGAGTAGTCTGTTCTTAATTGAAAAAAGAGGTCTTTATATGCTGAAATTGAAAGACAGCAGAAAGAGTTATGTTGCTATAGCAGAGAGGGAAGAGCAGTAAGGTCCCCAGGAAGGGTGAGAGTAAACAACGCAAATGGAAGTCAGGACGCCATATGTAAGATGTAGAGGGCTCATACGTGGTAAATGGAAAAAAGCAGAGTGCCTGGGTACAGGTATCATTACATAGATGGGTGTGGTGAAGAGCTCGTGAAAATACTTAATTGCTTTGCTTTTCTCACTGATATAAGATTCAAAATAGGCATTATCAAAGAGTAGATCAGTGTTTTAAAGGTTGCTTTAATATAAAGATTCAGCACAGTTACATCAAGACAGATTTTTAAAAAGAAAGTGTCAAGATATGGGTAAATGTGACAGATGTCTGATAAAAGCTTACAAGCATTTTTATCACCTCTGTATGTTCTAGGATGATTATATTGCAACTCTACAAATAAACAATTCATGGAAATAAGTAGTTTACCCACTTGGCAAAAACTAGTGATAAATTATCACATAAGAAAATATTCACTCTCACCAGCTATCTTAAAAAATGAGAATTAACACACCCTTAAGCCCAAAAGGACAAAACACTTAGCTATACTAAGATACTAAGCAAAGAGACAAACATTGCTGGATTCTGGGCATATGAAGCCCATTTTGTCCATAATTCAGTCTGATGACATTTAACAAAACACAGAACTCCTGTCCTTTTTTATTCTGTATTTCTGCCTCAGAGTTTTGCCACAATTATTATCCCACCCCCCAAAATTAAAACTGCTCCAAACAAGTTGTAAAAAAGTGTTGTTACTTATAGAAAAATCCAACAAAAATCATCCAAAAGAAATACAGAGTAATTCTGTTTTAAATGTTTTAAACTTTTCATTTATCTCTCCCTCTTTTTTTTCCTGCTAGACTGATTAAGTTTGGTTTAAATTTGGTTGGAATTTACTCAGGTTATTGAACTTCTCTGGTGGCTCAGACGGTAAAGCGTCTGCCTACAATGCAGGAGACCCAGGTTCAATCCCAGGGTTGGGATGATCTAGAGAAGGAAATGGCAAACCACTCCAGTATTCTTGCCTGGAAAATCCCATGGACGGAGGAACTTGGTAGGCTATAGTCCATGGGGTTGCAAAGAGTTGGACATGACTGAGTGACTTCACTTTCTTTCTTTTACTCAGGTTGTCACAGGTGGTGAATCAGTTATTGGGACCAGTGAGATTCAGAGTGCTTGTTCTTTGTTAACTGCTTCATTCTTTTTATTATTAATGAATTAAATGTTGTGATACTCAGACTGCATCTTCAGGGAACACAGCACATGTCTGCTAAGTAATGTTCAGGAAGCCTTGTTTGCCTATCATTGGCAGTAAGGTGTCAAATGGTTTAAAAAGGCAGAAAACCAAATGACTTTCTTTTTGTTGTTGTTGTTGTTTTTGCATTATTTTTTATTTTTCTTTCCTTCAAATGACTTCTTAGAACACATTTTCTTGCCATCTGTTCTTGGATTTTCAAAGATATCTTTCATAGCTGGTAAAAGCTGTAGATATGTGGGGCTTGCTTTTCAGGTAAACTAATTAAGAATACATTGGGTCCTTTTCTCCCATCAAAAAAATAGTAATTTAAAATAACAATCATAATATTTGCAAAACCATAAAGAGAAGAGAGGAATTATGACAGTAACATTTTTCAATTTTGGTACCTTTTATTTCATTTTCTTGCCTCATTGCCCTGGCTAGAACCTTAGTGTTACATTCAGTACACATTGAGAGAGCTGACATCCTTGTCTTCATGACTGGAGAGCATTCAGTCTTCCACCTTAAGTATAATGTTAGTTGTGGATTTCTTCTGGGGGGGGGGATATATTAATATTTTAATTCATATATATAAAGATAAAGTTAAGGCTCTTCATTGCAACAAAAAGTTAGAAACATGGTATATTTATACCATACATTCTCAACAGGGGCAATGTTGATAGCTTACGGTGAACAGTGTTGGATTCTTGATCTCCGAAGAAGATGATTTAGCTTCGGGACCAGGGACCAGGCTTGATCACTCAAGAGCTTTTGTAGAGTTTTAGTAAAGTATGAAAAGGGGCAGAGAAAGCTTCTGACATAGACATCAGAAGGGGAATGGAGAGTGCCCCAGTTGTGGATTTTCTGTAGGTACTCTGTATCATGTTGAGAAAAAATAGATATTACATTAATTGATTTTCAGATATTAAATGACCCAGGCAATCCTGGGATTAATCACATTCAGTCAGATTTTCGCATTTATAGTCATAAGAGATACTCGTCTGTTGTCTTGTGGTGCCTTGGTCTGCTTTTAGTTTTAGGGTAATATAGAATGAGTTGGGAAGTATTGTTTTCTGTTTTGAAAAAAAAGTTTATGAAGAATTATTGTTAACTTTTCTCTAAGTGTGATAAAGTGATGAAGCCTTGTATGCCAGGGGGGGTGTGTGTGTGAGTTGTTTTATGATTACAACTTCAATCTCTTCATTTGTTATAGGTCCACTCTGATTATCTGTTTATATCTGATTATCAGTTTCTACTTGAGTTTGTTTTGGCAGTTTGTATGTTTCTAGGAACTTGATCTATTTTCATGGTAGACAGTTTTTTATACTATTTCATTATCCTTTTTATTTCTGTAGTCTGTAGTAATCTCCCTTCTTTGTTTCTGATTCTAGTAATTTGAGTTTTCCTTCCTTTTTTCTTGGTCAGCTAAACAAAAAATTGCCATTATTGATCTCTTCAATGATCCAGCTCTTGGTTTCTATTGATTTTCTCTTTTCTGTTCTTTGTTTTGTTTATTCCCATTGTAATCTTTCTTCTTTACTTCCCTTGGCTTGCTTTAAGCTTGGTGATCTCTCCCCCAGTGTCTTAACATGAAAATGAAGGTTATTGTTCTGAGATTTTTTTTTTTTTTTTTTTTTACTTATTTTTGGTTTTACTGGGTCTTCATTGCTGCATGCAGACTTTCTCTAGTTGTGGCAGGCAGAGCATAGCCCCCACTCTCCATTTGTGGCGCATGAAGTTCTCATTTTCTGTGCCTTCTCGTTACGGAGCATGGACTCTGTGGGATACAGGCTTCAATAGTTGTGGCACACAAGCTTGTTGGTAGCAGCACATGGACTCCAGAGTGCATGGGCTTACGTAGTTGTGGCTCACAGCCTTAGTTGTCCCATGGCGTGTGGAATCTTCCCAGACCAGGGATTGAACCCATGTCCCCTGCATTGGTAGGTGGATTCTTTACTACTGCACCACTAATGAAGTCCTTTCTTCTTTTTTAATATTGGCATTTACAGATATAATTTTCCCTCTAAACTCTTGCTGTATCCGCATTCCATAAGGTTTGGTGTGTTATGTTTTCATTCACCCCAAAGTATTTTCTGGTTTCTGTTTTGATTTCTGTTTTTACCTATTGGTAGCTTAGTATTGTAATGTTTAATTTCTACTTACATGTGTGTGTCCCAACTTTATCCTACTATTGATTTCTAATTTCATTTCTTTGTTGTTGGAGAGTTTACTTTGTATTATTTCTATCCTTTTAACATTATTGAAGTTCACTTTATCATCTAGCATATGGTCTGTCCCAGAGAATATTCCATGTATACTTGAAAAGATTGTAAATTCTGTTATTGTTGGATAGAGTGTTCTGTAGATGTCTTTTAGGTCTAATTAGTTTGTAGTGTTGTCCAGGGTTTCTGTTCTTTGTTGATCTTCTGTATTGTTGATCTGTTCCTTACTGAAAGTGTAGTATTGAGAATTCCCTGGCAGTCCGGTGTTTAGGACTCCACACTTTGACTGCCTTGCACCTGGGTTCAATCCTTGGTTGGGGGATTAAGATCCAGCAAGCTGTTGAGTTAAGAAAATGTTATAATGAAGTCTGCACTACTATCATTGAAGAGTATGTTTCTCCTTTCATTTTTCAGTGTATGTTTCATGTGTTGCTCCTGTAGTAGGAGCTGATAAGTTTAAAACTGTTACATATTCCTGATCTTTTGTTCATTATGAAATGCTTTGTCTCGTACAGTTTTTGCCTCAAAGTCTGGTTTGTGTGATATTAATATAGACATACCAGCTTTCTTGGTTACTGTTTGTTTGATGTATCTTTTACTGTCCTTTTATTTTCAGCCTTCATGTCTCCTATAGACGGCATATATTAATAGTTGGATCATTTTTTACCCTTCTGACATCTGTCTTTTGATTGAATTGTTTAATGCATTCACATTTAATGTTATTACTGATGTACTTGCCTTATGTCTGCCATTTTGCTTTTATTATTTATCTCCTCTGTCTAGAGGGGTTTTTTTTTTTCCAGTGTTTTTTCTAGGGTTTATCATATGTGTCTTAACTTATCCAATCAGCTTCTGATTTATGCTAGCTTAATTCTAGTGAAATAGAGAAAAGTTACTCCTACATAACTGCTCTTTTCCCCCACTTCTCCTGATAATCTTGTTATTCATATTATATTAATGTTACAAACACAGTACACTGTTATAATGATGATTACCTTACCACCATCAGTAGGCATTTTCTTAGCCCATACAGCTTTGTTCCTATCCACATCCTTTGTGCTATTATTGGCACATATGTTACATTTCTATATGTTATAGGTCTGACATTACATTATGTACATATTATTTTATACATTTGCTTCTTAAATCAGAAAAAAGGGAAAATGTTCATTTCTGCTGTCTTTCCAATTACATAAATACCTGTACTTGGTTGTGTTAGTTTGTTCAAGCGGCCACAATGAAATGTCATAGACTGGGTGGCATAAACAACAGAAATTTATTTTCTCATTGTTCTGGATACTGGAAATCTAAGATCAAGGTACCAGAAGGGTTGATACATGCTGAAGGCTCTTCCCTTGGTTTGCAGATGGCCACTTTCTCATTGTGAGCTCATTTGGCATTTCTTCAGTGTGTTCAAGCAGAAAGACAGCAAGCCCCCTGATGTCTTTTCTTATAAGAGCACTAATCCCATTGGACCAGGGCCCTACCCACATGACCTCCTCTAATCCTAGTTACCTCTCCATGGCCCCATTTCCAAATACCATTGGATTAGGTTAGGGCTTCAACATATGAATCTGGGAGGGATGCAAGCATTAAGACCATAATACTGTACTCTCTGTTCATTCTAGTTAGTGCCTACTGTAAGGTGTGCCAGCAACAAACTCTCAGTTTTTACTTACAGAGGAAAGTCTTTGTTTTGCCTTCATTTTGGAAAATAGCTTTACTGAATTTAAGAATCTTTTCTGACAGGTATTCTTCCTTGACCATTTTGAGTATGTTATCCCACTGCCTTCTGACTTTCATTGTGTCTGCTTAGAAGTCAGCTGTAAATCTTACTGGGGTTATATTATAAATAACTAATCATTTTTCTTATACTGCTTGTCTTTGACTTTCAGTATTTTTACTATGGTATCTCTTTGGGTCTCTGCATTTATTCTGCTAAAAGCTTTTTCAGGTTCCTGGATGAATAGGTCATTGTTTTTTTTTTTTCTCAATAAATTTGAGCTGTTTTCAGCCATTTTTTTCTTGGAATATCTTTTCTGTTCTCCTCTCTGATAATCCCCATTATATGTGTGTTAGTTTGTTTAACAAAGCACCACATTTCTCTGGAGCTCTTTTTTCTGTGTCCCTTTTTCTCTCTGTTCTTTAGCTTGTGTAATCTTTCAGTCTGCCTTCATTTATTCTTTCTTCTGCCAGTTAACATCTGCTGTGGGCCTTTCTAGTGAATTTTATATTTTAGCAGTTTTTTAACTCCATAATTTCCATTTGGTACTTTTTAATATAATTTCCCTTTTATTAATGTCTTATTAAATAAATAAATAATGTTTTATTTATTTCTCTATTTGTTAATGCAACCTTGTCACCATTCCATCTTTACTTCCTTAATCATGATTTCCTTTGTTTCTGTGAATGTGTCTATAATGGCTACACTATGGTATTTCTGATAAATGTGAAAAATCTTTCTCTTGGGCAGTTTCTGTTCCCTGCTTGTGTCCAAAGTAGGGGTTACACTCTCCAGTTTATTTGCATACCTTGTAATTTTTTTAATTGGATATCATAAATAATGTAGCCAGTCTGGTTATTGTTGTTCACTTGTTAATTTGTTCCCTGACTGACTGGATTACTTTAGTGAAGTCTATTTAAGCTTCCCAGGACACCAAATGTTCAGCCTCTGATGTTGTTCCTCAAGCAGGGAAAGCTACTTTGGGTATTCTCACAGTCATCCTAGAATCACAGTGGTTTTGGTAGGACTCCATTTCTCTTTTTCCTTGACAGTATCCACTAACTGCCAGCTGATTACTCTGTTGCTTCCAATAATGCTCTGACTCACAGATTGCTCTACAAAATAATTCAATCAAAATCTGGCTCCTTTGAAGGAAAAGTTTTTGTGGTCAGTATTTGGTTTTTATTCTGCCCTAAGAAAGGATCATTCCTGCTGTATTTTTGCCTATTTCCTTCCTGCGAACTAGCAGGCCTACAATTTAGCCTGAATCTTATATCTCCTCCCAGTTGTCTTTATCACACCCACTCCTGTTGTTGAAGGGAACAACTGCCCACTCCAGTATTCTTGTCTGGAGAATTCCATGGACAGAGGAGCCTGGCAGGCACAAGGCTGAGCCACTTTCACTTTTCACTGCTCTTGAAAGCACCTGTAGGCGGGAACGTCTTCCCTCTCTGTTACAATTGAAGACCATTCTTTTGAGAAAACATGAGATGCTATCTGTTTTATGACCTGTTTTCTCCCCAGAAATCTCTGAGCCAGGGCTCAGAAGCTGGGGGTATGGACAGTGATTAGCTTTTCTTGAAATAACACCCTACCCTATAAGCTGATCACTTGGTGGAGGGTGAGGAGACCACAGCCTAGGATCACTGGCATGAAATCACCTCTTCATGAGATGGGGCAAGGGTGATCTGACCAGAACCCCAGTATTCTCAGCACACCACACCCACAGTAGACCCTCTGTCCTATATGGATTGTGAAGGAAAAGGAGTTCCCGTCTCTCACCTTCATTCACTCAGGATTTAGCTTCAGCAGCAGGTACCTGGGAGCAGGATGAGAAAGCTGACAAACATCTCCTAGAAAGAAACCCTCCCTCTGGGTGTTGTGGGGAGAGGCAGCTCTGTGTTCTTTGCTGCAGTGGTCTTGAGTAGGCTGTATTTCACTGAGAGAGGCAGGAGGGAGCGATATTGTTTCAAATACCAGACTCATCTTTCTTACCAGCTTTTCATAGATGTTCTTGAATAGATGTTTTCTATTTTGCTTTTCATCCTTAGGATCATTTCTATCACCTTTAATAGCTTTCATCAGTCTCAGTGGGGAGATACGGTGAGTACACTCAAGCTGTTGTGCTAGAAGTCATTCTCTAATAGGTGAAATTTGGTTCAAAAAATAAGAAATTATATTATTTGGCCTCCTATCTTTTGAAATTATTTTAAAAGATTTTATGAAGCTGTTTGAGAAATGGGATGCCTCTTCTCCAGCTATATCACACAGCAGGTGTACAAGCATCATCCTAAGTGCCAGCGGCAATGTTACGGTCTCACTGTAGGAGCAGACTTAATAAGTAGCTAAGGTATTGTCAAAAAGAGCACCTTAGGACCAGCTGTACTAAAACTAAAATTACTGTTTGGTGAATGTTTTCTACCACTTCAGTGGGCTAATAAAGTGATATATCCATAGGTCCACTAACACAGGTGCTTGAGGAGAACCAGTTTATACTAGTGGGTTGGTTAGAATATGGCCCATTTCAAACTCAGTCATTCACCCAGAAGCATCATATATATTTTTGTGTTTGATTGTGTTGATAATAGCTGCCCATAAATTTCTCAAACCAAAGGCATCTTTTATGTAAAGTGTACAGTGCAGACCCTCTGGTCTCATTCAAGTACTTGAAAAATACAAGTTTGTTTTTAAGGAAAACATTAGCCCTTATTGCAAGTACTTCTGCATCCCATCTATTTTTCAAAGGGAAGTAATACTCTCTTTGGGCAAGATTTCCCTTTTATCCTCTCAGTTGCCCAGTAAAATATGAACTGTGTTTCATATCTTCTGTCAAAGGACTACATTCCTCTATAATTAACTACTTGCTTTAAATTCATCATAGAATACAATTATGATATGTCTGTAATCCAGCACCTGCCAAAGGCTTACATACTTGCTTCCTGTATCATCCTGGCAGAGTCTTATAATTCTCTGGATTCAACAATTTGTCTTAGCTGCCAGGATACAAAGTAGATTCAGTTCTCAGTGAAAGCAACAATCTTATCCTAGATGTCCCTACACCTTTTTTGTTTTGTGTCTGAAATATTAATATTTTCTCTGTTTTTTAGTCTACATAGTTTTGTTTTTTCCACTGTTTCAGATTGAAAATAGGTGAGCTATAAATGAAATACATTTAGGAATAGAAGCATTTAACCAGAAAACCTAAAAAAATCGACCATTTGCATTTAAGGGAAAACTCCAGATATTGGACAACAGAAGTTTTACTTGACATTCATTTTCATTAATTGAGCATATCAGTTTGGTCAAATTCAAATTGGTTGAGGGCTTATTTATATTGTCCTAAATAGATACCCTCATCATAAAAAATAAATAAAGTGGAAATCCCTTTGAATTGCAAAAGGCTTTTATGGCAGAAAGCTAATATTTTCTTCCAGAGAGAGCAAACCTGACTGAGGTCTGTCCTTCAGATGAATTGAAGGTGGTTTATATTTCAGAAAATCACAGGCCATACTGTGACTTCTGAAGAAGATTCAGATTATTAATTGATATTAAATCCCTGATACAACATTTAAAAGTAGAACCTTTCAAGCAGTTTTCATAGGGTATTTTTAGTGATTATAAAATGCATGCGTGTGATTTTGGAAAATGCAAAAGCAAGTCTAAAGTATCAGAAATCAGCAAATATATCTACAACCCTAAGGTGACTTCTGTTGTCATATTCATATCACATTCTCTTAATCTTTCTTCTCATTGTGTGTAGTTTTAGGGCTTCCGTGATAGCTCAGTTGCTAAAGAATCCGCCTGCAATGTGGGAGGCCCCAGTTCAATTCCTGGGTGGGTAAGATCTGCTGGAGAAGGGTTAGGCGACCCACTCCAGTATTGTCGGGCTTCCCTTGTGGCTTAGCTGGTAAAGAATCTGCCTGCAGTGCGGGAGACCTGGGTACGATCCCTGGGTAGGGAAGATCCCCTGGAGAAGGGAAAGGCTATCCACTCCAGTATTATGGCCTAGAGAATTCCCTGAACTGTATAGTCCATAGGGTCGCAAAGAGTCAGACATGACTGAGCAACTTTCACTTTCATGTAGTTTTAACATAGTTAAGATCCTATTGGATTTTTATCCCAATGAAGGAAGAAGAAGAACCTAAAAATCCTTCTATCCTATGGTGTAGCTTTCTATTCTGCCCAGTCCAGTACATTTTATAAACTTTATGCCTGAGTGGTATTATTTCTATAGGTGGCTAACACTCATAACGCATTCTGATTGTAATTAACATCAGTTTTAGAAAGTACTACTTTTCCATTTTGTCATATGGCCCAAAATCACTTTTTATGAATTTGTCCCTTTACATTCCTTTCTTGTTGTTATTGAACTACACTGAATTACTGCCATAGAAAACAGTAAAACTTTACTAATTATTATTAATTGGAGAATTGTCAGCCTGAGTTAGAGAATCATTTATAAACTTTTCATTACAGACATTTTTAAATACACATTAATGTAAATAAAAGTGCACTGAAGCCCCATGTACCATTACTTAGTTTCTGCATTTATCAATTAATAACTAATCTGTTTTCATTTAAACTTCTACTTCGTCCTCCTCTCACGTTATTTTAAAATAGACCGAAGTATTATATTATTTCATTTATGAGTATTTCATTATAGGTATCTCTAAAAGGTTTTTTTTAAACCTACCTAGCTTAAGAGTACTATTGCACATTCTAAAAAATTTAACAATTAATTTCTTAATTATATCAAATACCCAATTGGTCTTTGTATTATCAACTACCCCACAAATACTGCTTATGTTTTCACACATTTGTCTTGTAGAGTGTCCCAGAGCCTGAATTTGACTAATGGTGTCATCATGGTGTTAACATGTCTCCCTGTATTCTTTGTAATTCGGTCATTGGCTCGAATGTGTATTTTTGATGCAGCTATGTGAGATGTAAATGCAGAAAGTGGTTAAAGCTATATTAAGAAATAAAATACTATGTAAAGAAAGTTGACTTAAATGATGAAAAAAGGATGGTAACAGGGTTCAGTATTCTCAGAATTCACAGTATTGGTCTATGATTTTCACTCTTTTCCTGAAAAGTTGCTAAACAGGGAAAACCTTAAAGACATTTTACAATAACAGCCTTTTCTTTTTGTCAGTATTTGTATTAGAATGTTAGAATGATGTTGTAGTGTTTATTTTATTCCTTATATATTTTTTAAGGAATAAAACGTTTTTTCTGTCTCATCATTATCCAACTGCATATTTTCTTTTCTAAAATATAGCTTAGTGAGATTCAAATAAAGTACTTTTTTATTTTGTAAAATTAGTGAGTTTTTTATTTTTAAAAAAATTATTTGAACAGTACAAAAACCCTATTTAGAATAAGTTTTAAAAGAATAAGAGCAATGAAATCAGCAGGGGTTTTTTTTATATCTGTGTTATTGTCAAAAACAAAGTGATTTTTATTCAAAAAGTAATTACATATAACTCACAATTTATAAAAGAGTTAATTTGACTTGTACTAAGCTTACTACTTGAAAAATAATTTTTTTTAAGTAAATTTACAGGACTGTTCATTCAAAGAATCTTTACAGTCATCTCCATCTCATTGTGCTGTGTTTTTGTATTTGTTTTATTTTTTCCCCATAGCTCATCAGTAGGTTACTTGCAACATCCAGGATCAGAACAAGTACAGTTTCCTCGAACTACTTCACCATGCAATTCCCAGCAGCTCCAAGGCCACCAGTGTGCAGGTATGAATAGATAATTGGGGCCGGCGGGTAGGTGGCAGGGATGGTTTGTCCATTTGAGAAATAGGTTCCTTGGACATTTCTAGGAAAAAGATTTTCAACTTGTTAGGTGCTGAGATATGCCCAGGGTATTCAGGGCACATGAGAAGTCAGATTTAACAGGCTCAGTCCACTTCTTCCTTTTCCTCTGCTACCAGTACCCCTGCTCTCTCTTTCTCCTCAGGCTCTCCTTCCTGCCTGCCTCATTATTACTGATATTCTCTAGGATCCTTTCTTTCATTACTCTTTGGGTTCTTCCTCGGAAATTCAGCCACTTCCCAAGCTTCAACCTTGGCTTTTCGCCACTGTCTCCCAAATTTGTTTCTGCCACGGCAAGACCACATAGCCAACTGCCTATTGGACATTTCCTAACCAGGAATATGTCAAAGGCACTTTAGATTTAATATTTCTCCCTTTTCATCCCTTTCTTCACCTTCCATATTGGGACCAATACAGATTTCAAAATCCTAACTCTCTTCTGTTCTCCTCTTTCACACTTAGGCTGTCACCATTTCCTCAAATCTGTTACCTTCTTTCCTTCTTCACTGCTTCTATTTTGCTTCTTTTATGTTGTCCCCATACCCAACCTTCCTCCTCCCCAACACATACACACATACATACATAGTTCAAGAATTATCGTCCTGAAACAGATGTCTCTTCATGTCATTCCTCTGAATTAAAAATTTGCATAGACTTTCCATTTCCACTCCCTGGCAATTAAGCCTCAGAACTCTATTTCTAGAATGCACTATGCTTTTTCATGCCAAAGATACTTTTGTACCTGTTCTTTCCTCCCCCTGGTGTGCCGGTCTAGCATCCAATTGCCAAATCCTGCGTATCTTTAAAATTTGATTCAGAAATCATGTCTTCTGCAAAGTCTTGCTCAGTCCTTAAAACTGAGTTTGTTGCTTTGTTTTCTCTGCTTCCTTTGTTTCTTAAACAATCCTTTATCATAAGACCATATTTTATTGTAATGATCTGTTGACATATGTAATCTCTCGAAGAAACAGAGAAACAATAGATAATTATCAAATATATGACTAATAATGGCTGCATCAATATCGGCTGCTGTGGCCAAGGAGAACCCTGAGATACTCCCAAGCAGTCAGCCTTCTGTGGTGTGCCTAGCCAGGTCAGGTTGGTGCTATTTCTGGGGAACTGGAAACTACCAATACGATTACTAAAGTGCAAACAGTGGTCCTGGAGGCAGGCCCCAGGGTACCTTACCTTACACTGAAATGGTGAGTGGCAGTTACATTCCTAATACTGGTAGTGCTGCAGTACTGATGCCACAACAGGAATAAATCAGCTATCAGTGGTTGTTCATGTGATTATTTCAGCTCTTTTGAAGTCAGCCAAAGTGGTTTTCCTAGCCATTTTCAAATGAGAAAATACAACAAAAGAGGGTAAATAGTTTTCTCTGAGTCATAGGACATTTCAGAGCACTGAAATTATGCTTTCGGAATCCCATATGCCAAACTTTTTCCTACCACATGAAACTGAGTCACTCAAAAGATGTCTTTTTTACCATATATCGAAATTTCTGTAGGGTACTTCTTTTCCCAGTTTTCCTTTATGTATTTAGAATAATGCTTATTTGAAAATAAATTTATTTTAAAAACTAAGCACTTTTATAGGTCATATCACAATTGTGGTATTCTAGAGAGGTCTTGTAGATAATTGGACGTTCCTGACCTATTATGTTTAGGATAAGTGAGATATTTAGGTCTAGGGAGTCAATTTCAATGTTTTTTTAAAACACACAACACTTGTATGAAGCATCAGAGCTTAAATCTGGCTTACATAAATAAAAATAAAATTTTGGTCAGAAATATAGAAGTATCGTCATTATCTTGGTGTTTAAAGAAACTAGCCATTTGCTCAAGTGTGCTAACTGCTCGGTCCTAATTCTGATTCTCAGTAGCGCCACCTCCACCTGGTGGCGGAATGGTGATGATGCAGCTCAGCGTACCAAACAATCCACAGTCTCGTGCCCATTCACCCCCACAGTGGAAGCAAAACAAATATTACTGTGATCACCAGAGAGGACAGAAGTGTGTGGAATTTAGTAGTGTTGACAATATTGTTCAGGTAAGATGCTTCTTTTGTCTATTATAATTTTAAAACTTTCAACACTTAGTCACATAAGATTGACCAACCTATAAGACTTGATGCTGAATTTAAAATCTTCTCAAACAGATTAGTAAAGAAGTTTGGACATTCTCTATAGCCAAATAATTTAAATACTGTTTCTGAATGTTTGCATAATTAAACATTTTTTAATTTAGAAATTAAGAAGATAAACTAGATCTGAATTTTATTAAAGAAAATGAATTAAGTTGCTATCTTGCTTTTGCCATATGAACTGTATTTTACTGTAACCAGAAGGTTGATGAGGGAAGACTCTTCATCATAGAAGAAATGCAATCAATAAATCTAAAAACACTGATAGAATTTCAAAAGCGATATTTTGGAATCCTATTAAAGTAATGAACAAGGAAACATCAAAAACATCAGGAAACGATTTATGAGAAGCTTTCAAATAGGTAGATTAGGCAGACAACACTTGAAGCAACTGATCGACTGTAGTGTCAATTAAAGTGGGTCCAGGTTCCATCTCTGATCAAGAAACTAAGGAATCCATAAGCCATCCCTGGACGGCCAAAGAAAATAGTACCTGAATCTAATCAAGCCTCTCTGAGTCTAGCTATTAATTTACAGAAAATACAGGAAGAAAATAAAAAACAGTTTATAGGTACCACAGATATTTTATTGGACAAATTGCCTATTTCTTTAACAAATAAATGGCATTTTGAATTGAAGGATGAATCTATTATAAATTTAAAGACTCAAGAGTTCTAACAATCAGATGCAATGTATGGGGATCTTCCTTGAATACCAGTCAAAAGACATTTGGGGGCAAAAAGTGAATAAATATATTCAAAGTGCTAAACTGTCAACCAAGAATTTTATATCTAGTAAAACTGTTCTTTAGAAGTGAGGGAGAAATTAAAATTTTCTAGATAAACAAAATTTGAGACCTGCTCTACCAGAAATTTTCAAAGGAGCCACTGCAAAGGGAAATGAAAGTATAATACTAAACAGTAATATGAAGCTATACTAGGGGAAAAAACTCTCAGTTAAGTACATGGGCAGTTTTAAAAGCTAGTAAAATTCTACCAGTATGGTGTATAGTATATATTTTCTAATGGAAAAATATCTGCAATACTATTTTAAAAGTACAAAAGTAAAATTCAAAAATAGGATGTATAGTCTGTTTCCATTTTTATGAAGCAGATACATGGATACATGTACATAGAAACAGTGTTACTAGTGTTTATCCTTGGGAATTGAAAATTATAAATTTTTCTGTACTGTTTTAATTTCTTAAATAACAAGTACCTATTATAATGTAATGTGTACATACTTGTAATCAGAAAGAATAAAAATTTCTGTCCAAAAGGAGCTCTTCAAAAACCCTGACTAAAATGTTGACCTGTTTTCTTGATATAATTGCAGCACAGTCCTCAACTCAGTAGTCCCATTATTTCACCAGCTCAGTCACCAGCACCAGCTCAGCTGTCTACCCTGAAAACTGTCCGTCCCTCTGGACCACCCCTTGCCATCATACCCCAGTTTTCTAGACCTTTTGTCTCTGGGCAAGGTAAGTGCAGAAAGCTAGTCACAGCCTCAGAGAATTTTAAGACATCCATTCACTCCCCATCAATTTGTAATTTACCTGGTACTGCTACCTTCCCTTTTCCAAAGGACTGCATTTTCACCTTCCTCAGGCATTTTCATTTGTTACCATTTTCTCTCCTAACCTAATGTTTCATCACAAATAATTAATTAATGCTACTTACCTGGCAGTACACTGGTTAAGACTCTACACTTCCACTGCAGGCATCACAGGTTTGATTCCTAGTTGAGGAAATAAGATCCCAAATGTCACAACTAAGCCCTGGCACAGCCAAGTAAATATATAAGTAAATATTTAAAAAATAATGTCTTAAAGAATCATTAAAAAGGAAAGTAGTATCTGAATTTTTAAGAACAAGTTATATGGTAATTTCAAAAAGGAAGACAAACAGATGTCCATTAAGCCCTTGAAAAGGTGCTCAACATCATTCATTAAGGAAGGGAGTATTAAAATCTCAATGAAATACCACTTCACTCCATCTTCATGCTTAAAATTGTGTCTCTGGTCTCAGTGCTAAACCTTCATGTTGTATCTGCCTTTCAGCTAGTGTTTAGGAAGGAGCAAGTATGTCGTGGGTGTGTTCTACCAGGGAGCTGCCCAAGCACCCCGACAGTGTTCATCAGAAAAGAGCTCCACACAGTAGCAAGAGGCTCACGCCTTGCTTGTCTCTGTTAGGAAACTATCAGGAGAAGCACTGTATGATTTTCTGAAGATGCTCTCTTAGCACCCACCCATAACCCTCCTCCAGACACTGAATGTGCTACATTTGGGGACTTACAGTTAAAATGAGACTACAACAAATGAAAACATTACAGACAAAACTTTTGCAGTCAGCATGTGTGAAGCGCTTTCCATGGGATGACTCTAGGCACTAAGGTGTGAAAGAAAATATATTTATAGTAATTAATAATGATTTGGGGGAGATAGAGAGCTTCATGTTTTTCCAAGGTTTCTTTTGTCCCCTGAATGTATGTTCTGTTCACTTTTAACCATCAGAGAAAATGTGGATTTTAGTATCTCAGACGGGTGGAATGAGTTCTTATAGTTCCTTTGGAGGATTTCACATAGAATGTTAAGGTTTACCAAGAAGTTTCTCTCCATGCTAAGTTGTCTGCCAGCTCTCCCACTTAACCTCCTTCATAACTGTTGTTATTAGTCCCTAGTGCTTGCAGAAGTTTACCCCAGTTCTTTGAAGGATATGTGGAGGCTTTTAATTTTTTTAAAAAAAGATATCAGTACCTCCACTTTTTTATTCTATTTGGTAGAATATGTTCCCTCTCTCATCCTGAGACAACTGAGAAAACTGTGAAGTACTTTGTACCCGAATAAAGGAAAATGTGAAAGTGATGTTTTATTAACTTTCAGGAGATGCCAGATACCCGTTACTTGGCCAGACCCTGCAGTACAACCCTCCTGCTGTTCTGCACGGACACATTCCAGCCCAACAGGTGTGAGAGCTGCTGTCTGACTTCCTGGGCTTTGTTGGCAGAGCATTGTACTTCTGCTGGTGAGAGTGGGGCGTCCTGGCCCTACCGAGAGCAGAGTGAGGGAGAAGGTGGTAGGAGCATCAGTTCCCAGCACAGTCCAGATATGAGGGGTGGGGGGCGGGCGGCAGGAGGCATTGGGTGCCGTTACTTAGAAAAGACTGTCAGCAAGTGATGGGCCAAAGTTCTACTGCCACTGAGGCAGAATTCAGAAGGCCTAGAGGTGGGGGTTTTTTTCTTCTAAAGTACAAACCCCAGACTCAGTGCAGTTAGTTGTTAAGTGGTCAAACACTGCAATTACATTTTGTAGCAGCATCAACTTATTTCTCATGTTTGTGGATTTTCAGGGTCAATCTGGCAACAGGCATGGCAACCGAGGAAGGAAACAAGCCAAAAAAGCTGCATCCACCGACCTGGGTGCAGGAGAAGCAGGTGTGTCCCCAAGAGGCATCCGGATGTGCTTCTATAAACTGTTGGCCTGAGAGTCTAAAACTGCCACGCCACAGAAGTGGGTTTTCCTTGTCTAGAATCCTACACAAAGTCTTAGACAGTTATGCTGTCTATAAGGCAGGCTTCTTGAATGTTCTTTTAATTCTGTCTCATTTCGGATTTGGGAGTACTGAAACAAAGGTGGGTTTAAGAGGAGGGCAGGCACCAAAGGGATTCGAAAGAGATGTGAGAGAGGAATAGGTAGAATGAAATGCATTGCCTCTGTGTTCTTTGAGAAAGGAAGTATTCTTTATACCCTTCAGGCAGTATAGTCTGAAGAACAAATACATTGCCTTTCTGTGGCAGAGGGCTTTCAAGTCTGTACCTTAACTTTCTATTCAATAGCCTTGGGTTTGTTAGGGCAAGTGCTATTTTAAAGATAACATACAGAATACTTCCCTTGTGGTCCAGTGGTTAAGGCTGCACTTCCAATGAAGGGGGCATGGGTTCCATCCCCCATCAGGGAACTAAGATCCCACGTGCCTCACGACACAGCCAAAAAATAAAAATTGAAGATATGTATAATTTGACAATGGGAATTTGAAGTTCAGGAAACTGTACCAGTATCACATACCTAGTTTGAAGAAGCCACTGCACAGGCTGCATTTTGTATGTGAGGCTGTGAGTGTGGCCGGTGGCAAGGGCCTCTCTGCACCCCTTGCTTGGGGGTAAGAAATATTTAGAAGATGGCCATACCAAGTATAACTGTGGATTTGAATGGTTTTAGAAAATTATGTTCATTTCTTGTGTCATTTGAGTCTGCAGTACATTCTGCCCACCTCTTGGTAACAGGGATTAATTCTTTACCTTTTCCATTCTAGTTGTTGGGAAGGTCTTGGAAATTACTGAACTACCAGATGGAATAACTCGCATGGAAGCCGAGAAGCTCTTTGGGGAACTCTTTAAAATTGGCGCCAAGATCCGGTGGCTCCGGGACCCTCAGTCCCAGCCCCAAATGCGTCGCCACCCGCTCTGCTGTGGCAGTGGCGACAGCACTGTCAACCCCGAACGCTCGAAACCCAGTGACTTGGCCTCCACGTACACCGTCCTAGCCACATTCCCCTCCATCTCCGCTGCGCAGAATGCATTGAAGAAACAAATTAACTCGGTTAACAAGTTTAAGCTGAGAACAAGCAAGAAGCACTATGACTTTCACATTTTGGAAAGGGCAAGTTCTCAGTAACAGCCACCTCAGACCCTTGGCCTTTTGTGATCCCCCCATCGTCACCCATCTTTAACTGGCTTGGTATCGGGAGCTTCTGTTAACATGATAGAGACTCCTAGGATGTGTGGTCATGGCGTTACAACTTCTGAAGACAGGCCAGTGATCCAGCAAAGAGGGGAAAAATGCACATTTCACCCCAAATGACTGTAGGAATCCACATCAGAATGATACAGAGTTAGCAGCTTTTTCTGAGGAAATGCTGTTCAAATGCCTCCTAACTTTTATAGTTATTTTGTTTTATATTTCTGAATTCTTGTATCAGATCCAAAGCTCGATTGTACAGCAAATTATTCTTCAAAATGAGTACCACCAGTTGCAACCTGTATTTCTTTTTTGCAGCCAGCAGCACAGTGTGACCTGACATAGAATTTGGGGGAATAAGAATGCAGGAGTGGAGTAGCCAAGTTAAAACTACATACTGTCTTTTGGGGGGCCCAGTAGGTGACGAAGGAGAGCTCACAAACAAAAGATTACTCTTCCCCTGTATCTCTAAACACAAACAGTTTCCAGAAAATAAAGAATTCCCTTATAGGGTCCTTTCCTTATTCACTTAGGTCATATGAACACTGTCAAGTAAATTATGTTCTTAACACCTCTTAATCAAACCACTTAGATTCAAAAGGGAATAGGAATCATTCTAGGCAGGAAAATACTTCCACTTTTTTTTTTTTTTTTTTTAAGTCTCCCTCCGATAACTAAATGCCACTTATTTGCTTTCCCTTCCTTGTGGATTTTTTCTTTTTTTTTTTTTTTTGGTCACCTGAGGAAATGCATTTGATGAGTGCTGGAAACTTCTTAAGTGGTTAAAAATGTGTTTTCATTGTTTGCAGCGGATCACTGGACATCAAAGATTCATTGCACTTATGAACAAGGAACCTTTTTTTCAATTTGCAAGGCTGTACAATGTGTGCTGATGCAAGCCTTTTTCAGTTCAAAAGAATAAATGTTTACAAATATATACCCACTTTGTCTTTTTGTAAATTAAAATCACCTTTTTAAATGAGAGTCAGTCCTGAAGACTTAACCTATCTTGAAGATTTCATTTTCAGACTTAGGGAAGATGAAAGACATGAAATCCCCCCACTTTACAAATATTCTACAAAGCATCAGTTTCTCTATGGGAGTGTTTCTTGTGGGTGTAACTCATGTCATTTGTCCTCTCATAAGTTAATACCAGTCAGTTGTAGACAGTTGTGAGTATGAATGAATATATAGTGAGACAGCTGAAAACAGAACATTATGATCGTTTAAAGAATTTGTGGTCTTAGCTGATGTTTTGAGCACCCAGTTGTCCAGTTTAGCTCAAGTTCTTTATAGAAAGCTTTCCCCACTTGTTGGCCCAGCAGAATCAAACTGCTAGGAAACCCAAAATGGGGGCTAGGGGAAGGGGATTCTGCCATCTGCAGCTTGCCTGGAGCCTGGCTGGCTTCCAGCCCAGACTGCGGGTTTACTTTTTGCAGCTCAAGAGCAATAGGTGTTACCAGGCTCTGGTGCAGATGTTCTCTCCCTCTAGAGCATCTGCAAAGCCCTACTTTGTCCCAGGGGATCCCAACCCACCCCCGCCCGTCGCCCCCTGCACACACAAGCTGGTGTGTTGCGATTATGGATATTGTGCTCCTGAAAGCAGGTGCGAGCTGCCTCCCAAATGAGTCAGATTAAGGAGCCAGACACAGAGAAAGAAGTAGGAAGGAGCACTGTGAAAATCACTCCCAAGGACTGTGGAATTTTTAAATGTTTGACTGTAGAATGTCACAGATGGAGAGGATACATAATTAGGGCCAGTACTGCAGCAGGAATTACTTAATCATGGGGGTGGAGACAAAACTACAATCCTACGATTTATTTCAGTTCTCTGAATATTCTCTTTTGCTGTAGAAATCCTGGTAAAGTGAGGGGTTATTTTAATTGAGATACAATTGACATGTATTCATTTCAGACATACGACATAACAATCTGATATATATATTGCAAGATGTTAATCACAATAAGTCTAGCTAACATTCATCACATGGTTATAATTTTTTTTCTTGTGATGAGAACTTCTAAGATCTGTTTAGCAACTTTTAAATACACAAAACAGTATTAAAGACTGAGGTCACCATGCTGTACATTAAATCTAAAGTTTTGCTCTAGACATTTGATTTACCCTGTAGGAGTTGAAGACTGCCCAGAGGAAGGCAGAGCTGAAGCTGTTGTGAAGTCAGCTCTGAACCTTCACCACCACCATCTCCCCACCCCTGTCCCCAGACAATCACGGGTCCCTGAAACCAAGGAGCCTGCCGTTAAAAACAACTGTAATGATTAGCTTTAAAATTGGCCTTTAAACTTTAATGTGAACATATTTTAAGTGACCTGTTGATGAGAGTCAACTAAATGAACACCATTTCTAATATAAGAGCAAATAGCAAAAAAAAAAAGCAAATAGCACATAGTTTTCATAATCGTTCTCAATTGTGTTCAAAGGTACTGAATTCTTTTCACAAGCTTAATACTTGCTTCTTTAGAATTTTTTAAATATACTTAGATGTATTAAATCCTCATGTGCTTTTAAAAAAATATATATCCAAATTGCCACCCCCTACATACACATTACAAAAATACACATGCATTCCCTCGACTATATTCTCCTGTTCTTTTTGATCTAGAATCTAACTTCATCTGTAGAAAAATGCTGGGAGGAGGAAGCATCAAAGGAGGCATTTAAAGATGTGATTTGGTCCAGACTTTAAACCTTCCTAAGGACAGCTTCCGTGCACCACAGTCCTGGCTGTGGATTCTCCCAGAGCACTGACCTTATTTAGGGGCAGACAATACTTTTACCAATAAAATGAGTTATTCTTACCTGTATCAATATTAGCAGCTCCAGCAGCCCCTTTGGGAATGATGGAGGGCATCTGATAACTTTGTGGGCACTTCTACCTTATGTATTAGGAAGCTGAGAGTAAAGGCTTACAGGTTTTAAGCCCTTGGTCCACAAAGAATGTGAATAGATGTGCTTGTGAATCGAGTACAAAGTGTGTTTGCCAACAGTAATTTAAAAGAATTAGCTTGTCACCTAAACTAACAAAGTAGGTATCTGAACTCTCCCACACACTAAGAAATTGGTTTTTCTGATCCCACCAGGGAAGGACCTATGACCTGTGAATAGTGCAAAAACCTACAGGTCTCAGTAGAGCCCACAGTGCCAGAATAGCTTGGGAAGAGGCAATCCTCAGCTACCGCGGGAAGCAAAGAGTTGCGTGCTCCGTGTGTCATCAACAACTGAAAAAATGTGAATGTTAAGTCCAGCAGAGGGCAGCCAAGGGCCTGTGTGAAGGTGGCCAGGGCCCCGCTGACCCAGTCTCCTGCCTGCACAGCATGTAATGAGACCTGGTATGTATTGTCAGACACAACTGAGTGATTAAACAACAGTATATTGTGTGTTGTCTTCAGAGATGGAGAGTACTAATTTCAGCCTCTTCTAGAGACCAGTGTCCACGTATGATGGTGGCAGGATTCAAAACTGGTCCTGTGTTGCTTGGAAATCGTCAAGCCTTTATGAAGTGAAGTTGTTCAGTCGTGTCCGACTCTTTGTGACCCCATGGACTGTAGCCTACCAGGCTTCTCCGTCCATGGGATTTTCTAGGCAAGAGTACTGGAGTGGGTTGCCATTTCCTTTTCTAGGGGATCTTCCTGACCCAGGGATTGAACCTAGGTCTCCCGCATTGTAGGCAGACACTTTACCCTCTGAGCCACCAGGAAAGCCCAAGCCTTTATGAGCTGATGCTGAAAAAAAAAAAAAAAAAAACAGACTCACATCCATTCAGCTGGTAGCCCTCACCAGCCCAAGAAACAGATAGGATACAGGTGCTATTTATTCCCCCATGGCCACATGTGCTCAGGTTGTGTTTTGAATATTTGTTCTTCACTTTTCCCCTTTCATGTCTCCACTCTGGATTTTATTTCACCAACGTAAGAATATTGGAGGAGTGGAAGGAAGAGACTGTAGGAACTTCTAATCAGAAAACTGAAGATGGTTCTTTGAAGGGGGAGAGAGAATCATTGAAATAGACAAATCATTAGCTACATTACCTCCCCCACCCCCCAAAAAAGCACATTTTCAATTCTTTCTTGCTGCTTAACAGACCACCCACATTTAGTGGTTTACAGCACTAATTCTGTGGGTTAGGAATTTGGGCAAGGCTTAAAGAGGACAGCTTGGCTCTTCTCCACCTGATATCAGCTGCACTCAGCTGAGCTGGGCTGGAAGTTCCAAACTGAACTCATATGACTGTTGTTCAGTTGCTAAGTTGTGTCCGACTCTTGGTGAACCCATAGACTGCAGCACGCCAGGCTTATCCTGTCCTTCACCATCTCCCCGAGTTTGCTCAAACTCATGTCCATTGAGTCAGTAATGCCATCCAACCATCCTGTCCTCTGTCATCCCCTTCATCTCCTACCTTCAATCTTTCCCAGGGTCAGGGTCTTTTCCAAAGCGTCTCCGCATCTGGTGGCCAAGGTACTAGAGCTTCAGCATCAGACTTTCCAATGAATATTCAGGATTGATTTCCTTTAGGATTGACTGGTTTGATCTCCTTGCAGTCCAAAGGACTCTCAAGAGTCTTCTCTAGCAACACAATTAGAAAGTATTAGATGCATTTTTGATACTAGAGAAGCTATTTTTGATCTAAGCCTGGTCTCAGTGCTTGCTATTGAACAGGTCTCAGTAATAATGACCTTAAGGGAACAATAGAACAAGCTTGTTATCAGGCAAGGAAAGTAACAATAGCAAAGTTAATAAATCAGTTGTAAAGACTCACAGTTCTGTTTCAATGGTAAAGATTAGCTCGAAGCACTTTGTTGAACTGTTTTAGAGAATTTCAAACCCTCTCCAACATTCAGCCACCAGAACAACTAGAACCTAAAAGACGATGATGTTGACCTTTTCTAACCCTCATGACTTTGGTCAACTAAAGCTTGGACTCAGTAAACTCTGCTCAAGGTCTAAGCTGAATTCTTTGTTCAAGCCCTTTAATGAATATGCATGTAGCCTTAGCTTAAATCTTCCCCAATGTGCTGTTTAGGGAGACACTGCTTTGGGAAAGATCCCTGGTGTTTTCCTTACTTGCTACAAGTAATAAATCCTTCCCTCTCCTGATCTTTGGCTTGGTTGTGTCTTTTGGCTGGACACCCACCAAGATGGAAACCCATTTCCGGGGTAACAATATTGAAGTCCCAGATGTCATTTCTATTGCATTCTGTTGGCTAAAAAGAAAAACTCATAGGGTTCACTCACAGCAGAGGCAATAACCCTACCTCTTGATGAGAAAAGCAGCAAAAAGCCATGTAGGATGGAAGAGAATGGTTACAGTCATCTTTGGAGATAATTTACCACAAGCACAGATACCCAATAAAAGTCCCCACGGACTCTGCCTCCAAATCACATTCTGAAGTTTCTCTCAGGATACTAGGATTCGTCTTCATCACTACCGCCCTGGACCAAGCTGTCATCTTCCTATAATGAATAGAAATGGCCTTCCTAAGACTCTTGAGAGTCCCTTAGACAGCAAAGAGATCAAATCAGTCAATCCTAAAGGAAATCAACCCTGAATACTCATTGAAAGGACTGATGCTGAAGTTGAAGTTCCAATACTTTGGCCACCTGATACAAAGAGCTGACTCATTGGAAATGACCCTCATACTGGGAAAGATTGAGGGCAGGAGGAGAAGGGGACCACAGAGGATGAGATGGATAGTCGGGATGGATGGCATCACTGACTCCATAGACATAAGTATGAGCAAACTCAAGGAGACAGTGAAGGACAAGGAAGCCTGGTGTGCTGCAGTCCATGGGAGTCACAAAGAGTCAGACATGACTTAGTGACTGAACAACAAACTGGTCTTCCAGCCTCCGCTCTTGTTCCCACATCTTTATAGAGCCAGAATGATGTAAAAGGTAATCAGCTTATGTCATTTCCTCCTGCCCCAAATCCCTCAATAACTTCCTCAATCCTGGTTTACAAAACTCAGTCTAGCATACATCTCTGATCTGTTCTTCCCCTCTACCTGGAAGGTTTTACTCCTGACCAACTCCTTTATCTTTCATAGAAATGACATTTCATGGAGAAGGAAATGGCAACCCACTCCAGTAATCTTGCCTGGGAAATCCCATGGACAGAGGAGCCTGGTGGGCAAAGAGTCAGACACGACTGAGGGAGGGGCAGGCGCTCACTAGAGGCCCCAGAGCTTTTGATGGCAGAGCCAGCACTGTGGCTGAGGATTCCCGGCTCCCAGGCCTCTCTCACCAGATAGGAGCGTGGAAAACTAGTCTAAAATACACCTGAGGGCTTTCCTGGCGGCTCAGTGGTAAAGAATCGCCCCCCTGCCAAAGCAGGGGACGCGAGTTCCACCCCTGGTCTGGGAAGACCACACGTGGCAGAGTAGCTGAGCCCATGCATCACAGCCACTGGGCCGGGGCTCTCGAGCCTGGGAGCTGCAGAACTGAGGTCTGTGGGCACCAGAGCCCATGCTCCGCAACAAGAGGAGCCACAGCTAGAGAAAAGCCCACGCAGCATGAAGACGATGCACAACCATAAATAAAATCATTAAAAAACAAACAAAAAAAAGAAATGTCATTTCAGCAGAGAAGTCTTTATGAGCCACCCAGTTTCATGTCGCCACCCAAACACAATCACTTTATCTCAATTTTATGCCTATCATCCCTATCAGATCTTTTGTTTTGTTTCTACAACTAGAATATGAATTCCATGAGATCAAAGACCTTACCTTACTTATACCTTTATTTCCAAGCACCCATTAATTGTCAACAAATATTTTTCAACTGTTTAAAAGGCTCAGGAGAACCCTGGCTATTTCTCTGGTCTGGAGATCTCCCACTGAATGATGTCAGGGGATGGGAAGGAGCTGGAGGATAAGCATAATTCACATCTCTGGTTGTCCTGGCACTGAATTCCTTAATGGCTGAGGTAAGGTAGGGGCTAGTTTCCAAAAGCCAACAAAATACTCATATTTTGGCTCCTGCAATGTCACATCAATACAAATGTCCTTGAGTTACTCCTCCTTGGTTGCTGTCTACATTATTCCAACATTTCACTTTTGTGGTCATCTGTCAAATTTAAACCTTTTAAATACCCTTCCTGTATTTGGGGAAATCTCACATATACAAATCTTTCTACCCCAAAATAACAGCTAGGATGACTCAATTCTCAGCTTTTCTTTTGCTCAGAAAAGCTACACCCCAACATGGCTGTGTTCTGAACATGGGATCTGGGGCTCCACCAGCCACATTCACATCCAGAAAAATCTAATCAGGAAGAGAACAGGGGAGGAGGCAGGCTGTACATAGAATTCCTCATTGTAGTTGGATTGTTTCTGTGTGCAATCCCAGGAGATTTCAAAGCTGCTCAGTCTTAGCCTCCTGAGGGTTTGTAAGCAGATACTCTTGAATTAATTACTTTTCTGTTTAAACTGGCTATTGTGGATTCTGCAGTCTGCACCACTGTTATCTTCTACCTACCAGGACATAGCGTTTGGGATTTCTGTTTCCTTGAATCCTAGGCATGCTTCACCCATAAAGACTTATGTGGTTACTCAAGTCCACTGAGATAAAAATGACATCTGATGCTTATTGAACACTTGTATGTAGACACTGTTCTGTTTATAGCACTTAAATTTATAAAAAAAAAAAAAAACAAAAAAAACCCAACTCAAGGTAGTTGAAGTAACCAAGGGAATTTATTGGCTCAGGTATGGCTGGATCCAGGGACTCTGCAATATCATCAGCATAGACTGTCTTCATCCACTGGCTCGTCTATCCTGCAATATAACAAGTGTGACTTATTATCAAGTATTGTTGGTTATCTTCTCATGTAAACATTTGATCCCAATTCCTGGAGCTGTGCTATCCAGAATGGTAACTGCACACCACATGTAGATAGTAAATTTAATTAAATTATTGAATAAATTAACTAAAATTAAATAAAATAGAAATTCAGTTCCTCAGTTGCACTAGCCACATTTCAAATGTTCAATGGTCACATGACTTTTCACTCTCCAAAATCTTTTATCACCTCCCAGGTCTTGAATGCTCTGATCCTTGCCTGTCTACATCTCTAGACTTACCTGGCACTGGCCCTCTCCTTTGCCAGGTTCTATTCACACTGGACTTCCCTAAATTCCTCAAACATACTATATTCTCTTGTCTCTGCGTTCTGTAAAGTGGTGATCTTCTGCTAGATACTGGGATACTCCCCATTTGTGGTTAGTTTTTCAGCAAACTGTGGCAGGAGGTGTATGTCTCTTTTTTGCTGGCATGTGCCAGACTAGGTTTTCCAGCCCCCTGCACCAAGATGCACCATGATTCTGAATTTTGACCAATGAAATTTAAGTAGAAATGATGCATGCCTTTCTGTGCTGGACCTCTTCAGTTCAGTCATTCAGTCATGTCTGACTCTTTGCAACCCCATGGACTGCACACGCCAGGCTTCCGTGTCCATCACCAACTCCCGGAGCTTGCTCAAACTTATGTCCATCGCATCGGTGATGCCATCCAACCATCTCATCCTCTGTCATCCCGTTTTCCCCCTGTCTTCAATCTTTCCCAGCATCAGGGTCTTTTCCAAGAAGTCAGTTCTTCGCATCAGGTGACCAAAGTATTGGAGTTTCAACTTAATGAATATTCAGGACTGATTTCCTTTAGGATGGACTGGTTGGATCTCAGTCCAAGGGACTCTCAAGAGTCTTTTCCAACACCACAGTTCAAAAGCATCAATTCTTTGGTACTCAGCTTTCCTTATGGTCCAACTCTCATATCCATACATGACTACTGGAAAAACCATAGCTTTAACTAGATGGACCTTTGTTAGCAAAGTAATGTCTTTGCTATTTAATATGCTGTGGAGAAGGCAATGCCAACCCACTCCAGTACTCTTGCCTGGAGAATTCCATGGACAGAGAAGCCTGGTAGGCTGCAGTCTATGGGGTCGCTAAGAGTCGGACACGACTGAGCGACTTCACCTTCCCTTTTCACTTTCATGCATTGGAGAAGAAAATGGCAACCCACTCCAGTGTTCTTGCCTGGAGAATCCCAGGGACAGGTGAGACTGGTGGGCTGCCGTCCATAGGGTCGCACAGAGTTGGACACAACTGAAGCGACTTAGCAGCAGCAGCAGCTAGGTTGTCTAATACCTTCTATATGTATATATATATTAGACATATATATATATATTCTAATATATATGTTGTCTAATACCATCTAAGAGATTCTTCCTGCTCTGGCTAATCAGAGTGGGGGCTAGAAACCATCAATTATCAGTATCACCAGAAAGCTTGATACAAATGCAGAACCTTAGGACTTCCCCAGAGGTCCAGTGGCTAGGACTCCACGCTCCCAATGCAGGGGACCTGGGTTCCATCCCTGGTCTGGGAAGTATATGCTGCATATGGCAACCAAGGATCCTGTGTGCCCCAGTTGAGATGGGGCACAGCCTAAATAAATATGTAGTATTTTTAAAAACAAAATTTAAAAAAATGCAGAATCTTATATCTAATCCCAGGCCAACTTGAATCAGAAACTACATTGGTTTGCTTTTCATAAAATTTCATTTACTTATTTACTTATTTGTTTTTGTCTGTGCTGGGTCTTCATTGCTGCATGGGGCTTTTCTCTAGTCACCGTGAGTGAGGGCTACTCTCCAGTGGTAATACATGGGTTTCTCATTATGGCGGCTTCGCTTGTTGCAGAGCCTGGGCTATAGGGCATGTGGTCTTCTTGCAGCATGTTGGCTCAGTAGTTGCAGTTCCCAGGATCAGAGCACAGGCTCAGTTGTTATGGCATGCAGATTTAGTTTCTCTGTGGCATGTAGAATTCTAACCAGGGATTGAAACTGTGACTCCTCCTACATTGGCAGGCAGATTCTTTACCACTGAGTCACCTGGGAAGCCTCAGAATCTACATTTTTAACCTGATTTCCAGGTGATCCGTAACCTTTAAAATTTGCATGTTGGCTGCATATAGAGGGTATCATAAAGACCTCTGAGATGCCAGGGAAAGGGAGAGCCACTGATGGGAGAATTCAGGAGTTCCTGAAAGAGTGCATGGAGCAAAGCCCTGTACACAACCACCCACTTCTACCTCTAACATTCGTCATGAAGTCAATGAGAAATAACACTGAAATAACTGAAACCTGTAAGTTATACAAGTTATCCATAAATAACCTGTGGATTGTTTTTGTCCCACATGTAATTTCCCTTCTGCCTGGAACATTTATTCTTCCCACCCTACCCTCCACCTTCTGTTCACTTGTACTCACAGTTCACATCCCACCTCAAATATTTCTTCCTTCAGATAGCCTGCTCTTCCTCCAGAGGTCCTTAATTCTGTCCTCCAGACAGTCACTTCTGCCAGTAATAGCTTTAATAATATCCTATGCTTCCTCTTCAAAGCATTAATCACAATAGTAATTGTGTAATTGGCCAATTAGTTCCTTAATGTTTTCTATCCATCAATATGTAATCTTCAGGGCAGGAAAAACATCTATGGCTTTGTTACTAATACATCCCCGGCCCCCACCAGTGCCTTTCTCAGTAAATATTTGTCTTATGATTAAATGAAGAAATGAGCCGAGGAGTCAAAAGCCTTGAATCCTGAAAGGCATGTATATGTATTTTTCTCAAGCATGTTTTTGGCAGGCAGGCAGAAATAATAGCTAACATTTGTAAAGCAGTTAATTACTATGTGCCAACTACTTGCTAAGCACTTATAAGGGTTCTTATTTAATCATCACAATAGCCCTAAATGGTAAGTTCTATTATTACCTCAGTTTACAGTGAGGTAACTGAAATGTCAGAGGTGAGGAAATTTGCCCAAGGTCACAGAGCTAGTGAGTATTAGCTGTATACCTCAATCAGACAGCTGACTCTGGAGTTCATGGGATTAACCACTTAAATTACTGCCTTAAGCCTTGTGAATGTAATGACTGCCATTAAAAATTTTTTTTTTTTACTGAACTATAAATGATTTAAAATGTTGTGTTAATTTCTGCCGTACAGCAAAATGATTCAGTTATACATATCAGTTCAGTTCAGTCGCTCAGTCGTGTCTGACTCTTTGTGACCCCATGAATCGCAACACGCCAGGCCTCCCTGTCCATCACCAACTCCCGGAGTTCACTCAGACTCACGTCCATCGAGTCAGTGATGCCATCCAGCCATCTCATCCTCTGTCGTCCCCTTCTCCTCTTGCCCCCAATCCCTCCCAGCATCAGAGTCTTTTCCAATGAGTCAACTCTTCACATGAGGTTGCCAAAGTACTGGAGTTTCAGCTTCAGCATCATTCCCTCCGAAGAAATCCCAGGGCTGATCTCCTTCAGAATAGACTGGTTGGATCTCCTTGCAGTCCAAGGGACTCTCACGAGTCTTCTCCAACACCACAGTTCAAAAGCATCAATTCTTCGGCGCTCAGCTTTCTTCACAGTCCAATTCTCACATCCATACATGGCCACTGGAAAAACCATAGCCTTGACTAGACGGACCTTTGTTGGCAAAGTAATGTCTCTGCTTTTCAATATGCTGTCTAGGATGGTCATAACTTTTCTTCCAAGGAGTAAGCATCTTTTAATTTCATGGCTGCAGTCACTATCTGCAGTGATTTTGGAGCCCCAAAAAATAAAGTCTGACACTGTTTCCACTGTAACCCCATCTATTTCCCATGAAGTGATGGGACCAGATGCCATGATCTTAGTTTTCTGAATGTTGAGCTTTAAGCCAACTTTTTCATTCTCCACTTTCACTTTCATCAAGAGGCTTTTTAGTTCCTCTTCACTTTCTGCCATAAGGGTGGTGTCATCTGCATATCTGAGATTATTGATATCTCTCCCGGCAATCTTGATTCCAGCTGAGGCTTCATCCAGCCCAGCATTTCTCATGATATACTCTGCATATAAGTTGTTAAATAAGCAGTGTGACAATATACATCCTTGACATACTCCTTTCCCAATTTTGAACAGTCTATTTTTCTATGTCCGGTTCTAACTGTTGCTTCTTGACCTGCATACAAGTTTTTCAGGAGGAACGTAAGGTGGTCTGGTATTCCCATCTCTTTAAGAATTTTCCACAGTTTGTTGTGATCCACACAAAGGTTTTAGCGTGATCAATGAAGCCAAACTACATGTTTTTCTGGAATTCTCTTGCTTTTTCTTGGATCCAGTGGATGTTGCAAATTTTATTTCTGGTCTGTAGATGAATGATTATGCTTTCCATAAGCATTTTACTTTTTTACACTTCCCCTTTTCACTCATGAAAAAGCAAGGACAGAGGCTGTTTTTTACCTTTATATGGTTTTTTTTTCCAGTTTTGTTTTAATATAAATAGCTTTGCAACATGAAGTCATACAGCCTCCCCTAGTGGTAAACAAGTGAACATTTCTATGGAACAAATATCCTTTTTTTTTTAAAGCATGGTGTGGGATTTTATAGTTCAAGCTTCAGTAAGAAATACACTTTGGTGTTTTTTTCCCCAAGCAATCATAAAGGACTGGCACCTTTATACTTTCTTATGAATATCCAAATATACTTGAGTGGCCAGAGTTAAGAATTCAGTTTGTGATGGGTTTTTATCTGTGCAATTTGAAATAAAAAACCTTGTAGTGGGGAACTTTTGGCCTCATGACACTAATAACTCATTTAATCTGCAAAGAACATAAGGCATTGTGAGGGATAGAAAATTAAGTTGAGTTGCTCCTTTGCATCTTTTGGAGGAAAAAAACACATAAACCCAGTAATTTAAATATATATGAAATAAAATGTTCACAAGATAAAATGGCCATGAGAAACTACACTCTTCTTCCAGCTGTGCCACCTTCTCTGACCAATTGTCTTTCAGTTTCTTAACTGGAAGCTGGTCTGAGCAGGTTGGTGAAACAGCAGCCAAGGTGGTTTGTTCATGCATGCCTGCACACATTTTGATGCCAACTCAATGTGTATAGTCGGCAAACTCAGGTATCTGTATGCCAGCGAGGAAGTAAATGAGTGGGAGGGGCTGTGGCAAACTAAAATGCACATGACTTTTATAAAACTTTGTGCAAGCACAATAATATTGGGACACCAGTATAGTCCATGAGCTCTAGCACAAGTGCAGGACTGAAGCATTCCAGGATCCCACGCTATCAAGACATGAAGAAAGTCAGTGGTCCTGTGCTGGGTAAAGGGCTGTGGGAACTGTTGGCAAATCTGAAGCAGCAGGTAGTCATACATCACAGAGGAGAGCCGACAGATTCAAGAGGTGGAAGGTGAGAGGATTTACGGTCAGCCAACTGGGAAGGGTCCCCATCTCGGCCCAGAATCACTGTGAACCACCTCTATATCTTTGATGGCTTGAAGATGGACTTTGAGAATTCACACTGGAGTCAAGTGTTTGGTCAAGCTGTCATTGGGGGGAGGTTCTTTCAATGGTCGGAGACCCACCAACTGAAACCTAGCCTTCCTCCTCACTGTCTCTGGGCACGGGAACGGGCCTGGTATCTACGATCCCTCAGAGAGGAGCTCATTGCAATAAAACCCACTCTTTTTGCACCAAATAAGCCCATAAATCCTTGGAGTCAAGAATGATGTGGGGTGTTGGGAAGGAGAACAAGATATAACTCATTTCATAGTTTGCCTGCTGTACACCAATAAACTTCTGTTTTATGGGTCTGATTGTAAAACTGAGTTGCAGCTTTTCATCAGCAATTCAGGTTCATTTGAAAAATAGGGCTGTTGCCATTTCCTCCAAAAGACCATCCCTGTTCTTCCCTTCCTCTCGATAATACCCTAGACATTGTTCTTTCATTTTACCCAAATCAACACATTATATGTTTATTTATGTTTCTTCCAGTGGCTAGACTTTAAGCTTTTTGAGAACAAAAATAGTATCTGTCATCAGTCAACAAATAGTTCTATTCCAAGCACCAGGCTTCCAGTCTGTCCCATGTGGGCGCTCAAATACGTGTTGACTGAGAGAAAGAGAATTCCATGCAAGAGGAATCAATGAATAAAAACAGAGATTGCCAGGAACATGGCCTGGACGGTGGATACAATGCTCTGGTTGGCCCAGGGAACTCAGGTGGGGAAATGGAAGAATGAAGGTTGAAAAAGAAGGTTGGAGCCAAATCGTAGAGGATTTTGAACATAGAGCTACAGAATTTGTACTTTATTTTTAGAGGTATTACAGAGCCAGTAAAGTTGCTTTCCATTTTTGTTTTGTCGTGCTGTACAGCTTGTGGGATCCTAGTTCCCTGACCTGGGGATCAAACTGGTGCCTCCTGCAGTGGAAGCATGACGTCCTAACTAACTACTGGACCTCCAGAGAATTCCTGAGCCTGTAAAGATTTTTAAGCTGAACAAAAATGCTAAAAATAATTTTGGGGAAAGTTGGCTATGACATCACTGTGTAGGATGGACTGAAGAGAAGTCAGAAAGAGCAGTGAAGAAAGTTGTATGAATCTTTCAAGCAACTGGGGTTCTGTCTTGTCGGGGTTCACAGACTGAGAGAAAATCTGCTTCCAGGAAGTTTATTAGGGAGTAAATTACATCTGTAATAACGTTGGTAGAATGCAGAGGTAACTGAGGCTTAGGATGATCCCAGGGGATATTACAAGCAACAATATCCAACTTACAGAGTAGCCTAATCTAGGAGGACAGTTATTCTCTCACAAGATAAGACTTGAGTCATCATAGATGTGAGTGCTTTCCATATTCCACTCTATCAATCTCAGAGTGTCAGCAACATCATTCCTCTGGCTATAGCAGACTGGGCATTGTTCGCACACAACCATATCTAGCAAAGAAGGGTTGTACTTTCTTCCGTGTGGCTCTTTTTTTAAGGAAAATTTCTCCTAGAACTACCCCCTGCCCATGCCCCTGCTACTTTCCATGAGGTCCTAACTAGCTCCAAGCGGAGGCTGAAAAAACAAGTATCTAGCAGGTCCCCTCTCAATGGGGAAACTCTGCCAGCAAAGAACAATGGGGAGCGTGGTAGAAGCATGGTTGTTGGGTGAGCTATCAGTAGAATTTGCCATATATTTCATATTCCCTCCCATCTTTCTGGGCTTCCCTGGTGGCTCAGACAATAAAGAGCCTGCCTGCAATGCAGGACACCTGGGTTCATTCCCTGGATCAGGAAGATCCCCTGATCTTCCTGAATGGAGAAGGGAATGGAAACCCACTCCAGTATTCTTGCCTGGAGAATTCCAAGGACAAAGGAGCCTGATAGGGCTACAGTCTGTGGAGTCACAAAGAGTCAGATACAACTAAGCGACTAACACTTTCACTTTCATTTCCCCATCTTCCTAGGGTCCTCCCTCTTTACTGTGTATTCAGTCTTTCCAAGACTAGCTCCTTTCCATTAATAATTGTGTACAGGTCTCTCCAATCTTTAACAACAACAAAAAAAAACTGTCTTTTTCGGTCCACATCTCTGTCCAGATAATTGTCCTTTCTTCTTCCTTCTCTTCACATGTACTGACACCCCCCTTCTCTAGCTCCCTTCACTCTTCAACCCACTGCCATCTGGCTTCCACACAGAAGAACCCATCGAAACACCTCTCTCTAAGCTGATAATCACTTCCACATTGCTAAAAGCAGTGGATATTTGAAAGTCTTATTTAACTGGATACAACAGCAGCCTTTAATACAATGGCGTCTCACTCCCTTCTCAAAACTCACTCTACCCTGGGCTTCTCTGGTATCACAAGCTCTCATATTCCCCCACCCCACCCCCACACACACCCCTGCCTCTCCTGAGTCTCGGTTACTGGTTTATACTTTCCTACACAACCCTCAATCTGTTTTTTGTTTGTTTGGGTTTCTTTTTTCCTTGCTGCAACGAGCGGCTTGTGGGATTTTACTTCCCTGACCAGGGATTGAGCCCAGGGCCTTTGGTAGTGAGTGTATGGAGTGCTAACCACTGGACTGCCAGGGAATTCCCAAGACCTCAGTCATAACTCTTGTCTTTCCTCATTTTATGCAGTCTGTGAGGATCTCCTGCAGAGCCTCAATTATCCCCTGTGCCTGCTTAACACCCCGACTTGCTATCTCTCCAGCACTCCCAGTACATGCCTAATATTGAACTCACATCTTCATGCCCACCTCCCCACCTACCTGCTCTTCCTTCAGTGGTCCCTATCAATCACAACCTTCTATATGATTTCTCAAGACAGAAACCCAAGATCTCTTGACTCCTCCTTCCTCAAATTCCATAGCTAAAACCTATTGAGTCTACCTCCAAAAACCTCGAAGGTATCCACTTCTCCATCTTCCTTATACATGGACAGTGGGTTCTTAACCAGTTTCTTCACATTCACCCATTCCACTTCCACTGCAATCCACATGAACTGCAGCATACCTGCAGATTGAAAACACAAATCTTTTATCTAACTCCTCTGTTTAAAATTCTTCAACAGTTTTCTACAATTCTTAGGAAAATGTCTGCAATCCTTAACATGATGCCCAAGGCCCTGGATGAGTTATCCTTTCTATCTGTCAGCCTCGTTCACACTATACATCTCTTTGTATGTTCTAGTCACGCTGAACATTTTTCAGGGCTTCAAGGGTACTATTCTTATTTGCTTCAGAGCTTTCACACTGCTGTTTCCTCTCTCTGGAATAGTCTTCTCCTTCACAGAGCTAGACTTCTCCTCAAATGTCATCTCCTCAGGAAGGCCTTTTCTAACCCTGCTATCCATGTTTGGGCTTCCCTTGTGGCTCAGCTAGTAAAGAATCTGCCTGCAATGCAGGAGACCTGGGTTCAATTCCTAGGTTGAGAAGATCCCCTGGAGAATGGAAAGGCTACCCACTCCCGTATTCTGGCCTGGAGAATTCCATGGACTATACAGCCCATGGGGCCGCAAAGAGTCGGACACAACTGAGCAACTTTCACATCCATGTTGAGTCACATCGTTACATTTCTGAAGCACTCAGAATTCCCTCTTGTGGTATTTATCATAGTTACTTACTCAATGCCTATCTTCCTTTTCCAGCTGTGCAGTCACAAAGGCAGGGGCTTTGTCTGACTGTCTCACCTCCTTATCACTGCCAGGTATAATGCTTAGTTCATAGCAGATGTGCAATAAATATTTGATGAGTGAGAGGCTGTGAACGATTCTTCTAATATTTAATCCTAACATTCAGTTCTGTTCAGCTCAGTTCAGTCGCTCAGTCATGTCCGACTCTTCGTGACCCCATGAATCGCAGCACGCCAGGCCTCCCTGTCCATCACCAACTCCCGGAGTTCACTCAGACTCACGTCCATCGAGTCAGTGATGCCATCCAGCCATCTCATCCTCTGTCGTCCCCTTCTCCTCCTGCCCCCAATCCCTCCCAGCATCTGAGTCTTTTCCAATGAGTCACATTAGAAATAATTAAAGATATTATTCTACTGAAAGGGTATATATGTTGATCAAATTTTAAGGAAACTATTTAAAGTTGATGTTGAAATCAACTCTTAATTCTTCCTGAGGAATGATATCCTCTGTAAATAGCAATTGTCTGTAATCAGCATTATGTTTCAGTTTATAAGAACACTACATAAGAGGCCTGATTGGAAAAAAGCAAATAAAAATCAGAATGCAATCTCCTAGCTATTTTTAGGTTAGATACTTGTAGGAAAGGGGTATTTTCAGATGTAGCCCCTCCTTAATCCTTCAAAGATTGTCAAATGCCTGTGCTGCTAGAGGAGAAATTAAGTGATGTGGGATGTACAATATAATAGCCTATGCAACTTTAAATAAACCATAGAAACCTTTAGCCAATAGCTATTAGAGACCGTGTAATTTCATGAAGGTATTAAATTTGGGTCAGTTTTCATTTTAATGGCAACCAACCACAAAGTGCTATATCTTGATAATAGTACTTTGTTATATATCATGGTAAACAAAATTATTTATTCACTTTTGCATTACCATGAAAAGTAGCTGGAAAAGAAATCATTATCTATTCTCTGCTTCTGATTTTTTTTTTCTTTTTACAAAAGTTTATTCTTAAATGTACAATAGGTTTCAAGACAACACTTCATTCTAGCTATAGGTCGCAACAGGTATTATGGCAGGGAGTCCAGGTGTTTAAACAGGAATGGAACTAAGGGTCATCATTGCCTCAGGCACAAGGAACAGCTTACTTTTTGCCAGATTTCTTAATTCCACCAGTGGCCAGGGGGCCTTTCCCCACGGCCTTTGCTTTTAGGTCCTCTAGTTTCTTCTGCTCCTCCTTCTGCGTCTGCTTGAATGCCTTATCTTCCTCGTCCATCTCCTTGGCTTGGTTCTTGGGCTGCTTCAGGGCCTTCTTGCCATCTTCGGGGCCCTACGTGGCGCCTGCCGCCCCTTCCCCAGGCTCTTCCACCGGAAGCCCTGACTTAACTTTTGAAACCAGCTGTAGCAACAGCATAGCTAAGTGTTTTGAGGTTTGTAATGATCTCTAACCAATGACCTTACTCAAGGTCTGCGTTCAACCATAAACTCCTCTCAGGTACACGGGCTGTATGGTATTACACAATGTGATTGTTGTTATTTCTTTTCTTCAAGGTCGAGCTGATAAATTAAGTTCAATAGAAATCAAAGCCTTGTAGTAAATCCCTACAAACCCCATTAAGTTTCATACCGAGAGACACCCATCCACAATAGCCACTAATCATAATAGAGAATTACATCGTCACACTAGGCAGAGTTCCATCCGGGTGGAGGATGATTTCCTCTTATTTAAGGTCTCCAAAAGAAGAGCATCTTCCAATGGGTAGCACCATTTCTCCTTGTCTTTATAGACTGTGAAGCGGCTCTCACGGTTGCCCCCTTAGCCTTATCCGGCAAACCACAATTAACATTTCCTACAATATTAACATTGTCAGACTTTATTTTGGGGGGCTCCAAAATCACTGCAGATGGTGACTGCAGCCATGAAATTAAAAGACGCTTACTCCTTGGAAGGAAAGTTATGACCAACCTAGATAGCATATTGAAAAGCAGAGACATTACTTTGCCAACAAAGGTCCGTCTAGTCAAGGCTATGGTTTTTCCAGTGGTCATGTATGGATGTGAGAGTTGGACTGTGAAGAAAGCTGAGGGCTGAAGAATTGATGCTTTTGAACTGTGGTGTTGGAGAAGACTCTGGAGAGTCCCTTGGACTGCAAGGAGATCCAACCAGTCCATTCTGAAGGAGATCAGTCCTGAGTGTTCTTTGGAAGGAATGATGCTAAAGCTGAAACTCCAGTACTTTGGCCACCTCATGCGAAGATTGACTCATTGGAAAAGACTCTGATGCTGGGAGGGATTGGGGGCAGGAGGAGAAGGGGACGACAGAGGATGAGATGGCTGGATGGCATCACTGACTCGATGGACGTGAGTTTGAGTGAACTCCGGGAGTTGGTAATGGACAGGGAGGCCTGGCGTGCTGCGGTTCATGGGGTATCAAAGAGTCGGACACGACTGAGCTACTGAACTGAACTGAACTAAGCAATAATAAAGGGACCAAGCCAAGACTACAATTCCCGTCATGCATCGGGAAGACGCCACCGACGCCATTTAGCGATTAGTCATTCTTCCCTACGCCTCCTTCTATTTCTGTGACTGCAGCGCCTTGCGGCCTCGCGTGCGCGCACACTCCGACTTGCCAACGAGACAAGGCACGGGGGCGCGGCGCTTACGCCGACGTGTGGCGTCACGTGTCTCGGGGTGCGCCTCGCCTGCGCGCTTACGCCCGTCCAGTGGGCCGCTGACGGGTTTGCGCGCCTGTGCGGAGCCGGAGGCGGGGTGCTGACCGGCTGGGGCTGCGGGGGCCGCGGAGCCAGGCGACGGAGAGGGCGGGGCCAACTCCGGGACCGCGGCGACAATACACCGAGCGAGCGCCTCGGCCCGAGGGCAGCGATGCTGTGGTTCCAGGGCGCCATTCCGGCCGCCATCGCGTCGGCCAAGAGGAGTGGCGCGGTCTTCGTGGTGTTCGTGGCAGGTGAAGGAGGCGAGGGCCCGAGATGTGGCACGGACACCCCCTCCGGCCTACCTCCAATCCCAGGGGCCCCCAGCCTTTCCTCCGGGCCCCAAGAGGCCCGGCTGCCAGTCCCTGGCGTCTCAGCGCCTGCCCCGGCCTTTTGGAGTACACCTGGCCTGACCCCCACCGCTCGCTTTTCCCGGCCCCCTTGCGGGAGGCACGGTCCCGGCCTCGCCCCCCAAACGCGCCGAGCCCTGCCGTCTCCCCAGTGCGGGGCGAGGGGACGGGTAGAGCAGGCCCTAGCCGCCCTGCTCGCGGTCGAGCCTGACTCCGCGCCGCCTGCGGAGTTGGCACCCGCAGACCCCACCGTCGCCTCCTGGCGCCCCCGACGGAGTGCTCCACTTGGAGAGACCCACTTGGAGAGACTTTAACTCCCGTATAGTTAGTGTGTAGGTGAGGAGAGAGACGGGCCCTAAGGCCGTTTTGCTTGTAATTAGTTGTGGACTTTGAGGAAGAAAGCTGTGTCATCGGTAATCAACAAAGAGAAACCACCTGATGTTCACTGTTACTGGCTTTCGTGTGTTCCTGAAATGTAAACTTTTGAGGTCTATATAAATCGTATTTTTTTTAATGCCATAGGAGTGGAGAATCTAATATGAAATAATTTGCAAGTGGATTGTTACTTAACCGTTTGTTTCGAAGTAGACACACAAGCATTGATTCTTTTTATTGTCTTCCTAGCTTAGCAGCAATAGCAGCAGCAGTATCATAGATACAGTTTTAGAATGTGTACTAACTCATCTATTCTGTGTTGCTCTGGGTTATTTTGCTCCGTATTTTATTACTGCAGTCTTCTAGATTTGCAGTACACTTGTGCCTCTGTGAAGTTTTGCTGATCCTCATTACCTGAACCGAATTAGTATTTGCGACTACCGTTAATTTGAGGTGCACTATTTCAACTATTTGTGTTTAATAACGGTCTGTTCATTATTAACTATGGCTTGGAAGGCTCGGTAATAATTCTGTAGCTTTATGCACTGTAGTGAAGAGCAAGTTGCTGAAATATGAGTTTCACAACATTAAATTTGAAATTTTGAATTGTTTTAAATTATGGTAAAATTTTAACTCATTGATGTTAATTAGAAGAGCTGGAGTAGTTCAGATTCTTTTATGCTGTTTTTTTAGAGTTATATTTCACATAATAAGTAACTGCTGTAAACCTGTAAGAAAATAAGTGGATTAAAAATGAAAGGAAGGGCTTCTCAGGTGGCTCAGTGGTAGAGAATCTGCCTGCCAATGCAGGAGACACAAGTTCAGTCCTTGATAGTGGAAGACCCCACATGCCCCGGAGTAGTTAAGCCCACGGGCCGCAACTACTGAGCACACTCCCCGCAGCTACTGAAGCCCCCCGCCTAGAGCCCGTGCTGCGCAATAAGAGAAGTCACCCAATGAGAAGCTTGGGCATTGCAACTAGAGAGCCGCGTCCACTCTCCAGGAAAAGAAAAGAAGCCTAAGCCCGGAGCAGCAAGGAAAACTCAGCACTGCCGTAGATAAATAAAATCATAAGAAAAGGGAAAGGAAAACTAATGATACTGAATATGCTCATTAAGAGTGCAGTAATAGTTGTAACACCATTTTAAGTTGTGTTTTTCGCATATACTCAATTGATCCTGGACGTTGGTAATACAGGGTTTATCATGCCCATTTTATCAGTGAGGAAACTTAGGTCCACAGCGGCTAAGTGACATACACCAGTGTCACAAAAAGAATATATATCTTTTCTTGACAGATTTTTTTTTATCAGCTTCCAAAAAAGTGTCTTTTTTGTTTCTCCAGAGGAAAAAAAAACCATTGTACAGACAGACGTTAGGTAGTTATACAACAGACCTTAGGTAGTTAACTGAAATTGGTGTAGAAATCAGGAAATCTTTTGTAGAGTTTGTTACAACCTTTCTGTTTTGTGACCAGGGGTGGAGCCCTCACCTCCTGCATTGGAAGAGGACAGGAGGAACTTTTCACCGCTGGCCTGCCAGGGATGTCCCCAGTAGTCATATTTTTAAACAGAAATCACATTTGATCAGTGTCCAAAGGTTCCTTGAAGGCACTCTTGGACTAACCTGTTAATTTGAAAGAAATGCTAGGTTTAATTAAGAAACATTTAGAAACCCATTTGGAAACAGTAGCGCTAATTAGTACAGTAGAAAAATAAAGTCATAGGTCTTTGGGGCTTTGTGTCTATATATAATATATACCTTCTTCAATTTAAGTTTTTCTGATGAGCATGTATCATGTAACATATGCTTTTAGAATATGGGTGACTGTTGAATGTTTGCAGGAGGACTGTTAGCAGTCTGTGGAAGGAGTTGCTTCCACATCACTTGACCCATTCAAATACCGTTAGTTTTTCTAGAGTTTTAGGAAGTTAGTCTCCAACACTGGCTGGAGTGTGTAGACAGTGCAGTCATGAAATTGCAACACTTACAAGTTGCTTAGACCTTTATTCTTTTTTTTTTTTTTTTTAATGTATTTATTTAGTTGTGGCATGCAGATTTTTTAGTTGCGGTATGTGGGATCTAGTTCCCTGATCAGGGATCAAACCTGGGCCCCCTGGATTGGGAACATGGAGTCTTACTCACTGGACCACCAGGGAATTCCCTAGACCTTTATTCTTGACTTTGAAGAATATAGTCAGAACTCATGATTTTCTTAGATCTGAGACCTTGACAGTAATGTGCCAACTCACTGGAAAATTAAAAAGATAGCTTTATAGTTGGAAGGAAGTAGTTCATATAGCCACTCAAGTGGGAAACATTTTAGGCAGATTGTTTATGTTTTAGTGAAATTTTCATGGATGAGTTAAAGAATATGTGGAATTACTGTTAAGAGACTGGAGAGGTTACTACTAGTTAAGTCAAACAAGTATTTTCAAATTATTGTAGGTGTGTAAATTGAAAGAAACAAACAGGTTTTGATTCTTTTCTTGGGAATGTACAATAATTTGACAGGCATTCTGAAGCAGAGGTGTCTTGTCACTGGCTAGACAACTAAACACTGGTCATTGACTGATGGTTCTAGTTGGCTAAAATCTCCTTGACCAATGCTATTTAATGCCTTTTTTTTTTTTTTGGTTAAAATAGACTAAAAAGCCATTTGGGTTTAGACCAGCTGAGTTTTTCTCTGTTGAAATTCTTGGTTGTAGGGTCTGCAACTGCTTCCAAGTTTGTATTGCTCTTTTTAAGTGGCTTTACTTTGGGATACTGCTAACACCACCAGGAATGTAATGTTTTCTCCTGAAATCTTTGGCCCATCTAACTCCACAGCATAGTTCATAATTTGATTAAAAATAAGAAAGTAAAGATACCAAAGTTGGCAGTTAAAAATCTCACCCAGTAGAGCTAAGGTAACTCTTGTTATGTAATTCCATTCAGTCTCTTACATCTCTGTTGGTCAGGCAGCTGTTGTTGCCCTCCACTGAGTCATGAGCAGACATTGCTAGTGGAGATGGAGCCCTTGAGAAGCTGTCTGCATCGAACAGCCTAGGTGAAGGAGTGAGGAACATCAGCCTCAGGAGTGGCAGGTCCGTCCTTCCAGCTGCCTACTTGACATCCCCATTTGGATGCCTCACAGGACTCTCAAGCCTGAAAGTATTACTGCTTGAATCTGTTCCCCACCCCGTGGTACTCTACTGCTAAGTAAATGGCACCACCTTATATCCAGTTGGATAAACCCAAGCATGGGAGTCATCTTTGGACTCAACTCTTCAGTCTCATCTTGTTCCCTGGTACCTAGTGTTCACAACACTCCTAACCATACAGCCCTTTCCCTCCACAGAAATTCCTTCTGCTTAGTGAACTTTTCTGGCCTGTGGCATGGTTTACCTCTTTCATCCTTTAGGTCTTACCTTAAATATCACCTCAGAGAGGGCTTCCCTGACCAATCTAAAGGGGTCTGTTTTTTCAGAGCATTTCTTACCATAATTATAGTTTACCAAACAAGTACTTTTTTTAGATTTTAAGCTCCACTGAGGGCATATAGTATCTCATTTGTTTTATATTTAGTTATAGTTAGCACAGTGCCTAGCACAATATAAATGTGAAGTAAAATAGTGAATGTATGAAAGAAAGAAGGAATAAAAATAACCCCTTACACCTCACAGCCTTCTCTAAGTGTATTAAGGATGTTCCTTTGTAGCTATTTTCTAGGTTGATAATCTTGTCATTTACTTGGAATCTTGCAGCTCTCGTCACCCCATAGTGTCTGAAGACATGCTCAGAATGATCTCATGGCAAATGATAGTTTTCCTGTCTGCTGCTTCAACATCTAGGCGTCTGCTAATGGGCATTGTTTTGGTCTTGGTCTGTGCATGCATTCTATCCCTGTCTACTTTTCCATGGCCATATTTCTCAAGCCCCTTATTACTGAATAGTCCTGAATCTCATTTCAGAAAAGATGTTTTCAGCCATGTAGCATTAGTCAAGTTTTGTAGGCATGCCAAGATTCTATACAAGAAATTTAGTTATTCGTTCTACAAAACACTTATTGAGAGCCTGCTGTACTCCAACTATTTACTATATACTAGATTCTGTTGTAGATGTTTGAGTTATAACAGTAAATAAGAAGGAAAACAGTTCTTGCCCTCATGGAGCATGAGTTCTAGTGGAAGGAAACAGACAACAAACAGTGAACATGATAAGGAAAACAAGTCGCCTGTTAGAAGGTTATAGTATTATAGAAAAGAAATGAGGGAAATGGGAAATGAGGAAGCTTTGGAAATATGTGAAGTGTGTCATTTTATTTTTGCTGTGCTTTGTGGCTTGTGGGATTTTAGTTCCCAACCAGGGCTCAAACCTGTGCCCCTGCAGTAAAAGTGCCGAGTCCTAACTACTGGACCCCCAGGGAATTCCCTGATCTGACTTTTTAAAAGAGGATGCTGCGTTAAGAGTAGACTGAGCGGGGAGACCAGTTAGGAGGCTATTGTAATCATTATGTCAGAATATGATATTCCAGATACATTCCAAATATTCCAGATATATTTTGGAGATAACATCAACTGAAGGCAAAAATAAGTAAACTTTGGTCTGAGAACTGAAAGGATGGTGTTATCAATATCAGATAACTGAGATGGAGAAGACTAAGGGTAGATTAAAATGAGGAAGGGGAACACACATGGGAAGAAAACAACTTACAAAAGAGTAGGTATAGAAAGCTCGCATTTTTGTAAAGCAAAAAGTGTGATCTGAAAACATAGCTCTGCTAACCTTAGAAATATTTTTCAGTGACTTAACTCTGGTAAGTTTCCCTTTGCCCATCAATAAATGGTTATGCCAAAATCTAGATGTTATAGGTCTAAAATGGAAATAATCTCTTAATGGGTGTAATTTTTAAAATATTTTGTCATTGAGGTATTGCATACAGTATATTAAGTAAAATATATTCAGTGAACAGCTAGATGAATTTTTATAGATGAATACACTTGCGTAAGATCAACATTTCCTATCATATGACATCGCTTATGCAGAATCTAAAAAAAAATGATACAAATGAATTTAATTACAAAATAGAAATAAACAGAAAATGAATTTATGGTAACCCAGGGTGGGGCAGGGGGAAGGGTGGGTAGGGATAGATTGGGATTGACATGTATATACACTACTGTTTTTAAAATAGACAACCAATAAGAATCTACTGTATAGCACAGGGAACTCCGCTCAGTTTTCAAGAGTATGGGAAAATGGGAAAAGAATTTGAAAAAGAATATGTACGGGTATATGTATAATTGAAAAACTTTGCTGTACACCTGAAACTGACACAGCATTGGTAGTCATATATGTATATAAACATTTCCAAGACCCTGGAGGCTCCTTCATCCTCTTTCCCAATCAGTAGTACCTCTACCAAGGTAGCATGCATGCATGCTCAATTCTGTCACCATAGATTAGTTTTGGATCAGCATACCTTTTATAACTGGCATACCTCTAACAAAAGGCAGGTGCAAAACTGCAAACAGAATCACACCCGGCTTCTGTCTACCTTGGAGGGATTCTGGAGAATAAGTGGTGTGTGTGCAGAGGACATTAAACTCAACAGAAAGATATTACGTATAGGAAAAGTATTGTACCTTTGTTTTCTAAAATCATATGTACAAAAGCCAAAATAGACACATTTCTGCCCATGATTTGCATCATAATTTGGATGTCTTCATTTAGAAACACTTTGTATAACCTAAATACCAGTATTTTCTTTTTCATTACTTTTTATTAATGTTAACAGTCACTTCATTTATGGAAAAATTCAGTTTTCAAATTTGGTAGAAAATAGTATTTGTGGGTTTGTATTTTATTTGAAGTTCCAGATTACAGGGAAAAGAATCAGCAGATACTGGCCTTATGCTATAAGAATGCTTGAAATGTTTTACAGGTGATGATGAGCAGTCTACACAGATGGCTGCAAGTTGGGAAGATGAGAAAGTGACAGAAGCATCTTCAAACAGTTTTGTTGCTATTAAAATCGATACCAAAAGGTTTGCTTATGTTTTGCTTATGTTTACTCTTGCAATTTAAAACAAAATTTTTAACCATTGTCTCTGGTTGTGATTTATGATTTATACTCTTGAACTATAAGAATGTTGATTTTTGTCTAAGGTGTTCTGAGGGCTTATATTCTGATTGCCATTTTTCAAATTTCTTCTTATATCATTGAAAAACTGATAAATTCTTGGTCTGCCAAGCAGCTATGTGACATACACCAGTAATGCAAAGGAACTGTGATCCTCAGATTCTAAAAACTTGGAAGTAATCATAAACAATATATTAAATATCTCTAAAAGGTTATAACCACTCTTTTGGATCCTGTTTTTGAAAATGGAGTCATTTAATTCAGTAAAAATAAGAGCATTTATAGGCGCATCATAGTTCCTGATAACCACAAGTCTGTTTTATTTGTGAATATATCCCTCTTCCCCCATTAAAATTTGTGTGTGTGTGATGGAAAATTTCAAGCATACACAGCAGTGTTTGAGTAGTGTAATGAACCCTGCCCCCCCACCTTGTCAACTACTTTGACAGCTGTCACCTCTTGGTTAGTCTTGTTTCATCTTTTCCCCCACCCATTTGAACCCATCCCATATAATTTTGAAATAAATCTCAGTCATCATATCATTTCATCTATCAATATTTTGCTATGTCTCTAGAAGATAAGAATTCTTAATTTTTTAACATAATACTTCAAAAATTAATTTAATTTCTTAATATCAAATACCTACCAAGTGTTTACATTTTCAGTAGTTTCATCAGTCAGGTTTTGTTATTTATTACAGTTTGTTTGGTTCAGGATCCATAAAGATCTACACATTGTGATGCGTTGGTCTCTGTCAGGCTCTTTACTCTGGAGGCTTCACCTCTGGATCTCCCTCTCTGTCTTTTTCTTTGCAGTCTATTTTTTTGAGAATCCAGGTGATTGTTACATAGTTTCCTGCAGTGTAGGCTTTGTTCATTGTAGTCCTGTCAGTGTCATTTAGTTTATTACTCTGTCCTCCATTTTCTGTAAATTGACATTTGGATTCAGGTTTCTTTCCCCCACTTAAGACGACTTCTTAGATGGTGGTATGTCTTCCATTCTTCTGCGACAGGGTGCATAATGCTCTGTTGTTTGTCTTTATGATGTTAGCCACAGCCATCAGTGATAAATGCCTGGAAAAATTTTAAAGTGGGCTTTCTGTTCTTTTGGTATGAATAGTATCAAAATGAAAATTACTATCAACATTAAAATAGAAATTTACCTGTAATTTTGTAAACTTTTTATTAAAAATTTTTTCTTCATTAATAAAACATGAAGCAAATCATAGTACAGTCTGCTTCACAGTAGTTACTGAACATTTATTTATTGAGCTATAATTGTGTTTTTTTTTCTTTTTTCTTTTAAAGAGTCTATCATATCATTGATATTGTCCATTCTCTTCCAGAAGCACCTTTTAGAGTCAGTAATGGCAGGAGAAATGTAGGAGTTTGTTGGGAATGTGGAAGAAATGAGAATTTCAGAATTGTTGTGATTTATATACAGACTGATATATCTGGCATTTTTAAAAACAAATTTCTATTAGCAGATGCAGGAGTACTTGTGTATAGTGTTGGTTGACGGTTGTTTCATTATGGACAGCTGGATGGGATCTAGTATGTTTTTTAAATTATGAAAAGTAAATTTATTATATAATAATAAAGCTAACATTCTAGGAACATGTTAGTATATTCTTATTTATGGAGGTATCTTGCATTGAAAATAGATTGTTAGAAAATGTATCAAAAGTTTACAGTGGTTATAGCTGAGAAAGTAGGATTCTTGATAATATTTTTCTTTATAGTTTTCTTTTACATTTTCAGATGTTTTTATTATAATTATGTCTCAGATTCGGAAAAAGACAAAGCAAATTTCTGGTTCTTTGAAGCATTGATTTGGTTCTTGGAATTACTCATCTACATTTATCAATGTCTTTTATTACTGTTATAAAGTCTCTCTCTCCCATCCCTGTCCCTAACCACTCTTTGGAAGAAACCAAATCAAGAGAATACCATTGTTTTCCTCTCCCTTTTTTTTACAAAAATGATAGTAGTTTGACATACTTTTTTTTCTTTTCCCTCTTTATAATTGCATGATTCATCAATTTTTAACTGGTGGATATTTAGGTTGTTTTGAGTCCTTTCGTATTACAGAGTATTGCATTATCACTTGCACAAGTAATTCATAGGTATTAATATCTTCTTATTACAAGCTACAATATTGTATTCAGAAACACATGCTGCTGAGGAAGCAACATGGCAGATACTAAGGTGATTTTTAGGTGCCACATCTGACCACTAGTTTGTGGTTTGCAAGAGCAAGTATCTCTCTAATTTGAAAATTATAAAACAAACCCAAAATGGTCTGTGAGATAAGGAATACATTTTTCTCCTTTCAGTTGATAGCTATGAAAGGAACTTGTAGTTTCAGAAAAATACTTGTAATTGGTACAGTACATTTTTATAAAAACAACTCAGTATTTGGGAAATACTTACATTCATCTAGTGATTTGTTGTTTGATTTTGTTTTGCAGTGAAGCCTGCCTACAATTTTCACAGATCTGTATCCTTTACATGAAGAATCAGTTGTATATATATGAATATTGCTTGAGGATTTACCTTTCTTTTGGTTGATGCATGACAATTAGAAATCATTTGTTTTTATTTAAGAACTGATGAATTCTTGTTTATGGAAACTTTATATTGCTGATTGTCCTTTCAGACAGTGCACTGTATCAAATGGGGTCATGGGGAGTTTGTTGTTGTTTTTTGCCTGTGAGGTGCAGCATATGGGATCCTGCAACCAGGGATCCCAGGGATGGAATCCATGCCCTCTGGAGTGGGAGTACAGAGTCTTAACCACTGGATTGCCAAGGAAGGCCCCTTGGGGAGCTTTTTAAAATTGCGATTACGATAGCTGGAAAGCAATATGATGCAGTTGGAATGTTATTTAATAGAAGTAGCTGGCAAGAGATAAGATAGATGTAAAAGTCATGATAGAAGGGAATGTAATGAGTGTTTTCCACTTACATATATGCGATAGAAATAAATCAATTCATGTATCACATAGTGATAAACTAGTTGAAATTATTTTGTAAACAGGTTAGCTTATTGTGAAATTCACAAAGATTATTTTGTTTCTTTTAATCAGTAGTGTTTAATAAAATTATTCCCTTGTTTCTCATGAGTTGTTAGACTTGATAACACTGTGCAGATCCTGTAGTGTGTGTTCCCTCCAGTTTTTTTATTGGAGACAGTGGAATTCCTTTGGAAGTAATAGCAGGAAGTATTTCTGCAGATGAACTTGTTACCAGAATCCACAAAGTCCGGCAGGTGAGAAGGAACAGAATTGGTTCTTTGTATAAACATTGGAAAATGATCTGTCAAGAACTTGACATTGGAATATTTTTGGAGTCACTCTAAATATTCAGGAACTAGCCATGCTATTAAACTTAAAAGGTAGTTAATACTGTCTTTCTGGACTGATTTTCAAAACCACTTTATGAAGTTAGAGGTGCCTATACATGAGTGACTTCTTATTCTCCCTTCCCTTTTCCTCTGTCACCCAACCACACAATGTAGTCACTATTACTTTATTGCAAGAGAGTATTGCTCTCACATTAAGGTCCTTAATAGTATATTACTTGACTTGTTTTATAGATCTTACTCAATTTCTCACTTCCATCCACTTTGGGCATATGGCTAATACAGCTTGTAACCTTTTTCCTTGAATTCTCATTTTAAGAAAAATCAACAGTGTGCTTTAAAAATCTTTTAATGCTCTTGTCACCTTGCTGTTGAATTCCATAGTGTGATTATGTCATGTTTAGGACTATACATTTTAGATTGATTTACTTGGGAGGTTCAGTACTTCTCACTTCTGTGGAGTATAGATTGACTTCCTCATTTTTGGTCTCATATACCATGGTAAATTTAGATTCTTACCTGTAATTAAAATCAGTGTTTTTTTTCCTCCTTAGATGCATTCATTAAAAGGTGAAGCATCATTGGCAAATGGTAGCCAATCAGAAGGTTCAGTCTCTACTCCATCTGCCTCATTTGAACATAACAACACTTCTGAAAACTGTCAGTCCAGAAATGTAGAGCTCTGTGAGACGCCATCCACTTCTGATACAAAATCAGATTCTGCAACAGGTAATTTTTAGTGTACCCTTTTGGGTACACTAAACACTTTACTTCATTTTGAAGACTGTGGATTAATGTTTTTAAAAATGAAAATACTGTATTTTTCCCCTTCACATTCACTTAATTTAAGGAAATGGCAACCCACTCCAGTATTCTTGCCTGGAGAATCCCATGGACAGAGGAGCCTGGTAGGCTGCAGTCCATGGGGTTGCAAAGAGTCAGATACAACTGAGTGATTTCACTTGTATGGGGAGGGAGGTGGGAGGAGGGTTCAGGATGGGGAACACATGTATACCTGTGGTGGATTCATTTTGATATTTGGCAAAACTAATAAAATTATGTAAAGTTTAAAAATAAAATAAAATTAAAAAAAAAAACATGAAAAAAAGTTAATTGTAAAATAGAGCTTGTAGCAATAAGAGTTGTGACTGCAGAGGGGTTGATAGAAAAGGCAGAGAGAAATTCTATACAATATTTTAAAGATCATGTACAATCACTTGTTTTGTATAATATAGCTTTGTATCAGGCAATGTAGGGTTAGATACAAAGCGAGAATATTATTTTTTTTATTCTATTTATTTTTGGCTGTACTGGGTCTTCATTGCTGCTCACAGGCTTTCTCTAGTTGTGGTGAGCCGGGGCTGCTCTTTAGTTTTAGCACACAGGCTGCTTATTGCAGTGGCTTCTCTTACTGCAGAGTATGGGCTCTAGGGCATGTGGACTTCAGCAGTTGCAGCTTATGGGCTCTAGAGCGCAGGTGCACAGTTCCTAGTTGCTCCAAGGCATGTGGAATCTTCCCGGAGCAGGGATCCAACCTGTGTCTCCTGCATTGGCATGTGGGTTCTTAACCGCTGGACCACCAGGCAAGTCCAAGAAGTACTTTTAGATTAGTATCTTAAAAGGTGATCCTGCTCTAGCTCCTGTATAGATAATCGTCAGGCCTGTATTTGAATATATTTAATGAGAGGAAGCTCATTACCTTGCTAGGAATCTTGTTCTGTTGTTGAACCCCTTAGGCTTTAGCAAAATTCTTCCCCATATTCGATGTTCTATAATTTCCCATTAACTTTAGTACTACTTAAAGAGTTACACATAACACTCTGGATTCTGTTATATTCCCACAAAGAGCATTCTTGTGTTTGGTTTAATAGGTAAATAACTTGCTTAGGCTCAGACTGTTATACTCTCTTATCTGAGGTGAGTAGCAACTCTAATCTTAGTTCTTTGTAGTTTTTTTGTTTGTTTGTTTAGCTTCATTATGGAAAATTTTAAACATACAGAAGTAGAGAAGATAGTATAAGAAATCTCATGAACCCATTGCCTATCTTCCATCTATTTTTAACTCATGGCCAATATTGTTTCATCTGTGCTTCCTTTCCGTATCTCCTTGCCACTTATTATTAGGATACACTTAGGCATTATATCATTTCATCTTTAAAAATGTTGATATTGGGACTTCCCTGAAGGTCCAGTGATTAGGACCTCTCCCATGTTCTCACTGCCAAGGGCCCAGGGAACTGAAATCCCATAAGCTGAGCAGCGTCACAAAAAAAAAAATACCTTAAAAAACATTTTAGAAAATGTAAATAGAATGTGATTATCTCTTATGAATCCTGGAAAGTTTAACATTGATTCTTTTTTATCATTAATTAGGCAATATTTATATTTACACTAAATTTTCCAGCTTTGAGTTGGAGTCCAATATATCATTATTAGTCAGTGATTTTCATAGATTCCCACTGTCATCAGTGGTTTTTTTCTATAGTTTCCCACAGTCTGGATTTGGTACATCCCTATGATAATTTGTAAAAATTCCTCTAAATTGGAAGTAATACTACAGGCTGGTTTTAGTTGTTGAAGTCAGGTTTATTCTTTTTTGTCACGACTACTTTATGGGTGTTGCTGTGCATTTTTATCAGGAGATAAGTTATGCATGATAATCCAGTTGTCTTTAAACCTAAAGACAGAACTTCCTCTAGTAATTTTACTGTGTTTGGATTTTTATCAGTTGTTTTAGCTGATTGCCATCCATTTTTCTTTGTTTATGAGTCATAGATCCACCTCACTAATTGTTATACACAACACTTTTTTTCAGCTTGTTCACAGGTTATTTTCAGAAGTTTTCTTAAATATTTTTTGCTAATATCTAATGACCTTGACATTCATTTTACTTACTAAAGAAAACATTAATTTCCTATAGAACACACACTAGCTGCTAGAGATTACCATTTCTTACTCAAGGGTTGCATTCATGATATGCTAGTAGATATTTAACAAAAGTTTTTTGTAGCGAGGGAGAAAAGCCCTCATTTGTAGTGTTTACTAATTTCCGAAGTGTAAATAATCCTTCTGTGGCTGATTTCAAGTTATGTAGGTGATGCACTGAATGTCAGGGTAGGAGTACATGCATACATACCATTGATTCTATTTAGTAATTCTAATATTTCTATTACTGCTGTAATAACTGAATCACTTAGTGCCAGTCCTAGTACAACTTTCAGTCTTATGCTTCTGTAGCACGTATTTCTCCTAACAAGTCTATGCAGTTTTTTATAGGTTAAGGTAGTGAGATTGAATAACTTACTCAAGTGACAGAACAAGGTTTAACCCAGACTTTGTTGCTCTGCAGTCCATACTGTTTCAAAGATCAAACATATAAGGAATAATGAAGTTGATAGTGAGTGGTAAGGAAGGAAATAGCAGAGGTTTTGAAAGGGAGTACCAGACCATAGCTATCCTCTACTGCAGACCAGGACAAAATTCTGTCCTTCAAGAAATCCTTAAAAGAATATTAGTGTATGAAATATTCGGTATGAAAAGCTTCTCTAGGAATCATTGTGGTCTGAAGAAGCAGATCCCATGGGTCATCATAACGTTAGTAATACCCAGTATCATACTTGGCCTCTAGAGCTTCGCGGCCCCCCCCCGCCTTTTTTTTTTTTTTGCCGTGAGGCTTGTGGGACCAGGAATCTAACCTGTTCCCCCTGCAGTGGGACTGCAGAGTCCTAATCACTGGATCACCAGGAAATTCCCTAGAACTCTTCAATACCATAACCACAGCCACATGTAGCATTTTTAATTAAAATTAAATACAGTTGAAAAAGTCTCTCACCTGCACTAGTTTATTACAAGTGCTCAGTAGCCACACGTGACTGACTAGTGGCTGCCCTAATGGATTCCAAAGATACTGGACCCTGCTGCTTTCGAGCAGAACCTGCCCCTGGCTAGGGCATGCTATTCTGCTTTTGTTATATTCCCTCCTGCCAGATTAATATTTCTGCGTGTTTTATTTTGGTGGCTTTCAGCTGAGTAACTGCCTTATTTCCTACTTATATACTGTTATTCCAGGTTCAAACTTGCAGAGTTAGTAATAGTTTATTTCTTATCACCTACTCCATCCCTAGGGGAAATATGTTTAAGAAAAAAGATTGTTAACAGATGTTGTAACCCAAAAGATATATGTCTTTTTAAAAATTGGCATTCTTCTTTTTTTTTTTTCTTTTATTATTTAAGGAGGAGAAAGTTCAGGCCAGACCACTGTGTCTCAAGAGCCTAGTGGATGTTCAAATCAGAGACCTACTGAAGACCTCACCGTCAGAGTGGAAAGGTTTGCTTTTATTTTTAGACACAGTGTTTTGTTATTAATAGACGGTGGTTTTCAGTTACTTCATTAATTAGAATTTGGGTTACTTCATTAATTTGAATTTAGGCTAAAATTACAAAAAATTTTAAAATTCTAGGTTGAAATTTTTTACTTCTTGACCAGCTTATTTGTATCCATAGAAAATATATTCTAGAAGTAAGAACTTGTGTATATCTCTGAAGTCATTGGTCAGCTTTAGGTCTGATAATTTTAACAGTCCCTCTTTCACTAGTATTTTGGTATATGTGTTTCCATCTGTCACTTCTGCTTTTATCTCTCTGTGTCACAGGATAAGTTCCAGATGGGCAGCCAATTTTATGACTATGCACTGAGTCTGGGTTCTGCATATGTGGCTGTCTATTAAGTATCACGTGCTGTTAGTCTGATAATCAAATTTCTGACTTTTTGTGGCTTCTAGTTTAGTACTTTCTAATATTACAGTAGTTATCAAATCATAATCTTATACTATGATTCTTAAAAGGTACTTGAGTTAATGGTGAATGGATAAGCAGGAATATTTTAAAATCTTGACTTAAAAATCACTTAGTGTTATATGGAAATTAAGAAAAACTACTTAGACTTGATATTTTCTTGTTGACGTAGATATTATGGGGAACCAAGATTCATAATGATTGCTGTCATTGAGTTTTTGGGTTAGTTCATGGACTGTTCAGTATAAATGAGCTTCATTTTAGCAAAACCTCCCTTGATTCTGATTGTTCTTTATGAGTGTGGCAGGGCCAGGATCTGGTGGTGCACGGCAGGATAGACCTCTCACAGTGGAGAGAAATGGTGTGTGTCTGGAAGAAGAGCAGTAGGGAACGAGAGTTTCAGAGGCTCTTCCTCCTCTGTTTCTCTCTACTTTACTAACACCACGTCCCTCACCATGCACCCTTACTTGTATCACCTTGGGATCCTAGAGTGAAGTGAGAACGAAAACTCAGGAAAGGATTTCGAGAATTGGAGGGAATATGAAGAAACACAATAAAGGTAGCCCTTTATTGTGAGGTGGGATCAAGTGCTATTTAATTGCTGTGGGAAAGAGGAGCTTCTGTTATTTAATAGTTTCCATCCTGTTTTGTTTTTTTTTTTAAAAACACCAAATGAGTTGTGGGATCTTAGTTTTCCCCTATTAGGGATTGAACTCAGACCCTTGGCAGTGAGAGCTAAGAGTACTAACTAGTCGACTCCCAGAGAATTCCCCCAAATAGTTTCCATTCTTACATAAAGGGATGTCTACTAGTGTCTGCCTGTATGGTTCTGCAAGTAGAATATAATAAGCCATTTTTAATTACAAAATAACAATATGTACACATACTGGTGTGTATGTGTTACATAGGGTAATGAACCCCAGAAGATATTTGAAGACATGCACAAAATGCTTATACTAGTATCTGTGAAACTGGAATTAGAGGTTTCTTTGTTTTGGCCCATTTTCTTCATTGAACATTATTACTTTTATAGTTAGCCTGGTCAGGACAGAGTGGTTTTAGAGTTGTTTGAGATTCCTTAACTGGAAAAAAAATTTCAAAGTGCTCTTAGAAGATACATACACCCAATTTTTAAAAAAGCTTTTAAAAAGGAATTCTAATATTTAAATTAGGTAAAATGTTGAAAAGATCTTAATAATGAAACAGTTTTCACTGGGAAGTAACTATTAGCTGCTTGACGTTTCAAAAATTTGAGCCATGATCACATAATTAAATCATATAAGCACTTCAAATTGTTGCTCATAACTGTATAGCTGTAGTGACTGTGTATTGATTATACCATGATTTATTTATCTATTCTACTGATGATGGACGTTTGAATTATTTTCAGTTTGAGTTGGTTATGAATAGGATTGCTGTGAACATTCTTTTATTACATGTCTTGGTGAATGTATCTTTCGGGTATGTTTTCAGGAGTGGGAATTTCTGGGTTGTAGATGCTGGCTGAACAGTTTCCCAAAGTGGTTATTCAAGTTTATAATTTCCCTTAGTAGTAAGATGTTTCATGGGTCCTTTTTTTTCCCTCTTAAAAGTGTTTCAGTTCATTTCTCTCGTAACTTTTTTTAGTGCACAGAATACTCTAGATTTATAGCAGAACCCCTTCATGTTGGGTCTTAAGTCCTTCTGACATCCTTTTTATGAAGAAGAAACCTGTGGACATTTGCTGAATTTTTCCTCTGGTGTTGCTGCGTTCTAGCGCACCATTCATTTTTCTCACCATCTGCACCTAAGCCTCATCATCTCTTTGGGGTTCTAAACCATCATCTTTGAACATCCCTTAGATTTCTGGCTGAGCTCTTCAGCTGAGTTTTAACAAATGCATGTGCCTGTGCAACCCAAACCCCTCTGAGAAAAAGTGCCATTAGTTTTTAAAAACTGAGATAAAATTCACATACCATAAAATGCAAAATGTATGCAGATTGGGTGGGTTTTTATATATTCACAAGGTTGTGGAACCATTACCACTGTCTGCTTTCAGAATCATTAGTTTTTACTTGATGAATTTCTCACAGTTCAAAATCAATTTTGGTGTTACTGGTCTTTATAAATGTTAGCCTTCAGCTTTTTGCTTTTATCAATTCTGTGCTATATTCCTCTTCTATGTAAGAGGTAAAGCATTTTTAAGTCATTGATTTATATATATATATATTTTAAGACATTTTAAAATCAATATCTGATTCTCTGGTGGGCCACTGGATTGGACTCTGTGCTTTTTCTGCCAAGGCCTCAGGTTTGATCCCTAATTGGGGAACTAAGACCCCAAAAGCCACATGGTGTAGCCAAAAAAAAAAAAAAAACACAGTATCCGATAAATCAGGTGAGGAAAGGGAACTCTAGTGGTATGTAGGAGGTAAGGCCCTTAGAGCTGGAGGGAGGCTTCTTATGGCTCCCCCTGATTCTGGTGGATTTTTTTCAGGGCCAGGGGCTAGGTAGAGAAGTTGTTGCTTAGCCTTTAGGAGCTTTTTTTGTTTGCCTCCACATTTCCCCAGTTTTTAGCTAAAGAAATCTTCTAAATGTAATTTATTTCAATATAATGTATCTCAGTTAATGCATTTTTTTAAACTTTCTTAATGTATTTTTAAAACTTTTAAAATACAGACTAACCAAAAAACTTGAAGAAAGAAGAGAAGAGAAAAGGAAAGAGGAAGAACAGGTAAATTGATATGCCTAGTATTTTTTCCTCTTGCTTTCCATGAGGGAATGTTTGATTTCTTATTTAGCTTGGCACATGGGATGACTCCCTGGTCCTGTAGTTCAACGTTGCAGCACAGTAAGGGGCATTACCAGTCTTCTGTCGTAAAGTCACAGTGTACACTTTGTTGTGATATTTGGAAATGGCTAGGAATAAATTAGACCATCTTTTCTCCCTTTGCAGTGAATCTTTTACACTGAGAATAAAGGGACTTGAATTAAAATTGATTTGATGCAGATCAAAGTTTTAGTTCCTTTTTGTGAAAAAGAAATGGGTAGACATTTTGCTGAATATTTCCTCTGGTGGTGTTGTATTCTAGTTCACCATTCATTTTTATTACACTGTGCACCTAAACTTCATCATCTCTTTGGGGTTCTAATATATGAAGGTTATATCTTCAGGCCAAATAAATGACTACTTTGTTGTCCTTGGAGGGACAACCTGTAATTCTGTTGGTTTTGTTTTTTTTTTTTTCCAAATTACATTGACCACATGATAATCTTTACAAAACCACTGGCAAAGACTTATAAATTGATAGGATTTGACCACTGACCCACGCTATTAATACATTCTACTAGACTCTTACATTTTGTGAAGTTGTTCTGTTCCTTTAGCTGTAGCCTACACCCTGTATACAAAATGGTATTCACAGAGGATTATTAACTTTTGTTTCTGGTTCATAAAACTTAGTTTTTCTTTAATTCAGAGAGAGATTAAGAAGGAAATTGAGAGGAGGAAAACTGGAAAAGAAATGTTGGATTATAAAAGAAAGCAAGAAGAAGAATTAACAAAAAGAATGTTAGAGGAAAGAAACAGAGAAAAGGCAGAAGATAGGGCAGCTCGAGAGCGTATAAAACAGCAGATTGCTCTGGTGAGTGTTGTTTATTTTTAATGCTTGACTCTAGAACGTTGGTGAAATTGTTTTCCCAGGCACAGTGGTTTTGGTTTGCTACCAGACAGGGTACACAGAAATAGTGGATTTTAGTGACTCAGAGAGTACTAATTCTCAGTTTTCTTTTACTAGAAATTGTCTAATTAAAATACAGTTAAGATTAAAACTGAGATAATCTTTTGAAGTAATTTTTCTCCATGTTATGTTATGAATTTTATCAGTAGTCAAAGATAGTTTTCAAGATTCCCAGGGAAGAAGCCAAGAATTTGCTCCCTCACAGTCTCCTCTAGTGCTAAGCATTCTTTTTTAGGACATTCAAAGGATTTAGGCACATGAAGCTTAGGATGGTTTTGCATCAGTTGGTTTTAGAATTAAGCGTTTGTAATACATATGAAAACCTCCTTTCTTAATATTGTTTGTTCATGTATTCATTCAGTAAATATTATCTACTGACCTTGTTCCAGGCTTGAGAGATAGTGACCAAAATCAAGTCCTTGTTTGTTTAACAATAACTGTGGTTCCTGACAGTTGATAAAACTAAAAAATGCCAGATCCAGCGTGATGAAGTTCATGTATGGTCTTAAGGAATTCATGCATATCTGTGTTCCATATGTTGGAAATGTGTAACTAGATCTTTCTGGCAGTGAAAGATAATTAATATCTAACAACTGTTTTCAAGGACCGTGCGGAGAGAGCTGCTCGGTTTGCAAAGACAAAGGAGGAAGTAGAAGCTGCTAAAGCTGCCGCCCTGCTGGCCAAACAGGCAGAGATGGAAATCAAGAGAGAGACTTCCACAAAAGAAAGAAGGTACTTTATTTCTTGCTCAAGTGTATGGATGTATGTGGCGGCTAAGGAGAAAAGCAGTTGTGGGCTTCTCTTTAAAACTGATTTATTCTGTGGCTTAATAAATAGTTCCAGAAGAATATACTGATAAGTTGGCACCTGCCAATGGTATTTGTCATTGAATGTGAATGTACAAACTTACAGTACTAAATACATGATGTTTTAAAGAAAGCCGAAATCTCTTTCAAAAGACAGAAAGCACGTTCATCAAAATGGTTACAGTGATGATCTCACAGAGGATATAAAGTGGTTGGATGGAATCACCAACTCAGTGGACATGAGTCTGAGCAAACTCTGGGAAACAGTGAAGGACAGGGAAGCCTGGTGTGCTGCAATCGATGGGGTTGCAAAGAGTCGGACATGACTTAGAGATTGAACAACAGTGACATGTGTACGGAATTCTTCAGTTGTCAGAATATCAAGTCAAATAGGATTAAGCAGAAGAGGGCATGCCCTGGCTCTGCACCTGGGAGTTACCGTGATAGATTTGGTTAGGCATCGCTAGATCCAGGAACCTAAAGGGTATCATCAGACTTTTTCTGTCTCTTTTTAGTCTCCTGGTTTCTGTTTTAGCTTTATTCTCAGAGAAACTCTTCAGATATTGTCAGGAGAGCCTAGGGCCTCCTGGCACCTTCTTGATCTTGAGCTTCTGATCCTAGAGAGGAAAGAAGTGAATTCTCATTCACTGAGAATTCTGATTGGTCCTGCTTGGGTCACATGGGCCATCTTAGTACCAATCACTTTGTCACATGTATGGGCTAGCTGATTGGGATAGTAGACATGCCCACTCCTATGGTGAAGGAGATACGAGAAATATTACTGATAATCATACCAGAATGGGTGACATATTGGAGGGATAAGGCAGTTCCTCAAACAGAAGTATGTTGCAAAGACAGAAATTCAGATTTCTAGTACATACTGCTAGTAGGATTACTATTAATACTTATTTTCTTCTCTGTACTTTTCTGTATTTTCCATATCAGAAAATTAACAAGCATTACTTTTGTAATCAGAAAAATTACTCTAACAATGTTTGTTGATTCGTTTATTTTGGCTGTGATGGATCTTAATTGCTGCACATGGCCTTTCTCTAGTTGTGGTGAGCAGAGGCTACTCTTTGGTTGTGGTGAGCAGGCTTCTCATTGCAGTGGCTTCTCGTGGCAGAGCAGGGGCTCCAGAGCACAGGCTTCAGTAGTTGTAGCACATGGGCTTAAGTGCCCCAGGGCATGTGGGGGCTTCCTAGACCAGGACTCAAATGTCTCCTGCATTGGCAGGCAGATTCTTAACCACTAGACCACCAGGGAAGCCCAGAAAAATGGCTTTTTAAGAACTATTTTCTAAAACAAATCAAATACCTAAGAATATATTTAACAGAAGTGTAAAATTTATACACTGAGAACTAGAAAACATAATTGAAATAGTTAAAGAAGACCTAACTAAATACACGGAAAGATACTTTGTTTTCATAGATCAGAAGACTTCATATTGTTAAGGTGGCAATTTACCCCCAAGCTGATTTACAGATTCAGCACAGTCCCTATCAAAATCCCAGTTGGGTTTTTTTTGCCAAAATTTTTGCGGGAATCGGATTCTAAAATTTATATGGAAATGCAAGGCACCCAGAACAGTCTGGAAAAAGAACAAAGTTCTCAGACTTCCTGATTTTAAATCTTAACTACAAAGGTACATCAACCAAGATGTCGTGGTGTTGGCATAAGAATGGACATACAGATTGATGTACAGGCATACCTGGTTTGTTGTGCTAATGCTTTATAGCAGTTTTTTACAAATCCAAAGTTGTGTGGCAAACCTGTGTTGTCAGTTGATCACATTTTGTGCAATAAAGTATTTTTATTAAGGTATGTACATGGTTTTTCTAGACACATGCTATTGTACACTTATTGGACTATAGTATAGTATAAATATAGCTTTTATGTGCACTGGGAAACCAAAAATTCCATGTGACTTCCTTTATTGTGATAACTTAATTGTAGTGATGTGGAATCAACATCTCTGAGGTATGCCTATAAGAGGACTTTGAGTCTCTAGAAATAAACCTATATCTTTATGATCAGTTGATTTTTGAAAAGGATACCAAGACCATTCAATGGGGGAGAGAATGGTCTCTTCAACAAATGCTTCTTGGGCAAGTGGATATCCAGGTGTAAAATAATAAACTTGAACCATTATCTCACACACCATATGGATCATCTACCTAAGTGTGAAAGTTAAAAAGGATAAACTCTTGTTGGGGGCAGGAAATAAGGACTCCTTGTGATCTTGGACTAGGCAGTCCTCTTAGACAGCAAAAGCACAAGTGCCAAAAGAAACCAACAGAGAAGGTGGACTTCACCGAGATTAAAAACGTTTGTGCCTCAAAAGATATCAAGAAAGGGAAAAGAAACCCACAAAATTGGAGGGACTTCCCTAGTGCTCCAGTGGTTACAACTCCATGCTTCCATTGGAGGGGTCATGGGTTCGATCCCTGGGCAGGGAACTGAGATCCCACATGCCACGTGGTGCAATTAAAAAAAAAAAAGAATTGGAGAAAATACTTAATTTTCTCCAATATTTAATTATATGGCTTAATATATTTAAGCCATATATTTGATAAGGGACTGGTAACTGGAATGTAAAAAGAAGACTTGAAGTCAACAACAAAAAGCAAACAACCCAATTTGAATATGGAGAAAGGATTTAAAGAGATGTTTTTCCAGGGAAGATATACAAATAGTCAATAAGCACATGAAAAGATGCTCCACATTATTAGTCACTAGGAAAATCAAATCAAAACCACACTTTCTAGGATGCGTCAATTTAAGGTGATCTCCAAGTCTTGGCAAGAATGTGGAGATTTTGGAAGCTTCCTGCATTACTAATGGGATTATAAAATGGTACAACCACTTTGGAAAAAACAACCTGGCAGTTTCTCAAAATGCTAAGCAATTCTCCTCTTAAGTATACATCCGAGAGAGTTGAAAACAGTCTGCACACAAAAACCTGTATGTGAGTATTCATAGCAGCATTCTTCATAATAGCCAAAATGTGCTAATAACTAAAATGTCCGTCAACTGAAGAATGGATATATATCCCATACAATGGAATATTATTCACCAAAAAAAAGAATGAAGTATTTTCACATGGTGCAACATGTATGAACCTGAAAACAAAATGCTGTATGACAAAACCCAGAAGCCACCCATCTTACGATTCCATTATATGGAATGCCAGAAACAGACATCCAGAAGGACAGAGCAGATGAGTGGGATGCCAGGGGCAGGGAGAGGAGGAATGGGACTAACTGCTGATGGGCTTTCGTTCTTTCTAAAGGATAAGGATATTCTGGAATCAATGATGGTTGCACAGCTCTGACTATATTAAGAACCACTGAATTGTATATTTTAAAAGGATGAATTTTATGTGAATTATATTTCAAAATAACTGTTGCTAAAAATAATGAGATTTTACTGTAAAAGTTTTTTTTCTAATTGGAGAAATATTTGACATAATCACTGAATAAGTTTAAGGAATACAGCATGATGGTTTGATTTACATATATTTTGAAGTGATTGATACAACATGTTCAGCTAACATCCATCTTCTCATATACACTTGGCCCTTGAATGATGCAAGAGTTGGGGTTGCATCCACGGTTGCGCCACCCTTGTCTAGTCAGAAATCCACGTATAACTTTACAGTTGGCCCGCCATATCTGTGGTTCTGCATCTGTGGATTGAATCAGCCATGGATAGTGCAGTTTATTGAAAAAAATTTCACCTACACACGGACCCGTGCATTTCAGACCCCTGTTGTACAAGGGCCACAGGGAGATACAATATAAAGAAGAAAAAGCCTTTCCTTGTGGTGAGAGCTCTTAGGATTTACTCTCAGCAGCTTTCCCTACACCACACAGCAGTGTTAGCTGAGTCACCCTATTGTACATTACATCCCCAGTACTTATTTGCCTTAAACTGGAAGTATGTACCTTTTGACCACCTTCCTCCAATTCCCCTCCCTCACTCTCCATAAATTCCTGTTTTCATTACACAGTTTTACTTCCATCTTCTCCTAGTTTTACAGTTTGAGAACTTGTAGAGGTAAAGATGCTGACTTTTAATTTTCATTTTCTTACAGCACTGTTGCGAGAATTCAGTTCCGTCTTCCAGATGGTTCTTCCTTTACAAATCAATTCCCTTCTGATGCTCCTCTAGAAGAAGCTAGACAGTTTGCTGCACAGGTAAATTTATGTCATGAATTGTAATGAAGGTCGATGAATGGGTTATTAAGTGTAAGAGGGAAAAATTTCCAGGCAGAATTGGAAGAGTATGAGTAAGTCATGACTTATCCCCAGGAGGGAGGCACAAGATGCCTCTGGGATGTTGTGGAGCTTCCGTCATGTATGAGTGCCATATGGGAACAGCATATCTGCTTGTTCTATGAAAAGAGGGATTTGCTGACACCGTATAATAGACTCTGGAAACTTTTCTCACTGCTCAGTACATTCAGCTGGAGGAATGAAAAGCAAGTGATTTTCCAGAAGTCTAAAGGAGCTGTCCTCAATAAAAGATGCAGTTTTTCTTGGTCCTCTGCAAATTTTCTGCAAGTTGCTTAGAATGCTGTGGGGCTGGCAATCTTCCCACCATCTGCTGATTGGTCAAACTAAAGATCAATAATCAATCTGTTTTTGGCAACAAGTATCTTCCTCAGGAATTTACTTCCAGAACTTAGCCTTGTTCAAAATCTGAACAAAATGGGTGTGAAATAAACATCTTAGAAAATAAGATATGAGTACTTTCCAATTACTTTTTATTCTGATAGATTATGTATTCAAAATGAGGCTTGTACCAGTATTTCATGTATCACTTCAAGATTGAAATTAGGTTTCAGACTTTTCTGCTAGATCTCTTCTGCATTTAGTCGGCTATGTCACTTAATAGGTCCCAGGAAAAGGATACCTAAAAAGCTTCTTCCACTGGTGAGCTTGGCTGGACAATAAACTTATTTTATTAACTGTTTTCACCAAGCTTAATAGTAGGATCCACTCCACATAGCCTTTTTCATTCCACTTTTGCCTTGGGGCCCCACTTGGGGCCTCCTCAAATGGCGTGCCCTGGCCTGAGTCTTTTGCTTCTGCCACAGGTAAGTGAGGCAATCACAGGAGTAAAGAGAGATCTCTGATTGCATCAGTCCTGTTAGAACTTCACCTCAGTACAGTGATCTAATTTAGTGACCTGATGTTGAGTGAGAACAGTCAGGGAGTGCGGGGGGTGGTGGTGTGTGTGTCTGTGTGTATATATATATGTGTGTATATGCATATATATGACCTAGAGTAAAATATTACAAAAAACAAAAGTTACATTCTCCCTTTGAAAGATTTTACAAGTATAGGTGACTTAACAGCGTGAAGGTGATTGTGTTGCTTGCCCACTGTAAATTCCTAGGACTGGATTATGTGTATAATATGGGTTGATTATGGACCATTTACTCTTTGAGTCAAGGAAGAGGCAAAAACTCATGCCATATATATATATATATATATATAAATAATACGAGGGAAATTCTGATCTGTTCCAGAATTTTTAATTTTAGTTTTTCATTTTAGAATTTTTTCATGTTTTTAATATGAAATACCTATAACCTAAATGGGTATTTGTGAGATACTAACATAAGTTTGACAAACAACAGTGGAAATTCTTAATTGCAAACTGTAGTCATAGTTAAGATATGTAATTGTTCATTTTTATTCATCTTATTTAGTCTTGCTATTAGAAAACATATTCTTGATATTTTGTGGTCATTTTGTTATGAAAGCTCTTAAGTACTATTTGTATTTGATAGCCTTCAGCTGTTTTTTAAAGCACAGAGTTTTTATGAATGTTTTGATTTTATATTTAAGTGAACTTTTAAATCAGTCATTTTGAATGTGTATGAGTTTGTAATATCTTAGTTTAAAAAGGCTCAACTGTAAGGTTTTAAAACTTATTTTTATATTACAGACTGTTGGCAACACTTACGGTAACTTTTCATTAGCAACAATGTTTCCCAGGAGGGAATTTACCAAAGAAGATTATAAAAAGAAGTTATTGGATTTGGAACTTGCCCCAAGTGCTTCAGTGGTACTGTTGCCAGTATGTATATGCATGTATATTTTTTCTATTCTTACAGGTCTGTCTGTTCTGCTGTTGATTTTTTCTTATAATTAGAGGAAGGGAAAGTGAAAAAATATACTGTGGATAATTAGAATCCAAAGTATCCAAAAATATTAGATTAATTTATTGTTCCATTATCCTGGGCTTTATATTTGTAACGTTAGTAAAAGACTAAACACACTAAACACATTTTCAACTTCTTCCCTCATCTGTCTAATCTGCTGGCTTGGTGTCATTGTATTTATGTATGATTGCAGTTTATCAATTAAAAAAAAATGTTTTAACATAAAAATCACATTAAGTTTTAAACATACTAATCCTAACAACATTTTAATCTCTGATATTAAAAAAAAAGAGGCCCAGAAAATTTAAATGTGCCACCTTAAGTGCCAGAGCTGGGATGAGAGCCTGGGTCTTCCATAGCTTGGTTAGCGTATGGTTGTGCCCCCAAGGGAGAAGGCAGTGTCACCCCACTCCAGTACTCTTGCCTGTAAAATCCCATGGACAGAGGAGCCTGGTAGGCTGCAGTCCATGGGGTTGCGAAGAGTTGGACACGACTGAGCAACTTCACTTTCACTTTTCATGCACTGGAGAAGGAAATGGCAATCCACTCCAGTGTTCTTGCCTGGAGAATCCCAGGGACGGGGGAGCCTGGTGGGCTGCCGTCTGGGGGGTCGCAGAGAGTCGGACACAACTGAAGCGACTTAGCAGCAGCAGTGCCCCCAAATCTGCCCCTTCTCTTTCCCTGCTTTCAATTACTTAGGGGCAACTGCACTTTGAAAGTATTACATGGAAAATTCTAAAAATAATTCATAAGTTTTAAATTTCGGACCGTTGTGATAGTGTGAGGAAATCATGTCCCATTTGGGACATGAATCATTCCTTTGTCCAGCATATCCACACTGTATATGCTACCTGCTCATTAGTCACCTTGCAGCCCTCTTGGCTATCCGATAAGACTGATGAAATACTGCAGTGCTTGTGTTCAGGTAACTCTGATTTTATATAATAATAGCCCCAAAGCTCAATACTGGTGATGCTGGCAATTTTGATAGTCCCTTGTTGTGCCTAATTTATAAATTAAATTTTATCACAGGTATGTATGTAAAGGAAAAAAAGTAGTATATATGGGGTTTGGTATGATCCATGGTTTCAGGCATCCACTGGGGGTCCTGGCAAGTATCCCCTGAGATAAGGGTGGATGACTATAGTTTACCCCAACTGAAAGCAGGGCCTCAAACCTAAAACAGTCCTCCAGTACTCAGGATTTTGTGGAGTCATTGATATTTGAAACCTTTCTCTTTTTTAAAATCATATAGACTTTTAAAATCAGAGTTGTTAACTTCATTACAAAAGTTTAGTTGTCTTCAAAGTAATTGTTTCATTTCATTGAGAACTACTTTCTGGTTTCTATGTTGTGATTACTCCTTAAAAGGAAAAGAATTCCAGGAGTTCCTTGAAGTTTATATACACTTGAAAAATAGCAAAAGATGGCAATTTTACTTTATTGCAGTAAAGTAAAATCCATAGGACTTTCCCAGATAAAAAGTTTATCTAGAACCTTGTGTGTGATGTGGTTGGGCTGATGTAGTCTATTTTGGTTTCTTTCTTCGTTTTTAGGCAGGAAGACCAACTACATCCATGGTACATTCTTCCAGTGGAGACTTTTGGACATTGTTGGGGACAGTGCTTTACCCATTCCTTGCCATCTGGAGACTGATAAGCAACTTCTTATTTAGTAATCCTCCTCCTGCACAGACCTCGGTGAGAGCAGCAAGTTTGGAAACCTCAAACCTTGCATCGTCTAGCAACTCAGAAAAAAGGTATTTGTGTTTTCCCCATTTGCAAAATATATTAGTAATGCCCAATGCCTTATTCAAACTGAAAAAAAAAAATTTATAGATACTTTGCCTTTTTTCTATGTAAAGGGGAAAACCCAGCATGTTCTGAAGCTTTATTGTATCACCTGGGAAACTCCTTACCTAAGTTTTCTCAGCCCTCTTTCTATAAAATTTATTCCATGCTAAGCAGCTTCACTGCTACTGATTTTATTATTTCACTTATTGGATTCTCTTATTCCATAATAAAAGATATACTTTTTTCAGGTCTAAATAGCAGTATCTTTCTTGTTAGCCATATCTTGTCTGACAAGATACTTCATTCCATTAATTTCTTACAGTCATCGCACATGATTACTTTTAGAGGGATCATTGTGCTCTAGATAATTTAACTGCCTTCTCTGGGTCATTTAGAGAAGACCAAAATGAGGAAAGTGTATATTCACTTGAAAATGGTGTCTCTTTCAGAGTTACTTTGGACTGGTTCCTTAACCAAGAGGCCTTACTTTTATTGCACATGGCCATGGTTAGAATGGTAATACTAGTAGACAGCACTAATGGTCTTAGCCCACACCTCTGTTAAAATTCTAAATTTTTGAAAGAGGTTAACAGGAAGTATTTTCTTAAAATTTAAGATTATACCCCCTTCTAATAATTAATAGCATAATTTATTACACTATATACCTATTGCTGTTCAATACTTTATTGGGCCATTACTAGCAAATCCTCACACCAATCTTTGATAATTAAAGAAAACCCTTGCCTTTGTCAGTTGTGAGTGGTAAGTTAATTCAGTCATGTCTGACTTTTTGCAACCCCATGGACCATAGCCCACCAGGCTCCTCTCTCCATGGGGTTCTCCAGGCAGGAATATTGGAGTGGGTTGCCATTTTCTCCTCCAGGGGATTTTCCCAACCCAGGGATTGAACTCAGGTGTCTCATGTCTCTTGCATTGGCAGGTGGGTTCTTTGCCCTAGCACCACCTGGGAAGCCCTGTCTGCTCTAAGGAGATCCCTGATTTTGTGTCCTGCTGACTGTCTAAATGAAGATTTGAGTGAATATTGTTGCTGGGCTGATACAGTCTTTATCTTGATGTCCTTCTTAACTATTATGCAAGAAGACCAGTTATATCCTTAGTACATTACTCAAGTGAGGAGGACACAGAGAAATTCTTCTCTTCTTACAGAGCAGCATTCAAACTAGGTCTTGTTAGGTCTGAATTTTAGAACTCCTACTGAGCATGAGTGGAAGCATTTCATCCTGAAAGAGCTTGCTGAATGGGTCTTAAAAACTTACTTCAAATAAGGGAAAAGGTCTTGCATTGGGGCAAAGAATGGGACAAATGTTTGAGTGGGGGAAGCTTTGTGTTCCATTATTGCTTTTTTTTTTCCCTCTCTAGTATTGGAGAATGTATTAGTTTAAATTTCACCTGTTTCCTTCCCATTTTTAGATGAAGAAGGTTTGTTCTTAATTGTCCATGTAGAAATAAATCACTCTTAAAGATTTTAAAAGAGTTAAGAATTGCTAACTGACCATTTCCATATATTAAGCTATGAATGGAGTTTGTGATAACCACTAGGGTGCCGTGTAAATTATAAATATTTTAGTAGATATATCAACTTGCATAAATAATAAAGGAGCAATTTAGTTGGCAGACAGTCCCACTGTTCTAAAACTTAGTAAGTCATCAAAAAATACATGGACATGGGAAGCATTTGACTGGTTTGGCTTAGAGAACAGGTGGAGTTAAAAAGCACCAAATTCAAGTCAGCGTTCGTAGATACAGTGATCTCCCATGGACTTTCCTTAAACTATAGTTGTCTTTGTACTAATGGCAGTTTAAAGGAGAAGACTTTGTGTTACTGCTGTTTTCATTTTTTATCATTTTCCTTTTTCTCCCTCTTCTGTTTTATCAGGGAACCAGTCAGAAAAAGAGTGCTGGAGAAACGGGGGGAAGACTTTAAAAAGGAAGGCAAGATATATAGATTGAGGACTCAAGACGATGGTGAAGATGAAAACAACACCTGGAATGGGAATTCCACTCAACAGATGTAGTGCGACAAGTACAATATGTGCAAAAATCATTGTTTCTCTTATGATTTAATTCAACTAAAATTCTGCTGGAGAAGTGGGACTGCTTTATGTGTTCCAGCTCATCTACAAAGTGTCTCTCTATTCCTGCTTAGTGGGTTCAAGTTGTTTAACTCAGACAAGAGGTCAGATAATTGGCTGCTGGGTCCTTGTATATGGTAACCAACTGCTAGAAGCCTAAAAAAAAATCAAAAAGTCTGTAACAGCCTCCCTTTATCAGCTTTCTTATTCAGTATTTCATACGCCCATTTTAGCCCTATGCTCTCAGATGATACATTTGTTCAGGGCTGTTTTGCTCTGAATCCCTAAGCCAACACAAGGTAACTGTTATGTCACTGAGTAATCTGACTCTGAGAGCATTTTAACTAGCCAGCCAGATGATAATTCTTGCTCATCAGCTGCAAGCAAAATCTTGTAGTTTTTAATCTTACTTAAACACTGAATAAAAAAAAACTTTTCCAAAAATCAGAATGATCTTATCTTTGCTCTAAGTTTTGTTATTCTAGCATCTCTGTATTGCACAGGGCTCTGTGGAGGTCATGTGTCTCTGAATCCCCCCACCCATCTGTACTGCCTGGAGCTTTCCCAAGAAAGGAGGGACCACTTTACCATAAATATCACTGCAGGAAGAAGTTTTCTGACACACACTGATGCTATGTTAGTGTCTCTCCTAAGCAGGGAGGCATCATTTTGTTTGCATAATGTAGTGGCCTTTGTTCTCATTAGATGCAAAACAACTGCCGGTCTACAGCTGGTTCTCACCTTTATACTGGAGTTTCGCCCTCAATGATAGTCACTCTTCAAAGAAATAAAGAACCTGTACTGTTGGGCATGAAGTAGGGAGTTAAGATTTGCCTCTTGCTCATTTGGTTATTATTAAGAATTTTAGATTCTTAATCTGATTTACATACTGTGATATGTTTATGTCGGTGAAGACACTAAGAATGTCTGGAAAAGGGGGTAATTTTGACTGTTCCTCTCTAACCTTTTGTGTTTAGATTGGAAGATACTTAACGTTGTAGAAGGACTCTGAGTTTATTTTGTAATGAGAGGAGGAAGTTTTCTCAGAGCAAATTTTGTTTCACCTATGAAGTAACAATGGTAATAGTGTTGGCAAGGAAACAGACCAGGGGTGGTGTTGGTAGGAGTGAAAACTAGTATAATTTTTCTGAAAAAACATTAGCAGAAGCCGTAAAAATTTCATGCTTTTTGATCTAAAAAGTTTTTCTAAGGAATGATCATAAATACAGGCAAAATTTAGGTATAAACCTGTTAAGTTTTATTTATTTAACCTCAGAAACCCAACTACATGCCTTCTGCAGAATTAACTTTTGCTAAGGAAAAATGGGACAATACTAATTCAGCAATTTGATTTAACATATTTATTGACTGTTTGTTATGTGTTCAGGGGAAAAAGCAGGATACAGAGCTGCAGGTACAGTATGATCTCAACTTTATAAACACATCATATATAGTATATTTAGCATAATGTAAAGAAAGAAAAACCAACAGCAGTAAGAGTGATTTATATTATGATTTTAGTTCATTTTCATCCTTATATGTCTTCTCAGTTTTCTGTAATGAAATTACTTTCATAATTTAAGGAAAGAGTTTGAAATAGATACATCTCCAGCAAGCATCTCATTTAAGTAAAGGTCTCTCATCTTGAAAAATACAGTAATATGTGAATAAAAAATCAATTTTCCCTTGAAAAAAATCAAAAGCAGATCTTAGAGAAACATACATAAAAGAATGATTCACAATCTTTGAGTACGAGGATCCTGCCTCAATTTCATATTTTAAAAAGTATAATGGTAAATTCAAAACAGTATGGAAGGCTGTAAAATGATGTCTTCCTCTTGGCATCACACACTAATCTAGTCTTGTGGATTAGTCTTCTAATCTAGAAGACTTCTAGTCTCCAGAAGTAATCTCTCAAGTTTCTCTTGTAGTCTTCAGAAAATTTTTACGTGTACATAGGCAAATATGTAATCTTTATTTTTTAAATAAATGGGATCGTATTATATGTATACTACTCTGCATCTTGCCTTTTAACATACACGGTCTTGAAGATCTTTCCCCATTAACACATAGCTACCTCATTCTTACTAGTGCCTGCAGAGCATTTTACTTGGTAAACTACCTATTCTCTTACTGCTTTCATTGGTTATTACAGTTTATGTGCTTGTTTCTGTTTTTCTGTTACAAACGTCACTACAGTGAACATAGCTTTGGGAAGTTTCTTAGCTGTGGAAATACACCTGTAAGTCACTGAGTCAAAGGGTATTTGCAGTTTGGATTATAAAAAATGCTGCCAAATTGCCTCCTCTAAAGGCTCTGTGAATTTACAGCCCTACTGACAGGTAGGAGAACATGGATGCTTGCCAACACGGTATTATACTTTTTCATCTTTATCCACCTGATAGATGAAAAATTGTGTGCATTTTATATGCATCGTGTTGATTGTGAATGAAGGTGAACATCTTTTAATATTATTGGTTATTTTATTTTCTGAGAACTGCCTGTGTTTTCTTTGCCAGTTTTCATTTGTGTTTATCTCTCTTACTGATTTACAACAGATTTCATGTATATTAAGAAAGTTAGCTGTTTGTCTGGCATATGCTATAAATATTTTCTCCCTGTTCATCTTTTGATGAGTATGTTGATGGTAATTTCTTGCCATAATTTCTATGTGGTCCTGTTTATCAGTGTTTTTATTTATGACCTCCAGGTCGTAAGTCTTGAATATAAAATACTTTTCCCACTTCAAAAAGTAATTTAAAAAACCTCACCTGTCTGTCCTAGCACTCTCATGGGTTTCTGACATTCTCATGGGTTTCATTTTTCTACATTTAAATCTTATATCCTGGTTAAGGAATGTGGCTCCCTTCCCGCACCTGTGACTAACATCCTTAGAACTGGCCTGTGGCCCACCTCCATTTATATAAGGACTGGTCCATCATCGCCCCTTCTACCGCCCCGCCATTTGACAGGTCACCTCTGGCGTGCACCCTGTCCCTGGTATGCAGCTGGGTCTGTGTCTAGGCTCTGTCTTCCTTTGTTGATCTTTCTGTTCACTCCGTTTCAAAACAGTAACTAGCTTTATATTTTTTTCTCCAACCCCCCCCCCCCCCCCAGATTTATCCTGGCTCTTTTTACAAGTGAGTTTTATGTGCAACTTTATATTATTTTTTTCCATTTCCTGCCCTACCCCTGCAGAAAAGGTATACTGACTTTTGAAGATTAATTTACATAAAATTGACAGCTTATAAAAATCTCTTATAGCAGTTTTAGAACCATCTTCACCCCATCTGATCAACTTTTCCTGTCTATTGGTGGAAGAAAATGCCTGTGCCCCACAATCTTGACTGCCAGGTTGGGGCCCACAGCAGTGGGACACTGTGGTAGGAATTTTCTATAGATACAATTCAGGTAGGAACGCTTACCAGAAGCAACATCTTGAGCATGATCAACCTTTTAAAACCAATTGAAAACTATTTTTAAAAAAAGAATATCTCCTAGATATCTAGAAAGAATATATAGGTTAAATAAGTTAGAGTCTTCCATTCTGTGATTGTCTCATGAGCACATTTGAGTGGAAGTGATAGACTCACCCACTTCTCTGAATGTTTTGTGAATAAACATACAGATGTAGTGGGTGTGCTTCCCTCTGTCCTGTCTCCAAAAATGTACTTGCCGGAGACACTGAGACATGGTCCTCTGGCCTCCGGAAGCCAATAGCAGAGGATTAATGTGATGAAGCTGTGAACGGGGATGTTCATAACTGCTATGGAACCCGTCTTCTGAGGAGAAGCACCCGTAGGAGACAGGACACCATTAAGAGCATCTTTTTCAGGTTCTGAGAAACAGAAGGTAAGAGAGGCTAGGAGGGAACTTAAAGAAAGCAGGAGATGACCTAGCGGTTATCTTTTCATGAAAAGGATTGCTATGGTTTTTACTAATGTTTCCACCTTTAAAAATCTCTGAAAATTAAAACAGCTCAGTTAAATGACTCACAGAACCTAGTAGTTGAGTTCAGTAACTGCGTATTTCCACAGGAGCCACTCGCAGGGGCTTCTAATGCCCAGATGAATTCCTGATATGGGGGCAAGGTGGGGATACTTCCATTTTAATCAGGGACTTGAAATCCTTCAAGATTAGTGTTTTAAGAGTGCAGAGATTTTTATAAAGTCTGTTATAGACAGAGTATTAGATCCTCAGTGGTCCTGGGGGTGGCAAAGACTTGCAGAGAAACTAGGAGGAGAACTGGAGGAGGTGGTAACTTCTGGGTCAGAATGAAGACCTGTGGCTCAATTCCTGTTCACCTGGTTGTGTGTGCTTTTGCTTGGAACGCTTAAAATACTTGTAGGACAGAAGTGCAACACAACAGACTCCAAGAAGCATGAAAGCAAAGAGCACATTAAGCGCTGTCTGGGCTTCCGTCGTACTCAGCCTGAGGCCCAGGAACTGAATGTTCTGTCTCACGGGGCTGGCGGTGGGCTCAGCATCTAGGAGAGGACAACAGGCGATATGGAGTTATTGGATCATGTTGACCTAGATTATTAAGCGCAAGCCAGATCCTTGCTGGAGAGAAGCTACCCTGTATCCAGGGTCAGCACATCACGGAGGTGACTGTGCACATCCTTTTCGTGAGTTATGAGAGAAGTCATGCAGTTTTAAGCATCTTTCAGCAATTAGAGTAAAACCTATACTGGATAATTGTCTCAATTTGTATAGTAATTTATACTTTGTCAGTCATTCAGCAAATCTTGGGCACCTTACAATGCCAGGCACAATATTTTAGTCACTCTTTGATCCTGGCCTTGGCGCAGCATTTGACTCATTTCTTGCCTAAGGTTACATAACAAGTTAATGGTAGGGCTGGGGAAAGAATCTAAAATTGCTGTTTCCAGGCCAGGGCCTGGTTTCTAGATGTAACTTTAGCCCTTAATTCCTTTGTTCCATCCTGAAATGTCTGGAGCATTCAAAGAAAAAGAAAATACTGGTTGAATGAATGAAGGGGATGGAGAGGCAGAGAGGGCTGGCAATAAACTAGAAGAAAACGGACTGAGAAAGGCCCATTTGCCCTTCCTCCTCTGGCTTTGTCCATCCCAGAACCACAGCTCACCTTCTTGCTGAAGACAAGGATGTGGCCCTGCAGCAGGGTCGGGGAAGCCACTGCACCGGATTATGGAGGCGTAGACCTTGGCTGACTCTCTGGGGATCCTTGGCAGAGCAGGGTCAGTATAGTTCACAAAATGCAAACCAAACTTATCTGAGAAGCCGGTGGCCCACTCGAAGTTGTCCATCAGAGTCCAAACCGTGTATCCTCGAAGGTCCACCTTATCCTGCATAGCTGCTCAAAGACAGAGGCCCCAGCATGAGCTGCTCTGATGGGCTAAGCCCCTCTCCACCGGGCCCGGGCCTGCCCACAGTGCTCCCACAGTCCCCACTTGCAGGTCAAGGGAGCTTTTTTCAGCTCTTGGAGAGAGCAGCCCACCCTGCACAAAGGAATCATTAGCTGGTCCCCTGTGGGTGTTACCACAGAGCCATCTGCATTTTTCTAGACAGGCTCAACCCTGATCGGGAGCCAGGAACATGTATAGACTAAATTAACTGTGCTGGGTCAGCTATCATCGTCTTCACATCTTAGGATACTGGTCTTGGGCAGAGTCTCAAGGGACCCTTGGGAAAGATTTTATCTGGAATAAGATTTTCTACTTGTTTCTCTTTGCTGCTGCGTTGCTCACTTTCTTTTACTCAGCATTACTTACATTCCCCTGTCATAGTCCCATCCCTGGTGGTTCTGCTGAGCTGTAAGGGTCTCAGACTTCTGCTTGGGGAACAAAAGATCATACAATCTCTCCAGCCCATTCCTCCTGGGCCCTGCCCAGACTGTCCACAAGAGGGCGCTGCTTTTCAGGGACATGGACACCGGAGGCTCAGAGAAAAGGGCAAGCCAGGAACTCGGGTGCAGGGTTTTGCTTGCTGAGCTTTAAGAAGGAAAAATCTTAGTGTGCAGCCCCCCAAAAAGGCTTAAACCCAAAAGGAGGTAGAAGGCTCATCTTTCTCATCTGAGACTCGTGGGTGCGCTATCGGCTGCAGACGTTAGACGTTTCCAACAATAAAAGGTGCACACAGAGGAAGAGGTAGGCCCGTCATACCTTTGAGTGCCTCGTTGATGTAGCTGCGGAGGTAGTAGATCCTTGCAGTGTCATTGAGGTTTGCTTCTCCCCGATGGGAGACTCCGTTCTCTGTGACATAGATCGGGGGGTTGTTGTATTCCTCCTTCAACCAGTTCAGGATCCTCCTGAAGCCAAAAGGGGTCATCTTCAGCCAGAAGGAGCCGGAGTCTGGCCAGGAGCGGTCTGTGATGGAGGCCACTCCCCTGCAAATTCAAACACTAGGGATTAGGTGTCAGTTTATAAATCCCAAGAGACCCTCTGCACAAAGCATGAACAAGATTTTTACTAAAAAACAACCTTTTGACTCTTCAGTTCAGTCGCTCAGTCGTGTCTGACTCTTTGCAACCGCATGGATTGCAGCACGCCAGGCTTCTGTGTCCATCACCAACTCCGGAGCTTACTCAAACTCATGTCCACAGAATTGCTGTTGCCATTCAACCATCTCATCCTCTGTTGTCCCCTTCTCCTCCTGCCTTCAATCTTTCCCAACATCGGGGTCTTTTCCAACGAGTCAGTTCTTCACATTAGGTGGCCAAAGTATTGGAGTTTCAGCTTCAGCATCAGTCCTCCAATGAATATTCAGGACTGATTTCCTTTAGGACTGACTGGTTGGATCTCCTTGCAGTCCAAGGGACTCTCAAGAGGTTTCTCCAACACCACAGTTCAAAAGCATCAATTCTTCAGTGCTAAGCTTTTATGGTCCAACTCACACTACACACATGACTACTGGAAAAACCATAGCTCTGACTAGACAGACCTTTGTTGACAAAGTAATGTCTCTACTTTTTAATATGCTGTCTAGGTTGGTCATAGAGCAAGCATCTTAATTTCATGACTGCACTTACCACCAGTGATCCTGGAGCCCCCTAAAATAGTCTCTCACTGTTTCCATTGTTTCCCCATCTATTAGCTTTGAAGTGATGGGACCAGATGCCATGATCTTCATTTTCTGAATGTTGAGTTTTAAGCCAACTTTCTCACTCTCCTCTTTCACTTTCATCAAAGTGAAAGTTCTTCTTCACTTTCTGCCATAAGGGTGGTGTCATCTACATATCTGAGGTTATTGATATTTCCCCCAGCAATGTTGATTCCAGCTTGTGCTTGTTCCAGCCCAGCGTTTCTCATGATGTACTCTGCATATAAGTTAAATAAGCAGGGTGACAATATACAGCCTTGACGTACTTCTTTCCTGATTTGGAACCAGTCTGTTGTTCCATGTCCAGTTCTAACTGTTGCTTCTTGACCTGCATACAGATTTCTCAGGAGGCAGGTCAGGTGGTCTGGTGTTCCCCTCTCTTGAAGAATTTTCTACAGTTTGTTGTGATCCACAAAATCAAAGGCTTTGACATAGTCAATAAAGTAGATGTTTTGCTGGCACTCTCTTGTTTTTTCAATGATCCAGCAGATGTTGGCAATTTGATCTCTGGTTCCTCTGCCTTTTCTAAATCCAGCTTGAACATCTGGAAGTTCACGGTTCACATACTGTTGAAGTCTGGCTTGGAGAATTCTGAGCATTACTTTGCTTTTCTCTTTTCACTGGTTGTAGTGACATCAATCAGTGCTGGTGTAACTTTGGATGGGCCACCTAAACTCTCTGGTCTAGCTTTCCACCAGTACACAGGAATGGACTTGCTCATGGACCTAACTCTCCAAGCCACTCGGTAACAGGCCACACCTCACACTAGACGTGGAAGGGTGCTGGTACTCCCACGGAGTGCGAGTGCTAGGTCTTCAGAAAGGGGCTCCCTTGAGTCACCTATGTGTGGTCAACAGGTGGTACACCCACAGGAACGAATATTTGGGCCCCCATTAGTGTGATGATGGGGTAGATACGCTAGGACCTGCCTTAAGTGCCCAAGACCCTATTTCTCTCTCCAGTGATGGGCAAAGAGAGGGTATCACATTGTGCCAAAGGTGTGCCACCAGGGGAGGCACAGGCTCATGCATTTCATTATAAGGACCAGCCATTTAGATATTTAACATTCACGGTCCTTCAATTAAAAAAAAAAAAAACTTTTACCAGCAGCTGGATTTATCTTGTTCAGCTGAACTGAACGTGGGACATTTCATAAGCTGAGCACAGGCGCCTGGGAAGACAGTCCCAGGACCGGTGAGGTAGCAGTCGAGTGGGTGCAGGAACCAGCAGGGCGCCACCTCAGCCCCTCTCGGCAAGCCTGACTCTGCTGGTTGGAGGATGAATGGGGATGTCGGCAGTTGTTTCCAGAGATTCCGGACAGATTCACAGCTACTGATGTGGAAAGGTGCTTGTCAGAAAAGGAACAAAAGGGACTTCCCTGGCAGTCCAGTGGCTAGGACTCCGCACTTCCACTGCAGGGGGAACTAAGATCCTGCATGCCGCGTGGCACAGCCAAACAAAGCAAAAACAAAACCCGACCAAAAAAGCTTTCTTAATCTAATAAGGAATGTCTACAGGAGAAAAAAAAACCCTACAGAAGACAATGAATGTTGGAATATTAAACCTTTCTGCCGGGAGCCATCTCCCAGCATATTGCATATTGAGTGCAGCACTTTCACAGCATAATCTTTCAGGATCTGGAATAGCTCAACTGGAATTCTATCACTGCCAGGAGCCAGTGTGAGGAACTCCACCCATGGCAAAGGTCATGAGGAAGGAGGTTCGGCATACGCAAAGGTGGGATCGAGCCTCAGGAGTCCCCCTGGAAATTCTCGAGCATCTACCCCCAAACCAGAGCCTGCCTACTTTCTGCTTTGTGCTTTCACCTACACCTCTGACTTTACAGGCAGGGGGGGACTGTCCCCCACTACCTCGCTCTGAAAAAAGAGTTGACTTATAGCTCCAGTTAATAAAGTTCCTGGGTGTGACAGTGTTTCAACCTACAAACTCCTTCGGAAGTCCTCTAGCCTGCCTGAATAGGTTTTTCCGGCCACATGTGATTGTTCAGAGCCTCCCAACTGTGAGAGGCATGAGATGTTCTAAACTGTCTAAATACAGATTCCTTTGAGCAGTTAAAAGATTGATTAGAAATTGTATTGGTGAAGGGTTTTTCACTTGTTGGGCCAATGTTTGCTGCTAAGTCTCCATATCCCTTACCTGCTGTGTCCCTGGCAGTGTATTGATTAATATAATTGGTGTAAGTAGTAGCTTTAATGTTTGTAACCTTGGACCCTTGCGTTAATTCTTTTTCTTGTTACAGCCCACCACACTTTTGCCCTATAGGAATGCAACTTTAATGCTTTTGGAGGGTGGCGCCTGACTAATCACCTTTAGAGAAAAATACATTTTCTGAAGAAAGGGTCTTAAAATGTTAACAGGCCTCCAGGCCAGAAGATGATGCAAATCACCTAAACTTTTGCATATGATAAGTTTGCAGGAAGAAAGCCTGGCTTACTGCATGACTCTACCCCTTCCCCCATTATCCTCTATGCATAACTTAAGGTATAAAAACTACTTTGAAAAATAAAGTGCGGGCCTTGTTCACCAAAACTTGGTCTCCCCATGTCGTTCTTTCTCTCACCTTCTGGCTGAATTATTCAGCCTCTTTTCTCCACTGAATTTCCTCACTGAGCTATCCTTATTCTATTACTCTATATCCTTAATTAACGTTTAATTAAGCAGTTGTTTCCTGATCCTTGCCGACGCCATCCCCGCTTCGAATTCCCTGGATCCACCGGGGCTGGACCCAGGCACCTTTCCTCTTGAGATGGGGAATAAAATAACAATGTCTTTGTAAGTATTAGATGTTATTAAATAAAATGACAATGTCTTTGTAAATGTCTCAATATTAGATATTTAGAAATTTTTAAAAAGGAAGAGATACTGTGCATAAGTGTAATCCTGTTTTTCTGTAATATATTCCTGTATGAAATTTCTGACATACTATATAAACTATGTATAATATATATATCATATATAGAGAGAGGTAGTATACCTATACACATATATACACTTCTGAATGACAAGAATTTTCTCTTCTTGCTTTCTAATGTTTCTACTGTGAACATACATTATTGTAATAGAGAAATAGTTTAACTTTTACCCTCAAAGGGAAAAAAGAAAATTATTTTAACTGAAATACATCTGATAAGTGAGAAAAATCTGATGAAAAAACATATATATAAAAAAGACGCTTACCCCTTGGAAGGAAAGTTATGACCAACCTAGATAGCATATTAAAAAGCAGAGACACTATGGTTTTTCCAGTGGTCATGTATGGATGTGAGAGTTGGACTGTGAAGAAAGCTGAGCGCCGAAGAATTGATGCTTTTGAACTGTGGTGTTGGAGAAGACTCTTGAGAGTCCCTTGGGCTGCAAGGAGATCCAACCAGTCCATTCTGAAGGAGATCAGTCCTGGGAGTTCTTTGGAAGGAATGATGCTAAAGGTGAAACTCCAGTACTTTGACCACCTCATGCAAAGAGTTGACTCTTTGGAAAAGACTCTGATGCTGGGAGGGATTGGGGGCAGGAGGAGAAGGGGACGACAGAGGATGAGATGGCTGGATGGCATCACTGACTCGATGGACGTGAGTTTGAGTGAACTCCGGGAGTTGGTGATGGACAGGGAGGCCTGGTGTGCCGAGATTCATGGGATCTCAAAGAGTCGGACACCACTGAGCGACTGAACTGAACTGAAAATCTTAGTTATTTTTAAAAACTCTAAGCCTGTCTGCTTTAATGAAAAGCATCTTGGAAATCCTAGCCTGTATAACTGTCTGACTGATAGAGGTGTATATCAGGAGTTGGGGCTTGTCTTGCAAACCCCAGGATACATAGCATCAGGAGGCGGTTTCAGAGGCTGTACAGGCCTCTAAGTAAGAGGGCATTTTGCTATCTTTCCCAAAGATTGTTCCAGCTGCCCTTACTTACCTGTCTGCATCGAAGGAAGAGATCCAAGAGGCATAGTTTAAATTGTAGGCCAGGACAGTGGTGTAGTGATTGAACCCAAAAAAGTCGTAGGTGCCGTTGATCCTCCTCTTCTCACTCTCCGTGAACTCAGGGAGCCTGGGCGGGAGGAGTCATTAAAGGCGTGGGGCTTTGGGAAGAGACTCTTAGGGCAGGGCTGGTGGAGGGCTCTAAACTCAGGTACCTGAGGTGCCCACGGGCAGCTGACCAGGAGCCAGGAGAGCCCTTCCCAGGTGCTGCCAAAAGCGCCTGAGCCTCCTTCCACCAGAACACAGACCTCACCTCCCTCACAGACCCTCTCTTCTGATTTTAAGTTTTTACTGTGGTTTGTTTAGACATGCTTCTTTTCTCCAAAGTCTGTCCTTACAAGTAGGGGAAATGCTTTTACAAATCGACCTTTTGAGATCTGGACTTTTCTGCTCTCATGATTTTACTGCCCTTTCTTTTTAAACATCTAGGAGAACATTTTCCATATATATTTTTAAAAATTGAAATATAGGTGATTTACAATGTTGTGCCAGTCTCTGCTGTGTGACTTATTTCTATACATATTTACATTTTTTCCATGTATTCTTAGACTTTTCTGTGTGATGTGATTAACATGCCCTTGTGTGCAGCACTTAGAGGTTCCCCTCTCCCAGATCCTGACCACATGCTGCTGGTTTAGGGTTGCTGAGAGAATGCCCTGCTTAGGCCCTGACACTTCATTTTGACCTTCCTGCTACCATTAACCTAGGAAAGAACCTTACTTCCTGGAGTTTCTGAAATACTGGGGCAAAACTAAGGCCCAAGTTCCCCACACCACCGCTGCCATACCTTTTACTTCCCTGCTCAGGAGCCAGCAAGGGCTTCTCAGATCCTGTGGCTTCAAGACTGAGCACCTGTGCCAGCCTCCAGTCGCTCTGCCACGCGGCCTTGGCTCTCCCTGCTGCTGGGCCAGTGTCCCCAATTGCAGCATTCCACTCACTCCTACCTCTAGGCCGGTGCTCACACCCTTTCCCTTGGATCGAAAGCCTTCTGCTTTCCCCAGTGCTGTTCATTGTCAAGGCCCAGTCAGCCGATATCCTGTCTTGTCCAGGGGGTCTCCTGGGTCGACCCAGCCTGCCCTGATCTCATCTGAGTCTTCAACGCATGAAGAAATTGGGGAATAGAATTCCCTGGAGTGATGAAGGTCACTGTCTTTCCAGCTGGTGTGTCAGCACCTGAGGAAGCCATACTTAGAATCCCCTCTCTGTGGACCCTGCTGGGCCTGGCACCGGCCTTGGTACACAGTAGGTGCTTCAGCACGGTTGTGTTGAGGAACTGGAGCACTCGCTTGCTGGTTGGAGACCAGGGTCGACAGATCAGACCTTTTGGCTCAGCAGGACTTCCCTAACCAGGCCAGCACATGCATGATGTAAGGGTTGGGGTGGATTACTTAATCCTCACAGCTGGGCTATAGGAGGCTCAAAGAGGGAGCCAGTGGGTCACTAAGAAGTGGGTGCCCCAGATGGCCTGCCTATTCTAAAGAATAACAAGAGCAACTGCCTTTGTCAGAGCCGTGCCTGTCCGGGGCTGAGAGCTCCACATACACACTCGTGTTGTCTTTCCAGCATGCATGGAAGCTCAGACAGTAACTTGCCTAAGACACTCCTCTCCAACCCCAACAGCACCTGTGCCAGCCACCCAGGAGCCTCAGTGGCTGAGGGCGTGGCACCAGGACCTACCGAGACTTGTTGAGGCCTTCCGCTAAGCTCCTGTCACGGATCCGCATCTTCATCACCTCAGGGTAATCCCCATTCTTGAATATCGGATGTGCGAACCAGCCTCCCATGAACTGCAGTAGGGGTTGGAGGGACAGTCAGCGTTGGCATTAACAGGTAGGCCCACAGGAGACAGCAGGCTCCCTGCCCAGGAGTCACTGACCTCAGGCCTCCTTCTCCCCACCCCAGTCTTAAACTTGCCCTTCTTCTAAGTCTGTTCCCATGTTGCAGTTTAAATGCCCATGGGTCTTGTCACCGTGCTGGGAGTTCACTATGGGCAGGGCTGTGTTCCTACCCACTGCAGCTGGAGGGATGTGAACTGAACTGAGCCCTGGGCCTGCTAGATCCTGCCTGGCTGCCCTTAGGAGGGCCGGGCCCAAGACGGGGAGAGACTCCAAGCCTCCAGGCCCTGATTCCCTCACTGACCACAGAGGAGGTCTAATGCCGAAGGACCCATCAGAACCTTCTAGGGCGAGCAGAGATGCGAGGCTCTCCTGGTTACCCAGGCAAAGGGCAGTTCTTCATGGGCTTTGGACTTGCAGCCCTAAAATGGGAACTTTCCTGTTTGTTTTCTTAAGTAAGGTTCAGGCCACCCTTAACCCTCACAGGGTATACACGGCACTTCAGTGCTGTGATGCTGTGGGTCCTGAGAGGCTTTTCTCCTCACATCCTCCCTGCAACTGCTGGCTGCTGCCTGGAATGTGGAGTGAGAGCAGCCTTCCATTTTCAGCCAAAGATGAGGTTTAGAAGATACTCGCTCCAGTAAAAGAAGCTTCAGTTCACTGGGAGGTGAGGAATTGGGTTTCTGGGGAAGCTGAATTCATGAGAGGGTGTGCAGATCACTGTCCTGGGCTGCAGGATCACAGCTCACTGACAGACTGATGATGAGACTACAGCGTGACATTTCTGCAGGTTTGTTTTTGATTTCCGAAAATGAATTATAGCTCTAATTCATCAGTTCTGTGCATCTGAAATGAGGGAATACCTTAATTTTGGTCCTAGGCCTCCCCCACACCCCACAAGCTGACTACCAAATGGGGACATTAAATTCTCATTTGCACTTAATTCATTTGACCACTTTTGTCAAGTTCCTTTGTGAAGGATTTGGCAAACCAAGGCCATTGGTGTCCTTTCAGAAATGCCAGGCTGCATGGTCTCCTCAGGGCCAAACGTGGGAGCAGTCTGGAGAGAGAGATGCTTGCCTTTCTTTCCTGATCCTGAAACATGAAGAGGGCACCTTCCAACCTTTCAGAGACAGTAACAGGAGCCGGGGACAAGCTATGCCTGAAGAGGGCTGTTCTCTCTTTCTCCTTTCAGGGACCCAGACTGAAATAAGGCGGGCCATGTTGGCACCTGCTTACTTGTGTCTCTACTTCCTAAGAGCAAAATTCCATGACCAAAAGATGCAAGTCTTTATATTAAACTCATGGAATTAGAAAATTAGGGGCGCTGATGAGTTTCACAGAACTTCAATTTAAGGAAGTCTTAGGCAGAGTAAGTAAAATCAGACAGTGACACCTAGAGGTGAAGTGTGACATTGCAGCCCTGTCCTATAGTCAAACCACAGACTGAAGAGGCTGAATTTCTATTTTTTAGTCTCAAGCCAATGTTGCATCCAGTAAGAGTTGCATGTATAACTGATTTTTTAAGACTTGAAAGAAAACTCAACCCCAAAGAACTTTCATTCCAGCAAAGCTGTGGGGTAGTTAGGTCACGTCTATTTTAAAGACAAGAAAACTAAGATATTAAAAGGTTAGATGATTTTCCCAAGTGCACAAAATAAGGTAATAGCAAAACAAAGCCTAGATCCTTAATCTTTGTTTCACAGTCTACTTCTGTTTTCATTAGATCATGACAGGAGGGGAAAAGAGAAGGAGCAAAAACAACACCCAGAGGAAAATCTGACCTGAACGTATCTCTTGGCTGCCTCCACATCCTCCTGGTTGGAGGGGTCTCTGGGCTCAGCCCAGTCGCTGCTGATGGTGATGGAGATGACGCCACCTTGCCGGGCACGGTACACGTCATTGTACAGATGCCAGGCCTCAGCGTGAGCCTTTATCAGGTTGTGGCCAACAATGTAGGGGGCAGTGCCGGGCCTAAAGGAGATCCCTGGAAATGCAGACATAGACGTCAGTGAAGAATAAATGTGGCCAGGACTTCCCTGGTGGTCCAGTGGTTGGGAGTCCACTTGCCAATGCAGGGGACATGGGTTTGACCCCCCAGTCCAGGAAGATCCCATGTGCCTCAGAGCAACTAAGCCTGTGCGCCATAACTCCTGAGCCCATGCACCTAGAGCTGAGAGCTACAAGGGAAGCCACTGCAATGAGAGTCCCACGTACCCCAACTAGAGAGTAGCCCTCAATCTGCAACTACAGCAATGAAGACCCAGCACAAGAATAAATGTGGCTAAGAATATCACTTTCTGCCGATAGATGGCCTCTTGGTGTTTGGGAGAAAGACTGTAGATTTTTTCTTGAGGAAGAATGGAATTCAGATCCTGGCTCCACTTCTTCCTGGCTGACCATGTAACTTTGGGTGAGTAATTCAGCCTTTCTGTTTCTTCCTCTACAAAATGAGCAATACAGACTTCTTGTGAATAGCATGTGTGTGAAGCGCCCAGAAGCACTGTGTCTGGCAAAGAGAAGGCACTTGCTGTTGGTTTCTATACCCCTCACCCACAGAGTGGCTCACATGGCTCGGGCAGAGTACCTGGAAGAGTGTGTGCCTCAAGGGCTGGCATCCTGACTCTCTTCGGGGACCCACTGTGAAAGAGCTGGAGCGTATAGTTGGTGGAAGCCGCTGACACAGATTCCTCGAGAGCAAACGTTATGAGAGAGGCAGCCTCTCATGTGTTGGAGGAACAAAAAACCAAAACGTCAACCAAGGACCAACGGCTGATGCATCTGATAATGAGTCGAAGCAGATCTCCCCATGGCTCTTCCCAGCTGGGACACATAATCCCAAGAAATCACAGAAATGAACAAGAATTTACTCTCTAAGGCTCAGAGTTAGAGAAAAGGAAAATCAGAGGGTTCTCAAGGGACAATGACAGGTCCACAATTCCTTATTTAAAAGTCTTAGGAATACAACATTGTAAGTCAATTATACTTCTGTTAAAAAAAAAAAAAAACAACTCAGAGTTTGATATATTTAGAAATTAAAAGGTTTCTGTGTCTTAGAAAAGTAATAAGTTGCATATAACATATTTACATATGACCCCAGCAGGGTTCAGGACAGCTCTCCATAATTAAAGACATTGATACATCTGCAGCAGAATTTTTTGAAATTTCACACTAAGTGGGATGCCAACATCAGGTTATGCCCAGGTCAGCCAAATCAAATACTGGGAACTTTGGCATTTGGGGAGTTGCCAAAACAAAACAAAACAAAACCCCACTGTGGGTCTGTACGGTCTGATATACTATCCTTTCCTGTATCAATTAGTTTGCACCCTTGATCTCAGGGAGCTTCCTATCAGAGGCAGATCAGATGCACAGAGCAAAAAAGCCATTTGGTGGTTTGAGATGTGAGGTTCATGTTCAGCAGAAGTGGTGTCAGAATGGGGCGGTGGGGGAGGCAGGAATTCTGAGGCATTGCCTTGGGGCTTTACTGGCCACCTCCTCCAGGGCCACCTGGATTTCATGTCAGTGGTGCTGAGAAAACCACCCTCCAATTGCCGACCAGTGGGATCTGAGACTTTTACCTGGAGCTGCCGTCCCGTAGCCGTAGCCCTGGTAAGCAACGACGTAGGGCTCGTTCAGTGTGATCCAAAACTTCACCTTGTCCCCCAGCCTCTGGAACAGCACCTCTGCATACTCCTTAAACCGCTGTACAATTGTCTCATTCTCCCAGCCCCCAACATCTTGGAGTGCCTGGGGCAGGTCCCAGTGGTAAATAGTCACCTGTGAAAACGCAAGACCAGCATTTCCACCAACCTACTTTTCATGGGAGCCCACTGATGCTCTACGCGCCAACATAAATGTCTGTTGCTAAGAATGAGAATGAATGATGAGACAAAAAAGCTTCAAAGTTTCTTTGGCAGGAAGGATAGGACAGTAGAGCTGAAGTGCGAGAAAAGTTCATACATCTGGATCAGAGAAGCCTGGGTTTGAGTCTCAGCTCTGCCAACTACCAGGCAGTAAGACCTCCATGTCCCAGAATCACTGTGAGGCCTAATTCACACAGCAGAGGACAGGAAAAGTGACTGACATCCTGCCAGCTCTTTGGCAAATGTTAGCTATGACTGTAATCAAGGATCAGAAATGCTAGAGCTTCAGAACCTCCTGGATAGAATGCTCTGACGGTTTCAGGAGGGAGGCATTTTGCTTGTCAAGGGGCATCCCCAAGGACTTCTAATGTGTCTGGAGGCTCTTCCTTGGAGTGGGAGCCCTTTGCTGGAGACGGGCCCCTCTGGCCACACCCATGTGGTGGCCTTTCTTCCCCCGGGTCTCCCCTTGATGCTCCTGACACACCCCCATGCCGGGGTCTCCACTGAGTTGTCAACCGTCTTCAGCTCAGACCCAGTCTTTCCCTTTCCCTAAAGTGCCCTTTCCCTGCCTATGCACCCACCCAAATTCTCTTCTTTTTTTAAGATCCACACCTCCTCGAAGGTTTTTATGGCCATATTACTTTTCTGCCTTGTCTCAATGTCCTTAAGAACTACAGGGAATTCCTTGATGGTTCAGTGGTTAGGACTCTGAGCTTTCATTGCCCAGGGCCCAGATTCATTCCCTGGTTAGGGAACTAAGATCCCACAAGCCATGTGATGCAACCAAAAATAAATAAAAGTTTAAGATCTATAAATAAATAAAAGCTTAAACCCTATTTAAAAAAATAAGAACCACAAAATAATTTAGCCCTGAGTTGTGTTCTCTCTGAATTGTGTGTAATGGACATAAATTCCCCCTGATCTTGGGGTCCTACAGGACAGCCACTGGCCCTCCCATCTCCATCACAGCTGGCACTCACACGCACTGTAATAAAGCTGCATGACTAATTTATTCCTGCAGTGTTAGCAGTGTGAGGAGTCCAGGTAGCACTCTTTGAAATTAAATATCTATTTTTATTTATTTATTTGGCTGCACTGGGAACTCAGGTATGCCATGTGGGATCTAGTTCCGTGACCAGGGATTGAACCTAGGCCCCCTGCATTGGGAGCTCGGGTCTTAGCCACTGGACCACCAGGGAAGTCACCCAGGTAGCACTTTGATTTGTTAAAGTCTCTGCTTCGTGGGGTGGGAAGAAGGGGGTTATAATTCGGAGACTATACTCTGGCTGCCGTACGTAATCTCCAATCACTACCGCGGAGGACACAGCAGTCCCCTGGAGCTAGTGCCCTCTGGCCCTTTATCATAGATGGCCCAGGAGAAAAGGCCAAGGGTTCTTAGGCTCCCAGGTAAAACGTAAAAGATCTGGTGGCAGCAAAGGAAGCCCCCATATGAGCTTTATTATTCATAAGAACTCACAGCTTAAAAGCACACGAACTTTTGCCTCAGCAGTTCTTCTCCTAGGACCATGTCCTATAAACGTCTATCCTAGCGTAATTATGTAACTGCAGTTACACAGACAGAGGAGCCTGGTGGGCCGAAGTCCATAGGGTTGCGAAGGGTTGGACACGACTGAAGCAGCTTAGCATGCATACACACTCATTGCAGTGCTGGTTACAAAGGAAGAAGAGTGAAAACAGGGAAGAGTGTCCATTTATAGGGAAGTGACTAGAGAAGTGAGGTACAGTTTCCACATAACTAAAAAGACAGGACAAATGAGGAAAACACATAGGGATATGGAAATACCTGTAAGAACTATTGGTAAATAAAAAGTATCAAACTATGTGTATCGTACCATTAGGAAAAAGGAGGGTAATAAGCATACACACACACACACACATATTGCCCCACTGGTCAGATACCCAAAAGGACGTGAAGACTCAGCAGCCCTGGTCACCTGTAAGGAGGGGAATAGATAGCTGGGAGGGGGTGGTCAGGGACAGAAGGAAAATCTTTACAGACAACTCAAAAATTAGACTTGGCAAGAGCACTGATTTTTCCCAGGAGATGTGCGCCCCAGCCCAGCCGGCTCCCTCTCGTGGACTTGGCCCAGGCCTGCTCAGGGCCCCTCACCTGGGGCTGGATGTTGGCGGCCAGCAGCGTGTCGATGAGCCGCACGTAGTAGTCCAGGCCCGCCTCGCTGACGTACTTGTTGGTCCCGTCGGGGAGGATGCGAGTCCAAGAGATGGAAAAGCGATAGTGGGTCACGCCCAGGGTCTGCAGGGCGGCCAGGTCCTCGGCGATCTTGTGGTAACTGTCACAGGCCACGTCTCCTGTGTCATTGTTCTCAACCTTCAGGGGTGTGTGAGAAAACGTGTCCCAGATACTGAGTCCTTTGCCGTCTGCTCTCCATGCACCTTCGATCTTAAGAGGACAAGACATGGTCAAGTCAGTCATGTAGTCAAGCCCTTCCTGTCAGTGGGGGGTCCTGAGTCAGGACGTAAGTCAGCATCACCTTCTCTGCTCCCCCCGATTTCTGAACTCCTGCAGCTTCCTGTACACACTTTCTGAACGTCATGGGACTATCACACTGCACTGAGCAGTTATGTGTCTGCTGACTGGCTTCCCTCCAGCAAGACTAGGAAGACTAGACGTGGCATCTGTCACCTTGGTGGCCCGGCTGTCAGTGCAGCAATGTCTGGTGTACGGCGGGTGCTCATTAAATGTTTCGATGAACAATCTGATGTGCCTTAACCCCAAGCACAGTCAGACAAATCCCAGTGATGCCAGACGTGGAGGCAGAGTTTCTAATCAGGACGGGTATCACTGTTTCTGTGCTTCCTTTTCCTCCTTTCACCTAATCTACAGGCAAACTGACCACAAGCCACTGGGCAAATGCCTACCCATGGGCTTAGGTAGTCCAAGATGTGTAGTGTCTATAAATCACTATAAAACACTTGGACGGGTATGGTGTGAAACTCCGTGACTGGCTGCGGCTAAGCAGTGTGGCGCTTTAACCAAGAATGCTCATCCAGGCTTGGCCTGCACGGCCCCTGTGAGAGTGGCAGGGCGTTGGAGCAGTGGGAAGGCGCTAGCTGCTGTCCATCTGAGTGGAGGAGATGGCTTGGTGGTTGGGAGACTAGTTAATGCAGGGCGACTAAGACAGTAAGTGACTATGTTGAGGATATTAGGAGTTAGATTTCTCATCATTGGAGAAAAGAGAGATGAATATGAAAAGCGGGAAGGCGAGCATTAACCTTGTGGAGTAGGATTGAACCTGGAGGTATCAAGGTGTTTTTTTAACATACATAAAGATGTGGGTGCATGTAGAAGTAGATATATGTGTGTGTGCACACATGTATTTCCTCGCTCTGTCCACTTCTAGAGGGCCTAGAAGTAATGACCCGTGAGTACACCAAGGACCTAGATCTTGATTTCTAGATGCCCTTATCCAATAAAAGAAACCAGGGCTCATTAGAGAAATGGCTGATTACAGGGCTGGGGCAGAAAGTACAGAAGATGCTTGGAACATCTTGTTGTACCGGAAAGAATTAGGAAAGTGCTCAAAGAACGATGGGCCACGTCAAAAGGACACAGGCTCTGGCTAAAGGACCATCCACCTGGCAAAATGTGGGACGATTTAAGTATCTCCATACTGATGATGACAAAAGTATAACCCACCGAACAAAATAGAATTTCATGAGGCCATACTTTTGATACATATCAATATGTATTTATATGTAAATAAAACATAAAACCGACAAAACTCGACCTTTCTGTTGAATGCCACCTAATAAATATAAAAGCAATGATGGACTGAGAAAAATCACCGTTCATCAACTGTCACAGTGATACCTAATTCAGGACTGCAGCCCGTGCCCTAGAATAAGACCCTTTCCCTGGACCTAGAATAAGTCCAGCTAGAAACCCATGGCCTATTCTCACCCAGGGACTATTTGTCCCCGAGGAGACACTTAGCAATGTCTGGAGACATTGCTGGTTGTTACAGCTGGAGAGGGGTCTACGGGCATCTAGTGGGCAGAGACCAGGTTTGCTGCTAAACATCCCACAGTGCACGAGACAGGCCACGGTGCACGGGACAGGCCCACGGTGCACAGGATGGAGCCATAGTGCATAGGACGGGCCACAGTGCACAGGACGGGCCCACGGTGCACAGGATGGGCCCACGGTGCACAGGATGGAGCCATAGTGCACAGGACGGGCCCACGGTGCATAGGACAGAGCCATAGTGCACAGGACGGGCCCACGGTGCACAGGATGGAGCCATAGTGCACAGGACGGGCCCACGGTGCACGGGACGGGCCCATGGTGCACAGGATGGAGCCATAGTGCATAGGATGGGCCCACGGTGCACGGGACGGACCACGGTGCACGGGACGGGCACACGGTGCACGGGACGGACCACGGTGCACGGGACGGGCCCACGGTGCACGGGACGGACCACGGTGCACGGGACGGGCCCACGGTGCACGGGACGGGCCCACGGTGCACGGGACGGGCCCACGGTGCACGGGACAGACCACGGTGCACGGGACGGGCCCACGGTGCACGGGACGGACCACGGTGCACGGGACGGCCCACGGTGCACGGGACGGACCACGGTGCACGGGACGGGCCCACGGTGCACGGGACGGGCCCACGGTGCACGGGACGGACCATGGTGCACGGGACGGGCCCACGGTTCACGGGACGGACCACGGTGCACAGGATGGGCCCACAGCAGAGTTCTCCAGCCCCAAATGTCAGTTGGCCCAGCTGGAGAAACCTTTCTACAGAGAATTCTGTCTGCCTCAAGTAAGAGTAACAGGATTCTGTCTCTGAAATCTTGGCATTTCCTCCAATGAACCTTTCATGTTCAGTGTTGACCAGAGCTCCAAAGAGGACTAAGAACTGCGGTTTCTTCCAGGCAGTGGAATAAGACATATGAATAGTTTCTATGTTTGTGTGCTTAGCTAACGTACGTCTGGACACTGCAAAACTTGGTCTGAGACGTCACTATATCATGGTAGTCTGGTCATCTGGTGGGGCTACCCTCATCTTTCTTGGAAACAGTTTCAGCAGCTATGGTCACTTAGAAAAAACTCAAGGGCTGAGCAACCCAGAGTCAGGTCAGCTCAGACCACTGACCCTGCCCAGGTTCCACATTGAGAATACAGAGCCCCCACTCCTGGATCAAAGGAAATGAAAGGAGGCAGGAGATGTAAAGCAGAGTCCCACCCTTAGCTGCCTAGGCAAGTCACACTTCACTTTGTAGCTTTCATTTCTCTGAGGAAAAGTGAACCCTCGTATTTTCTGTATTAGTGAGTATTAGTGAGTATTAGTATTAGTGAGTATTAGTATTCATTTAGCGTGAATAAGGTAAAGGCATGTTATTAGGACGTCAGAAAAAGCCCGGGTCCGCATGATAGTCATTTTGATCAAACTGTCTGCTTGGAAGATACTAGGTAAGAAATGAAGGCATCCAGCTGAGAATCTTCTTATTTGCACATCTTTGCCTAAGGGTTTCTGCGTGGTTCCATCTGCTCCATCTGGCCTGCTAACACCTATCTCAGCCTGGCCCTTCTAACTGTACTTGTCCACCTGAATTTGGGGATGTGAAGAAGCCAGACTGTCTGGGAAGAGGGCCTCCCAGATGCCCCTTTATCCCCACCCTGCAGTACCTGTACCTCCTGCCCACAGGTCTGTGAAAATCCACTGCTCCTGTCTGCCCTCTGCAGCCCTGACAGAGCCTGGCACATAGTAGATCTAATGTAGATGGTTAACTCCTCACCTGATATGAGGCAGTAGCTGCACTCCAGATGAAGTCCTTGGGGAACTGTCCGTATAGGAACTCATCCTCTTTGGACAGCGGCATGCCATTGTTGGTGATGACCTCTGTGTAGTACCTGGCTGAGGCTCTTGCTGTGCGAGACTTGTTCACGTCATCAAAATCAACATGGTACAGTCCAAACTTGACCGTGTAGCCATTCAGCCACTCAAAGTTGTCCATCAGGGACCAGGCAGCATATCCTCGAAGGTTGACACCATCAAGTCTGTAGGCTGGGGACATTGCACAGAGGGCAGAGGACAGCTTTATACCAGGAGGGTCAGGGCCCAAGAAGCGCAGCCACGTACTGGCTCCTCACTTCAGGCGGTCTTCAACCACCAACTTGTACACACAAGTAATGTGTCCCATAATAGACCATCTTTTTGTTAATACTGATAACCCCATAACAAGTATTAATGGCTGATCTTTGCAAAATCAAATTCTTTTGTTGGACTAAAGGGACATGTCTGAAATTCAAGAGTCTTAGCCCACTTTAGAGGTTATTCCTCTAGGGTACATGGAACCTGAAAGTCAGTGCTAGTCACTCAGTTGTGTCTGACTCTTGGAGACCCCATGAACTGTAGCGCACCAGGCTCCTCTGTCCATGGAATTATCCAGGCAATACTGGATTGGATTGCCATTCCCTTCTCCAGGGGATCTTTGTGACCCAGGGACAGAACCTGGGGCTCCTGCATTGCAGGCAGATTCTTCCCATCTGAGCCACCAGAGAAGCCTGACAAATGGAATCTACCAGAATATAATAAGTTCCTTGTCAGCATAAAGGTGTTTGTTTTGTTCCCTGCTGTGTCCCCAGCACTTAGAATAGTACTTGTCACACACTAGTTGGTCAATAATGAAAATACTCTTGTGGGACTCTGTGTGCACATTTGGGGCGATGATCATTGCTTTTTTTTCAGATTCCAGAGGGATATGTATCCTCAGACAGGGAAAGAGTTAAAGGACCAGGGTATAAAAGAGAGACCTGTTGATGGTTTGTACTCCATTCTGCCAAGGCTCCTGACATACGGATGTTGGGAGACTCTAAGGGGAACATGAACCCTCACATACCTTTCAAAGCTTCATTGATATAGGTTTTGTGGTAAAATATCCTGTCGGTGTCTTCCAGTTTGGGGTCTGTCAGCCCCACTCCATTCTCAGTGATGTAAACGGGGATGTCCCCATACTCTTCCTTGATCCAGTTGAGCAGTCTCCGCATCCCCCAGGCGGCAGCCCTGTTCATGGCTGTGGCAGGCCAGGAAGTGTCCTCCCACTCCAGCAGCTCCTGGTCACTTGTGTAGGAGGGTGGGTTTAACCTGGGTGTCGTGTGTTGCACAATCCTGGAGGAGTAAGTGTTGAGGCAGAACACGTCGGCAGTAGCTGCGATGTACTGCTTCTCCTCCTCCGTGAAGCTGGGCAGGCGGGAGGTGGCCAAGTGCTGCAGTTCACTCCTGTTCCCCACCTTCCACTTCATGGCATCGGGGTAGTCTCCGTTTCGGAAGATGGGGTGGGCAAACCAACCCAAGGAGAACTGCAGCATCCGGTCAGCTGCCTCCACGTCCCTGGGGACCAGCGACTGGGGCTCTGCCCAGTGGGAACTGAGGCTCAAGGAGATGACCCCCTTCTGCTCTTGCCTGTACTTCTCGTCGTACGTGTGATAGACTCTGGCATGAGCTTTGATGATTGCATGGCCAATCCGGTAAGGTCCACTGCCTGAGTCATTCACATTTGGGGGAAATTCCCCTGAGCCATATCCCAACCAGGCCTGGTACGTGGGCTCATTAAAAGTCATCCAGAACTTGACTCTGTCACCAAAGGTCTGGAAGCAGAAGTCTGCATAGCTGTTGAACAAGTCAACCAGTAAAGGATTCTCCCAGCCTCCGATGTCCTGCAGGGCCTGGGGCAGGTCCCAGTGGAACAGGGTCACCATGGGAGAGATGTTGTTTTCCACCAAGCCGTTGATCAGCTTGTTGTAATAATCCACACCATGTGCGTTGACAGAAGTGTTTCTCCCAGTTGGGAAAATCCGAGACCAGGAGATGGAGAAGCGATAAGCCTTCACCTTCAATGCTTGGAGCATGTTCAGGTCGGCATCCAGGTGGTTATAGCTGTCACAGGCCACGTCTCCAGTGGCATTGTCTTTCACGTTGCTCCCTGGTGTGTGGGTAAAGTTGTCCCAGATGCTGGGGCCTTTGCCGTCAGCGTCCCAAGCTCCTTCAATCTGATAGGCTGACGAGGACACGCCCCACAGAAAGTCATCGCGGAATGTGCCGTGGTAGAACAGATCTCTCTCAAACTTGGGTTGGTTGGAGAACTTCTCCCAGACCACTTTTGCCTTGGAGGGCACCTCGGATGGAAAAGAGAAGGCTCTGATTTTCCGGGGGACGTTTGCTATGCTGGGTGGTGACTGTCTTTTTACTACCTTGTTGAGGAAACCATTTTTTTCGATCATGCTGGTGAAAAAATAGGCAGATTTCCTGGCAGTCCTTGGCCTGCTGCTGTCATCGAAGTTGACGTGGTACAGCCCAAACCTCTGGCTATACCCAGAAGGGCCTTCAAAGCCATCAATGAAGGAGCGAACGATGTAAGACTGAACAACCACCGAGTCTTCTTTGATAGCTGTGGAGAAAAACAAAATTGGGACTGCTTTAAAGTCTCTGTTTCTGATTGTTCTAAAGTCTCTGCTATTATTTTTCAAATAGAGGTGTTTATTTGGGGTTTCTCAGCACTGCAGCCATGCTCCTTGGAAGAAAAGCTATGACCAAACTACACAGAATATTAAAAAGCAGAGACATTACTTTGCCAACAAGGGTCTGTCTAGTCAAAGCCATGGTTTTTCCAGTAGTCATGTATGGATGTGAGAGTTGGACTATAAAGAAAGTCGAGCAGTGAAGAATTGATGTTTTTGAACTGGGATGTTGGAGAAAACTCTTGAGAGTCCCTTGGACTGCAAGGAGATCAAATCAGTCAATCCTAAAGGAAATCAGTCCTGAATATTCATTGGAAGGACTGATGTTGAAGCTGAAAGTCCAATACTTTGGCCACCTGATGTGAAGAACTGACCCAGAAAAGACCCTGATGCTGGGAAAGATTGAAGGCAGGAGGAGAAGGGGATGACAGAGGATGAGATAGTTGGATGGCATCACTGGCTCAATGGACATGAGTTTGAGCAAGCTTCAGGAGTTGGTGATGGACAGGGAAGCCTGGCATGCTGTAGTCCATGTGGTCACAAAGAGTCGGACACGACTGAGCAACTGGATTGAACTGAGCACTGCAGCCCAGAAGGCATCGATTTAAGAAGCACTTGAATTGTGTTCTGCTATAAAATAGGGGAGGCTTATAAAGGCAAAGCCTGTAAGGTTACATAAATTGTTTATCTAGAATTAGGATTGGAGGGGACTTCCCTGGTGGTCCAGTGGTTAAGACTCCATGCTCCCAATTCAAGGGGCATGAGTTTGATCCTTGGTCAGAGATCTAAGATCCTGCAAGCCACATGCTGTGAACAACGACAAAAAGATGATGAGGCTTGATGAATGGTTAGGACTCAGATGGGCAGAGCATAGAAGGAGCACTGTAGGGACTAAGAATATAAAAGCAAAGACTTAAGGCCTTTGGGGAGAGAGTTAGGAGGCTGATATGAATGAAGAGCTGACTATTACTACAAACACTACTTTCTGGCTTCATTTCCATGGGAGACCGTTTTTTGTCCCATAAAACAAAACTCTGAAGACTTAATGAAGTACCACCCGTGCTCAATCACCAGCATATCCATGTTCTTACCCTTGAGCACCTCATTGATATACTGGTTGAAGTAGTCGACTCTCAGGGAATCATCGATGAGGTCTTCACTCTCCCCTATGGGCATGCCGTTCCCAGCTAGGTAGATTGGAATTTTGCCTTTTGTGTATTCCAAGGATACAAAGTTCAACAGCCTCCTTATGCCCCAGGGCACCACACGAATCCAAGGGGATGCGGTCTGGGGCCATGTGGGGTCCACATGCTGGGAGAAGCCTCCGATGGTATCATAGCTGGGGATGCAGGTATCTCCTCGGGCCTTGCTGATGAGGCGGGAAGTGTAATGGGACAGACCCAGAAAATCAGCAGAGCCTTTCAAGAGCTGTTTCTCTGCCTCGGTGAACTCAGGGAGCTGGGCCACAGGACTGGGGCACTGCTTGTTCATCTGTTGAATCTGGGCCCTCAGGGCAGCCGGGTAGTCCCCATCCACAAAGATGGGGTGTGCAAACCAGCCCAGCATGAAGTGCAGGAAGCGTTCGGCGGCTCTCAGGTCCTCAGGCCTCTCCGGGGACAGGGGTTCTGCCCAGTCCGAGTTCAGCACGATGCCCACACGCCCCTGCTGCTGTGGGCGGTGGTGGCTGTTGTAGTGGTGCCAAGCCCTGGCGTGCGCCTTGAGGACCATGTGGGCCACCTTGTGAGGAAGGAAGGAAGGAAATACAGGACTTAGTGACAGCTGCACCACCCACAAGTCAGCAACAAGTCAATGAGAACAATGTTAGCAAGTTAACACCGAGGTGAATGATGGTAGCAAGTTAATAAAAGCAGTAAGACTGACGATGTCAACATCAATATTCAACATTGATGTCAACAATGTCATCAAGTCATCGACAAGTTAACACCTACGTCGCACTGGCAACAAATCAACAAAACATCATGTCAACAGCACCGAGAAGACTGATGCTAACAATGTAAAGGAGGCTGGGCCATGGACAATGTTGACAACACCACCGTGCCAGCAACATCAGCAACATGGACAATAGCCTCACAGGCCAACAGCAACGATGTCCACAAGTGTTGACAAGCAGTCAACACCACCGTCAGATCATCAGCAATAGCACCGCAACCACACTGACAAGGGTTAATGGCTTCTCTCGTGTGATCCTCACTTGTCTGACAAGTGCAAATACTATTTCTACAACACAGGTGAGGAACGCAGATCCAGACAAGGGGTAGACGCAGGCCGTCCCGCCTCGGGCTTGTACCGTCACTCACAGTGCTGTGCTGCCTCTGTGCTCAGTAAGGGCTTAGGGACTAGCGAGCCGACAACTAGTTGGAAGTGGGGACCATTTTAGTTAACACAAAGGAGGGGAAAAGTCTTTCTAGCCTGCCTGATCTCCTTTCTACTTAATGAAACCTAGGAAGAGAAACCACCACCAGGACCTGTTCGTAGACTCAACTCATGGTCTTACAAAAGTCAGCATCGTTCCTTGGTGGAGCGCCGTGAGAAACTGGGCAAAGGAGGGGTGTGTGGAGCATAACAAGTCTACATTTAAATCGACTCTGTCACATGCTCAGGAAACTCAAACCATCTTCTCTCTCGACTTCAGCTTGGTCTGCAGGAAGTGGGTCATTCTGGATCCTCCCTGAAGGACTCAGGGCAGCTGTGTGAGCAGAGCACAGAGCAGAGACTGGGGTGCAGGAAGGGGTTTGTTATTACTGAGCGCCTCTTCTTTTCGTCATGTGAAGAGGTTGACACCTGTGTTTGAAGAATGTTACTCCAAAACATGGCTCTATGAAGAGGAGCTCCTGACTGCTTGTAGTGTACCAAATATTAGTCCTTAACTGGGCCCTGACCTCCAGCAGCAAACTGTGCTCCTTTCTTAAAAGCAGGAATGCTTCCCTTCTAAGCTTGCTGGTGTCAGGGCAAAACATGGGAACAACCGAAATGTCCATTGACAGAGGAATGAATAAACAAGATGTGGCACATATATACACTGGGATACTACTCAGCCATAAGAAAGAACGAAATAATGCCATCTGTAGCAACATGGATGCAACCAAAAATCACCATACCAAGCGAAATACGTCAGAAAGAGAAAGACAAGCAGCATATGGTATTATATGGGGAATCTAAATATGGCAGAAATGAACCTGTCTACAAAACAGAAACAGACTCACAGACGTAGGGAATTGACTTGTGGTTGCCAAGGAAACGGGGAGGGAGAGGGATGGAGTTTGGGGTTGGTAGACGCTAACTATCATATATGGGATAGATAAACACCATATATAATAGTATATACAGTATATACTATACTGCTGTATAGTACAGGGAATTATATCCAATCTCCTGGGGTAAATCATAATGAAAAATAATATTTAAAAAGGTATATATGTATATAACTGAGCTGCTCTGATTTACAGCAGAGATTGGCACAACACTGTAAATTAACTACACTTCAATAAAAACAACAACAAAAAAACCACAGGTACGAAGCCGAGGGTACACTACACTGTGAGTGCGAGGAAACTGTGACTGGAATGAAATACTGGTAAGATGACGAGAGAGATGAAATTTTTCCTTACTGGTATCATAATGTTTTATAAATAAAAGGAAGAATCGAGAGAGAAAAGTGAGGTGGACTTTCTCATCAAAGTCTCTATAGGAAAATCTCAGGAGACATAGCTGTAGGGATAAGAAGCCTAAGGAGAAAAGGTTGGGATGAGCTTCACAATAAAAACACAGAAAGGTCCAAACCTTCTGCTTTCAGTAGAGTTCTCTTTCTCCGTGGGTGTGGTGAACAAGAGCAGAAGGGAAGCCTTGACTTCAGTGCTATGTTCCGGCATTATCTGAGTCGCTTACTCACAGAGCTCACTCTGTGCATATTTTGAATTGCTCTCTAATTTTCTGATGTGTGTTAGTATCATTTCCCCACCAACGGTTTTAATGTCTTGGTGACACTTATCTAGCCTGGGGCACAGTGAATACTCCTGTCTCAGAGCAGTTTGTGCGTGTTAGTCACTCAGTCATGTCCTGCTCTTTGTGACCCCACGGACTGTAGGCCGCCAGGCTCCTCTGTCCATGGACTTCTCCAGGCAAGAATACTGGAGTGGGTTGCCATGCCCTTTTCCAGGTGATCTTCCTGATCCAGGGATTGAACTTGTGTCTCCCTTATTGCAGGCAGATTCTTTACCATATGAGCCACCAGGGAAGCCCATTTCAGAATAGAACCCAAAGTGTGGCAGGGGAAAGCCAGACTAATGTGCTTATCCTGAAGAATGTTGCCAGTGAAGCTAGTAGATTTTCTGGGAGATTAAAAAAAAAAAAGGAAGACAATGCTTGGGACCCATATGAAGATATTTAAAATTTTGTCTCCAGGGACTTCCCTGGTTAAGACTCTGCACCTCTACTGAAAGGGGCATTGGTTCAATCCCTGATTGGGGAACTAAGATCCCACATGCCACATGTGGCCAAAAAAAGAAAAAATATATATTTTGTTTTCAAGATATACATCCCCTTCTTGTTGAAGTGATACTCTGATTGCCCCCTGGAAAGATCACCTTCCTCCGTCCCCACCTCCCCATCTCTCAGCCAGTACTGAGGGGTAGAGCTGGGATCTGCACTGAGCTTCACAGCCCCCTAGCCTAGACCCAGTGACTGGTTCAGTGATGAGCATGTGACCCACATGGAGACCATGAGCACAGGAGACCTCTGCCAGAACAGTGATAAGCAATCTTTCCTGTTTTCTACTTATGTTGAAATATCAGAGAAGGATTGCAGGCATCTGGCTACCGGGAAGCCTAAGAATAAAGCCAATGAGGGGAACAAGAGAAAAAGAAAAACTGAGTCCTGGTAACGTCATCAGTAGTCCAAACAACTCTACTCTGATCAGCTAAAACTAGGACTTTCTAGTTTCCTGAACTCAGAAATTCCCTCCTTGCTTTAAAGTCAGTTTAGGTTGGGTTTTCTGTCACTTGCAGTTAAGTCCTGGCTGACATGGAACACTTGCTTTGGAGTCAAGTAGATTTGGGCTCAAAATGTTGGCTTCACACTGCTAACCCACTAGCAATGTCATCACAACCAAATTGCTTCTCCTCCTGAACCCCAATTCCCTTGTCCATCAGAGCCGTTCTGAGGATGCAGTAACAATGTTTAAAGCACCAGAACAGCGTTTGGTACTTTTAACAATTTTAACAGCTCCTTCCCTCCCTCCAATTTCCTCTAAAGAAGAAAAAGGAAAGACTTGCTGATGGGAAGGTGAAAGAGTGTTTTTCCAACCAAGTGCCCTTCCTCTTCCAACAAGTAGGCACTGCAAGGATGGGAAGTACCTTAAAAGAGGCCACCCCTGGGTCGGAGATGCCCGGAGCGTGCTGGCCGGTGCCGTAGCCCGCGTAGCTCATCACCCACGGCTCGTGGAAGGTCACCCATAGCTTCACACGGTCCCCAAACGTGGAGAAGCAGAAGGCCGCATAGTCCAGGAAGGCGTCCACCACATCTTCACTCTGCCACCCACCGCGATCCTGCAGGGCCTGGGGCAGGTCCCAGTGGAACAGGGTGGCCATGGGCTCGATGTGCGAGTCCAGGAGGCTGTCAATCAGTTTGTTGTAGTAGGCAACACCCCGGGGGTTGGGGTTACGCCCCTGCCCAGTGGGGAAGATGCGGGACCAGGAGATGGAGAACTTGTAGACCTGGGCCTGGAGGCCACGGAGCAGGGCAACGTCAGTGTCTGCCTTGTGGTAACTGTCGCTGGCCACCTCTGGCGTTGCTTGGCCCTTGTTGGTGTTCTGGTGCCCAACTCTGTCCCAGATGCTCGGCCCTCTTCCATCCTCTGCCCAGCCTCCTTCCACGTTAAAAGCTCCCGTGGAGACACCCCAGAGGAAGCCTTCAGGAAAAACATCCTGCAGGAAAGCATCCCGTTCTGCCTTGGACTGGTTGGCAAACGCTTCCCAGACCCTCTGATAGGCTGAGCGGGGCGACCAGGCGTATACTGCTGTGTCTGGGCCCAGCTGCAGGGCAGTCTGGAGGGTCAGGCTGTCACTCAGAGAACAAGACCAGCTGAGGGAATGAAGTGACATGAAGGGACATAATAAGTAATGACTCTAATTTATAGGTGACCTGAGACTGATGTAAAGATTCCAATAACACTGACTCCAAATGATGGGCAGGAAGTGACTGGGAGATGGGAAATTATTATTATTACCCCTTCTTAGGCAAGTTAGGATGAGATGGTTGGATGACATCACCTACTCAGTGGGCATGAGTTTGAGTAAACTCCGGGAGTTGGTGATGGACAGGGAGGCCTGGCATGCTGCAGTCCATGGGGTCACAAAGAGTTGGACATGACTGAGTGAACTGAACTTAGGCAAGTTATCACTACTCCTGCATGACTGAAAATACTGTGCTAATGCTACTAGTCTCTGTATTAGAACACCCTTGAATACCGTCTTCAGTTCTGATGAAATTTTTCTTCTTATAATGTATATTTATAAAACACAACTAAAGATAATGACTTCAGTTATTGAGTCTTTTGATTCTGTATTGGCCACTGTGATAAAAATGTATGTACATTAATTACCTCATTTAAATTTCAAAATAAGTGTATGAGGTAGGCACTACATTATTTATCCTCTTCCTACAGAGAAGGAAACTGAGACTTAAAGAAGTGAGTAATTTCTGGGCATCAGGGGCCAGCAGCTATTTACCAGCTGGTACAGAAATATTTCAGTAATTGAACTACCAGTACAGCTCTACTGATGGGTACCACTTAAATATCAGCCCCAGCTACAACCTCCTTTCTTGTTCATGTTGCCTGGGTTATGGTCATAATGGCAGGCGCTCAAGCATCCATCTAGGACCATGAGGTAGAAGTTTTGATAAGGTGACAAAACAACAAGAGAGGAGCCTGGACTTCTGATGATTTTACCCACTCTATAGACTGTCCATCTCTGGGCTTCATTTATGTCAATAAACTTTTATCTTTTTTTAAAATGAGAACTCCTTGATTAGACAGCTTGCAAATGATAGAGCTCAGAGTCTGTGCTTTTAACCACATATCACTATATATATGCGTAGATGTGTGGACATTATATGCATATTTGTGTTATGCTTTATGAACATAAATATTTATTCAGAAATAAATATATCTGAAATAAACATAGCTGAAATAAAACATAACATGAAATGCTATTTGGGGGGCTTCCCTGGTGGCTCAGTGGTAAAGAATCCACCTGCTAATGCAGAAGACATGAGTTTGATCCCTGGTTCAGGGAGATCCCACATGCCTCAGAGCAACTAGGCCTGTGCACCACAGCTACTGAGTCTGTACTCTAGAGCCTGGGAGCCGCAACTATCGAGCACTTGTGCAGCAACTACTGAAGCCTGAGCGCCCTAGAGCCCATGTTCTGCAACAAGAGAAGCCACTGCAATGAGAAGCCTGCATGCTGCAATGAAAAGTAGCAGCACCCCATCGCTCCCGTTCTCTTCAACTAGAGAAAAGCCTGTGGAGCAATGAAAACCCAGCTGAGTCAAAAATAAATAAAATTATTTTTAAAGAGCTATTTTCATACACAACAAAGTCTGATATATTTTGTTTAATTCTAGTCTGTTTTCCTTCTCTCTCCCTCCTCCCTCCCTCCCTCCCTCCCTCCTTGAGTCCTGTCCTGTAGGCTGGAGACCAGTGCCTGAGAACATGCAGCAGTTTCACCAGCAGAGGGCAGCCTTGAGGAAGCGTTGGTAGAGGTGGGTGTGTTCAGCCCGGAGGAGAGAACACACATGGGGAGAGGCAGTGAAGGAGAAGAGCAACTCCCTGTCCTAGGGCTCTCGTGTGGAGAGGGGCTGGCATTTTACAAGCCTGGCCCAGAGCGCAGAACTGGTACAGGGACCCTGCAGAAAGATCTCTCCCATGGACTGGGGCCTGAGCCTTACAAATTTGTGTGTGTTAAATCCCTTCAGTCATGTCCAACTCTGTGCGACCCTATGGACTGTAGCCCACTAGGCTCCTCTGTCCATGGGGTTCTCCAGGCAAGAATACTGGAGTGGGTTGCCATGCCCTTCTCCAGGGTTCAAACTTAAGCTCCTTCTGTTTTATGAAGCATCAACTCTGCATTTGGTAGAAAAGTGGTGACGGGAAATGATGGCCTACAGCTGTGGATTATCCAAAACAGATGCATGAGTCTGAGCACACCAGGGACACGGAGGGGTGCCCACTCAGCTCTTCCGACCCAACCCTTCTGATCATGATTGTCCTGGCTTGGGTGAAAAGAGGTTTTCAAGAAATAAACTGCACCTGGATAAAACAGAACTTGCCATACAGGCCTTGGAGCCTGGGTTTGCCTCAGTTGGGTAGAGATTTAGCTCAAGAAGTCCATATGCCCAGCCTTCCAGGTGTCCCTCCTTCAGCTGTCCCTCACCTTCTATTCTGACCCCTCAGAGCATCCCGGTAGTGCTCTCATCCTCTCCTCTGGGGAGCAGTGCTGTATCTCCTGCCACACTCTCTGCTAGAGTCACTGGTGCGCCTGTCTCACTTCTGAGTCTAAAACACTCCAATGAGAAAATGATGTCTGTCCTCCCAAAACCCCCTTCCACCTGCCCCACACCTGCAGGTTCTCCATAAACACTCACCCACTCACATGTTATCCAACATTGGACCTTCCCTTCAGGGGAAGTAGCGAGAGATCAAGGTGTTAGAAAGAGAACCCTGGAACTGATGTCTCATGTCACCTTGTGATTTTATAAGCACTGCTTTCTCAGACTGCCCCTTTTATTATGACCTCTTCAGTTTTATTTTCCAAAAAACACAGCCCAGCACTCCTCAGCTGATTCCAAATATAAACGGAGAGCAGTTCTGACCTGCTTGCTCATGCAGTATAACTGCAATATACTTCTCACACTCTGAGCACAAAGCCTGACATGTCGCTGCTTAGGGTCTGGTGATGTGAACTGCTGATTTGAAGTGAGTTGAGAGGACTGAACAGTAGAGGGAGACATGGCTGAGGACAGCCAAGTGCTGGGAGAAAAAAAGGTACAAAGAGGTAACGCACTGAAGCTTATGATCTTGGACAGAGCTATGCTAGAAATGTCTGCAGCGAGCTTTGGCTGAAGGTCTGGGAAGCTAATGGTTGCCCCTAGTCCTTCCTTGACACAGGGTACGAGACATTCCATTGTGCAACATACTCCTGTGGAGTGCTGAGGGTTCTGGGAAACTCCCTGCACTGGCTTCCACACCAAGATTTCTCACTCAAGAAATGCATTGGAATGTAAGTGCATGCACGCGTGGGTGCTAAGTCCCTTCAGTCATGTCCAACTCTTTGCAACCCAATGGACTGTAACCCACCAGGTTCTTCTGTCCATGGGATTCTCCAGACAAGAATACTGGAGTGGGTTGCCATGCCTTTCTCCAGGTAAGTGCAGGAGACTAACATAATTATGGAGATAATTGCAGATCTGCTCTAATTTTTTTTTTAGTATGTGTCTTACCAATTTTGTACTTCATGTGCTAAGAAATTATTTGCAATCCCACAATATTGTAAAACATTTGTCCTGAGAAACCATTGAATTAGGCTTCTGCCCGGTGCACGGCTGACTTTCCCATTTATGCTGTCTCCTTGCAGGTAATATGCTTCAAATTTCATGAGAGAAAATGGTACAGAGAACTCACTTTACTCAGACCACATAACTTCAGGGATGGGCAGGTCTATCATTAACCCAGCCTGCTCTTCATCATCTAACAATGCCTCCAAAAAGATCTAAACTAGAAGGCAGGGCTTCAAACACCAGCTCTGTTAGTTGTGTGCTCTTGGTGAACTAGAGGAGGCTGAATGATTGGTGAGAATGTCAGAACTGCATGGGGCCCAGAGACACTGCTCCCAGCCTTCCCCTGAGTCTCCATCTTTCATGTCCAGAACGGCCGCAGAGGACTCACTAATCCAAAGGCACATGATAACAGTCCCGTGAGTTTACACAGGTGAAGAACAGCGGAGCATTCTGCAAACATCAGTTATTGATAGTTCAACAGGAAATCTAACATTACCTTTTCTTGGAACTCGATGAACAGCTCAGGAATGTACTAATATCAAACCCAATGACGAGCATTTGGTCTTCATTTATGGCTGAAAGAGAAGAAGTTTAATTCACTCCACCTGAAGCCCACCCAACTATGCATGACTGCCATCAACAGTTCTCCTCACTTATATACCACAGCCAAACTCCAAGCAATGGTTCCAAGCCCCTCTGGAAAATTCCAAGGCCATGATTTAAGGAGGTCACATGTGATTTTTTTTCCTACTAAGAACAGCAGTTCTCAAACTTCCATGTGCATCGGCATCACCTGTGGAGCCTGTTCAATGCAGATTGCTGGGCCCAACTCCCAGGTTTCTGCTCAGAGCTTTCTGATCTGAGGTGGGCTCTGGAATGTGAATATATAACAAGTTTCCAGTGATGCTGATGCTGCTTTTCTAGAGACCAAATGCAGAGCACAACTGACTCAGAAGACCTCAAACATTAGGAGAGGGTGGAATCTTTTTTGCAAGAAGCACCCCACTCCAGTACTCTTGCCTGGAAAATCCCATGGACAGAGGAGCCTGGTGGGCTGCAGTCCATGGGGTCGAAAAGAGTCGGACACAACTGAGCACCTTCACTTTCACTTTTCACTTTCATGCACTGGAGAAGGAAATGGCAACCCACTCCAGTGTTCTTGCCTGGAGAATCCCAGGGACAGGGGAGCCTGGTGGGCTGCCGTCTATGGGGTCGCACAGAGTCGGACACGACTGAAGTGACTTAGCAGCAGCAGCAGCATAAACATAAGATTGCCTATTTCAACCATTTAGAAAGGGATGGGATTTAAGAACAGGAAATCATTACTCCAAAGTGAGTTAGGGTGAGAGTTATGTGGCATTCATAGATATGGTTCATGAAGTCTGTGAAGCCAGCTCAGCACTGGTTACAAGTGGTAAAAAGGGCACGACCAACATCTCCCATATTCTGACCTTACAGGGAGACTGAACTGGATATCAGGCACCCAGGGGCCTGCCCCTGGCCCCTTCTGGCAGAGTGTCTAGTGGTCCTCAGCCCCTGATGCCTTAATGGACACTGCTTTCCCTTGACCAGACTGGACCAGGACAATCTTCTTCTGAATAATCATTTTAAAAATTTTTATCAAATATAATGTTAACCTTTTTTATATGCTGTACAGCATACAGGATCCTAGTTCCCTGACCAGGGATCGAACCTGCAGCCCCAGCATTGGAAGCATGGAGTCTTAACCACTGGACCACCAAGGGAAGTCCCAGGAGAAGTCTTCTGATGCATGGCCCACCCATCAGATTCACTCTCAAGAATTTGAAATAAGAGACATTTTGGAGATGGTCCATGAGTTGTGGGGTCCTGTAACTGAAGATGCTGATCAAGCAATGGGGAAATGAACAAAATTAAAAGTGTCTGGGGTGGGCAGAGAGCAGTCCTGCAAAGAGGGGCACAGATGAGAGACCCTGGAGGGAGGAGCAGTTGAAACAGACAGATGGGCACAGGGCTGTTGCCATGCTTACACCTGACATCTCTGGCCCGATGGTCTTTATCTCCATGAGACCCTGGCATCCTTCACGTGCTGTACAGAACTTCTCTTCTTTCTTGGGTCAGTGGGAACTAAGTGACCAACAGTAAGAAGGCAAGGACTCTACACGCATCTAGGGCAGGCTCTCAGACCATACCTTCTTCTTCTTCTCCTGTCGGAACCCCAGACTCTCAAGATTGCTACCCTACAAGCCAATGTGCCAAACGTCACTGCAAACCTCTCCGATGATGGCCCACTCACCTTTGAGCAGGCTGAAGAGCAGATGGGCTACGTTGTTCCTGGTGGAGAGGCAGTTCTGGAGTTTCAGGCTGAAGACGAAAACTTTCACTTTTGGTTCAGTGGTCTGAAAATGATATAGGCCAGCAAGGGAACCGAAGTTGCTGAGAGTTGTTAGTTAACAGGGACAGGTGTTCAAGATGTGAAGCCACAACACTCAGTGTGGTTTTGGAAATGACCTCTAGCCGTGTCAGTTAATAAAGGGAGCTGACTCCAGACTCGAGGGAGGAAAAAACTACACTTTTCTATAACAGAGGCCATTCTCTATACAGACCCCCACCAAAGACATAGGTTCATCTATCCTATCACCTCAGGCCACAAGGAACCTCCTAGAACTAGTCTCTGTATTAGGACCAGGAACAAGGTCATCTGCCCATGTCAGCGGCCTGAGCTACTACAAGAAGCTCCATCAGGAGCTGCCGTCATGATGTTTATAATGTCGAGGCTTTGCTTCAGAGCAATCTGGCTTGGGGAGGGGCGAGGCAGGGTATAAAGGAAACAAGATCAACCCCGAGTCGACAGCCTCTGAACCTGGAGATGGCTTCATTGTGTTTTTCTTTCTACCATTGGATATGTCTGACATTTTCCATAAAGAAATTGAAAAGAAACTATCTCCATTAAAATTGGAGCAGGTGTCATTTTTCTCCCATTTCTAGCCATTTCAGTATCAAAAGGAACATCTTTGGGCTGACAAGTTGTTTGACCTCATTTTAAGTTACTTTTTCTTGGGTTTGGTCATTTTTCCCACACTATCTTCCCCTCCTCTGAATAGTTAACAGCCACTGAGAAATACCAACAGCAACTACTCAAACAGGAGGCTGGCAGGTTCTTTATTTTCTCAGAGCCACCAGTAACAATGAGGTGACTTAAGCTCTGAGAAACAGATTAACTTGCTCAGAACTAGTTAGTGGGGCTGTGGCTCACATAGCTGTGTTCCTCCCCTGTGCCGGGTCAATGTGGTAAAGTCAAATTACTACGGGAATAGAGGGTTTTCTCCTTCCTGAAAGACCCATGCACAGTAGGGTGGCCTGTGATGTCACAGGGCTGGAGAGCTGGAGGAGCCGTCTGCTGAGTGAGGAATTCCCTGGTGAGCAGGGTTTCTTCTGAGAAGGGAATGCAGGACCTCCACACACAGCTCTTGCAGCACTCAGAACCTGTGGACATGCGATGGGTCCCCGGGCCCTAAGACACCTGTGTGCTGGCAGGGAGCAGCAGCTAAGGCTCAGAGAGGGGCGTACAGGTTCTTTGGGGGGAGTGGACAGTGAGGGTTGGCTTGTTAAGGCAAATATTTCCATGACCACATCTACGAAATGTCTTTTTCAATCTCAGAATGAACACTGGAATTCTGATTCTCAATAGCTTTCTACATGAGAGAGCAGAGGATCCAGGTAAATACTTACCTTAAAAAGCCAACTCTCTCTATCCTTTCCAGGGAAGACTATCTAACCTCCAGAGGTTCTCTATGGAAATTTCCTCAGACAAGACTGCATGTATGAAAGAAAGTGAAAGTGAAGTCGCTCAGTCATGTCTGACTTTTCGCGACCCCATGGACTGTAGCCTACCACACTCCTCCGTCCATGGGATTTTCCAGGCAAGAGTACTGGAGTGGGGTGCCATTGCCTTCTCCAGAGGATCTTCCCAACCCGGGGATTGAACCTGGGTCTCCTGCATTGTAGGTAGATGCTTTACCATCTGAGCCGCCAGGGAAGTCTGCCTGTATATGGATTCTTTTTTTGGTGGGGGGGCTGTGCTGCAAGGCTTGTGGGAACTTTGTTCCTTAACTAGGGATTGAACTCAGGCCTTTGGCAGAGATGAAAGCATGGAGTCCTAACCACTGGACCACCAGTTTATGCATCAGCTGAAGCATTAAATGACTAGTATGCTCTCAGGAACCTTTGCCATTCATCATCAATATGGAAAATAGCTTAAGTTACCTGCAGTTCACTCAACGTCTGTGGTAAATCTGCCTCACTGTGGCATTCATAAGATAAATCAAGAGAGATGAAGTCAACTGCATCCTGGAAATAAGCAAACAGAATCTTTAGAACATAAGCAATTTCAAGATGAAGAACTAGCTCAGAACTATTTTTTTTGTTTCTCTCGTTACTAAATGGAATACTCCAAAGCAGGATTTTCCAAGGAAAAAGCAGGATGAGGAAAAGCTGGGGACGAGGTGAGAATGTGTATGGGGTTTGCCTCTGTGTTGTGAGGAATGCATCATGTATGCACTCAGCAAAGTGCTTGGCACACAGGAAGGGCTCAATAAATGTGTACGATGGAATGAGTGAGTGAGTGAATAAAAGAAGTACTGCGGGCCAGAAAGGGTGGGTTTCCACCGAGTGAGTGAACTCTAAGAAAAGGGGTCAAAGGCCAGAGCTGCCCTGGGTGGCACCCTTCTCATGGCCCTTCCACTCTGCAGGACAGAGGCAGTGGAGATTCAGCCACTCACGGTCCACTTAGTAATCTCTGCAGACCCTACCGGAGCTTGGAGTTTTAATTGTAGGCTATCGTCACTGGCTACTTTCCAACCACAGCTTAAAGTCCACTCCCGTTGGCCCTAGCCTGGCCCATACTATAATCCAGGAACAGAGCTCTCATGGTCTGTGGACACTCCTATTTGTGCTCCAGTTAAGGACATACATCTCCACCCTGTCTCTGTCTGCACATACTTTAAGAACTACAGATCCAGAGTCTCCACCCTTTTCAGCGAGCCATTTCTCTCCTGGCCACGACCAGATTGTCGCCTGTGCTCCCTCCTTGTCCTCCCCTGGGACAGAGACCGTGGGTGATGGCATCTGGGAACAACCCAGTGCACTTGACCTTAGATAACTGACTCTCCACTGCTCCCTATGGTTTTCCCAATCAAGTTGTTGCCATGTTTGCTCAACAGTCCACAGGCTTGCTCCCCACTGGCAAGCTCCATTGGAACATTCTTGGCCCTCTCAGCCCTTGCTTTGTCTACCAGCTCCAGGCAGCATGTGATCATCGACTTCAAACTCTTGAAAGTCACTGTGCTGGGTTTAAAGATGAGTAGGAGCCACAGAAACTTACAACTTGATAGAGAGAGTTAGTAAATGTACTGACCACATGAAGAACAGGCAGAAAGTTCTAAGTGATATAAGAAAAGTCCACACCTCAAATCTTGGTGGGGATTAGACTCACCTGGGAATGTGGGAAGGCTATGAAAGCCCAGGGCGTCCCTCCACACTAAGTTTTGTACTTTAGTAGCTCTCCAGGTCGGAGAAGGCAATGGCACCCCACTCCAGTACTCTTGCCTGGAAAATCCCATGGACGGAGGAGCTTGGTAGGCTGCAGTCCATGGGGTCGCGAAGAGTTGGACACGACTGAGTGACTTCCCTTTCACTTCTCACTTTCATGCTTTGGAGAAGGAAATGGCAATCCACTCCACTGTTCTTTCCTGGAGAATCCCAGGGACGGGGGAGCCTGGTGGGCTGCTGTCTATGGGTCGCACAGAATTGAACACAACTGAAGCGACTTAGCAGCAGTAGCAGCAGCAGCAGCTCTCCAGGTGATTCTGATACCAAAATTTGAGAACTGCTGATCTAACAAATGGCTAAAATATTCCAAGCAGGGAGAGACCACATCAGGTTTAGTGGGGAAGTATTATTAACAGAAGCCTCTTTATGGTGGGCACATTGACACTGATGTTAATAATGGGTAGAATTTTATTGGAAGAGATTTGAGGAAGGGAAGGAGGATAAGACTTCGGGTAGCGAATGCCGCAGGGCTGGTGGAGTGACAGCATGCACACCGGGGAAAAGGCGAGGGCAGAGAGCCGGCAAGAGGGCCCTGGTGAGCCGCATTCTGGAAGGCTCTGAGGACCTTCACCGTTTTAGGGGAACATAGCTTCTCAGCAGGGAATTCAGCAAAAGATGTATTGCAGGGGGGAAATGGGGGCAGAGAGACCAGTTCAAAGACTACTTCTTGACAAGCATTTTCTGATCAGCACTTTGGTCTCCTGAGCTCATAACTGATAGCAGTTATCGGCCCTTATAAAAGAATTTAGATATTCTGGTTTTCTGGTCATACTATCAGTCTTGGGCCTGGTCATTTCAGGACCTTATCATGTCTGGTTTTTAAACCCCTGAGCTTGTAAATCTGAAGTTGGACCTTGGCACATGGGGCCTCCATCGCAGCACAGACACGGTGCAGCAACTACAGGAATCAGTTGTTTTCTCAGAGGGTTTTCCACGCTGCCCAGCAGTCAACGTTACAAGGGCCAAGGCTGTTAAATTCTCAAATGTTTTAACGTTTATTATTAAAATTATAGTTAAAAGTTGTTTTTAGAGGAGGTAGAAAGCAGGATGGGCACTCTAGGGACCACATTATTAATGTTATTTAAAAAAAAAAAAAAAACCTCTTACCCTAGTGTCTGTTTTGCTAAAAAAACAAACAAATGAAAAATACAAAACTGACCTCTCTTTTGATAAGCTCTTTTTAAGAAGGAGCAAGACCAGAGGCATTTGACGTCTTTGTGTAGGCAAAAGCTGACACTTGACCAAGTGAGAGCTGGGGCTACAACAAATAAGATTTTGTTTTAAAGTAATTATAAATCTAGAGAATGCATAACACTCAGAAGAGGCATTTGTAAGAATGTCAAGCAAACCATTATATGTAGGATGGATAAACAACAAGGTCCTTCTGTATAGCAGAGGGAACTATATTTAATATCCTGTGATAAACCATAATGGAAAAGAATGTGACAAAGAATGTATATGTATATAAAATATATATAACTGAATCATTTTGCTGTACAGTAGAAATTAACACAGCATTGTAGGTTAAATACACGTCAATAAGATAAATTTAAAAAGAAAGGATGTCAAGTCGACAAAAATTTCTATTGTTTTTTTAAAACTAAACTTGCAACTTTTCTCAGAAGTTACAGATTCTATTTCTTTGGGCTGTCATTACCTTGACAAGTGTAGACATAGATGGTTCTAGCAGGAGCTTGGAGAGCGTCTCAGCTCGCAGGACCACAGAGAGTTTTCCACCTGAAACCAACCAGAGGAGGGGATGTAGGTGAGAGAGGAAGGAGGCTGTGACCCCAGAAGCCACTGGTGAACTCGTTTTCTGTTGGCCTTTCTAGTCCACATTCACCAACTTTAAAAAAGATTTCTGCAGAAATCACTCACATGATTTTACTCAAGCTGAAAGACTTTAGAAAACAAGGTAGCTTTTTAAGAAATGTCCCTTTAGAGACTGTTTCATATAAATCAGAACAGTGACGTGCAGGACACTTGTAAAGTCTTTTGCAAGAATCAAAACAGTTCCTTTCCCTAACCCCACACAATGTAAAAGGCAGATGGAGAGAGCTGCGTCTCAGTTCCTAATAAACCTTGGCCTCTGCGTGCTTTACAAGCGCTCCAGGTGATTCCGACACCTGCTAAAGCTTGGGAACTGTTGGTCTAAACAACAGTTTAGACTTCCAAGTGGAGAGACTTTGGAGAGGTAGGGTGCTCTCAGGGGACTGCTGTTACCTGTCCTTATTCACTGTGCCAAGTCCATCCAACCCTTACTGTGCATTGAGGAGAATATGAAGGAAACATAGTCGCTTTGACATTTGATCACCTAACAGTGGTGTTGAAGCTTACGTACATCAGAATCACCTGTCCTTCTTGTCAGCCGACTGGGGTGGACCCAGGAATGAGAGCCTTTTAACAAGCTTCCTGGGTGCTTCAGATACAGTGGTGCTCAGACCAGTTTGAAACACGCTGCTGTGGGCATCTCAGGTGGCTTAGTGGCAAAGAATCCACCTGCCAATGCAGGAGATGCAGGAGATGCGGGTTTCATCCCTGGGTGGGGAAGATCCCCTTGAAGAGGAAATGGCAACCCACTCCAGTATTGTTTCCTGGAAAATCCAATGGACAGAGGAGCCTGGCAGGCTGCAGTCCAAGGTGTTGCAAAGAGTCGGACATGACTGAGAATGCACCCATTCATGTGGTGGACTTGGGATGCCTCAGTTGTCAGAAGCACCATCTAACTCCTTGATGCACAAAAGTCTTTATCTCCTGCTGAGACTGTGTGCTCCCTGAGAAGCAAGCTTCGACATTTCTCGAGTCTCTCCAAATAGCAAGCTTAGGATGGGTGCATAGGCAAGTGCTCAGACCTGTGCTTTGGAAACAGTCAACAAAATGGCCTAAAGCCAGCGTTTGAGACTTAAATGACAAGCTTATATGCCTGACCTCTCTCCTACATTCAAATTCTGTACAGGAGAAAGATCTCCCCAGTCATTGAAACCACTATTAATAACCAACCGCTGCCAAATACCAAAGTGCTTATTTTGATAGGCATAATGGAACTTTGAAATCCTCTGAGCTAGGAATATCACTCAGAGACATTTGGTCCTCCTTCTGATAAGATAATGCTATTTTCCAGTTATTCAGTGATTGTGCCCCATGGAGCCATTTCACCTTCCACAGATTTTCCATACTTCAGTCTATCATCACATCAGCACACGTAGAACATATGTTCTCAGCCTGTGCTGAACATTTTTAAATGTCCAATTTAGTATTATCTCTGGATCAATGACATGACACAGGAGGACAGTTAATCCCTAAGTGCAGCTGACTCACACATCACTCCTATTTGACTTAACAAGCTGTTTCTAGACTCAGAGTGAACAAGCGTACCTGAGGTTCCAGAAAGTCTCATATCATACAAAATAAATTTTCTGATATTATTCCTAACTGGTTCCTAGTGCAAGCACAAACTATACTTCTTAAAATAACATAAAATGCAGGTTACTCAAAACTGGAACCTCATTCTAAGCTGGCAGTTCATGTTTCTTCGGGACTGAAGTGGGGGTAATTGCACTGGTTTAAGATAATTTATCTTGTAATTTTTGCTGGATATGGTTAAAGGTCAGTGTGCTTGTCTACAGAACTCAAAATCAGTATTTGATGGGGGTTGAGTATTAACTGTTTCAAGCCCATGTAGGAAATTACTGCATGGCAATGTGTGAGTTTATGTCCCTCACAGGTATTACTAGATTTTGTTTAAGGATAAGCTCAGTTCTGTTTCCATCACAGAAGTATGTCATTCCTCTAAAACCCATTGCTATTGTTCATACAAAACAGCCCCTTTTTGTTTGCTCCTCTCCCTTTTGCCCCAAATGTTTAAATAGAAGTAATCAATCAGGCCAGTATTGAACTGCCAGGATCAATGCTTCAGGAGGAGGGTGGGAGTCCCCAGCGTTGCCTAGATTGTGTTCCGGTGTCGGCAGGTGGGAGGCGCGGTGTGCAACTCTGCTCTTCCTGTGAGAGGTGTGTTCATGCTCCTGCTGGTCTGCCAAGAATCTTTTCATATCCTTCCAACGGTAGGACGTTGAAAACACGAGCAGGAAGTTTATAACAACACACAGTCATTAGAAAAGAACTCAAAATTGCGGTAAAAATACATAACATAAAATTCACCATTAAATTTTTTTAAAGTGGCTTTGTTCTGCAACTGTCACCACCATCCACCTCCCCAGATTTCCATCATTTCAAACAGAAACTCCGGGTCCATGAGTTTTTCCCCATTCCCTCCTCCACCCAGTCTCTGGTAATCATTATTCTACTTTCTGTCTCTGTGAGTTTGATCATTCTAGGTCCTTCATATAGGTGGAGTCATACAATATTTGTCCTTTCGTGTCTGGCTTATTTCACTTAGTGTAGTGTAGGGTAGTGTACCTACACACTTAGGGTAGTGTACCCAAGGTTCATCCATGCTGTAGCATGTGTCAGAATTTCATTTCTTTTGAAGGCTGAATGACATTCAATTGTATGTATCTAGCATGTTTTATTTATCCATTCATCCTTGTATGGGCATATGGATTGTTTTCATCTTTTGATTGTTTTGAATAACGCCATGAAAATGGGTGTGCAAATATCTGTTCAAGCTCCTGCTTTCAGTTCTTTTGGGTGTATTCCCGCAAGTGCTAGATCGTATGGCAATTGCAGGCTCCATTTCTTGAGGAACTGTCATACAGCTTTCCATAGTGGCTACACCATTACATCCCGGCCACCAAAGCACAGGGCTGTAACTTCTCTCACAGCTCAGAGGAGCCTACAGAGATACGACAACTAAATATAATGTGGTACCTTGGAAGAGATTCCAGAGTAGAAAAAGGACATACAAGAGAAATTAAGGAAATCTGAACAAAACATGGACTTTAGTTAGTAATAGCGTATCAACCTTGGTTCTTTAATTGCAACAAATGTCCCATAATAATGTAAGATGTTTATGTTAGGGGAAACTGGTTTCAGGGACAGGGACATATGGAAACTCTGTACTATCTGCTCAAATTTTCTATAAATCTAAAACTGTTCTAAAAAGTAGTATTATTGTAGGATGTATGCAATCTTGAAGCAAGTCACTACCTCAGTTATTTCAATAAGTTACTAGGATACTTCAAATTTTGGATTCAAGTGAATTTAGGTAAAGCAAAGTACTTTTTAAAATAGCCAAATAAATTCAAATCACCAACTCAATCTGTTTTCAAAGTAGTTGTTTGGTTTAACATTTTCTCATGTACCTCTAACTCAATAAACATGTAAATAAAGAAGTAAAATAATAAAAAGTAAAAATGCTTTAAAGGTTTGCCTGTATTGATAGAGTATCTTCCTATGGATATATTACCAACATGCTGAACAAATTATTTCCTTGGCCCTGGATAGGCAAAACAAGTAAAAATCAAAACAAACAAAAAAGTAACATTAATTTTTTAAAAGTCTTGATTAGAAAGGAAAAAACTCTGAACCACCTATAGCTTTTAATTTTTCAGGTTCTCTCTGACTTTTAAATGATTACCTCTTAATCATTAAGAAATATCAACAGTGACACAATGACAGAAAATGACTAAGCAGTGTTCTTGCAAAATGTACAATTACCTAATATCTGAGATTCAGAGTAGAGGGGAAAGGGATTGGGGGCTTCCCTGGCGGCTCAGTGGTAAAGAATTAGCCTGCCAATGCAGAAGGTACAGTTTTGATCCCTGATCCAGAAAGATCGTGCATGCCTCAGAGCAACTAAGCCTGTGTGCCACAACTATTGAGCCTGTGCTCTAGAGCCCAGTGTCCGCAGCTACTGAGCCAATAAGCCAGTTTCTGAAGTCTGAGCGCCCTAGAGCTCACGCTTGCAACAAGACAAGCCACCACAATGAGAAGCCTGCATGCTGCAGCTCGAGAGTAGCCCCCACTCACTGCAACCAGAGAAAAAGGCCACGCAGTAATGAAGACCCAGCACAGCCAAAAATAAATAAGTAAACAAAATTATGTTAAAAAATGATACAAATGAACTTAGGAAAATGAATTAATAAAACTTGGCTTAGTCTCACAGTGGAAAGCAGTGAAAAGAAGATGATATAGCTCTGTTCAACAATATGAATAAGCCTTGGAAACAATTTTGTTTGAACAAAAAAGTCCTAGAGGACTACAAAATGTATAATACTCTTTCATCATGCTAAATTCCAAACCAAGCAAAATTGGACACTAAATTGTTTAAATACATACGCATTTGGGATAGAAACTTTTTTTTTAAAAAGTAATGCAATCTGAATGAGATACCATCAGAATGGCTAAAACAGAAAAGGACGAAAATGCCAAATGTTAGTAAGGATTATGAGGCTACTGAAATTCTCACACATAGCTAGTGGGAGTATAAAATAGAACAACTGCTTTGAGAAATTGGCGGTTTCTTAGAAAGTCAAATACATCTCTCCCCTGTAATCCAGCATTTCCTCTCCTAGGTATTATCCAAGAGAAATGAAAACATACGTCCGTGCAAAACCTTGTACAAGAATGTTCGTAGCAACTTATTTATATGAGATAAAAACTGGAAACTGCCCAAGTGCCCCTCAGTTGTGATACATCCACAATAGAACACCACTTAGAAGAAACAAGCAGCAAATTACGAACAGCAACAAAATAAATGAATCTCACGCACATACTGATGGAAAAAGACAGACACAAAATAGTACATACTGTATGATTCCTGATAGGAGCCAGATCAACATTTTTTCTGGGGTAAGGATTAGGAAGGGATACAATGATCAGAAATGGGGGTTTTGGAGGTGTTGATGAATATTTTATATCATGATGAGAGGATGGTTTTAATTTTATATCTTGATACGGGTATGGGTTCAATTTTACAGATCAGACTGTAAAATTAAGATCCATGCATTTCACTGTAGGTAACTCATTCCCTGATAAAAAAAATTCCTTGGAAAAAAATCAGAACTTCATTTCAGATTGTTTATTTTCTAGTCATCAGTAAATGGGAATTTAATTTTTAAACATATTTCTTAAACATGGTGATTTTGGGGCTAAAATGTATTTAGTAAAATGCCACTTTTCCTGTAATTAATTATTTTATTGAAATGCTTAAACTTGTACATCCACTGTGACACCAGTGTGGGAGGGGGAAAGCCATGGTCTAATGCAAGATGGATGGAATATTTAGCACAGTGGTAACCTGGGAGGGAGTGGGTAGAGTGGGAGATGAGATAGGGAAAAACATACAAGTAGACAAAAGTTGTGATATGGTTTGTTTTGTCTTATAAACCCTCAGCTTTCTAACTAATTTTTACATTAAAATTGAGGTATAATTCATATACTATAAAATACATCCTTTTAAACTATAACATTTTGTTATATTTAGTACATTTACAAAGCTGTGCAACTCTCTGCACTAATTCTGGAACACTTTAGTCACCCAGAAAGATATTACATCCCCATTAGCAGTCAGTTCTCATTCTGTCTTCTAGCCCCAGACATCACTACTCTACTTTAGTGTCTCTACTATAGGTTTTTCTACTCTGGACATTTAATAGCAATGAAATTATATAATATGTGGTCTTTTGGGGCTGACTGCTTTCACTTAGCATAATGTCTTCAAGAATTATCATATTGTAGCATGAATCAATCGCTCCTTTCAAGTGCTGAGTACTATTCCATTTTACTAATACGCCACTTTTTCTTTATCCATCAACTGATGGCCATTAGGGTTGTTTCCACTTTTGGTTATTATGAATAATACTGCTATGAATATTTGTGATGCAAATATTTTTGCCTTGATATTTGCTTTTATTTTTCTTGGCTCTCTACTTAGCAGATATTATATTGTGGGTATAATTTCATTTTTTGCTGTTTACTTGCTTTAAAAAAAATTGAAGCATAATTAACCTACAACATTGTTAGTCCATGAGTATAAATAGTAATTCAATATTTCTATATATTACAAAACCATCACAGTATTGTTATAGCTTAATTGCTGGACTGCGTGGTCACTTCATGGATGTTAACTATTATGTGGCTGAATCACATTGACTGCATTTTGTCAGCTCCTTCTTAGGCCTGCAGTCCTACCCACTTCCCATCCTGCGTGACTGAGCTCTAGTGTACTCACAAGAAATGCACCCAAGCCAGATAAGTTTCCTATCAACTTTTACCCTTGTCTTCATCTGATGCAAGAACTGGAAGAATGCTATTCAACTAACACAGATAGTTAATGGTCCACAGGGAAAAATGGTCATGAGACCCCAAGGGGGAGGAAAAACCCCCGGCTCCCATTGGTGCAAATGTGCTACTCCCTTAGTAGTCAGATTGTATTTTTAGCTTTGGCCCCTTTAAATTCCCCATACCCTTTTTGGCAGTGGGGAAGTGAAAGTCGCTCAGTCGAGTCTGACATTTTGTCGTGTCCATGGGCTATACAGTTCATGGAATTCTCCAGGCCAGAATACCGAAGTGGGTAGCCTTTCCCTTCTGCAGGGGATCTTCCCAACGCAGGGATGGAACCCAGGTCTCCCGCATTGCAGGCGGATTCTTTACCAGCTGAGCCACAAGGGAAGCCCACAAATACTGGAGTGGGCAACCTATCTCTTCTCCAGGGGATCTTCCCGACCCAGGAATTGAACCAGGGTCTCCTGCATTGCAGATGGATTCTTACCAACTGAGCTATCAGGGAAGCCCAGCAGTGGGGAATGCAGCTGCAAATGCTTCCAGATCGCCAATCCAACCCATATGTAAGTTACCCACAATAAACCCCATAATTATACTTTATGGAGTTGCCTGCTTCACTTTTTGGTCTCAAAATTTCTTTTCAGTTCATGGGATATTATTCAATATCCCTGCTTTTTAAAAATTATATTTTGCTTTTAATCAACATATGTAACTTTTTTGGGTATATTAAAAATGTATTTTACAAAGAACAATAAAGTTATGGAATTGGATTAAAAAGCGGAAGATGAGTGAGAGAGAGAAAGGAAGAAGGAAAACTGTCTTTTGGAATAGTAAAGAGACTGAGAAGAGAATTTACTTAGTGTCCTGTATTATATCAGGGACAGACAATCTAGTGATGTTGATAAAACATGAAATGAAGGCTGGGAGGAATGAGCAGAAGAAGAAAAGAAGGCAAACATGAGTTTAAGGAAGAAATAGTCTTTAGTAACCTGATGAAGATCAAAAATGAAATATGTAAAACATTTTAACAAACATGTATATATAGCTTTATAATTTAAAATAATTCTATGGAATTAGTCCTCAAAATAAGACAGATTTTCTTCAGCTTCAGATGATCCATGTCTAGCTTTGCCTTCTTTCAAAGTTCATTTTACTCAAAGCTTCTTCAGTAGAATTACAGTCAATAAATATTTATTTATTTTCTCATTCGTTCCATGATAGGCTTTTAAAGAAACTGGTTTCAAATCCGGCATCTCTTGTTCTCCCTTGACCTAGAGTTTATGAAACTGATAGCTGGGCTTTTGTGGCTCCCTCGGCAGGATTGTTCTCTCACCCAGCAGCGTGTAACCCTCCAGATCCTGTGGCTCTCTCCCTCCTTCCACTTGGCTAAAAAGGTGGTCCAAGGACAGCCTTTTTGACAATCATATCTAAAATAGCCCCAATCACATTCCCACTCTTTTCCCCCTTGCCCTGATTTTATTTTAAACACAGAAAAAAATGTTTAACCTCTCTATAATTGAACACATGCAAATAAAGAATATAAGGAGATAATAGTTTTCAGCCATCAAATTACCAATGATGGAAGAAAATTTTCACGTACTGAGATATGGGGAAGTCATTCTGGCTTATGCATGATTTAACATAAACTTTTTGCTAACTAGAACATCCTGTTTTGTAGTCTGTTAAACATACATTTTCCATGTGCTTTAACCATCAAAGAAGAAGATGCATTGTCCAGAAGTAAAGAATGTCTGTTGTGAAGATAGAGATGAATGCCTCTTTTCCTGGGACGTCAGTGACAGTACACCTCTGATAATAAGGCTTCCTTCCCGGGTGGCAAGCCACACATACTCTCTGTGCACAGGCTAATCTGTCTTTTTTCAAAACTTTGCAGGAATGTACCCCCGTCATGGTTGATGTTCTTTTTTCTGACGAAATACAAAACTGTGCTTAAAACCATGCTTTTCTTGAGGAGTCCCTCGGAGATTTCCGAGAGGCTCCCTCCAAAGATATAGTTTGGCTTGAATAAAACTCTTTTCTATTTTTATTATAGATCTGTTATTAACTATTTCTGTCTACACCAATGATAAAACAATTACATCACTGAAAACAGGCTGAGTGGGGTCAGAAGAACAATTTTGTAATTGTTGGTATAAAGTTACAACTTTTCTGGAAAATAATTTAGCAACATCCTTTGAAGTCTTAAAGAAAGTGCATCTTCTGACCTGGTAATTTCAGTTTCAAGAATCTCAGAGGGCTTCCCTGGTGACTCAGTGCTAAAGAAACTGCCGGCTGAAACAGGGGACACAGATCTGATCTCTGGTCCAGGAAGATCCCACATGCCCTGGGGTAACTAAGCCCATGCACTGCAACCACTGAGCCCTCAAGCTTGGAGCCTGGGAGCAGCAACAAAAGAAGGTACCGCAGTGTGAAGCCTGCACTTCTCATTGTGCAACCAGAGAAAGCCCATGTGCAGCAATGAGACTCAGCACAGCCGTAAGTTACACAAATACTTTTTTTTTTTTAAAAAGAGTCTGTCAGAATTTATCTGAAGGCAAGTATTTATACATATGTTCACTGCAACGTAATTTTTAACTGAAAATTAAACTAGTATGTAAAAATGAAATATCTTAAACGAGCCATTAATATAATGCGAACATGTAAGAACATTGAAAATCATACTTTCAATGAGTTTTTATTAAAATGAGAATATATTAATTATATGTTAAGTTTCAAAAGTAGAACATGGTGTGGGAGGGAAGTTTAAGAGGGATGGGGAATATGTATATTTATGGGATTCATGTTATCGTACGGCAAAAAAAACAGCACAAAATTTTAAAGTCCAATTAAAAATAAATTTAAAAAGTAGGATATACAAGTATACAGATATATAGTATGTATACAAGTATGTTACATGTATACATACATGTTATTGTACGGCAAAAAACCAGCACAAAATTGTAAAGTCCAATTAAAAATAAATTTAAAAAGTAGAATATACAAGTATACAGATATATAGTAAGTATACAAATATACAGTATATAATAAAAACTAGAAAGCATATCTAATCCAATTAACCTAATTAATCTAATTGGTTCTCAAAATTGGTATACCTCAGATTCATCTAGGGATATATTAAAATCAATGTCCTGAGTCTGTCCAGACCTACTGAATGGGAAGCTTAAATTAGCTATGAAGCAGAATATGGACAATTGTAATCATGCTCTTCTCACTATCCATCAGCGTATCGTTATTTTATCTTGTATTTGTCTCCCCTGCTGGAATATAAGCTTCAACCAGAGCATGTAATTCTCTTCACATAAGAAAAACGGGGAGGCTCAAGGTTTCTCTGATGGTCCAGGGGTTAGGACTCTGAGCTTCCATTACACGGGGCATGGTTTTGACCCCTCGTTGGGAACTAAGGTCTCCCAAGCCACGCAGCATGGTCAAAAAGTATAAAAAATTAAAATGTAAAAAAGAAAGCAGGGAGGCTGAAAGAAAATGGGCAATCTTGAAATCCTAGGGAGAGTCAGGGAGGCAAGACTGAAGAAGGAAAGACAGAAAGATAATTGATAATAGTGTAGACTCAAGACTGGGTAAGGAGGGTTTAAAGACATTTTTCAAAGGGGATGTTGGGCATGGTACAACGCAAGCCACCCCTACCTACCTCCACCAAGAAATCTTCAGGATATTAATTTCTCACTTGTAAATAGCTATGAGGGGACTGTTGAAAGTAAGTGGAAAGAAATGCTGAGTCCTGCTTTAAGAAGGGTGGATGAAGGTGTATGATGAAGGCTGCTGGTGGGTCAGCCATCAGGGTTGTGTGAACTCACCTTGAGAAGCATATTTTTCATGGTAAATCTCATAGGCTTTTCTGTGGGCATCAGTGAGCATCTGCAGACGTGAAGATCTTGATTCCTGGTGGGGAAGCTTCGTGATCACTCTCTCCAAGTCACTAAAAGTGAACCAGATCTCAACTAGGTCCCCAAAGGAGTGGAAGGCAAAGGAGGCATAGGCCGCAAAGAGATCGGCAAAGGCCTCAGTTCTCTGGAGAGTGCTGGCAGGGAGGGTCTGGTGGTGTAGAACCACCAAGGGCTGAAGCTGAGCAGTCTTGAGGGCCTCAAGCAGTTGCCGATAGCACAGCACTGTTCCCTTGTCTGGGTTCTCCGAGATTCCTTCTGGGAGAAGTTGTGCCCATGGCAGAAATACTTTGTAATGGGTGATCATACTGGCGCGGACACTTCTAAAGTACTCTGGCAGGAATGCAGGCAGTGCCTGGCGACAAACGTAAATTTCTTCATCTTCTGCTACAAAGGGAGAAGCCTGGTTTCCCAGGGGATCTCTCAGGTTGTGTAGCAAGCTGTTGGTTAGAGGACCAGCAGCTGAGATGAAATTTTTATCAGAGTCCCAGTCTAAACCCCAGCAAGAAAAACTTAAAAGGACAGTAAGGACTAAATGCCAGGCCAGCTCCATCTTCAAGGAACTGTCAGGAGGTTTGTGGAATACTTACTTTATAACTTCAGTTGAGGTTGTAAAATACCAAGCAACTATTAACACTTAATAGGTAACTGGATTATCTACAATAATGAAATCAGTACATGATTCATCAGTTTAGTTCAGTTCAGTCCAGTCACTCAGTCGTGTCCGACTCTTTGCGACCCCATGGACGGCAGCACGCCAGGCCTCCTTGTCCATCACCAACTCCCAGAGTTTACTCAAACTCATGTCCATTGAGTCGGTGATGCCATCGAACCATCTCATCCTCTGTCGTCCCCTTCTCCTCCTGCCCTCAATCTTTCCCAGCATCAGAGTCTTTTCAAATGAATCAGCTCTTTGTATCATGTGGCCAAAGTACTGGAGTTTCAGGTTCAACATCAGTCCTTCCAATGAACATTCAGGACTGATTTCCTTTAGGATGGACTGGTTGGATCTCCTTGCAGTCCAAGGGACTCTCAAGAGTCTTCTCCAACACCACAGTTCAAAAGCATCAATTCTTTGGCCTCAGCCTTCTTTATCAACCAACTCTCACACCCATGCATGACTACTGGAAAAACCATAGCCTTGACTAGACGGACCTTTGTTGACAGAGTAATGTCTCTGCTTTTTAATATGCTGTCTAGATTGGTCATAACTTTTCTTCCAAGGAGTGTGTCTTTTTATTTCATGGCTGCAGTCACCATCTGCAGTGATTTTGGAGCCCCCCAAAATAAAGTCTGCCACTGTTTCCAGTTTCTTCATCACATCCAATGAAGTGATTGGACTGGATGCCATGATCTTTGTTTTCTGAATGTTGAGCTTTAAGCCAATTTTTTCACTCTCCTCTTTCACTTTCATCAAGACGCTCTTTAGTTTTTCTTCGCTTTCTGCCATAAAGGTGGTTTCATCTGCATATCTGAGGTTATTGATATTTCTCCTGGCAATCTTGATTCCAGCTTGTGCGTCCTCCAGCCCAGCGTTTCTCATGATGTACTCTGCAGGTAAGTTAAATAAGCATGGTGACAATATATAGTCTTGATGTACTCCTTTTCCTATTTGGAACCAGCACCATTTGTTGAAGAGGCTGTCTTTGCCCCATTGTATATTCTTGCCTCCTTTGTCAATATAAGGAATCTGGTGGCCCCGCTGGAGTGGTGAGTGGCCAAGAGGGGATACCCCACATCCAAGATCAGGAGTGGTGCCTGCGCTTCACTGGACTGGCCATGTGGAGATACCCCTACGTCCAAGGTCAGAGAAACCCCAGTAAGAGGGTAGGCACTGGAGTGGCTGTGAGGAGATACCCCACGTCCAAGGGCAAAGGAGAAGCCCCAGCAAGAAGGTAGGAGGAGTGAATTCACTTTTAGAATCAAACCCCATATCTGCCAGAGATGCTCAAACAAACCTTGTGTGCACCAGAACCCAGGGGCCCCACAGAGACTGACACAGAACTGTGTTTGAGCATCTCCTGTGGAGGTACCGGTTGGCAGTTGTCTGCCGCAGGGACAGGGGCTCTGGGTGTGGGTATGGCATAAGTCCTCTTGGAAGAGGTCGCCATTAACCCCCCCAGAACTTGCACAGGACTGAGAAATAGATTCTTGGAGGGCACAACAGAACCTTGTGCACCAGGACCCAGGAGAAAGGAGCAGTGACCCCACAGGAGACTTGCCTGGGAGTGTCCGGGAGTCTCTGGCAAATGCGTGGGTTGGTGGTGGCCTGCTGCAGGGTTGGGGGCACGGACTGTAGCAGTACGTGCATGGGATCTTTTGAGGAAGGTCACCATTATCTTCATTACCTCCACCATAGTTTGGCCCGAGGTAGATTGCAGGGAGGGAGCACAGCTCCACCCATCAACTGAAAATTGGATTAAAGATTTACTGAGCATGGCTCCACCCATCAGAACAAGACCCAGTATCTCCCTCAGTCAGTCTATCCCATCAGGAAGCTTTCATAAGCCTCTTGTCCTTCTCCATCAGAGGGCAGACAGACTGAAAACCGCAATCACAGAAAACTAACCAATCTGATCACATGGACCACAGCCTTGTCTAACTCTATGAAACTATGAGCCATGCCGTGTAGGGCCACCCAAGATGGACGGGTCATGGTGGAGAGTTCTGACAAAATGTGGTCTACTGGAGAAGGGAATGGCAAACCAATTCAGTATTACTGCCTTGAGAACCCCATGAACAGTATGATTCATCAATGTAATATCAAAAAATTTTAAAGCCATAAGAGATGGCACAATAACCTCAAACTTTTCATACAATTTAAGCCAAGGAACCTGGAAAGTGAAAGAAAAAGTCCTTCACATTTTTTCTTACTTCAGTTCAGTCACTGAGTCATGTCTGACTCTTTGCAACCCCATGGGCTGTAGCACGCCAGGCCTCCCTGTCCATCACCAACTCCCCGAGTTTACTAATATGTTTTTCTTACTTACAAATTATCTTAAAATTTATTTACATAGCAGAACAAAAGTGAGTTCCTCACCAAACTTTTTTCCTCCTTTAAAAATACATAAGTATATACATGATGAATATATTTTATAAAAGATTCAAACAGTATAGAAATATGTATAAAATTTACTCATTCCCCTCTTTGTTTCCCTTCCTAGGATAATCATTTTCAATACTGTGCTTCCTTCCAATTTTCTTTCTCTGCATATATTAATGGTATTCAGGAGTCAGAGTGCCAGGAGTTTAAATTTCATCTGGTGGAAGTTACTTAATTTCTGTCTCTGCTTTCTCAGCTGCAGAATGGGGATATACAGGGTTGTGAGAATTAAATCAGGTCATTCATTAGCATATTTAGAACCATGCAACTCAATGATAGCTATTATTACATATACAAATGCAAATATGTGTATAACATTTCAAATATATAAAAGATACATGGAACTATGTCTAATGCAGTGTTCCTTAGCTTTTTTTCCCTGCACTTCAATTTAACCTCTTGCATATTGAATATTGGTTGATTCTTAATTTTAATATGTTGCAAATTAATATTTTTAGCTATACATCTTTGTCCACATTTAAGATAAGAGTTTTAGAAATTAAGTTGCTAACTCAATGGTGTGTCCATTTGGAATTTTGATTGCAATCCAAAGCAGGTTTCTTCAAACTTAAATCCTGCTTACAATTAGAAGTGTGTCTAAATCTCTCTGGTTTGCTCACACCTGTTATAAATTCACATTTGGACACATTTTAGGTTTGGAGGGGTGGTTTTTAATGTTAAATGGCTACCTGTTTTTCTTCTAAGATTTAGGTTCATATCCTTGGTACAATTTATTATGACATAGGAACTCAATAGTTTGGATATCATGTATTAAAATGTGATAGAAAAAAAATAGTCCCCCAGTTTTAAAATTTGGCTTATTTGAAGTGTATCTTTCAAAATACACTACTCTGTACCATATTTTTGAAAGCTTGTGTCAAATGTATTAATATTCTTGCTTCTAATCTTTAGACCTTTATTCCATCTTTATGTTGCATGTTACCAGAGTTTATAAACTTCTAATGGGTTGTTGCATAGGCCACTCCTTCCCCACTATTTGAAATGCCATTTATCAGAAGCAAAGTATTTGGGACTTCCCTGATGGTGCAGTAGATAAGAATCTGCCTGCCAGTGCAGGGAACACGGGTTCAATCCTTGGTCCAGGAAGATTCCACATGCCATGGAGCAACTAAGCCATGTGCCTGTGCTTTGGAGCCCACAAGCTTCCACTAAGCCTGTGTGCTGCAGCCACTGAGGCCTGCGTGCCCTAGAGGCTGCATGTAGCAACTCCTGAGCCTGCAAGCTGCAGCCACTGAGGCCTATGTGCCCTAGAGGCTGCACGTAACAACTCCTGAGCCTGCAAGCTGCAATCACTGAAGCCCGTGTGCCCTAGAGGCTGCACGTAACAACTCCTGAGCCTGCAAGCTGCAACTGTGGAAAATTCTTCAAGAGATGGGAATACCAGACCACCTTACCTGCCTCTTGAGAAATCTGTATGCAGGTCAGGAAGCAACAGTTGAAACTGGACATGGAACAGACTGGTTCCAAATAGCAAAAGGAGTACGTCAAGGCTGTATATTGTCACCCTGCTTATTTAACTTCTATGCAGAGTACACCATGAGAAACTCTGGACTGGAAGAAGCACAAGCTGGAATCAAGACTGCCGGGAGAAATATCAATAACCTCAGATATGCAGATGACACCACCCTTATGGCAGAAAGTGAAGAAGAACTCAAAAGCCTCCTGATGAAAGTGAAAGTGGAGAGTGAAAAAGTTGGCTTAAAGCTTAACATTCAGAAAACGAAGATCATGGCATCCTGTCCCATCACTTCATGGGAAATAGATGGGGAAACAGTGGAAACAGTGTCAGACTTTATTTTTCTGGGCTCCAAAATCACTGCAAATGGTGACTGCAGCCAGGAAATTAAAAGACGCTTACTCCTTGGAAGAAATGTTATGACCATCCCAGATAGCATATTGAGAAGCAGAGACATTACTTTGCCAACAAAGGTCCGTCTAGTCAAGGCTATGGTTTTTCCAACAGTCATGTATGGATGTGAGAGTTGGACTGTAAAGAAGGCTGAGCGCTGAAGAATTGATGCTTTTGAACTGTGGTGTTGGAGAAGACTCTTGAGAGTCCCTTGGACTGCAAGGAGATCCAACCATTCAAATCTTAAGGAGATCAGCCTTGGGATTTCTCTGGAAGGAATGATGCTAAAGCTTAAACTCCAGTACTTTGGCCACCTCATGCGAAGAGTTGACTCATTGGAAAAGACTCTGATGCTGGGAGGGATTGGGGGCAGGAGGAGAAGGGGACGACAGAGGATGAGATGGCTGGATGGCATCACTGACTTGATGGACGTGAGTCTGAGTGAACTCCGGGAGTTGGTGATGGACAGGGAGGCCTGGCGTGCTGGAATTCATGGGGTCGCAGAGTCGGACACGACTGAGCGACTGAACTGAAATTAACTGATAATGTGAGTATTGATGTACAACTAGCATTTGTAGCATATAGCACACCTTGGAGATCTTTTCACATTGTGTAAATACTGATATATCTGATTCAAGGGCTGTATTGTGTGATGCTGCACCATCATTATTTTGTTGATTGGGTGTCATCGTCTATGCCTTTTTCTATACACAGGTATTTCTTCAGGAAAAATACTGGAGTACATTTGCTGGGTAATAGGGTAGTCAGCCATATTTTAACTTCTAATGGTACTAACAAATTTTTCCTTGAAAGCAGTGTCCCAATTTATAGTCCAACCAGTAGTGTATTACAACATCAAATTCCTAGCAAACCTACCAATGCTATTATACTACTATCAAATTATTAGTTTATATAATTTTGAATGATTTAAAAAATTTATTTGTATCAGTTCTGTATCTATTTTGGGAAATAATCTTTATTACCATTGTAAATCGAGAAAATATATAGCTACTGAAATTATATATAATTATATACATAATATAGTAAACATATATAGTATATTCTCATCTGCAGCTTATTTATTCTGGACATTAATCCTGTCTCTAGTATTATAGGTTGACAAAACCTTCTCCAAATCTGTAGCTTTGGTTTTTAATTTTTAATGTATTAAATTTTGGTGTAGTCAAATTCATTGATTTCTTTATTGCTCTCTAGATATAGTTTTAAAAAGCCTCTTCTACTGCAGTTATAAGAAAAGCTAAAAAATTAATTTTTAAAAAGACACAACTGACATATAACATTGTATTTGTTTCAGGTGTACAACACAATCATATGCATTGCACAAAATCACCACAGTAAGACTAGTTAACATATCCATAACTAATATACAAATTTTTTTCCTGTGTGTGGTGAGAATGTTTAAACTCTCAGCAACTTTCAGATAGATAGCAGTAACTATAATCACCATGATGTACATTATAGTCCCATGACATTTACTTTGTAACTGGAATTTGTACCTTTTGACCACCTTCACCTCTGGCAATCATCAGTCTGTTCTTTGTACCTATGAGTTCAGCTTTTATGAAAACATTTTTTTTCCCTTTGGATTATACACTATTTCTCCTTCTCTGACATTTCATATAGTATAATGCCCTTCAGGTTCACTCATGTCACAAATGACAAAATTTCTTTTCAGAACTGAGTAATATTTGATTATACACAGTTTCTTTATCCATTTATCCATCAGTGAACACAGGTTGCTTCCATGTCTGGGCTATCGTAAATATTGTGGCAATGAACATGAGGGTGCATGTATCTTTTTGAATTAGTGTTTTCATTTTCTTCAGATATATACTAGAAGTGGAATGTTGGATTACATGGTAGTTCTAGTTTTTTTGGGGGGGCGGGGAACTTCAATGTTTTCCAAAGGTTCTCACCAATAGTACACAAGTGTTCTATTTTCTTCATATCCTTGCTAACACTTACTTTCTTCATAACCTTCCTAATAACAGGTGTAATTGATATCTCATTGTGGCTTTGATTTTCATTTCGATGATGATTAGTAATATTGAGCACCGCTTCATGTGCCTGTTGGCAATGTGAATATCTTCTTTGGAAAAATGCCTATTCTTGTCATTGGCCTATTTTAGGTTGCTGTTATTATGTTTTTATGTATTTTGGGTATTAACCCCTACCAGATATTATTTGCAAAAGTTTTCTCACATTCTTTTCATTTGACTGATGGTTTCCCTTGCTGTGCAGTAATTTTTGGTTTGACGTAGTCCTATTTATTTTTGCTTTTGTTGCCCTTGCTTTAGTGTCAAATCCAAAAAGCCATTGCCAAGACTGATGTCAAGGAGCCTACCATCTGTTTTCTTCTAGTTTATGATTTCAGGTTTTATGCTCAACTTTTAAATCCATTTTTAACTTCTGTGAATAGTGTAATGTAGTGATCTAGTTTTCCCACACCATTTAAGAGAATGTCTTTCCTTACTGTACCAATACCATAGTTTTACTAACCCTATGTAATATAGCTTGAAGTAAGGACACATGATGCCTGTAGCTTTGTTCTTTCTCAATATTGCTTTGGCTATTCAGGATCTTTTGTGATTCCACACAATTGTAGGATTGTCTGTTTCTATGAAAAATGCCACTGGTATTTTGAGAGACTGCACTGAATGTGTAATGAAGGGCATTTTAAAATGAAGGGGCATGTTAACAATATTAATTCTTCCAATCTGTATGCATGGAATGTTTATCATTATCGTCTTCAATTTCTCTCACCACTGTCTTATAGTTTCCAGTATACAGGTTTTTTACCTTGGTTAAATTTATTCCTAGGTGTTTTTTAATTATACAACTGTAAATGGGATTCTCTTTTCTGATACATAAAAAAATAAATACTTGGCTGCATCAGGTCTTGGGGGTAGCAAGTGGGATCTTCAGTGTCATGCAGAGCTCTTGTTCTGGTACATTGACTTTCTACTTGTGGCACGCAGGCTCCAGAATACATGGGCTTCAAAAGTTGCAGCATGTGGAATTTTAGTTCTCTGATCAGGAACTGAACCTGTATCTCCTACATTGGCAGGCAGATTCTTAACCACTTGACCATCAGTAAGTACCCGACATTTTTTTTGGTGGTGTCTTTAGGGTTTTCTATATGAAACATCGTATTATCTGCAAATAGTGACAATTTTACTTCTTTGGATGCCTTTCTTTCCTAGTTCTGGCTAGGACTCCATTTTTATTTATTGAATAAAAATATTCAGAGTGGGCATTCTTGCCTCGTCCCCAAGAGTATGATTAGCTGTGGACTTGCCATTTCATCTTATGTTGATACTTTCCCTCTATACTATGATGTTTTTTAAAATCATAATTCGATGTTGAATTTTATCAAATTCCTTTTTTCCTTATCTATGGGGACGACAAGGATTTTTATCCATTTTGTTAAGCTGTATAATACATTGCTTGATTTGCAATGTTGAATCATCCTTGCATACCTGGAATAATCCCACTTGATCATTTTAACATATTATTGAATTAACGTTGCTAATGTTTTGTTAAGGCTTTTTGCATCTATTTTGTACATCAAGGATATTGATTGGCTTGTAATTTTCTCTTCTTTAGGTGTCCTTGTCTCATTTTGGTATCACGGTAATGCTGGCTTCATAGTACCTCCTCTTCCATTTTTGGAAACTGATAAGGACTGGTATTAATTCATCTTTAAATGTTTGGTGGAAGTCATCAGTGAAGCCATATGGTCCTGGACTTTGTTGGGAGGTTTCTGATTTTTTATTCAATCTCATTACTAAGCAGACTAATTAGATTTTCCATTTTTGTCATGATTGATAGTGTTTTTCTAGCAGTTTATCTACTAGGTTGTCCAATTTGCTGGTGAATATCAACATCTTATGATTCTTTATATATTTCTGTGGTATAACTTATCTTCCATTTGTTTTGTGAGTCTAGTTATAAGTTTTGTCAATTTTACCTTAAAAAGAAAAAAAAACCAGCTTAGTTTTATTGCTCTTTCCTACCAACTTTGGGCTCTATTTCCCACCCCACCCAAGATATAAAGTTAGGCTGAGATCTTTGTTTCTTGATAAAGGCATTTATTCCTATGAACTTCCCTCTTGGATTGCTTTTGCTGCCTCCCATCAAGTTTTGCTATGTCATTTTTCCATTTTCGTGTTTCATTTTTAAATTTCTCTTTTGATTTCTTTGACTCATTGGTTAAGTAGGATGTTGCTTAATTCCTACATATTTGTGAGAACTTGAGGTTTCTGCCTGTAGTTTTGTTTTATATTATTGTCAGAAAAGATGCCTATTTCAGTCATCTTTAACTTAATAAGATTTGTTTTGTGGCCTAACATATGATCTATCCTGAAAAATGTTCCATTTATGCTTAAGAGGAATCTGTATTCCGTTGCTTTTGCACAGAATAGTCTGTGCCTGTTAAGCTCATCTGGTCTAAACATACTACTTGAAGTCTATGCTTCCTTACTGATAATGTCCTTTGATGAAAACTGGGATACTTAAGTCTACTATTATTGTTTTGCTGTCTATTTTCCCTTAGGTTTGTCAATATTTGTGTCATATATTCAGGTGTTCCATGGCTTTATTTGCACATCTTTTCCATACATCCTAGTGATATTTCCATTTCAAACATCTTCATTTCCCTCATTTTAGTTTGTATAATGCAGACAGCATGGCTGTTACCACAATTTATGTAGTCATTTCCTATCTGATGGACATCTGTTGGGATTTGGTTGAAATTAGATTAAACTTATGGTTGACAATTTACAATATTCAAGATGTCCTTTTCAGAAACAATTTACATCTATCCACTTACTAAATACTTGTCTAATTTTCTTCATAAAGATCTTATACATAATCCATCACCCATTAGCCACTTCACTTCTCTGACAAGTAACATGTAGATAGAGGGGATGTGTGAAAATGTAAGCACACTTACTCAGATGTATAAAAACTTACTTTAGTTGTTATTAACTGTCTCACTTTGCTTTAGAGTCCCCACTTTCACTAATAGCAAAATTGGGGGAGAAGACAGATTCACCATTAAGGAACTCATCTTTCCTGGCTGTCACACTTTCCTTTGATCAAACTGAAGTTTAAATTCCTGTCAGGCTGTTTCTCTATTCAGAAACGCCTTACCCCATCTTCTTTATCAAGTTGGGAACTGGTGCAGGGAAGGAACTCTTTCTTGCGGTTTTCTGAGTTTTTACTAGTTGTTCTTCCTATCACCTATTACTGGAACCTTCTGTCTTAGTCCATTGCCTTACTCCAGCAGCTCCTGCTCAAAAATAAGTCTGAGATCCTGTACACTGAAGTTTCTTGTCTCAAAAGGCTTGCCTACCCCCATTAATTAGTAACATAGTTTTCACACAAGTTTATACCCTGTATCTGCTAACTGTGCAACTTCTCTGTTTCCAATCTCCCTTATCTTTAGTGGTGAGTGAAGTTTCTATTAGAGAACTTGAGTAACATGTATAAACATTCCCTGACTAGCCCCACAGACCCCCAAATACCATCTATTGTCAAAAGCTGCAACAACAGTAACTTCTACACCATGAACCTATGATCAAAGCTAAGCCTCAGAGACAGTTAATATAAACTGCAGTAATTCTTTTCCTAGAAAAATGCTGTAAAATTTAAGGGTGGTTGTATATATAGAAAAACGACATTTTCCATCTGTTGCCAAAAGCTGCAACAATAGGAACAAGTACATCATGAACATACTGATCAAAGCTAAAGCCTCAGAGACTGTTAGTATCATAAGCAGCAATAATTTTCCTTGAAAAAATTTAAGGATGGTTATAATATAGAAAATGATCAAAGTTCCCTTAAAAAAGCAGTCAGAAAATAATTCTGAGACCTTACTCTTAGAACATAGAAATTTTAAAAGTTACTAAAGAGTAGTGGAAAAGTATAATAAACTTTTTATTTTCATAAACTCTCTTAAAAAAACAAATAGAACTTGATTTAACTTTTAAAAGTCATCTCCAAGGCCTCTTAGCTTTCATACTATCAAATTCTAATAAGGACTCTCCTCAGAGGAAGTTATGTGTAAATGTTTACCATAATGTCATATTTCCATCCCTTTTCTATATTCATGAATAAATGGAAGCAATAATTTGAGTAGACTAGAAATAAATCTAACAGACAACTGGTGAAAAAAAGCAGTAATTGATACTTGAAAAAAGTTATTTCTCCAATATGATATCACATAACATATAAGCAGCAGACCTTTTTCTACACATGAAAACACAAGGTCTTAGTTATAGAAACAACACATTATTGCAATCCAACTTTTTTTAGACAAGAAGCACACTAAACAAAGGGATAAAACCTGTGTTGGTATAAAAGGAATATGACAATATAGGATAGGACAATCAACTTGGTTCTTGTTCCTCAACGTAAATCTTCCTGAATCATTGCTCCCAGAAGCATTTCTCTGGCTAGCAGAACTCCATCCAGACTCCAGGCCCGAGGTGGAGGGCCATAGTTCCTCCAGTTTCTTTCAATAGCTCAATCTTCAAGCAAATAGTTAGGGTTAACTACTAAGTAGGGATCTTCTTCATAGCTCTCACTTCCTTCTGTGGAGCCTTTCAATCCAGCCTGGGTGAGCTCAATTAGAACATGATCCTATGAAATACAAATGGTTGTCCTCAGTTCTTTAGCAATATTATTAAGAATGATAAGATACACAAGACCTGACCCTCCTTCTAAATGTCTGATTTTAACCAGGTTCCCTAGCATATCACATCATGTACTTAAAAATAACTTCAAAAAACATGATTTTATGATCATGTAATTATATAAATCCTGATAAATATGTTTACTATTCTATTTATCATTCAAAGTGTTTAATACTTAATATTATGTTAATTTTTAATTACCGGCCACTGAACTCTTTCATATACCACCCATTCATAATTCAGTTAGAAGTAGAATCTAAAGATAATTAACATAAAAATTTTCACTTTGATCTATTAACTAGTAAAAAAAAAAAAAAGTAGAACATGCCATGTGGCTTAATAAACTTGATGACAGATTTGAAGCCATGATATTGTAAGTCAGTCTAGTATGTCCACAAACAAGGACTCCTACCTAAGGCCCATAGAGAGGAACTCAGGAAATAGTGATTTGATCCTAAGATGGAAAACTCCAACAGTATGAGCACTAACTAATACCATTAAGATGGATTAGACACTTTCAAGTACTCTATGTACAAACACATCTTCACAGAAAGCACACTTGACCAGCCCAGTACAAGTTCCTTAGTCTTTTGTACCGAATTGGCTCAGGAGGTGAATCAAACTTAAAAACGTAAGCCCAATTTAGATCAGTTAGTTTTACAATGTGTCCCAATGTAGATTTTTTGCATGAATTATTTTTATCTTAACACTGATTCCAGGGCCACTAGGAAGGGAAGGGCTGGCCTGATGCAAACATACTGTCTACTAGACAGACAACTCTGAGCACACCACCCCCACTTCAGCTCTATTTTTATACATATTATTTATTAAATTTTGAATGGAATAGTTCTTAAAATCCCCCCACCTGTAATCACAGACTCATCTAGTTCTACAGGGAAATAGTTTATCAGATGATAAACTCTGATGTGTGACAACTATAATATTTATCAAGTGAGCACTGTGAAGTTAAATGCAATCTCTGCCATTTGAACAGAAAAACTCAATCATTTAACAAGTATTTGAACCCTTTCTGAGCTAGGCACCACTGCCTAGGGGGATTGACAAAATAAAGTCCCTGCCCTCATGGTGGCTGCACATTATTAAACACCTAAACAAAGACTATACTGCCAGGCAGTGATAAACACTTGAAGAAACAAGCAGGGTTAGGGGGTGACAGCAAGGAGGAAGTCTGCTATTTCAACAGATTAAGCAAGAAGCACTACTTTGAGAAGGCAACATTTGAGCAGACATTAGAATGGAGGAGGGAATATGGGGAAAGAAACAAAGGGCAAGTGTAAAAGCCTTCATACTTGGTGTGTCTAAGGAACAGTCACAAGGCCAGTGTCACTGTGAAGAATTGGAAAGGAAAGAAGCTATGAAATGAAGACAATGAGGTGGGCAGGGGCCTGCTTGTGTAGAAAGTTCTGCGGGCCATGGTACAGAGACTGATCTTATTCTAAACATGATGGAAGGAAGGCAGGGCACTAGAACAATTTCATTTGTTAAAAGACCTGTTTGGCTGATGGGCAGAGAGGCACTGCAAGGGTGGAGAGTTAGGAGGCACCTGTGGAACTCCAGGCATGGTGGCTTGGGTAGCTGTGATGGTGGTGAAGAGAGAAGAGAGAATACTGAAGGCAGGGTTCATGAGATTTGCTGATAAAAGAAAGTTGTGAGGGGATAGGAATCAAAGTTAACTCTAAAATGTCTGGCCTAAAGTAACTGAGTAAGTGAAACTACAGGGAAGTAACTGTTTTGAACACATTGAGTGTGAGATGCTTATTAATTTGTGAGTAAGCAGCTAGCTATATACATTAGGAATTTAGAGGACAGGTGAGAGCTGGAGATATAAATATGGGAGTCATCACAAATGGTTCTCAATTCATAGAACCAAATGAGTTCACTTAGGCAATGAATATAAATAGAAAAAGGGGTTTGAGGACTACGTATAGTACTTCATTTAAAAAGGGACAAGAGAAAGAGTCAGGAAAATAAAAAAGGAGGGACTTTCCTGGTGGTCCAGTGGTTTAGACTCAGTGCTTACACTGCAGGGGGCACAGGTTCGATCCCTGGCTGGGAAACTAAGATCCCACATGCCATGTTATGTGGCCAAAAGAGAAAAAACAGAATCACACAGCTCAAAATTAAAAAAAAAAAAAGAGAGAGAGAGAGAGAGTGAGAGAAGAGAGAAGAGGAGAAAATAACAGTGAGAAGATCCAGGAGAATATGGTGACTCAGAAGCCATGCAAACAAAGTATTTCTAGGAGTGATCAACTGTGACAGATGGTGCTGACAGGTTGAATACTGAAAATAGCCAACTGATTGGAGCAGTGAGACGGTATATATGTAATGGTCCTTTAAGAAATAGGAGAATGAACAGATGAGGGAAAAGTAATGGCAGCAGGAATTGCTACTGTGAGGTCAGTGCTACTGTGAAGTAGATAAGATAGAAGTTAAGAATTGTCCATTTGAGATCTGTGGTCATTAATGTAAAGTAAGAGTGAGTATATGATTGTATGCTTTTCTTCAGATACTTTTAACTTCTTAGATATAGGTATAGTAAACAAACTAGTTTTAACCAAAGTTGGAGTTTTGCCAAGCAAGTATTATAAAAGGAGAATGAATGAATTGGCAAGTATAAGAAAAAATATATGGGACAGACAGTAAACTGGTTAACGGGGAGACAAGAACAGGAGGAAGGATAAAATGCAGAATTTAGATGATAGTGGTCAGGCCGCTTGAAGGTTTATGGTAGAGTAAAAAACAAAGGTTAAAAACACTCAAATAGTAAGACCCTAAATTCACTTTCCCAGCTTTAACATAAATTCTGCTTATTTTGGCAGAAGAAATAAGTCAGTTAATTAGTAAGTCTCTTAAACAATTTTTAATTCTGACTAGACTCTCAGGATTCAAAATAAATGAACATCTAAGGAACCTATAAAGATATGAAACATGAAAACCTTCCCTCAATAATACCCCAGCAAACTTAATTATATACGTACATAGTGGGTGAGTCGATAAATGACTTTCTCAATGATTCTCTTTTTATTTATCAATTCCTCTTCAGAATCTATTTCTGATTCAATTTCCTTCAAGTACCAGTTAACAAGTTCACTCCTCTTTAATGCTGACTCATCCTCTTCTGCAAAAAAAAAATTCATTTAAAAAGGATTAAATTATCTTGGTAGTAAGCTGTTTTGCCAATTCTTGGGAGTTTGCATAAACAACAAACAAAATAATGTATAGATTAGATAACCAATCTGTCAGAAAACATATTTGCTAAAATAAGGTTTGCAATGTTCCACCTTAAGCCTGAAATAACCTTCCATATTAGTTCAATTAAAGTATCCTTACTTTATCCTGAAAAGAAAAATTTTAAAAAAATGAGATAAGAAATAAGTTTCTTAAAGCTATTATGATTTCAAAGTATGAAGGTGTTTCCTTCACTTTCTTATGCTTCACCACCCAGACAATGTTTGTAAACAGCAACTGAAAGCATAAATTGGGAATGAAGGATTCCATCCATTTAAAACAAAGCCATTGTAAAGAAGGAAGATTTTATATCTACAAAAAATTTGTTAAGTGCTTCCTTATATATTATCAGATCCCAAATTTGGCTTAACAAATATTAGAATAGGCCAAGGACATTAATAAAAATGAGTCATAAACCTCTGACAATGAACTTGTAGGGAAAACATCCAGGTTGGTAGATATGCTGACATTCCCTCAGATTTTGTTTGCCAAAGTGAGCTTGTCTTAAAAATTTATCATCTCTTCTGACAAAACAACACAATCTTTAGCAAACCACAGCAGTTTATGTGAATACAGCTTATGTAAATGACTCAGCACAGGAACAGCACTAGGTATGGCCTCACCTTCTTCCATCTTTCTGAGGTGAAGCACAATAAGGTTAGAGATTCGGCAGTATTCGGAGAAGCCCAGCCTCAAGGAAGCTTTTGGAACAGAATCTTGGTTCATGTCTTCACTGTGGCCGTTAATTCCACTCGCAGGAGCAGGGCTATCAGCATGACCTAAGTGAAATAGTAACGGTTTGAATCTTCTTCCTGTGCCAATACCCCCCGCTACCAGGTGCTTTTATAAATATACTATTCATATTTTAATACTAATTTTATTTTTTTTAATTTTATTTTATTTTTAAACTTTACATAATTGTATTAGTTTTGCCAAATATCAAAATGAATCCATCACAGGTATACATGTGCTCCCCATCCTGAACCCTCCTCCCTCCTCATTAATACTAATTTTAAAACAACCATATAATTATACCCAGTATTCAGTAACTGTACAAATAAATTAGAAGCAATTTTATAAATGCTACTAGTGAAGACAAAAACTCATTTGGAAGAAATGGGAAGAATGGGAGATAAAAGATTTCATGATCTAAAAGTGCATTTGCAATATTAAGTCCACTATCTCCATTTTGGTGTATTTTCTCTCAAGTCTTTCAAGCTTATATATTTTATATCAACTATTTGATTATATTTTAACTTATAAACAGTTAATAAAATTCATTATCTATTTTTCCCCTTTTTGCTACACAGACTTCATAACCATCAGTAAGTGTACTTTTATTACGATATCTTAGAGAACATTTTGGCCCCTAACTCTAGAACAGTCATGAACAGACACCTCACCATTGATGCCATCTGGGCCCTCATCAACCTCCATCTGGGCATCTTCTTCTTGATCGAGATTGACATCAGGTGTTTCCACACGGATGATTGATTTATTCAGTAATCTGAAAGCTTCCTTCACATGTTTAGGCTGAACCTAAACCAATCAAGATGATGAGGTAAACCAGTAAGCCAGTCTTTTTGATATACCAAACAGATTTTCTGCATATGAAATTTCAGTGACATTTTTGTTTTCTCACACTCTTCCTCTCACATGACATAAAAATATGAGATATTTATGGCAAACCATAAATTTACCAGAATGGCTAAAATGACCAGCAATATTGAGTGTTGAGGATGTACACTGCTTTCATTCACTGCTCTTGGGAATATAAACCATTACAATCATTGTGGGAAATCACTTCAGTCTTTACTAAATTGTGTATGCATACAGTCTATGACCCAATAATTCAATAACTCCACTCGCAGGTATACACTGAACAGAAATGTACACATATATACATCAGATGAACTAAAAGACATGTACATCTCATAAGACCCAAACTGGAGACTATTCACAAATGTCCATTTTAATAGAAGAATGAGCCAATCACTATGACACACTTACTGACAGTTATGTGTTTTTAACCACAACTGGGAGGGGGAAAAAGATTGAAAACAACTATCAGGAAAAGTATGGTTAGAGTACTATACAGCAATAAAGAAAAGAAAAAGGTTATCCTCAGAGAAGCAGGTAGCAGTGACTGTAAAGAAAAAGCTCAAAGGGTAGGTCTTGGAAATGCTAATAAGGAATGTTCGACTTCCTGATCTGGGTGTAGATTACACAGGTATTTCACTGAAAGCTAACCGAACTGTACACTTGTGATTTGTGCACTCTCTGTACTTATGTTTTGCCTCAACAAAAAAGTTCACTTAGAAGAAAAATTACAAGTCTATTTTGGGGGCAGGGGGCATTGTTTTAAGTCCTTATATAAATAACCAACAGTCTCTCTAAATATACTCCCTTCCTAACTAGCTGAGCCCCATAACAACAGATAAATCCAGCAGAGCACTTTTTTTTTTTTTTAAATACACTACTGCCTGCAAGGAAACTTTTAAGGCATTTTAGAGCAGTCAATATCAAGACATATCCTAGTAAACTTACTGGTCTATAAAAATAAAAAATAGTTTACGAAGAGAAAAATATCCAGTTACTTATGGGGGAGAAATTAATAATCAAGGGCTGGCCTCAGATTTCCCCAAGGGAACAACTAATGTCAGGATACAGTAGAAAAATTCGTACGAAAAGAAAGTATGAGACATAGGTTGTAGGTCAAGCCAATATGTCATTCAGGTAAAGACTACAAATAACCCTGTTGCACATAATACTCAGGGAAAGTTAGCCCCATGAACTCATCTATTCCACCAAACCCTTGAAAAAGGACCAAATTTCAATCAGCCAAGAGATAAATTAGGAAATCATAACAAATTTATCTTCAATGAGCTACGCATATATTTATCTAAAAAAACTATGACTTAAAAAACAAGCATGGGAATTAAGAGTGACAGAATACAATGTATATGGTATGACCTGAAGACAGAGGGTTTACGTAAAGGGAGATTCAAAGTGAATTTGCTGACTGCCTCCCACCCATAACAAATGAAAGTCAAAAGATGATAAATCAAGTGATGGATAACTACATTTGACTGTGCAAAGGAAAGCTGTAAAATTTACTAAAATCATGCCATTCAGAGGGAAGGGAAGAAAAAGGAAGATGAAACACACTAGTTTTAACACTCTTCCTGGTAGGGAACCAATAGAGAATGGAGGATATAATATAAAATTATAATAACAAAAGTAACCACTAAAATAAAACGTAAACTTTCTGAATCTCAGAACTGCACATACAAGCAAAAGCAAAGTTACCACATAATGAAAAATCATTTCAACTATAAAAAGAAAACAAATAAAAAACCCTCTCTCTCATATCAATAAATGTAAATGGGTTTAACATACATTAAAATAATATTAGTTTGGATCACAAAATAAAACCGAACTCTATGCTATGTGTGTGTGTATACACACTTAACTTACTCAGAAATGACCAAAAATAATAAAAAGTTATGCAAAGGAATATCAGAAAAAGAAAGCAAGGTAAGAGTTCAGGCCAAAAAGTATAAATGAGACCAAGAAAGTTAGGTAGTACACATCAAAATGAAAAGATAAGTGTCAGTTAAGAGAACAATATTAGTAAAGCTGAAACTATAGGATGTAAATGGATAAATACAAAGAGACAAAACTATATTACTGGTAGAGAAATAAAAAGTATTCATAACACACTTTAAACTTGCACTTTAGAGAAGATATGGTAGACCACAAACCCCACAAAAAAAAAGAAGGCCTATGTAATATAATAAGTTAACTTCCCCCTTCACAGATGTAAGGTCCCGTGGAGTAGGAAATGGCAACCCACTTCAGTATTTCCTGCCTGGAAAATTCCATGGACCGTGGAGTCTGGCGTCCACAAGGTCGCAGAGTTGAATTCAACTGAGCACACAGCTAAGCACGCAAACAGGGAACTAGGCCTTCCTTCAAAGTGCTCATGGAACATTTATGAAAACTGGCACTGGGGACTTCACTGGTGGTCAAGAATTAGCCTGCCAATGCAGGGCACATGGGTTCAACCACTGGTCTGGTAAGATTCCACATGCTGTAGGGCAACTAAACCCACATGCCACAACTACTGAAGCCCACGTGCAAGGAGCCTGTGTTCCGCAACAGGAGAAGCACAGCAATGAGAAGCCTGTACACCACAATGAGGAGTAGCCCCCACCTGCTGCAACTAGAGAAAGCAAGACCCACCAGCCCAAAAGAAAACAAACAGGGACACTGGGCTACACAGAAAGCATCCTAGAAACTAAATGAGAAATTGCCTAATCACAACGTAGTACTAAAACAAGCAACCAAAAAAATACATTCTAATTGGTTATTACTAAACTCTGCAAACTCTTAGAAATGGATACTTTTTTTCAGGAAAATATAGCTCACCCAAAACTGACCTAAGAAGAGAGAGAATATCTAGGCTCAAGAGTTTTACTTGAGAATTCCTATCAGTAAAAGCAGATTTTTATTTCACTTTATTTATGGTGGTATCACACAGCATGCAGGACCTTAGCTGCCTGACCAGGGACTGAACCTGTGCCCCCTGCAGTGGAGGTGCAGCGGCATCCTAATCACTGGACTGCCAGGGCATTCCCAGGCAGATCATTTTAATACAACGGAAAACCATTCTAGGATAGAGGAAAAATGGGGAAATTTTCCAAAAATTTAAATGAAGTAACAACCATGGTTTTTTGTGAGTACTGTTTAAAAATTCTAAATAACAGCAAGCAAATGCCAAATGCATTAAAAGAGTGGAATTTATTCCAGGAAGCCTTGATATTAGTCTATTTTCATTTTAATAGATCCAGGAGAAAAAAAATCATGATTAACTCATATACACTAAAGGGCTTTCCTGGTGGCTCAGACAGTAAAGAATCCACCTGCAATGTGGGGAACCTGATTTTGATCTCTGGGTTGGGAAGATCCCCTGGAGGAGGGCATGGCAACCCACTCCAGTATTCTTACCTGGAGAATCCCCATGGACAGAGGAGCCTGGTGGGTGACTGTTCATGGGGTTGCAAAGAGTTGGACTGAATGACTAAGCAGACATACAACACTAAAAAGATACTAGGCAAAAAACAAAACAATCTTCCTGACAGCAATATTCAAGATATGAAAAATAAATGTATAGTTCTTATTGATAAAAACATATCTCAGCCACAGAGCCAACTAAGAACAAGAAAAAAATGTCTAATTTCATAATTATTAGACATTATATTGCAATAGCAAAAGCCAAAGTAAATTAGTAGAGTCTACGGGAAAAGATTAAGTTTACTTTTTCAGTAAGACTAGAACCCTTTACCATTTGAAAAAAGAATGAAAATCTGGAAAATCAATAGACTTGAATGAAAAAGAAACTAAAGGCTTCATATAGTATAAAACTAGCATACAGAAACCAATAGTTGATATATACAAGCAACCACCAGTCAAAATATAAAATGGAAAAAAGTCTACCTTCAATACCAAGAAAAAAACAAAATACCAAGAAATAAATTCAGTAAGAATTATGCAAAAATCATAGGAAAACTTTAAAAGCCATTAAATGAAACAACACAAAACTTAAGTGGAAAGATAATGAATGAATCATCAGAACTGTTCACAAATGTTTGCTTTTCTCATTCTAGCCACTTGATAGGAAAGCACTTCTTTAACCACTTGAACTTAGGCATGGCTATGTTAATTCCTCTAACCAATGAAATTTGAGTGGCAGTGCCATGTCATTTCTAGATAGGTTAAGAAGCGGTGTATGATTCACCTTTTCTTCTATCTTCTATGATCATGGAAGTGTATGTCAACAGAGACTTATGTCAGCCTGAATTTCTGAGCAATGTGAAGAGAGCCTCTGGCTAACATAAATGAACATGAAGCATGAGCAAAAAAAATAATTGTTTCTGTTTTAAACAGCTGCAATTTTTAGTGGCATAAACTAGATTCTAATTGCTATCCTGTTTTCTTAGATAGGAAAAATCATCACTGAGATGTCAGTTCTTCTTATTAACAAATGTAACATGCTCTCAATATCTATAATTTGGTAGTATACTATTTTTATTTTAGTATAAAAATACTAAAAACTGAGTATCAAACACTGAGCTCAAGTATATGTTGGCCCTATATTCAGATTTTTTAAACAAAGATAAATGAATAGACAGCTTTAAGGGTATAATGCATTTCCTTACTACATGATATATTCAACAGTTAGAAAAAATCTAAGGGGTGGTATAATTACATAGCTTCATACATTTAGTAGCACAAGTATAGGAACAAGCCATGCAACTGGAGGAAAACCCATTTCAGGACTGAACAGAGAGGTCCTTGATTGCTGATAAGACTCTCCCCTTGCCTTCAGACAAACCGAGGAATTTGTCAGTATACAAAAACCACTGAATTCAGGACAAACAGGAGCAACAGGATAGGTATTAAAGAATTGGTTCTTGGGAGGGAGGAGGGTTCAGGATGGGGAACACATGTATACCGGTGGCGGATTCATTTTGATATTTGGCAAAACTAATACAATTATGTAAAGTTTAAAAATAAAATAAAATTTTAAAAAATAAATAAATAAAGAATTGGTTCTTGCCAATTAGGATTGTAGGGCCCAGTCTGAAGTAAGCAGAGGTGGCTGGAGCCTGGACATACTGCAGCTCAAGTCCAGAATCTGTAGGTGAGAATAGCAGTCTAGAGACAGAATGGTTAGTGCTTTCTTCAAAAGTTCCCAGGTTTTAAAGAAGCTGTGTATTTCATATATACAACAGAACATAACTCAGACATAAAAAGGAAAGCATTTGAGTCAGTTCTAATGAGGTAGATGAACCTAGAGCCTATTACACAGAAAGAGAAAGATAAACCTCCTATACTAAAGCATATATATGGAATCTAGAAAGATGGTACTGAGAAAGTTATTGCAGTGCAGCAATGGAGACACTGGCATAGAGAACAGAGACTAATGGACATGGAGGGCAGGGGAGGAAGGAGAGGGTGAGATGCATGGAAAGAGTGACAAGGAAACTTATATGACCATATGTAAAACAGATAGGCAATGGCGGGGAGGGCAAAGGAGGGGCAGAGAAGGGGAAATTCCCAAGTTTTTCAAACAAGTTCCTAGGATGCTTTCCTCTTAGTAAATATCAGTAAAAAAAAAAAAAAAAAAAAAACACCTAAGGTCATTAAGTTCACAACAGCCAAAAAAGACCACCACCAATGCAGTGGAACTAGCCGTACATTTAAAATATAAAGCCCCTCTGAGTAAAATATTGTGGCACCAATGCAAAAGAAGGTTGAAAGACCAAAGGAACAGAAAAAAAATTCAAGAGACTTTAACAGGCACAAGAATTTAATATAAAATAAAAGCATACCAAACCAGTGTGGAAAAGATAGATTGTTCAGCAAGTGGTGTTGGAACTAGGAAACTAGCTCAAAAAGAATCAACTGATTCATAGCTTACATCCTACAGCAGAATACATACCAAATGTTCGAAATGATTTAAATACAAACAATGAAACCATCTAAGTGCTTGAGGAAATCCTGAGAGAATTCTTTTATAATCTTAGACTAGGGGAGGCCTGTATAATAAAGTAAGTAAAAATAAACAAAGAATAGGATCATAAAATAAAAGGAAGTAGAGATGGCTTTTAAATATATGCAAAACACTCAATTTTACTCAGGAAATATATTTGTGTATATATCCATATTTATTTTCATATCATGTGAATTTTCTACCTACTAAAAAACCAAAAAAAAAATTTAAAAAAAAAAAAAAAAAAAGGGAAGAAAAATCTAACATATTCTCCAAGACTCATCAGTTCTACGACACTCATTTTAGGAAACATCACAATGGGAAAAAAAAATGGTACAAATGTTACCATAGTTTTTAAGAATTCCCCTCCACCATGACCTATTCTTTCTCTGCAGATTCCACTACATTCTTGCTAAACTTTCCTCCTTTCACTCTAAAAATGCATATCAAAATTCCATATGCCCTTCAGTGATCCAGTTCAAATGTTGGCATCTCCCCAAACCCTCCACCTTACTTAGGAAAGAATTTATTGATCTCTATACTCTCTGCTGATGACACTCTACCATAATAGCCTCTCTCATATTTCACATATTTAATTAAACATATGTCTTCTCCCACCAAATTATCAGCAATGGAAAACAGGGGCTCTTTTATTCATCTCTTAACCTATAAAGATGTCCATTAAATGTCTGAAGACTCAAAGAACAAGACAGTATCAAAGAATTTTGTAAACAGTAAAGCGCTATAGCAGAGAATCTGAAAATTAAACAAACACACCTGAGAAATGAAATCTATGGGACAAAAATGTGAATGAAGTCACCACAGTGCTTACTTCTGGGAAAGGGTATAAGTGAACTCCCTAAGATGTTATAAATCTATATTCTGAGCTGGGTGGCCACAAGGGTGTATGTAAAAAGTCAGAGCTGTACAGTCTCTTCTGTGAATTATACCTCAATCATACTATTTTAAGAAAAATAGCCAAACTCTTTCCTCAAACAAATCTTCCACTGTTTAAAAATATAAAGTTATATAAAGCAGGGCTGGTTTTCATGAAGCAGAGATAAGGGTGTGAATATCCTCTGACATGTACCTGTAAAACCCAGGGCTCAAAGAACAATTTAATATCCACACATTATACGAAACTAAGGAGGTAAATTCCCTTCTTAGGTGACTGGGGGCAACATTATCACATTTGTATCTGATGCCCAGAAGCCTAGCATACTGTTAAGGATTAAACATTGTAAGGTTTAAATCTTTATTGAACGAATGGCACTAATCTTGAACTCACCTCTGTTTGTACTCTATAATCTATGTCATGATTATCTCATTAATCTAACTACTACATTCAATAAATGCTTGACAGCAACCTTCTTTAAGGGAAAGCCCCCAGGGTCAGGAGTCATGTATTCTATGAGAACTCAACAGTTATATAAAAATAAATCTGCAGTGAATGCTAGTATGTTCTATACCAAAAATAAAAACACACTTAAAGCCAAATATCAATTTCTCTTTCCCATTATGTTAGAGTGATTTTGATACCTCATCACAGCAGTGCATCCGAGCCATCGCTTCAGAGAGACGGATCATGCTCTCAAGCTGTCGCACTGTAATCCTCCATGAAGACTTGGTTACCCCAGAACCATCCCTCTGGCGGAGGCGTTTATACTGTTCCACAATGAAGTCCTCTGACTCTTTAGAAATCTGTTTCAGAACAATGATGAAGTCAGAGCATTTCTACTTAATGGAAGCTGCATTAAACATGAAGGTTAAAAGGTTCCCAGATGGAGATACTCTGGGGGAACTGAGAGGGTCAAGACTTTGAAATCAATGACAAGAAATTAGTCCTGAAATACCTTTCAAAAGAAACTAACACAAAGGAGGACTATGAATTCCATGCACTAATTTTACGAATAGGAAGACAGTAGAGTTAGTATTTCAATATGTAAGTATTTCAATAGTATTTCAAGCCACTCTGTGGCTTCTCCACATTCTATTGTTTCAGTTACCTATGGTCAACTGTAGTCTAAAAATACTAAATAGAAAATTTCAGACAGAAACAATAAGTTTTAAATTTTGTGCTGTTCTGAGTAGTGTCATGAAATCTTAGTAGCTATCCAATGTCTCACCCAAGATGTGAATCATCCCTTTATTCAGAGTATCCACAGTGTATATGGCACTTGCTTATTAGTCAGTTAGTAGCAAACTCAGTTGTCAGATCAACTGTTATGGCAACAGTGTTTATGTTCAAGTAGCCCTTTTTTACTCACTAATGCTTCCCAAGTGCAGGAGTAGTGATGCCAGCCATTTAGATATTCTCTTACTGCGCTAATAACTTATAGGAAAAACCATAGTATTTATAGGGTTTGGTACTATCTGTGATTTCAGGTATCCACTTGGGATATACATATCAGCTATTTCAGTAAACCTTATCATTTGTTCAATAATAACAACAAAGTAACTAAAGGATACTCAGTTTTTCAGAGCAAGGAACTAAGTATTAAGGAAGCAAGCCAAAGTTATAGAGCAACCAGGTTAGTCATGGAGAACAAATGCTTCTACAAACAAAAGTGATATTCTACCCTTTCCTTGGGACAATGAGACTCAATTCTGATATTATGGATTATCAAGTGAAGGTGATAGACGATTAAAATCTAAGCATAATTCCCAAAAGTCAAGCCAGAAATAGTGTAGACATTTCAACAAGAATGAAATGAAAATTTTTTCTATATTCTATTTTAGGAAAATGCCAAACAACATATGCATTATGGATTTTTTTTTTTAATGTAGGTGGGAGAGGGGTTCAGGATGAGGCTCACATGTATACTCATGGCTGATTCATGTCAATGTATGGCAAAAACCACTACAATATTGTAGTAATTAGCCTCCAATTGAAATAAATAAATTAAAAAAATAATAACAAACAAACAAAAATAAACGTCCAAGTGAGCACCCTGAATCCAGTGCAGGTTTAATCCAAAGATCTACATCAATTACTGTAAAGGTAGTTATTTATGTTCATTACAATGAACTAGAGGAATCCAAGTTTTTCCTCAGAGAAAGATTCAAGAGCATCTGTAGACTACTGATTTAAGCATACACAATTTTAAGATTCTTAGGAATAATGATTGAAATAAAATCTAGTTTGTTTGGTTATTCAAAACTCTTCACTCATAAAAACCTTTTTATTAGCACCTAATTAGTAGAAGAAATGGAATTTTTCAGACTTTTAAAACACTTTTTCTCAAGACGTTTTTGCTAAAGAAATAAACTGTTATCCCACCCTCCCAAAAAAGCCCAAGCAAACCCCCAGATCAAGCCAATCAACCAGCCATAAAAAATCCTCAAATCAGGTTCAGTTAATTTCCAAGTAACGCATCTGTTTAAATGCCACATACTCATCATGCCTGAATACAGTACAAAAGGGCAGGTTACCTTGGGTTTAAACTGTCTTGCAAAAAGAAGATACCTCCTGATCTCATCAAGGGAATACACACGATCAATGGAATCCTCAATTCTTGAATGCAAGTCTACTATTCGCCTGGCAATAGCATAATCTGTAACCTAATTCCAAACAAGAAAATCACTTTGATCAGTTATAATAACATCCACTCCAGACTATCCCAGGCATTAAGAAATTATTTGTAGCATGATAACCTCAAGCTTTAATATGCCACCATAAGATATATTAATGGGTTCAAGTTTCTGAGCAAAGTTTAATACCAGTTTCATCCAAAATCAAATGCTTCAGTGTATAGCTGTGCCTTACTCTAATTAAGACTATTTCTGAAGAAATTAACTGACTTACCTAATCTGACAGAAATAAGAGTTGTAGTGCCCTCAGTAAACGCCAGGCTCTATTGCCTTAAGTGTTGTTCCTCACAAAAACCTTATTAGGTAGATAACATTACCCCATTTTACAGATAAGTAAATTGAGGCCTGAAAAAATTAAGTAACTTGTCCAACATCACAGTTAGTAACTGAGCAAGGATTTGAAGAGTCTAGCTTCAGAATATGTCCTCCTAGCCACGATATCATGCTGCCACTTATGAATATATGAGGATAATCATCATAAAACTGTTACTAACATTGAATAAAATACTAAAAATATGCAATTTACTCTCAAATGGTATAGAAAAAATGTAGAGATACACAGAGCAAATGGTAAAGCAAATAGGGCAAAAACCTATGTGAACTGAATAAAGGGTATATGGGTACTATATTCATTATTGTATTTCCTGCAACTTTTCTGTAAGTTTGAAATTATTTCTAATTAAAAAGTTAAAAGTAAATAAATTATGTAGAGACATAAATATATGAAAATCAGTCAATGCCCAACGATGGGGGGTGGGGACTGGGTTAAACATTTTATATAGATTTGTGAAGGAAAAGAACCAAACCCAAAGATAGTACATGAAAACTCTCTAACATTCACATTAATGGAAGGCAAATTTTATTTAGATAAATTTAAAACTTTACTGTAAGCAAGAGTTATTTATTCTGCCTAAAGTAATGTAGACTCTCCATGCTCAGTAATTACAAGTACAATATTACCTTCTAAGGTCATTCTGCAGTTCTGCATACATCTGAGATATGCAACATTGTTAAATATTTAAGTCTAAGTAACTCTAATACTTGGCTTCCCTTGTGGCTCAGCTGATAAAGAATTCGCCTGCAATGCAGGAGACCTGAGTTCAATTTCCGGGTTGGGAAGATCCCCTGGAGAAGGGAAAAGCTACTCACTCCAGTATTCTGGCCTAGAGAATTCCATGGACTGTATAGTCTATATATACAGTCCGTGGGTCACAAAGAGCTGGACACGACCGAGTGACTTTCACTTTCTTTCAACTCTAATACTAATATGTCAGAATGTAAGTAAATCCACAATTTTACATTCAGTCTTAAAACTGCTACATAATTAGAAAAAAATGTGACACATACGATAATTTGACAGGAAGATATAGGGAGACAAATGACTCATAATTTGTGGAAAAAAAGGAAAGTTGTTTGGTATCCGAATTCTTTTCAACCTTAATGAAAAAACAAACAAAAGTCTAATAAAAATATTAAAGGGTATGGTTGAGAACTGTGGTTTTTTTTTTTAGAATTAAAAAGCAACAACAAAAACAACAAACTTGATATTCCTTAATACAATTAAACAGAACCATCAATTAAAGTGATTCCGAGTTGCTTAATAAACCTATCTAATCCTGTGCCATTCAGAGATATGAAAGGTCAGTGCCAACGCATGCACCAATTCTTCACGAGTACATCTTCCAGGCTTGTCTCGATCAATTACTCAAACTGGAAATAATAAAGGAAGCTCAGAGGGACGGCTCATGTAGTTACCTCATTACATTCATCCACAAGTATAAAGAAGAGATCAAATCGCGACATGATAGGAGCTGACAAATTTATATTCTGTTTCAATGATTTTGATCTGTCATAGTGTCCACTGATGGGGTTTGCTGCTGCCAAAATGGATGTCCTGGCATTCAGAGTAGCCTGACCACAAAAGGAAAAAAATCATGACAGGTTTAAAGACAACTGGAATGGCATATGACAAACCTCAACATCATTCATAATTAATGAAAACCAAAATAATAAGATATCATCTTTCATCTACTGAATCATCGAAATCAAAGTCTGATATAGCAACAGGTATCCCCATACGATGGTGCTGGTATGATGTGTATGCCCTTTAAGCCAGTTATTTCTTACTAAGAATTGATCTTGCAGCTAGATATAGGAAGAGGCATACAATGCTTACAATGTTGTTTGTAATACAGAAGGCTGGAAATGACCTAAACATTTGTCAACTTTATTTCTGTTACAATTGGAAGCACACTTTAGTGAAGACTACAGAGAAGCTTTGAGGAAATTTTGAAAGAGCTGAAAATTTCACCAGTACTTCCTCTACTTTGTTTCATAAATTAATTTTCACAGTACCTTTAACAGCACCTGTAATTTATAGTCAAGTGCTCTACCCCTGAGCTATGCCCCCAACACCTGTAATTTGGATTAATAAGCCTCAGGGCTGTGTTTTCCATTTCAATAAACAGCATTTCATGTTGAAGTAATGAATTTTATTCAAGTGATCATCTCCAGAGCTACACTAGTCTACAAGGCTAAGGCATGATGCAGTGGAACAGAAGTGGACACACATACCTTCACTCCTGCTTTGGTGATAGAGATGGTTTGCTGTTCCATAGCTTCATGAATAGCAACTTGATCCCGCACATCCATCTTATCAAATTCATCAATACAACATACACCCTGTAATCAAATAAGCCTGGCATAAGAAACTTCCTTTCAGATGTCAAATGGCAAGGAAACTCAAAGTTTGCTACCATAATGACTTTAAACAACTAAGGTAAGTAAGCAATCCCAATTCCCTCTATTAGAGTAAGGCAGTACACGATCCCCAAGGGAACCATACAACTTTCAACTCACTTTAAACTCTAGTTTGCCCTTTAAGGGCAAAACTAAAAACAGGCAGTTACTTATTGCAGTTCTACTCAACATCAAAATGTTGTGTAAATCTCAGGGTCAAAACATTCTGGATCACTTCAGTGTTGATTTTAGGCTCAAAGTGAAGGATGAAATTGGAACATGTTTGTATCTACAGCTACAATTTACATGCATTCACAGATCTAACTGATCTATGACAAATACATGCAAAATGCAATAGATATACTCATAGATGTATCACAGTCTAGAAAGGAAAAAGTGCTGAGACGTACTAGTAGTCATAGCAAACAACAAGCTCAGGGCAGGCAATATATTCTACAGAAGTTCAGAAAGTGTTGACTAATGATGATAATCTCAATTTCTAGATTAATAAAACCATAAATTATTTACTAAAAGTATTTTATTTTTTCTTGAAAAAGAACACCTTAATAGGAACTTATAGGTCTTTATTGATAGGGTAGGTGATATTCTGATTTCTTTCTATCTAATCAGGTAAAATGTTCTTACATTATCAGCCAGCATCAAGGCTCCAGCCTCAATGACAAACTCATGAGACTCTTCATCTCTCACAACAGCAGCGGTTAAACCAGCAGCACTGGACGCTTTGCCGCTGGTGTAGACAGCTCTGGGACTGAATTCCTCTACGTGCCTGTTCAAGGTTATCATATTCATTAATATATGATTATAAAGCATCCTTTTCAGGATTATCAGCTTGATACAGTTTACATCAAATAAGAATTTAAGAGAACATTTGGAAAAAGCATTAAGAAAATGCAGTTAAGATAAATGCCATAGATCAAATAGAAAGTCTTTTCTCCTTTGGTCTTCTGAATAGACTAAATCCATTCCTGTCAAGGAAGATGAAATTCATACACGACAAAAACATCAATTAATAGTTTGGCACCAGTAATCTATTAGAAGACCTTGCACTTAAAAAATGAAAACAAACAAAAAACAACAACAAAAACAGAATAGATGTGAAATTTATTCCAAAAAAGGGAAGGTTGTCTTAACAACTAAGAAACAATAATATGCCATATTAAAAAAGATAAGAAGCATTATAATAGATGTTAAAAAAATGTGAAAAAATCTAATACCCTTTCATGATAAAAACTCAAGTAATTACAAGAGGCTTTCCCTCAACCTGCTAAAGGGCATTTATGAAAACCCACAGCTAACATCATACTTACTAGTAAAAGACTGAATGCTTTTCCCCTAAGAACAGGAATAAGACTTAGGCGTCTATTCCTGCCACTTCTATTCAACATTACACTGAAAGATTCAGCCAGGGCAATTAGGCAAGAAAGAGAAAAAGGCACTCAGAGTTGAAAGAAAAAAGAACTATCACTATTTGCATTTGACATGATCTTGCAGACAAGTTAGATCCACTAAAACACAACTAGTAAGTCCACAAAAACAGAATAAATCAGTTTGTGCATGTTGCAAAATAAAAGTTTAATAGTTGTATTTCTACACACTTGTGACAACCTGAAAATGAATCTAAGAAAACAGTTCTATTTATACTAGCATCATAAAGAATAAAATACTTAGGAATAAACTTAATAAAAGAAGCACAGGCACATACACTGAAAACTACAAAGCATTACTGAAATTAAAGATGACCTAAATAAATGGAAAGATAACCCATGTTCATGGATCAAAAGACTTAATATCGTTAAAAAGCAAATATAATCAGGTACAACACAATACTGCTCAGAGGCAACACTGTAGTACATCTTTTGTGGTGGCAATGGGGAGATGGGAGGCGGGAGCAACAGAAACGAAGAAAAATAAAGAGAGTTCATTTAATATAGGACTATTATCTTCAAACCTAGAACTCAGTCCATGATATACTTGAAGGAAATAATATTTAATTATAAAACTTCAGCCAAAAATTTTATGTTCTAGAACACTGCCATGTTAAAAATTTCCCAAATAAAGGAAAGGCAGCTTGATACAGTATGAAGAGCACATGCTTTGCAATCAAAAGCTGAATTCATGGCTTAGAGCCACCTGTCAGCTCTAAGGAATTAGACAATTTACTGAGAACTCAGAGTTTTGTTTGCCTCCCTGAAAAAAAAGACAGTATTATATGCCTGTCTGAATGTTGGTAGGGTATGACATAATACACAGACACACACATACACAGACTCACACAGCACCAAGAACACAAGAGGTGCTTGTGTTGCCATTATCTTGACCTCTAAGTTTCTTAAAAGTTTGAAAGTAAGCCAGTACTTATACCTTTTAAAAATAAGCAGAAACTGCTAAATTCATATTGGTAAGTTCAGCACAAAATGCCTCATTTTTATCACACTGTTTTTGGAAACTGTCCTGTATAAGAACTGTGAAGACATTTGTATTCTTAATCTCAGCAATCCTATGCCTAGGAATTTACCCAAAGGAAATTAATAAAATAAAAACTTATACACATTATGATGTTCACTGTATTTGATCATTAAAATAAGTTACTGTTAAGTTGTCTAATATCAGGGTAGGGGAATTATCTTTTAAGCTATAATATGCCAACAAAAAACAATTGTGAAAATAGAGAAACATTGAAAAGAATTTAAAGTATTAATTAAAATTAAAAATATGCATGCTGTGACTTATAACCATGGAAATATATATATATTCATACATTCAAAGAGTTTTATACAAAGATTAAAAGAATTCTATGTGGGATTGTAATTACAATTTTTACGTATTCCAAAATCTGTAAAATGTTGTTACATTCTCCTTAACAAATTAAGGTGGACTTTAACCCAAGAGAGTTTTTGAAAGCCTGTAACTATGCGTATTGTTTTCTTTGTTGTACTATCGCAGGCACTTACTTGAGAAACTGGCTCTTAGCTGTACTTGGGTCACCAACAATGCAAACATTTATATCCCCTCGAAGAGAGGTCCCTTCCCCTGTTGTCTTTGGGACACCACCAAAGAGCATCAGCAAGACACCCCGTTTTACTTCATCATTACCTGAAATAAAAACCCAAGGTATTTTTCAACATGAGTTTAAACAATTTCACAGGACACTACAAAGGCATGTTTACCAACCAAAAGTGCAGAGGTAGCTGAAGCAAAGCTAAGACCAAAGTAAAAATATCTTTCTGGTTTCTCATTTTGATCTTGGTTCTCGTCCTATGAATGTAAAGTCACCTATCACTGTACTAATACCTTCACCTGAAGCAGATGCTGATGCTCACCATTCTAAGAGTTTTTCCTTGTATATAAGTCCTGCTTCCTACATAAAGTCTTTCCCTATGTCACAGTCCTCAAATATCTCTCCCCATAAATAAACTATGTCCACTACAGCCTACCATATTTGCTAGTTCTTTCCAACTGCAGGTTATACGGTTCTATCAAGAGTTTCAGGAAATGATCCATGACTTACCTCTTTTGTATCAGGAATAGTGACCCTATAAATACAAGCTAATTAAACTGATATAGATTAGGCAAGATGCTGAATGTGGTCTACAGCTGCTTCTAAAAACTGTTTTTAAATACAAGAAGGAAATGAACAATTAAAAAAAAAAAAAAAAAAGACAACACCAAATTTTAGAAATGTGGTATTGGAAGAAACATTCTTCTGTCTTAATTATTATGACTTTCTGTGAATGCCATCAATGAAATGCTGGCACATGTACAGAAAGGACTTCTTAGAAGCAGAAAATTTAAAATCCATTCCAAAAACAAAATTTCTCTGACTTATAACCTGTATGAAACAAATGAGTTGGAGGTGTGGTAGTTTAAAATAGCCCACAAATTATTTGATAATCCTCATTTCTAGATGGAGCTTAATTCTCCTCTCCTAAAGTGTGACTGGGCTTAGTAACTTGGTTCCCACAAATAGCATATGGTGGAAGAGAAAGTGTATAACTTCTAGCACTAGGTCTTGAGAAGCATTTTGCTTCCTCCTTGCTCTGCTCTTCTGGACTGCATGCTCTGAAGGAAGCCAGCTGTTGTGCTATGAGGACACTGAAACAGTCCAGTGAAGAAATTCATATGGTAAGGAATTAAGGCTTCCAGCTAACAACAAGCACTGACAGATAAGAGTGAGTGGATCCTTATAAGTGGATCCTCCAGCTCAAGTCAAGCCTTCAGATGACTACAGCCCTAGGTGACATCTTGGCTGCAAAATCTACAAAGACTGACCAAGACCACACAGCTAAGTTTCCCTCAAATTCCTGACCTACAGACTGTATGAAATAATGCTTGTTGTTTTAAACCATTAAATTTGGGATAATTTGTTACGTAGCAATAGATTAATTTATGGTGGGGGAATGGAACAGTATAAAAATTTGATACCTACTCATTCTAAGGGAGGATACTCTAAAACCCACAAAGGATTATTAATATTAAGGATTTCAGTTCAATTACACTGACCAAATATTTAAGCAGAAAAAAAGGCTAATTTTCAATGATTAAAAATACATACCTAAGACAAATAACCATAATCTTATGAACTCTTGCCATTACTTCAACTGAATATGCTGCTGCTGCTGCTGCGGCTAAGTCGCTTCAGTCGTGTCCGACTCTGTGCAACCCCAGAGACGGCAGCCCACCAGACACAACTCTGTGCGACCCCAGAGACGGCAGCCCACCAGGCTCCCCTGTCCCTGGGATTCTCCCAGCAAGAACACTGGAGTGGGTTGCCATTTCCTTCTCCAATGCAGGCAAGTGAAAAGTGAAAGTGAAGTCGCTCAGTCATATCTGACTCTTAGCAACCCCATGGACTGCAGCCTACCAGGCTCCTCTGTCCATGGGATTTTCCAGGCAAGAGTACCGGAGTGGGTTGCCATTGCCTTCTCCGTCAACTGAATATAGAGGGATGGAAAAAAAACAAAAATAAAGCATGAGATCTGAAAAGTTAGTCCTATCCTTCAATGCACAAGGGATTTAATGACAGTGAACAGCTAGTAACCAAGAGCTAAGAAAGTGTGAAAGCAGAAACCACAAAGTATAGGCACAGTTGTTGTTTAGTCGCTAAGCCGTATCTAACTCTGTGACCCCATGAACTGCAGCATGCCAGGCTTAGGCACAGTACATATAACCAAAAAAAATACAAAATCTCTTCCCATTGTGAAAACTAACAAGAAAAAAGAGATCAGGATGTTAATCTGGCATTAAGAATATATTTAAGTGCAGTTCTGTCCTAAAGCCAGAAAAAGACTAAATGATTTCTTCTTTTTTCAAAAGAAAACTGGCAAAATACACACAACATAAAATTAACCACTGCAACCATTTTTAAGGGGTTCAGAAGGGGTTTAAGTACATTCACTATCTTTTACAACCATCACCCATTCACTTCTAGGACTTTTCATAACCCCAAACACAAATTCTATTCATTAAACAATTCCCTATTTCTCTCCTCAGCAGGTAATCTTTTTCTACTTTCTCTATGAATTTACCTATTTTAAGTATCATGTAATATCTGTCCTTTTATAAATGACTTTTAAGAACTCCATCTAAACCCACTAAAAACCTTTTAACATCTGATTTGTGTATTTTAAGAAGTCACATGTTGCTGTTTTACAAACATTACTTTGACTTCAAGCTTATTTCACACATAGACTTCTTACCATGTATAGTAGGGAACAGGCTTGTACAAAGATTGTGGTACAGATTTTTATCTTGACTCATTTCAAACACTTTCTCCCACTCCTTCACAGTCATTTGGTTCTTAATGCTCTCAGCTGTCTGTTCCTCATCTCGGAGCTCTTTTCCTCCAAACTGAGGGGGAGGAGAAAGGAAAAAAATAGTAGATTTTTGAAATATACAAATAGTCAAAATAATGTGAAAGAGAAGAAACATCAGCACAAACAAAATACATCCTGGGAGGTCAAAATCTGTTGCCTGTAAAGGTTTTTTTTTTTAAAAAAAACCTTCTAACCAGAAAGGCCTAAGTTAGCCAAAATACCAAAGAGCTTGTCATCTGTCCAGTGATTTATAAATAACAAAAAAAGCTACCACCATTGTTTTGCATTGCTATCTAAATGAATCCAGATGCTCAAGAGATGAGCCATAATAAAATGGTAATCGTTGTTATGAAGATGAGAATGAATAGAATTATTATGTGCACTCATTTCCCAACACTGGACTATTTTCCAAACTTTTTCTCATTGCTTTCCCACCCTGCAAACAAAATTAAGTTCTCAACCACTATAATACCAGGGGGTCAATCACTCTCAGAAAGAGTAATTTATAAGCTATTTCCCAGATTACGAAATTTTTCTATTTGTACTTTCTCAAGGAGTGTGACAGAGGAAATGTAACAATTAAAAAACAAACAAGACCACCCCCACCTCCAGAAAAACCACCATTAATAATAATAGCACCAATACGCTTAAAGCACTCAACTTTAACACACAAAAATAAGTAAGACTTTTCCTTAAGGTCAGGAAAACAAGGCATGAAAAAATCTGGTTTTAGAACTCAAGAGCAAATCTCAACCCAAGCCCTTGTCTTTAACACTGAATTTACAGCAGCCTCAGGTAATGTCTTTCTTAAGCTTTGCCATTCTACTAAGACACTCACTCACCCTTGGGTTGGTTGGTGCAACACAGCAGGCAAGAAAGACCAGCCTGTATGAAAGGTCTCTAACACCAAGGGCCCGGAGACCTCGAACACCTTCTGTCTCATATCCATCAACACCACTGACTCGGGAATCAGTTTCTGCACGTGCTCCTGAAACATTGAATGACAGGTTGTTTCATAGCTAAATACTGAAGGTACTGATAATCAAAACTTCTCAGATAAATAAAACCAAAAAATCTAAAATTTCATTTAGGCTTTGAAATTCTCAGAACAGTACCTTCTATAGCAAAATCAGTTAGTCTTTGTTATCATTACAATTCCTTGCTCACTCTGATTGGTAGCCAAAAATAAGACAAGCAAGAGGCAAGAAGCTAGATGTTCTGCAATAACTGAGAATTTGTTAAACTTGAGCCACAGATTACTGACCTGGTGTGCTAAGCTTAGACACGTCAGGCACAACAATCAGCGTCCCTGTAAAGTCACATTTGTCACCAGCTTGAGCTGACTCCACAGCTTCAGCCCTCAAGATTACTTCTAAACTGCGGGGGATACTCCCTCGAGGAAGCTCAGCTTGAGTCTCTTGAATACGAACCTATGACAGAGACAAATAAATGGCCAAGGATGAGAAGAGATCTCTTTCAAGTGCCATGTGATCTAAATTAAATGCACAAACATTGATATATCCTAAATTATCTTACCAGTTGGCAGACTTTTGACATGTGCCAACATTCATCTTAAAAAACTCTTTTCAATTTAGTAAGAGATTACGTCTACTTGAAAACTGCAACTTCACTTTTACCCTCATTAAACAACACATATTTTGTTCTCTTTGTTGAAATTTACTTTAATTATGTGTTTTGGGTCCCATCCTCCTCTAAATTGTCAGCAAAATTTTATGAAAATTTTCACATCTATTATACCCTCCACCTCAATGCAACTGTTAACATTACTTAAGATACACATATTTTTACTGTATTATTTGAAAGAAGCTGCAAAAATCAAGATATTTTACCCCTAAATATTAAAGCACTCATTTCCTAAGAATAAAGACAATCTCCTATGTAACCACAATGCCATCAATCACATCAAGGGTTTAAGTATTTAATTCCATGTCTTCTATTATCCAGTCTACTTTCGTATTTTCCGAATTGTTAAGAATGTCCTTTATTACAGCTGTTTCCCCATCCCGCCAACCTAAATTCATATTTTGGTATTTGGTTTTTATATCAAGTTCTTTATCAGATACAAAGCATCTCTTACCCACAATTATGGGTAGAGTACAGGCTTCTTACTAACCAAGTATCAAAATAATACAAGAAAACTATGTAAAGACTAAAAGTTGAATTTAATATTATTTATTTTAGTCTGGTTCTCATTTTCCTAGTGCTTGAGCTGCTGCAACTTTTCTTTCCTCCTTGCATATTCCAGAGTTACTCAGTCCTAAAAAGACCTAGCCCCTTCATTCTTAACTGCTACCATCTATCTCTTGCCCAGGTAACTACAACTGCCTGTTAGTCTCTTTGTTAAATACTACCACTGTTGTCCCATTAATCTTCCTGAAACGAAGAAAAATACACATCTTCTGAAAACGTATTCCTCTTGCTTTTCAAAACAGGTCCAAACTTCTCAATTTGAGGATCCAAGCATTTCCATGCCACGCATCAAATCATCTCTCAGACAATTTGGCTCCTCTACTTTAATCATGATAATCCCCATAGCTGTTAACAAGCATGTCCATTTTCACCTGTACTTTTACTTACGCCTTCCTCCTTCTTAACCACCATCTCCCAATCTTATACCAAGTCTCTACTTCTTCAGTTTCCATAACTCTAACTTACAGTGATAACTAATAATAAGTTAGTGTTTATTCTTTGACAAATGTTTTATTTGTCTGAAGGAGCTTCCAATCCAAGTTATTAAAAGTTAAAACACATTTATATACTGATAATTGAAATTTGCATGACAAATTTTTAGCTTAAACTTGTAGTCAGTTTTTATGTAAGTCACAGATCTTTAGGCAATTACAACATTGCCTAAGTTAAGCTTATAATAATAATTACAAGTGCCTAGAAGTGAATTATTAGCATAGGCTGAATCTGATCTAAACAGAATACCTTTTGAAAATCAACAAATCTTGATTTATTCGTATCCAGCAGGAATCTCCGTCTGTTGGCACAAACTGGATTTCGACAGATGTTTGGCTGTGTGTATTTGAACTGCTGTTCCACATCCTTGATCACTGTCTGACAGTCCAGGCACAGGAAAGTTCCGCTCACAAGCTCTGGGTGAACCGGGTGAGTCCGTACCACCTGCCCACTGATGCGAGTAAGCAAACCAATTCTGGATGAGGTGAGCTCTCGAATTCTGTTTAAAGAAAGATACTGCATTAGTAAATGTTCATTCCCAAACTAAAAATTTTCACTTTTAACGAGAGGATATTCAAAGATAATTTATGCTTAAAACAATAAGAGACAAGGTATTCTTTAGACTCTCCTGAAAGAGTGATTTAGTCAACATGCCCATTCCTGAAGTATAATGTACATGCATCCACAACCAAATACATAAATGAAAAAAAAAAAGAAAAAAGAAAAAACCACCTAAGTAAAGGACATGAAAGAACTGCAATTACAATTATAAAACAGGGGCTTCCCAGATGGCGCAGTGGTAAAGACTGTATGCAATCAATGCAGGAGATGTGTGTTTGATCCCTGGACTGGGAAGATCCTTTGGAGGAGGAAATGGCAAACCGCTCCAGTATTTTTGCTGGGAAAAAGCTCACGGACAGAGGAGCCTCGTGGGCCATAGTCCATGGCATCACAAAGAGTTGGACACGACTGTGTGACTGAGCACACACACAGAAATATTTTCTGCTGAACTACATTTCTAAATAAGTATTTTCATAGTACAGTTGTCATGGGGGAAAACTTGTTTGTTTGAACTTGAAGGTTTAGAAAACACTTTATTTCAGAAACTCATTTTATATTAAATAACTTGGTAACTTTATAGGTAATTTTAATAAAGTTTTCAAAATAGCACTTTAATTTCCTCCAACAAATTTATTCTTTAAATAATTGCTAAAGAGGAAAACAGTTTAAAAGTTATGCTATTTAAGCTCTTGACAATTCATTAATTTTTGTGACTGCTCTCAATGTTCATATTTTCTCTCTAAACTAAGCTTTCATCTAAACATCCTTTAAAAGGTGTGCTAAAGTATTATAATCCCTAGAAATGACTTCACCTAACTTACTTCCCTTTCATTTCCCTGGAAATATAAATTTTCCACAATTAAATGTTCTGGATAACTGGGTGTAACTCTTTACAGATGTAAGACTACAACCTTCTGAGCTTTCTGACAAGTGATAGCTGTACTATTTAATGAATTCTTTTTCCTTTCAAAGAGTTTCTTACTTGTGTCTGGTAGGTAGGTCTTGAAATGCAACATAAAAATCCTTGGCAAGAGGGATCTCTTTACGGTCTTTGACAAAGGTTTTCAAGGCTCGACATAGGTAAGGGTAAACTCTGAAAAGCAAACAAAAAGAAAACCAACTTACAACTTTAAGAGGCTTACTAAGCCCTCTTTTCCCTTTCATGCTTCCCAATAGCTGAAACTAAGGAATTTCACCTGATTACAACCAAGCTTTAGAATCTAACTATGCAGGATCCTTCTATCATCTGGTCTAGGAACCTCTTCAATCCTCTTCCATTACACCACAAATACATCTAAGACAACACAAACACCAAATATAAAGTGCTACTCCTTGATATCTATTATTTTTTAATAATCATTTAGCATGCACACCACAGACCACTCCTCTGTCCAAGATTGCTCTTCCTGAACCTGGGCAGTATAATACCTCTTAATAGCAAAGCAGCCTCCCATTTGGTGTCAAGGCCTAGTATATTCTTCCAGGTTTAATTCTTGATTGACAGGAAATGGATAAGGGTAGGGAAGGAATCTGTGTACTGATGTGAGAGCAAGTTGGCAGAAATGTTTCACCTGGCTGGTTAGGTGGGTGTGTGCATGTCCCCTTGATTTAAGTTTTAAACAGCTGCAGTAGCTTGGTTTAAGCAGTAGGATCTGTAAGTCCTCTGAAAATCAGCTACTCTAAGGAGACAGAACTGTGCGGCAGTCTGTGCATGCGCTATGGACAAAGGTGTTTCTACCATCAGCCCAATTTTCTACCTCCCTCTCACTTGTCAGGACAACTTTTCCTACTACATACTTTCACAATAAACTCTGTTGCTTATCCTTCTAGCCATTCTTGATAGTCAGATATGACTAGAAACACTGAGACAAATCCATCTCCCAGTCCACCAGGTGAAAAAAGAAGACTGTGACTCCTTATTCCTGAGTCTTCATTTCTCCTTCATAACTGTCCACAGTGTTTATTTTAACCTGATTTTATTTATACAGATTGTCACATTTATTTAATCCAAATGCAGACAGAATTTCGTGTAGAAAGGTTTCCTGCTTTACATAGCAATCAAAAGCAAATTAAAAGCCTAATATCTAACTCCTGCCCCCAAATATCATTCAGCTTTTAAAATGTTTCAAGGGATTTTATTTAATATGGGACGGGGAATGGATTAAATGAATGACAGAGCAATAGCACCGTATGCCTGACACAAAGTAAGCAATTCTCTTAACACTTGGAAAAACTATCAATAGAAAGCAGAGATTTTCAATATCTGCATGTGAAAAATACTCAACCCTACAAAGGCCTAAATTAGTTCAGAGCAGCACTAAAATAACCACTGGTTGTAAAAAAGGGCTTTGTGACACCTGCCCTCCCTTTATCCTCACAAATTAACACTTCCATTCCAACAAGAGCTGGCTTCCCAGGTTCCATGTCTACTTAAAGATTAATATACCATACCTATAGAACTCCTCTTGAATGGTGGTAGAAAGTTGCTGGTTAAATTGCTCCAGGTCCACAAAACTCACAACCAATGTGTTTCTCTCAGGACGAATTAACTCCTCAGCTAACTGCAAGTACTTAATTTCTCCATCACTGTTCTGGAACCTGCAGATACATACAAATCAGATTAAACTGAAATTAGGCAGTAAAAAGAAGAATCTGAATGCCTGATAATTCGGTATACTGGTTAAATATCATCAGCTTTAGGGCTAGAGAGGCCCATTTTAGTAGTTGTATACCTTAAGGCTAGTTACCTGTCTTCTCTAAACCTATCCCTCTTCTTTTTGAATATAATAATGAAAAAGATTAGAACATCATCCTGTAAGGTTAACTGTGAAGATTAAATGAGAGAATGCCTATGAAATCTTTTGTACAAAGTTGGGAACATAGAAAAACTATGTCTTCAGATTTAAATCTGAATCTCCCCCCGCCAGTATTTACTGATTTAGCTGCATTGGGTCTTAGTTGTGGCATGTGGGATCTTCACTGTGTTGTTGGGGACCTTCACTGCAGCGCAAACTCTCTAGTTGTGGTGTGCTGGCTGGCTCAGCAGTTGAGGCTCGCAGGCTTAGTTCCATGGTATGTGGGATCTTAGTTCCCTGACTAGGGATCAAACCCACATCCCTTGCATTGCAAGGTGGATTCTTAACCAATGGACCACCAGGGAAGTCCCAAATCTGAATTTCTTGATCTAACATTTCCTAATCTTAATTGTACATAACAACAATAAAAGAACAGTTAGCATTTGTTGATTAGAAAATATTAAATAAAAAAAACTCAGGCTAAAATCAAAAGATTTAATTTCTAAAGGGAAAACTGACATTAATTGTTGATTTAAGAACAAGAAAATCAATAAATACACGGAAACGAGGTGCTTTAGGGCTCAAGACTTTCAGGGAAATGAAAATGTACATACACACAAAGTAAAGCTGGGGTGTTTTTTCCTAACAAGTATCATACAAACATATTTACTTTTTATTCTTTTAATATAACCATGCAGATAGTTTTGAGGAAAACTAAATTCCTCCTTCAAATTCAGCATGTTCTGTTTAATACATTATGAACATCTCTCTGGAAAGCACTATGCCAGAGGTACCATAAGTTGGAAATAACAGCATTGCTCTTCTCCTAGGGTTGACACTCTCATAGGAGACATTTAGAGGGATAAGACATCTAAATGTCTAAGACAAATGAATAAACAAAATGTTTATTCTATCTTTTTTTTAAATTTATTTTTTAATTGAAGGATAATTGCTTTACAGAATTTTGTTGGTTTCTGCTAAACATCTACTTGAAATCAGCCATAGGTATACATGTGTCTCCTCCCTCTTATCTCCCTATCCATCCTGCCCCTCTAGGTTGTTACAAAGCCCCAGTATGAGGTCCCTGAGTCATACAGCAAATTCCCATTGGCTATCTATTTTACACATGGTAATGTAAGTTTCCATGTTACTCTCTCTGTATGTTTACTCAATCTTAAAACAGGATATTCTGCAATGTCTTAATATGGATGAATCTTGAGGACATGGTGCTATGTGAAATAAACCAATTCAGTTCAGTCCAGTCGCTCAGTCGTGTCTGACTCTTTGTGACCCCATGGACTGCAGCACGCCAGGCTTTCTTGTCCATCACCAACTCCCGGAGTTTACTCAAACTCATGTCCATTGAGTTGTTGAGGCCATCCAACCATCTCATCCTCTGTCATCCCCTTCTCCTCCTGCCTTCAATCTTTCCCAGCATCAGGGTCCTTACAAATGAGACAGTTGTTCGCATCAGTTGGCCAAAGTACTAGAATTTCAGCTTCAGCATCAGTCCTTCCAATGGATATCCAATTACACAAAGACAAATACTATATGATTCTACTTATATGAGGTATCTAAAAGAATCAAATTTGGGAATTTTCTGGCAGTTCAGTGGTTGGGACTCTGTGCTTTCACTGCTGTGGGCCTGGGGTTCAATTCCTGATCAAGAAATTAACATCACACAAGTCATGGGGTGAAGCCAAAAAAAAAGGTCAAATTCATAGAATCAAAGAGTGGAATGTTGGTTGGAGGAAAAGGAAAATGTGGAAGTATTATAGGCATAGTTTCAGTCAATAAAAAGAAATGCATCTGAGTCGATACTAATGAGATGGATGAACCTACAGCCTATTAAACAAAGAGCAATCAGAAAAACAAATTGTTTATTAACTCATATATACAGAATCTAGAAAGATGGTACTGATCAATCTATTGGCAGGGCAGCAATGGAGACATAAAGACAACAACTTGTGGACACAGTGTGGGAAGGAGAGGGAGGAACAAACTGAAAGAGTTAACACTGAAATATATATATATATAAATATATCTATTACCATATGTAAAACAGGTAACAGTGGGAATTTACTGTATGATGCAGGGAGCTCAAACCTGGTGCTCTGTGACAACCTTGAGGGGTGGGATGGGGTGCGAGGTGAGAGGGAGGTTCAAGAGAAAGGGGACATATGTGTACTTATGGCTGATTCATGTTGATGTATAGCAGAAACTAACACAATATTAAAAATAAAACATAAATAAAAATTATTAAAGTTAAAAAAAGCTTCAGTGGCGCAAGATGGATAAGTTCTAACAGAATCTACTGAACAACAATACAGGGTACAGTTAAAATTTTGTTAAGAGGGTAGATCTTAAAGAAAAAAAAAAAAGAAGGTGAAAGAAATGTGACAGGTGAATATAAACTAATTTTGCCTAACAGGAACACCTAGAAAGGCTTTATGCATATAACAGGTGGCAGTGGAATTTGGCCTGGAAAGACTTTTAAAATCTGAAAAGAAAAATGAGTGATAGATAGACTGGCTACAGATGTTTCCAAGTATGTGACAATCAGGAAAGGTATGGGAGGACTGTGGATGATGACAGAATGGCTGTGGAAGATGAAACTAGAAAGGGCAGCTGTGAAGAATTTGGACTCTATTTCATAAGGAATGACAAATCAAAGTTGGTATTTTGAGAGGGAGATAACATTTTTTTCTCAACAAATACAAGGATTATTTGTCTTGTTCATCATCATTGTGCCCAGCAGTTAGCTGCAAGGCAAACTGCAAGGAAGTGAAGGTAACTATATTATTTGTTAACATCAAACATAGTTGAGGACCTTTGTAAAGTGGTATGGTGGCTAGGTGGGATTTAGCATAGGATTCACATTCAGATGAAATAGCTGGCAGTAGATACACTACCAGAGGTAATGGAAAATGGCAGCCTGGGAACATAGGGGAAGAAAGGATTGCAGCTGCCTGAAAGGTTCATAGGGTTTAACAAACAGGTATGAATCTTTAGCTAGGCTTCGAAGGATGAATAGTTATCAGGCAGAGAAAAACATTATGAAAAGTAGGGAAATATAAACTATGGTATTAAGTATATCAGAATTTCATTAAGACAGCAGAACTATTAACAGTAAAAGTGTGGAAACATCCCATGTCCATGGATGGATGAATAAACAAACGAAATGTAGAACAGACATAATGAGTACCATTCACCCTTAAAAGGAAAATTCTGGCACATGCTACAACATGGATAAACCTCAAAGACTTAACTATGCTAAGTGAAGTAAGCTGGTCACAAAAGGACAAATATTGTATAAGGCCAAATCTGAGGTACCTAGAGTAGTCCAATTCACAGACAGAAGATAGAATGGTGGTTGCCAGGTGCTGGAGGGTGGGGGGGGGGGGGGGAATAGTGAATTATTGTTTAGTGAGTGGAGTTTCAGTTTGGAAAGAAGAAAAGCTTCTGGAGATGGATGTTAGTGATGGCTATATTACAAGGCATATGTACTTAACATTAGTGAACTCTATGTTTAAAAAAGGTTAAAACGAGTTTTTACCACAACAACAAAAAAAGAATTTCCTGTCATGTTATTGCTTAAAAGATACTGAAGTCATTAAGGTCCCTAAAGATAGCCACAAGAAACTTTAATGATGGAAGTATTTAAAGCTTCAGTATAACTAATGGTAACAACTTAGAGTTTCTACATATTAGTAAAATCGTATATAATTTTTTTCGGACTATTGCAGAGTCTCAGGCCGAGGATGTCATTGAAGAGTACTTCAAACGCAAGAAATGATCAAATTAAAAAGCTGAGGTCTTATAAAAATTTTTTCCCTAACTCATTCCAAAGTGCTTCCACTTCTTCCTGGACTCAGGGAGAGCAGCGATATTCTGCGCGATCTAAGAAAAGTAACTGGTGGCAGTGGCTGCAAGCCAGAGAGAGGGGGTTTGAGATGCCTGGAGCCTAAAAACAAAGCAACAGAAAAAAAAAAAAGAAAAGAGGGATTTGGGGCGTTGGAAGGGAAGGAAGGAAGAGATGGAGGGAGTGCGTTCAGTGCCGTAAGCAACGCAGGCGGCCCCTAGCCTGAGCATCTGTCAAGCACCGGGTTCATTCCCGCACATTCACCTCCACAGGCTCCAGGGCTTCCTGGCCCTCGGTGGACCCCATGAGCCCCCCGCCAAGATTCCCACGCCAGTTCGGCCTCCCTTCACGAGTCAGACGTGCGGCCTAACTGGACGAGTTACTCATTCCTACCCAGCTTCGGCGTCCCCACAGGGAACCGGGGGCTACGCGACCACCAGCCTTTCGGGCTGTGAGGACTGAACAACGGGCCTAAGCGTTCGGCCCAGGACACAGCACACGGCAGGAGCCCGAGGAAGGGCTCCAGATGAACTTCACCAACCCTGGAGACCAGCCCAGCCCGACCCAGGCTCCTCCCCGCGGCCCGCTCTCCCAGGCGCGCGACCCCTCAGTACCCAAACTCGCGCGAGGCCCTAGGGGGCCCCAGACTCCGGAAGCCGGGAGGGGAAGTTCCGCGATTTAGGGGCAACCGCCGACTTACTCCTCCAAGAAGTCCAGGAACAGTTTCTGGCACTTCTCGGCTACCTCGTCGCGGACTTCCAGATGCTGGCTGCCGGCGCCCGGCTCCGCCGCGGCGGCGAGGTCCATATCTGCCTAAGGCTGAAGGGCAGCTGGCGCCACACTATAGTTGCTTCTCCTCCGACGCTGCCGCTCTGCGCGCGCCGCCTCCGTCCCGCCCCTTCGCTGGAAGGTCGGAGCCAATCGTGGCTCAGGAGCCCCAGGATTCGCGCCAAACTTGTCCAATGAGCGCGGTTTCTCTCTCAGCCCCGCCCACGGAGCGGAGATTTCGCGCCAAATGCAAAGACCTGAGAAACCTGGGTGGTCTGCCTCTGCGCCTGCGCAGTTGGTTGTGGGCAACGAAATTTGGCTGGGGGAGGTTAAAAGATAAGATCTTTGTTCGGGGGTGGGATTGGGGGGTGGTTTTTCAAATTTTCTTCAAATCGTTTCCCTGATATTAATTGAGCAGGAGGCGTAAGGCTTTAGAGAGGAAAATGAGTAAGATTCAGACCTGCTTGAGCCATCCAATTCAGTTCAGTTCAGTCGCTCAATCGGTCCGACTCTGCGACCCCATGAACCGCAGCACGCCAGGCCTCCCTGTCCATCATCAACTCCCGGAGCCATCCAATTGGAAGACATAAACTGTAAACCACCAGTTAAAATCCTGTAAAAAGAGTCAAAAGTGATGTATAAACAATACCAGGGGGAAAGGATGTTGGCAGAATTATTCTGATTGGTGCTGACCGGGGAAAATCAGCGATTATTTGACGCTGTTGATTAATTCCACTGTCAAATGCACTCTTGACTTGGGTCTTCCTGACTTTCCTTTCCACCCCTTGGTGGCCATATTCCCCCGACTTTATTTCACTTGTTTTCTCCTGTATCTTTGGCCATTTCTGATGTTCTGGTTCCAGAACCCTCTTATCTCCTAAAGGAGCTCTCTTGGGCGAGCCCCTTCACTCCCTTGGTTTCAATTCACCAAGATCTGGGTGCTGATGAATTCTGAAGGTGTATTACCGACCAGTTATCTTTCTTGGGCCTCCAAAAATTATGAGAAACTTGGCTTAGTTCTATTTTTTGAGGCTTCTAAGTATATTAAAAGGAAAGTTTGTTTTTTTTTTTTAATGCCAAACAGGAGGCTAGAAGCTACAGTCATTCTTTTAACACACACACACATAAGTTGAAGCCCCTATTCACAAGACATTTACAAGATTTAACAAAAGAGTTCATTGCTTGTGTACTGTAGTGTATCAGATGGTGTGTATTACCTCATTTGAAGGGGATGGGAACCCTTGCAGATCTGTATCCCTCAGCTCTTCACCAGCTCCAGATCTGCCTGCCCATAGAACATCACCACTTGTATATACTTTTAGGAACCTTAAACTCACCTGTTTCATGATATTCCCAACCCTCCTGCACTGGCATAAGAATGGATCCAGGAGATATCTAGGAACATTTTGCTGATGGGATTCTGTCTCAGTCTCTCAGAAAGCCTTCTTCTTTTCTCTTCCATTTTTCTTTTCCTTCTCTTTCTCCAGGTAGACGTCTCAGAACTAAAGTACCACCTACAGAAGGAAAAAAGCAAAGAACAAAAGTGCAGTTCCAGGCTTATTTATGGCTATCCCCACAGAGAAACTTGGAACGTGTTCTTCTCAGCCCTCCACACCTCACAGGCCCTTCCTCCTGCCTTCAGACATTCATCAATGGACCAAAATAGGAGATGGGGTCTCCAAGTGTGTATTGTGGAGGTACCTTCCATAGAAGAGGAGCATGTGAGTTATAAAACATCCTTGTGCTGTTTCAGAGAGTGGTATGCCTTTGTGTGTGTGTGTGAGAAGAGGAGAATGTGAGTTACAAAACATCCTTGTGCTGTATCAGAGAGTGTTATGCCTCTGTGTGTGCATGTGTATGCGTGTGTGTGTGCATTTAGGCCTGAGACTATCCTTATAAAGGCTTGTTGGCAGGGTTGGCCTTTGGCTCACATTTGGGAACTTGACTGCTAAATATTTCCCTACGTCGATATTACACTTGACCTAAATGGTATGGATGGCTCACTGTGTCTAAAATGTTTTACAGTGTGGTTGATACTGAATATTTTCTGAGAGTCTGGAATCTTAACATGTGCTAGGCAGAGGGTGCTTATGTAACCAATCTTCAGTAACAGCACTAGGCTTCTCCAGTTGAGCTTCCCTGGTAGTCACGTGTGATCCTGGGAAGGAATTAAGTGCATTCTGTGTGACTTCAGAGGGAGCTTGTGCTTGGTTTTGTCTGAACTTTGCCCCCTGTGCTTTATTTTCTGTCCTTTCACTGTAAGGATATTTATCTTTATTTAATGACAGGTTCACACACTTAATATTTTGGCAATTATGAGCTTTATACCTAGTATCATACTTAAGGAAATTTTTTTGGAAGAAAATTTTCTGATTATTGTTAAAATTCATAAATGATTAGCTTTATTCCTTACATACATATAATGTTCAAAAGGATAATATATAATAAAAGGAATTACTGTAAACAATTTTATATTGCCATAACAACTTGCATCATTAAATTGCAAATAAAAGTATATTGTTTTCTATATTTAACTCAAATAAAGCTTATAATAAAAGAAATTCATAGCTGTGAGTATGATTATATGCTGCGTCCTAGATCGTTGGATGGCATCATTGACTCAATGAACATGAGTTTAAGCAAACTCTGGGAGACAATGAAAGACAGGGAAGGCTGGCATACTGCTGTCCATGGGGTTGCAGAGTTGGTCATGACTGAGCCGCTGAATAACAAGAGTCCTCCTAGCAAATCACAGAACCTGTGGATGGCTTTGAGGACCCCCCCAACACAATATATGTATTTTTTAACCTTATAATAATTTCAATCATAAATGAATATAGACAGAGAAGTATAATGAACTTCCATTACATAGCCCCAGTAACCACTAACACGTGGCCAATTCTGTCCCAACCATACACCCCATCTGCTTTCCCTCTCCATAATGATTATCTTAAAATTTTTATTTTACTTATTTGTTTTTGGCTGGACAGCATGCGGGATGTTAGTTCCCTAGTCAAGGATCAAACCAGCGTCCCCCATGTTGAGAGCAGAGTCTTCACCACTGTATTGCTAGGGAAGTCCCTTAAATTTTTTATTTTAGAATTGTCTTTTATTTATTTATTTTTGGCTGCATTGGGTCTTTGTTGCTGCTTGAGGGCTTTCTCTTAATTGCGGGGCTCGGGCTCAACAGTTTTGGCTCACTGGCTTAGTTGCCCTCCAGCATGTGGGATCTTCCCAGATCAGGGATCTAACCCATGTCCCCTGCATTGGCAGGCAGATTCTTAGCCACTGGACCACCGGAAAAGTCCTGGATTTGTCTTTTAAAATAGTCTTGCAAAAGATAGTACAGAGTTCTCATATACTCTATGCCCATTTCCCCCTATTGTTAACATCTTATGTTATCACAGTATATTTGTCACAACTAAAGAACCAATTTCAGTACAGTATTATTAACTAAACTCCATACTTCATTTGGATTTCACTGCTGCTGCTGTGGCTAAGTCGCTTCAGTTGTGTCCAACTCTGTGCGACCCCATAGATGGCAGCCCACCCGGCTCCCCTGTCCCTGGGATTCTTCAGGCAAGAATACCGGAGTGGGTTGCCATTTCCTTCTCCAGAATTTCACTGGTTTTCACCTAATGTTCTTCTTCTCTTCCAGGATCCCACCCAGAATACCATATCACATTCACTTGTATCTCTAGTTTCCGCTGGTCTGACACTTTCTCAGAATTTTCTTGGTTTTGATGACATTGATAGTTTTCAAGATTACTGCTTAGGTATTTTGCAGAATATCCCACAATTGGGATTTGTCTGATATTTTTCTCATGTTTAGACTGTAGTTAGGGGGTTTAGGAAGAAGACCATAAAGTACAATTCTCACCACTCCCTTATGACTTTGAAGGAAATCCTTCAAAAGGATTTCATATTATTTCATTTGTAGATATTTCAGAAAGACTCTCTAAAAGATAAGTGTTCTTCTTTCCTGAAACATATCTTATGCTGGGCTGTAGCAATACAGGTTGATGATACTGAATCTTTTAAAGTTAATTGTAATATTTTTTTCCTGGCTTATTAACACTTCAATATATTTTGAATAAAATCAGCAGATTAAATTTTTACATGGTTGATTTTAGGTGGTATACAATATTCAATAATATATTTATCAAATCATGGTATGAAATATTTTCCTCCAAAGAAAGTCAATCCTCTTAAAATATTTAATATATATTACTTCTTATTAGCAAAATAAGAGAATTATATGTTAGCTGCTGACCAATTCATTTTTAGCAGTACATGATTAAATGCATTTTTAGTCATTTGCCTTCCTCTTTTGTTATTTATGTATGAGAAATTTAGTCATGATGTACGGCAAAAAGACTGGTGAGGGAAGAGGCAATGATGGCAGTTTTTATCTGTTTTAAAAAATTTAATTAATTTATTTTTACAAATAATTTCTTGGCTATGCTGCATGGCACACAGGATCCTCAGTTCCCCCACCAGGGACTAAACCCGTACCTGCTGCATTGGAAATGTGGAGGCTTAACCTCTGGACTGCTGGGAAATTCCCTTACCTGTTTTTATATAATTCCTATGTAATTTTTTCCAAAGAATTATACACAAACACAATTACTGCAAAAATATTTAAAACTTTCATTAGACTTCTCAATTTATATAAAAACATTATTTTTGACTGTACTTACTGTACATTGTTGTAAATTAAGAAAAGAGAAACATCATATAAATGTATTTCTGTTTTTATAGCTGTTATAAAAATCGGAAATTTAATTATATTGGTGATGCTTCCTAAGGCCCACTTGACTTTGCATTCCAGGATGTCTGGCTCTAGGCGAGTGATCACACCATTGAGGTTGGGTCTTTAAGATATTTTTTGTATGGTTCTTCTGTGTATTCTTACCACCTCTTTGACTGTGTGAATCACAACAAACTGTGGAAAATTCTTCAAGAGATGGGAATACCAGACCACCTTACCTGCCTCCTGAGAGGCAGGAGGAGTAGAACCAGACATGGAACAACAGACTGGTTCCAAATTGGGAAAGGAGTATGTCAAGCCTGTATATTGTCACCCTTGCTTATTTAACTTATATGCTGAGTACATCATGCGAAATGCTAAGCTGGATGAAGCATAAGCTGGAATAAAGATTGCTGGGAGAAATATCAATAACCTCAGATATGCAGATGACACCACCCTTATGGGAGAAAGCAAAGAAGAACTAAAGAGCCTCTTGATGAAAGTGAAAGAGGAGAGTGAAAAAGTTGGCTTAAAACTTAACATTCAAAAAACTAAGCTCATAGCATCTGGTCCCATCACTTCATAGAAAATAGATGGGGAACAGTGACAGACTTTATTTTTGGGGGGCTCCAAAATCACTACAGATGGTGACTGCAGCCACAAAATTAAAAGATGCTTGCTCCTTGGAAGAAAAGCTATGGCCAACCTAGACAGCATATTAAAAAGCAGAGACATTACTTTGCTGTCAAAGGTCCATCTAGTCAAAGCTATGGTTTTTCCAGTAGTCATGTATGGATGTGAAACTTGGACTCTAAAGAAAGCTGAGCACCAAAGAATTGATGCTTTTGAAATGCAGTGTTGGAGAAGACTCTTGAGAGTCCCTTGGACTGCAAGGAGATCAAACCAGTCAATCCTAAAGGAAATCAGTCCTGAATATTCATTGGAAGGACTGAAGCTAAAGCTGAAACTCCCTTTGGCCACTTGATGCGAAGAACTGACTCATTGGAAAAGACCCTGATGCTGGGTAAGATTGAAGGCAGGAGGAGAAAGGGATAGCAGAGGAAGAGATGGTTGGATGGCATCACCGACTCGATGAACATGAGTTTGAGCAAACTCTGGGAGTTGGTGATGGACAGGAAAGCCTGGCATGCTGCAGCCGATGGGTTGCAAAGAGTGGATATGACTGTGCAACCGAACTGAACTGAATTATATCAGTATTATTTTAATATCAATTTGACTGTTTTTAATCATTAATTTTACTAAGTATGTTCCATATTTTGTCTCTCAGTGTTTTTTAAGACTATTTCTTGAAACAATATTAACATTTTTGTTTGAACTAAAGAACAAAGTTGAATTTTTTTCCCTAACAAAACAGTGTGATTTAGCTAACTCTTTTACAACAAGAATAGGCTTTGCTAAGTGTTTTGCAGTGGATATTTCTGGATATTGAGTGACCTAAATCTTGAGCTCTAAGGTTTTGGCTAATGTGTATCTAAAGAGCATTGTAAAATGAAAGTACTCAGACTTCCCTGGTAACCCAGTGGTTAAGACTTTGCAAAGAAAAAAAAGAGACAATTAAAAAAATTAAAAAAGAATAAAAAATTTTTTAATTTAAAGAATTGTGTAAGCAGAGGTTTGTTGAAATTCACTTTTTTTTCTTCTCAAATTTAAGAAAGATTTAGGCAACAGAAACAGATTGAGGACTCCTCAGAAGAGACACTAGGGAAGCCTCAGTAATAGATGTGATCACCCAGAGAGCATCTGAAGAAAGAGAAGGTGGGTCCACGTGTGAGGCCCTGGGGAATACCAACATTTAAAAGGAGGTTGAGGAGGAAAATGCCATGAGAGAGGCTGGGAAAGAACAGCCAAAAAAATAGGAAGAGAAACTGAAAAATCAAAAGAGAAGACTCTAGCACCAGTCATTGTCGTTAGTGAAGGCTGCAGAGTGTCAAGGAGGACAGAGACTGAACACGGCCAAAGGGATTTCAAGGTTGTGGAGGGGGTGGGAGTTAGATTGCAGGGGAGTGTGATGGGAGCCCAAGAAGCAGAGTGAGTGGTGGCCACTAAGTTGGGCTACAGAGACCTGCTCTGCTCTCTCTGGGTTGAGAGGCCCTTGACATAGGCTTCAGTGCTTTGGAAACCATTGGCTGTTGGAGCAAAGGTGCAGGGGGAGAGAGCCAGTCAGCAGTTACTCCCTCTGGCAACTCAGGGATAGAGGGGAGACTACATGGCCCCCAACACCTGTGATGGAATGAGTGCTTCTCACTCCATGAAGGTTTCCTGTGACTCCCTCTTGTACTCCTATGGCTGGGATTACCATCTATGGTAGCCAAGGTCCAGGGCTGCTGAAATCTAGTCAGACTCTACCAGCTCAGCCAATCACCCTGGACTAAGAGAACTTTATTCTGGATTGCACAGTTACTAGACGGGCTAGCAACTTCCCTGCATACTGTCCTTCCCCAAGAAAATTGGCATTAGCTACTCGTCCTCCTCCAAAGGCAAATATGGGGAAGTCTTTTTCTCTACAAAAGTGTGTACGATAAAGAGGCAGTCACTTGGAACCTTGCACCAGAATCCAGTTGTACCTGAAGCAACGTTTTTGAGTTGTTGGCATAGCCTCAGCAGTTAAGCACTTGGGCTCTGGATTTGAGTCCTGGCTCCACTACGTAAGTTACTTAACCTCTCTGTGCAGTATACTTGAACTCTCTGTGCAGAGTACTTAACCTCTCTGTGGGACAATAATGGAAACTGTTAACCTGTTAATTGCACTATTGTTATAAAGAGTAAATAAGATAATTTATAATGAGTTTTTTATCTGAGGGATGATAATAAAACCTGCCAATAGGGCTGTCATTGTAAGGATTTAAAGAGATAATAGGACTTCCCTGGTGGTCCAATGGTTAAGAATCGGCCTGTCAATGCAGGGTACATGGGTCCAATCCCTGGTCTGGAAGAATTCCACATGCCGTGAGGCAACTAAGCCCGTGTGCTTAGCACAACTGCTGAGCCTGTGCTCTGGAGCCCACAAGCCACAGCTACTGTGCCCACGCACCCTTGAGCCTGTGCTTCACAGCAAATGAAGCCACCACAATGAGAAGCCCTCAGACTGCAACTGGAGAGTAGCCCCTGCTTGTTGCAAATAGACAAAGCCCATGCACAGCAATGAAGACCCAGCAAAATCAAAAAATAAAATTTAAAAAGAGATAATATGTGCAAAGTGCTTCATAATATGTGCAAATATGCCTGGCATATATTAATAGATATCATACTCATATTCTATTTAACCCTCCTCAGTACTGATTCACTATAATGCTGTTTGTCTCTGAAGTATTTTCCATAAAAATATACTTGTATAACATAAACATACTATGGTGTAACGTGTGTGTGTGTGTGTGTGTGTGTCTAACCTTGTTGTAAGTACTCTTATTAGTGCTTAGCCAAAGAGAACCACTGTAGCCCACTGTACTGCCTGCTCTGTACCAGTTAAGGTTGGTTAGCCCACAACACCGTAGAATTGCACACCACCATCTGCCAAAGTGAATGAGTTCTGCAATTTAGCTGTATTTAGGACCACCCATTGGAGACTGGTGGAAGATGGATGTTATGAAGGGCTTCATAAACATCACTGCCACTTGGGAGGAAAGACCAAGAACGGTATGACATGTGCCTGGGAGAAACTTTGGCCCAAAGCATGTCTTAACGTCAGAATTTTTGAGGCAATCCAAGAGCAAACACCAGTGTTCCAGGAATCCACTTCCTGATATGAGGATCCAGGTAGGGCTGAGGTTGTTGGCATACCCATTTCCAGGGACCCAGAGACCCCTTGCCAACAGGGGATATGTGTCCATTATGATTAGACCTGTCTCCATACTGTCCCACCTTCTCTAGGAGGCTTTCTGGCCTCCCAGCCTATGGTTCTGTCTCCTTTCTCTGAATGCTGGAAACATTCCATCTCCCAGTTGGCATATGTAGTTTTCTGCCTTGATTAGGTTGGTTATCTTTTGGCTTGATATCAAATATTTTTATTGGCTGATTAAAACTGGGAACTTGGGAAGTCTTAACATCTCCTAAGAAACCAAAGAGCATATTTTCTTAAGAAAATTTTTTGTTATAGAAAATTCCAAATATATGAAATAGAAATATGTACTCCCATGTATCTGTCACCTAGTTCAGTATTGTTGGATCTATAACCCATCTTCTCCTGACACCAAATTATTTGGGAATAAATTTCTGACATTATACAATTTCTTTTGTAAGTATTCCAGTATGTATCTCCTCTAAAAGACAAGCATTCTTGTAAAAAATACAGCTATGATATCAGATCCTCTTATGCACCCCTTCAGATCCTCACCTAGTCTCTTGTTCCAGTCCCATGAAGGCTCTGAGCCACTTGGTATCTCCTGCCTCTGTGCCTCTCAGGTGTCTCAGTTGTCACCACTGGCTCATGCCTCTTAGAAGCACCCTGGAGGAGAGAGGGAGTCAAGATCACAGAGAGTCTTTGGTGGAAGAGGAGAGTCAGTGGTTAAATTGCTTCCTCCTAACCAATCCTCTACATATGGGTATGTAGGTTAGGTTAGGGATTTTTTTCCCCATCTTGCTTCCCCTTGCCGCCCCCACCCCCCCCATTAGAAACAATAATGCAATCAACCTCTTTGTATGTGTGTATTTCTGGAGGATAAATTTCTGAAAGGGTTGGTCCTAGGTGAAAGTGAATGAATGTTTTCCATTTTCATAAACTGCCAAGTTGCTTTTCAGTAAGGTTGTACCAATTTATTCTTTTACTGGGGACTTTTCTGGAGGTCCAGTGGTTAAGACTTTGCCTTGCCATGAGGGTTTGATCCCTGGTTGGGGATCCCTGGTTGGGGAGCTAAGATCCCACATGCCTCGTGACCCACAAAAACAAAACATAAACCAGAAGCAGTGTTTTAACAAATTCAATAAAGACTTGAAATTTTTTATTCTCTTACCAACGCACAGGGCATTTTCATTTTAAGTGAAATAAAAACCTCAAGGCAAATGGGTTAAGTTCTGACTTTAGAATTACAGGGTACAGTCTGCCAGTGGGAACAGTTATTTGTGTAACAGAAGCTACCTGGTACCCCTAAAAATCTCAGCAATCCTCAAACTTTGCGCCATCTGTTCATTTACTCAACCATTTTTTTTTTTTTTAAGGTTTGAATTCAGTTTATTTTTGTTTAAACAGTGTACATTGTTAAATAACGTAAGGAAAACATTTATAATTCAGAAAGATTTTTTTAATGTGGAAAAAGATACTCAAAGTGTACTATTAACACGAAAATAATTTAAACAGTTCAGTAGCACTGGTTCATTCCTCTAGGTTTCAGTTATTTCATCCACAGGAGGGGAAAAAAATCAACAGTAAGTAAAACCAGTTCTTACTTTCCATGTGAGTGAAGAGACCTCAACATCATTAAACCAAAGTGACCAGAGTCGTGCTGCACTTGGCTCCCTCCTTGGGTACAAAGTCCGTCCCCTCTGTCCACGTGTCCATTTCCCATTTCCTCAGCACTTCTTGTTCGGTCCTTACTCTTACCATTTCTCAAGGATTACAGGCAGAGAAAAAGTAAAGTTTCAAAGCAAAGCTTGGAGCACCTGCCCTTCTCATCTCTTACCTTCCTAAAAGCCTCAGCTTTCGTTTGCATCTTTGGGGCCTTGGCTAACTTAAAAGAAAATGGCCAACGAAGGACAGGACAGCCAGGCTCTTCCTGTCATGGAGATTCCTGGGTTGGGCCACTGAGGTGGCTCAGGGTCAAGAGAAGAAGCACCCCAAGATTAAGAGTCCTAGCTTCTTGCCCCATCTTCTGGGAGAACAGAGATCCCCAAAATAGGCAATGGGAGGATATTTCCTGAAGTTTCTGAAAATAAAGAGAACTGCCCATCACAACCAGGCATAGCACTAAATAATACTGGCTGGTTGCAGTTATTACTTGAGGGGAGTCTTTATATGAGAATATCCATTGTCACTCTAGAAACAAAGGTAGCCGGGAGATTATGACCCTGCAACCCTCTGGACATTATACAGAAGTGAGCAACCAGTATTTAATGAATACCTATTATGTGTTGATATTAAGGTATTATTGATACTGCAGTGGTTGTTGGAGAAGGACATGGCAACCCACTCCAGTACTCTTGCCTGGAAAATCCCATGGACAGAGGGGCCTGGTAGGCTACAGTCCATGGGGTCGCGAAGAGTCGGACACGAATGAGCGACTTCACTTCATTTTTCACTTTCATGCATTGGAGCAGGAAATAGCAACCTACTCCAGTATTCTTGTCTGGAGAATCCCAGGGACAGAGGAGCCTGGTGGGTTGTTGTCTATGGGGTCGCACAGAGTTGGACATGACTGAAGTGACTTAGCAGCAACAGCAGTGGCTGTCTGTTGTGGAGCTTACGTTCTACAGGGCCAGACTGAAGTGGAGCATACTGAAGACTTGGATAGAATTCATTCCTTCTTGCTGTTGAGCCTCAACTAGGTAAACTTTTTCTGTTGTGGTTTAGCCCAGTAATTACCTAGTGTTTCATAAAGAGATCAAACACATCTTCTTGGGTTTAATTGAGAAATGAAATTTCACAACACTTTCTTCAAGACAAAAAGGGATTCGTATTCTTCATGTGCAGTTGTGGCAGGCTATGCAGGCATCATGGGCTAGTCATCCATCTTTTATCAGCCTCTGTAGACTCATCCTGGGCACGGCAGACTGGTGGGTTGACAGGCAGCTCAGAATAAGAGGCACTTACAAGCAGATCACACGGAACCAAGAAACATTCTTCTGATCTGAATGCAAGTCCACCAGGTTATTCTGAATAATTAAATGAAACAAAACAAAAAGGAAGCACAAAACCAAAAAGAGCCCATGCTCCCTTCAGGGGTTATGACTGATAGCAATGTTTCAGAAATTATTGCACTGCACAGTATGTGGGACGCAGTTAAGGACAGCTAGACTGACTCCTAGCATGACTTCCACCAGAGTTTCTGAGGGTGTGAGGCATGTGTGGGTTTTGTTGCTGTTGTTACATATTTTAATTAACAGAAGCAAAGGGCTATAGTATTTTGTGCTGCTACTGGTCCCTTCTGTGCTACAGCTCTGTGTAGGAATCCTCCTTCAGTCATCAGTGTGTTGGGATATCCTGCAGTGGGCAGACGTTTTTGTAGATAGGGCTCTTAGAAACTTACAACCTAATGATGGAGGCAGATTATGAATATAAATATACATTGTAGAAAAATTCAAGTATAACAAAATATACAAAGTATAAAGTGATATAAAAGTAGAAAGGTGAAATGCGAGATTCTAGTTAGGATATTTTCTGTAAAATTAGATAACCTCATCATCGTTCATCGTTCAGTCACAAGTCATGTCTGATCTGACTCTTTGCAACCCCATGGACTGCAGCATGCCAGGCTCCCCTGTCCTTCACTATCTCCCGGAGTTTGCTCAAACTCGTGTCCATTGAATCAGTGATGCCATCCAACCATTTCATCCTCTGCAGCCCCATTTTCCTCCTGCCCGCAATCTTTCCCAGCATCAGGGTCTTTTCCAGTGAGTCGGCTCTTCACATCAGGTGGCCAAAGTATAACCTATTGGGATAATCTATTGAGAAAACCTATTGGGAGGCAAAAAAATCATTCATTCTTTACAGTAAATTATAATTTTAACAATTCCAAGTAATACATATTCAGAGGGAAACAGACAAAGGCAGAGGAATAAGTAAGTGAACAAATAAAAGCCACCCCAAATTGTATCACACAGAAATATTATTGGTTAGTATTTTGATGATGTGTATTCTTCCATGTGAAACACATTATTGTACAGCTGTTTTTTTTAACAACAATATGTCTTGAACATTTTCAGTTGATAAATATATTTCAGTATTGTTTTAATGGCTATCTAGATTACTATAAAGTTCATCCATGTAGTATGTTTTTACAAACTTTATTTACGTCTTTAGATAGTTTTCTGAGGAATTAATGAGTCAAAGGGAAAAGCATTTGAATACTCTTGACAGGTGCTGCCAAACTGTCCTCCAGAACAATGACGCCCTCTCTCTGGCATGACGGTAGTTCCATTGCAATTTTTCCCCCTTGCCAATTTAAAAAGAATAACTGAGACCACATTTAGTTTTTACATATATCCTATTTCCTAGGGCAGCTTACCAGCTTTCAGTAAATATAGCTCAGTGGGTTGTACTGAACCTGGATTTCTTTGATTTCATTGTGGCTTATACAAGGGTATGCTCTTCTGGTCATTCTGCCTAGAGGGGGAAGCTCTGAGACTACATCTTCCCCATTGTCTTGGTCCTCAGAAATGCACTCTGACACAGATTTCTGTGCAGGAGATTTAAGGGGGAGTGATTTTGGGGTCAGTACCTAGCAGAATTAAAGAAAGCACAACCAGGAAGAGGCAGAAGCTGAACTGTGATGAAGAGACCTCAGTCAACCCCACAGATAGCCCTGGAGGTCAGATGTGCCCTCAGAGTCATCCCAGATCAAGGCAGGGGACTGGGCCTTTGCCCCAGTATCAAGCAGTCATTGACTACAGGCTGCCTTTGGGGAAGAAGTGTAACTTTAAATGAAGCACCTTCCTTCAGTCAAGGGCAATTCCTAGAAAGGGATGTATGTGGCTGTGAGCCTTCAACAGCCACACTCCCTCAGCTGGTGGTGAATGAGGTCCTGAAGAGGATGTGTGGGTGGCACATCACAGCATCCACTACAGCCCACGCTTACATCTCTCAGATCGACTTGCTTTTATATAGCAAGTAACTGCGTCTGGGAACAGCATTTCCAGGATCCTGGCTGGCACTTTTCTTGGAGAAACTTACAAGAGGAAGGTTAGTAGAATGAAAGACAGCCCTTGCAGCTGAAGCTGTTCTTGAGGCTACAACTGATACTCATCATGACTCCTCCTCTACCACTTATTCTAGATTCCCCTCACTCTCAGCCAGTACCATTGCTGTAGGTGGCTTAGTTAGTGGGGTGACACAGAACTTTGTAGTTGAGGGCCTAAGCCTTTGGTCATGGTGCCTTCCTCAGGCCATGGCTAAAACTGCTTAGCAGATGTATGAGGAGAAGCCCCTCTATTGGGTCTGACGTTCAAACATTTTCTTCTCACTGTACGATAGCTGCCCTCCTTCCTCCCGCCAATCAGATCAACAAAACTTGCCAGTATTGACTCTTCCATGCCTCCTGCTTTCTGGCATGAGGAGCCTGAAACAGCAGGACAGCAGCTGTAGTTTTAAGCTCTACTGTGTCTTTCAAGTTCTATTGTGTCTCTATGGGGCTCTATTGTGTCTCCTGGTGGAAGTACTTACTCTCAGGGAACCAGGACCTTTAGATTCACACAGTTTCATTCTGTAGGGAAGGGAACACTAATTTCCCAGGTGGACCGCTGGAAGAGATGGTGATCTGGGTCACTCCTTCTACCTCCTGTATCCCAGGCCCTTGTATTCTACCTAACGGGCACTGTGTATCTTGCAGTGGTTGACCACGTTAGGCTCCACAGAGGAGCCTTGGTCAAGCATTCAAAAGGCCCCCTATCCTTCTATAAGGGTTGAAGCTTCTGGGGGTGCAGTATATAATAGATCAGTGTCAGGAACATAGCTGAGTTGGGAAAGAGCTAAGTTGTCAAATGTCTGAATAGCTGATCAATAAAATAAGCCCAAAATGAAAGAGCTAAACCATTAAGCACTTACTGCAGTGGTGTACGGAGAAGGCAATGGCACCCCACTCCAGTACTTTTGCCTGGAAAATCCCGTGGATGGAGGAGCCTGGTAGGCTGCAGTCCATGGGGTCAACAGAGTTGGACACGACTCAGCGACTTCACTTTCACTTCTCACTTTCACGCATTGGAGAAGGAAATGGCAACCCACTCCAGTGTTCTTGCCTGGAGAATTCCAGGGACGGGAAGCCTGGTTGGCTGCCGTCTATGGGGTCGCACAGAGTCAGACACAACTGAAGCGATGCAGCAGCAGCAATGGTGTAAGCAAGAGGCTAAAACCAGAAGCAGACTCCTCCATTCTTTTTTTTCCCATGCAATGATGAGTGGTGGAGAGTTAGATGAATCCATACAGATATGGGGGTCATCTCATTGTTGATGGAGCCTTGAAGAAAAGGCTCTGGTAGGACTTCTCTGGTGGTACAGTCAATAAGAATCCACTGCCAAAGCAGGGGACACGGGTTCAACGCCTGTTCTGGGAAGATTCCACATACCCTGAAGGAACTAAGCCCATGTGCCACAACTACTGAGCCAGCTCTTTAGAGCCTGAGAACTGCAACTGCTGAGACCCCAGCTGACATCAGCTGCCTTACTGTCTACTAGCGCCTCTTCTGTGGTGGATGGTCTCTGGTAGGCATTAACATGGAAGACAGGATGAGATGGTTGGATGGCATCACTGACTCAATGGACGTAAGTTTGAGCAAACATTGGGAGATGGTGAAGGACAGAGAAGCCTGGCATGCTGCAGTCCATGGGGTCACAAAGAGTCGGAAACGACTTAGTGACTCAACAACAGCAACATGTAATACTAAGATCTTTACATTCTGTTCGTACTCCCATACATCTGTCCATATGCCTTTTCTTTTTAAAAATTTATTTATTCATTTATTTTTGTCTGTTCTGGGTCTTCATTGCAGTGCACGGGCTCACTGTGGTGGCTTCTCTTGTTGCAGAGGATGGCTCTAGGTGTGTGGGCTTCAGTAGTTGTGACGCTTGGATTTAGTTTCTCCGTGGCATGTGGGAACTTCCCAGACCAGGGATTGAACCCATGTACCCTGCATTGGCAGGCGGATTCCTAACCAGTGGACCACAAAGGAAGTCCATGCCTTCTCTCCTTATTCTCGAATTTCCAATCTTTCTCTTTCTTGGCCTCTGACTAATCAGCCTAGCCATTCACCTGTGCCCACAAGTGTTATATATGGTCTTACCTTGGGCCACTTCTCTTTCCATACAAAAGCCAAAGACAGCCAGAGGCACTGTTTTGGAGGATTTCAAGCCTTTCAAGGCCACTTTTGAGTGGTAGTGAAACAGCAGCAGCCACTTGCCAGGTCAGCTCAACCAGGAACCAATCATGGCCTTTTCTTCCTCTGCCAGCTGGCCTTAAGGAAATCTCCTTGTTCCTGATTCCCCCATACATGGCCATAAGTTTGAGGGAAGCAAGGAAGTAGCTGTGGTGATGACAAGGGCCTCTGGGAGTTCTGCTTATCCAGCCTACTTGGGCCTTTTTCTATTCGTGCCTGGTCCCAGATGTACCTACCACTATCTTATGATGGATTGCTTTGACCCTTGTAATTTGGTGGATCTGCCAGAACCTTGCACATAGTGGAGAGGTCTGGTTGCATGGTCACTTGATGTCCTATGGTCACATGTTCTATCTTCACCAGGGCCCTGTAGCAAACAGGTTGTTTACTGAATGGTATATATATCTCTGCTGCAGATGGCATAGACTTGCTCCAGAAGCTAACAGGTCTATGTTGTGATTCTCCTGTTGGGGCTTCCTATAAACTCCACAGGGTACCTTTTCTTACCACCGCACTGATACCATAATAACTACAGGTTCTGCTACTTGACCCATAGCCTGGGCCTGCTTAAGATCCCTCTCCTCTTCTAGACACTACTCAAACCTGATAGCATTCCACGTAGATGCATTAGAGCAAAGTGGGAAGTATTTTGTTCAACAGTTATTCGTTCCATGTCTACTAGACTTGGAAAGTAAAAATAAACTAGGATACTATTATTATTACAGTTTTTAAATGTCTTATAAAAAGTGGGCAAACATAAAAATGTTATGGAAGAAATATGTCATTAATCTCGAATCAGAAAAGCAGCATGGTGCATTCTGCGAATAATGCTGTGTAAACTGTTAGGGCAAAGGGAAGGAATTCCAGTGACAGATCTTCTTTGAGGATGCTCTTCTATGATAGGTTTCCTTAAAAATATTTCAAGAAATGTTTTACTTTCTTAGTACCTTAAAAATTAAAAAAAAACCCAAACAATCTTCAGCATTTCAAGTGATAAAGCCACATTGACATTTTCATACTCCATTTTGTGTATATGTTGAGCCCTACCATGTCTGCTTTGCTTTGTTAAATATTCTGGTGACCAGTAATAAGAAAACAAAAGAATTTTGGAATTAGCATGTTAATGCTTCTCACAGGTGGAAAATTCAATTAGGTCTGGTTCTGAAGGGAAATATTAAGTTGGATCCATGGAGGCTATGGCTAATAATCAGCCAGAACAACAATAAAGCTATGTGTGCTTGTCGACAGTTTTCCTGCAAATTGGAAAACGTCAGCTATCCCATATTAGATCTAGTGACAGCCCAGGTGCAGGAGCCTGTTAGGGAATAAAGCATGATCTAAGTTTCCTCATTTAAGAAAGCAGAAAAGTGATCTCATTTAATTCCTAAAACTTGTCTCTGTTCAGCAGTTTCTTAATGCATACTGCTGCATGATCAACTCTTGTTAGAACAGCTTTAAAGCACACTCAAAGATATGTCTGACTGAGTATGTTAAAAAGTAGAGTGGTTAATCTGGAAACTTGTATATTTGACTAAATCAGAGAAATAAATAACTAATTTGAAGCTCATATAACCATTAATACTTGTAATCCAATTATTTCTAAAAGCAGACAGGAAAAAAGCAAGGGGCTAAAAACAAGGTTACTGTTTATATCCTTTCAGACCTCTTTCTGAGCACATATATATATTGTTGTATATATGGACTGTAGTTGGCTAGGCTCCTGTGTCCATGGGATTTCCAAGGCAAGAATACTGGAGTGGGTAGCCATTCCCTTCTCCAGGGGCTCTTCCCGACCCAGGGATCAAACCTGGGTCTCCTGCGCTGCAGGCAGACTCTTTGCCATCTGAGCCACCAGGGAAGCCCCAAAGGTTTGGGAAGCTTTAAAGGAAGCTATAAAGGGACAGTGAAACATCCAAGAGCCAGCAACCATAGGAAGCTGTTACCCTCGTTAGGCCTGAAGGGGCAGAGAGGAAGCAGCAATTGGACCTGAGAAGAAGCTGTGGTTGTAGAGAGGAAGCTGTGGCCTTCAGGAAAGGAGAGCAGCCAAGGCCACAATGTGGCCCAGCAAAGAAGGAAAATAATTAGTTTTCTCTTCTCCCTCCTCCTGATTTCTTCTTGGTGCCTTCCGAAGATTAAATCCAATTAGAAGACATTATGAAGGTTACCTGGTTGATGTAGTCCATAGAAGCTGATCTTCCAACAGCAGAAAGGTGAAGGAGCAAATAATATCCAGCTTACATGAAGAGTTTTCGATGTCAATGCATACACATATATGTAGTCCTAGCTTTGCATGGTTCTGATAAATACAATTTTCAGTTTCTACCATCTTGTTAAATTATACCTGTCCTCTAACAACATGGTTCAGATTTCAGTTACCAGAAAATACAAATGTCATTGCTAGCTCTTCAGTCTACAGATCCCTCCATAAATAACAGATATTCATCATGATTCGTGACCAATCACATCACTTTTTTCAAAGTGTGTCAGTAACTGATGACTGCACATGTTAGTTCATACAGATAACATCATCTACTGATGAACTCATGACATTTTACAAAAACAGATCGTTGAAAGTGGAATTGGACTTTCTTGGTGGTCCAGCAGTTAAGAATTTGCCTGCCAATGCAGGGGACATGGATTCGCTTGGTCTGGGAAAACCAAACATCCTTTGGAGCAACTAAGCTTGTGCGCCCCAACTACTGAGCCCACGTACTGCAACTCCTGAAGTCCGTGTGCCTAGAGCTCATGTTCCACAACAAGAGAAGCCCCAGCAATGAGAAGCTGTGCACTGCATCAAAGAGTAGCCCCCGGTCACTGCAACTAGAGAAAGCCCCAGCACAGCCAAAAATAAAGAAATAAAAATTTTTAAAAAAAGTGGGAATTGTCCAACAAAAATGAGAGTGTGGCAAAGAACCAAAAAGTAAAATTGGAATCTAACATAAATGGATTCATAGAGGAAATAAGAATATGGGAGTATTGACACTGCCACCATTTAAGAAACTCAAGGTATGAAGCCAGCAACATCACTCATTATCAGTTCAGTTCAGTCCAGTCACTCAGTCGTGTCCAACTCTTTGCGACCCCATGGACTGCAGCACGCCAGGCCTCCCTGTCCATCATCAACTCCCGGAGTCTACCCAAACCCATGCCCATTGAGTCGGTGATGCCATCCAGCCATCTCATCCTCTGTTATCCCCTTCTCCTCCTGCCCCCAATCCTTCCCAACATTAAGGTCTTTTCCAATGAGTCAACTCTTCACATGAGGTGGCCAAAGTATTGGAGTTTCAGCTTCAACATCAGTCCTTCCAATTAACACCCAGGACTGGTCTCCTTTAGGATAGACTGGTTGGATCTTCTTGCAGTCCAAGGGACTCTTAAGAGTCTTTTCCAACACCACAGTTCAAAAGCATCAATTCTTCAGCGCTCAGCTTTCTTTATAGTCCAACTCTCACATCCATACATGACTACTGGAAAAACCGTAGCCTTGACTAGACGGACCTTTGTTGGCAAAGTAATGTCTCTGCTTTTAAATATGCTATCTAGGTTCATAGAAATGCAAATCAAAACCACAATGAGGTACTATCTCACGCCAGTCAGAATGACTGCTATCAAAAAGTCTGCAAACAATAAATGCTGGAGAGGGTGCCCAGAAAAGGGAACCCTCTTACACTGTAGGTGGGAATGCAAACTAGTACAGCCACTATGGAGAACAGTGTGGAGATTCCTTTAAAAACTGAAAACAAAACTGCCATATGACCCAGCAATCCCACTGCTGGGCATACACACCAAGGAAACCAGAATTGAAAGAGACACATGTACCCCAGTGTTCACTGCAGCACTGTTTACAATAGCTAGGACATGGAAGCAACTTAGATGTCCATCAGCAAACTAATGAATAAGAAAGCTGTGGTACATATGCACAATGGAATATTACTCAGCTATTAAAAAGAATGCATTTGAATCAGTTCTAATGAGATGGATGAAACTGGAGCCTATTATTACAGAGTGAAGTAAGTCAAAAAGAAGAACACCAACACAGTATATTAACGCATATATATATGGAATTTAGAAAGACGATAACAATGACTGTATATGTGAGACAGCAGAAGAGACACAGATGTAAAGAACAAACTTTTGGACTCTGGGAGAAGGCAAGGGTGAGATGATTTGAGAGAATAGCATTGAAACTTGTATATTACCATATGTGAAACAAATTGCCAGTCCAGGTTTGATGCATGAGACAGGGCACTCAGGGCTGGTGCACTGGGATGACCCTGAGGGATGGGATGGGAAGAGGTGGGGGAAGGGGGTTCAGGATGGGGGACACATGTACACCCATGGCTGATTCATGTCAATGTATGGTAAAACCGACTACAATATTGTAAAGTAATTAGCCTCCAATTAAAATAAATAAATAAATTAAAAAAAAAGATATGCAGCCAGATGAAATACTTAACACAAACAAGGAAAGTGGCTGTGATGGAAAGGATGAAGATATTTCAGAAAAAGTGCAAAAGATATTTCAGACGAGTAAAAACCTTCACAGGTAAAGAACTCCTGGAGATACTTCATGACATTGAAAGTACAAAGGGTTAAGTGTCAGAAGTTTATCTGAATTTAAGAAGTAGCATGACAATTCACCAAAGCATAAGATGGATGGTGTTCGTACTAAAAGTTAAAACAAGAAGAACGGAAACACTCTTAATAAAATGTTAAAACAAAGGATGAAAACTGTTTAATTCTCAATATTTCTAATGTTTTCAATTGTAATATATAATTATTAATTTTGCTATTTTTTACTTTGCTATACACTTATAATCAACACTAAGAGAATTTTTAGCATTTGACAGATTTTAAAGGTCACAGAACAATCATATTTCCCCCCTTTGATTCTTGACATTGCTTTGCACAGTTTAGGTTTGTATGGTCATTTTTAGGGTCCTGCAGAACTATGCAAAACAAGGACAGCCTGTATTGTGCTCTTCAAGGACTGATTAACATTCTATAAAGTGTATAAATTATTTAATGACCTATTAGTGGAAATTTGATAATTTTTTGCCCACTGATATAAAACAATGCTGCAATAAATATCCTTATATAAATATCCTTATAATATCCATTTTCTTCTTCATTTTTTTTTTAATGGCTACACAGTGAGGCATATGGGATTGTAATTCCCAGACCAGGGATGGAACTCATGGCCCCTACAATGGAAGCCTAGCGTTATAACAACTGGATGGCCAGGGAACATCCCTGTAACATCTTTTTTGAGTACCTGTATTCTTAGGATGGGAGAAGGCAATGGCACCCCACTCCAGTACTGTTGCCTGGAAAATCCCATGGATGGAGGAGCCTGGTAGGCTGCAGTCCATGGGGTTGCTAAGAGTCAGACACGACTGAATGACTTCACTATCACTTTTCACTTTCATGCATTGGAGAAGGAAATGGCAGCCCACTCCAGTGTTCTTGCCTGGAGAATCCCAGGGACGAGGGAGCCTGGTGGGCTGCAGTCCATGGGGTCACACAGAGTCAGACACGACTGAAGCGACTTAGCAGCAGCAGCAGCAGCATTCTTAGGATAAATTCTAAGAGTGAGGGTTTACAGGGTCAAAGGCTGTGCACATTCACATCTGAACATGTACTGCTAAACTGCCTTCCAGAAATGCAGGCTGAGGGCCAGGTTATGCTCCACCCACAGGGTCTCAGAGTTTCCAGTACTCCATTCTGTTGCAAACAATAAACATGTCTTATCATCACTGCCAGTTTGATATCTCACTGGTGTCTCAGTTTGATTGCCAGGGATGTTGAACATCTTTAAGAGATAAGGTTTTAAAAAGTTATCTGGAAAAAGAGTTCCCTAAAGATTACTGACGTTGAAAATAGAGCATTTACTTGCTCCAGGGACGTGATGACATCTTAATCTATGAGAAACAGCAGCAAGCACCAGTCCAACTTTCTGCGCAGCACTTAATGGTCTGGCTCATTTTAATTAAGCAAGGTACAAACAAACAAACAATGATTTGAAGACAGAGTATATAAAAAAATGTTAAGATCTTGCAAACCGGTAGCTACTACTCTTAGCCAGGTGGCGTTTTTATCTTTTAAAATCTATTATTTTAAAATTATTTTCTTAGAAAAAGTTTCCTTTTTATTTGCATAAAGAACACTATCCATTCCAGTTCTTTAAAAAAAGATATTTATTTGGATGCACTGGGTTTTAGTTGCAGCATGTGGGATCTAGTTCCCTGACCAGGGATCAAACTCAGGCCCTTTGCTTTGAGAGCGCAGTCTGGACCACCAGCGAAGTCATTCCATTCCAGTTCTTATGAACATTGGCCTGAACCTCAGATACATTTTGAAATTCAGTAGTCTTTAGCAATAAAAATTAAAAAAATTAAACCATAGTGAATAGGAAGAAAATAAAGGTAATTATTTAGCTGGTCTCTAGATGGAAAAAATGCATTCTAGTAATAAAGTAATAGGATATTGGATAATATATAGGTACATATGTGCACATGTTCCTTACGTACACATATATAAGGAAAAATGTATACCTATATATTAGAATACATCAAAATTTAAAACTCATGTGAAAATACAACAAAATTAAAATAAATAAGTACATTTATGATATTAACTCTTGGTGTATTTGTTGCAGTATTATAGACAACAGATGTGACAAGAAGCTATTCTTATTGTGTAACAAACCCATATAAAGCATATTCTTTACCATCTGAGCCACCAGGGAAGCCCATGAAGAAAAACACTAAAATTGAATTAAATATGTGCAAAAGACACACACACACAGACATAAATGTTCGAGAAGAAATATAAATGTCTGTGGTGTATCTTCCAAGAACTCTTGCCCAATATTATGTGGTGTCTGGTTTGTAAGGATCCAGGTCTCTGCTTTTTTTTTTAAGCACATTTCTCTGTGAATTGTATACCATCGTTGTGTCCTTGTTTTCAGTGATTACTGGGAAGGTTAAAAACCATCCTTAGCATAGGTGAAAGATCTTAATACCATACCATTTATATATCCCCAGTTTTCCTTTCTTTTCCCCAGTTTTCTCACTAGCAATTATCTTGGTGTATGGTTTTATTTTGTGCATGTGTGCATGCTAAGCTATTTCAGCCGTGTCCAGCTCTGTGCCACCCCACGGACTGCACCCTGCCAGGCTCCTCTGTCCATGGGATTCTCCAGCTAAGAATATGGGATTGGGTGGCTGTGCCCTCTTCCAAAGGATCTTCCCGACCCAGGGATTGAACCCATGTCTCTTACATCTAACCTGCATTGGCAGGCAGGTTCTTTACTTCCAGCGCCACCTGGGAGGCCCAGTTTTATTTTGTAAACTACCTCAAATACATTTGGAATGACATAGGTTTTAAGTAATTCATTGTTTTTTAGTTGCTAAGTCGTGTCTGACTCTTTTGTGACCCCGTGGACTGTAGCCTGCCAGGCTTTTCTGTCCCTGGGATTCTCCAGGCAAGAATACTGGAGTGGGTAGCCATTCCCTTCTCCAGGGATCTTCTTGACCCAAGGATCAAACCCATGCCTCCTGCATTGGCAGGTGGATTCTTTACCATTGAGCCACCAGGGAAGCCCAAGTAAATCATTACATAAAGTCATATTTTACAACTTCTGCACATACTGCATAGCATCTCTCTGAAGTTTACCTCTTTAATCTCTTGATTCTGTACAAGTGAGTTGTAAACAGTTGTAGGTATAAAGAGCCAGCCTCACTTCCATCGTCCACTTCACTGCTTCCCTCTACTTAGTCCAGCCAGAGGTTCAGGATAAAAACTCAGCTATTCCTGTTTGGAGTTAAAAAAAGGAGAAGCGGGCAGCAGAGGATGAGATGGTTAGATAGCATCACTGACTCAATGGACATGAGTTTGAACAAACTCTGGGAAACAGTTAAGGACAGGGAAGCCTGGCGTTCTGCAGTCCATGATGTCACAAAGAGTTGGACACGACTTAGCGACTGAACAACACAAAAACAATCCCTGTCTGGTGGCACCACCTGGTGGCTGGCGTGGGGGACTATTTTGGCTATTCTGATTCTTCCTCACAAGTAGCAGCTTCTAGGTGCCAGTAGGAGGGAGTGCAGGTAGTTGCAGTCCTCCCAACAACTTTCTGGGCTGTGTATCATTATTATTTTTTGGCTGCACTGGGTCTTCATTGCAGTGTGCGGGCTTCCCATTGAGGTGGCTTCTCTTGCTGTGGAGCATAGGCTCTAGGCCCAAGGGCTTCAGTAGTTGCAGCTCTTGGACTCTACAGGGTTGCAGGCTCAGTAGTGGAGGTGCACAGGCTTAGTTGCTCCATGATACATGGGATCTTCCTGGACCAGGGACTGAACCCCAGTACCATGCATTGGCCTGGGGATTCTTAACCACTAGACCACCAGGGAAGTCCCGAGCTGCGCATTAGTATCTCCATTTACACATGGGAAAACAGAGATAAAGTAACTTGTACATGATCACAGATTGAAGAAAGGACAAAACTAAGATTTGAATACAAGTCAGTCAGTGTACTGGTTTTCTTCTGCTATATAACAACCTATGACAAGTTTAGGAACTTAAAGCAACATCCATTCGTTAGCTCACAATTCTGTAGATCAGTGGTCCCCAACCTTTTTGGCACCAGGGATTGGTTTTGTGGAAGACAATTTTTCCTTGGAGTTAGGGGATGGTTTTGGGATGATTCAAGCTCATTACACTTATTGTGCATTTAATTTCTATTACATCAGTGTATCTCAGATCATCAGGCATTAGAGCCAGAAGGTTGGAGACCCCTGCTATAGATCAAAAATCTAGGAGGGCTTGGCTAGGTGCTCTGCTTCGAGTCTCATAAGGCTGAAACCAAGATATCAACCAAGCTGGCCTCTACTCTGAAAACTCATGGAGAGGCATGTACATTGAAGCTTGTCCAGGTTTTTGGAAGAAATAATTTACTTGGGGTTGTAGGACTAAGGTCCCATTTTCTTCATCTAGGCTCCTTGTCATAGATGGCTAGTTTTTTTTTTAATTTTTCAAAATTTTACTTATTTATATTTGGCTGTGCTGGGTCTTCATTGCTGTGCAGGCATTTTTCTAGTTGCAGCAAGCAGGAGCTACTCGTCATTGATGTACACTGGCTTCTCACGGCATTGGTTTCTCTAGTGGAGCACAGGCTCTAGGGTGCCCGCGCTTCAGCAGTTGAGGTTCGACAGTTGCGGCTCCCAAGCTCTGAGAACAGGTTCAATAGTTGTGGCACACAGGCTTAGTTTCTCTATGGCATGTGAGATCTTCCCTGACCAAAGATTGAACACGTGTTTCCTGCATTGGCAGGTGGCTTCTTTCCCACTGAGCCACCAGGGAAGCCTATGCTGTGCTGTGCTTTAGCTGCTCAGTTATGCCAGACTCTCTGCAACCCCATGGATTGTAGCCCAACAGGCTCCTCTGTCCACGGGGATTCTCCAGGCCAGAATACTGGAGTGGGTTGCCATGCCCTTCTCCACAGGATCTTCTCAACCCAGGGAATGAACACAGGTCTTCTGCATTGCAGGCGGATTCTTTACCATTTGAGTCACCAGGGAAACCCATGAATAGTGGAGTGGGTAGCCTATCCCTTCTCCAGGGGATCTTCTTGACTTAGGAACTGAACTGGGGTCTCTTGCATTGCAAGTGGATTCTTTACCAGCTGAGCTATCAGGGAAGCCCCAGGGAAGCCTATGGATGACTTATTTTTAAAGAAGGGCTTTGGGGGAACATTTTGGTGTTTTAACTAAATATATACATATAATACATTGTTACATTTAAATGAAAACAGAAAATTTTCAGATGTGAATATAAAACTCCTATGTAAACTCCATTTTACTTTGGGCTAATTATTGACAGCTTCATCCCTGAACTCCCAAAATAAACCCATCAACTTATAATATCAAACACATGACATTTTTGGAGACAGGGTAGGGCAAGGAATAGTGACTTGATTTGGAAACCCAGCAGACTGAAGTGGTGGGCTAGTGTCCCAAAGAACTGAAGATGACATAAACAAATGGAAAGTTGGACTGAAAGAACTAATATTGTTAAAATGACCACACTACTCAAGGTAATTTACAGATTCAATGCAATCCCTAGCAAAACATCAATGACCTTTTTCAGAGAACAAATAATTCTAAGATTTGTATGGCAACACAAAAAACCTGAATAGCTAAAACTATCTTTATTAAGCTTGTTTATCATGTAACTCTTCATCTATCCATCCCCCTATCATCTTACCTTATTTTTGGATGCATTTGCTTTTTGACTGACCTGAACAGCATGTGAAATCCTAGTTCTCTAACCAGGGATCGAACCTGTGCCCCTTGCATTGGAAGCATAGAGTCTTAACCACTGGACCACCAGGACTGCCAGGGGAGTCCCCAAAACAATCTTAAGAGGTGGAGATATCATGCTTCCGTACTATACTAAACTATACTAAAAAGCTACTATTGTCAGAATAGTATGATCCTGGCACAGAAACAGACACAAAGATCCACGCAACAGAACAGAAAGCCCAGAAATAAACCTACACTTACATGGTCAATTAATTTACAACAAAGGAGCCATGAACATACAGTGGGGATAGACAACCACTTCAATAAATGGTGGTGGAAAAACTAGACAGCTACATCCAAAATAATCAAACTGAACTTTCTCACACCATATACAAAAATAAACACAACCTGGGTTAAAAACTTAAATGTAAGACCCCAAAACCATAACTCCTAGATGAAAACATAAGCAGTATGTTCAATGACACTGACCTTAGCTATATATATATATTTGGATTGGTCTCCTCAGGCAAGGGAAATGAAAATAAACAAATGAAATTATATCAAATGAAAAAGCTCTTTTACAGCAAAGGGAACTATTAGCAAAATGGAAATGCTGCCTACTGAATGGGAGAAGATCTTTAATATATCTGATAAGGGGTTAACATCCAAAATATTAAAAGAACTCATACTACTCAACATCAAACAAAACAACCCCCACAAATTAAACACAATTAAAAAATTAGCAGAGGATCTGACTAGACATTTTTCTAAGGAAGACATACAGATGGCCACCACACACTGAAAGATGCTCAACATTGCTAATCATCAAGGAAATACAAATCAAAATTATGAGATAACATCTCATATCTATCAGATGGCTATTATCAAAAAGGTAATAAATAACAACTGTTGGTGAAGATATGGGGGACATGGAACCCTTGTGTACCGTTGGTAGGACTATAAACTAATCAAGTCACTATGTAAAGTATTGGAGAAGGCAATGGCACCCCACTTCAGTACTCTTGCCTGGAAAATCCATGGACGGAGGAGCCTGGTAGGCTGCAGTCCATGGGGTCGCTAAGAGTCGGACACGACTGAGCGACTTCACTTTCACTTTTCTCTTTCATGCATTGGAGAAGGAAATGGCAACCCACTCCAGTGTTCTTGCCTGGAGAATCCCAGGGACGGCGGAGCCTGGTGGGCTGCCGTCTATGGGGTCACACAGAGTTGGACACGACTGAAGCGACTTAGCATGGAAAGTATGGAGGTTCTTCAAAAAATTAAAAACAGAACTACCATAGGGTTTCCTAGGTGGTGCTAGTGGTAAAGAACCTGCCTGCCAGTGCAGGAGACATAAGACACATGAGTTCTATCCCCGGGTCGGGAAGATCCCCTGGAGGAGGGCATGGTAACCCACTCCAGTATTCTTGCCTAGAAAATCTAATGGATAGAGGAGCCTGATGGGCTACAGTCCATAGCGTCACAAAGAATCAGACACAACTAAAGCTACTAAGCACACACTACATGATCCAGCAATTCTACTCCTGAGTATTTTTTCAAAGAAAAAAAAAACACCAATTTGAAGAGATATATGCACCTCTATGTTCACTGTAGCATTGTTTATAAGGAAGATATGGAAGCAACTTAAGTGTCTATTATATATGAATGAAGATTTGGTATATATAATGGAATATTAATCAGCCAGAAAAAGGAATGAAATTTTGCCCTTTGTGAAAACATGAGTACCTAGAAGATATTATGCTAGGTGAAACAGAGAAAGATTTCACTTATATGTGGAAATAAAAAGCAAAAACTTATAAAGTCATGGGGATAAAATGTACAGCATGAGTAATATAGTCAATAATATTATAATAACTTTTTATAGTGGAACTGGTAACTAGACTGATCTTGGTGATCATTTTGTGAAATATAAAAATATCAAGTCAGTATGTTGTACATCTGAAACTAGCATTGTAAGTCAATTATTAAAACATTAAAAACTTACTTTTTTCATAAAAAAGGCTGGCTTTTTTCCCTTAAAAAAGACCCTTTTAATGGTCTAAAACCTTCCAGATATGTCAATTATCTCTCAATAAAGCTGGTAAAAAATGAAGACAAACAAAAAATCCTAAACCTTTCAGAGGATGCTGCAGGTTCTATGTTGAAAAATATATTCCTATCTCATCCATCTATACAGTAATGTATGGTATATAACAGTAACTTAAAGGAAAAATATTTTTTTAAGCCTTAAACATGTTTCAGCTTGAGTTAACAAAGTTATACTTCAGAAAGTACTGTTACTATAAATAATTAAAAAGAAACAATCTGAAATGCAGGAAGTTATGCAAGAGATGGTCTATGATAAAAGCCTCAATACAAATTTGACTCTAGCAGAACCCTTAGTGCTCCATGCAATACCTAGACAGAACTTCCTGTGGAGCCTGCTACACTCAGCCTCTGCAAATGTCAACTGGTAACAACTTAGCACAAAACTACTGTGCTAGGAGATAGCATCTACTCATTGTTTAAGCATTATTTTCTTTTTTTAAAATATAAATTTATTTAATTGGAGGCTAATTACTTTACAATATTGTGGTTTTGCCATACATCAACATGAATCTGCCACGGGTGTACACGTGTTCCCTATCCTGAACCCCCCTCCCGCCTCCCTCCCCATACCATCTCTCTGGGTCATCCCAGTGCACCAGCCCCGAGCACCCTGTATCATGCATCTAACCTGGACTGGCGATTCATTTCACACATATTATACATGTTTTAATGCCATTCTCCCAAATCATCCCACCCTCACCCTCTCCCAGAGTCCGTAAGACTGTTCTATACATCTGTGTCTCTTTTGCTGTCTCGCATACAGGGTTATTGTTACCATCTTTCTAAATTCCATACATATGTGTTAGTATACTGTATTGGTGTTTTTCTTCCGGCTTACTTCACTCTGTATAATAGGCTCCAGTTTCATCCACCTCATTAGAACTGATTCAAATGTATTCTTTTTAATGGTTGAGAAATGTTCCATTGTGTATATGTACCATATCTTTCTTATCCATTCATCTGCTGATGGACATCTAGGTTGCTTCCATGTCCTGGCTATTATAAACAGCGCTGCGATGAACATTGGGGTACACGTGTCTCTTTCAATTCTGGTTTCCTCAGTGTGTATGCCCAGCAGTGGGATTGCTGGGTCATATGGAAGTTCTATTTCCAGTTTTTTAAGGAATCTCCACACTGTTCTCCATAGTGGTTGTACTAGTTAGCATTCCCACCTACAGTGTAAGAGGGTTTCCTTTTCTCCATACCCTCTCCAGCATTTATTGCTATTTTCTTCTTTCATATTATAGTCATCTTCCTCAAGATGGTCCAGTGAATTTACATGTGACAACCGCTTCTATGTGAACATGTCAAGAATAGACAAAAACAAAATTAGACATAGGCAAAAATATTTTGTTGGACAGTGTAATAAAAAATTTATTGAAAGACATAAATGATAATTGTCATGTCATTGGTATAATTGTCATATGTCATTGGCATAACTGTCATGAAATCATGAAAGAATGTATGAACAAAAATAGACATAAATGAGATAAAAACTAATTAGAAACTTCAGATGTGAAAAAGTAATCAAAATACAAAATGCAACAAATCAGGTTAACTTTAGACTAGGCATATTTGAAGAATAATTAAATACATTAGAAAACAGGACTAAGGAATTCATCCATACACAGAACAGGGACAAAGGTGACAAATATGAGACATAACAGAATGGTTAGAGGCCCACATTTAGCTATTAAGTTTCAAAAAATACCAAAAAGTGGACAAAATAGTAAAGAAGCAATATTTGAAGAGGGACTTGCTAACAATTTTCCATAATTTAAAAGATATGGGTTCTTAGACATAGGCAAACTGACTAATGAACAAGATGAGTAACAAACCCCGTAAGGAATTAGTAGTATATCAAAGATAAAGAAGCAACTGTACCTACCAAGGAAAGAGGGCACATTATCTACAAAGGAAAAATAATTATACAGTACTAACAGCAAACTGCTCATAGGCAACATGAGAATTTAATAGTATGGAAAAAAAAAAACTGAAAGAAAGCTAAAGGAAGAAAATGATGCAAGAGCAGAAATTAATGAACTAAAAACAAAACATAGAGAGGATTAATATAATCAAATGCTAAAAAATATTAGCTAAGAGATTTAAAAGATAACTGTCTAGTAAAAGAAGTTTTAAAAAGTTAGAAAATGCACACAAAGATGAGACTAATTTTTTAAAAAAACATGAGAATACTGGGAACATTATCCCATTAAATAGAAAACTCTCCGGAATTCCCTGTCAGTCCACTGGTTAGGACTCTGCATTTCCGGTATAGGGGGTCAGGGTTTGATTCCCAGTGGGGGAACTAAGATCCCACAAGCCACGTGGCATGGCCAAAAAACAAAAGAAAAACAACTCACTCTTAAACTGTTTCAAAAAACAGAAACTGATATGCCATAGATATCTAAACTGAAAGAGAACATGAAAAGAAAATAGTGGCTATAAACAGAGATACAAAATCTTTATATAAAGTTAGCAACTATGAGTGTGAATGTTAAGAATGTATATTACAATCATTACAGCTATCACTAAAAAAACAATAGAAATAGTTTACTTAAAATGCCAACAGGAAAACGAAAATGAATTTTAAAAACTATTGAAATAGTCATTAAAAAGACAGGAAAGGAAAGAACAGATTAAAAAAAACCAGAAGAGGCAATGAGGAAACAAAAAAAATGGAAGATACGAATCTTGCCATATAATTAACGACATTAAATCTTTTGGGACAATTTCTCCAATTAAAATGTAGAGATTAAGAATTGATAAACAAGATCCAACTATATGCTATCTATAAGAAACTCATTAAATACAAAGACAAAGGTGGGCTGAAGATAAATTATGGAGAAATATATGCAAACGATAACCACAGGAAGATGGGAATGGCTATATTAATATCAGATAATACCAATTTCAAAAGAGAGCATTACTGGAGTAATAAAGTGGCATTTTATAAAATAGTCAATCAGGAAGACATAAAAATTTTAAAAGGGTAGATACCTAACACATTCTTTCCAAAAGCACATGGTTAGATTTACAGAAAGATATGATGAATTAGTACACAGAAAACTAAAAAAAAAAAATTGATGATACAAAAATTTAAATGGAAAAGCATAGGACTTAGAATAGTTAAAATAATCCTGAAAAGAGGAACAAGACTGGAGAACTTAAACTTTCTGATTTTAAGATTTACTTAAAACTGTGAAAATCAAGACTGTGATATTGATGCAAGAACAAACATATAGATCGATCGAATAGAACCGAGTTTAGAAACAGACCCATATTTATATGCTTAACTCTTTTCCACAAAGGTGCCAAGTCAATACAACAGGGAAAGGAAAGTATTTTCAACAAATGGTCTGGATCAACTACATGGGTGTGTGTGTGTGTGTGTGTGGAAACCTTGACCATTACAAATACCATAAATACCACAGACAAAAATTAACTTGAAATGGATCATGGATCTAAATGTAAGAGATCAAATTACTAAAACTGTACAAGAGAACAAAAAAACTTGTGACATTGGATTAAGCAGCGATTTCCTAGATCATAGAGGCACAACCATAAAATCAAAAACTTCTGCTCTTTGAAAGGCAACTAAGGAAAACAAAAGAAAAGGCAAGCCACAGACTGAGAGAAGCTAGTTGCCAAACGTATCTGACATACGTTCATATTCAGAATACATAAAAAGCCCTTATCAAGTAGAAGACAATCAACCAATTAATCACTAGGGAAATACAAATTAAAGCCACAACCATGAGAATAGCTTAAATTAAAAAGGCTGATATTTCTAAGTGTTGGTGATGATGTGGAGCATCTTAAACTCTAATTGTTGGTAGAAATGCAAGGTGATAATAGCAACTCTGGAAAAAACAAATGGCAGTATCTCCTAAAGTTAAATATACACTTCTCATAGTTCCCAGGCATTTCACTACTAGCTGTCTACCTAAAAGAAATGAAAACATGCCTGCAGAGACTTGTGCTAGCAAATGTTCCTAGCACCATTATCCACTACAGACTAAAAACTGAATGCTACTTATATGTATATCAACTGGTGAAGAGATAAGCAAATTATTGTACATCCATTCTGTAGACTACTACTGATCAATACTAATAAATATGCTATTAATATATGCAACACCATGATGAATCTCAAAACATCATGCTTAAAGAAAGAAGTCAAACACAAAAGACTATATATTGTTCCATTTATATGAAACTCTAGAAAAGATCTTCGTTGCTGGAGATGGCAACTATTAATGCACTGTGCAATTTTCTAGGGCAATGGAAATATTCTGTAGTTAAGGTGAAGATTACCTAACCATATAAAATAACCAAAATACATCAAACTACACACTTAAGATGAACAAATTTTGTTGTATATATTAGCAAGTTGAATTCAGTAGTACATACATAAAATATTAACAATACATCATATTCAAGCAGTATTTATTTCAGAAAAATATCAGGAATTTGTTACTATCATCTGTCATATTCAAAACTAAAGGAAAAAAAATTGCAGCAAATAACAGAAAAAGTACTTGACATATTCAACAGTCATTCTTAACAGGAACTCTTAACAAATAGACTCATTAACCTGTTAAAGGGCAACTATCAAAAACCTACAGAAAATATCACTTAATCTTGAGCTTTTAGGAGTGTTTAAAATTAATTCAGAAACAAAAGCATGCTCCCATTATTGCTTTTATTCAACATTCCACTGAAGAGCTTGACTAGTAAGTAAATATGACATGAAAATTAGACAGGAAGAGATCAAATTCTTTTTATTTGCCTGACACTATTCTCTGTGTTGTTCTTAGGGTTCATGCTTTTTAATCCCCACAACAGTCCCATGAAACAAGATTATGAAAATGAGGAAAGTTGAAGCAAGTTACCCAAGGTTACATAGCTGATAAACAGCAACATGAGAATTCTAATCCAGGTGGAATAGCCACAGAATCCATACTTAAAAGTCTTGTTTCCAGTAGAAAAAAAATGGTAAGGTTTTTTAGCATAAATGAAAAATTAAAAAGTAATTTTATTTACTTTATTTATTTTTGGTTGCACTGTGCAGCTGGTGTTATTTTAGTTCCTAATCAGGGATCAAACCCAGGCCTTCGGCAGTGAGAGTATGGAGTCCTAACCACTGAACTGCCAGGGAATTCCTTAAAAAGTAATTTTGAAAGATATTAAAGAACACCAATATATTTTATCACAATTAAGGAAAAAAAAAACAAAAAAAAAAGGAAGGGATATACCATGTTTATTAACTAGTAGACTGAAGAGATTGAAAATTTCAAGTCTTTTCAAATTGTTTCATAAATTCAAGATAATTCCATCAAAATACCAGAATATATATATCAAATAAATCTGCAAAATAATACTAGACAATGTTCATAGAAACAAATATTTAGGTAAAATATAAAAGCGTGGAAAGGAATTAAAAAAACATGGAATTTATATAGTAGTTACCACTAGGGTAGGAAGGAATAGGATCAGGGTGGTTAAATGGGAAGCCTTAACTGTATCCACTACTTTTTCCCTAAAAAAAGAAAATAAACATCTGAAGCAAATATGACAGTGTTAAGATTTGCTAAAGCTTGGTGGCAAGCGCGGTGGTGTCCTTTTTTTATTATGCTCAATCTGGTTGACGTGTTTGAAATACTTCATTAAAAAACAAACAAAAATTACATCATTCTTAGACGTTATAAACAATTTATTTTGAAATAGCTGTAATTCTATGAACTTGAGAAGAATAGCTCTAAGGCTATTATTATACTATTTTTGGGTTTGGGGATTATACAATACAGAAAAAAATAGGTCTTGGTGTGGCTTAAATATATTTAACACTTCTAGGGTGTCTAACTTTTATCTTGAGATACTTTGGTGGGTTATGAAAGACAGATTTAAAATTGAGTCTCTATTCTCAAAGAACTCATAATCTAGCATGGTGAAATAAATTAACTTTAAAAAATAATGGGCAGATGCTTATGAACCAAGGTTAATATGCTACCTTTCTGACCTTCTTACTTTTCTGTATTATTTTTCTTTTTCCTGTAGGAAAATAACTGCATTAAATTGTTTTGTTTATAAGTATTATGTGTGGTTCACCATAAAAATAACATTAGCATGGATATATTTAATAATCTAGAGGAAAAGTGTATTTAACTGTAATTCTTTTTGGGAGGGAGTGAGAATGCATTTTAGTGACATTCACTAAATGCCTATCAGTTAAAAATAAAAACAGAAAATTCAAAGTTTTTAATCTATATAAAATAAACTATTAAGCAACCTAAGCCTTCAGCTTTAAGAACTGTATCCTTACACTCATCTGAATTTATCTCTTGATTAATACATGTTATGAATATATCAGTCTTCATTTGCTTTTAGGCATTTACATAAACTGGTTGTCTACTCCCCCTCCCCAAACTATAAACGCCAAGAATCAGCTATAAAATCATACTGCCATGACGTTACACAGAAACATCCATAATTAGCTTTAAAATTTTATTGAAATTCAAGTTTAATTAGTTAACAATTTAATATTATGTTATGTTGTATAATTTCTAACCAGTATTCTAACCTGCTTTACATGATTTCCAGGCACAATTATTAAGGATCGATATTTTCTGCCTAATTTTCCATGATATGCCAATCATACATTCATTAAAACCTCAAAACTTTCCTAAAATTGTTCTTACCTCAATGTCAGATTTTAAAAAAAGACCAAATATTGAAAATTTAAGACATTAATATTATAGCCACTGTAATATAGAAAAAAAAATTTACACATTATTAACTGTTTAAAATTGCTGTTTAACATTTATTGTAGTAATGCAAAATGAACTTTTAACATAATAATATGAATTTTTCATTAAAATGTTTAACCATTTCCTACTGAAGCATGTTCAAAGTTATAAAAATCTTCTCTTTTAAAGTAACGTACACTGAATTAGTCCAAAAGTAATTGTGGCACTTTGGATAAGACATTTATTTTATTGCATATTTTAAGTACCTAAGGTACAGTCTGATTAATAGCAGGTTACTGGAAAGAATAAAAAAACATTTTCTTTAAGGAGTAAGTCTTTTGGGATCACGGGGAAACATTGAGGTTTGACGAACATTGTGCAAGCCCAAAAACAGCATAGTCACTCGTTCCAACCCTGGAGAAAACAAAATAATCATTAATTCATTTTCAGAATTAATCATTCAGGGTCATACTTATTGAAAACTACCAAAATAACATCACTGATCAACAAAATGCTTTTCCTTGTTAGAAAGGAAATGACTTCTATTATTTTAAATGAGTTTAAAATGGAGTATTCTGGGTCTGATTCAGAAACAGGTGATGCTGTATGTGGGAAGGATAAATGAGATATCCTTAAGCTGTATGATTTTGTGAAATGTGAACCACAAATCGATGTAAATATCCAAAACTTATGATTTAAGCAAACAAAAATATAAGCCTACTATTATATTTTCATAAGCTTACTATTATATTTTCAAAAATATAAGCCTACTATTATATTTAACCAGGTTCCTATTGATAGAACCTGGTTACCAAGATTACCATGAATTCTTTCAATGGATTGTATGTAGTGATTAAAAAAAAAAGAATTAAAAAAGTTCTTATAAGTGTTGATAAGGAACAACTTAGTGAAAATACACTAAGCGAAAATGCAAGGTACTGAGTGGTTTATACAGCACACTATAATTTGTGTAAAAAATGTATTTTATATACTTTTGCATACGCAAAGATTATCTTTGTAGAGGTAAAGAGAAAACTAGAAACAATAGTTTTCTGTAGGGAGGTGAATGTACACTATTCTATTTGCTTTGAATTTGAAATCTGTATATTACCTGTTTACCAAAAAACCTGAAACAAACAACCAAACCTTTAACAAAACTATAAATTCAGAATTCTTTTTAGCACAGGCTCAATAGTTGTGGCACAAGAGCTTAGTTGCTCCAGGGCATGTGGGATCCTCCTGGATCAGGGATCGAACCTGACATTTCCTGCATTGGCAGGTGGATTCTTTACCGCTGAGACACAAGAGAAACCCCAGAATTCTTTTTAAGAATTTTTGATACAAACATCCCAAAGTTGAGTTAAATATTTACTCATTTTAAATCACAGAGCAGTATCTTACACATACTCTAGAAATGGTTCTAAAAGCCAATGAAATGTCTTCAACAAAAACATTTAGCAGCCATCTGAACTGACTTGAGGGACAGCTTTAATTTGGACTAATCGGAATGAACTTATGAATACAGAGAGAAAAGAGGATACTCAAAAATTTCATTTAGTCATAACTCACTTAAAAATTCTTTTAATTCAAACTTCTATTACATTTAGCACTTATAAACTTATTTGTAAGTAATAACAAAATACAAAATTTACTTTTTGGAGTCTAATACTGAGGACATTTAGAACTGAAGAAACACTCTGCCAAATGAAATTTGGGTTGGAAATATTGTCATCATATAAAGGAATATTACCAATGCCTCCACCAGCATGAGGAGGGGCTCCAAAACGGAAGGAATCAATGTATGCCTTAATTTTCTCCAAATCTACAAAACAAACATAAAACAAACAAAAAAGTAATTTAGCTTAAAAAAAATTGCAAAGCAGTTACCGTGCAATGAAAATTAAAACAAATGACTGTGTTTCCGAAAAGTCTTTACAGGGTTTTAAAACGTATTGCTTTCAGAATATACATGACCCTCCTCAATATACTGAAACTGTTTACCAATTCCATGATGTAAGGCTCTCTCTGTTAGCAGCTGAGGGTCATGTATTCTTTGAGCTCCTGACAGTATTTCTTCTCCCCTCATGAACATATCATAAGAGTTAGATTGTTTCTGTAGGGAAAACAAACAAAAATACCACTCAACAGGCTATCATCCTATTTCTATCACATATATGTGGAAAAACACTCTCTGTTGCATGAAGAACAATATCATTTATTCCCTACAATTAATTTTACAACCTGCTCCAATAAACATGATTTGCTTTTCTAAAATGGGATTAAACTAGTGAGGGTTGAATGATAACTTCTTCTTTTCCTCTATCAGATTTTATGCTCCCCTTCTCCCACACCTTCCAATAACAAATCAGAACAATACATCTTCTTTTAAGCAGTAGCGTAGTGTTGATTCTTTTTTTAAAAAAATTATGTGGCTGTGCCAGGTCTCAGCTGCAGCATGTGGGATCTTGTTCCCTGACCAGGGATTGAACCCAAGCCCCCTGCATTGGAAGCAAAAAGTCTTGGCCACTACACTGCCAGGGAAGTCCCCGTAGTGCTGATTCTTATTTCACTTTATCATCTGAAATGTTTTTAAGTGTGATATGATTTTGGGATCATTTTTGGAACTTCAAATTATCAACAGGTGTTAGTCTTTTTAATTTTTAAAAGTTATTATTTTAAGGAAAGTGAACTGAACATCAAATTTACTGTAGCTCAATTCATTCTTTATCAGGTTTTAACTTATTTTCCCTATCTTTCAGTAAACCAATGGTTCTCAAAGTATGATTCCTGGACTGATAGTTTCACTATTACCTTATGAGAAATATCAATTATCAAGCCCCACCTAAAAAAAAAGTTTAAAAAAAAATTTATTTATTTATTTTTGGCTGTGCTGGGTTTTCGTTGCTACAAGGGCTTTTCTCTAGCTGTGGTGAGCAGGGGCTACTCTTGAGTTGTGGTGTGCAGGCTTCTCATCGAAGCGGCTTTTCTTGTTGTGAAAACATGGGCTTCACAAGTTGTTGCACATGGGTTCAATAATTGTGGCTCCCAGGCTCTAGAGCACAGGTTCAATAAACCCGTGTCTCCTGCATTGGCAGGTGGATTCTTTACCACTGAGCCATCAGGGAAGCCCCAATCTGTGTTTTAAAGGCCCTCCGAGTGATTCTGATACTCACTAAAGTTGGGGAACAAATGCAAAGGAAAACAGGTGAAAGGCCACAACACATGATTTAGATTAACTACCAGGATAGCGTCTGCCTGCAATGCGGGAGACCCAGGTTCGATCCCTGGGTTGGGAAGATCCCCTGGAGAAGGAAATGGCAACCCACTCCAGTATTCTTGCCTGGAGAATCCCATGGAGGGAGGAGCCTGGTAGGCTACAATCCACCAAGTCGCAAAGAGTCGGAAACGACTGAGCTACTTCACTTTCACCTGGATAGAATGTGAGTTCTTAGTTCAAGGTCAATGATAAAATGATTTGATAAAGTCTTCAAGTCTATTAATACTATTTGTTATTTATATAGTATTTCTTCTTCATATATCTTTAAAAATGATACATGAAAATTATTTTTAATACAGGTTTTGGGGACTAATTTGCTAGAATATTCAAATTTTACAATATCACTTTGACCCGAATTGACAGAAACTAGTAGTAATACATATAGAAATGTGTCTTTTAAAACTGCAAGTTATTAATGAAAACCATTATTTCCACTGTATAATGTGACACAGTGACAATAAAGTTTTCCCTCTTCCCCGAAACAGGTTATTTAAAATCAAATTACTTACAGGATTTCGTGGGTCAGGCATGGTATAGAAAGGTCTTACAGCCAATGGATATTTATCAAGAATATAAAAATCGGTATCATACTATAAAAAGAATAAATATGATTAAAACAGATTTTTAAGACATTTAATGAAAGTAAAAAGAAGGCTACCATTTGGTAATTATTTTTTTTTCTATACATAAGTTTTGTTCTTCAAAATTACTGTAATTACACTCTATATACAATAACTGTTCTGCTTCTTACAGCTGTATCCTACAGTATTTTGCCATGATGTTATAAATTCTTCCAATATGCTTAATTTTTAGGAGCTGTGGATTATTCAATCATAGTTCACATAAGCATTTTTCTTTTTCTTTTTTTGGACATGTACTCTCTTCTCAATTTCTCCTCCGCTGAAAACTATGCTGTGATAAACTTATTTTCACCTTTTTCCATTGCAATTCTAGCTCATTTAATTTTCCAGATGTATTTTAAAACTGTTCTTGTTAAATTATCCTAAATCACGTTGGGTTTTACAAAAACTACATTAAATCTATAAATAAAACTGACGTCTTTTATCTTCAAAAAACCTTGATTATTTCCCCAATGATTTACATTTTCACTAAGATGTCTACAATAAATTTAGTATTTTTCTCAAATGAAAACAATTGACATGAATAATATTAACATGAAATTATGATATCTTTGTTAAAAAGAATATTTACTATGTGACCTACATTTAATTAAAAGGAAACAGTCATGTTTTAACTGTTTTGATGTTAAACATTTTTCCTAAAATTGGGGTCTAGAGGGAATGTCAACAGTGCTGAAACTGGCTCCACTGAAATAGTGTTTTAAAGGTATGAACTCAGTACTGTGCAGTTTCAGACTTGTTCCCCAGTCTGTTGAACCATTTTGAGTTCAACCAGCAGGAGGAGCTCAAGGACTGTTTTTATTCAATTACACAATTCTTTTAATTTCTTTCAAGACTGCACTCAGTTTAGCTTTTCTCTTCTTTGGAGTTTTATAGAAAAATAAGATAGGAAAGCAGCCTTCATGTAAAAGGCAGAAAAAAAATTCATTCACCCTCTAGTCCCACGAGTCTGCAAGGGTAGTCAGGGAAGACCATTTCCAAATAATTTCAATCATCTTGAGGTCCTGTCTAACTAATCTGACAATTTAGATATGTTTCAGATTTAGAAAAAGAAATCCAGCATGCATAAGAGTCCTACCTTTTCCTTTACCAAACGACCCAACAGTTTTTCATTTGGTGTACTGCAAAAGAAACATGAAATCAGGTGTCTGAAGATCAAACAGCAACTTAAAAGAGTTTGAGGTTTATAAGGAACCTCTTCTATTTAAAGTTCTCAGAGGATAAAAAATTTAGCCAAAATACACAGCTGTCTATTCTGCTCCTTTTAAAAAAGGCAACGACTACTGGAAACCATTCACAGGCATACCTGGGAACGTTAGTCGGTGCTACTCAACAATATTTAAATAAAAGTATAAAAGGAATTTAGCAATCCACCCATTCAGAAATAACATGGATGAAGTAGTTTCCTACAATTACATATAATGAAAGTCTACTACACCAACATAGACTACTCTTGCCATTAAAATGGTTCTATGGCAAAATGGTTTTTCTCTTTTTTGTTATTCTTTATTAAAGGTTTATAAAAGAAAAATCAGTATTTCAAAGTAAAATATAATAGTGTATATATAAACCAATTTAAGTTCTATTCTATTTAAGAAAAATTTCCAAAATACATACAAAAATATCACCCAAATTAAAGAATTTATGGTTTTCCTTAAATTGTCATCTAGCAATGTAGAGGATGATTAAAACAATATACGTATGTGCGTATATACATATACGCACATATATATATTTATTAAACAAATAAAAGTAAATGAGGGTTTTGAGTGAAATATGTTAAAAAAAACACCCCCCAAATTAATAATAATCCTCTCTTCCTTCTGATATCAATTATGAATCATTGTGTTGGCTTAAAGTATTTTAACTTAAGAATCCCTGAATAAAATATAAGTAGAAATCTCCAATCTTTATTAAACTATCATTTCAAAATTATAAATTATTTGATCTGAATTTAGATAATAAAATATAGTATATCAACTAGAGAACAGAGACTTGCATAACTTTTAGAGATTGTTAAAAGTTTCACACCTTAACATGCAAAAATATTAACGCTTAGGCAAACCACATTAAACATAACAGTTTATTTCAGATCACACATTGAACAAAATAGCATCATACTATATAACCAAAGTTAATAAAACTTAAGTTTACCAAGTAGGTGAAAATATATTCATTCTTTCATATCTTAAATCTAATTACTAAAGTTTTAAAAATCACAAATACAAACAAACCTTAGATCTTCTTCATCTCCCATTTCAATTCCAGCTTCCCTAAGCATAGCCAATGCTTCACAGTATTCTAGTCTTAAAGTTGGCTCCAAAAATTTGAATGGCTCACATGGGAACTGTTTATTCACCGTCTGAATTTCAGTTTGAAACCTATTTGTACAAGAGTTAATAAAAATGTGAAATAAATGTTTTGAACACAAGAGATCACTGTGGCAACACGTAAATTAAAGAAAAATTGTAACCAATAATGTAGAAGGAACATACAGCTTTGCTCTTCCATACACTTGATACACATTTTTTTTTTAAAACAAAGAAACATTTTTTAACATTTTAGAGGAATTAACTACATGTGCAGTGATGAGAAAAGGGCAACCTGAGCAGGTTCCAGGGTGGAAACATGCCTTTTCCTGCTCACCCCACTCATCGCCAGATATCCTAGGGAGGTTGAGGGAGCCTGTACTCAAGAGGCCAATTGGCACGGACCCAAGAGCCTATTGCACTACTCTTCCATGTTTCCACTGGTAACTATTTTGAATTCAGAGATAACAAAAGGAAATACTTTTAGAGCAAAGCTCTTTCCTGTAAGTTCAGCCTCAGTGTAGAAATTGCCTCAGGGACTTTCAAGCTCATTAGTAGTAGAAACACCATCTAAGGAAAAAGTATCTAGTAGGTATTGAGTCCCTGTTTATGTCACATAAAATCATTCTTTGAATTAGTGTATGCATCAGAAAAAAAAACTGTTACCAAGAAATTAAGTTAAATAATTAAATGCAAAATACTTTAAAAAATATTTAACATCATTTCTCAATCCTGTATTATTTGTCACTGCAGTGGCATCACAGGATAAAAAACTTCCTTTATAATTCATATCAACTAGCACTGTTAGAAACATAAAATACTCATTTTGAGGCACTAAAAAAATCTGATTTTTAATACTTTAACAACATTTGTCATCATTGAGGAAGACCAAATTAATGAATATTGTCTTGTCTTCCCCGATTCCCACTATACCATAAGTTTGTTTAGGAGAGTGCCTATTTCTTTCCCATTTTAATAATCCCTATAGTATGTTCATTGTCTATCTTCTAAATATAACAAATGTTCATTGCAGTAAACTGCTGCCGTAGAGGATGGCAAGATTAAAAATGTAGTTTCACTAAAGTATTTATGGATGAAATGGTAGCTGAGATTTGCTTCAGAATAACAGAGCATGGAGGGAAATGTGTAAAATGAAACTGGCCATGGATTGACAATGGTTGAAATTGGGTGATAAGTATGTGGGGGTTCATTAGGCTAGTCTACCCTTTTAATGTATGATATTTAAATTTTTTCATCATCAACAGAATTGAAAAAAGTATGTTTATATTCAGAAGAAATCATTGATTTATTCAAATCCTGACATGATGGGTTAAAATGACCCCAAGAATTAATTTTTAAAGTGTTTTGCTTTGAACATTAACCCCCATTCATGTTAATCAATGGTAATAGAAATATGAATATCAATATTTTAAAATACGTTTGTTTATTCTTCTGTTAGAGATAAGTACTAATGATAAACACGAGAGGGATAAGACAACCACCAAATAACCCAATTTACAACTGACACAGAAACTTAAAATTCCTAAATGATGTATAGAAGACAGGAAGAAGGTTTTTATTTCCAAGTTGCCATCTTAAGCCTACCCATTAAGCCCAGTGATAATGGTGTCTGAATCTCTAATTTGTAAGCAGAGATTTGATTAATCCCAAGTGCTCAAATCATGCTTGCTCTGTTACAAAAACCAAAGCGGAAATTCCACTTCCAATATTAAGTAGAGAAGATATCAATACCTAAAATAAATGAGCTTCATAAACTTTCTTCAATTATAAATGTAAATGAAATAAAAATGTAAAAAAAATGAGGGAGGGAGTTCCTTGGTGGTCCAGTGGCTTAAGACCGTGGGCTTCCAATGCAGGGGGCCCAGGTGAAACCCTGGTCAGGGAACTAGATCCCCCTAGCACCACAACTAAAGACCTCACATGCCAAAAGGAAGAGCTCATGTGCCACAACTAAGACCTGGTACAGCCAAATAAATAAATTTTTAAAATATATAGTAAACAAATAATGAGAAAAGCTCTATTCCTTAACTGTAGTTTCAAAAGATATTTTGTTTTACAGGGAGACATTAGTTGTTCTACAGACTATCTGAATGGAAGTTGCTTAAAATAAACTGTATAGAAATGTTTCAGAGAAAAAAGAGTTAAAAAAAAAAAAAAAGAAAGTAGGGAGGAGTGGCCAAGATCATAGAATAGGAAGACCTTGAATTTACCTCCTCCCATGGGCACACCAAAATTACAACTATTTACAGAGCAACTATCAATAAGAATGACCTGAAGGCAAGCATAAAATATATTCTACAACCAAAGATATAAAGAAGTAACCACAACAAGACAGGTAGGAGCAGCAGAGATGTGGCAGAGTCAATATTCACATCCCCAGGCAGGCAACCCACAAAGGAGAGATCCCTTCCAAGGAATGAGAGGTCTGAGTCCCATACTGGGCTCCCTAGGCTAGGGATCCTGCACCAGGAAGACAAGCACCCTCTAGAAGGCCTGACTTTGAAGGCCAGTGGGGCAGGCGCTTGGGAGAATTGAAGGCCTGTAGGAAACAGTGAATCCACTTAGAGGGAACATGTAAAATCTCGAGACCTGGGGCAGAAGCAGTAGTTTGAAAGGAGCCTGGGTCAGATTCACTTGTTGATCTTGTAGAGCCTCCTAAAGAGGCAGGAGGCAACTGAGATTTACCCCTGGGGACAGACATTAGCAGCATCCATTTTGGGGAGTTCATTCTATCATGAAGACACTGATGCTGGCAAGCACTATCTTGGAATTCTCCCTCTAGCCTATTGGAGCAAGTTTCAGGTCTAGCCTACCAGCCAGTTAGCACTAGTCCTGGGAAGCCCCAGGCCAAGCAGTCAGCCACACGGGGATATAATGCCACCCACCATCAGGCCAGTAGCAGCTGTAGACCCCCTGCTCAAAACACCTCAGCTACCCCAGGATTTGGCCATGTCCAACAGAGGGCCCAGGACTGGGTCCCACCAAACAGTGGGCCAGCATCAGTTCTGGAAGACCTGTCCTGTCCACCAGTAACCAGAAGCTTCAGCACTAGGCAGCACTTGGCCACCAACTGGGCTGGGAGCCATCCAAGCCCACCAGTATGCCCACAGAAGTCAGCCCTGTCAGGAGGGCCCACATAGCTCGTGTATAGCAGGCATCCCTAGAACATATTGCTCTGCTGAACAGAGGCGAGTGTGTCGCTGGGCCCTACCGGATGTCTCAAACATAAGGCCATTTCTCCAAGATCAGGAAACATAATTAACCTACCTAATACACATATAAAAAGAAAAATTAAAAATGAGGAGAGTTTACAAAACAAAAACAGACTCAGAGACTTTGAGAATGAGCTTATGGTTGCCAGGGGGAAGGTTGGGGGAAGGGATAATTAGGAAGTTCGGGATGGACATATACACACTGCTATATTTAAAATGGATAACCAATAAGGACCCACTGTATAGCACATGCAACTTTGCTCAATGTTATGTGGCAGCCTAGATGGGAGGGGAGTTTGAAGGAGAATGGATACGTGTATACGTATGGCTGAGTCCTTTCGCTGTTCACCTAAAACTATCATAACATTGTTAATTGGCTATACCCCAATACAAAATAAAAAGTTAAAAAAAAAGTGAAGTCAGAAAAACAAATATTGTATATTAATACATATATGTAGAATCTAGAAAAATGGTTCAGATATTAATTTTGCTCAACTGAAATGGAGACAAAGATGTTGAGCACAAAGGTGTGGAAACCAAGGCGGGAGGAGGGGTGTAGGAGGAACTGGGAGATAGGGATTGACATATATACACTACTGATACTATGTATAAAATAGATAACTACTGAGAACATACTGTAGAGGTTCAGGGAACCCTACTCAGTGCTCGATGGTGACCTAAATGGGAAGGTGATCCAAAAAAGAGGGGATATATGTATACATATAGCCAATTCACTTTACTGTACAGGAGAAACTAACACAACATTGTAAATCAACTACATGCTCCAATAAAAATTGAAACAAACAAAAAAAATGAGGACAGTTTAAGTGACCTCTGGGACAACATCAAGCACACTGACATTCACATTATACAAATCAAAGAAGGAAAAGAAAGGGGCAGAGAATGCAGTTAAAGACATAACAGCCAAAAACTTCCCTAACCTTGGAAAGGAAAAAAATATCCAGGCCCAGGAAGTATACAAAGAGTCCCAAATAAGATCAACCCAAAGAAGTCCACAAGTTCACTGTGTGTGCTTAGTCAGTCATGTCTGACTCTTTGCAACTCCATGGACTGTAGCCTGCCAGGCTCCCTGTCCATGGCAATTCTCCAGGCAAGAATACTGGAGTGGGTTGCCATGCCCTCCTCCAGGGGATCTTCCCAATCCAGGTATCCTGCATTAGAGGCAGATTCTTTACTGTCTGAGCTACCAGGGAAGCCCAAGAATACTGGAGTGGGTAGCCTATCCCTTCTCCAGGGGATTTTTCCAACTCAGGAATCAAACTGGGGTCTCCTGCATTGCAGGCGGATTCTTTACCAGCTGAGCTACTGGGGAAGCCCTGTACCTTCCTTATCACACTGTAATTAGGCAAAAATTAAAGACAGAGAATATTAAAAGCAGCAAGGGAAAAGTAACTGGTTACATACAAGGGAACTCCCATAAGTAGATTAGATGATACTCCTCTAAGGAGATTAGATGATACAGAGGAACAGATTAGTATACTGGAAGACCAACTGGTGGAAATCACTCAAGCTGAACCTACATATATAGGTTGCTATATATAAACCTCATGGTAACCATAGGCCAAAAATCTATAATAGATACACACACAAGACAGAAAGGAATTTATATTGACACTAAAGATAATCATCAAGTCATAAGAAGAAAAAAGGAGAAACAAAAAATAAATTTAAAAACCTGAAGGCAATTTACAAAATAGCAATAAGAACATACTACATGTAAATGGACTAAATGCTCCAAATGACACAGAGTGCCTGAATGGATAAAACAAACAAGGTCCATACATATGTTGTCTGCGAGAGACTCATCTCAGATCTAAAGACACACTCCAACCAAAAGTAAGAGGATGGAAACAAACGTTCCATGCAAATGGAAATGAGAAGGACATTACATAACGATAAAGGGATCAATTCTACAAGAAGATCTAACAACTATAAATATACCCTACATAGGAGCACCTAAATAATAAAGCAAATATTAACAAACATAAAGGAAAAATAACACAATAACACAAAAGAGAAGACTTTTAACTCCCCACTTACATCCATAGTCAGATCACCCAGACAGAAAATCAATAAGGAAACACTGGCCTCAAAAACACATTAGGTGAAATGAACTTAACAGACACACACACACACACACACACACACACACACACACACACACACACACACCATTCCATCCAAAAGCAGCAGGATGCACATTATTTTCAAGTACACAAGGAACATTCTCCAGGATAGATCACACAGTGGGCCACAAGACAAGCCTCAGTAAACTTAAAATTAAAATCCTATCCTGGATCTTTTCTGACAACACGCAAAGGGACTAGAAATCAACTACAAGGTGAAAAACAAACAAACAAAAAAACCCCAGCAATCACCACTAACACATGGAGGCTAAACAATATGGTTCTAAACAACCAATGGGTTACAGAAAATATTAAAGAAGAAACAAAAAAATACTGAGAGACAAATGAAAACAAACACATCAATCCAAAGTCTGCAGGATGCAGCAAACACAGTTCTAAGGGAAGTTTACAGTGATAAAAGCCTACCTCAGGAAGTAAGAAAAGTCTTAAACAACCTAACCTGACTTAAAGGAATGAGAAAGAAACAAGCAAAGCCCAGTGTTACTAAAAGGAAAAAAGTAATAATGATCAGAGTAAAAAGAAATAAAATAGACTAGAAAAAAAGAGAATCCAAATCTGTAGCATCAGAAATGAAAAAGAAGTTACAACTGACACCACAGAAATATAAAGGGTCGTAAGAGATTATTATGAATACATATATGCCAATAAACTGAACAACCCAGAAGAAATGGACAAACTCCTAGAAATGTGAAATCTCCTAAGACGGAATCAGGAAGAAATAGAAGATGTGAATAGAACAATTAACAGTAATGATGTTGAATCAGTAATAAAAAAACATACTCCCAACAAACAAAAGTCCAAGACCAGATGGCTTCAGAGGTGAATTCTACCAACATTTACAGAATTAACTTCTCATCCTCTTCAAAAAAGTTCCAGAGGAAGAAATGCTTCTGAACTCACTCTATAAAACCAGCATCACACTGATACCAAAACCAGACAAAAAGGAAATGATACGCAAAAATCCTTAAAAATTAGCAAACTGAAATCAATAATATATTTAAAGGATCATACACCATGATCAACTGGGGTCTATCCCAGGAATGCAAAGATGGTTCAACACCCACAAATTAATCAGTGTGATCCACCACATTAACAAACTCAGGAATAAAAATCATATTATCATCTCAACAAAGAACTTTTTGACAAAATTCAATGTCCATTTATGATAAAAACTCTCAACAAAGGTATAGAGGGAATATACCTTGTGTACTGTTGGTAGTAATTAACCACCATGGAAAACAGTACAGACATCCTCAAAAAATTAGATACAATTTAGCAGTTCCATTTCTGGATATTTTTTGAAGAAATTAAAAAAAACTAATTTGAAAATATATATATATTTATCCCAAGTTCATTTCAGCATTATGATTTCAACAGTCAAGATATGGAAGCAACCTAAATGTTCACTGATAGATGAATAAAGAAGATGTAGTGTGTATATACACACACACAGACACACACACATATATATACAAACACGCTGGAGAAGGAGATGGCAACCCATTCCTATATTCTTGCCTGGAAAATCCTATGGAGAGAGGAGCCTGAAGGGCTATAGTCCATGGGGTCTCAAAGAGTTGGACACAACTGAGCAACTAAACAACAACACGGACACACACTGGAATATTAACCATAAAAGAATGAAATCTTGTCATCTGTGACAATACAGATGAATATAGAGGGTATTAAGTTATGACCAACCTAGATAACATTCAAAAGCAGAGACATTACTTTGCCAACTAAGGTCTGTTTAGTCAAGTATATGGTTTTTCCAGTAGTCATGTATGGATGTGAGAGTTGGACTGTGAAGAAAGCTGAGTGCTGAAGAATTGATGCTTTTGAACTGTGGTGTTGGAGAAGACTCTTGAGAGTCCCTTGAACTGCAAGGAGATCCAACCAGTCCATCCTAAAGGAGATCGGTCCTGGGTGTTCTTTGGAAGGAATGATGCTAAAGCTGAAACTCCAGTACTTTGGCCACCTCATGCGAAGAGTTGACTCATTGGAAAAGACTCTGATGCTGGGAGGAAATAGGGGCAGGAGGAGAAGGGGACGACAGAGGATGAAATGGCTGGACGGCATCACCGACTTGATGTACGTGAGTCTGAGTGAACTCCGGGAGTTGGTGATGGACAGGGAGGCCTGGTGTGCTGCAATTCATGGGGTCACAAAGAGTTGGACACGACTGAGTGACTGAACTGAACTGAACTGAGAGGGTATTATATGAAGTGAAATAAGTCTGACAGAGAAAGACAAATACCGTATGGTTTTACTTGTAAGTGGAATCTAACAAAACAAAACAAAACAAATTAACAAAACAGAAACAGACACAGTTACAGAGAACAAACTAGTAGTTACCAGAGTAGAGGGGGCTTGGGTGATGAGTGAAATAGGTAAGGGGGATTAAGAAAAAGACATTCCCAGTTACAAAGGGAAAAAAAAACAAAAGTCATGGGATGAAAGGTACAGCATGAGAAATCCAGTCAATTATATTGCAGAAATATGGAATCACTATGTTGTGCACTGGAATCAAATAGTGGATAGGTCACTTATACCTCTATTAAAAAAGGCATCAAGACATTAATGGTTATTCTTTGGGGGGTAGGATTAGGTGGATTGTTAATTTTTATTTTATGCTTTTATTTCTAGCTGTCTGCAATAAACATGTATTGCTTGTAAAATCAGAAAGAAAACAATAAATGTCATGAGGGGAAAAAAACAGTGGTCTTCAAATAGAAATTTTAAATACAATCCTTCATCAGTTATCAAAGCACTAGATAAACCTGTCATATGCAACTTAATACTTAGAGTACTCTCAAAAGTATGGAGAAAAGAAAAGAGAAAAAAAGACACTCTTGATCCTAGTTAACATGCTTCCCATCTTTTCTTCTTTTCTCTATTTTAAACATTATCATAAGAAAACAATTTCTAATGCCCTTTTAAGGCAGAAACTATTTGCCAGTTTAAAGGTTGTACAGAAAGTGCACATTTTACATAATTCAATTTTCTGAACACCCAGAACATGCCTAATAATTTCTATAAATGTATCAATTCACCAGGCCCAAATAAGCTGAAAGTCCCTTCAGTATACTAGTTTCTAATTTCTACTAAGCACTCACTGTAAATATAAACTGATTGAAAAATTAAACAGTCCCAACATAGGCTTAACTTACACAGATTCAGTAAAGATTAGAAACTGAAAGACTAAAGGGACTCTTTAACTTTGAGGTAAGTAATAATATTATCTTCACTTGTAACAGCAGAGGAAACTGAGGCACAGAGTTATATAACTTCCAAAATGCCCACACAAGATACATAGCAAACTTGGGATTCAATCTCAGGCTACCTGGACCTAGCTGAGTTGAAACTCTGAAATACTGTTTCCTCCCTGTGCTTTCTTGCTCAGTCATGTCCAACTCTTTGCAAACCCCAAGGACTTGTAGTCTGCCAGGTTCCTCTGTCCATGGGATTCTCCAGGCAAGAATACTGGAGTGGGTTGCCATTTCCTCTTCCAGGGGATCTTCCTCACCCAGGAATTGAACCTGTGTCTCCAGAGTCTTCTGCACTGGCAGGCAGATTCTTTACCAATGAGCCTCCTGGGAAGTCCTACTATCTCATACTACCTCTTAAATAATAAACTGCTATAAAGGCAACATAGGCTCTATACTGAGAAATTCAGGATGTAAAATATTGAGGAAAAAACAAATATAGTTAGGCTGTTTACAATCTGGTAGATTAGCTAGGTTAACTGGCTGCAGCCCTAATTGACTTGGATTCAGAAGTACTCTTTTGAGTGTGGATTTTCCCACTAATTAACTGATAAACTAATTGGCAAATCTTCATATATATTTTTTTTTCAATAAAAACTTAGTTTATATGTTTTAAGAACTGCTTCATTTTGAAGATCTTAAACTGCTTTAAAAATTATATTCATCTAAGGTTATAAAATATATATATTTTTACCTTTTCTGAAGTCCTTTGAATATTTGCACTAAAGTGTCAGCAATTTCTTCCACAACTTCATGGTAATGGTAATTAAAAGCCATTTCAATATCCAAGCCAACAAATTCAGTCAGATGTCTGTGTGTATTAGAGTCTTCAGCTCTGAATACTGTAACATTAATAAAAGAAAATGGTAAATGGTGTTTACATAGTATGTAAATACATACTTGGCATACATTACACAGCATAGTAAGTGGTGTTTTAAATTTTGGATAAACTGAGATTTAAATACAAAAATTCTATTTACTAGTACTCCAATGGCACTATTTCATTATCATTATAGGGTTGGAAAAAAATCTTTGATAAGTCATCTGTCTCAGCATTCTCATGGATGGCAAGTTCATTACAAATTCCTATAGTAGTAAAAGCTGTTAACAAATGTCAATTAATAAATGAGACTCATGAGAATCCCAAGGGAATGCAAGATTCTGAAGTGCCTTCTCAATAATTAAAACAGATTCAATATAGTGAGTTCTCAATTTTATTAAAACTTGACTCAAGCTAAATGAAATCTGTGCAGATGAAGTAACATTACACACTCCAGCCATTACCTCAGTCCAGTTGCTATTATCCTCACTGCCCTTTCCTCCTCTCCAGTCTTCCTGACTCTACTCTGCTCCATTTTTCGTATCACTGCAAGATTGATATATTCTATAACTCATCCTTGCTCAGTAACTTACAATAGTTCCCAGATGACTATCGTAGTAAGACAAAATGACAAAATGTTTAAAACCTTCATGCTTTCATAATTTAGTCCTATCCTGTATTTCCCATTTCTTAACACTAACTAGTCTTATTTTTATTTCCTCCCATGCTCTTTACTCATCTTGGTTCCTCTGACTAGAATGCCAATCCCCATTGTCTGTATCTCCTACTCTGTCCTTAGAGCCCACTTCAGTATGAACTCTCTCATTGTGACTTTAGCAAATTCCATCTTTTCCCCTTTTTACACTCGCTATACTGTATAATTAACACCAATCTGCTGATTGCACAGCACAATCTGATTATTTGCTGTGAAAATCAGTTGATTACTCCCTGTGACTGCTGTATGTATACATGTCTTATTCTGTCTTGAAAGCAGGGAGAATGATTTTCCTTTCACAAAGCATGGTCTGTCTGCAAATCGGCAGCATCAGCAGTACCTGGGAACATGTGAGAACCGCAGAATCTTAAGCCTCACCCCCGACCTACTGGTCAGAACCCGCATTTTAACAAGGTCCCCAGGTGGCTCATGTGCACATTAACATTTGAGAGGTGCTGGTTGATTCTTCTTTTATGTACATGGAACCCAGAGCAAGGCTGTATACATGCAGTAGGTGTTCAACATATAATTGTTTAATAGATTCAGAAAACTAAAAAACTTAATGATCTTGCCAGTTTTTCTATTAGGAGGTATTTAATTTTTATTAAGCCATCAAAAAACTTACATATATAAAATATTTGGTGAGTTTTAAAGAATGAAGTAAAGCTAGTTTTTGCTTATTAATTAGTCTCATAAAAGAATCTGTCACATGATTATGTGTGCATACTGGACTTGTAGCAACTATATCTTAAAAACTATGTTAATATAACCTACTAAATATCATACATTTGTACTAATTTCTAATGGGCTTTAGCATATTAACAGTACTAAGAACAGTACAAATAGTAACAGTTAAATAGAACAGCTTTGGAATAAAATTGGTATCACATTTGTAAACTTCCAAGAGTAGTAAAGGGGCTATCAAGGACAACAAAATTTATTATTTGGAAGGTCTACCTAAGTACACTGTCATTTTTTACCTCAAAGTCTAGTGTTTATGTAGTCAGCATATAAAAAGATGTAAGCTTTCAAAATGTCTGCATGTAAAATGTGTTTCTAAAACCATTCAGTTCAGTTCAGTTGCTCAGTCATGTCCGACTCTTTGCGACCCCATGAACCGCAGCACGCCAGGGCTCCCTGTCCATCACCAACTCCCGGAGTTCACTTAGACTCATGTCCATCGAGTCAGTGATGCCATCCAGCCATCTCATCCTCTGTCGTCCCCTTCTCCTCCTGCCCCCAATCCCTCCCAGCATCAGAGTCTTTTCCAATGAGTCAACTCTTCGCATGAGGTGGCCAAAGTACTGGAGTTTCAGCTTTGGCATCCTTCCTTCCAAAGAACACCCAGGGCTGATCTAAAACCATTACTATGATACAATTAATGAATTTTGAGAAAACCGTAACTGCCAAAAACCTTACCTGGCCCAATACAGAAAACCTTCTCAAAATCAGCACAAATACACATTTGCTTGTACAGCTGTGGAGACTGAGCCAGGTATGCATTATTTTTAAAATATGACACAGTAAATACATTGGCTCCTCCTTCACTGGCAGCTGAAATGTAAACATTTAAGTTATTACAAGTAATTGTAAACTTATCAATGCAAATTTCTAGTAAAAACAGTTTATACTTTTGGTTCAAGTATTTCACTAAAAGAGACAACTAGAAAATCAAGAATTGCAGAGAAACTATAGTCTTAATATATCATATATCTGATTCTAAACAGTTTACATTTAGGACAGACTTACTTCTTTGGCTACACCTCCATTTTACTTCTTTGGCTATGTATGCTCTCTTTCTACATCAATTTTAAATCTATTAAAGCTACTCTCAAGTTATAAAAAAATTTTTTTAAATGGGAAAAAAGATATTTTCTTAATACTTTCCTAATTATCAATAATGCCATGTTCAAATTTTAAACATAATTAAAATCCATTCATAACATTTTATTGTTATTTAAGTAAATAAAAAAGTTAAATGATTAAAAATGATTAAGATAAGTTTCTCATTAAGAATAAGAATTAATGAGGTATTCCCATCTGTAGTATCTGTATCTAGTAACTTGACATTGCAGTTTATAAAAAACAAAATTGTAATAGCAATTAGAAAGAAATCTACATCAGGAAAGTAGTTTCTGATGCACCTTATATTAACAAAAAAATCTTGCTTTATGTGTTACTGACTTATTTTATAATCATTATCATGTAATGACTCCTGAAATAGGGAATTTAGTATTACTAGTGTTAGTGATATCTGATTGCTACTGTATAGTATAGTCTTCAAAACAGTCTCATAGCAATAAACCTTAAGCAACACTTGGGATTCTTAAAAAACAAAACAAATGAAAAAAAATCCCCCATAAAAAATCGAATATGAAGCAACTTCGGGGAAACCAATTTATTTTAAAAAATTAAGAGAAATAAAGCATACCTGAGATAATTTTAGGAGTTTGGATCTCCACAAAACCCTTGTTAGTTAAAGTTTCTCGGAAAAGATGGCAGATGCCAGACTGGAGACGGAAGATTGCCTGACTAGTTGATGTCTATAAGACAATAATAAAATCTAATTAAATCAATTTGACACATTAACTGAGACAGAGTACTTTCTAATCAGGCCACATGCCCAGAAAGTTCATAGAGAAAATAATTCATTATATGAGAGAAAAGTTAGTTGCATGACAATCAGTATAGGAATATATTTTAGAATTTTTCATATTCTAGAAGGAGAATTACAATTTTGCTCTTTTATTTCCAATCAAAGAAAAATACTTTTCAGGCCAAATGTTAGAGGCACAACCAATAACCTCTGTGAACAAATAGCCAATACAGTAGGATGTCTAACTATTGTGGCCAAAATTATGAAAAACCTGAGGTTTCTAAGTAGTATTAACAGAACTTTTGATTACTGCTAACCTTTTCCATATACTGTAAATGAAAATGGAAAAGGTGAAAAGCAGGCAAAAAGCAAATAATCAGGGAAAAAATGAGTGTACAATAAGGACAGACAAGTTAGAAAGAACTCTTAAGGTGACAAAGCATTTAAGCTTTAGATAGATTATTTAAGTAAGAGGAGGAAGATGTGGTCAAAATATTAAGAAATGAGAGATGACATTGGTTTTACTACGATGATGAAACCACTGAACTCTTTCACTTGCAACCAAACCAGAAAGGGAAACAGAAGACCAAGTATGGGATTACTATATATACCACCAGAGCCAACTACTTCTTTATTATGAACTCTGTGCTCAGATCAAATTCAAAGGATTGAGGTATTAACTGCTAATCTCTACCTGATCATTCTAAAATGTGCACAGAACTTCTTTCACAATTATGTAGTGAAAACTAATTATGTTTTTTCTTGCTGACTATCTTGTTTGAAACAGGTACTACCTGGAAAGTAAGCCCATTTATTAGCTTCACACTCCTCTGTCATTTTAAAATGAAGCAAGTCAGTATCCTGTGAACTATTACTTGACTGCCCTTGTTGCCTGCAATTCTTTTCAGAGGAAGGGTCAGGCAGGTAAATTACTTCTTGTATTATCATATTACATATAAGCAAATGACAATCAGTTCTATAAACCTGAGTCAGGTATGTTATTCTTGCCCACCTTGATTTCAGCACAATCATGTCACTAAATAAACAAATGAGGCATACCCTAAGATCAATGACTCTGTTGTCTAATCTCGTATCCTGGTTAACAGTAGCTCTTCCGTCCTAAAAAAAGGATTAAAAAAAACAGATTTTATTAACTTTTTTTAAGGACACAAACAACATTTGTAGAGTCATGTTAATTTTTAAATGAGAATAGGTATATTCATGTGTGTTCACATTATACCCCCTAATCAAAGATCCTAGAAACAAGTGGGGCCAGAGAGAAGTTATTAAGAGAAAGAGAGCTTGAAAGAACAGAAATGAGAAGGAATTAAGCTAAATGCTTTTTATCCACCCCCCACACCCAAACCTTTGACTCATTACTGGGATATCAGAATAATTAACAACTGTCACAATCACTGATCCCTGGAGTTTACCTGCTAGTTGAAAATGGAAGGAACAAATAAAAGCTGACAAAGAACAGTGGTTCTCAAAGTATGTTTTGGGGACCAGTGAGACACTTTCAGAGAGTTTGTGAAGTCAAACCTATTTTTCACAATAATATCTTCAAACACTCATTTTTTCCTGACTATATTTAGAAGTTTCCCAAAGGCTTAATGATGTGTGCAGACACAACAGAATGAATGCTGAGGCAGATATGAAAGGCTAATCGTTGTGTACTGAGCCAGATATTACCAAGAATATAGACACGTAACACAATGTTACTCTTGACATTAAAAAAACATTTCATATCTTATTGCTGTTTTTATTATTTATATAGGAATACACAGACACATAATCTAATTATATTATTATTTTTAATAAGGTCATAAATATTAAAAATTTTGTCTTAACTTCTAATACTGTAAATGGTGGTAGACATACCTATAAAAATAAAAGCTTGTGGGGGTCAATTATTTTTAAAAATGTAAAGGAATCCTAAGAGCAAAAAGTTTGAGAACTTTTAATGTAAGAGTAGTTTTTAATGAAAATGAAGCTCAAATCAATTCATAGGTACCCTTCTTACAAAAGTAGGACATCAAGTTTTCAGTGCTTTATAAACTAAATATACACAGGAAGCACATTATTTCAAAAGTATAGTTTTCACCTCTTCTCCTTCCACTTCAGGCCGAACAGCATCGTCCAGCTGCAGGGGCAGGCGGGGTTCAGCTGAACTGATCACATAAATCTGAAAGTGAGAGATTACCAAAAATATCAAGAAGCACACAAAACCTGTTATCTTTTGCTTAAAAGAATCTACAGTTGACTTAACATGAGAAACATTGTTTGCATACATAACTGAAACTACTTGCTAAAATCAAACAAGATGGCACATGTTTCTACACCTATAAGATGGGGTTAATAGTTATTTCTTGTCTATATCCCTGTGTTGCTGGAATAGTCAAATGAGATAACATATGTATGAAGACTTTGTAAACTCTAAGGTGCCCACCAGTATCATAAACAAGTAATAACTGTAGTTGAGGAGTCTGGCTTAAGGCCTCTTTTTGTCACAGGAAACTTGTCACAGGCAAATCACCTTACCTAGAGCTTCAATATTCTTCTGTAAAATGAGGTTGGTGTTAAGAATCAAATGGAATAAAGAATAAGGAAACACTTTGATCGTATGAAGGCGCCATTAACAAATAAGTTATCGTAACTGTTAACAGTATCTGGCTGTTTCCACTACCAGGACCAAAGTCAGCTCAACTTTGCTGCACTGCTCCTTCCTTTCCTTTCCTCGTTCATTTTCTAAATATCCCTTCACTGCCTTCTTTCACCAAGTGTATCAATTATATCTCGCTTCCTGCTGCTCTCCTGGTTGGGAGCTGCTGGAGAAGGTGTTTCTTTATGGTGTTAAGATCCCTCAATATTTATTCAAAGTATATGCACATTTTAGTGCTAAAAAGCAGTTAGATCATAAAGGAGACTGGGTTTTTCAGCCACTTAAATGCATGTTACCCTATTAGTTTTTCCCAACTATTCCTGGAAAATCTGCTAAAGCACAAGAGGAGAACAGACTTTACTTAATTACAGAAAGGAAATTATATTCTTCCAGTTGGTAAATCACATTTAGCATTCAACTCAGACACTTCAAGAAAAAGTATCAGAAGGATACTCCAGTCCTATTCATAGTAAAATAGAACTCATTTGTTGCTATCCCCTATACCCAAGTTTTTGTGCTTCTCTTTGATTAGTTAATAGAAACTTGATCGCCAATGCAAAGCTGGAGATCTGGACAGCTACCTCTTTCATTTTTCTAACTAGTAGAAAAATCTCCTTCATTAGGTTGTGACCACTTTCATCCTCAGAACTTCACATAGTGCTTGGTACTACTCAGTAACTGCAGGCCAGATAAATAAATGATAAAAGAGCTTATAAAATTCTATTTAGTATACAGTGTTTTATGCTTTGTGAGATACTTTATTTTTCTTAAGGCAAAATTTGTCTGCAAGCACTTTGGAGGCTTTATATTTAATGTTTATTAAGGTTGAACTGGATCTTAGGTAATTAAAATATTTTAGAAATACATTTACTTGCTCTAGTCACTAATATCTTATTTATTCAAGTGTTGAAAAAGATGTTACTTGGAAGATAGGGTTTTTTTTTTCCCCCCTTGGTCAGCATACCTTTAGATCAGTTTGCCTTTATTAGCTTATAGACTTCCTGGTGCAGTTAGTTTGAAATAAGACGTACAAAAAGAGAACAAATTAATTTCGCAAGTTAGGTCAGTAAAAATTATAAGATTTTCAAAGTCTTAAGAGTTTTATGACAATAAATTTCAATTAAATACAACCTCTACTCCCAAAGTAGTGTGTATGGATGAATCTGTCTTTCTGCATCCATCTGTTTTTGTCCATCTACCTGACATGTATACACACACACACACACACACACACACACACACACACAGACACGGGTTAGAGTGGGAAAGGACTACTCCATAAGAGAAATTCAGTGAAGAATATTGTGGATACAAACTAGGTCTGGATCTGAGACTGTAGGTTGTAGGTTCAAGATTGCAGGGTTATTTCAAAAATACTAAATGTATTTGAATTCACGTGTAACATTTTTAGTTTGTATGTCTAAGAAAATAAATGTGGGATAAATCTTATGCGAAAAAGTTATTGCTGGTATCTAAGCTCGATACGGTATTCTCTCTTTTGACTTCTCTATACTGTAAAATACCAGAAATACAATGATTATAAGGCAATACAATGATTAATAAGAGTTAGTATAATGAATCAACCTTCATTCAAAGAAGCTGACAGCCAAATAGGTTCATGATAGTGAATAAAGCTTTTCAGATGTGTTTTATACTTTCCCGTACGTGGCTATGGTAGATGTACCATGTCAACATGCCTGGGCTAGATTGCAGGATGAGGAGAGTCACAGGGAGAGATGTCCCAGGAACATCAGTGAGCCCAGGTGATATATCACATGGTACAGATCAAGCATCGCAGATGCTGACCCTAACTCCCTTACCGCACAGAATCATGAACAAATAATAAATGTTTGTTGTTTTAAGTTGCTAAGTATTGAGGTGGTTTGTTATATGACAAAAACTAGTTGAGTCAATAATCAATTTATAAATCTCAATATTTTATATCAACTCTAATTACAGAGTTGATGTGAACAGTTGTAAGAACTATTCAAATCTATTTCTGGACACAATTTTATATTTTGAAAAAAATTACCTTTTGAACATGTAACTCTACATCTTGTTGTGTACAGCTTCCAATTTTCTGATTCACTTTTCTCACAACACCTTCCACATCAACGATGCTCTCTTTGTTGATGCTGTCAAAAGAAAAACATTGCCAACTTTAATCATCTTGTCAGAGGTGTCAGAACTTGTTTGGTGTTTCATCAGTAAAGCTGAATATATTAAATTCTTCTTTACCATAGTAAGTCACTTGAGATAAAGCCAGTCACTTTAACCTACTTATAATAAGCTACCATGTAGCACACCTTGTGAAATTTCTTGAAGAGATAATTTTCCAGACCCCATAATTTAGTTACCATTTATAAAATACTCTAGACATAACAGATAACAGGACCAGCACTGAACTGTGAAAAAGTCCTTCAGTTATTTATTAAAGAATATCTCCCTACCCACAGTTAAAATTTACTAAGATCAGCATTTCCCATAAAGAGAAACACTGGCTTCAATAAACACAGTTACTGGTATGTAATAGAAGTACATTAATGTAGAAATACATTAAATAATAGAAGGTCAACTGAAAAGATTTCAGGGCACTAAGAGGACATTAGAGTGCTCCAGTGAAATCGTTGCCTAAAGCTTCTGAGTGCACACTGTCACTGGATTTGTGGCAGATACTCTACTGGATTGTGTACTTTCGTTTAAGAATGCCTACCTGAAGCTAGCTAAATATAAACTGTGAGTAAAAAACTGGATCTCCTGGGCAATTTAATTCTATAGCAAACTTGAATTTTGAATACCACACACTCAAAATTGGAGATAACTGGTTATTTTTTGGTCTCCTATATATAACCAAGGGAAAAAAAGTGGAATCTAAAATGGTGGTTCCCATACAAAATGTATCAGCTCTCCTCCTGTGTATGTTCTTGTACTGACAGAACATGTCACTGTACATTTGTGGAAAAGGATAAAATTTAACTTTTAGATCTTGGCGAGTGATATCAGTATGATGGCAGTTCAACTGGCCAAATGCAAATTCCCATGTAAAACTATTAGTTAAAACTCTCAGGTGGTAACTGAAGCTACAGAAGTGAGTTGAAAAGAGAAGGAAAGAAGAAAAATGCCAAAGTGACAACTGACAGATAGTAGATTTCCTGGGGCAGCCGGCATAATAGAAAGGGCAAAAATGGATTAGGAAAATCTGTCCTGGACTCCCTGTTTATCTGCTATCATAAACTCCAGTTAACTTCTGCATTATGGTCTCATGGCTCAAGTACCCCTACGCAAAATTCTGCAAGATGGATGACCAGAATCTAAACAAAGCAAAACAACAATAAAAAGATTAAACCTTCGTAAGAAAAAGTCTATTCATTTGGATAAGGAACTGGGTCCTTATTAGTTATGGAGCTATCTGACAAGATTCCAGAAATCTAACAACTTATATTACAAACCATTTCAACAAACATTTGGGTTGGAAAAGGATGATATAATAGATTAAGTGCCGTGAAGTAAGACAGATAAATTTCCAATTCACTTTGCTGCACTAGCTAGAATTCTATAATGTCTGTTATCAACTACGTTAAATATATATATATCTATATCTTTTACACTCTCATAAATCTCTGCACTAGACCTATCACCTAATATCTATAGCTAAACATCTTGTGTACTGAAGAAACTAAAAAAACTTATTATGGTAAAAGAAGTAGTTGGTGAACTAAGATAAGACTCCTCTGAGATAAGAAGGGATAGAGAGGCTTCAGTTTATTAATAAAAGGGCTTATGATACTGGCAATCCAGGATCACTGAAATCTTCCTACAATGTGACTGCCACCTACCACTGCTTTATTTGTTCACATGGGTTAACTTGATACCCGAGTACATAATTCAGAGCTTGTAAGAATTCTGTTGCTTATCTTACATGTTTCTACGGGGTAGGTTCTCTCTTCCTTCTTCATCAGTGAGTTGCATCATGGAGTAATCTGACCTGCCCCAACTAGCACTCCAACTGAGACAGTGAGCTATGTCCCTGGCTCATTTGGTTCTCTTATTTCACCTCCTTCAACTCCCTAGGAGGAGGCATTCCATTATCAGGACGTTTTCTTCAAGCCAAGTTAAACACATCTACTCTTAAGGATTGAGCACTAAGTGAGTGTCCTTCCAAAAAGAAGCTGGAATGTGGTCAAATACACTCTGCCCAAGGCTAGCTAAAGGTCTGATCAAAGAAAACAGTTTTCTCTTCTTTCTCTCTCTGAAAAGTAACCAGATGATTCCTTTTATCCAGGACCTGAAATTAGGACTACCTTTAAGTTCATTGATTCAATAGTGTTATGTGCTAAAATACTGATCATCTAGACTAGAAAACTACCACCATTTAAACATCGTTTCTAGTACTAAACAACTGACAAAAGAACTTTGAAAACCAAACCTATTTCTAAACTAGGGCCAAAGCTAAACTTCCGGTATCACAAATTGGTCTACTGAATAAATTAGAAAGAAGGTAGGATTAACTACATATAGAAGATTCTCATAATAAACTTTTTTTGACCTTCCAATCCCAATATTTGCCTTTATTTCTAGTAGTTATGTGCTAGAAGAGCAGACTTAGATCAGGATAAAATAATTCCGTTCTAATATCTCTATGGCCTTATCTATATCTATCTGTCCCTATTTACTCATGCACATGAATAAATTCAGAAGAATAATCATTAAAACAAAACGAAAAGAAGAGTCAAATTTGTGAAAAAGGGTCAGACTAGAACTTGCTAGTTAAAACTAGTAAAAGCTTATACGAGGGCTTAGAATGGGAAAGACTAGATATCTCCTCAAGAAAATTAGAGATTCCAAGGGAACATTTCATGCAAAGATGGGCTCAATAAAGGACAGAAATGGCATGGAGCTAACAGAAGCAGAAGATATTAAGAAGAGGTGGCAAGAATACACAGAAGAATGGTACAAAAAAGATCTTCATGACCCAGATGATCACGATGGTGGGATCACTCACCTAGAGCCAGACATCCTGGATTGTGAAGTCAAGTGGGCCTTAGAAAGCATCACTACGAACAAAGCTAGTGGAGGTGATAGAATTCCAGTTGAACTATTTCAAATCCTGAAAGATGATGCTGTGAAAGTGCTGCATTCAATATGCCAGCAAATTTGGAAAACTCAGCAGTGGCCACAGGACTGGAAAAGGTCAGTTTTCATTCCAATCCCAAAGAAAGCCAATGCCAAAGAATGCTCAACCTACCGCACAATTGCACTCATCTCACACGCTAGTAAAGTAATACTCAAAATTCTCCAAGCCAGGCTTCAGCAATACATGAACCGTGAACTTCCAGATATTCAAGCTGGATTTAGAAAAGGCAAAGGAACCAGAGATCAAATTGCCAACATCTGCTGGATCACTGACAAAGCAAGAGAGTTCAAGAAAAACATCTATTTCTGCTTTATTGACTAGGACAAAGCCTTTGACTGTGTGGATCACAATAAACTGGAAAATTCTAAAAGAGATGGGAATACCGGACCAACTGACCAGCCTCTCGAGAAATCTGTATGCAGGTCAGGAAGCAACAGTTAGAACTGGACATGGAAGAACAGACTGGTTCCAAATAGGAAAAGGAGTATGTCAAGGCTGTATATTATCACCCTGTTTATTTAACTTATATGCAGAGTACATTGTGAGAAATGCTGGGCTCGATGAAGAACAAGCTGGAATCAAGAATGCTGGGAGAAATACCAATAACCTCAGATAAGCAGATGACATTACCCGTACAGCAGAAAGCAAAGAAGAACTAAAGAGCCTCTTGATGAAAGTCAAAGAAGAGAGTGAAAAAGTTGGCTTAAAGCTCAACATTCAGAAAACTAAGATCATGGCATCGGGTCCTATCACTTCATGGCAAATAGATGGAGAAACAGTGGAAATAGTGGCAGACTTTATTTTTGGGGGCTCTAAAATCACTGCAGATGGTGACTGTAGCCATGAAATAAGAAGACGCTTACTCCTTGGTAGAAAAGTTATGACCAACCTAGACAGCATATTAAAAAACAGAGACATCTTTGCCAACAAAGGTCCATCTAGTCAAGGCTACAGTTTTTCCAGTAGGCACGTATCAATGTGAGAGTTGGATGATAAAGAAAGCTGAGCGCTGAAGAATTGATGCTTTTGAGCTGGTGTTGGAGAAGACTCTTGAGAGTCCCTTGGACTGCAAGGAGATCCAACCAGTCCATCCTAAAGGAAATTAGTCCTGGGTGTTCCTTGGAAGGACTGATGTTGAAGCTGAAAAGTCCCAGTACTTTGGCCACCTGATGCAAAGAGCTGACTCATTTGAAAAGACCCTGATGCTGGGAAAGATTGAAGGCAGGAGGAAAAGGGGACAACAGAGGAGGAGATGGTTGGATGGTTTCACTGACTCTATGGACATGGGTTTGGGTGGACTCTGGGAGTTGGTGACGGACAGGGAGGCCTGGCGTGCTGCACTCCATGGGGTCACAAAGAGTTGGACACGACTGAGTGAGTGAACTGAACTGGACTGAACTGACGTGTATTTGTATGTAGAGAGTCAATACAAGAGGGACTGGAATACTTGAATAAGTTAATTGCAATATTCCACTTTGTAGAAAAAGTCTATTTAACATGATTTCATCTGACACTGTGTGTTAAGATGGCTTAATACTATCTTGTATATAAACTACAGCTTGACTGCTGCCATAAAGAGATCCTATTAAAGTTTGCTTTACATTTTGAAACTAATATGTCACTGTGTTTTGTACTCTGAAAGAGCGTTATGTCTAACAAGCAACTAACTAAAAGCCTTTGGTTTTTATAAAGGATATGGCAGGCGTGGAAGCACAGGAACTCCTGGGAACTACATTATTACAGTAGAAATAGATGAAGTAAATTAAATATATCTTTTCAAGAGCTAAGTCAGCTATTTTTTATTATTACCAACACCTCCCAAAACACACTATCACAGCATTTTTTTTTATACTTCACTTTCCAACTACCCTTCTGCCCCGGAATATAGGGAATCACTCTACAAATAAAATTAATAGAGCCTTGATATTAGAAATACCTTAATAGGCAGAACAGACTTTATGTTATGCATTAGGAACTGTCAACCATTCAATTTAATTAATTTACTTCTAACTCCTTTTAACCAGGACCTTACTTCTAATTTAAACTCTCTACAGAAAAAAAAAAACTGTAAAAATCGCCATTCTTCATATAAAGTGTTTTATTAAAATATTTTAGGTGGACTATGGGTGGCTGAGATGGTAAAGAATCTGCCTGCAATGCAGGAGACCTGGGTTCCATCCCTGGGTTGGTAGCTTCCCTGGAGAAGGGAATGGCAATTCACTTCAGTATTCTTGCCTAAAGAATTCCATGCTGTGGCAGATTCATTTTGATATTTGGCAAAACTAATACAATTATGTAAAGTTTAAAAATCAAATAAAATTTAAAAAAAAGAATTCCATGGAGAGAGCTTGGTCAGTATAGTCCATGGGGTCGCAAAGAGTCAGACACAACTGAGTGACTAAAACAAGTGCATCAAGTTTTGCGGGTTTTTTCAAGTTTTTTTTTTTTTTTTAAACAAATGATATAATGTATGAGTAACCCAAACAATTATAGAACATGGCTTGTGGGAAAAAACAAACAGTACTCAGTTATCTGAAGAAATAAAATCCCATCTTTCCAACCTGACTGTCATATAGTTTGTTATTTAGGGCCTCCTCATCAGCCATAGAAATACCCTCATTATCCACAGTTCTGTCAATTGTGATTATAAGTTGTCATGTCTACATTATATGATACTGGGGCTTCACTCTGTTGCTAAAGAATCTGCCTGCAATGCAGGAGACCTGGGTTTGATTCCTGGGTTGGGATGATTCCCTGGAGAAGGGAATGGTGGCTACCCACTCCAGCATTCTTGCCTGGGAAATCCCATGGACAGAGGAGCCTGGTGGGTTGCAAGAGTCGGACTCGATTCAGGGACTAAAACCACATTACGTAAGAAGCAACAAACTAAAAAAAGTCTGTTGGAATGATTAGAAGTAGGCACAACTGCTGTGTTAAGTAACAACTGACTACTGAAGAAAATATATTAAAAAACAAACAAAGACATGAAAGCACCAAACAACATATTATAACCTTGCACAGTAACTGAAGTTCAGAATAACGGCCCTGTGTCATTAAGAAAAAGTTAAACATGAAGAATGTATATAATAGGCTTCAATGATCCTGTTAAGGTTGTCAAAATAGTTTTAGTATTTGAAGGAAGAAGTAAACTTCATAGTCTAAAATAATGCACTACTGAGTAATGCCTAATTCTTTAATGTTGTGTATCATCACATACACTTTGCAAACCTATAATGGGTATTATGCACTGTAAAGAGATTTTTTTAAAAAGCAGATACACAAAATTTGACTATGAAGCATTAGGATTGTGTAAAGCAGAATTTATCCATTCAAGTGCATAGTGGCCTCTTCAAATTGACTGCTCGGGGGAAGAAGGGAGGTGTTATAAACACATTTCAAAATCAGCACAGCCTAAAACAATCTTAAAACAACTTATCGGGAATTATTTCTTGGTTCTGTCACACCAATCAGTTTTTTGGGGGAAAGTCTCACTTATCCCTCTTGTTTCAGAAATGCTAAAGATCATAATAGAACTCTGGGGGGTAGAGAAGAGACTTTAAAAAAAAACAAAACAACTGAATGGCATTAGAGGTGCAAGGACGTAACATGTTTCAAAAAGGAGAGAATATTTAAATACATGAACTATAGGGTTAACAGCTAGACATTAACCTCATTATAAGCTTAATACAGATAGCTACAGTAGTTAATATAACTACTATAGGGTTGAGTAGCTCTCTCCAAACACTTGATAATTTGACTTACTCTATCAGTAAAAAAGTGGTAATTATGTCCCCTAATATGTAGATATTCTATTTATTTTAAAAACTATATACATGTAATACTAAATGTAAGTTATTACCTTTAGGCAAATATAAATTTAGGGTGAGATGCATAATTAGCAACAGTGATCCATAATTAGTAATAGCAAATCCATACTTCATATAGTTTCCTGATAATTTCTATCTAGCTAGGGGAGTATGAAAATCTTGTCAGATATGATTGGATTATCATTAAAAACAAAACAAAACAAAAAACACGCTTCATCATGCAGCGTAATGTTACAAAGATTTCCCATTATCAGAAGTGTCAGCATTAACACTTGTGCTGAAGAACTGATGCTTTTGAACTGTGGTATTGGGGAGAAGATTCTTGAGAGTCCCTTGGACTGCAAGGAGATCAAACCAGTCAATCCGAAAGGAAATCAGCCCTGAATATTCATTGGAAGGACTGATGCTGAAGCTGAAACTCCAATACTTTGGCCAATTGATGTGAAGAAATGACTCATTGGAAAAGATCCTGATGCTGGGAAAGATTGAAGGCAGGAGGAGTAGGGACGACAGAGGATGAGACGGATGGCATCACCGACTCAGTGAAGGTGAGTTTGAGTAAGCTCCTGGAGTTGGTGGCAGACAGGGAAGCCTGGCATGCTGCAGTCCATGGGGTCACAAAGAGTCAGACACGACTGAGCAACTGAAGTGAACTGAACAGTGTTTCTTGGAAGAAATCATTTTAAGCCACTTGTCTACTGTGTGATGGTCAGTTTATTATCTTAAATATAAATAAATATAATCCCCCAAACCATTTAACCAGACATAGTAAACTGTAATATGCTGAAAGTGAACCAGAGAGTTGGGGTACCACTGTTTGCTCCTCTGTGTTCCTGGAATCCTGCAGTCTTACTTTAGAGCCCTCACATGCTGGAGGTGACATGTGTGTGACCTTATGAGGTGCAATCCAAGTGATAGGTCCAGTGTTTATCTATAAATTAACTATTAGAAAAACTTAAATTTTTCCTATCACTCTTAGATAAAAAAAGAAATGAAGGAAAGGATTATTTTCTTTCCTTTAGAGAGTAATTTTGAGCAAATCACACTTTGGAGGTCAGTGGGATAGGACACAAGAATCACAACTGAGAAAAGGCTGCTGGAGCAGGTAGATGATTTGCAGGTGAAAATGTATTTAATAGCATGTAACTGAGTCAGAGAGATCCCAATCCTGCATATAAATAGTGGAGAAATAGATCTGGTAAAGAAGTACTTCACCCATTTTTTGTTGCTGGGTCTCAGTGTGAGGTACTGGTTCTGGCAAATCCTTTTGGAGAACAAAAAAAGAATCATCCCCAATTCACCATGCCTCTCACCAGCAAGGGATGGGGAAATGGCAGGGTTTGCTCTTACAGTTTTAAGTTATTTTTTAAACATTATTTCAAAAACTTATCTTTTATTATAAAAGAATATCCTTACTGTTAAAATTGCAATGTTCAATAATGTATAAATTTAAAATTCTAGGTTCCCTATCATATACTGAACTCCCTCTTCCTCTAATCACTGCTTTCTATACTTCTCTACATTTTTTCTCATTTACAAAAAATATGTAATGTACCTACAGTAGTTTTGTTCATTTTCTCTGTATTTTTTAAGTTTGAAGAAGCAGTTTTATTTCTACAGCTTAAATGAAATTGATCTTAATATATATAAATACCTAACATAGTATTATTTCCATGTCACTTTCGCAATTTCCGTTTATGTTCTAGTTCCCATGTGAAGTGCTTTACACATATATCATCTTGCTTAAACCTCACAAAGGCCTACAAGGTAGGTATACTACCATTTTACAGTTGAAAAAACTGAGACTGAAAGGTCAAGTAACTAGCCCAAGATCACACAGCTAGTAAGGTCAGGTACAGATTACTGCACTTAACAGTTCTGTTACAGACTCACAAATCAGCCTCCAAATTTAAATACTCCAGAATGCATCGTCAGCTTACTTTGAAATAATTCATTCTCATTCTTAGAAGTTCATGAGCTGCCAGATTCCTTTAGAGCTTATGTGAAATAAAGTAGAAATAACAGGCCCTTCACAAATAGCTTTCAAAATGCCTAAGAGTCATGCTGCCTTTTCTGGTAATGCTGATGTATCCTGAGGTCCTGCTGTTGCCAGACTCAACATATATTCATCAGAATCTCTGCATAAGACAACATTAAGGTATTACTTAATAACGTAGAAGAATTAATCCCATAAACTGGCATCTAGTGACACCAGATTTTCAACCTACTTTTAAAGCACTTATTTATCAAGGTTTTCAATGCAAATTTTGAACTGGGCAGGACCAGATATAGAAGTTCTGTTTCTGATCCAATAGATAAGTACCTCATTCCAACAAAGAGGTATAAACCATCTAAGTACAGTTGTTCAAAGGGCTGCAATCTAGAACAGTGTACTGCTGCTAAGTCACTTCAGTCGTGTCCGACTCTGTGCGACCCCACAGACGGCAGCCCACCAGGCTCCCCCATCTCTGGGATTCTCCAGGCAAGAACACTGGAGTGGGTTGCCATTTCCTTCTCCAATGCATGAAAGTGAAAAGTGAAAGTGAAGCTGCTCAGTCGTGTCCAACTCTCAGTGACACCATGGACTGCAGCCTACCAAGCTCCTCCCATGGGTTTTTCCAGGCAAAAGAACTGGAGTGGGTTGCCATTGCCTTCTCCCAGAACAGTGTACAACCAGCCTATGTTCATCAATTAATCCACATGATGCTCAAGAGGTACCCAAATGCCCACCAGTGTCTGGGCCTCAACTTAGATGGTGTATAAAAATACTTCCATCACAGGACCTGTAACATGTCTCTTCATGGAAGTTGTTTATTTTTTGTCCTCTCCCCAAATTAAGCTCCTTATTTGATTATTATGTGCTATTTAGTGTCACTAAATAACTAAGCCCAGAAGAGTGCCTGGACCACAGCAGAGGTAAATTTTCTAAATCACTGAACCTTCTTCTGAGTATTATTTTGCTATTTATAGTTCTAAAAATTAATGCGCAAACTGAAGATTTAGCTTATTAACTAAGTAAAAGTTATTTTCAGGTGAAAGATCTAGAAAGGAAAGAAAATAATCAAACTTGTAAGTAGGTAGGTGACTCACCAGAGAATGAGACACACACTTGTGACTCACCAGCTACCAATAAATAACCTAACCACAATGACTAATACGAAGAAAAAGAAAATAAAACATACACATATTTTTCTGCAAATATTACAGCCTGAAAAGACTTTTTTTTTTTTTCAGAATCCAAACATCTCTATGCTGCTGTGGGTTACACAAACATAAATAGCAAAATAGAATTTTTAACTTTAACATCAGTTCTTTAAATGAACTGTAGGCTTCTGCACTGAGTCACTATGATTTTAATTTTAAACTTCAAAAACCTGTGTTTACATTTACTCCAGTTGTTAAAAGCAGTCAATACACAAAGGCCTACAGGGGTGCCTTTAAAAAAACTTGCCTTTACAAGACTCAATCATAACTAATACAGATTACTCTTTCATTATTTTTAAATGTCACTAAATAAACAGTTTTAAAAAGAAAAAAAGGGATGACTTGCCTCAGTTCTAACTCCAGCTACTAAATATTGGGACATTAATGTCAACATAAGATGGGGATCCAGAAACATTGGTTTAGATGGGTATCCCATCTTCCTGCTTCCAGATAAATTTCATTTAAAGATCTCAAACCATTTCGGATACACAATTAAGAACCTGTTCTTAAAGACCTTTAGGGAATTAGATGTGCCAACCTTCCTATGTAACTCATTTAGTTGTTTCATTTCTATATGCATTCAACCATGAGAAAATTGATCCTTCCAACAAAGTGATTAAAATAATGTGTTGAAGAGTCCTGTGACACTTAAATCCAATTAATGAGTCAACTTTTCGGATTAGTATATTGATGAATTGGATATTCCCAGGAAAGATAATATGGGGAAAACAACTGACCCCATATTGTTAATGTTGCTCTTAAGGAAAATACTAAAACGCTAGAAACTGTTAGTGGTACAATCTACTCAGTAAGGCAAAAATAAGCACCTAAGATTTAATATCTTAAGTAAATGCTAAGATAGTTATCTACTTAAGATATTAAAAGTGACCTCATAGTTTGCCTTTGAAATGATTACGAAACCCCAGCTGGAACAATCTGATTTGATATTTTTAATAGTGGAGTCCTTGCTTCTTTCCACCTGGTATATGGCCAGAGGGAATAGAGTGAAATGTAGGGCCTCATGGAATTAACATATAAATACCATTTTTCTCCCACTTTTTGTGTGGGACATGTTTTAAATGTCCAATATCTTTGCAGTATTCAAGATGGAAACACCTGGAGAATAAATAAACAGTCCTTAGGCACTCCCCTCGTACTAAAGATAATTACAAGCATTTAATATAAAAATCTAAGAATGAAAATCAAATAAGGATTAGAAATGGCCTTTTTCTCATGAACATATTTTCTGCTATGCTATTTTCCAAACCACAGATTCTAGCAGAATCTTTAGTTGGCTAACTAAACTGCTAGTCTGCCAAAGTGAATGTTACTAAATATTCATTTGAATTACCTCATGCTTCACTGATCTTCAAATTTCGAAAGCAAAAAAATCTATAAGGATTTTTTCTTTATTTAAATAAGTATCAGAATCCATTAAAATTTATATGTTGCTGCTAATATGTGTTTTCAATCATAACAGAAGGCTAATAATATATTGGGGCTTCCCTGGTAGCTCAAAAGGTAAAGAATCTGCCTGCAATGTGGGAGACCCAAGTTCAATCCCTGGGTTGGGAAGATCCTCTGGAGAAGGGCATGGCAACCTACTCCAGTATTCTTGCCTGGAGAATCCCATGGACAGAGGAGGCTGGCAGGCTATAGTCCACAGAATTGGAAAGAGTCAGACAAGACTAAGCGCCTAACATACAGAATAATATATTCAGCAATGGAACCCACAGAATTTTCCAAATTTTTATTTTCTTATTATAGTTATACTCAGAAACAAGGGATAAAGAGGAATGAAATCCTGAAGAGTTCAGTGAAACAATGAAGACAGAAGCAACCTATAAACCTCTACTTTCATTATAAAGTAGAATATAGTCTCCTAGGCCCAGCTGGGGAATAAAAATCAATTTTCAGCCATAAAAACACAATACACTCTCTAAACCTGGTGTTAGATTATGGCAATAGTAGTATAGGGGACAAGGAGTTAGTAAGAAGCGTGCAGGGCAAAAGAAACAAAGAGAACAGTGGATAAGGATGTAGTGGAAGTAGTTCTAGGAACGGAACTGGGGTTGTGTGAGGTCAAAAGGGGACAGAAAAAACTGGAAGAAAGTGGGGAGATTTCCCTCCTCCAGAGTATCTTCCTGACCCAGGGACTGAACCTGTGTCTCCCTGCATTGGCAGGTGAATTCTTTACCACTGAGTCACCTGGGAAGCCCAGACAGAGAACAGATACTGGAGTTTAAAATGAAATTCTAACAAGCAAAATCAAGCCTGTGGCCACAGCAGTGAGTTACTAAAGTGAAGCAATGGCGAAGATGGTGGGGGAAAAGTAAGAAATTTCAAGGCCAACTTTTTCCATATGGTAGTCACTTGAAAACATTTAACATGAGACAATGACTTGGAATAGGAGGAACAGAATTCTATCAAGCCAGAAAAAGAAAATGGTTTCAGTAAAACAATCTATTTCAGTCTTTGGCTTTCATGAACTCAAAAGGGTGGAACTTCTCTCCAATTTACTCAACATCATCTAAGCAAGTTTAGGAGACACTGTCCAAATCCCTCTCCCCTTGTTCACTGCTAACTGAGCCCCACCCAGCTCAGTTTTCACCTTTACCTGGCCAGGTGTTCTAAGGGAAGGTGAACCCATCCTAGCTCTGGAGAGTGAATTGTGTTTAGTCCCAGCCCACCCTGGGAATTGATTCCAGACCAATGGTGTTTTTTCCATATAGTTTCTCAAACTAGAAACTTTGAAGCCATTCTCCACTTCTTTCTTTTCCTTACCTACACACATCAGCAGCCAGCAAACAGATAAGATTCTTACATTTGGACCCAGTCACTGTGCAAGCATCATTATCTCTTTTAAGAGTATAGTTTTGCTTTAACACTTGTTTTGAAAACGTGAATTAATTCTAACCAACTGATGTACTGGGATTTCCCCAGTGGCTCAGTGGTAAAGAATCCTCCTGCAATGCAAGAGACACAGGATTTGAGAGTTCCATTCCTGGGTTGGGAAGATCCTGGAGGAGGAGGAAATGGCAGCCCACTCTGTATTCTTGTCTGGAGAATATCATGGACAGAGGGACCTGGCAGGCTATAGTCCCTAGGATCGCAAAGAGTCAGATGCGTCTGAGCACACACGCAATGCACAACTGATGTATTAAATGTCAATCTGAGAATAATGAGAATTTGTGCTTGCCTACACCAGATTTCATCAGCGAGAAACACTAGGTCAATGCAGAAACTGTACTCAGGTGACTGAGCCAAATAGGAATACACAAAACATACACACCTCGATCATCTACCTGTGTTATAAGCCACACTCATTCACATCAGCTAGTCTAACTTTCCTTCTGGCTTCAGACAGCCTTTCTTGTACCATTACACAACAATTTACAAGCTACAACTCTTCTGATATCCACTTCCACTCAGAAACAGTGAGTCTTTTTAAAGATAAAGTGAAATATTCATGTAATTCTCAACATTCAATATGTATAAAACTATTTTATGGTTTTAAAAAAATTAGGTTCTTTTTATAAAACTGTATCACTGATCTTTTTGACTATTGTGCTGTATACCTATTTTCTGCACAAATCTTGAGGTTTTTATTGCATAATTTTGCATAGCACGGTGATTTTTAGGAAAGTATTTATTACAACAACAGAACTGACTGAATATTAGCACCACTCTACAAAAAGTTAACCCAAAAGGACACCCATACCACAATGTCCAAGATCTCTTCCCTTGCTGACAACAGAGCAATTCTATCAGTACAAGTATGTTACAAAGGGCCTAATATGTTAAGGAACAGCATTAGTTACCCAGCTAAACTTTTTCATTTCCTTCCCAAGTCCAGAATCTTGGTAAAGGATAAATTCTTATTTTAGATTCTGAGGGTGGTTTAATTTCCACATCAGTTCCGTGTATCACATAGCTGCTTTGTTGAGTGACTGCATTTTTATTTCTTACAAGAGTGAAAAGAACATGTAAAATGCCCTGTGTGGCAGTGCTGCTGCTGCCAAGTGAAGTGAAGTGAAAGTCACTCAGTTGTGTCCGACTCTTTGTGACCCCATGGACTGTAGACTGCCAGGCTCCTCTGTCTATGGGATTCTCCAGGCAAGAATACTGGAATGGGTAGCCGTTTCCTTCTCCAGGGTATTCTTCCCAACTCAGGAATTGAACGCTGGTCTCCTGCATTGCAGGCGGATTCTTCACCATCTGAGCCACCAGGGAAGCCCAATGATGATAAGCAAAAGCCAAAAGATTAAGCAAAAACAGATGTAAATTTGCCTACTGAGCTTTAGGTTTCATATTTATACTTATAGCCATCAAATATTTTTATATTGAAATTATTCAAAAAAATAACTGTTTTTTGCAAACATGAAACTCTCGACCCCCTCTTCCCTACTGTTTTTATTGCATGCTTTTAAACTACTGGGCAATTTCTGCTTTATGAACGGCAACTACTGCTTTATGCTAGAGGAGATACGCTCATTAATGTTACTGATGGCTAGAAAAACATTTAATTCCTCCTTTGGAACTGTCTCTAGCATCAATTTATGACTCAACACAAAAGTCTTTTTTATTACTTTAGTATCAGCTGTACTTCTTAAAACCAAAATTATTATTTTTCATCAGTTTTGGTTCTCAATAACTTGGGGACAATAAATAAAAGTCACTATCACCCTCAAGAAATAAAACAGCTATCTACTTTTGAGGATGTATACCAGAATAAACTGCACACTCCAGAAAACGTATTTTTGAGGCAAAAAAGCAATAGGGCTTCCTTTTCCCAGTCACCAACACATCTCAATAACATTAAAGCTGTATTCTAAGTGAGCTATCTATATTGTGGAAGGCTTTGAACGAGTATCTTTATACAATCTTAGAGAGGCAGGATGACATAGGAGAAATAGAAGAAGCATGAGCCTAGTATTGAGGCTCTTATCTGTAAAATGAATAGACAAGAGGAAAAAAAAAAAAAGACAAAAGGGTATCTATACCTCACAGTGCTGTTATGAGGCTCAGGGGGAAAAATCCAAGTACTGTACTTTGCTGCTCCATACTGAATATACAGTAATAGTCAGCTGTTATTGCTGCTACTGTTATAAGCAAATCTGTTATTTCCCCTGTACATGAGATGGGGAAGCTACTGGTGGTACTACACTGAACCTTTACTGGGGTGCACCCCATAAACATAAAAGTTCATGGTAGCCACTGGAAAGCTTGGCAAGATAGAGCAAGAGCAATCACCATACTAAATTTTAATTGTAGATTAAGTTTCTTAAATATTAAAAATATTATTTCATATGCAATAAAAGTCCAAGTATATGTGTGTGGGGGAGGGAGCTTTTTTCCATGGTCCTTCTTCAAAAAAAATCTATGGCATGCCCATTCAGGGATGCCCCCCTCCCCCCGCTAAAAAATCTAAGGCACCTGTTATAGAGGTCACCCATCATTATTCGGAGAAGGCAATGGCAACCCACTCCAGTACTAGCCTGGAAAATCCCATGGGCGGAACAGCCTGGTAGGCTGTAGTCCAAGGGGCTGTGAAGTCAGACACGACTGAGCGACTTCACTTTCACTTTTCACTTTCATGCAATGGGGAAGGAAATGGCAGCCCACTCCACTGTTCTTGCCTGGAGAATCCCAGGGACGGCGGAGCCTGTTGGGCTGCCGTCTATGGGGTCGCACAGAGTTAGACACGACTGAAGCGAATTAGCAGCAGCAGCATCATTATTCATATAATCTGCTTAATATACACAAGATAATGATGGAAGGTTAGCAAAATAAGCTTTGTAGGAATAGTGATTTTTACCTTTTGTTTTTCCAGTGGTCATGTATGGATGTGAGAGTTGGACTGTGAAGAAAGCTGAGTGCCGAAGAATTGATGCTTTTGAACTGTGGTGTTGGAGAAGACTCTTGAGTGTCCCTTGGACTGCAAGGAGATCCAACCAGTCCATCCTAAAGGAGACCAGTCCTGGGTGTTCATTGGAAGGGCTGATGCTGAGGCTGAAACTCCAATACTTTGGCCACCTCATGCGAAGAGTTGACTCATTGGAAAAGACTCTGATGCTGGGAGGGATTGGGGGCAGGAGGGGAAGGGGACAACAGAGGATGAGATGGCTGGATGGCATCACTGACCTGATGCACATGAATTTGGGTGAACTCCGGGAGTTGGTGACGGACAGGGAGGCCTGGCGTGCTGCGATTCACGGGGTCGCAAAGAGTCGGACACAACTGAGCAACTGAACTGAACTGAACTGAAACACTACAGATTTAAGCCCTTCAAAAGCCCTTAAGCTTTATTATACTAGATTGTCACAACAAAGGTCTAAAATGTGTAAGAAATCCTACACTATATTGATATATGCTGACTGTTACTTGTTAACAGTAAGGATAAAGTTGAGAGCTGAAAGCTAGGTGATGACTAAATCATCATTTTAGGCAGTCATTATTTCATGTTTTTCAGAACAGTTTCCACATTACTCCTATTTACCCCCTTTACCCCTCCCCCTCAAAATCAGTGATTGTGAAAATGATACTATTCTAAGTTTTTCTTTCTGCATCTTTATATATTCTAAAAAAACCCCAAAACTATTAAAATTTAGACACTTATAGAAACTTGAATATCAAAGGTTTTCAGCAAAACTGCCAATAAACTTGTTAGCTTTCTGGTTGTGAGAAATTATTTGTTGAATCTTACTGTACTCAGTGAGAAATGTGGTCCATAAGACTTACACAGCTACTCACATTCAAATGAATAATTTTTAAACCTGCGCAAGGTATAATAAAAGATTAGGTTGAAAAGAGGACAAAAAGCTATAAAGTTGCTATGAAGTTGCTGCATGCTAGTTTTTCTAGTAATGTACCAACACAAAATACTTCAGTGATACAAATTCAATAAACAATTCATTGAAGCAAAGAACTCAAAATGCCCAAACATGAGACACCATATATTTGCCAATTACATCAAAATAGCATCCCCAAAACATCAACTGTGCATAGATTTTTAAAAATAATACACCACCTTAATAAAAATCTGCACTCCAATTCTAAGGCAGGCACAAGCTTGGTTTATATGTCAAGTAACTTCCTTCAATTACAGTGAATTAGCACTACATCCAACCTCAGACTCTAGTATTTCTCAGGCAAGCTGAAATAAAGATGTTTAAAGAAGGGTCTTAGTTGTGAAGAATGAATAAGACTAACATACAAGTAAACAAGTTATGAAGTCATGTGCCTAACTAGTAAGGAGCCAAGTCTCTAGGCTCTATTACACGCCATTGTTCACTGGCACTTCAGTTTGGTTTCTACATCATCTTAGTAGTTCCAGGATAACTTATTTTGTGAACTCAATTTTCTTCACCAAAATCCCAGGAATTTTAAATTCAAAATAAGCTTGGTAAGAATTAAGCACTACTCAATATGGTCTCTTTACAGTATCAGGGACCCTCAGTGAACACTTAATTTTATCAGGTTACTTAAATACATACAAATATAAAATTAGTAGAAGTAAATGCCTTATTGTCACAGCCCTTAACTTTAAATCGAAGTGAATTTTTACAGTCTGGTTTTTTTTTTTGGCTGTGCTGCACAGCCTGTGGGATTATCCTAATTTTCAGACCAGAGATTGAACCTGATCCCTCGTCAGTGAAAGCGAGCAGTTCTACCTTTGGACTGCTAGGGAACTCCCCCTCAAGGTGAATTTTTAAAGAAAATAAAAGCAAATATTAAAACCCATAAAATTCAAATTAATAATATCACATTAAAGTTTGTTAGAAGTAAATTCCTGACATTCGTTTTACTGTATAAAGCTGTAGACTCATGTACACTTCTGGATTTAATTTTCTGTATCCTTAATACTAGTAATATAAACAATGATTGTTCACAATTACATAAAACATTAACTTTGAGGTTGGTTCAGGATAATCAGGCCTCATAATTAACCAAAGTACTGCAAAGAGCAATCCAAGAATGACAATTTATCAGTAGATGACTTTATAAAATCATAGTGTTCCAGTCAGAGTTAATAATGTAGTATGTTCACTGATATCTGAATCAAACAGGTGTCTAATCTGATAAAATACGAGAACTGTAAACAGAAACATTTTCCCTAGTATGGAAACTATTGTACTATTAGTTATCTGCTGCCTCTATACAGATGAAAACAGGATTCAATAAGTCTGCTTGAGCAGCACAGACTTAAGAAACCTAAGGAGTAAGTAACTGCCAAGTACCACCAAATAACTCGCTTAGCAGGTCACTTTTCAAACTACAATGAAATCTTCATTTGTACAGAACATGGATATTCTTGGCTTCAGTTGACATGAACACAATTTACACAGCAGCTCTCTTCTGTAAGTCAGCCTATAAAATGATATGGCATAGTATTTTTTATGTATCTTTAAGATAATAATTTTTAAATTTTTATTTTAAAATAAAAAAAAGAGGTCACTGTAGATATGGAGAGACTATCCCATTTGAAGCATATATATTGAGAAGTGGTAGGAAATAACAGGAGAAACTGGGAGGCAGAATTAATATTGGACATAGTTGGAAATAGGAAGCCACTGAAAATTTTAGATAAAAATAGCACTTAGAAACCTCTGGCATGTGTGGACTTTTTAAGAAAAGGATTTTGAAGGATGATGAAAAAAATCAACCTTTTTCCAAAAAAAGTTCTGAAAGTTCTTTAGAATTTACAACTTTACCTGATCTATTATTATTCATGAATAGAGCAGGTAATTTTCAAAGCAAAATTTTTCTGTTCTTGATTTTCTTCTTTTAAAACTGGTACTTTGAATATAAGATTGTACTGCTGGCTTTCTATTAGAAAGGACATGTGCTTTAGACTTGTTACCAAGAAACATCAGGATTTCTGAACTACCTTAGAAGTATAGAAAATCACATAAAAACAGATAAGCTGACTGATATATCAAGAAATCACATTCCTAAGAAAATTATCTTATCAACCAGCCACAAAAATTAAAAGCTTATCATCTTTCACCATAAAGAGTCATGAGAATTTTCCTTTTTCATAAAGTAGCAAAAGCTATTAACACATATATTCTTACTCAGGCAAGATACCTTAACATGTAAGTAGTGCCAAAAGTTAAATAATTGTAACTTAAGTACTACATGTTAAACCTATTGTATAAAATTGACTCCATTCACTTGTATATAACCAGTTAAAGGCTTTATAATTTGCAACAGCTCTATTATGAAACCATCTTTTACCACACATTACTAATTATATAAAATGCAGTTTTTAAAATGGACTAAAAATAGTTACATGTACTTTTCTGGTTGAAAAAAGGATTCAAGTCTTCCCTAGTGGTCCAGTGGCTAACTCTATGTTCCCAATGCAGGGGGCTTGGGTCTGATTCCTGGTCAAGGAACTAGATTCCACATGCTGCAACTAAAGATCTGCACACTGCAGCTAAGATCTGGTACAGCCAAATAAATGAACTAGTTAATTTAAAAAAAGGAAAAGAAATCAAAGTCACATCATGACAGTGAAATAGTGAAAGTCACTCAGTCATGTCCGATTCTTTGCGACCCCGTGGACTACAGCCCACCAGGCTCCTGTACTTTTCTACAAGAAAGAGTACTGGAGTGGGTAGCCATTCCCTTGTCCAGGGGATCTTCCCAACTGAGGGATTGAACCCAGGTCTCCTGCAATGCAGGCAGATTCTTTACTGATTGAGCCACCAGGGAAGTCTTGGTTAATAGTCAAACTTGAATTGTAAAATCAGATCTTGAAATTCCTTGGTGATTCAGTGGTTGGGACTCAGTGCTTTCACTGCTGTAGGCCTAATGGGCCCCGGTTCAATCCCTGGTCAGAGAACCAGTACCCCTGGATCGCAAGCAGCCAAAACAAAAACAAAAGAAAAAGGTTAAAATCAGGTCTATAGATAGATCATGACTGAGTTTAATCTACTTCAGGATTATGAAATCCAGATTAAATTATCTGAATTCTTCCCTTATTCTAAAAAGAAAACAAAGGTCACCCATACACTATACCATTTAGACGAAAGCCTTTCTTTAACATTCATTATAAAGGCATTGCTTCCCAGGTGGCTCAGTGGTAAAGAATCTGCTTGCCAATGCAGGAAGATTCAATCCCTGGGTTGGGAAGATCCCCTGGAAAAGGAAATGGCAACCCCCTCCAGTATTCTTGCCTGGGAAAACCCACGAAGAGAGGAGCCTGGTGAGCTACAGTTCATGGGGTCGCAAAAGAGTTGGATATGACTTAGCAACTAAATGACAAATAAGGGCATCAGTGAACTAAGTTCTGTGTGCAAGTATGTTTTCTAGCTGGTAAGCTGTGGTTGACATCTGATATGGTCAACTGCTGTCAGTTAATCAAGTTCCAGGAGTTTCTGAGAAGATCCAAAATAAGAAATAAGAAATAACTATTTGTAGACTACTTTAATGTGTCTGCCTCTAAAGATATCAAATGAAGTTACTGTTCTCTTGATATTAGAATGACTCTTAAGTGATTAATAGCAAATGGGATTTCCAAAAGACTTTCAGACTGCTAATCTTTTAAGAATGTAATACTGAGGTTATAATGCAGTTTAAATAAAAAATACATTTGATATAAAACTGTCAGCTTTATGTTTGGCTGAGCCCCTCTGCTGTTCACCTGAAACACTGTTAACTGGTTATACCGCAGGACAAAACAAAAAATTAAAAAAAAAAACAACCAAAACCCCAAACTGTCAGCTTCATATATTAGTTTTCAGAACCAATTTAACATATAAGAGACAGAAGCTGTTAGGGGAAACACTGACTGAAACCACCCACCCCGACCAGGCACCACTGTAATCATTTGCGTGAGTTATTTTATGACAGGAGGTCCTGGTAAGGAACAAGCCACCACCAATCAGAAGAACTCGGGAAAAGTCAAAAGGAGGCGCCATAAATCCTACCAACCTCCCAGAATCCTCCTTGCTGGAAGCCCTCTTGGCTGAGCAGTGCACCCTGAGTCCGGAGACTAACCCCAGCACCATGAAACCTGAGGTGGAAAGCACATGGCAGAGCACTCCTCCTGGGTCCCCTTACCTTCCTGCTCTCCACCCAGGTACCCCTTACCAATACAGTCTCTCGCTTTGTCAGCACGTGCATTTCCTTGGACAATTCATTTCCACGTGTTACACAAGCGCCCACTCTCAGGCCCTAAAAAGGGTCCCCCTTCCTGTAACAAAGTCCTAAAGGTTGTTTGTTGACTTGAAGCCAACTTTTCTCCAGTATTTTCCAGTATATTAAATATAATTAAGCATATACATCTGTGGTTTTCAGGGGCTCTTACAGAAGCCTGACTGTAAGATAGTTTATTTCTAGGAACCAAGTTTATTTATGTCCTATTTCATAGGATACAGATTGACCTGAAAAGGCTAGGTGACAAAGGCACCCCCACAAGCATATACCCTTAAAGACTAGGGATGAAAACAGCAAAATGAATCACCAAAAGATACAGAAAAGATGAAAGTGACAGTCTCTCAGTAGCAGGGCTGTGAGATAGGGAGGGGTGGGGCCAGTGGTTCTAGTAGTACTGATACATCTGAGCTCATCAGAGATGAACAATGTAAATAATGGATGTAAATAATGGGCTGGAGTCTTTAAACCAGAGGGCAGGTATTGTCATGATACCATCAGACTAAATTTGATAAATAAATCTGTAAACCAAAACCAGTTGCTAAGCAGTGACTGTATGTAGACGATTGTGCTGAGGGAGTCAGGGAGGGTCAAACATAAAATTAAAATATTAAATTAGATCAGTTTTTTGTTTCTTTCTAGTTCTAAAATCGACAATTCTATCTGTGTTAACTCATCTTTAAAGTGTATACACATAAAGAGCAGAGATATCCTAATCCTATATCCTGCCCCTTACAAACGAACAAAACAATAAGCTTCTGCAGGAACCCTGGGCCAGGAAGTAATACTTCTGTGGGGGGAAAAAGGCAAGCTTTATTTAAAAAACAAAAACCCTTTTGGTGTCCAAGTTAAAAGCTGTGACATGTTAAAACAATTGTGTTACTTCCTTCAGGATGGAATCATTTGCAAAATTCCACTCTCATTATTTTAAACACTTCTGTTATTCAGTTAGAAAACTTGTTGCTTAATATGCAAATCTTAAACTAGGAAAGGGAGGGAGGAAATGAAGCTCAACAAACACAACAAAATAAAGTTGCTTTGCAGTGTTGAGGCTGCCAGGCTTTTTGTTACTCTACTTGAAAGTAAATGTGACTTGTCTGTAGAGAGTGCTGCTTCAGCAGTTCCAAATGAATTTCAAGCTTGTGCTCCATATTTTCTCTTTTGTAAGTTTAATGTATTCAGCAACACTGAACTGACAATTTAAATAACTACATTTTTAAACAAACGAAGCATTGATGTTAATGTATGAAAATGGTCCAAAGCCCTGGGAGTCTTGGTTCCCACCATTGTTTATTCTGACAACAGGATATAATTGCTTACTTACTTGGCAGCAAATTTAACCATCTGCTTGCTTGCATGGTCTCCTACCGCCACAAGAGCCTGGACATTAAACTGCTGCTGTCGTAGGACTAAGAAACACTGCTTTCCTGAAAAAGACAAAAAGTATACAAGTGTATTAAGGACATGCTAGTTTTATACCATGCTAGTTCAGGTTTTACAAAGAAAAATGTTTTCCTATTTAAAAACTGGGTCCAAATTTACTATACTCAATAGGGCCATACACATGGGAATTTGGCTTTGACAGCCAAAATACTCATACGCAATTGACAGGCTAAAACCCAAGTTCCTCCTATGCTTTTAAAATGTTATTGAGAACGTAAGCAAATCATCAATTTCAAAAAACATTATTTATCAAGAGAATTATTTTGTGATTGTACGTACTTACTAAACAAATTTCAAATAACTTCAGATCACTTTCACCATTCATTCAAAAGCTAGTATATTTTATAGGCAAAGGTACTATGCTAACCATCAAAGGAGCCTCAAATGATGCAACTATGAGAGCTTAGTCACAGGAACTTAAATGTTCTTTGCAGGTGGTTCCTTTCTTTCCAAAGTACATTTTAAAAAGCATTTAGAATAACAGACTAGCTTATCTCATATTCTATTTTACTCATTTCTTTATGATCTTCCTAATCTTTCATCCTATATGTTACTTTTTTTTAAACCCCAATAATTCACTTTGTCTATAAAAGATCATTCTCTTTATGCCCTAAAACCAGTATTATTTCTGTGTTAATTCTGGGCCTCGTGATTCTCTCTTCTTTCATAAGGAACTATCATTCCTTATTATTAACCTTTTGAAAGACAGTCATAATAGATCCAGTCACTATCCTTGTGGCAACTCTTTTTTTCTAAAAAGATTCTTTTTACAAGTCTCTGATCACATTTTGGGACACTACTTCCTCATAAAACAAGTTAAATCTTTTCTAGACCACTTTTCTTATCAGATTTTCTTTCAAAACATCAAGATTTTGGGGGGGGCGGTTTAAAATGAGAATTATCTTTTACACGGAGAATTAGCTTTGCCCCTTACTCCCTCCCCTAAAAAAGCAAAAGATGCAAGCCGACTTGCAGTTAATACATTCAACATACAGTTTTAAAATGCAAATCTGACAGCAATCATGTTAAAAAAAAAGGCTACAGAGTGCCAACACAGACACAATTTATGGACTTCCAAATCATGTACGATTGACATATTTTTATACTACATAGATACCATTTCCCCTTTCCTTTGGCGTATGATCCAGTTACTAAGTAAAATCTCTCTCTTTTTAAAAATTATTTAATTATTTTTGGCTGCACTGGGTCTTTGTTGCTGCAGGTTTTCTTTCTCAAGTTGTGGTGAGAGGAGGCTGCTCTTCGTTGCAGTGTGCAGGCTTCTCGTGGTGGCTTCTCTCGTTGCAGAGCGTGGATTCCAGGTGTGTGGGCTCAGCAGTTGCAGTGTGTGAGCTCCAGAGTGCAGCTTCAGTAGCTGTGGCACACAGACTTAGTTGCCTGGCTGCATGTGGGATCTTCCTGGGCTAGGCATCAAACCTGTGTTCTCTGCATTGGCAGGTGGATTCTTAGCCAGTGGATTTCAAGGGAAGCTCTAAGCAAAATCTTAAAAAAGAAAACTACGTGAGCTGTACAAATTCAAAGGGATTTTCAAGATGCTGAATTGATAAAGATTGTTACTCTAGAGAAATCTGCAGATGAATCAAATGACATTATCCCAAGAACTACTGAAATTATAGTTAGATACTAGCTCACTCAGAACAGAATGTTAACAGGAAATAAAAGGTAATGTGCATGACTTAGTAAGCATTTTAGCTGCTCTAATAGTGCAGACAGAGGAGCACTGACTGGGCTGCACTACAAAGCAATCTTGTGATGAACTGCAATGCTAGACAAAAACCCTGGGAGAGAACAGAGAGCTCCATAGTACTTACAAAGGGTGACCATGTCTTTAGGTTAGCACTAAGGGGTGACATGTAGTGGAAAGGTTTGGCAAAGAGTAAAAGCTTTTACATCAAAAGATATGGGATCATATCCCGTTACTTCCTATAAGGGGCCTGCTGCTGCTGCTAAGTCACTTCAGTCGTGTCCGACTCTGTGTGACCCCATAGACGGCAGCCCACCAGGCTCCACCATCCCTGGGATTCTCCAGGCAAGAACACTGGAGTGGGTTGCCATTTCCTTCTCCAATGCATGAAAGTGAAAAGTGAAAGTGAAGTTGCTCAGTTGTGTCCGACTCTTTGCGACCCAATGGACTGCAGCCTACCAGGCTCCTCTGTCCATGGGATTTTCCAGGCAAAGTACTGGACTGGGCCTACCAGAATATGAATTATGTCTCAGTTATTCATCTGCAAAATGAAGAAAATAACAGCATATTACTCATGGGGTTTTCTTGAATTTTCATCTATACTCTTGAGGATTATATAATAAGTTTATAATTGTGACAAACACCCAATTAATGTTAACTGTAAACTAGTATTACTACCTTTTAACTATTATCATTACTAATAGCACTACTGCCACTGCCTACTTATTTGAGGACTATGAAAACTGGCTGCCCAGGTGGCACCAGTGGTAAAGAACCTGTCTGCCAATGCAGGAGATGCAAAAGACGCAGGTTTGATCCCTGGGTCGGAAAGATCCCATGAAGCAGGAAATGGCAACCCACTCCAGTATTCTTGCCTGGAAACTTCCATGGACAGAAGAGCCTGGCAGGCTCTAGTCCGTGGATCGCAGAGTCGGACATGACAGCATGCATGCACTGCACGACCATTTCTATTTCACAGCTGGATCACTATGTCCAAAAGCTATGGTGGGTGTTGGGAACACAAAGTATGTATTTGTTAGACACCCATGACAGACTGTTATGTGAACAAAGTGATAAAGCCAATCATAATTTTAAGAGATATTAAAATTGACTGCATAAAAAAACCCACCAAAATATGAAATTGTATAGGAAGAAAAACACCAAAAAATGTGGCTACTAATGGATGGTGAAATCATGGAGAATTATACTGTTCTTCATATTTTCTGAACTTTCTACAATAAGCATGTACTATTTTTTTTAATCAGAAAAAATATATATATATTTTTTTTCAGAAAAAATAATTTTTAAGAGACCAATAAAGTCCGGGTTAAAAGAAAATTGTGGCCATGTTCCAGATTCAACACAGGAGATAAGCAGAACTATGTACTCAGGAGTACATAGAAGCAAGCATACTCCTAAGAGCTAACATGCCTTCTACGAAACAGAAATCATGAAATCAATGATTATGAGTGAAGCGAACAATGTTCACTGTTCTCTTTTAATGTTTAATGTATTTAGTCTACGTAATTTTAAATTTTTAATCTTTAAAAAAAAAAACCAATAGATGAAAGGAAAGGGGAGGTGAGACCAATGTATGATGAGTTGCTTCAGTTGTGTCTGACTCTTTGCAACTCCATGAACTGTAGTCCACCAGGCTCCTTTGTCCATGGGATTCTCCAGGTGAGAATACTGGAGTGGGTTGCCATGCCCTTCTCCAGGGGATATTCCCAACCCAGGGATCGAACCCTTGTCTCTTAGGTCTCCTGCACTGGCAGGCAGGTTCTTTACAACTAGCCCCACCTGGGATGTCCGAGACCAATACCACCAGCATACTATAAAGCCACAGTAAGTAAAAACGTACAGAAACAGGCAGATCAATGCAGCATAAAAAAGAACTGAGAAGATGCCCTATTAGAGCAAAGAGATTTTAATTCTAGTGGAATTCAGGAGATAACTAAAAAACCGAGCAATACAATAGAAAAGGGGAGGACTTTCTAAGTTTGAAAATTATAGAAATGCCTATGCATAAAAATTAAAAAACCACTCTGGGAAAAATATCTACGAATGACATATAACTTATATGAGTTAATATCTTTAATACATAAAGATCTTAAAGATGTATAAGTAAAGAACACTGAGATCCCAATGGGTAATGGACTAGAACAAATAATCTAAAAGAAAAACACCCTAGTAAGTATTCATGGCAGATAGATGGGGAAACAGTGGAAACAGTGGCTGACTTTATTTTTCTGGGCTCCAAAATCACTGCAGATGGTGACTGCAGCCATGAAATTAAAAGACGCTTACTCCTTGGAAGGAAAGTTATGACCAACCTAGACAGCGTATTAAAAAGCAGAGACATTACTTTCTCAACAAAGGTCCGTCTAGTCAAGGCTATGGTTTTTCCAATGGTCATGTATGGATGTGAGAGTTGGACTGTGAAGAAAGCTGAGCGCCGAAGAATTGATGCTTTTGAACTGTGGTGTTGGAGAAGACTCTTGAGAGTCCCTTGGACTGCAAGGAGATCCAACCAGTCCACCCTAAAGGAGACCAGTCCTGGGTGTTCATTGGAAGGACTGATGTTGAGGCTGAAACTCCAATACTTTGGCCACCTGATGTGAAGAGCTGATTCATTGGAAAAGACCCTGATGCTGGGAAAGATTGAGGGCAGGAGGAGAAGGGGATGAAAGAGGATGAGATGATTGGATGGCATCATCGACTCAATGGACATGGGTTTGGGTGGACTCCGGGAGTTGGTGACAGACAGGGAGGCCTGGTGTGCTGCGGTTCATGGGGTTGCAAAGAGTCAGACACGACTGAGCAACTGAATTGAACTGAAGTAAACATAAGGAGAAAAATGTTACTGGAAATGAAACTATTGTAAGTTGAAACAAATACGGATTACGACACATACCTCTCATACTAGAATAAATTTAAAAATATACACTATTATTCAATGTTCAGAAGAATTAAGTGAAAACCGTTCCTTCATAACTTGTCCATAGCAAGATAGGCTTCTACAATGCTTTCAGAGATCAATTTGGCAATGGGCTTAAAACATTCTGATTCAAAAAATATGTTTCTTAGAATGTATGTTAAGAAAATTAAATAGGGAACGTCTTACTGACAAAGCTGTTCATTATAGCATTATTTAAATAAAAGAAATAAGGTTTAACATCACCCCATATCTATGTAATTTTCACTAGTAGAACAGATCTACATATGACTCTAATGCTATGGTCCCAAGTTTTCTGTGTTCAAAGCACTTTCAAATACTAGAACCTTGATGGTACATTCAAAAAGATTTTTAAAAGACTTAAAAAATCAGTACTGGTTTCCTGGTAAACAGAGCTGTCCACTCAGACCCCCTCTATCAAGTGCTTTTGACACCAAGTTCTTGAAAGGTGTTAGTAAACTAAATTGTTCTTTCTTTGACTCTGGTCAGTGATACACTGCACAGCGTGATCTGCTCAGTTCAATGTCCTAAAAGGCATTTTCCTATACACTGGTGTGTGAGTGTGTGTGACTCCTTTTACACAAATTTAAAAACAAAGGATATGCTCATACTTGTAAATGCACTTTTCTTCCTGAGAGAATACACGAAACAAAACCGGTTTTTTGAGGGGTGGGGAGAGGAATAGACTGGAGCTAGATTTGTGATATTTTTATTTTTCTTCCTTTTTAAAAACTGAAGAATAGTTGATTTACAACACTGTGTTAATTTCAGGTGTACAGCAAAGTAGAGACAGGTAGATACATAAAACAGATAGGTAGATAAATGGCACATCTTCTTTATCCATTCATCTGGTGATGGCCACTTAGGCTGCTTCCGTGTCTTACTTATTGTAAACAGTGCCGCTTATGAACAATGGGGTTCGTGTATCTATCTTTATGAACTAGTTTTTGTCTTTTCTGGATACATGCCCAGGTGTGGGATTGCTGGATCATAGTGTAGCTCTAATGTTCATCTTACATCTTTCTGAACTATAGGATGTTAATTTTTACTATAGCAATATATTATTTTTTATTCTAAGAAGCAATTACATAATTTCTCAGTTTAGCAAAGAGTTCTCATTACTTAAGTTAATACAAGAACTTTATATGACAGATTAATCAATTGCTATATGACCCTAATGCTGGGAAAGACTGAAGGCAGGAGGAGAAGGGAACAAGGGAGAATGAGATGTTGGATGGCGTCATGACTCAATGGATGAGTTTGAGCAAACTGGGAGATAGTGAAGGGAGAGGGAAGCCTGGAATGCTGTAGTCCATGGGGTTGCAGAGTCTAGAGATGACTGAGTGACTGAACAATTTATCTTTCTTCATGGAATGCCCCAGCAGAAGTGAGTTTATAGAAAGGAAAAGTCAGTGTTCAAAACAACAAAATGAATTCACTATTTTTAAATATTTTCAGTCCTCAGCAGTTAAAAATTTGTGTTGTACTTTTATTCTTAAGTTTTTAGAAGAAGCAGTTTCTTAAATTTACAGAAGAAGCCCGTTTTAGAAAAGTGTAAAGTTGGAAACCTTCCTTTATAGCATCAAGTGCAATCTTTATTTCTAAGCTGAAGAACAAACATGGTACATAGTCAAGACAAAAGGTTTACTCTTATCTCCACTTCAGTGATGGCTCAATAAAGAAGTAAGCCTTGGTGGAAGAACCAGTTATCAAAGATGTGAGGCAATCTTAGTTTTCATCTATTCCTACTGTCCTTTAGCTTGCCAAGCTCCTGAATTTATTAGATGATGTATGTTCACTTCCTAACACCCAACATTAACATCTTCCTTCACTGCTTATGTTAATCAATTATGGAATAAACCACAAAGACCTATATGTTTTAAAATACTTTCCATTTATTATTTTCCCTGAAATATTCTTATATGGATATAAGTTGAGGTTTTGATTCTTGGTATTAAAAATTCTAAGGGTTTCTCTGGTGACTCAGTGGTAAAAATACACCTGTCAATGCAGGAGATGTGGGTTTGATCCCTTGGTCAGGAAGATCTCCTGGAGAAGGAAATGGCAACCCACTCCAGTATTTTTGCCTGGAAAATCCCATGGACAGAGAAGCCTTGTGGGCTATAGTCCACAGAAGGTGGCGAAGGGTCGGACAAGACTTACTGACTAAATACAACAACAAATAAAAATTCTCTCTGACCACCTAAATAAATCAGCTCTTTTGAAAGTATAAGTTAAGGTTTTAGGAAGAATAATCTTGGGCCAATGACTTCATGCAGTATGTATAAAATTTGAAAGGAATCATACATATTTCAATTACTTTCATTTCAAGGATTTATATTGATTAATTTATTTTAATTGGAGGCTAATTACTTTACAATATTGTGGTGGTTTCTGCCATACATTCACATGAATCAGCCATTTCAATTACTTTCAATAAGCACTTAAGCTTTCACAATCAAAGAAACTAATGCTAAATGTTTCATTAAGAATTAAAAACTTCCCCTTACTTCTATATAAAACTCTTGATTTTAGGGATTTGATACATAAACCTATTGTGAGAAATCTGATTTGTAATCTTTAAAAATACGTAAAATACTGCTCTTAATTTGAGGAGAAAAATATACAAATATTTGTTATATAAACAGACTAAAGGCTCCCCCCCCAACAGAATTCTAGCTGTCATATTTTTGACACTTTAATTTCCTTATTCATGGTTTTTCAGCACTTTACTTGAAACTGACAGCATTTGTAGTTTTTCTAAGTCCAATTTTAATGTGCTACTACTTCTGGAGTTAAAACACATGAATGATTCCTAATCAGTCATATTTATTGTCATTATAAATTTTCCATGTAAGGAAGAAGGGAGTAGCAGCAACCAGGATTCTGAAATTCAAAGATTTATCTTTTTCAAATAATCTTATCAGAAATAAAAAGCACTAACAATCATTACTGCCAAGAGTGTGAAGCAAGTGGTACTGTCACACACTTGGGGGAATATAACTGAGTATAGCATTTCAGGAGTGTAATCTGGTACTGGAAAATTTTAATATGCATATGCCAACCCTTCAACCCAGCAATTTAATACTTTGGAGAAATACTGCCTAATGTAGATCTGTAACCGATATCATGGAAGTATCTCCAAGAAACATTGTTAACTGAAAAAAAAAAAAAAAGGTATAGAAACCATGTATAAATATAGTATCATCTACATAAGACAAATTAAAACACATACAAAACAAAATCATATATGTATGTATGTGTATGCATATGTGCATTAAAAATAAAGATTTGGAGGGGAAGACACTGACAAACTATTAAGAATTAATGGCAAAGGCTGGGGCAAAGGATACGCAGTAGAGAAGAAAAAGGAAGATATTATTTGTACTCTTTGAAAAATCCATGTGAAAACATTAACGTATTACCTGGTTAACTTACAACTTACACACACACACGTATCCGAACTTAAAAACAAAGTAGGATCTTCTAAGTAAAAATTATAAAAACCAGATTAATGAAAATTCAAAAACAAAATTACTGAAATTTAGCTTAGTACTATTCTAAAAAAATACTATCCACTCCTTTACCAAATTCAGTTTATTACAAGAATCCAAAAATGGCTCAACATTAAGAAATCCATTATTGTAAACCAATACAATTACATACAGTTGGTTCTAGCTACTTGTGGTTTTATATGTTTTTCATGGGGTTGCAAAGAGTCAGACATGACTGAATAACTGACCATACGCACACATTTTATAAAGTCACCAGGAACAATGAATTAGCAAGTACTGAACCACTGCTCCTAGGGGAAATATAGAGTGAGGTTTCTGTGCACGTCTGGTCATGGTATTTTTATTAGTCCAACAATACATAAATCAGTTGTGTGTATTTCTGTTTAAAGACACCTTATCTAGTATATATTGTTGATTCATTAACATAGAACTCATGTCCAACAACACTATAACTCATGCTGAGACAAAACTTAGCTATTAATAATTCATATTTTCTCCATAATATATATTATGGGCTCTCCTTTATTTAGGAATACCAGAGAACACTTCAGCACTGTGCTTCAGAGGCAATTTTAAACAGTTAGATTACCAAAATAAAGCAGAAAACTGTCAAGAATGTAGCACTGAATAGACTGCAAAGAGGACACCTGTTTGCGAGAGCTGATACAAGGCAGAGCTTCACTGTGTTTAACCTCAGCTGATAATGTTGTATTAGGAGACTCAAATTTCTCACCACTGCTCATGTGAATATCTGGTACATCTGTGAATGACAGTGAAAGCTCTCCAAGTGTTGATTTTGGGGTTACAAATACATGTTATAGTAGGTGAATTTGCAAATATACAATCTGTGAATAATGAAGATCAACTGATTATTTCCAACAAACAAAAAAACAAACAGGAGAGTATACTGACTCTCTATAAAAATATGCTCAACACAATGATATTTTGAGGGGAAATTTTTTCTGGAAAAGGAATGATAAAATTTAACACCTATTCCTGAGACAGAAAACTTGGACTAGATGAAAACTTCTTCTAACCTACTTTTTAAACTTTGGTACTTTTTCCTAGTAACACTGTATGCAGAACACCTAAAGACATGATAAATCAGCAGGAGTTTATACCTCTACTGTTTGAAAAATTATTCATTGTGAGAATCCTTGCAAAACTGGGGAATCTACTAATTATTGCAGAAAGAAACAACAAACGAGATAAACATTTGAAAGAAAAGAACAAAATGATTATTTGTAAATGTTAGCAATGCCTACCTATAATCCTCATGTACCTCAATAATTATCAATTCATGGCCATTTGTTTCAGCCTTATCCCTCAATTTCTGTACTATTTTGAAGCAAACTCCTGCAAACTCTCTATTATTTCATCCATATATAATTTGGTATGGATCCGTAAGAGATGTCTTTTTAAAAGAAACATTACAACAGTATTATCTCAACTTCAAAAAATGAACAATTTTTTAACACCAAATACCTAGTCAATGTTCAAATATTCAACAGTCTCAGTCCCTTTTCAACTATATATTTAAATTAGGATCTAAATAAGTGATTAGTTGAGAGATAGATCTGTTTTAATCCATAGGCTCCTCCTCCTGGTTCAATTTATTTCTTGAAGAGATCAGGCCTTTTTTGCCTCGTAGTTTACTACAGTCTAGATTTTGCTGCCTGTATCCCCATTGTCGTTTAACATGTTCCTTTGTCCTACAACTTTCCTGTAATTTGGTAGTTAGATCTACAGGCTTAACGAGATGTGGGTATAACTTTTTGGGTAAGACTATTTCATTGGGTGGTGGTGTATTCTCTCATAGACATAAAATATTCTGGTTGTCTCTCTATTGTATGTTGTTAGCAATCACTGATGATCAATACCCAGATAATTCACTGGGGGCAAAATAACAATGTTCTAATATTCTTCATTTTATTGGCTAGATACTTCTCTAAAGGGACACCTCCCCATACCTAGTATTTGATTAGTCAGTGATATACAATTCATACAGAAATGACACTTCCAGTCATGACCAACTAGGTTTTCCGTTTGTTTGCCTTAGCATCATTATAAACATGGATTTAAACATATCTGATGTGTTTGAATTCACTGTAGTTGTCTTTTCTCATATTCAAACTGTTCTATTTTTTGGTTGAGTGTGGAGGGAAGTACTGTTGGTTCAGGATTACATGTAGCATGCACTCCATCTTTTAATTTGCTAAATAACTGTTTAGGAAACAAGGTGCCAATTTGGACAGAACAAAGGTTCCTCGTCTAATGGGAGAAAATAAATGAAGGATTACAATACAGTGTGATTATTGCTGGTAGAATAAATGGCCCAACCTTTCATGAAGGCAAATCAACATTTCTTTAAAAAGTTAAAATTCTACCAGGATTTTTCTCAAAGTCCAGTAGTAGTCATCTATGTGGGGGAGGATACTGAAAGAATAGACAAATTCTTAATAGAAGTGATTCTAAGACTATAAGATATATATGTATAAAATGTTGGAATTTTTAAAATAATAGGCCTATATTAATTCGATAATAAATATTTAAAAATAAAAAGAAGTGTTGTAACACAGAATGTATTACATAGTATAGAAGTAATTAAGTGCTAGGGCAACAGAAGGTGTCCTAAAAAGCTTCTGAATTCTGTTCATATTCCACCAGTTACTATGAGAATTAGGGCAAGTAGCTTTATCATTCTGAGCCTTACTCTCCTCACTTATAAGGAATAGCAATGCCTATTCTACCTATTTCACAAGTTTGTGGGGATGATCAAGGGTGAAAAAGTGTCTAAAAGCATAAAGTTATAAACTAATAAGAATCACTAATACTTTCAGGCAATTTGGAACACTAGTTTCCATAAGAAATTGACGTTTGTTCAAACTCCCCTAGTATTTCTTTTCTGTTGTTAATGCTAAATTCTTAGCACTGTCTAACAGAAGTTTTTACAATGATAAAAATATTTTATATTTGTCCTGTCTGTTCAATATGAAGCCACTAACCACTCTGGCTACTAAGCACTCAAAATACAGCTGATGTCTGAGCTACAGAATTTCAATTTTAACAGCTAAATGTAGCCAGCGGCTACCTGACAACTCAGGCTACCTGTATCTCTCTTCTACCTCTCTCCTTATGTAAATATTACAAATGTTAGAATATTTTCATATTAACAAATGAAAAACTTCTCAAAAACACTCTTTACTTTAAAAAAATCAAACTTCTGAGAGGTTCTAGAAAAGTACCTTAAAGTTTTAGATTTCACCTGAGTTTTAAGGCCAAATTATTATTTTTTTTTTAATTGAAGGATAATTGCTTCAAAGAGTTTTGTTTTCTGTCAAACATCAACATCAATCAGCGGTAGGTGTATATATGTCCCCTCCCTCTTGACCTTCCCCTCCCATCTCCCTCCACATCCCACCCCTCTAGGTTGATACAGAGACCCTGTTTGAGTTCCCTGAGACATATAGCAAATTCCCATTGGCTATGTATTTTACATATGGTAATGTAAGTTTTCATTTTACTCTCTCCTTATATCTCACCCTCTCCTCCCCTCTCCCTGTGTCCAGAAGTCTATTCTGTTTCTCCACTGCTGCCTTGTAAATAAATTCATCAGTACCATATTTCTAGATTCCATATATATGAGTTAGTATATGATATTTATTTTTCTTTCTGATTTACTTCACTCTGTGTAATAGTCTCTAGATTCATCCACCTCATTAGAACGGACTCAAATGTGTCTTTTTATGGCTGAGTAATATTCGTTTGTAGATGAACCACAACTTCTTTATCCATTCATTTGTTGATGGACATCTAGGTTGCTTCCATGTTCTAGGTATTATAAATAGTGCTGCAATGAACATTGGGGTGTATGTATCTTTTTCAATTTTGGTTTCCTCAGGGTATATACCTAGGAGTGGGACTGCTGGGTCATATGGTGGCTTTAATCCTAGTTTTTTAAGGAAATCTCCATACTGTCTTTCTTAGTGGCTGTATCAATTTATATTCCCACCAACAGTGCAAAAGGGTTCCCTTTTCTCCACACCTTCTCCAGCATTTATTGTTTGTAGACTTTTTGATGATGGAAAGTCCAAATTAAGAATATCTGATAAGAACCTAAAATTAGCCGTGAAAGTGAAAGAGGAGTGAAAAAGTTGGCTTAAAGCTCAACATTCAGAAAACTAAGATCATGGCATCTGGTCTCATTACTTCATGGGAAATAGATGGGGAAACAGTGTCAGACTTTATTTTTGGGGGCTCCAAAATCACTGCAGATGGTGACTGCAGCCATGAAATTAAAAGACGCTTACTCTTTGGAAGGAAAGTTATTACCAACCTAGACAGCATATTACAAAGCAGAGACATTACTTTGCCAACAAAGGTCCATCTGGTCAAGGCTTTGGTCTTTCCAGTGGTCATGTATAGATGTGAGAGTTGGACTGTGAAGAAAGCTGAGCACCAAAGAATTGATGCTTTTGAACTGTGGTGCTGGAGAAGACTCTTGAGAGTCCCTTGGACTGCAAGGAGATCCAACCAGTCCATCCTAAAGGAGACCAGTCCTGGGTGTTCATTGGAATGACTGATGTTGAGGCCAAAACTCCAATACTTTGGCAACCTCATGCGAAGAGTTGACTCACTGAAAAAGACCCTGATGCTGGGAGGGATTGGGGACAGGAGGAGAAGGGGAAGACAGAGGATGAGATGGCTGGATGGCATCATCAACTCAATGCACATGAGTTTGGGTGAAGTCCGGGAGTTGGTGACGGACAGGGAGGCCTGGCGTGCAAAGAGTCGGACATGACTGAGTGACTGTACTGAACTGAATATTTTACATTGATTTAAGAAGGAAAACAGGTGTTTCTATTTTGTTTTTAAAGATCTGCCTTGCCTTGTGAGAAACTGCAAAAGAAAAATTCAGTGATTACCAAAAGACCTGTAACCATCTAATCGATCTTACCTTTAGCTCTGCTTGTATGAACCCTTGCACGCACCCAAACAACTTCACCAGCTTTTTGCACTGTCAAATCACTAATTCGAACCAAAACTCGATCTGTAGTAGAAAAGTGAAACAATTTTGTACTTCAGAATTTACAAAGAGATCAAGATCAAAATTACTTTGTTTGACAGCTAACATAAGTACTTGATATTATCTTAAATGATTCTTATCTCTAGCAACACTCTTTTCTTTTGCTTTTCTTTTTATTGGTTTACAACATCATATGCTTCATATGTTTAACATTGTATTTCAGCTTCTATATACTTAACAGTATGCTCAATACCAAAAGTTTAGTTTCCAAACATTTCCACCGATTTGACCCTGTTACCCTTTTTACCCTCCCCTCATGCTCCTTCTAGTAACCACTACTCTGCTCTCTGTTTTGTTGTTTGGTTTGCTTATTTATTAATTTTTGTATTCCATCCATGTTGTTGCAAAAGGCAAGATTTCACCTTTTTTAATGGCACACAAATATACCACGTCTTCTTTCTTATCTATTTCTCTATCGACAGGCACTTAGCGTATTTTCATATTTTGGCTACTGGAAAAAATGCTGCGGTAACATAAGGGTGCACATATATTTTGATTAGTACTTTCATATTCTTCAGATAAATACCCAGAAGTGGAACTGCTGTATTATATGGTAGTTCTATTTTTAATTTTTTGAGGAACCCCTGTACTGTTTTCCATAGTGGCTATAACCAATTTACATTCCTACTCACGTTGTACAAGGGTTAACACCTTCTCTATCACCTTCTGTATGCAATTTGCCTCAAGTTTTATGAATTGACTATACTAAATATATCTCTAAAACCTATCCAATTCTCTTTCATCTTCACTGCCACCATTCTAAACCAACATACTATATCTTGCCTGCTGCTGCTGCTACTAAGTTGCTTCAGTCATGTCTGACTCTGTGCGACCCCAGAGATGGCAGCCCACCAGGCTCCCCCGTCCCTGGGATTCTCCAGGCAAGAACACTGGACTGGGTTGCCATTTCCTTCTCCAATGCATGAAAGTGAAAACAGAAAGGAAAGTTGCTCAGTCGTGTCCGACTCCTAGCGACCCCATGGACTGCAGCTCAGCAGGCTCCTCCGTCCGTGGGATTTTCCAGGCAAGAGTACTGGAGTGGGGGTGCCATTGCCTTCTCCAAACAACTTACTAGACAATCAAAATTCAAAACAAAACAATAAGTCTAAAAGAATAGACTTATTAGTAAGCATCATGATTACAGTAATTTTAATAGTACTTTGGAAAAGAAAGAATAATGGCCCTTCTTTCATGTGGCATTCCAATGAAGTAGCATAGGCGTTCTCAACCTTTAAAGTATCCACACATAGCTGAGGTGCATGTCACAGTCCCACCAATATGAGTGGCTAAGGCAAAGATTAGTGGCAGTAGGGTTTCAATTTGAAAACCTACTACCTCAGAAATGGAAGCAGACAGATAACTTTATATTGAACAAAATTTTCTGATTTTAACAGAGGTAAAACCAAGGGTAGAATTTTGCTGTTATTTAGTGTAATCAGATTACATAGGTAGTTTAACCTTTCTTTTGGTAGGGAAAGCTTATAACTGTTACAGTTACTGTTATAACAGTAGTCTGGATTTGATAGCTAAATGGGAACAATAATTGTGGCAAAGGGTGACTGAGGCTTATGTAGGAGTCAAACTCCAGTAAGATTTTTGATGTTAGAGCTCAACGAAGTGCAGTTCAGGAAGATAGATAAGCTGAGAAAAAGTCTCACATGACCTCTTCTGCTTGTCCTGGCAGGGGTAGTAGTCCTCTCCTATAGCATATTGCTTCTATCCCATTTTATACTCAATTATTTTACTTTACTAGCTTTATCTTTTGGAAATGGTTTATTCTCAGCAACCTATTTTGGTCTTTCATTGCACATTTTCCCAACAAAGTTGGGGAGGAAAAGTGATGTTGCGACCATGCAATGAGTTAAATCTAAAATAACAATTAAAACTGACCTGGGGTATATTATTTTCAAAGCATAAAATTCATAGGCAGGCATATATATTAGCAGTACTTGGTGCTTCCAATGGGCCAGAGCCTAAAGGTCTGCAGGTGTACCAAAGCTTGAAAGCTTTGGGGTGTCTACCAGAAGAAAAATGATTGTTAAATTGCTGAGTAGGATAAACTTGTTGAAATTGCATATATAAAATAGGGGGGAAAAAAAGAGAACAAAAATAGACACAAACAAAAAAGAAACCAATAAAAGGAAAACAAATGTTTACAAACAGCAAACTTACAGGTCTGAGAGAAACAATTAAATCATTTTCAAAGAAATATTTATATAAGGAGGGTGCTAAAAGAGGTAGCTTCATGAGGCATGCAAAAAAGGCTGCATATGAAGAAAGCAGCTACTATTAACTATCTTTTATCTCCTAGGCCAGAGTCAAATCTTTTTACATGATCACTTAGGAATATCTTTCTAATATAATTTACCCCTTAAAATATACTAATTTAATGTATTTTCTTCCTTTTCTAGATTAGGGACCCTATATTGATAATATTTGCACAGGGTTATGGCATATGCTTGGACTTTCAAGGTGGCTCAGTAGTGAAGAATCTGCCTGCCAAGCAGGAGATGTGTGTTCCATCCCTGGGTTGGGAAGATGCCCTGGAGAAGGAAATGGCAACCCACTCCATTCTTGCCTGGGAAATGACATGGACAGAGGAGCCTGGCCGGCTACAGTGGATGGGGTCTCAAAGAGTCAGAGGTGACTTAGCAACTAAACAACAACAATGGCATAAGTTTGCCATTTAAGTTTTTCAGAGTTATGTTTTCAGTTATGTCAGCCTTACTTAAAACTTTATGAAGAGCTTTCCTGGAATTAGAAAGTAAAAAAAGCCTTTTTAAATTATCACATAACTACTAACCTGGTTTTTCTTGTGATTGTATCATTGAAGATACTCCGTATCTTTCTTTTGCATAATCCTACAAAAAAAGTTTTTACATTATGACTTTTTATTTAAACACTAATAGCATAGTATTAATAAACACAGAAACACAACGGAAAAAGATGAATTCATTTTAACTTTCAGGACTATTTTATTAATTCAAACTAGTAGTTTTAACCTGTGGAAATATGTCGTATCATTTAATATGCACTCCATAGAAAAGGATAAGCACCCAGCTTCTGGATAATTTATTTTGAAGATCACCACTCCTGGATTGATATACCATACAGAACAGCATTCTCAAATAAAACTTACACACATGTACAACACATCTTAACTACTTTCTTCAAAAAGGAGATTAAACTACTTCAAAGCAGGGTTATAAATTTCCTCTTTTTGAAGGGAGAAGGATGAGATACCACAGTTTTATTAACTTCCTATTACAGGAAGAGATGTTCAAAGAGAACCAACAGTTAGGGATAAGCTTTCTGAGCACCAGATGTCCAGTTTTTAGAAATCAGAGATGTTGGATAAAAGCTAACTACAACTTTCCTTTTGTAAAGTATCATCAAAAAATTTCCCAGCTTCCTGTTCTAAAACCGTCTTCAGGATATCAGGTTGCAAGTGGTTCAACACTGACAATATGACACCAAAATTCTTATCACAGATTTTAAGCCAGGAACAGGAAAAACGAGGCCTAGAGTCCAGACTTATTAAGAAACTATACTTATTAAATTAAGCAGCCTTTTATTTTAATCTCACTTTACCGAGAAAATGATCTCTTAAGATCCTTCCAGCTATAAAGTGACATAACTCTGCCACAATGTCTACCTTAGATAGTCTATAGACCTACACTATTTGCAAAGGCACACTGCTAGATTACATACTTAATCAGATCAAGAATACATAAAAATGGTTTCCCTCAATGTAATTTAGGATGTGAATAAAACAATTCATTTCTGTCACTACAGTTATCTGTTGGAATCCTCTCCTTTAGATTTGGAAGATATTAAATTCTGTATTTACACCAAAACAAACCAGACAACATGTTAAGGTGCTTACTGAACAATTTTTTTCCGAAATAAAAAAAAATACACTGTAAAGACAAAGACAACCCCAGTCCTACTATACAGTCACAAAATGTAGTAGGGCAGCATAAAAAGGTTACAGCATGTGAAAAGAAAAAAGGGGATCACTTATTACTACTGTTCATATTTCAGCAACCCTATTCCATCTAATGTTTTTAAAATGATCTATTCCTTATGCAGATTATCACAAATTCATGTCTCCTCAATAGAAAAATTAGCAGCTAGGTAGAAATCTCAATTTCACTAAGAGCACACATCACTTGTAGAACGGTTTCAAACATTCATTTCTGAAAAGCACTGATGGACTACAGGGTATTATGAATTACATAGATGATTTGCGGTCACTTCATCTCAAACGCATTCCCTACAAACTTCCCCACCTACCTCACTTGGATTACTTAAAAGAAAGGAAATAAAAATGACAGCTTTTCTCTAAAGCTGTCACATGGAAAACGGTCATTATAGTGGCAGATCGCTTTACGAAGTACTGTCATTACTTGAAAAACATTAGGTACACGAGTGCTGAGCAAAAATCGATTATCAGTGGACATTAAAGATTTCCGGGGAAAGAGATGGAGTACGTGAAATACGTGCCTAACCCAGCGAAGTTTAAGGTTGACCCGGCCGCTCCTACTTCCGGGGCAGTGGGTACTTCACGCCCTCCGCGCCCCCCTCCCCCGCCTTCCAGCTCAGAGACGCGCTTCTTGTAAGCCATGCCTCCAGGCGCCCTAGGAAGAAATGCGATCCGGGGTGGGTCGGGCTAAGGTGCTCGGGCAAGGGCCCTGGAGGCCCGGTTGAAGGCTCCGGGCGCCCGGACCCCAGTCCCGTGGCCTACAGGCAAAGGGCCGCCAAGGATCCAGAGGCCAGGGCCCCCGCTCACCCTACCCCCCGCTCTCCCCCTCCCCCACAGCGTGATCCGGCCCAAGGGTCTGTTCAGGCCCGGAGAAGGAGGAAACCCACTTCCGCCGCGTCCATGATCTCCCGCGGCTTCTCCTGACTCCTGCGGCTGGCGTTGGCGCTGGGCATCTGGACAACTAGACTGGGCAGCGATCACCACCCTCCCTCGCAGGCTTCCGTAGGGCAGGCCAAAGGGGCTTCTCCCTCCCGCACAGTCTCCGCCCTCCCTGCACTCCGGTCACAGCACACGAGCTCGGACTCCGCGTGGAGTGTAGGCTCCGGAAAGATCGCGATAACCTCAGTTCTCTCGAGATCCCGGAGGCTGAAGGCCGCGCGCCGGCGTCTCCTTTTCTTGCCCCGCCCTTACGGGACTTTGCCTGGAGTTAGAGGGAATCCCCGGGAATTAGTTACAGTTTCGCGAGATCGACTCGGAGGGGACGGGTCCCGGGCATGCCAGTTGGCACGATCTCCCACGCATTCGTTTTTCAACTATATCCCACCTGCGAAGTCTACTGTGTTCTCTTTTCAGCCGTATTTACTCCTCCTCGCTTTGAGAGCAAACTGTTTGGTAAAACATCCACACACGCTCAGGACTTTTCCTCCCTTGAACTTCTCCGTCAGTACTCCCCAGCGGCAGTGTAGCTGCCTGGACTTACGGCAGACTTCCCACTTCCTAGTGGGACACAGGAGTGCTGGGTTATAGGTAGATGGCTTGTTGAGGTAGGAATGAATACTGGTGTCCAAGTCATATGTGAGGTGTAAGTGAAGTGAAGTCGCTCAGTCGTGTCCAACTCTTTGCGACCCTGTGGACTGTAGCCTACCATGCTCCACCGTCCATGGGATTTTCCAGGCAAGAGTACTGGAGTGGGTTGCCATTTCCTTCTCCAGAGGATCTTCCTGACCCAGGGATCGAACCTTGGTCTCCCCCACTGTAGGCAGACGCTTTACCCTCCGAGCCAGCAGGGAAAGGTAAGACCTGTGAGGTGTAAACCCAATGGCAAAACCTTCCACACAATTGCACTGATTGCCACACAATTGGTCTGGTTGCATTGTTAAAGGCAATGTATGTGTTGGTTGTCTAATGAATGAATCTTCCCAATTTCAGCTTTTTTTTTTTTTCTCATCCACGAACCTCTTATTGCAATTGAAACTAATATAGAAGCTTGGTAAAATACTATTTCCTCTGCTAGACTAATTTGCACCCTGCCATGTTTTAATTATTCTAGTAATCTTAACCTGGAGCAAAGTGGCACAGTTTATACTTTTCAAGAGTGCCGTTAGGCCCTAGCACGACTGAACGGGTTGTGGAGGTTACTGCATTCATGTCCTGGGATAGGATAGTGAGTAGACACATGGTCCCAACCCTCGTGTAACTTACCATCTCATTGCAGGTGTGAAATAGAGGTACCAAGTGCTAAAATTTTCTTTGAAGGCATTCACCTCAGGCTTCTCTGAGAAACTCATACTTCAGCTGAAGTCTAAGGAAGGAGTAGGAGTTAGCCAGGTGAAGAGACAAAAGAATATTCAAGGTAGGGGGTTAGGGAGAGAAAGATCTTGGATCAGTTTTGGACGAAGTGCATATAAAATGCCTTTGAGACATTTAAGGGGAGAATGTCCAGGAAACCTCTAGCTTTGTGGGGTCTAGATAAAGATGGGCAGATAAAGATGAAGAAGACACTGCCGGGTAGGTGGTAATTGATGCCCCTGGACTAGTGAAGAGGATGTTCCAAGAAGACAGTGTTAACATTGTCAATTGCTGCCTGGGCTTCAAGTAAGATGATAACTGAAAAATAGTTGTTGGATTTAGCAACATAGAAATCATTGGTGTTCTTAGTAAACACGTGAAGTGATGGGGTAAGGATGGGCTGAGAAGTGAGTGAAAGTAAAGAAATAAAAATAAAAGTGATTACAGCCAACCTTTATATAGTGCTTACTCTGTGCTAAGCACTAGTGTCAGTGTTATAATCTTTTTGTCTATGGGGAAATTCAGGCAGAGAGAAGTGAAGTAATCTGCCCATGGTCTCAGGGTCATTAAATGATGTATTTCAAAGCAGGTAGTGTGGTGCCAGGATCCATGTTCTTAACCACTGTACCTCACTGCCTTTCCTGTCTTTTGGAGACAATGAGAAGATAAGATGGGAGCGGAAGGAAAAATACAGGTGGTAGTTAATAAGGAATAAGTGAAGCTTTTTTTAAAGAGAATATCTCAGTGCATTTAAAAACTAATGGGAAAGATTCATGAAAAACTAGATTGATATACAAGACAGAAAAGGATTGAGTGATGGTATAAGGTTTTTGTTTTTTTTTTAAATAAGGGAGAGATAGGAGGTGGGACAAGGGGAAGAGGAACAATTCCTCTCTCTCAGCTGGAGGTGAGGATGCTAGGATAGTGGTAGATGTTTGATTTTAGGGCAATGAGAGATCTCCCACGTGATGACTTCTGTTTTCTCTAGAAGAGGAGGCTAAGTTATGAATCATGAGTTTGGAGGTTCCAGGGGAGGTAGAAAAGGGAGATTGGTGATTTGAGGAGAATAGAAAAGGTTAAAATATTTATAATTCTTCAGGTTATTTGGTATTTGGTATTATTTCTGGGTATTGTAAGGACCCATTTAATAAGGACCCATGATTTGGTCCTGGAACTGAGACTTCTCCAGTAGCACATGGCTGATGTGGTACCGTCATAAAGAGGCAGTTATTTCAGTCACTGTGGAGATTTTGGTGCTGATGCTGTACAGTAGAAGGGAGCCCAGTATTCATGCAAATGCCATACACATCCCAGGGAAATAAGAAAGAAAATTTTACCTGTAATTTTTTTGAAAGACCAACATTGGGCATATCATTTATTCTTAGATCAGGATGGAGGGAAGGAAAGGACAGAGATGCAAACAGCTGAATGTGGCTCTATAGATGGATAGATGGCCCTGAAATTTGAGAAGTGAAATTTGAAGAAAAGGAATAAATTTTATTCCCCTTTTAATTGATCAATGATTATTTATAGGCACTAATTTGTGCCAACAATTGCCAGGTTCTGGCAATAAAGAGATAAATTACGATCCTGGTTTTCAATAATACATAATCCACTTAGTAAGATAGCATATAACTAATGGTAAAGAAATGTGAAACTTGTCGTAGTAGTGGTAAGTACGTGCATTTCCAGCGAGAACCCTGAGATTCACTTTGACTGGGCCAGTTAAGGACACAAGTCCACTACTGACCAATCCATACAGTCAGGCAAATAGAATATTCTGATTGGTTTAGCCTAGGTTGCATTTCCCCTGGAGTTGGGAACAGAGTTAGCTTACTGGAACCATGTGGAAACCACTGTCAGAAACTAAGGGACAGGGAAATGGACCCTGGAAAGGCAACTCCAAATAACCATTGTAGAGGTCAAGAAGATTTGGGCTTTGCGCATATAAGCAGACTCCAGGGGAGTGCCTCCTCCTATCTGGTCTGGACTATTTGGATATGCTGTGTTAGTTAGTAACAAACTAATGCCCAAATCTCAGCAACTTCAACCACCACCACCACCACCACCACCACCACCACCACCTATTTCTTATTCATATTAGGTCTGTATTCTTGCCTGGAGAATCCCAGGGACAGAGGAGCCTAGTGGGCTGCCGTCTATGGGGTCGCACAGAGTCGGACACGACTGAAGTGACTTAGCAGCAGCAGCAGCAGGTTAGCAAAGGGGCTGTGCTCATGTAGTTACTCAGGCACCTAGGATGATAGATGTTCCATCTTGACACATGCTTCTGATCTCGGAGAGACGGCAGTGAGCAGTCCTGAAGAAAGATCATTTCCAGCCTAGGAATTGCATCTGGGTAGCTTGGATGAAGGGCTTCCCAGGTGGTGCCAGTGATAACCCGCCTGCCAATGCAGCAAAGAGTAAGAGACGTGGGTTTGATTTCTACTTCAGGAAGATCCCCTGGAGGAGGGCATGGCAACCCCCTCCAGTATTCTCACCTGGAGGATCGCATGGACAGAGGAGTCTGGCGGGCTGTAGTCAGGGTCACAAAGAGTCAGACACGACTGAAACACGACTTAGCACACATGCATGCACAACCTGAATGAAAACCAGGAATCCTAGCTGCTAGACCACCAGGGGCTAGAAGCTAAAAGCAAAGTTTCCCTGGCTCTTACCCTCATTGAAAACAAGAATGTTTCAGGGAGGCAAAACTTGTAAAAACAGGTACAAAGTTTATTATTAGAGACACAACACATTAAGTGGGACAGCACACAGAGAAACCATTTTATTTAAGACTGAAACAAGGCAGAAATACACACTCAGAGACAAAGGGTATGGGCATCCCCCATAACGAGGAGGAGTATAGTAAAGAGGTGATTTAAATCATACAGGATAGTCCTTCTGGGACTTGGTTTACATTTGGCCAATTACCTTGTTTATTCTTTACACCTGATCTGTTCTAGGACACTTCCCAACCTGTGTGTACATCTTTTTGCTAAGATGGATTCCATAGCAGAGGTCTTGCAAGTGGGTGCATGGCCATACTTATTATGGGGTGGTACCCCCTCATTTGTTGACCCCCAAGGAGCCTCCCTATGCAGGTGCAGACAGGGAAGATTTCCTTGACTTCAGGAGTGGTCACCTTATCTCTTTACTTCAGGAGAGCTCAGTTTCTGCTACTAGTTTTAACTTTGGAGTGTCTGGGTAAGAGCAAATCTTCGATTTTATTCCACTTGACAAACCCCAGCTGTGCAGCCCAGGGACTATCTCCTACGAGAGCCTGGCCATGGGCAGCCCTTAGCGTGGCTCTTGGGGCACCCGCCTGTTAACCCGAACCCTGCTTACTAGGCAGCGGTTGCCACAGGACCGTTGGCGACCAACTGTCAATGAATGACCGTTAGTGGTCCTGCTTAGCCATTGGTCAATCTGTAGCGTGCCCCTCCCTCAAGCAACTGTCAACGAGCAACTAACTGTCAACGAGCAACTGTTACTGGGACCATTCAGTCCATGGTCCTCAGAGTGGTGGTCCTCAGGCAGAGTGAGGTAAGAGGTGAATCCTGGCCTTCTCTGTGGGCCCTCCAGCTTACCTGGCCTCAGGCTGATGGGTGAGCTGGGTGGTGGTGGGGGGTGGCAAGGCACAGGGAACAGGCTGGGGGTTGTGTCCTTCATGGCTCCAGATTACTCGCCAAGGCCCCACAGCCCTTGAGTTGATGAATCTGTCTCCCATTGCCACCTCTGCGATTTAATGGCAGCGGCAGTCTGCCTGGGTCGCAGTCTTCTGGAACTGGCCCCTGCCATTTTGGTGGCTTAGAAGCCCTGAGAGTTAGTTTGGTCCCGGGCACCCGGCTCCCTCAGCCACAACAGCTGGGCAAAGTCTGGGAACATGGCCTTAGGGAGCTGTCAGCTGAAATCTGCCTCCTCTCAGCCGGGACTTATATCTTGGAGGGTGAAAGTTATGCCTTGGGACCTTGCCTGTTCTTGTCAGAAGAGGGAATAATATTTACTTGGTGGAGGTTTACAGGAACATCATTACCTGACCATGACCTCACCTCAAGAACAGAGGTTCTGACACCAAGACGTTTGCAACAACTACCCACGCCCCTCCCTCACCTTTCCTAGAAAAGGGCTTTACTGAAAGCTTTTGGGGAATTTGGGGTTTTTACGGCATGAACCACCCATCTCATTGCATGGCATTGCAATAAACGTTTCTCTGCTCCTTCTCCAATATTTTGGTATTGTTTGGCCTCACTGTATGTCAGACATACAGACTTGTGTGTCAGTAACATTACCTCACTTCCGTGATCACAGAGGCAGGGAAAAGAGAACCTAGCTCTTAAAATGGCTGCCTGGAGGTGACACATTTCATGTTGTACTCTTATTTCATTGGCCACACAAGTCACATGGCTATTCATGAGTTCAACAGGGCAGGATAATTTACTCTTTTGTGAGGGAACATCACTGGATTTTTGTGATCAATGAAACATTCTATCATACTCATGAGATTTCAGCATAGAAGTGAGTCTATGAAACTGTTCCATTTTGGGATTTTTTTTTTAAAGCTTTTATTCCCTCAATTAGGTATAGTCCTAATATATGAACTTCTCTTCAGAAATCTGAACAAAAATCCCATATATTGTCCCTTAACTAGGGTATGGATCTTAACTTTCCATTGCCTGTGAGGCCTCTACATGCACTTCTTCCTTACTTTGATGCCTTAACTTGATAGATTATTCTTATTTAGGACATAGCCCTAGGGGAATACTTTTGCTTCTGGCTCTCTGTCCTGATGGTGATGGAAGAGAAGAATTTGCCAGATCAGTGGCCACTGATACCATGTGCCTGAGGTCTTGTTAATCTGCTTTAATGAAGATACAGCTGCAACTAAAGCTTCGACTTGGTTGAATTTGCAGTAGTCAACTGCCAACCTCCCAAATTGTTCTGGTTTTTGCAGGAGCCAAAACAGGTATATGATGGGGACTGTCAGCTCTCAGGTCTTCAAGAGATGCACTCATCTCTGCCATTCTCCCCTGAGCATGTGATACTGTTTATGATTCATCATCCTAGTTGGAGGCTGGGGAAGCAAATTTAAAAGTTTTCCTTTTAGCTTTCTGCAATATGATGGCTTTAACCCACAGGCCGAAGAACTGTAAGGGAACAGTTCTGCCTTGTCTCTTGACCTCCTTGTAGGCATCCATATAAGCCATGTTGGCAACGGCTGGCTTGAAGTGCAGCTAATCTGAGTCTTGGAGATACACCTTGTGATCCTCCTGTAACAGAGGGGATGAAAACCGTCTCGCACTGGCTTCCCTGTCTCCTCTGGGAGGCTGTCTGATGAAGGCTTTCTGCCATCCTCCCTACCCCTACTCCCCACTAGTGAAGCTAAACAGTGTAAAATTACATAGCCAGTGTCTAGCCTCCTCAGCAACAGGGTGTCCCATAAGTCACACTTCAGTCATCTGGTCCCTTTTGTTTGTGTTGTCCTTTTTTGGTATGAAGGGCAAGGATCAAGGTGGGCTGACACCTTTGGCTATTCTTTTTACTGTGTAAGTGAGTAGCAAACTGTTTAAATCTAAAAGTGGTTGTTATATCTTGACTGATCAAATCTGTCAGGGTTTGACCTTGGCCTTGCTTTGTGTGTTCCTGTCTTGCCAGGAACCAATGTGGGGTTTGCCAACTACCAAATGTGTTCATTCCAAACTATGCATTTAGAGACCGGGAAAATGACTATGAGGCCCGTGGATCCAGTATAGGTATTGCTGTTAAGAGGTTTGAAGCATCATTGTGATTCCTAATCCTTTGTATGTGATTTTTTTTTTCCCATGTAAAAAAGGTTTGCAGGATATCTGCTAAGTAAGTTACCACTAGTCCTTTTCTTTGTTCCTAACCCTCTGAAATTTCACAATGTGTACCAACCTATGGGTCTAAATTCAACATTGTGCTGGACACTCAGCAGGCATTTCAGCCTGGAAACTCACTTAATTCTGGGGCATTTTCTTAAAAATTTTTTCAATGATTCTCTCCCTTTAATTCCTCTCTGCTTTCTTGCTTCAATGTTTATTATTCAAATACTGGCCTTTCCAAACTGGTCATCTTATTTCCTTATCATTTCTCTCCATTCTCTATCTCCTTGCCTCTTTAAACTGCCTTTGGGGAGATTTCTTCAGCTTTATCTTCTAATCTTTCAAGTGAGATTTTCTCATTTCTGCTGTCATATGTTATCATTTCCCATACACCATTTTGTTCTCTGAATTGTGTTCAAAAGAATAGAATACTGATCTTTTTTCATGAATGCAATATCTTTCTGAGCATATTAATAAGGTGATTTTGGGGGCGAGTTTTAAAGTAGTCTCTCTAATAGCCCATGTCTTACAAGTTGCTTTTTGTTAGCTTTTGGTCTCTTTCATGTTAGAGACCCACGTCAGTTGTCTGGTGAATCCTTATTTATTTATGCTGTGCAGATGATGCTGTGAAAGTGCTACACTCAATATGCCAGCAAATTTGGAAAACTCAACAGTGGCCACAGGACTGCAAAAGGTCAGTTTTCATTCCAATCCCAAAGAAAGGCAATGCCAAAGAATGCTCAAACTACCGCACAATTGCACTCATCTCACATGCTAGTAAAGTAATGCTCAAAATTCTCCAAGCCAGGCTTCAGCAATATGTGAACCGTGAACTTCCTGATGTTCAAGCTGGTTTTAGAAGAGGCAGAGGAACCAGAGATCAAATTGCCAACATCCGCTGGATCATCGAAAAAGCAAGAGAGTTCCAGAAAAACATCTATTTCTGCTTTATTGACTATGCCAAAGCCTTTGACTGTGTGGATCACAATAAACTGTGGAAAATTCTGAAAGAGATGGAAATACCAGACCACCTGATCTGCCTCTTGAGAAATTTGTATGCAGGTCAGGAAGCAACAGTTAGAACTGGACATGGAACAACAGACTGGTTCCAAATAGGAAAAGGAGTACGTCAAGGCTGTATATTGTCACCCTGTTTATTTAACTTATATGCTGAGTACATCATGAGAAACACTGGACTGGAAGAAACACAAGCTGGAATCAAGATTGCTGGGAGAAATATCAATAACCTCAGATATGCAGATGACACCACCATTATGGCAGAAAGTGAAGAGGAACTCAAAAGCCTCTTGGTGAAAGTGAAAGTGGAGAGTGAAAAAGTTGGCTTAAAGCTCAACATTCAGAAAACGAAGATCATGGCATCTGGTCCCATCACTTCATGGGAAACAGATGGGGAAACAGTGGAAACAGTGTCAGACTTTATTTTTTTGGGCTCCAAAATCACTGCAGATGGTGACTGTAGCCATGAAATTAAAAGATGCTTACTCCTTGGAAGGAAGGTTATGACCAACCTAGATAGCATATTGAAAAGCAGAGACTGAACTGAACTGAACTGAAGTTGGCATAAATAAATTTATATTTATAATTCCTGTATATTGTGATGTTTCAACATTCATTCATTCACTTATTTGTTTATGGGTGATTCTTTGATTGTCAGCTCATGTTAAAAGTGGGCACTAAAAGCTAATTAGAAGCTCTGAGCATTTGACTGCTGCTGCAGCTGCTGCTGCTGCTGCATCGCATTAGTTGTGTCCGACTCGGTGCAACCCCATAGACGGCAGCCCACCAAGCTCCACCGTCCCTGGGATTCTCCAGGCAAGAACACTGGAGTGGGTTGCCATTTCCTTCTCCAATGCATGAAAGTGAAAGTGAAGTCGCTCAGTCGTGTCCGACTCTAGCGACCCCATGGACTGCAGCCTACCAGGCCCTTCCGTCCATGGGATTTTCTAGGCAAAATTATTGGAGTGGGACTGGAGTTTGCCAGTTTCAGGTTTTACCCAGTGATAAAACGGGTTGGGCCATTTGGTGGGCAACCGTAGGTGTCTTTATCTTTAGTACTTTCCCTTTGGCTAGTCAGACTGTTCAGTGTAAAGTGCTTCTAATTTCCTACCTGAAGATAAAAGGTCTTCTAGTGTTCTAGGAATGTTCAGCATTCTACATGCATGTGGTCACTGAATTCTAGTCTTGGTATAGTACCTAGGTTCTAAAGTTCAAGGACCCACTTTTTTACCCTCTCCAGAGAATACATCATGTCAGGGTAGAAGAGGACTCTTGACAAAACAGTGAAGTAGGGAGGGATGTAAGGATCAGACTTTTCATGTAGTTTCCCACAGTTTTCCCTGTAAGTTCTCCTCCCCACTTCTATTTGCAGAGGTAGTTGGTGCTGCTTATCCTGAGTATTCTGAGGTTTCTATGGTATAAATTAGGTTGATTCTCAGCTTTCCTGACTACTGCCTTAGGATTCAGCTTTTCATATCTGCAAAATTGGTTAGCACTGGTCTGTCTGCTTTCCAGCTCCTTGAATTTTGGGGATATTCTCCCCCTTTCTGTTCTCCCATCTGTGTGATTTTAGTTTCTGTAGGACTAGGGCCAGAAGCAAGACTGGATCTGCCATCCTAACACAAAAGTCATTTTTCATATTTTATTTTATAATGTTAGTGCAGGTAAGGGGCTTCCCAAATGGTGCTAGTGGTAAAGAACCTGCCTGCCAACGCAGGAGATGTAAGAGATTCAGGTTGGATCCCTGGTTTGGGAAGATCCTCTGGAGATAGATATGGCAATCTGCTACAGTGTTCTTGCCTGAAAAATCCCATGGACAGAGGAGCCTGGCAGTCTATGGTCTATAGGGTCAAAAAGAGTTGGACACGACTGAAACAATTTAGCACACACACACATGTAGTGCATATAAGACACTTAGCTCATGGCTAATGCTCATCCATTTGTTCAACAAATAAGTACCAACTATGTGAAAGGCATTAGTCTGGGCATTTGAGATACATCAGGGAACAAAGCAAGATAAAAATACCAGCTCTTGTAGATCTTACCTTTTAGAGGTGTGGAGGTAGACAAAAAAAATTATAATGAGTAAATTCTACAACATGTTAGACAGTGATAATAAGAAAGAAAAAAAAGTAGAGCAAGATAAGGGAAATGGGGAGTGCTGAGTGGCAGGAGCATGGGGTGAGTTGCAATATTAAATATGATCAGGGTACGCTTCATTGAGAAGGTGACATTTCACAATTTAAAGATAGTGAGAGACAAGGCCAGGAACATATCTGGGGAAGAAGCATTCCAGGCAAGGGAACAGCTAATGGGATTTAAGGTGAGAGGAACAATGCAAATATTCTATACAACAAAGTAATGTCTTCAGGGCCTCTGAAGTGTGGGCCTAAATGACTCCGATTTGCTATGCAATTTTTTTCACAAATTTTTTTTCAAATTGTGATTAAGAAATCACATAATATAAAATTTACGCTCTTAACTTTTTCAAAGGTACTGTTTAGCTGTGCTAACTGTATTCACATTGTTATATAATAGATCTGTAGAACTTTTTCATCTTGTAAAACTGAAACTGTATACTCATCAAAGAACAACTCACCATTTCCCCCCTCCCCAGTTCCCTGGAAACTATCATGTTAGTTTCTGTTTTCATGGTTTAACTGCTTTAGGTATTTCATATAAATGGAATAATAAAATATTTGTCCTTTTGTGAATTGCCAAGATTTTTGAGTTCTTCAGTTCAGTTCAGTTGCTTAGTGGTGTCTGACTCTTTGCGACCCTGTGGACTGCAGCATGCCAGGCTTTCCTGTCCATCATCAACTCCCGGAGCTTGCTCAAACTCATGTCCATTGAGTCAGTGATGCCATTCAACCATCTCATCCTCTGTTGTCCCCTTCTGCCTTCAATCTTTCCCAGCATCAGCTTCTTTTCCAATGAGTCAGTTCTTCGCATCAAGTGGCCAAAGGGAGTTTCAGCTTTAGCTTCAGTCCTTCCAATGAATATTCAGGACCAATTTCCTTTAAGATTGACTGATTTGATCTCTTTGAAGGGTAAGGGACTCTCAAGAGTCTTCTCCCACACCACAGTTCAAAAGCATCGATTCTTCGGTGCTCAGTTTTCTTTATGGTCCAGCTCTCGCAACCATACATGACTATTGGAAAAAATCATAGCTTTGACTATATGGACCTTTGTCGACAAAGTAATGTCTCTGTTTTTTAATATGCTGTCTAGGTTGGTCATAGCTTTTCTTCCAAGGGGCAAGCATCTTTTAATTTCATGGCTGCATTCACCATCTGTGTTTCTCTCTAAGTAAATCTGTTTCTTTCCTATCACTTTGTCTCGCACTGCATTCTTTCAGTGAGGAGGCATTAAGAACGTGAGCTTCATTAAGTCCTGAGACCAGCTGTGAGATCTCAATTTAAAAAACCATGGGTTCAAGTCCCAGTCTGGGTTTAGGCCCGGTTGGAGTCCCCTCACAAGGGTTCAAATTGCAAATCTGAGTTGCATGGTTTCAGCGCTTTGTTACGGCAGCCTTAGCTAACTAATATACTTGGAAACTTGTTAGAAATGTAAAGGCTCTGGCTTCATTTCAGAACTACTAATGTCAGAAATTCTGAGGGTGGAACTCAGCACTCTGTTTTTAAAAGCCTTTTGGATGATTCTGATGAGCACTCAAGTTTGGGTGGGGCCAGTCCAGTTATTTAGGATGTAGGAACCTGACTAATCTAGGTTCAGATCCCAAATCTACCACTTATTAGTTGTGTGATTTGGGGTACTTTAAAAAACTTCTCTGTGTTTCAATCACCTCATCTATAAAATGAAGATAATCCTAGTCCTTATCTCTAAGGTTGCAATAAGTGATAAACGAGTCCATCCAGATAGAATTTAGAACAATGCCTGGTGCATAGTTAGTGCTCAACAAATGTGAACTATTATTATAGTGGAAACTATGTAGATGTTGAGTTTGAATCTTGTTTAAAATGGTTGAGTTTGAAAAAAGTAGTGAAGCTTATTGGAATTATTGCAGAGGGAGGGCCTAGGGACTTGAGTAAAGTTGAAAACTCCCACTCCTAGTCTGGCTGCTTGAAACGCTCCCCCCCCCCTCCCCCCCCCCACTTCCTGGTTTATGTTTGTGATGTAGATGGTGCCAAGTTCTTTGGAGTTTATGCAAATAACACATAGCACACATTGTTATGTTGCTGTTCATCCTCTATGAAGGCCCATTGTCATCAACTTTATATCCTGTTCCCATGAGAACTTTTACCTTTTTCTCTTCTTTGCATTCTGTCCTTGATGGATTGTCTTGTTTCTCACTTACACAACTTATCCTCTTTCCCTGACGGCCCATTTAAAACTACCTTCTATTAAAAAAAAAAAAAAAGTTTTCCATTGAGGCGTCTAGATACTCATTTCCCTTGTTTTTCATTTGCTTTCTAGCTGAGACGACTCCAGTTGTTTTACAGTGTGCAGCTGCCGCTAGATACTAATGATATTTTCTCTGGGTGAGTTGCATTTCCCAGGCTTGTTTCTGTATATTTGATTGTTTTCTGTATTTTATGTGAGTTGTAAACACACTGGGTAGAAACAACTCAATAAATGACAAACAGTAAAATGAATAATAAAAAGTTATAGTCTCATAAAAGGAGAATGAGTGGGGATCCTTTCCCAAATAGAAGTAAGCCGAGGATATCAGTATGTTATGAAAATGCTGGCAAGCTGCTACTTTGTCTTAAAATATTCTTTCAGTCTCAAACTTGTTTTTGTAATCTTCCCTTGCAATACACAATTCACTTTCCTTCCTACTTACCTTGTTAATCACTCTAGCAAACATAGCCATTCATATAACATCCAGGCCCCAAATCTTGGTATCATTTCTTATTGCCTTCTCTTCTCCCCAACATCGAAAAATCTACCCAAATCTATCTGCTGTTGACTTTTTCACATTATCCATCTATAACTTATCTCAAAGACCAGGCTTTGTACAATCATGGGGACCTAGAGAGTTCAGGGTAAGTAGTAATTCATTTGGTTGGATTATGTCCAATCTTATTTTGTGATTCCATGTTTGACTGTAGCCATATCCAGAAATACTGCAATAGGACTCAAACTCCCTCCCTGCAATAAATTGAAATATAAAATAAGAAGCAAATGCAAAGTATATCGCACTTTTAAAAGAACTGTACATGAGGTTGGAAGTGGGGAAACAATCAAATAGTAATAGCAGCTATGGGGATCTCATGTGCCTCTTGCTGTTTGACTGTTCTTATTCATTATTCAGGTGCCCTTTTGTTGTTTTCTGCTTTGTTCGCTTTAACATAATACAGTTTTTCACTATAAGTTCACTGTTGCCACCATTCAGGGAGCACGTGAAGTTTTATCATCTATCTCTTCTTTAAGGAAAAGTGTTTTACTTTTAGAAATGTTCTTCACTGATAATTATGTTCTCTAGTGTCCTTTTTTTTAAAAAAATATTTTTAATTGAAAGATAATTACTTTATAATGTTGTGTTGGTTTCTGCAGTTCAACAATGTGGATCAGGAAGATGGGCATGGCAACCCACTCCAGTATTCTTACCTGGAGAATCCCCTGGACAGAGGAGCCTGGTGGGCGGCAGTCCATGGGGTCACAAACAGTGGGACATGACTGAGCAGCTAACACTACATACATATATCCTCTCCCTCTTGAACCTTCCTCCCACCATCCCACCCCATCCAACTCCTCTAGGTCATCAGAGAGCACCAGGCTGAGCTCCCTGTACCATACAGTAACTTCCCCACTAGCTATCTATTAATTACTTTACATATGGTAATGTACATGTTTCAGTGCTACTCTCTCAATCATCCCACCCTCTCCTTCCTCTGTGTCCACAAGTCCATTCTCTCCATCAGCCTAATGTCCTTTATCTATTCTTATTAATAATTCTAAATATGACTTTTAGATCCAAAGGAACTATTTTCTGTATTCTGAAGAATAACTTTAAGTCACTTATAAACAAGTCATGCTAAATTAAAACACTTAATTCCATCTATTTCTCTTTTCAATGATCTAAACTCAGACAGGTCTTCCTAATTGAGTCACTCAATCCAAAAGTTAAGAAAATCTAGTTCCTATTCTGTGAGCTAGGAATGTTTTTGAGGATGGCAAGAAAAAAGATCTCCCGTCCCATATGTTCTTTTGCAGTGTGACTGTGCTATTCCCTTATACATAAGAAGAGGTTATTTTCTTTACTTGTGAATCTAAGCTGGCCAATGATTTATTCTGATCAATAGGATACAGCAAAAAAATGATGCCTTGCAACTTTCAAGGCTGAGTCTTAAGAAATCTGCAGCTTCTACTTTCATGTCTTAGAGTGATCTTTCTTGGATCCACTTGCCATGCTGTGAGCTGTGAGGAAGCCCAAGAAGCCGTGTGAAGAGTCCTCATGGAGGAAAATGAAAGACATTGATCAGCAACCGTTGCTGAGCTCCCAGTTGGGATGTGAATGAAGTCATTTTGGACATTCCGGCCATCTCAGGACCCTAACCAACACTCTGAACTAGAACTGCCTGATCAACTCATAGAAAAATGATAAATAATAAGTTGCTGCTGTTAAAACCACTATGTTTTCAGATGGTTTGTAATGCAGTAAAGGGCTTCCCAGGTGGTGCTGGTGGTAAAGAACCCGCCTGCCAATGCAAGAAACATAAGAGACATGGGTTCCATCCCTGGGTCAGGAAGATCCCCTGGAGAAGGGCATGGCAACCCACTCTAGTATTCTTGCCTGGAGAATCCCATGGACAGAGGAACCTGGCGGGCTACAGTCCAATACCTAACTGGCCTGCTGGGGCTCTACTCACCTTGTTTTGAGGCCTTGCATCAAGTTCACCTGCTTACCTCACCACCCCCAGACTTCTGGACAAGTGTAACATACTTTCTGAGACTTCACAATATTCTTTTGGCTCTATGGACTAAATAGTTCACCCTTCCTTGTTTATGAAAATGGCCAAATGATAAACCAAAGTAGTCATAACAATTTTTGAATACTTATCATGTGTCAGACACTGTTTTAAATGTAATACATTTATTAATATATTTAACCCCCAGAGCAACTTTGAACTAGATGCTATTATTATCTCCATTTTACAGATGGGAAAACCAAGGCACAGAGAAATGAAGTAACTTGTGTGAAGTCCAATAGCAAGTGAAGGAATCACCAGCCACGAACTGCTTCCCACAAAAAATGCCTCATGCTCATCAGGTTATCCCTAAAGTGACTTAGGCGAGTGAAATTTCTTTCACTTGTGTTACTTGATCCTCACACTTTAAGAAAGTTCTTTCAGGCTTTGACTGCGTCATTCATTTTTATTAATACTAGGCTCTGGACTGTGTCTCATGCTGCCACTCACATTTAGAAAAACATAATGTTAGAGGAGTCTAAATGCTTGACTATTTCTACATTCACAGTGGGTAGTATGGAGTGTTTGCTCAGTTTTCACAGGTTTCTCATCCCCATGTGGCCACCAGAGAGGGCAGCAGAGTGACAGGCAGGCAGCCACCTGGAGAAGCGGGTAGAGAAACAGAGCTGGCGGGAGGACCAAGGCAGCGCCGTTGTGGGCTAGATAGGGAGACCCAGGCGAGAGTGCAGCACAGATTCCCTCATCATTCATCAGAGTGGAGGGGACAGCTGCTGCTTCTCATAACAGAAGCCAGGGGCAGCCAAAGTGATGCCAGCCATACTTAAAGTGGGGAGTAGCCTCTGTGTTTCTTACTCAATTGCAGCCTTAACATGAGCTCCCAGTGCCACTTTCCAAACTGGACGACTGCCTTCAGGTCCCTCTTAGGCAGACATTCTAGAGATATTACTGTGAAGACAGGGTGTGATTTTGCTTCAAGTAGCTTAAAAGTCCTTCTCCTCCCTATCTGCCTGATAACTGCCTCAAGAATTCTGGGGGATATAAAAAAAGCTAGTTATAAAGTTGGATAGATCTGCATTCTCATGTGTATTTAGAGCAAGGTCTTTGGAGATAAACAGTTCTGGGGAGAGTCCTGTCTCTGCTGCTTATTATGTGGCTTTGGAAAAATTGCTTTCTTCTCTGAGCATCAATGTCATTAGGTGTAGAAAAGGTTAGTGGTATTTACCTTGTGTGGTTGTTGTGAGGACTAAATAAATCCTATAGGCAAACTTCTTGGTTTCATGTAAACTAAGCTACAGTCAGGGTACCTATTACTTCTGTCCACAGTATATATGGACATCTAGATAACCATGAATTACCATGCTGCCTTAGAGTGTAAGATGCAAAGGTTGGAGCTGGTGTTTCATGCTCAACTATACAATGTTTATTTAACAGTTTATTTAACTTATATGCAGAGTACATCATGAGAAACGCTGGACTGGAAGAAACACAAACTGGAATCAAGATTGCCGGGAGAAATATCAATAACCTCAGATATGCAGATGACACCACCCTTATGGCAGAAAGTGAAGAGGAACTCAAAAGCCTCTTGGTGAAAGTGAAAGTGGAGAGTGAAAAAGTTGGCTTAAAGTTCAACGTTCAGAAAACGAAGATCATGGCATCCGGTCCTACCACTTCATGGGAAATAGATGGGGAAACAGTGGAAACAGTGTCAGACTTTATTTTTCTGGGCTCGAAAATCACTACAGATGGTGACTGCAGCCATGAAATTAAAAGACGCTTACTCCTTGGAAAGAAAGTTATGACCAACCTAGATAGCATATTGAAAAGCAGAGACATTACTTTGCCAACAAAGGTCCATCTAGTCAAGGCTATGGTTTTTCCAGTGGTCATGTATGGATGTGAGAGTTGGACTGTGAAGAAAGCTGAGCACTGAAGAATTGATGCTTTTGAACTGTGGTGTTGGAGAAGACTCTTGAGAGTCCCTTGGACTGCAAGGAGATCCAACCAGTGCATTCTGAAGGAGATCAGCCCTGGGATTTCTTTGGAAGGAATGATGCTAAAGCTGAAACTCCAGTACTTTGGCCACCTCATGTGAAGAGTTGACTCATTGGAAAACACTCTGATGCTGGGAGGGATTGGGGGCTGGAGGAGAAGGGGATGACAGAGGATGAGATGGCTGGATGGCATCACTGACTCGATGGACATGAGTCTGAGTGAACTCCGGGAGCTGGTGATGGACAGGGAGGCCTGGCGTGCTGCGATTCATGGGGTCGCAAAGAGTCGGACACGACTGAGTGACTGATCTGATCTGATACAATGTTTGCTCAGGAAAAAAGACAACTGTCACAACTACTTTAGAAAAGTACGATCTTTTTTGACGCTTTCATTTTAATTTCATCCCCTAAAGGTTTTGGAGATATGTGTTATGAAACTGACTTCTATAAGTTTAAAAAGTATCTCAGTCTCAGTCACATGTCCTTAATCTGAGGTTCCTGGTCTCCAAGCGTCCCTGACCTTTTTGAAATGGTATGCGACACTTCGTGTGTTTACATGTACGTGCACTTTTGGTGTGGGGAAATGGTTCATAATTAGCAACAGACACTCAGAAGGGTCCGTGCTTAGACAAAAGACTAAAAACTCTAATACAGAAACAGTCGCTTAAATCTGCTACTGAAAGTAACTTGGAGGCCTTCCCTGACTTAAGACAAAGCAAACACTGCTCTGGAAAGCAGTGGAAATGAATCCTGTCTTTCAGCCAGTCTTTTTCCCCCAGTGTGTCCCTAACAGAGTGGGAGGCTGGCTGTTCCTGCTGGCACAGGTAATGCTGTAAAGACAGGACCTTGTGGATGAAGAGGTGTTGCCTTCCCTAATTACCACTGACAAGACCAAAGCCTAACCTCAGCTGCACCTTCTGTCTCTGGGAAGTCATTGATGGAGCAGGTCGATAATGAGGATTTGCTACCTGAAACATAATTCTCAGGATGACAAATATCTAAATTACATCTCTAGACGCATACCTGAGCCAAAGCCCTAAAGGCTGATGGCCACAAGAAGTGTGTGTGGTGTTCTTCATTCAGTGGGGCTTATTAAATGAGGCTGATATCACTTAGAATCTTGGAAGGGGCAGGTGTCCAAGGGGCCCTTTTGGCTTCTGCAGTGGGGACTGACAGCCCGAGCACTGGGGTCTGTAATTTATGCCTCCGGCACAGAATATACACAAAGCAGGGATAGTCACATCAGCATTTAGGGATTTAAGGCTAGTTTCTCTTATCCACAGACCCCTGTCTCCAAAATTATAAGGATAATCCAGCTAATTAATAACTTTTTTTAAAATATGGACAGTTTCAACATTTCACTACCAAGTTTAATGTTTTCTAGTTTCTTGTAATATATACTCATTTTCAAAAATTTTATTGGAGTATAATTGATTTACAATGTTAGTTTTGGGTGTACTGATTGATTCAGTTATATATATTGATTCAGTTATATATATATGTATATACATATGCATACATATTAAAACTAAATATATATATATTCAGATTCTTTCCATTATAGGTTATTATAAGATACTGAGTACAGTTCTCTGTTTGTACCTTATTTTTAAATAGCATGTTTCTTGGTGCATAAAGTAAATGAAAATACAGTCCTCAGGGGAGAGGATTTAAAGTGATTTATTAAGATTTCAATGGATGATGACTTATTTTGCAATTGTTGTTATTACATCCCTTTAATTAACAGATAATCCATGAATTATGGAATATGCAATAGACTATGTTAGGGAAACATTTTTTGATCTGTGTAAATAAACTGAGATGAATGGTGGGTGCACCTGTTCCTAGTGTGTCCAGGGAATATGTGAAACTCTGGCACAGGATGAATGTCTGTTGGTGTCAGTGTGACAATAATAAAACAAAGCTGGCACTGAGGTCAGGAAGTCTTTGGTGGGCGGGAAGCTACCGTCTGCAAACAGAGCCCAGCACGGCTGTGTGTTCTGATGCCCATCAACCAGGAAAGGGAATCTAAGGTTTCCAAACGATTTTCCCTCTTCACAAAGCTGTTATGAAATAAAATACAAATCCTTCCTGAATGTTTCTAGCTTTCCTTCCTTTAGGAAGTTTTTGGTCAATGGGAAACAAAGTCGTATTCAAAGGATTAAAGCCATAGTCATTCTATTGTTTACAGCTTCAATAATGTGGCTTTCCTTCCATGCACAAAATTTTCAATTCACAAATCATCTAAAAAACAGGAAATTTGGGGGAAACACGTGCTTATGATAACAAACAAGGGATCTATCGTGTGGTATAGCAGTTTACGCAAAGAGGCATCCGATTTTCAGATTTTATTTTTTTTTAACTCTGCTGTACTCTGGATGCATTCTAGGAAGATTATTCCTTAAAACAAAAAGCCATATGGTTTATAACATAAAACGACTCAGTTCCCATCCCTGCCTCTAGAGCCGGGAGTGGTGGGGAGGAGGGGAAGCAGATTTTGTCTGTTACTTCCAAGGCTACAAAGCAGGCAGCACCATAGAGGCAACAGGCATCTTCCATACCCCTTCTCCCTGCTGTCCTTAGTCATCTGCTTCCCCTCTCAATCTAGCCAAGTCCTGGGTCCTTTTCAAGGGAATGGAGAACGCTGGCAACATCGGTTAGCAAGGATGAAGAGAAAGCTCGAGAGAGGCCATGGTAGGCAGCTCTGAGCTCTGGCTGTGGGCAGTAATTCCAGGGAGCCAGAGGTAGTGGAAACAGCTTCATGTTTGCAAGCGGGGGAAAGCAGGGCTGGTGGGGGCCTAGGGCAGAGCAGTAGCACTTAGCTGTGAGCAGAAAAACTTGTTCTGTAAAATCTGTTAAAGTTGCTTCTAAATAAACTACAAAAGGAATTCTTATTTTATCTAGATTATTTTGATGACAATATTTTAACTTTTAAATCTGTATGCTAAAAGGAACATAATAGATTCTTCTGAATAATATTTAACATCTGGAATTCCTCAATATCATTATTTATCCTAAGTCCCCCATCTTCTACCATTCCCTTTAACTTTCATCTGTATTTTCAAGAAAAATATCACTTCTCTCTCAGTGAAGGATGACAAAACATTCTCTCTTTACTTTCTAATATTTTCTATACTTTTGCGATGCAAAGTGTGGTCTGGATATCAGTTGCAGTAGCAGCAACAGCTTGGTTGGTAGAAATGCCTCAGGCCCTATTCTATGACGATTGAATCAGACTCTACATTTAAGGGGATCTCCAGTGATTTGCATGCAAATTAAAATTTGGGAAGGGCTAGACTATATTGTCCAGTTCTTTGCGACTCCATGAACTGTAGCTCCCCAGCCTCCTCTGTCCATGGAATTCTCCAGGCAAGAATACTGGAATGGGTTGCCCTTCTTTTCTCCAGGGGATCTTTCCAACCCATGGTTCGAGCCCAGGTTTTCCACATTGCTGGCAGATTCTTTACCATCCAAGCCACCAGGGCTCACCCAATTCATGATCCATACCACTAAGGCAGGTGTCATTGTCCTTTTATAGATTAGGAAACTGGGCCCTAAGAAATGATTCAGTTTGCCTCTGGTCATACATTTTTATCAGAATCATCTGGGAAACTTGTTAAAATTGCAGATACCTTGGCTCTACCCCCAGATCTACTGAATGAGAATCACTGTGGCTGAGGCTCTGAAACATGGATTTAAAAAAGAAAAAAAACTTCCTGGGAGAATCTGAAGCTCCAAAAAGTTTGGTAACAGATTATGCTGGAACACAGAAGAATGGGAATTAGAATATGTAGCCTCTCATGTTTAATGTGCTGCTGCTATAGGGTCTTGAGAAGAATAGGTACAAATGGTTAGCCTTTAGTGAAAATAGTTAAGCCAATGTCTCAATAATTCTGTCAGTTTCATTAGACCCTAACTCTGTTTGCTACCCTTGAAAGCTAGGGAGAATCAAGTCCAATGAAAATGGGCTATTTTTGGTATATGATTTAGTTGTGATTATTATGGAATTCATGATCATCATAATCATCACTATGAAGGCAATGGCACCCCACTCCAGTACTGTTGCCTGGAAAATCCCATGGATGGAGGAGCCTGGTGGGCTGCAGTCCATGAGGTCGCACACAGTCAGACACGACTGAAGCGACTTAGCAGCAGCAGCAGCAGCATTATGGAATTAGCTAAAAGGACCATCAATTTAAGTTTGATGTATCTTGTTAGTTTGTGATACAGGAATTAAACATTTTTTTTCCTGCTATGGGAGTTGTAAGATAGTGTAGACCTGCAGTACTTTACCAACCGCTATGCTTCCTTCCCTTTGCATACATCTTCTAACTAAGAAGAAAACCATAGAATAAGAAAAAAAGCCCAAAGCTACAGCTGTTTAAGCAATCTTTAAACCTCAGACATCATTTATTTACCTGGCTAGTAAGAAAAGATTAACTTTTAAGAAGACTTCTCCAAGTTGTCAGGTAACTCCCAAATCTCTCTCTCCTGCCCAACCCACTCCATAAGCTCTAGAATCCTAAATTCAACTGTGTGTGGAACAATTCTGTTCTGAATGTCCTACAGACTTCTCAGACTTGGAGAGTCCCAATCCAAATTCATTACCACTCTGCCCATTGTTCTTCCTGGATACACTCTATAAGCTGATGACTATACCATTCTTTGCATCATCCCAGCCAGAAATATAGACATTGCCTCTGGATTCTTTTCTCCCTCCCAGTGGATAGCCAGTCTTCCCTCTCTCTGATCCCTCTCCTCTTCATCTCCACTGTAGCTCCACCTCCGGCCTCCATTGTCTCTTCCTTAGGCCACCATGATGGCTTTCAAGGTGGCCCCCTTACCTAGAATTCTACCTGACTTCATTTCCCACTGTTCTTTGCTTCAGTGTAACCCAGCTGCTTTCACTCTTCATGCTGTCTTGCCCATCTGTGCCTTTGCACATGCAACTTATGCTCTATGGATTTTCCCTTCCCACCCCCTGTGTATGGCAAATTCCTACCCGATTTTTATGATACTGCTCTGTATTCCCTTCTCTGTGAAGCTTTCCCTGAGGACTCCTCTTGGGTGTGGACTCTTCCCTCCTTTGTAATCCCATTGGAGTCTTCATTATAGTACCCCTCTCACGAGGTTACAGCTGTGTTTATATTTTCTTCTCCTTCATCAAAGTATGAGCTCCTTGAAGGAAGGGAATGTGTCTTAGTAATGTTTGAATAAGGCATTCAATGATCCAATAACAATTCAATGACAGAACCCGGTCAATCAGACAAACATAAGTTCAGTGAATACCTGGCTAGATTTCTGGATTCCAAGATGGCTTAGGGTAAGAGGAACTGAAATGTATTGAGCAACTATTATGTGTAAAGAGCTTAACACCCATCATTTATCTAGTTTTTAAAGATAATCCTTTGAAGTAAATGTCATTCTAATTATGTAATGTTGAAACTCAAGACTCTAAGCAATTAATTGCTTGCTTGAGGTCTCCGTAAATGATAATAGTTGGAATTGAATTCAGGCTTTTCTAACTCCAAATTCTTACCATCTCATGCAGTCCTTGATATTACCTGAGCACAGCCATAGATTTTAGAATTACTTCTCTTTGTTTTTAGAATATTAAAATATTTATTTCTAAAGAGTAGTGGTGAAATCATGTATATTAGGCAGTCTCTAAAGATGGTCCCTAATGAACTCTGCCTCCTGGTATTTATGCCTTCCCCGCCCCCTGCTTTCTTTGACTCCCACCACGTGGCATGTGGGATCTTGATTCCCCCACTAGGGATCAAACCTGTGCCCTTGCAGTGGAAGTGTGGCATTTTAATCACAGGACTGCCAGGAAAGTCCCTTATGCCTTTTTATAATCCACATTCCATGTATCTAGGTTGGTCCTGTATTACCAATTAAATGTAGCAGAAGTTGGGTCATAAGAAGCCTCACAATGTCCTTCTGAAATACTTGTGCTGGAGGGAGCTAGCTGCCATGTAAGAGATCTGCCTTCCTGGAACCACCAGGTTGTGAGAAGCCCAGCTTATCCTCATGGAGGGAGAGATGTCTGACCAGCCCCCAGCTTTCCCTGCTATCCCAGTTCAGGTACCAGACATGGTAATCAAGGAGCCTTCTTAGATGTCGGGCCTCAGCTACCATCTGATGGCAACAGCACCAAACACTCCAATTGAGAACTGCCTAGCGGAGCCAAGCGTTGTTCTCTCTCATGGAACCATGACAGATATGTTGTTCTTTGAAGTCACTCAGTTTTGCAGTGGTTTGTTAGGCAGCAATAGGAAACTAGAACACCATGGCGTTTTTTTTATAAGAAAATAACAATATTTGTAAGTGTATCTTTTTAAGCTTTTTATTGTTGCTTTACAGAGCACACACTGTAATATAAGTAGATTTCTAGCTCATTTCTTAATGAGGTTTATGACCTTGAGCGAGTCTCTTTATAATAATGTCACTGAGCTTCATGTACCTCAGTGTCAAAATGAAGGATTGAAACTAGTTAATCACTAAAATCCATTCTAGTTCCAAAACTGTATCATTCCCTTCAAACTGTCAGGGAACAATTGAATTTTTATCTGCCAAGTTTTTAACTTGCAGTAAAATTTTACAGGCACAAGAATTTTAAGAGAAGCAATGAAGGCCAGGGAAGTGCTGACTCGGCACAATGCTGATTGTTAGCAGGGAAAAAAAAAGGAGCTATTAATCTGATTCTTTCAATCCTTCTCCCCAAATCAAAATTCAAAAAGATGATTGTCTATAACAAAAGACTTGAAAGAGAATTCCTAACACCCTTCCACCGACCCCCCCACTTCCCCAGCTTGAAAATCTGTTACTCAAGTCTGTGAGTGACTTCAGGACTTTTGGCAAAATATTCAGTGTTGCAAAGTTGAATCAGTCTCCGGAAGATCCCTGCACACAAATGCTAAGTTTAGGGCCAGTGAACAAGGTGATTCCTAGAGGAAATAAACTCTCGCCTGAGAACAACAGCTGAAGTAAAATCCCATAAGCCAGGAAAACAGCCACACAATCACAGTAACAGGTGGTAGGTTTCAAAACAAATTTCAAGGTCTGACTCTTACAGCACCTGCTCTAGGACCACAGACAACAGCGTAACTCTGTCTGGGTCTGAGTTAAGTCATCTCTGCCATGCTAGGAGGAAGGTTATCTACCTTTATTAGTTGAGCTAAGTCATGGTAGGTTAGATGACCGCCTGTCTGTGGTAGTAACCCTTCTGTTCCCTGTCAGAAAGGCAAAAGGAACGAGAGAATTTGGGAACCAGAAGGGAACTTAGAGATTTACTAGTTAACCCCCTGGATAACTGAACAAAGTAAAGCCAAGACAGTTAAGTAGAAACTTGCTCAAGGTCACGTGACCTATGGAAGCAGCCCATCCTCCCTGCCCCCAGTTTTGATGTGAAAAATTTCAAACACATAGTAAAGTTAGAATGATTTTTACAGGGAATATCCATATACCCATTACCTAGATTCTACTGTTACCATTTTATTAATCTCTTTCATCATGTATCTTTTCATCTATCCATCTCCCTATCATCCTACCTTATTATTTGGATGGATTTTATTTTTTCGGCTGAGCCCTGCAGCATGTGAGATCTTAGTTCCCCCATCAGGGATTGAACCTGTACTCTTTGCATTGGGAGTGAGGAGTTTTAACCACTGGACCATCAGGGAAGTTTCTTGGATGTATTTTACTTAAAAAAAAAAATTATTTTATTATTTATTTTTGGTTGTGCTCAGTCTTCATTGAGGTGAGTGGGGGTTACTCTGCATTGTTGTGCAAGGGCTTCTCATTGTGGTGGCTTTTCTTATTACGGAGCACAGGCTCGAGACACACAGGATTCAGTAGTTGTGGCGCACTGGCTTAGCTGCCCCACAGCACGTGGAATCTTCTGGGACTAGGGAACAATTCTATGTCCCCTACATTGGTGGGCAGATTCTTATCCACTGCACTACCAGGGAAGTCCTTTGGATGCATTTTAAAGTGAACTGCAGACATCTACACTCTTCCCTTAAATCAGCATTATGCTTTGCCATTATTTATCTAATTATTATTTATCATTATTTGTCTAATTATTTGATACCCCAAATGTATACATTATGGAACCAGAAATAATTACCGAAAAATATCATTGGATGCAATAAATGTAGATTAGCATCAGTAAGCCAGAAAGGAAATTCAGTTTCCTAACTAACTCCAAGGACCTTGAGGACTCTTACTAAGAGGAAATTCAGAGAAGGCAGAAATACTGGTCAGTACACAGCACTTACACTGTTCCCTTCACCTGGAATCCCTGTCCTTCCCCTTCCTGTTGAAATCTTCCCCATTCCCCCAAGAATGATCTGAGATGTCTATAAGTAACACTACTATTAGATATATATTCCTGTTTTAGGAAAAAAGTTATTAAAATCTGAAATGCCACCTCCTTACCAATGCCTTTCCTGAACCCTGAGTTTTAATCTACTTTGAATGTTCACAGGTCTTCCTTTTCACTTTTTTCCTACCTCATTCTACCTGGTTACAGTTTAGCACATATTTGTTTATCACTGCTGTTGCCACTGCTACTGCAACCACTATCACCACTACTACTTTTTGTGGTTAACTCTCCTTTGTAAGGGACTGTATCTTAAGACTTATCTTTATATCTCCTGCATTTTCTTGCACAGAGTCATCAATGAATGTTAAGTGACTTCAAATTTCGAATCAACAAAATTATATTCAGGCAGCGTTGTGAAAGTCAGATCTTGAGCCACCTGAGGGGCTTGTTTAATGTGAAGATTTCTGAACCTCCCACCTTCAGAAATGCCAATTCAGTAGGTTCTGGGATCCAGGAAGCTACAACTTTAACAAGTGTCCCCTGAATGATTTCAATGTGGAATTGCACTTGGAGAAATCTGCTCACAAGTCTAGATCACCAACCTTACCTGATGTTGGGCCTTTAATCATTTTTTAAAACCAGTAACCCAAGTCTGCCTTGTCTCTCTGATGGGTCCCAGATAAAGGTATGGCAGAGGAGGTGTCTGTCAAGGTAGGGTGTGACAGTCAAGGCATCAGACCCCACCACATCATGTGCTGCCAGTCACAACTTTTGCTGTTGCCGCTCACTGTCAAATTTCCCTTTGTCACTTCCCCCAGGCACCACCAACCGTCACCACCCCTCAGGCCCCTCCTCCTCTGAGGCTGAGTCAGATCCATTGTGGAGCACTTGAGGAAGCATACAGGGAAGCATGCTGTGGAAGGCAGGCTGAGGTCGTTCTCAATCTGCATTCACAATCCCATGTCTGGGAGCAAAAGAACACTTGCTTCTGACCCTGGCTGCTTAAGGACCTCTGTAACCTGGTAGGCAAGTTGTGCCTGTGGTTTGAATTTCCTGCTGTCTTGATTTTACAACTGAGTAGAACCTAAAGTTGAGTAACACATCTCTTGCCCAAGCGCTGAGGGCCACCACACAGCATAGAACAACGGGACGGGAGGTGATTGAGATGTAATTGCTTCCCTCCTCTTGGTCAAGTGTTACTGTGTATGGGATGTCAACTGCAGTCATTGCCACTGTCAAACCTTACAGAATGTTTTCCATATATGCCAAAATTTACTTTCTTTCAGGTGCCAGAAGGCTAATACTAAGAAAAACTATCGACCAGAGAGTTGTTTCATAAAGCATAATCTGAAGCTTTGAGTTGAATAGTCTTGAAATCAATTTCCCTAAGACATCCATAACATTGTCATTTTTAGTTCAACATATTTCTCTATTGTGGCGGTTCCCAAACAGGAGTCAGATGGAGAGCTGAACCTCACTCACAGAGTTTTTGATTCTCTAGGTTTGGGGAGGAACTGGGAATTTGCCTTTCTAACAAGTTGTGGGATGATGCTGAAGCTGCTGGTCTGGATACCAGGCTTTAAGAAGCACTATATTTTGAGAGAAAGCAAAATGGTCGTATTTATTAGACTACTTGCTGATCTGCCTGCCTGTCTTGTATCACAACGACTTAGAGGAGTGACTCTCAGCTCTGCTGTCCATTAGAATTACCCACAAAACCTGTAAAACGTAGGATCTGGGTAGGATGCTCACACCCTACCTCTAACCAGATACCTCCACAGCTCTGGCATGGGGCCTGGGTCTTTTTGAAAAAGATCCTGAGGCGACCCTGACGGAAATCCAGGGTTGAGAACTACATGCATACAGCAAACTCTGGCCCTATTCTGTGGTCACATACGATTTTCACTTGACATATATTTATTGACCACCCAATATATGTCATAGAAAATGATAAAGTGTCTGTGAAATGGTCCCTGACCTCAAGCAGAGATAGATTACATACCCAAACATTTAAACAAAAAACTGGTGTGTGGTGAGTGCCAATTAGAAGAATAAACCATTACTGAAAACAGAAGGCTGGATGATCCAAGGTAAATCAATGCTTCACTGAAGCCTCACATTGTTTGTGATAAGTTATGTATGCCTTTGCCACACAGGAAACATATCCCTCTGGTGGGGGAAATTGCTCATTTATTGGTTCATTGAGGATGCTCCATCTGATTCACCATGGTAGGCGTGATTGAACCATGGAAATTATGGAACGTTAAATCAATAGCTAGTCAGCTGGCAACTATTCCTTTGCTAAGTATGCTATTAAGGTTCCCTTCCAGAAACCCTGTGCTTAACAGAGGTGAATATTTTTAGTGGAAAAATAAAACATACATTGTTTTGAATCTAATATTCCTGAAACATATACAAAAAAATCCAAATTTACTTGTGAATCAAAAGAAAAGTCCCTTAAAAATATGTTCGTATTTACATCCACTGGAATACAAAATAATTTAATGATTCAATGACAGCTGACCCATGAAGGGGAAGGTTTCTAGAAAGGAGAAAATATCCTCCTCAGGTGTTACATATTAAAGGCATTGTTTAATTCATTGTGGCTATTTAATTTGGTTATATCTTTCCTGAGATTGTGTGTGTGTGTGTGTGTGTGTGTGTGTAGGAGTTTTTCCAAGAATAAGAGATTCCAATGACAACAAAAGAAATTGTCTTCAAGAAAAGGAAATAAATACTTTTTAAGCTGTTACATTTCTTTCCATTCAAAAATACTGGAGGTGGATTTTAGGTGCTGTGGGAGAAACTGAATATGACAAAGTAACTTGCTCTCAAGGAAGCTTATAATCTAGTAGAAGGGCAAGATAAGTACCTATTTGAAGCAAAATATGATACATGCCTTTAGAGAAGAATAAATTTTAATGAAGCTTCGAAGAGCTGGAAGAAAAGGAGGTCAAGGTTCAAAGAGCCTAAGATCAGGAGTACAACTGGGGTTCTGGTGCAGTGCATTATTGGCCAATTTTCAAAGGCCAGCTGTTCCCAGGCTGATGAAGCCCAAGGATGAGGGTGGATTCAATCAATGGGAAAATCAGGGCGCCCTCCCTTATTTGCCTGGAGATGTAGCTTCGAGATCAATAGTTTTACAATTTTATTTTAGGAAGCAAAATGAAAATGAATCTGATTTATTTTTTTAGTTCATTTCTTACTAATAAAATCCAATTTAAAGGGTTTTGTATGTTGGCTCTATGGCCACTAATATTTGATAAAAATATTTAGCCTCATTAATATTTAAAGATGAAAAAATATGAAAATTAAATTACAATACCATAAGTGTTTTGGCTTATCAAATCGATAAAGATTTTAAACAGCTCTGAAGTGTTGGGGAGGATGGGAGGAGCAGGCCTCCTCCTTCTGCCTGTGAAGTACTTCCTGGTTCATCAGAGCTGGAGGACAGTCCATGTCCTACAGCTCATCAATATTCTAGGAATCTTTTCTAAGGAAACAGTAAGTGTGCTCAGTCTCTTAGTTGTGTCCAACTCTTTTGACACTATGGACTGTAGCCCATCAGGCTTTTCTGTCCATGGGATTTTCCAGGCAAGAATATTGGAGTGGGTAGCCATTCCCTTCTCCAGGGGATCTTCCTGACCCAGGGATTGAACCTGGGTCTCCTGCATTGACAGGCAGATTCTTTACCACTGAACCACCTGGGAACCCTAAGGAAACAATACAGATGTGTGCAAATACTCAAGTACCAAATATTCCTTAGTGCTTTATTATTGGGAAGAACCAGTAAAGAAATAAATGTTTTCCAATAGGGTAATATATATATAGTATTATACTAGGAAGGAAATAGTGGCGGTCCACTCACCTGGAAACCTAGAAACCATGGTCTGGAAAAAAATCTTCCTGAGTGTAAGTCAGTCTCCCTAAGGTCAACCCCTCTCCCTCATTTCCTCCTCTTAGATATTCTGTACACCGGCCAACAGGACCGCTTGTTCTTTGTGTCCTTAACTGACCCTGCACACTTTTTTGCCTCCTTGTTCTCGTTCATGCCTCTCACACTGTCTGAGGCCTTACCTTAATCTCTGAGGTCCATGTCTTGAAGACTCAGTTTTGTAAGCCTCCCTACATGATGTTACAATGATGTTCTCCTAAATCACTCACATGGAGTGTTTATTCCCTTCTCTGTCCTCTCATAGGAATTCGGTTATCTTCCTGTAGGTGGCCCTTCTTACCTCTGTCCTATATTATAATGATCTGAATATAAATTTTATTTTCCCTATTAAGATTTCAAACAGCTTGAGGACAGGGGCCAGTCGTGTTCAGAATTATATCCCCCATAGTTATAAAGCATGATGGGTATGGTTGTTCAACGAATGAGTGAAAGAAGAAGTGCACTTGGAGTTGAATTCTAAGGATCTCCACAGGCATAGGGTGAGCTTGACAAGTGCAAAAGATGCTCTTTGGTGCCTCCCTCTTGTGTGGCAGGGGGCTGATGTATTCCATCCGAGCCATGATGAGGAAAATAGTAAGACCAGGACTGAGAGGAGTTGTTTAGAGAGGAAACAGGATGATGAAGCAAACTGCAATCTCCCCCATCCTCATGCATCCTCCCCTCCATTTAGTGGAAAAGAGGGAATTAATGCAGACCTTTGCAAAGTCAAGTAAGCACCTCTGATCAGCTTTCAGTTCATTTACCATCCCAATAACATCTGCTTTAATCAGCAGGGCCTGAAGACAGCACATTTGTACCAAAATGAAGGAATGAGGATTATTCAGATAATTGAGAGGCAAAATAAAAATAAAATATTCTCCATGGGAGAAAAAGAAATTTGAAAGAGTTTTAGTGAATACACATTGATTTATGCATTTCTAGATTCAATAGACAGCATAAATGCCATTCATGTTGATGGTGAGAACACTATCAGTAAGGAAGTTAATAATCTGAGCAGCTGAACTACTGTTCAGAATAGTCAAGCTTAAGTCTTGCTAAGGCATTTTCTGACCCACCTAGTACAACCCCTGCCTACATGTTATATTGCACTTACCAATACACCTGCTGCGTTTTGTGGGCCTTCAGGAAATGCCTTTAACTTTCTGAAGAATGCAGCAAACTACAACACAAAACACCACTGCAGCCAGCTGACACTAAACTGTGAATTGTGGTTCCCCTTGTGACAGGGTTCGAGACTTGGGTGATTGGTATTTGCAGGTTATGCTATGGCCAAGTTTGCAAAAGAAATTCTTATATAAAAAATTCTTATGAATATGGAGAATCCATAGTATGGATTCTACTGTATATGTATGCATGAATCTATGCATCTGTATACGTATGTATTTATAATTTGTGTAGGGGGGAACCATTCCTTTTTTTAACTTGCCAGTGTAGCAAAAGTAAGCCTCACTGAATTATTTTTATCAGTAAACAACAACAAAAACTACTTTTCACCAAACAAAGGTTCACTCTCTCTGCCAAGTAGCAGTGATTTAAGACCTAACATGTGAGCCAATGGGAAATACTATATTTCCCGATTTGGGTAATGAATAACCTCTGAGGGCTTGAACTTTTCTCTGTTCCCACAGACAGCATCCACAGAGCGATGCTCTTGCCCTGAAAGGAAGGATTTGCCCCGGTTTGGAAGGAAGTGGAATAAATAGAACTGGAAGTGGTAAGGTCACCTTTAATATCATATGAACTGCCTCTTAACAAGCTTCACAATTGCTTTGTTTCTTCCTCCCGCAGTGCTATAAACAGGCAAAGTCAAAGAAACTCTCAGAGTATGCATAGTGTGCGGAGGAAGCTCCCAGAGCCTGAGGAAGGGGAGGGTGCAAGCTGCGTGGGGCCCATCCCACAAGCCAGGCTTGCAATTGTGTTACAGTGTGGTGGCCAAAAGGGAAAACCGCTTGTTTTTAAAGGAAGGGGTTATATTGTCCTAAATTCCTTTGTACGAAGTACAGAGCAAACAAGTTACAGTGGGAATATTTAATTGGAGTATGGGGAATGTATGGCAAATTTGCCTTTCACTTGGCATTTCCCTATGAACTTTAAGTATCACATGGTGCGTACATAAATACAAACATGTTATTCTAAAAATCCCTCTGCTGAGGACCCTGTTCAGTTGGCATTCCAAACACGGTGTCAGCTCTTTATTGGCATTCCACTTCACAGAGAGTTTTCTTTTCCAAGTTCCTTCAGGCACATGCATACCTCTCTTTCTGCTGTTTCCCAGAACTTCTCTTTGAATGTCTCCCTCTTGAGGGAGGGGAGAAAATCTAGGAGGTGTGGAAAAGGCACTAACAAGGTCAGGATGCCAGAGGGTTTCCAATTCTGGTTGGGTTCCAGACAGGATGGAATTTCAGTGAACTGGCTTTCAGTGAGTGCATACATGCTCAGTCATATTCGACTCTTTGCAACCCCATGGACTGTGGGCCACTAGGCTCTTCTGTCCATAGGACTCTCTAGGTAAGAAGACTGGATTGGGTTGCCATTTCCTTCTCCAGGGGATCTTCCTGACCCAGAGATCCAACCTGCGTCTCCTGCATTACTGGCAGGTGAATTCTTTACCATGGTACCACCTGGGAAGCCCTGCTTTCTGTAATTCTCAGATAGTCCAATATGTAAGTTGTCTTGAAAGACCAATTGTGTAAGCAGCACTGCTGTTATCAAAACAGAACAGAATGATTCAGTTTGGGCTTTGAGTCTAAGAAAGAGAGCCTCACATGGCTTAAATACAGGCTTAAATTGAGCTGGTACTTTGTAAATTAACTTACCCCTCTGTGTGGACTCTCCACACTTGGCAAAGTTGTCCAGGAAAACCACCTTCTTCATATTTTGAAAGTGCTGTAGAGCTATGAACTGTCATAACTTCAAAAAGTATGATTAAAAGGATATAAGAAAGATACAGTAAAAGTCTCAAGGGATAGAGACAGAAACCCAATAGGCAGTCTCTGCCTAATCTGAATTGTGGCTACCTCTTCACAATTCCAAGATAATTTGAGTTCTTGGCAGTGCAGATAATGGATCAGAGCTGGGATGTTGTGGAAACTGCTGGATGGAGCTAGAGCTGTTACATGGCCCAATATTTTGATCTGTAGATAGCACTTAATATCCAGAGATTCTGATCTCTGGTAGGTGTCTAAAATTAAGTGTCTGGGGAGCAGACAGTGAGGCACCAGTCTAGAAATTCTAACAGACGTGCTCTGCTAAAATGCTATGCTAGAATGGACCTGACCAGGCTAATCATCCTCTCTGGTGCCTCCTGCACTGTAATGGCTAGGAGACATTTTCTCCTTGCCAGTGGGAGTGGGGGTGGTGGGGGGAACTCTTTGTCCCTGACCACCTGGAACAGCATGGCTGATTTGCTTTGTCTAGCAAATAAGAATCCTTACAACATATTCAGCTGTGAGGTTGGTGCACACGTGTGCACACACACACACCCCTGCTCACATTCACTTCATACCTTCACCTTTTTCACCTTTTAAAAAATATGAAAGTGGTGAATCCAGATTGAAACTTGCCACACTTTTCAAAAGGACAACCCCTTTTCTCCCAGGATAGCAGAATCTCATCCAAATGTGTCAGCTGTGCAGTTGTGCTGTTATTTCTTTCCAGATGACAAATAGCAACACATTTTATGATGATGAAACCCAGTTTTCTTTTTTTCTTGTAGTTCTGTTTGTAACAGGAATCTGACACCATTTACTCTTTGGGCAGTAAGTCCCCCAGGTCTGAACTAGGAGATTGTGTGAGCCCTGCTCCCTGTTCATTAAGATTGCCCCCCTCTGAAACGGAATTAATGAGTTTTCAGTGGCCATTTGTAGCATTTGAGATCCATAGGCATCAGGGCTTGATGCATGGCCCTCATCTCTGTGGGCTTGTGTGCAATGATTCTCATCTGTCTTGGTTAGAAAGTGAATTAATCTTGATCTTGGCCCCTGGGGTGTGGTTCTCTGTCCTCTCACACATTTTCAACTCACTTCTTTATTAGAAGTACTTCTTGTTTCAGGTCCACGCTCCTCCAATTTCAATCACATATAGCCTTTCATCTTTAAATTGTATTGCTCTGATTTTAAACAAAATCTATATTTCTAGTATTATGTATCTAGAAAGTTCTCATTCGGAGTTATAATTTAATTATATGGATCATTAAAGCCTTGAAGGATGCTAAAGGGCAGAAAGAGATTAACAAATGAAAGTTGTTATTAGGAATTACAAATCACTTAGCGTTTCAACACCACTCGGATGTGGGCACTTTGTTGAAAGAGACCTTGTTTTGCACAGTGACAGTGCAGAAGACCAATGATAGAAACAAGCCTCCAGCCTGATTTCTATTGTTATAGCACACAAAGGAAATTATCAATTCTATTTTATACTACCAAGGTAATAGATTTAGAAATACTATTAGCAGAAAATGATGTATTAGAGCCACACCACCTCAGTCCAACCCCTCAATTGTATTTATTTTGTCCAGACTTTCTTTGGATGTTAATGAAATTGGTATTTCACAATGAAAGTAGAATTGCTGAATATTCTTGTTTATGCTTTTGGTGAGCTGAAGAGTTAAACCATGGTCACAGCACTTTGGGCTAGGAAGGTAATGAAAACTCCAGGCAGTTCAGGATTACTCTTATTGACAAGCATTAGTTAAATCTAGATTTAGGAAGAACTTATTGTAAGAAACTTAAAATTAGGAAGTTAAATTTAATACTTACCCAAGTGTTAAAAAACCATGCAATGCTGCAAAATGTTAATAATGAAACATTGTGTGACTACACTATTATTTCTACCAATTTTAGATTACTGAGTTTACATATTCAACTTTTGTGTCTTGAAAGTAATGCTTGTTTGAAATCAGAAAGAGAAAACATATTTCAGGTACACAGAAAGTAGACAAGGCTGGAAAATCACAGATAAGTGGTTAGTTATTCACATCAAGTTTAAAGCTCTCAGGGTCTCCTGGTAGGCCATGTAGAGCAAATGAAACAGAATGGTTTCTAATAAGAATATTTACCCCTGCTGCACTGCAGCTCCCCTATCCCCAAGCCACTGCCACTCAGTGTTTTCTCGCTTAATAGGCCCCCTTCATCTAGGCCACTGCAGGGAGGGGCTCTGAGCACTGAGGAGAGCATGCTCACCACTATCTGGCCTTCATACTGGCCATCAGTTCTATTTGATCTGGCTGCAAACTGATATGGCTGTATGTTACAAATAATGGGGATCATAGAGATTGTTAATGCTGAGTTGCAAGCCACTGGCTGTGTTTTCCAAGGAGTGACAAGTTCTATGATAACATATCCACAGGGAGGAAAGAATATAGACAGATGTAAGTGCAGTGCTCAGTGCTCTGTCACTCAGTCATGTCTGACTCTTTGTGGTCCAGTGGACTGTAGACCACCAGCAACTCTATCCGTGGAATTTTCCAGGCAAGAATACTGGAGTGGGTTGCCAATTGCTCCTCCAGGGGATCTTCCTGCCCCAGGGATCCAACCCGCATCTCATGCATCTCCTGTATTGGTAGGTGGACTCTTTTACCATTAGTGCCACCTGGGAAGTGGCAGATAGATGGAAGGACACACAGAAAAACAGTCAGCTTGTACTGTTGATTTTGTACTATCTAGGCATGTAAGAAGGGGAGAAAGAAGATAAATTGTGGTGATGGGAAAACCTACAGACAGGGAGAAGTAGAGAAGGAAAAGAATTTAGGAGGGGCCAGTAACAAAAGAGGAGTAGAGGGAATCCCAACCAAACACCACACAGTAAGTGGAATCACTGTGGGAAGAGATTTTTCTTTGAATAAAACACTGAGGCATCTTCTAAGTATAAAAGAAATAAGAAAAGAAACAAACAAAAACATACTGAGAGATGCAGTTATCCAAAAACAGAGGTAGAAGGTGGAGGCAGATTGTGCAAAGTAACTTTTGATGTAGTAGAAGGTTTATTTTATTTCTTATGGTTTATCCCTTAGAAAAAAGGTACCTACTTAATCAGTTCAGTAGCCAAGGAGCTAATTATACATAGCTGCCCCAGAGAAGACTTGAATTAAAGGGCATTTTCCTTTTTAGAACTTAACTGGTCTAATCACGTTATTTAAAGATTGCTTCAGAGTGCATGAATTCCCCTAAATTCCAAATTCTGTTAAACTACTTCGAGGAACTGAGAGTTTTATTTTTATGTAATCTGCACACCGGAGTAATTTGTGGAGCCCTGGAAGGGAAATGCGAGTTCTGATGGTATCTCAGCTTGAAACACATGAAGCGGAACCTGAGGTCACATTCAGAACCTGTCAGGAATTAGAGGAAGTGATTCCACTTGAAAGACCCTAATGTCAAGACTGGAGGAGGTAGGTCCCTTTCCAGAGTGGGGAGAAAGGGAGAATAAAGGTAGGGAGATGACCAAGAGGGGAAACAGTTACAAGCATTGTGTCTGGGAAAGTGATTATCTTGTTGTGTCCTAAGTTCTGAGTCTGGACATCACTGATACCTTGTTCAGTCTTCCTCTGAATCTATTAAACTGTTGAAGCCACTGCTCAATTCCTGCACCGAGCTCACAGTATAGGATTAATATGTGTTTTTATTGAACTGGGATCTCTGTGACTACCAAGGCTGAAAAGAGCAAGCTGAGGGAAGATGAGATTGACTTCAGGCTGACTCCAACCCCCGAGGAACACTGGGCTGCATCCATAGCGTAGACCTGCCTAGGAAATTCTTCATTGGCAGCAAGTGCTTGCTTTTGGTTATTTGTTTGAAGAGCACAGGCTGATTTCAGAACTAGTTGTCCCTCTCTGCTTCCTTAGATTCTGTGCATACCTCTCCGATCATTTCTCATGGCTTATTAGTATCAACATGCCTGATTAAGAGTATGGCTTCTGGAGATAGATCACCTGTGTTTACATACAGGTCCATTCTGTACTAGATGTGTGACCTTGCGAAAGTAACTTAACTTCTCTGAGCCTCAGTTTTCACATCTGCAGAATGGAGGTAATAATATCTAACTCCTAAAATTATTGGAGATCAATAAATTAGTAGTATAACATTCTTAGAATACTGACTAAAATGTTAGCTATTAATGTGGGTAATAAATCTATTTTTTCTACTAGACTATAAGGTCTTCAAAGGCAGGGCAAATGTGTATGTCTAATCCCTAGCATAATAGAATATTCAACATTTATTGAATGCTATAAGGTAGCTTACGTAGGTTTGGTTTTAGAGATATGATCCATATTTACTATTCATGTACTTAGTCACTCAACAAATGTTCCTTGAGCTTCTACTAGATGCCAGGGATCTTGCTAAGTGTTGGATGAACCAGAGGGAGAAGGTCTCTGCCCTTGGAGAGTTTACTGGTGGAAATTGTTATAAAAAAATAAACGCAAAAATAAAATTTTGATTAAAATTTGTCTTAAGTGCTTTGAAGGAAAAGACTAGAGTGCTATGAAAGAGAAGAACTTTTTGTTATCTTCAGGTCCTTGATCGGTACTACAATGGGGAAAATAACAGAGGATGGAAGAATATGTGTATATTGTGTTAATAAATATGCGTGATCAAGGTAGAGACATCTGTGTAACTGATCTTTTGCTGGTTCTTCATTTGCTTTGGCTTAATCAACACATAATGCTCTCTGATGTCCATGGCTGGTTAGCTCATTTGGTTAGCTAATGAGGTCAAGGTCAGAGGCCAGCATGGGTCAGTGAGCTTTTCTCCTTTCTGTGGCCAGATTGCACTGTTAACCTTAGTCATCTTTCAAAAGTGTGTATTTGGTCACAGGAAGGCTGTGTAGATAGAGGAGCCCTAAAACCACCCCAAATGCAAGCCTCACTGATAGTAGGTCTCTTGGCATTTTTTAAATACTGCTGATAGCATTCTGTATTTTATTGTTCTCTGTCTCTAGGGAGGGTCTAGTCCCATTTTTGACAGATGTAACCAATAATTTTTACAAGTTTTTCCCCAGAAAATAAAACTTCATTTCAAAACAAGCAAACAATTGTTAAACATTACTTCTACTGGATGGGTTGCTGTAGACTAGAGTAGTCTTCCCCAGTGGTCATAGAAATCACCTGGGCTATTGCTAAAAGGCAGATTGTGGTGCAGTGGATCTGGGTGGGGCTTGAAATTCTACATTTTCACCACACTTAGGTGAGGCTGTTGGTGCTGATCCATGGACCACACTGTAGAGCATGGGGCTAAACAGTCATGAACCAAAGCCACTCCAGCGTTCTTGCCTGGAGAATCCCAGGGACGGGGGAGCCTGCTGGGCTGCCGTCTCTGGGGGTCGCACAGAGTCGGACATGACTGAAGCGACTTAGCAGCAGCAGATTTGAAAATTATAGCAGGTACTAAACACAATGAGTTTGACCACTGGAACAATCTGTTGCAAGTGTTTACTGTTGAAGGCACTTCACTGTTTATAGATAAGTTCTCCCCAAACAATGTTTCCTTTCAGCTCTTTTTCCCCCCAAGTGTGTTCTAATTTCCTGGGAGGATAAATATAAGAAAGAATTAAAAATTCTTTCATTTTAGACAATATATTTATATAAATATGTAAAGCTCAAAGGGCTGGAGCTGGGACTAATTCCATGTTACGCAACATAAAATGCCTTTGAAACACACAAAAAGCCTTTTAGCGGCGGCTTTAGTTCCATCTTCAACTTACTCCGCCGTATGTGACAAGTGTAGTAAAAATCTTTTGTGCCTTCTGTATTTATTTTTGGTAATAAAAGGAGACAGCTCCTTTTTCCCACTGCCCAGAAGAGGCCTATCCCCCTGCTGACATGTCTGCGGAACTCCCATTGATACTAAGCAGATTATGAACACAGGGCTGCAAGAGAAACTGCTTCTCTGAGGAAGCACTTTCCATGGGTGTGAAATCATGGAAATCAAAACTGATGGGAAAGCCCTTCCACACTTAGAGAATTGCCAGGATTCTTATGAGAAAAGAGTCTAGAAATGTCATCCTTTACTATTTTGTAAGATGCATTTCTGTTACTTTGGAGAAAATGATCAAGCTCTGCTCAGTGCCAAATGCTTTACTTTTCTTCACATGCTTTGGATGGATATACACTTGTAAAATTTGAATGTTCATCCCTTCGATTATTTAATTCAGCCTCCATGTTTAACAGGCAAGGAGACCAAGTACAGAGGAACTAAATAACCTGTTTAAGGGGTTACATCCAAGCTAGAGACAGAGTCCAAGTCTCCCGGTCCTTTCCGTTGCTCCTCCACACCTTGGTGCCTTTGGATGGTCCCAAGGGCGGAAACTCAGAAGCACGCTGATTTGAAGAAAAGCTTAGGATTTGCACATACCCTGGTTTCTCAATTTATTTCAGGAGTCAGTCAATCAATAAATATTCAGTTAGCTTCTACTAGGTGCCCAGGACTACTTTACATGATGTAAAGTAATTTAATATTTATTTATTAGCTCAGATTTTCTGTCAGTAAACTACTCAGAGGCAAATTTGACATTGGGAGTTGCTGAGTTAACTCTTGGATACCACTTGAGAGCTGTTTATTATAACAAACTTCTGCAAATTTGAAACCTCCATCACTTTTGACTCCTTGGTCTCATATCCCCCACATAAATCAGTGGCTAAGATTCTTTCCCAAGTGCCTCTTACATCACTTCTTTTCTTTCTTCCTCCGCTTGTCTTAAAGGCCCTGTTACACAACTGCCACCTCTAACCTGTGGTTGAACCTTGGGGCCCCTTCTTGCAGAGAGCCTCCATACCCCTGACATCTCTCTTCTCTTTTTCTTCAAAACATGATTATCTTTTATCTGCTCTCCTGAATTTGCTAGGTAACTGAAGATAGTTTACTCCAACACCCTGGTTTCCTTTTTACAGTCTTTGACCTAGATTCTTCCAAACTTCTCCTACCCAGTGCCCTTGATTGCAGCGTTTTCTTCCTCTTATTTATCCTGCACAGACCTACTAAATCCAGGTTTCTAAAGTGTGGTCATCTGTATTCATGGCCATCTTGCCTGGAACTGTACCTGAAACCCTGCAGGCAATTAATAAGGACTTCACTCTTCTTTTTCTAGAGGAGGAAGTCTCTCATATTTCTTTATATTTCCATATATGTAAAATGGGGAGAATAATAGTACTGATAACTTCACAGGACTGCTTTAAAAATGTAGCTATTATTATTACCAAGAAAAATTCCAAGCTGTGAATAGTTAATTTTATTGTCTTCTATCAATTGGTATCATTTGGTTTAGTCACTAAGTCATGTCTGACTCTTGTGACGCCATGGACTGTAGCCTGCCAGGCTCCTCTGCCCATAGTATTCCCAAGAATACTGGAGTGGGTTGCCATTTCCTTCTCCATCTCATCATTTAGTGTATGCTAGTTTGGCAACCCACTCCAGTGTTCTTGCCTGGAGAATCCCAGGGACGGGGGAGCCTGGTGGGCTGCCGTCTATGGGGTCGAACAGAGTTGGACACGACTGAAGCGACTTAGCAGCAGTAGCAGCAGCAGCAGCAGTTTCATTTAAAAAAAAAAAACTAAATAATAAATACCTCGAAGAAAAGACAATGTTTTACCTTTTGGAACTCTACTCACCCCTCACTCAGTTGCTTGGCATGGATTTGTGATCCTTGTGGTGAACAGCAGTACTGTTCAGTGGGTTCATACCCACGCAATTTACTGGCCAGGGTCCATGCTCACTACTAGGGCATCTGTTCTGTGTCAGTGCTCGTGACACATCAGTTGACAAATAGTTTCATATCATCCCTGCTTGATTAATTTATGGTAGCTGGAGTTTGACATTAGCCAACTGAAAGCTAAAATATACTAAAGACATACAGGCTTTTGCTCTCTCTCTCCTACTCCCATAATAAGAATTCCTCATTAAAAGTAAGTTTTAACTGTATACGTTGAATTCCTCTTGTGACCCATTTTGTTTCATTGTGCCTGGATCTTAGCAGCATCTTATCACAATAAACTGTGGAAAATTCTGAAAGAGATGGGAATACCAGACCACCTGACCTGCCTCTTGAGAAACCTGTATGCTGGTCAGGAAGCAACAGTTAGAACTGGACATGAAACAACAGACTGGTTCCAAATAGGAAAAGGAGTACGTCAAGGCTGTATATTGTCACTGTGTTTATTTAGCTTATATGCAGAATACATCATGAGAAACACTGGGCTGGAGGAAGCACAAGCTGGAATCAAGATTGCTGGGAGAAATATCAATAACCTCAGATATGCAGATGACACCACCCTTATGGCAGAAAGTGAAGAACTACTAAAGGGTCTCTTGATGAAAGTGAAAGAGGAGAGTGAAAAAGTTGGCTTAAAGCTCAACATTCAGAAAACTAAGATCATGGCATCCAGTCCCATCACTTCATGGGAAATAGATGGGGAAACAGTGGCTGACTTTATTTTTCTGGGCTCCAAAATCACTGCAGATGGTGATTGCAGCCATAAAATTAAAAGACGCTTACTCCTTGGAAGGAAAGTTATACCAACCTAAACAGCATATTAAAAAGCAGAGACATTACTTTGTCAACAAAGGTCTGTCTAATCAAGGCTATGGTTTTTCCAGTAGTCCTGTATGGATGTGAGAGTTGGACTATAAAGAAAGCTGAGAGCCGAAGAATTGATGCTTTTGAACTGTGGTGTTGAAGAAGACTCTTGAGAGTCCCTTGGACTGCAAGGAGATCCAACCAGTCCATCCTAAAGGAGATCAGTCCTGGGTGTTCATTGGAAGGACTGATGTTGAAGCTGAAACTCCAATACTTTGGCCACCTGATGCGAAGAACTGACTCATTGGAAAAGACCCTGATGCTGGGAAAGATTGAAGGCAGGAGGAGAAGGGGACGACAGAGGATGAGATGGTTGGATGGCATCAATGACTCAACGGGAATGGGTTTGGGTGGACTCCAGGAGTTGGTGATAGACAGGGAGGCCTGGCGTGCTGCGGTTCATGGGGTCGCAAAGAGTCAGACACGACTGAGTGACTGAACTGAATGAACTGATGGGGAAGGGAGCATTACTAATGAGAGACACACAAAGATGGCAGGAGGCTGCAGGTACACCTGCATTCCCACTGGCCAGTAGCCAGTGTGCTGAGACCTTAGGCAAGTGCCTGCCTCCATCCCTGGCCTGTGAAGGCTTTGTGGGTGGAGCCCACACTTGGGAACCTCCACTGAACAAGCATTTCACATAACAGTATAAAAAAAGCCAGAAAAGTTAGTGTTACCTTCATGAACTTCTCCCTCAGCAAGTAAGAACTGGTATCAAATATCTAATGGGATGCACTTTGTCCACGTTTAAGAAAAATAGATTCGTCTCAGAATGTTTTTCCTTTGGAGGAGACCGCTTTCTGCTTTTACATGCAGTTGCTCCTAAGTGTGACTTAACATTTCTCTTCTCGGTTCACCAGCGAATTTCCCCAAATCTGAACACGGTGCTGAACAATGGACTGGGAACAGAGGTGGTGAATAAAAGGTAACTCTTCAGACTGGTGGGCAGAGGAGCGTTGACAAATCCCAAGGGCTCAGCGATGACTTCAGCCTCTGAAGTTTGAGGAGTTTGGCAGACACCAGAGAAAAGCTCCCTTCATCTCTTAAGTTGTTTGAGTGCCCTGGCAACTGCAGCCTCAAAAACTTGAGAGTGAGGTATGGGGGATAGGGGGATGGTTGAGAAAGAGATAAGAAAAGATGACCACATAGGCCTGGGATTTTTATATGCGACGCCTAAGTTTGAGAAAGAAGGAAGCAAGTGGCGAGGAATGCCCAAGACCGCCACTGGAGTGATCTCATACCAGTCAAAAGGCAAACGAGAAGCCTGGCTGCCAGCTGAAAGGAACAAAGGCGGTTAGTGGGCGGACATAGCGAAAGGAAAGAGGGAGGGAGACACCTCGCCCACACTCGGGAAAGCGCTTCAGCTTGTGAGTGACAGGCTTGGGGTTCTGGCATTGGGAGGGCACGCATCCCAGCCCACAAAGGCTGGGGTTCAAAGAATGGCCTGGCGCGTAATTTAATGCAGGGCCCGGGACTACACTGGAGTTGTAGTCTTTTGTGTGAGCTACAACAATGGAGAGGGAGAAATCAGGCCACAGTCTCGCGGTGCAGACGGGCTGGTGCGGATGTGTCTCGGCCCTGGCGGCAACGTGCGCTGCCTTTCTGGCCGTTGCCCAGCAACCGGACGCCGCCCGCCTGTGCCTGCGGAGCCCATTGAAAGCCGCCGGGTGAAAGGGAGAGCGGTGCTGTTCACAGGCCAGGCTGGTGGAAGAGGAAACAAAGGACAGGGATTACATGGGACCACGGGAAGGCCTCACACTGTACGAGGGTGGACGTTGGGAGCCTCCTTATGAAGGGCCCGAGTTGGTACCCTGCCTTGGCCCAGCACATGGACTGCTTGAATAAATATAGCTCTTCCTCCATCTTCAAGTTCACAGAGTTCCTAGCCCAGATGTTGCATTAAATTGGCTGCCTATTGTGTAAAACATGTAAACAATCCCAAACAAACAACAAAAACAAACCCCGTTCAAGTGGCCAGCTGAAATCCATTTGTTAGGCCGGAATATTTTCCAAAGTTGGATCCAGCACCTGGTGGGTGAATAGATACATGCATAACACCTGGTGGGTGAATATATTCACCATACAAAAGTGTAGCACACACGGCTACACTGCAATGCAATGTGGTATCCTGGATTGGATCCTGAAGCATTAGTGGAAAACCTAGTCATTAAAAGTGTGTGGTTTATTTAGTAGTATTGCACCATTGTAAATTTCTTAGATTTGACCAGGAGTCAGCAAACTTTTCTGTAAAAGATCAGAAAGTAAAACTCTGGGCTTTGAGGGTTCTGTGGTCTCTTGTTGGCAACCACTCAACCCAGCCATAATGGTGATAAAGGGCTATAGACAGTTGTACAAAAATGGGTGTGGCTGTCTTCCAGAAGATTTTATTTATGGGTACTGAATTTTGAGTTTCATCTACTATTCATGTGTCATGAAATATTCTTCTTCTTTTGATTTTTTCAACCCCTTAAAAATATAAAGACTCTTCTTTGCGTGCAAGCCCTACAAAAACAAGCAACAGGATGGATTTGGCCAGTAGACTGCTATAGTTTGTCATCCTCTAGTTTAGACAAATGGACCACAGTCATAAAGCATGTTAACATTAGAAAAAAATTGATTAAGGGTATATGAGAACTCTCTGGGCTTTCTTTGTAATTTTTTATGTAAACCTAAAATTCCAAAATAAAAAGTTTTTTAAAATATATTTAAATGGCAAGCTTTTTAGACAGAATGTTTGGAAAGGGATTTGTTATGGGGAGAGGGTAAATGAGTTGGGGGTGTGTGTAGAAGCCATAAAGAAGTATTTTTTTTAAGTTACATTGACATATGGTACATGCTCAGTCATATCTGATTCTTTGTGACCCTTTGAACTATAGCCTGCCAGGCTCCTCTGTCCATGGGATTTTTCAGGCAAGAATATTGGAGTGGATTGCCATTTCCTCCTCCAAGGGATGTTCCTGACCCAGGGATCAAACACATATCTCCTGAGTCTCCTGAATGGCAAGCAGATTCTTCATTGCAGATTTCCTAAAATGAAACTCCTGCTATACCACCACATTGGCAATCAGGCCATTAACGTCACATAGCTTGAAAACAAAAGAGCATTCCAATAATGGAGAACTCTTTGACCCTAAGAGTTGGGTGAAGAATATTTCAGCTCCCACTGAATCAGAATGGGAAGACACTAGGACAAACAATCAACTCCATTTTTCTCTAATGGAAAATTTGAAAATTCCTGGAAAGCTCATTTTTAACTGCACACCCACCCACCCACCCACACACACACACACACTTTTAAAGTATGGCTAACATCCAGGTTCTCTATTCCTGTCCTGATTTTACTTGTTGTTTGAATACAGAGTATTATTTATCTTTGTCTAAAAGTGGTGTAATATTATGAAACCCTTTCCGTATCTTTGTTCAAATTGAGATTTAAAACTTTCTATCTCATGTTGGGCACTACTGATTAAGAATGGATGATCAGAAAGTACAGGAGGGCATTTAGCATAAAGCACACCTTCTTCCCGATGCAATGCTAGAAGGATGTGGGATGCAGGATAAAGATGATATAAAAGTCCACAGGTAGCTGATTGGTGTAATACCAGGCATGGTGGGCTCAGTAATGGGAGTTGATTCTGAAAGTGAAGAAGCTGCTGCTGCTAAGTCGCTTCAGTTGTGTCCGACTCTGTGCGACCCCATAGACGGCAGCCCACCAGGCTCCGCCATCCCTGGGATTCTCCAGGCAAGAACACTGGAGTGGGTTGCTGTTTCCTTCTCCAGTGCATGAAAGTGAAAAGTGAAAGTGAAGTTGCTCAGTCGTGTCTGACTCTTAGTGACCCCATGGACTGCAGCCTACCAGGCTCCTCCATCCATGGGATTTTCCAGGCAAGAGTACTGGAGTGGGGTGCCACTGTCTTCTCTGAAGTGAAGAAGAGACTTTCAGTAATGTTTCTTGGCAAAATATGAGGTAGTTAGAAATTTGACTTCAGAGATTTTCCATCACTCTTATCATCTAATTTTTCTTCCTGGCCTCATACTCACAACTACTCTACATAAAGAATTTGTTTCATGTTTTTTTTTCAACCAGAGATATTTCAGGACTCATTTATTCAACAGCTTTTTGAAACATGGACTTTCCCTGTGCCATGGATTGATCCTGGATTGGAGCTGGGAATATGAAGAGTAATTAAAGATGGCTTTTAGTCTCAGTTTTCAAGGAGCTCTGGGTGGAGACAAGACTGAGTTCTCCAGTGTTGTTGGTGGATAACCAGCATCAGGATCACTGGGCCTACCCCCACACCTACTGATTCAAAACTCTCTGCACAGGGCAAGAAAATTTGTATTTTTAGCAAATTCCTCAAGTGAATATTTTGAATACTAAACATCTGATATCCACTGGAAATGTGAATAGATGTGAAAATGTCATAAAGAATAATGCTGATATTAATTGGCTATTATAGAAGCACAGAAAAAGAAGAGAGAGGGTCATAGGGAGGTTCCCTAAAACTGACACCTGAGTCTAATCTTAAAGAAAGGGAAGACAAAAGTGAGGATAATGGTGAGGAAGAGTATGATAAAAGGAAAGAGGCCAGGAAACACTGTCCTGAAGTGTGAAAAATCACACTTCCTTACATAACTGGAGTTTAATTAGCAAGGAGGATGGATGACTGATGGTGGGCTTTGTGATAGGCACTGGAAAACCTATTTTGAGAAAGGGATCCACCTTTATGTCACTCTGCCTAAATATAAGTTCAAATCTATTCCCCTCATAAGGGTATACGATTTTTGATGAAGTCTTGGCTTCCCCCTCCTTGCATTATATTCTCTGCAACACTGGCACATAGAATGAAAATGTGTTCTATGTTAAAGGCCGACAACAAGGAAGAACTTATTGGTTATTTACACCACTCTTCTTGCAGCCTCAAACTTTCCTGGAAATAGTTATCTTCCTTTTGATTAGAATAGGGCTATGAGGTCTGCAAGCAAGAGAGGACATGGGTTATCCTTTAATGCTTTTAACGTAAGGCAGGCAAATACCTCTATTTGGCAGCATGATTATGAAGTAGTTATGGGAAAAGAATGTGCTCTCCCTTGGCCCCACAACCTCTAGTTCTAGTTTGGCCTATCATTGCATCTGCATCAGCATTTCTTTCTTCTTCCAATGTTTCTTTTTCTGAACTTTAGCAGGTGGCCTTGGCATGGCAAGACTTTGATTCTTCTGCAAATGAGGTGATTGGGTGGTCAGCCTTATCTTTTTTTCCACAGTTTCATGTTTCCTTCCAGGTTGATCTGGTTTCTTTGACTACCCTATTTTAGGAATGAGGCATTTTGCTTGGTCAAGTGCATGAATTAATGTAGCCAGGGCAGCTAACCTTGACAAAAAAAAGTACACAACACACAAACCTCCCAGCAGCTGCAGAGACCATTATCTATGTTGTTTTTCTTCACCAGCTAGAGAACCTCAATTCATCAAAACATTTGAAGACACTTGAAAAGTTAGGATGCACTATTTGGCTGCTGGAAGAGAGAAACATTTGTTTTGTGCTAAAAGTGACCTTTGGTGTCTTTCATTTAGAAGCCATAGATTTTGGTGAAAGCAGAATGGTAAGCAGTTACACAAAGGTAGAAAAGAGGATTTTGAAGGATGTAGAAATAAGGGAGCAAATACCCACATACATACCTTACATACCCACATCCATGCACATCTCCACAAAGCAATTGTGAGAAAAAGAAACTCTAGTTCAGAGTATCTCAACCTAGGTACTATTGACATTTGGGGCACAATAATTCTTTGCTGTTGAAGGGCTGATGTGTGCCTTGTTTAGCAACATCTTAGGTCTCTACCCACTCAATGACAATAGCAACACCCACCCCCACCCCACATGTTGTGACCATCAAAAATGTTTCTAGACATTGCCAAAAGTCCCCTAAGAGGCAAAACCACCCCCTGTTGAGAACCACTGCTGTAGTAGAATCACTTAATCACTTTAATACATCTAGCACTATCCCAAGTGTTTGTGGTAGTGATGGGAGGGCAGGATGATCTAATGCCTGCATATTTGTGGTTGGCAGTTTTCATAGGCAGATCATGCTTAAGTGGACATGGAGCATAACTTCACCTCAAGAATGTGACAGTCACAGCTGTGAGTTGCAGGACAGTTGAAAGAAGCAAATCCTTTCGGATAGGATATCCTGTGAGCATAATATGTGACATTCATCAGTTTTCAGAAGTAGCTTAAAATTTTTTTTTCTTCTTAGGCTTTGTGCTGTTGCTGTCCTCAAGCATATAATTTCAATTCTTCACAGTTCATAGGAGTTGCAGGAAAAACATTTTTTCTCCCTTCATGTAGTCTGTGAGTCTCCTTGACAATATACTGGTATCCATAAAAAAGAGAAATTCACCTGAACTTCTCACTTGTGATATTTGATTTCACCCAGAGTTGGAGAATGTTCCACACCCACCCAGGTCCATTAATCTTAGGGTGAAAATTAAGCTATAGACTGGCACATCCTTCAGGAAATTCCCATGGTTCCAGGCCTCTAGGGTGGGTCCTTGTTCTGGAGGAAATCCATGCTGCCTTCTCCAAACTGTGTTAAGCCTTTCCTTTGCTCTTATCAGGCTTGCCCTGCCTTTTAATACAATAAGGTCCAAACAATGAAAAAGTAATGGTGAGATTTAGACCAACAAATTACAAAGGAAGGAAATTTTGAATTACTGCTTTTACTCAGGCTCTCATTCAACGGTCCCCATGTTATCTAAAGATCAGGGAATCATATTATGCATCCCATAGCATATAATTATCTACAAACATACTATTATAGGCTTAGAATCTTAAAATATCTCAATCCCTGTATGGTTATGTAAAAATTTCCAGAGTACTAGCCAGGATGTTGAGATCCTGGAAATGAATTATGAGTTTAATTGTAATTAAACCTAACAGAATGTGGTTAAGATTGGTAGTTGCAGTAGCTTTGATCTTTGATCAAATTTGGTCTAGACTTTAACACCATGCTCAGATATCCTGCCCTTCTTCCATTTTTATGTTGAGATCATAGTCAGATATGCATTGACATACTGACATGAATACGCAGGGATCAAGTTGCTTTCCTCTCTCTAGTACTGACATTAGTTATGTCTCCTTTAAAGCAGCAGTTTAAGTCTGTGAGGATTTTTTGTTGTAAGTCAGTTGTCAGTCAGTGATTAGAGTTTCACTCTATTCTCTTGGGTGTAAGTTAACACTATTGGCTTTACCTTGGCATGTGAGATAGTCATAATAACATTAAATTTAACAATCTCTAGGACAAAATCTAGAGTTTTAGTTTCCCTAACTCTTTGCAGAGCTGTAACTCAGCTGGAAAATGACATTTCAATTGAACATTCTATAATGCTCTAAGGTACTGCAGGAAATGAGTGTGAAAATGCTGAGCACATCCCATCTTGGCACTTCTTATTAAGCATATAACATCCTTGAGTGAAAGTAATATTGCAGAGTAATTTGGTTATTAAGGCAATAATAGCATATCTTGTCTCAGAGATGAAGTTACCTTTTGTTAACTGTTTCTCTCCCCCATCTTAATAGCTTCATTAATTCATTAATTTCAGAGATGAATTCTCTCTGAAAAGACTGCCTATTCCACATTGTTCTCCTATTTGATTCCACCACTGTGTCTAAGGCTGGATGACAAAGTTCTATCCTTAAGGCTAGTAAATTCAAAGATTTCTCATAGATAACTGATAAACTAACCACTTCTTAAAATAAACCTAGCAGGATATTTTCCAAGTACTTATTCCTAGGTAATAGGGTTTTAGGTGATTTGTTAGATTTTTTAAAATTATGATAATTAATACATATTATTGTGTATTTTAAAAGCTTTGTTATAAGTGGGTTTAATATACTTAGCTTCCAAGCTGTTTCAAATTATTCAACCATAGAAACTAAGTAAAAATTTTTTTTCCATAAAGATATTTTTATTGCTTAAAAATGCATAAGATGATATGTTCACTCCTAAAGCTTGTTTAACAAAGAAAGGAGCAAGTCATTGTTAGCTTTTGGTTTAGGATATTTCTAGGGAGATGTGAGCGTATTATGTATTCATTTAAGCATCTCAGGTAGAACAAATTGAAACAAATTAAAGATTCCATCATGAATTCAAAATTGATTTGCCTTTTTAGGATAAATGATGCTTGGAATGTATTCAGATACATATCTGTTAAATGTTTTTAATTTAACTAAATATAACTTAAGAAAGTCATATCTACACACACAAGAACAGCCTTGTATTGTAAAGACATGAAAATGTGACCACAGTTAGCTGCCACACAACTTGCTACACGTTTTCATGTCCTTTCTGTGTATCTACTGTTACTATTTTTAAAAAAGAAAAAGACAAAAAAACAGAAGTAGGAAGCAAAAATGCATTTTAGTCAACAATGTATCTTGAGTACTTAATGCATGCAAGGCATTAACCTGAGTGCTGTGAAGAGTTCAAAGCCAAGTAAATTTTCTACCATTACAGAACCTGACACATGATAGATGCTTAATAAACATTTGTTCTGAGTGAATGCATGAGTTTATAAAAGACAAATTGTGATAATGAATAAAAGTATAGAAATTCAGAGCAAAGAACCCTGACTGTGGTTTTTGATGTCTCCATTGAGAAGGTGGAACTTCAGCTTGGTCTTGAAATATGTATATTTCTTAGGTAGAGAAGGCAGGGAACAGATGCCTCAACTTTAAGGCCCTGGATTCACAGAGATGAGATATTTCTTGAGTAGAAGGAGAGGTTGTTTTTAGAAAGAGAAAGAAAAGTGGTCAAAAAGGAAAAGAACTGTTCAGTTGTAGAGGTAAACTCAGGCACGCTTGTTCCACTTCTGTATTAGGTGAACCCGTTATATCTTGAGGAGATTCTTGGGTTGACCTTTGGGAGCACAGTTGCTATCTCAGGCCTTCTATTTATTTTCTAGTTCTTGTCTTAACTTCTCAACTCCTCACGAATGTAACTTGCTTCTGCCCAGTTGGGCTGATGGTTTAGGACACATGACACCTACCTACAGGGTACTTCCCTCAGGTCTGAGTTCAGACACACTGCTGCTCAGAACTTGATGAAAACTGAGTGGAGAAAACAAGCCAGAGGAAATATCCTCTGAATGATTCTTATAACTAGTATTGTCATGAAAAAATATATAGTGACTGTAAGACTTTTATATATGTCATGATGTCATATATGTATATAATAGTCATGCTTTATGTATACATACATATGGATACACTATATAAATATTTTATTTATTATGTTAAATTATATGTGTTTCATATAATAATATGTATATATTCACATGATTTACCCTGAAGAACACTTATGCTTGTTCCATACCCTTATGACTTGGGGCACTCTGATATATTCTAGTCTATTGTATTTTGTATTTCATTATTTATTTATTTTTCTATTTATTTATTTGGCTGTGCCAGGTCTTAGTTATGGCAAGCAGGATCTTTAGTTGCATCATGCAAACTCTTAGTTGCGGCATGTGGGATCTAGTTCCCTGACCTGGGATCCAACCTGGGTCCCCTGCATTGGGGGCTCAGAGTCTTAATCACTGGGCCACCAGGGAAGTCTCTGTTCTAATTTTTTAAAATGCCTATCATGACTCACTGAATTCACATCCTGTAACAAGTCTATAGATTCGAAAAACTAAAGATTGAAAAACTTGGCTTTAGTCAGAGGTTCTCAAACATCAGTGTGTACCAGAATTACTTGGGAATCTTTTTAAAAAAGTTAAATTCCTGAGGCTCCTTCCCCAGAGATTCTGATTCATTACAACTTGTGGGAGGTCTAGGAGTCTACATTTTTATCAAATACCTCAGTTTATATTGATGGTATGTAGGTCGTATTTTGGCAAACATGACATCTGGAGATTAAAAAAGAAATCCATCCCCAAAGTCAGTCAGACTAGCCAAAAAGAGATCCTGTTGCTTTGGAGCCTCTCATTGTTATTAATTTCACTAATTTTGACTTTTGTCCTCCTTGTGTTATACCAAGTGCCTACATTACTAGATGTTTTTACTCTAAGAATATTGTTGAAGGGAAATCCCTAGTTGTCCAATGGTTAGAACTCCTGTCCATCCCGGGAGGTGGGGGCAGATTCTAGCCCTGGTGAGGGAGCTAAGATCCTGAAAGCTGTGTGGTGCAGTCACACACACAGAAATTTTTTTGAGGACAGTTATTTTTCACCAAAGAGCACAGTATCTTCTGTCTGCACACCTCGGAGAGACATTTCTCTTTGTTTTTGGTATCAGAAACTATTGGGCTTATACTGAGAAATTGTTTTTTTCCTATCTTAATTTTTTACATGAATTTGCACAATGATTCAAGTATCAAATTGTCTTCTCCTCCCAGCATGCATTTTCTATAACAACCTTGTTTTTGTCATTGAGTCGCCTAGTCGTGTCCAACTCTTTGTGACCCCATGACTGCAGCATGCCAGGCCTCCCTGTCCCTCACCATTTCCTGAAGCTTGTCCAAGTTAATGTCCATTGCATTAGTGATGCCAACCAGCCTTCTCATCCTCTGATACCTTCTTCTCCTTCTGCTCTCAATCTTTTCCAGCATCAGGGACTTTTCCAGTGAGTCAGCTGTTCACATCAGATGACCAAAATACTGGAGCTTCAGCTTTAGCATCAGTCCTTCCAGTGAGTATTCAGGGTTGATTTCCCTTACTTTCTAACCAGAATCATTCCTGTGTTCTAATTTTGTGACCAACTTATTTTAAATTTCATGTTATCCTGCATGAAGTTTTATAAACTTTCTGAAATTCTATTTTGGAAGAAGACAGATATATAAATAAAGAATAAAAATTATAGAGAAAAATACTTAGGACTTAAATAATAGAAGTTGTGTTTCCATTATCAAGCCTTCAGCCCATAGTTATCTTCCTTTCTCCCTGAACTGCTTCCACTTCTTTCTGTCTTGATCCCAATTTGGACAACTTCAATCCTTATCTACTCTACTAATTAGTTTTTTTTTTTTGTCTCTAGTTTGTCCTGAATTTATTCATCCTATATAATTCTATCAGATAAAACTTCCTAAAAACTGACTTTCATTTTGCCCTCCTCCTGCTTTAAAACCTTTAATGGTTCCCCAGGTGGCCCAGTGGTAAAGAATCCACCTGCCAGTGCAGGAGACACAGGTTCGAACCCCAGGTTGGGAAGATTCTCTGGAGGAGGGCATGGCAACCCACTCCAGTATTCTTGCCTGGAGAATCCCATGGACAGAGGAGCCTGGCCGACTACAGTCCATGGAATCACAGAGAGTCAGACAGGACTGAGCAACTAAGCATGCATCCTGTCCAAACCCCTTTGCCTTGCACTGGGGAACCCTTTGTGATCTGATCTCATTCGACTTCTGTGACAACTTACATATCCTGATATTTCCAACAGGTCTAGCACAACTCTTGGCATCTAGGGCAGTGCTCCATACATGTTGTTGTAAGATGATGTAATATTCTCAAATTCTACTCCCCTTTATATGTAACTTCTGAAGAAGATTTTTAAAAAGTAACAATACCAAGAGTTAGATAGGTTCAACATCAAGACTCAAAGCAGCAAAACAGTTAATTCACAATTTTTTGTTGGGGAGAAAGAATTAATACAAAAAACTAATGATGCTAAGTACACTTTGCTAAAGTCCATGTGAGCGGTTCTAACTATATGTTAAATCTAAGTTCAGAGTGAAGAGTGTTCAGTCTCCTAGGCAGAGTCTACAAAGCTCTACCTGTACCTCTCAGTGGACACTAATTTCAGAGGTGCCAAGAAAGAAAAGAAAAGACAACTCATGGAAGAGAGAAAATGAAGAAGCTGGTTCTCTGGAGAATGCTATTCATGTTATCTGTAAAAACAGAAACTTTTACAAGCATAGCTTTATTTAATATCGTTACCTTATTTACTAAGTGTTTATAAAAGCATATTAATCTTCCTCTCTTCCTACTCAAACATGATTAAGTTAATGTTATGTAGAGGTGACAGGCTGAAGCAAGTTAAATGCTTGGTAAACAGCCCTTTGGTTGAGAATCCCATAATGAAAGAAGTCATCAGCAGATCTCTAAGGAAAGACTGCAAAGGAGCTTTAATCTGCTATGAAAACAAGTAAAGGACCACATGCCCAGAATCTAAAACATAGTTATACAAAGTGAACCTCATGATATTCAGATAGTGTCTTAAGGAATGGGTAATATTTGCTCATTTACTTTTTTTAGAGCCCTAGAAGACCACACTTGTTTTAAGCAGCTGCAAAATAATGAAACAGTTTAGAGGAAAATTGAGATTTGATAGGAATATCCTTGTTCTCATCAAAGAATATGTTTAAGCCACAGATGCTCCATGAAACACAAAGCAAATAATGTGATTTCTGTATTTAGGAGCTGACATTTGCAAGAAGATGCTCAGGAAAGTAGAGATATAAAACACCTTCTTGTGGAAACATAGTGTGCTGTCTTTTGTATACGGCTTCCAGGGTGGTGCTAGTGGCGAAGAATCCGCCTGTCAATGCAAGAAACATTAGAGATGCGGTTGGATCCCTGGGTCGGGAAGATCCCCTGGAGGAAGAAATGGCAACCCATTCCAGTATTCTTGCCTGGAGAATCCCATGGACAGAGGAACCTGGTGGGCTACAGTCCATAGCGTCACAAAGAGTCAGACGTGACTGAAGTGACTTAGCACCAACATATGTCTTTTTGTATAAGAAGATAATGTTCCTAACCTCCCATCATTTATTTTGAAGTTCTTTTCTTCCCATATACTTCATGGCCTTGCCACCCTCACAGCCAAGCACATAATTGCTGACTGAAAGAATAATTCATGGAACAAAACAAATGAAATGGACTGCAATGAAGTTGATTTATCATTTATGCTTTTAGATTTCGATAGTTTGTGATAGCCAGGTGAACTAACCAGTTAAATTAGAGACCACTTAAATTAGAAAATGCCTTAATCTGGTTCAGGGCAAAAGAAATAATTACATTATGTAAATTCATTTTTTCCTGGAACTTGCATTACATACATTTCAAAAACAGCTTTCTTGAGGTATAATTGACATATAAATATTTAAATATACAGTTTAAATATGCACATATTTAAATATACAGTTTGATAAATTTTGACCTATGTATGCTGCTGCTGCTAAGTCGCTTCAGTCGTGTCCGACTCTGTGCGACCCCATAGACGGCAGCCCACCAGGCTCCCCCGACCCTGGGATTCTCCAGGCAAGAACACTGGACTGGGTTGCCATATCCTTCTCTAATGCATGAAAGTGAAAAGTGAAAGTGAAGTCACTCAGTCGTGTCCGACTCCTAGCGACCCCATGGACTGCAGCCCACCAGGCTCCTCCATCCATTGGATTCTCCAGGCAAGAGTGCTGGAGTGGGGTGCCATTGCCTTCTCCATTGACCTATGTATAACCCATGTAAACACTGCCACAGTCAAGGTAACGAATCTATTCCATATTCATTACTCCCAAACATTTCTACATGCCTCCTTCCACCCAGCATCACCTGTTAACTACTGATTTGCCTTCTGTCACTATGGATTAGTTTGCATTTTTCTAGTTTTTTACATAAAGTTACCATACAGTATGCACTCTTGTTTTGTCTAGCTTCTTATACTCAGGAATTATTTTGAGATTCACCCAGATTGTACCATTCATCAATAGTTCATTACTCTTTATTGCCATAGAGCATTCTATTGTATGGCTATACCACAATCATTTATGCATATAGTTGTTGAAGGATATTTGAACTGTTGCTAGTTTTTGGTAATTACAAATAAAGCTGCTATGAGCGTTCATGTATATGTCTTTATATAAATATATGCTTTCATTTTTCTTGGATAAATATTTAGGAATAGAATGCGTAGATCATGTGGCAGGTCTATGTCTAACTTTTTAAGGAACCCAATCTATTTTCCAGGGTGCTCATACTATTTTACATTCCCATTGGCAGTGTATAAGAGTTCCAGTTGTACACAACACCAACACTTCCTATGATTAGTCTTTTTAGAATTGCCTTGTTTAAACTCCAAATATTTTAGGATTTTCCAGCTATCTTTCTGTTACTGGTTTCTAGCTTAATTTCACTGTGGTCTAAGAACACTCTTTATATGATTTCTGTTTTTAAAAAAATTTGTTTTAGGTGCCTATTTTAGATAGGCCCAGAATATGGCCTATCTTGGTGAGTATTCCATGTGAACTTGAGAAGAATGTATATTTGCTAACTGTTGTATGAAATATTCTATAAATGTTAATTAGATCCAGTTGATTGATGATACTATTTAGTTCAATTATATTCTCACTATTTTTTCCTTTTTCTGCTGGATGTGTCATTTACTGAAAGATGGGTGTTGAAGTCTCCAACTATTATATTTGTTTATTTCTTATTGCAGTTCTACCAGTTTCTGCCCCTTGTGTCATGATGCTTTGTTGTTAGGAGTCCATGTTAAGGACTGCTGTATCTTCTTGGAGAATTGACTTCTTTATCATTACGTCATGCTCCTCTTTAGTCCTAAAGACTTTCCTTGTTCTGAAGTCTGCATAGTCTGAAATTCATATAGTCACTACAACTTTCTTGTTGATTAGCATGGTATATCTTTTCCTGTACCATTCATCTTTCTCTTTTTCTGACTTCTCTGATTTTAACTGAACATTCCGTGTGATTCTGTTTCTTCTTGTCTCTAAGTGTATCAATTATACTTCCTTAAAGAACTTTCTAAGTGGTTGCCCTAGGGTTGTAATATTTCTTTAAGATTAGTTTAAGTTCTCTTTCAAAGACTACAGTACCACTTCATGGATAATTGGTAATTAATTCTTTTAGCTTTTTTAGGTTTAACCTTTTAAAAAGTTTGTCTTTGTTAGAAAAATATTTTCCCTGAGTATACAATGGTAGGTCAACAATTTTTTTTTTCAGTTCATTTTGTTCCAATGTCTTCTCATTTGCATTGCTTCTGATGAAAATTTGCAGCCATCCTTATCTTTATTCTTCTGTGTGTAATGTGTCTTTTTTCTCTGATTTTTAAAATGATTTGTTTTTTCCTCATTGATTTTGAGTAATATGGTTATTATGTGTTTTGGTATGGTTTTCTTTGTTTCTTGTGCTTCGAGTTTGTTGAGAGATCTGTGGTTTTGTAGCTTTTCATCAAATTTGGAAAAATTTTGTCTGTAAATTCTTCTTTTCTATTTCTAAACTATCTGAGGAACTCCAACTACATGTGTATTATGTCCCTTGAAATAATCCTACAGTTCACGGATTCCCTTTCCTTTCTCTCTTCATTTTTTTCTCTTTGCATTTCATTTTCTATAATTTCTATCACTATATCTTCAAGTTGACTAATCTTTTCTTCTGCCGTATTTCCTCAGCTGTTAATCACATCCAGCATATTTTCATTTTAAACATTGCATTTTCATTTCTAGAAGTTTTAGTTATTTTAAGTTAATTAATTATTGGCTGCGCTGGGTCTTCCCTGCTGCCTGTGAGTTGCGGCAAGCAGGGACTGCTCTCTCGTTGTGGCGCATTGCTTCTCACTGTGGCGGCTTTCCTTGTTGTGGAGCGCAGGCGCTGGAGCACGTAGGCGTCAGTACTTGCAGCTCAGGGGCTCAGTTGTTGTGCCACATGGGTTTAGCTGCCCCATAGCACGTGGAATCTTTTCAGACAAGGGATCAAACCTGTGTCTCCTGCGTTGGCAGATTCTTAATCACTGGCTGCTGCTGCTGCTGCTGCTAAGTCGCTTCAGTCGTGTCTGACTCTGTGCGACCCCATAGACGGCAGCCCACCAGGCTCCCCTGTCCCTGGGATTCTCCAGGCAAGAACACTGGAGTGGGTTGCCATTACCTTCTCCAATGCATGAAAGTGAAAAGTGAAGGTGAAGTCGCTCAGTCATGTCCGACTCCTAGTAAATCATAAAAGTTTTATTTTTCTATATGCATCTTCCATGATGCTACCTAACTTTCTGCAATATGGAATACAGTTATAATGTTTGTTTTGATATTAGTCTGCTAATTTTAACATCTATGTTTCAACTGTTTTTTTCACCTCATCATTGTTTGCTGTTTCCTACTTCTTTATTTTTTTAAATTGTTCGTTTGTTTTGCTATGCTGGGTCTTCATTGTGGTTTCTTTAGTTGCAGCGTGTGGGGCTTCTCTAGTTGCAGCACATGGGTTTCTTGTGATACGTGAGCTTCTCTTGTTGCGGAGCATGGATTCTAAAGTGCGTGGGCTCAGTAGTTGTGATACTTGGGCTTAGTTGCCCTGTGGCATGTGGGATCTTAGATCCCCAACCAGGGATCAAACCTGCATCTTCTGTATTGGGAAGTGGATTCTTAACGACTGGATCACCAGGGAAGTCCCCTCCTGCTTCTTTGCTGCTGCTGCTGCTAAGTCGCTTCAGTCGTGTCTGACTCTCTGCGACCCCATAGACGGCAGCCCACCAAACTCCCCCGTCCCTGGGATTCTCCAGGCAAGAACACTGGAGTGGGCTGCCATTTCCTTCTCCAATGCATGAAAGTGAAAAGTGAAAGTGAAGTCGCTTCAGTCGTGTCCGACCCTTAGCGACCCCGTGGACTGCAGCCTACCAGGCTCCTGCGTCCATGGGATTTTTCCAGGCAAGAGTACTTTAAATGTGTAGTAATTTTTGATTGGATGCTAGATGCTGTGAGTTTTACCTTGTTGGGCAGGAATAGTGTGAATCACAAGGTCTTCCATTCTGGCTGCTGGTAACAGGAACTATTCGTTACCCTGTGTGAACATTGTTCCCTTCAATCCTTTCAGGTGGCTCTTTCCCCTGGCTTGAACTTGGGTAGCTTCCTCACATGCATATGCTTATCAGTGCTTAGCTGCATTCTCAAGGGGAACCCTCTGCACATCTCTGAAGTTCTCTGAGTGCAGTTCTCCCGTCTTCTGTATTAGGAACACTGGCTAACTTGATTCCTCTAGAGTTTCAGCTTCATTTTCTCAACTTCATGGGTTGGAGGAATCACTGGGCTCTGTCAGGATCCTTCTCTGTGTGCTACAGGATGAAAAACTCTCTCAAAGTGGTAAGTTGAGAGGGCTTACCTCAGTTCTATAGACATTCACCGCCAAGAATTCTTCTTGGGAGGGGGCTGGAGTGCACTGGCTGATGTTTACCACCATTCCTGGCTTCTACTCCCTAATAACAGTGTCACTAGTTGTGACAACCAAAAATGTCTCAGCTATTGCCAGTATTTCCCAGGAGCCAAAATTGCTTTCAGTTGATAACTGCTGATTTAGGGATTTGAACACAGACCCCTCAGCCTGTTATTGAATCCTCCAAAATATGTTCCCATTTAACCTCTCCCAGCCTCATCATCTAGTCTTACTCATTGCATTCTCTAGCCAAACAAGTACTTGCTGTTCTCCTATCATTCCCTGAACACCAGTGCCCTGTGTCCTCTTTGTGCTGTTCCCTCTGCATAAAATGTCCTACCCATTTCTCTGCTTTTCAAAATTCTCCCTCCTTTATTTTCTTTAATCTTAAAGACATTTATTATTTATTTGGCTGCATCGAGTCTCACTTGTGGCACACAGGCTTCTCTCTAGCTATAAGCATGTAGGCTCAGTAGTTGAGGTGCACAGGCTTAAGCTGCCCCTCAGCATGTGGGATCTTAGTTCCCTGACCAGGGATCAAACCCATGTCCCCTGCATTGGAAGGCAGATTCCTAACCACTGGACCACCAGGGAAGTTCCAAAATTCACCCCCTTTAAAAGATCTGTTAGAAATACCAACTTTTCCATGAAATACTTTCTGATTTTCTAACCTTATATAATTTTTCTTTACTAGTGGATTTACTTACTAGACCCCCTTAGTAATTGTAAACTTCTCCTTTAGTTATAATCCAGTAGCGTGAAAGCATAAACTATGTCAACTCTTGCCCCAGGTTATTAATGGGGATTTTTTTCAGATAGCAAAGATAAATATGCTACCTTATACACATTCATTTTTAAAAGCCTTTTATTTTGTGTTGGAACATAGCTGATTGACAGACACTGTTAGTTAATAACAATAATAGTTTCAGGTGTATAGCAAAGAGACTCAGCTATATATGTACATGTATCCATTCTCTTTCAAGCTCCCCTCCCACCCAGGCTGTCACATAGCATTGAGCAGAGTTCCCTGTGCTATAACCATAGGACCTCATTGATTATCCATTTTAAATATAGCATTACACATTAATTTTTTTGTAATAAATAGGTTCTTTATTCTGTTTTTCCCAAACTTATTTATTTTTAATTGAAAGCAAATTGCTTCACAATATTGTATTGTTTTCTGCCATACATCAACATGAATCAGCCATAGGTATACATATGTCCCCTCTCTCTTGAACCACATTCATTTTTAAGATAGGAATTTTAAAGACCACATGTTAATAAACCACTGAAATGTAATCATGTTAATTCTAAGAAAATTTTCAGGAAAAATATCACCTTGCTGGGACTCTATCCTACTTATGAATTGGGGTTGGCCAAAAAGTTTGTATAGTTTTTCTGTAACGTCTTATGGGAAAAAACATACAAACTTTCTGGCCAACCCAATATATGTGTGTGAGTGTGTTTCAGTGCGAGTTTAGTAGGGGTAATTATACCCCTCAGATGGTTAATTACTCTTAGATAATCTGTTTTACTGAAAGAGCCAAAAATATAAATGAAAAGAGCTTTTGAATTCTGTTTTTTAACTAACGTCTTAGTGTGTAAGTAGTAAAAGCAAATCAAAGGCCTACTTGGCTGGGAAAATTTCAGTCATCAGCTTTGATGTTCATCTTTTGATAACCCAGATTATTTGGGGTAGAGGAAAGGCCGGCTCTTCAGAATTTATTTCCACTGACCAGGGTCTGACAAACTTGCAAATTTTGATTTGTGTGGCAGCGCCTGGAATGCTGGGTGTTGCCTGTGAGCAGGCAGATAATAAGAACTGGGAAAAACCTACACTATTCTGTGGAAAATATGGGAACAAAAAATAAAACTTGTGGGAATAGAGCACATATGAATTTTGAACTGGAAAAGAGTTTAGAGGTTCTTGTTCAACATTTTAATTTTGTTCATGGAAAAAAAAAATGGATCCCAAAGATGTTAGATGAAATATCCAATATCAATAGTTAGTTAGTGCTGGAACCAGAATTGGAACTCAACACTCAGAAGTGTTTTTATTACTATGTCAATTGTTTATTCACTTAGTCATTCATTCATTCTACAAATGTTTATTGAGAGCATATGATGTTCCAGGTTCTGTGGCAAAGATGGGCTTACAATAGTGAATAAAACATAATGTGATTCCCACCCTCATGGATCTTACATACACACACACACACACATACACACACACACATTCTCAGACATGGATCTTACACACAATTATGAACTCTAGAGCAAAGAGACAGGGTCCTATAAGAACATTCCATAGGAATGCTAGTTAATTGGCACAGTCAGAGGAAGGTTCCACCAGTGTATAAATCCATTTTTTCTCATCCTTCAAGTTTAACTTCCTATTTTGTCTTCTAGGCCTGATTGCATCTATGTTCACTTTCTCTCACCCTAAGGCAAATTCTCTTTACATTTTTTTACCTGCCAAACATCCACTTGTCTTCCTGAGCCCTTCAATGTCATTTCCACAGAGCCACCTTCCTTGACCCCACAGACTAGATTACACATCCCTTATTATATGTGTTCTCCAAGCACCATACACTTTTGCATAGTAATACTTCTCACAATCAATTGTGCAATTGTTTATTTAAGATCCACCCTCCTCCCTAGACTGAAAGTCCATCAAGAGCAGAGACCATGGCTGCCCTGCTCAGTTCTACAAACAGTCCTGCCACCTAGCAGACATTCAGCAAATATTTATTGAACAGTTTATTGAATGAGTGATTCTGTCTCTCAGCTGCCAATAGTAATGCTGACCACCTTCTCCTTGAAACCTCAAAAGTCTGTGAAGTCAGAACCAAAGATTCATTTAAGGGTCATGTTCCCTATTGTCCTTTCTCCTTCTCTTCTGTTTATCCTGAATTTTTGTAGTTCTTGACATAAAAACAGTCGTCTTTCTAGACCTTATTTTCCTCTTTTAGTCTTTAGAAAAGTTAACTAAAATTAGCCCAGAGATCTAATCAGTTTTGATTACAAATGGGAAGCTCTTTATTTAAGGTTTGTCTGTCCACACGCCCCTCTTCATGTAGCTGACCAACGTGTTCTGAAACCCCATCCAGCTGATGGTGTTGTGAACATTCCTTCAGAATGTACATTTCCTTGACATGTCTGGGGCAGGGGCATGCTCTGATGATAAGGAAGTTCTGTCAGTGTGTACTGGTCCATGCTTTCCTGAAGTGGCCTGACTTCCTGGTACAGATACAGACACAAAGGAAGAGTGGTTCAGAACAAAAATAAGTTTTAAAAATGAGAAATATCAAGAATACAGAAGTCTGGAGGGGAAACCCATGTAAAAAGAAATATGCTGATATAGAAAATAACAAAAGATACTGAAAAAAAAGGACACATGAGTTTTCATAGGCTATTTGGACTTTACAAATTTGATATGCTTATTTAAGAAGAACACATTCATGCATCTTGTTTGTCCTTCTTCAACTCAATTCAATACTTTAAAGCAGGTTTAAGTACCTACTTGGTGTAACTCTAGCAGGACTACAGAAATGAATAATACCATGACTCTCTTCAGAAAAGCAACAATCTAGAGGGAGATGTGGATATATTATCACTATAATGCTAGGTATAAACAGTGTCCACCAATCTAGAGGCATAAACAACCTGTAATAGGAGCCCAGAAGCGTGCATGGAATTTGGAATCAGTGATGTTCTTCATGGAGGTGTTAGCATTTAATTAGGCTGAAAAAAAAGTGGGCTTTAATCATCCAACAGAAATCATAAGGCAGAAGGAATGGTGGCAGGAAGAAAGGGAAACATAAAGAGTGCAGGCAGAGAGAATATTCCAGGCTGAGAGAATGGCTTGACTGAAACTAAAGAGTTACAGTGCATTTGAAAACAGTTGTGTTAACCCCAAAGTTCAGGATTTGGGGCTGAAGAGGCTTGGAAGGGGAGAAGAATAGAAAAGTATCTGAGACCAAATTGTAGAAGGTCTTCAGTTTCATGTTAAGGTAACTGGATTGGATTCAAGTAGGCCAGTGACTTTGGAAAGTTCATGAACCTCATGAAGCATCCTAACCATCCTCCAAGTGCATAAACTCTATAGGCATCGATTTTAATTTATCTCCACTTTATCCTTATTACATTTGTTTAATGCAATAGTTTTGGTGGAGGTTTATCTTTTTTATTTCTGTATTCCTGGCTCTTTGCACACAACCTAACTCGTACAGGCATTCAATAACTTCATTGGGTGTTGTTTGCTTCCCCTCAGGCCTTGTTTACATACAAATAAAAACTTCTATCACAACATATCAGTTCAGCTCCTTGCAGGTGACTGATCTGGACCATTCTTTTTTGGGTGTTAGTTCTAAAAGGTCTTGTAGGTCTTCAGAGAACCATTCAACTTCAGCTTCTTCAGCATTACTGGTTGGGGCATAGACTTGGATTACTGTGGTATTGAATGGTTTGCCTTGGAAACGAACAGAGATCATTTTGTCCTTTTTCAGATTGCATCCAAGTACTGCATTTTGGACTCTTTTGTTGACCATGATGGCTACTCCATTTCTTCTGAGGGATTCCTGCCCACAGTAGTAGATATAATGGTCATCTGAGTTAAATTCACCCATTCCAGTCCATTTTAGTTCACTGATTCCTAGAATGTTGACATTCATTCTTGCCATCTCTTGTTTGACCACTTCCAATTTGCCTTGATTCAGGGACCTGACATTCCAGGTTCCTATGCAATATTGCTCTTTATAGCATCAGACCTTGCTTCTATCACCAGTCACATCCACAGCTGGGTATTGTTTTTGCTTTGGCTCCATCCACCCAAAAAAGATGTCCTTTTCATTATAGGGGACTGGAATGCAAAAGTAGGAAGTCAAGAAACACCTGGAGTAACAGGCAAATTTGGCTTTGGAATACGGAATAAAGCAGGGCAAAGACTAATAGTTTTGCCAAGCAAATGCACTGGTCTTTTCAAGAGGTGTTTGTCTTTAGCAAACACCCTCTTCCAACAACACAAGAGAAGACTCTACACATGGCCATCACCAGATGGTCAACACCAAAATCAGATTGATTATATTCTTTGCAGCCAAAGATGGAGAAGCTCTATACAGTCAACAAAAACAAGACCAGGAGCTGACTGACTGTGGCTCAGATCATGAACTCCTTATTACCAAATTCAGACTTAAATTGAAGAAAGTAGGGAAAACCACTAGACCATTCAGATATGACCTAAATCAAATCCCTTATAATTATACAGTGGAAGTGAGAAATAGATTTAAGCGTCTAGATCTGATAGATAGAGTGCCTGATGAACTATGGAATGAGGTTCATGACATTGTACAGGAGACAGGGATCAAGACCATCCCCATGGAAAAGAAATGCAAAAAAGCAAAATGGCTGTCTGGAGAGGCCTTACAAATAGCTGTGAAAAGAAGAGAAGTGAAAAGCAAAGGAGAAAAGGAAAGATATAAGCATCTGAATGCAAAGTTCCAAAGAATAGCAAGAAGAGATAAGAAAGCCTTCCTCAGCAATCAATGCAAAGAAATAGAGGAAAACAACAGAATGGGAAAGAATAAAGATCTCTTCAAGAGACTTAGAGAAACCAAGGGAACATTTCATGCAAAGATGGGCTCGATAAAGGACAGAAATGGTATGGACCTAACAGAAGCAGAAGATATTAAGAAGAAGTGGCAAGAATACACAGAAGAACTGTACAAAAAAGATCTTCACGACCCAGATAATCACGATGGTGTGATCACTGACTTAGAGCCAGACATCCTGGAATGTGAAGTCAAGTGGGCCTTAGAAAGCATCAGTATGAACAAAGCTGGTGGAGGTGATGGAATTCCAGTTGAACTGTTTCAAATCCTGAAAGATGATGCTGTGAAAGTGTTGCACTCAATATGCCAGCAAATTTGGAAAACTCAGCAGTGGCCACAGGACTGGAAAAGGTCAGTTTTCATTCTGATCCCAAAGAAAGGCAATGCCAAAGAATGCTCAAACTACCACACAATTGCACTCATCTCACACACTAGTAAAGTAATGCTCAAAATTCTCCAAGCCAGGCTTCAGCAATATGTGAACCATGAACTTCCAGTTGTTCAAGCTGGTTTCAGAAAAGGTAGAGGAACCAGAGACCAAATTGCCAACATCCGCTGGATCATGGAAAAAGCAAGAGAGTTCCAGACAAACCTCTATTTCTGCTTTATTGACTATGCCAAAGCCTTTGACTGTGTGGATCACAATAAACTGTGGAAAATTCTGAAAGAGATGGGAATATCAGACCACCTGACCTGCCTCTTGAGAAATCTGTGTGCAGGTCAGGAAGCAACAGTTAGAACTGGACATGGAACAACAGACTGGTCCCAAATAGGAAAAGGAGTACGTCAAGGCTGTATATTGTCACCCTGCTTATTTAACTTATATGCAGAGTACATCATGAGAAACGCTGGACTGGAAGAAACACAAGCTGGAATCAAGATTGCCAGGAGAAATATCAATAACCTCAGATATGCAGATGACACCACCCTTATGGCAGAAAGTGAAGAGGAACTCAAAAGCCTCTTGATGAAAGTGAAAGTGGAGAGTGAAAAAGTTGGCTTAAAGCTCAACATTCAGAAAATGAAAATCATGGCATCTGGTCCCATCACTTCATGGAAAACAGATGGGGAAACAGTGGAAACAGTGTCAGACTTTATTTTTCGGGGCTCCAAAATCACTGCAGAAGGTGATTGCAGCCATGAAATTAAAAGACTCTTACTCCTTGGAAGGAAAGTTATGACCAACCTAAATAGCATATTGAAAAGCAGAGACATTACTTTGCCAACAAAGGTCCATCTAGTCAAGGCTATGGTTTTTCCTGTGGTCATGTATGGATGTGAGAGTTAGACTGTGAAGAAGGCTGAGTGCCGAAGAATTGATGCTTTTGAACTGTGGCGTTGGAGAAGACTCTTGAGAGTCCCTTGGACTGCAAGGAGATCCAACCAGTCCATTCTGAAGGAGATCGGCCCTGGGATTTCTTTGGAAGGACTGATGCTGAAGCTTAAACTCCAGTACTTTGGCCACCTCATGCTAAGAGTTGACTCATTGGAAAAGACTCTGATGCTGGGAGGGATTCGGGGCAGGAGGAGAAGGGGGCGACAGAGGATGAGATGGCTGGATGGCATCACTGACTCGACGGAGTTCATCATCATGAACTCCTGGAGTTGATGATGGACAGGGAAGCCTGGTGTGCTGTGATTCATGGGGTCGCAAAGAGTCGGATATTACTGAGCGACTGAACTGAACTGAACTGATCTGGACCATTCAGACTAAAGTAATCTTTCCTACTATCACATGTTCTATCCTATAAATCAAGTCAGATTTCTAATTTGTCTTGCTTTTGTGGACATAGCCAACTTCAGTTCCTTTTGGATTTTCCTTTGGATTGCCAATATTCTCTTTGGTCAGAAGACAGCCAACCTAGAAAATTGAAGACGAAAAGGAAAAAAACATTTTTTCTACCATGAGCAATCCTGCAGTTCCCCTTAATGTTCGTGAGAATTGCTTTATCCCCACACTTCAAGTTGCCTGACTTAGTTTTTCATTTCAGGGTCTGATGCACAATTCCTTGGAATTCAGTTGACATGTTAACTTTGAACCTTCAAAGAAGAAAAAGTTTTCACTCCTGCAGTCACATGTGCATGAATGGCTTGCCTCTTTACATACAGAACAGGCTTGGCCGCCTTTGCAGAAAATTAAATAACTCATCCTTTTTATGCCAGTGCCAAACATCAAAAGGGCCAACTACCTACTGAGTTGTGTTCAAAGAACAGCTTAAAAAAAAATCAAGAGAAGAATGAAAGCCAAGGTTTCTGCAAAGCAAATGCTTGCAGGAAACCTCTGGTAGTCATGGAGTGAAATCCCATTTTCATAGTTCACTCTGTGCTTTTAGATACATTGAACCAGAGTTTCCTGTTGTATGTCTTATTCTCAGGGGTAAGTTGGGTATTTTGCTGTTTCAGAAACAAAATTAATTTGGGCCTCTCTGATGTGTGTAGTAAAAATGTACGACAATGCTGATTCAGGGAAAGGAGATAACACTCCTGGGGGAAGAATGGTATGATCCATGGTATGGCTGAGTCCATGGAATGCTTTCCATGGGGCAGGATTGTACTGCAGGAGCCTGTTGGATTAGTCCAGTTTATGTCACCCATTAAAACTTCTGTCTTCCATGAAACCACCTCTGTTTCCCATTGGCTCTGGGCTGAGTTGGAAGCAGATTTGGACCTCATTCCTGTATGGCTTTGCTTTCTGTCGTCTTCTCTTGCTAATGTGCCAAGTCTTTGTCATCAACACTTGCTTGTGCCTGTCAAAGACAATAGCCCTTTGCTCTGTTCTTTCTTCTTTCTTCTCCTCCCTCCCTCCCTTCCTTCCTTTCCTCCTTCCTTCTTTCCTTCTCTCTCTTGCTTGCTTCCTAGTAGAGTTAGTAACTAAAGTTTATTTGGAGGCATCTTGTCTTTTATTTGTGTTAGATAGGAATGTTTCCAGTAATTTACAAACAAAAAGACTTAGAACTGGACTAATTTGTTAAGGATGGACAGAGATGAGGGATAAGAGTGTAGGGCATTGATATCTCCATCTTTCTGCTTCCAACTGCTGTTCTGCCAGACCCCATGTATCTCTGTGCCTGACCAACTCATTGTCCCATGCACAGTGGTGTTGAAGGGGTAGCTCAGTATGCCTGGTTTTATACCATTTGACCTTGCTCCTCCAAGCATAGTTGACTGGATGTGCCAAAGGCAATCTGTAGACTGGCCAGTGACCTGTAGTATGACCTGGTGGAAGAAGAAGTGCTGTGTTGATTATATTCTCTCCTATGAAGATTTTCAACAGGTAAATATTGAGCTGAAGCTGAAAGATCATTAAATTAAGAGAGACTTAAGATGTCCTAAGTGAGCTATATTGTGAAGAAGCAGAAGATATGAGGGAGAGAAAAGATATACAGAGTCAAGCACAGGAGTGAAGACCTCTAAAATCGCCAAGTGAGGATTCCTGCTAAAATTACTGTTCAGTTAAGGCTCTGGGAAGCCTGGATTGTTATTAAAGTTTTATGACATTCTGTTTCCTTCTTAGTCATGTGAATCCTTATAATAAGCCTCTTTCTTGGGCCACCTCGAGAGAGTTCATGTTAGAAATGCTTTCAGGTACAAGGAACAGAAAACTCAGCTGTCAGTGTCTTAAACATAAGGATGTTTATTGTTTATATAACAATAATTCCAGTTCCAGTGTTGGTTCTGCAGTTTTATGATGTCAGTAAAGATCCTGGAGACTTTGCCCTCTGCATTTCCTTGTTGCTTCACAAGACAGTGTTAGTTGCTCAGTCATGTCCAACTCTCTGCATCTCATGGACTGTAGCCTGTCAGTCCTCTTTGTCCATGGAATTCTCTAGGCAAGATTACTGGAGTGGGGTCCCATTCCCTTCTCCAGGGGATCTTCTTGACTCAGGGATTGAACCCTGGTCTCCTGCATTGCAGGCAGATTCTTTACCATCTGAGTCACCAGAGAAAGCCTTCAGTAGATAGGGAGTGTGGAGAAGGCAATGGCAACCCACTCCAGTACTCTTGCCTGGAAAATCCCATGGACAGAGGAGCCTGGTGGGCTGCAGTCCATGGGGTCGCTAGAGTCGGACACGACTGAGCGACTTCACTTTCACTTTCATGCATTGGAGAAGGAAATGGCAACCCACTCCAGTATTCTTGTCTGGAGAATCCCAGGAAGGGGGGAGCCTGGTGGGCTGCCGTCTTTGGGGTTGCACAGAGTCGGACACGACTGAAGCAACTTAGCAGCAGCAGCAGATAGGGAGAGGAGTGGGGTGAGCGTGGGGGCAACGCTTCTCTTTGAACTTCTTGGATAAGCATCACTGCAAACAAAGCTAGTGGAGGTGATGGAATTCCAGATGAACTATTTCAAATCCTGAAAGATGATGCTGTGAAAGTGCTGCACTCAATATGCCAGCAAATTTGGAAAACTCAGCAGTGGCCACAGGACTGGAAAAGGTCAGTTTTCATTCCAATTCGAAAGAAAGGCAATGCCAAAGAATGCTCAAACTACCACACAATTGCACTCATCTCACACACTAGTAAAGTAATGCTCAAAATTCTCCAAGCCAGGCTTCAGCAATATGTGAACCATGAACTTTCAGATGTTCAAACTGGTTTTCAAAAAGGCAAAGGAACCAGAGATCAAATTGCCAACATCTGCTGGATCATGGAAAAAGCAAGAGAGTTCTGGAAAAACATCTATTTCTGCTTTATTGACTATGCCAAAGCCTTTGACTGTGTGGATCACAATAAACTGTGGAAAATTCTGAAAGAGATGGGAATACCAGACCACCTGATCTGCCTCTTGAGAAATCTGTATGCAGGTCAGGAAGCAACAGTTAGAACTAGACATGGAACAACAGACTGGTTCCAAATAGAAAAAGGAGTACATCAAGGCTGTATATTGTCAGCCTGCTTATTTAATTTATATGCAGAGTACATCATAAGAAATGCTGAACTGGAAGAAACACAAGCTGGAATCAAGATTGCCGGGAGAAATATCAATAACCTCAGATATGCAGATGACACCACCCTTATGGCAGAAAGTCAAGAGGAACTCAAAAGCCTCTTGATGAAAGTGAAAGTGGAGAGTGAAAAAGTTGGCTTAAAGCTCAACATTCAGAAAACCAAGATCATGGCATCCGGTCCCATCACTTCATGGGAAACAGATGGGGAAACAGTGGAAACAGTGTCAGACTTTATTTTTTGGGGCTGCAAAATCACTGCAGATGGTGATTGCAGCCAAGAAATTAAAAGACTCTTACTCCTTGGAAGGAAAGTTATGACCAGCCTAGATAGCATATTCGAAAGCAGAGATATTACTTTGCCAACAAAGGTCTGTCTAGTCAAAGCTATGGTTTTTCCAGTGGTCGTGTATGGATGTGAGAGTTGGACTGTGAAGAAAGCTGAGCGCCGAAGAATTGATGCTTTTGAACTGTGGTGTTGGAGAAGACTCTTGAGAGTCCCTTGGACTGCAAGGAGATCCAACCAGTCCATCCTAAAGGAGATCAGTCCTGGGCGTTCATTGGAAGGACTGATGCTGAGGCTAAAACTCCAGTACTTTGGCCAGCTCATGTGAAGAGTTGACTCATTGGAAAAGACCCTGATGCTGGGAGGGATTGGGGGCAGGAGGAGAAGGGGATGACAGAGGATGAGATGGCTCGATGGCATCACCGACTCTATGGACGTGAATTTGAGTGAACTCCGGGAGTTGGTGATGGACAGGGAAGCCTGATGTGCTGTGATTCATGGGGTTGCAAAGAATCAGACATGACTGAGTGACTGAACTGAATTGAACTGATAATTTTTATCAGGGTGGGAAATCTTTGCAGGAAGCCCCTGGCAGAAGTCTCTTTGTGTTTCACTGACCGTGATTGGGTCGTATGACCACCACTGGGTCAATCACCAGCAAACTAGATTGAGATTGCCCAATTGGATTAGAACCACTGTGATTCATGTTCTGAGGCTGGGCCCACTGTTGCTGGTAAGAAATTGGAATGATGTTATCAAGAAAAGGGGAGAATGACTATTGAGACAACAACCAACTATCGCAGATTAGATTTTCTGGAAACAGACTATAAGAGAATTTGAGATGTAAGTTATTTATTAGGATCAAAACCTGTGAGAGGAGAGAAGCCTCTAGAGACATAGCATCTAGGGGTGGAGGGAGGGAAGGTCAAGAGAGAGGGGATATATGTATACGTAGGGCTGATTCACTTCATTGTACAGCAGAAACCACCACAACATTGCAAATCAATTATTCTCCAATTAAAAATAAAAGAGACATAGCATCTAAATACAACGTTGCATTCTGGCTGTAATCCTGGAACAACAAAAGGATATTAGGTACAAACCAAGAAAATCTAACTAAACTGTTGGCTTTAGTTAATAGTAATGTATCTGTATTGGTCCATTAATTGCAACAACTACATCATACTGATATAAGATGCTAGTGATAGAGAAAATTGGATATGGAATATATAAGAACTCTGTACTATCTTCTCAATTTTTCTGTGCATTAAACATTATCCTAAAAAAGAAAGTATTTTATAAAACAAACAAATGCCTGTCAAAGGAAGGGGGAGGTAACAGTATTGGGCAGAAGAAAATGTTGAACTGCAGTGCATGCCCAGCAGAACCTTGGCCAGCCCACTTGGGGCTCTGAGATAGTACTGTCCATTTGCATGTCTGGGCTTTATCCTCCGCCTTGCTCAGTCACTAGATGCAGACTATGCCAGGAAGGCCTGGTCATGGGCAGAAGGGCTCTCTAGCTGAGAGAGGCTGGCCCTGGAGAAGCCGACAGCAGGAGGCATCTATCGGCCATGCTCCTTGCAGCTGGGTGGCAGTTCTTCCTTGATGGAGATCTGGGTGGTACATGTCCATGTCCATGTCCATCACACCAGCACTGTGTGCCTCAGAGAACCTCTGTGACAGGTGTGGAGATGTGCCACAGCAGCTGCTGGAGGTGCAGCCTTTCTGACACCATGAAGGGCATCAGTAGGAGGCACCTCAGTGAAGATGCCTGGGGAACTTCCTGCCAATCATTGCTGCCACCTCAGAGTCATGGGGTGCCTGTGACCATGCAAGAATTTGCAAGAACTATACCGCAGGGCTTTTAGCTTCAGACTATTTATGAACTCTCTTTACTCCAAAATTACATGTGCAAGTTGGTTATTTAGAACCTTAAATATATTTTTTCCCATAGAGATAGTAATAATTAGATTGACTAGTAAGCCCACAAAATATCACAACATATCTGAAGTGTAGTACAATTTTATCTTTTTTTTTTTTTTTTACAATTTTATCTTTACCAACTGCTATTTATGAAACTGTTTCTCTTAAGTAAGAGAATCAAAAAGTTAGGAGCTCTGGATTATGGTTCTAGCATGGCTGCTTTCCTAGCTCCATTAGGGCATCTTTTTCTGTTCTGTTGAAGGATGGGATCTAAGTAGATCATCTCTAGAGCTCCTTCTGTCCCTAAATTTCACTCTCTCTCTAAAGTAAACAGTCTGAATTAGGGAACAAAAACCATTTGTATACAATAGAACGAGAACATGGTTATAAATTCATATTTTTCTTGGGCTTCTTCACATGCATAGAATTACACAGTGACATAAAATGGGCCTCCATGCTAAATTTAATGTGGATTTCCCCTGGATTTAACAAAAAGGTCTCTGTCTTTCTCCAAAGAACTGGGCTTGGTTAGACCAGAACAATATTTTACTCAGGGAATACAGTGAAGACAGTCAAATCCCCTTCCCTCCAAACCCTGTCCAAGGCGAGAGCAATGCCCTCCTTGTGTAGTGTTGTTGTGACCATTTATTTAGGCCACAGCTTGTGTTGGTGTTGTTAATATTCATACCAGGGTATGATTTTGAAACTCTCATTTCTATTTGTGAGCTAAAAATCAGACATTCTACACTTGTCATTAGAAGTCTTCATGCAAAGCTACTTGTAGTTCTATAGTGAATAGGACCATAGCTTTAGTATCCAGATCATTCAGGAAATGGTCTCAACTCTGGAATGACTCCCAGAGGTGATTCAGGTGAATGTCCCTGCCTTCGCCTGGGTTATCTGGGAAATTAGACAGAGCTGACATGCTCCAGAAAAATAAAACATGTGTTTTGCTTAATGTATGACTTAAGCTCTACTGCCTGAGATCATACAAAAATTACACTGATCACTGACCTGCACTGTGTCACTGAATCTCCTTGAAATTTAACATGAGTCATTGGAACTTATTTAGCTTTAGCTTCTTCATTCATGAAATCAGGGTTGATAAAAGTGTTCCAAAAGAGAGGAACATACTTTTCATACTTTTATGTTTTAGTCTTTTGAATGGTAGATTCTCAATTCTCTGTGGTAGAATTCTTCATGATGGCACCCCATGACTTGATGTAGAAGAAATTTACATTTAATTCCCTCAAATCTTAAAGGTACATCACTGTTGACAATGGTCATTAATATGCAAGAATCATAAGTCCCAGTGTACTACCAGCCAATATTTTCAAAATTGCCCCCGATGCATCTTTTTACCAATGCTAATATCTAGTAGGGAGGTATTTCTATCTATACTATTTAAGAAGAGTCAAATAACATCCCATTAAAAAAATAATTTCATCTAACTAAGGCAGAAAGCTTGCTTGCCTCTCTCCCAGCGTGCACCATCTTCTCCTCTGTGGTGTGATCTAATACATGTGTAGAGCTGTGGGTCAGGCTGACCCACCTTTTTGCTTTGGTTTTGTCACCAACTAGCTTGTGGGACCAGGATCCACTGGATGTTCAAAAAATGCTAAATATAAGTTTTTAAAATTCTCTCAGTCTCAATTTTCTTATTGACAAATAAGGTAGTTGTCATGTATGGAAGATGCTATTGATTGGCTAATTTTGTAATCATTTTAACCCCCTCTCCTTTTCCTTGTCTACTTCTCAGTAATGGAATAGAGATTGAAAGATGAAATATAACTTTGCTTAGCCTCCATTGCAGTTCTGCCTGCCTCATGTGACCTAAGGGGCAGGCTGCTAAAGGCTAATAGAAGGGTGTTTTTCCTAGAGAGAGTGGCAGAGATATGGGGAGAAAACCTGTTCTCTGCCTTCCACTTCCTGCCTTGAAAGCAGTTGTTGGGGGAAAAGGATGCCTGGAATTGTGACAACTGTTCTGCCTCATGTGTAAACAAGCACGAGGATGAAAAGCCAATCCTCTGAGGATGACAAGGCCTGGAGATGGGAATAGGCTAGCCCTTGGCCTGTTGCTCACCAATAGACTTATTACATGAAGTAAATCACATGTCTTTAGTTCTTGAGGTCAAACTTAACTCCTTAGCAAAGTCAGCTTTTCTCTTCCTTGAAGCCAAAGTACATCTGAAGGCATCTTAATGGCTACAAAGGGATGATTTCTAAAGTCACTTTGTTTTATGATTCTTTTTCTTCCAAATCAAGTATCTTTCTTGGTATTATCTAATTATAGGTGAGTTTCATTTCTTTCCCTGTCTTCTTTTGCAGAGGTGCTAATGAGCAGTGAAATAACAATAGAGTTAATTAATAGGAGACAAAAAAAGTAAGAGATGTAGATTTCAAACTAACCCACATTTACATAACCAGAAAGTAATCATGAGGAAAATGCACTGAGGAAACTGGGGTACCTTGGGGTGATCATCTCCATTTCCCTTCTGCATTCTCGGGAGCTATGTGAGCTACGTGAACAGAATATAACAAGAATTTTAGTGAGTCATTCCATCCTATAAAGCAACTTCAGACTTGACAACAACATCCTTCCTCAAATAATTTTTGTATAATCTGTGGAGGAGGGTAGCTTCCATACACAGGATGGAATAGTCATTGAAGAAGGTCGCATCGGGACAATGGGGAAATTAATCTGGCTTTGTATTTGCACTGTGTCTCTAATCCTGGTGTCTGATAGCCCTTTACAAAGTCTAAGAAAATGGAATTGAACAGAGATTGTGGAAGCACCTCTTAGAGTCATTTTCGAGCTGCCTTCATGGAATACTGGCTGGTTTCCTCTGGGAAACAGAGTGCTCGGTAATTTAAGAGGGACAGTGTAAGTTGGCTTGAGAACAGAATTCATACCCAGCATCTGTGAAGGATTTGCTCTATTTGAGTCACTGTGAATGATGGGGCTTTTCATAAATATGCATCATAGCCATATATATCAGGTTGACTAATACAACTCTGCTCAAGGATTCTTCCTGTCATCTGGCTGACCTGACGTGAGCACTCAGAGTGTGCCTTCTTGTGACTTTGTACATTTGATTAGTTAAGGCCTCCTAGGCCTCACCAAGAAGTGAGTGTTTGGCTAGATACTTTTTAGATAATAATTAAAAAAAAATGATGGATAGTCCAAGTCATTGATAAAGCAGAATTCTGTTAAAGGGATGTTTCTCCATCATGCTGCCCTTTTATCATTTTTCTTGCTAATGTCACCTATACACGGAGGTATAAATTTTCTCCCCTTGGGTGTGTGTATGTCAGTTCTCACATTTATATAAATTTGCAGTCAGAGAAGAGGTGCAGTAGCCCTTGAGTTTAGTGCAAATGTAAGAACTCTGGCCCAGAGTTGACCAACTGTGAGAGAGATAATAAAAGGCTGATCCTGAGCTACTTTCATCACCTCTCTGGGCCCAAGTGCCTGATCTGTAGAGTGGACAACTATCTTAAAATTACTTTTAGGATGATTTCTTATAGCTCTAATATGCCATGATTCTATAGAGTCTTCCGAATAAAGGTAAGTCTATTCATTATTTTAAAAAAGTGGTCTTTTAAACTCTGAAAATGATTTCAAGGGAGCAAATCCCTTGTAACTTCAAAAGGATTTTGAGTAATTGCTTTTTCATCACAATGTTTTCTGTAGGCAATGTATGTCCTGATCAAACTCCCACTATATTTCTTTGGCACTTGATTTCTCTTTTAAAATAGTGATGCCTGATACTGCTCTTATAATATAACCATTTTTAAGAATAACACTGAAGCCAAGACTTCCTTTTTTGAAAATGGTTTTACAATCATGTTCCAATGTGCATATTAAAATGAAAACCTAGAGGTTTATTTACAATATAAACAGGATGCAAAACTTGTTTTTAGTGGGGGCAGGAGGAAACTTTGGGAAATGATGGATATGTTTATGGCATAGATTGTTTTGGTGGTTCCATGTGTGTATAAATGCAATTCTGCTGATCATTTTTGCAAAAAGGATTCATATACGTTAAGGAAGCCTGTTGGACCCAAAGCATAGTATGAAAAGTTAAAGTTAAGCAGTCTGAATGAAAGCCTTATTTTATTAAAAAAAATTAGAAGAGAAGGGAGGGACATGAAAAATAGTAGCAAACATTTCTATGCTGCTACTTTGTATGAATGAAACACTGTTCTATGTGCTTTATGAATAGAAGTATATTTAAAGCTCATAGCAACCTTAAGGACACATGATATCATCATCACCTTGATTTTCTAGTTTAAGAACTAGAGTCATATTGAGATTAAATAGCTCGCTGAAGCTCATTCAGCTAGTAAGTGGCAGAGCTGGCATTTTTGATCCTAGGCGATCTGGCTCCAGAGTCTGTGTTGTTAATCCTGTAACTCTACTACCTTTGTTTAATGCCTCTGATCAGATGCAATCTAATAGTGGGTCCTGATGAACCTCCTGTAAACCAGGGTACAAAGGCATTTAAAGATCCCTTGGATGTCCATATTGTTTTTGGCTTGGAATGGAAGGAAAGAATATTGTCCTCTCCGTGGCTGAAAGGTTGCTGTGTAGTCATACAATTGCCAGCAACACCATTTGCCTCCTAGGGGTAGGGTTGTCATGATAATAACCTATCTTTCTTCATCTGGTCTCCTCCACGTTCTCCCTTCCATATTCTTAAGCCAGAAAACAAGTGGAACCCCGAAGAGTTTTATAATGATTGTCATTAGGTATACATATGTATAAAACATTTCTGTCCTTTGGAGGTTGATTGGCCAGTCAAAGAGAGGAGAGAGAGAGAGAGAAGAATGTGAACCAATTACACAGTAGTAAGATGTGCTGAGAAACAAGTGTGGGCTGCTCTTGTCCAGGAGGGCTTCACTGAACATATAGATTAATCTGGGCCTTGAAGAATGATTATGTTTTGGCCAGGCCAGCAGGATGGTCAGAAGTAGAATGAAAGGAAGAGAGGGCAGGTAGTCACTGCAGCTGAAGGGGTACCGTCTTTCCACTATCCCTGGGAGGGATCTGGGAGGGCTGGAGGACACGAGCAGGGATGGCTTGTGTCCTGCTGCTGCTGCAAAGTGCTCTGATTTGCTCTCCCTAAGTCCCTGCTCTTTCTTAGGCCCAAGAAGATGGATGATGAATATGTTCTTGTGTGCAAAATGGGTGATCTGGGTCCAATGAGACATATGTCTTCCAGTGAGTTCTCTATGAAGCAATGAAAACTGTATTTGAAGAACGTTAAGGGAGTAGCTACAATACCAGTAGGAATTGACATAATGGGTGGATGGATTGAAGCCCTAGGCTATTAAAGCCCCAGTAATTACATAGTGCAATAACATAAAATTCGACAACAGCTACAGTTTACTCTGCACGCAAGAGCTCATGATAACCACATTATTCCTTTGCAGAAGAACATGAAGTCCTGTATGTGCTTCAGAGGAATTTTCTCATCTGTCAAATGGGGATAATAACTGTCTCTACCTCAATGGGTTGTTGTGAAGATTAAATGAGTTTATATACATAAAGTGCTTAGACTAATCCCTGTTGGTTTATACATCACACATGGAGAAATGATCTTTAGAAGAAGGTACTAGCTAGCTAGCTAACAGAAGTGATACAGGCCACATGTGAAAAATGTATGTTGAAAGAGGTGAGTTTTAGAAATGGGGCTCAGAGGGACAGATCCTTTTCCAGAGCCTAAGGGGGATATATAGAAGACATGCTGATCTCTGTTTCTTTAAGGGGTACATCCTGCAAGGAGTGACTTTCTCTAAGAAATGTCACATAAACCAAGTCTGATTCATTTGAGAACAGTGGGGTATATAAGAAATACAATTTGCCTTATTTTTCATACATTTTTAACAAACTGGTAGTTGTTGAACAAAACTTACTATATTTCATATGAAGCAAAAACAAATGGTAGGCTATAAAAATGACCCCAATATGATAACTCAGTAGCTTTTATTCTTGAAAATTATCTGCACTTTGCAGAGGGGGTAAAATGAATCAGAGGACAACATCTTTTTTAAAAAGTTAATTTTTATTGAAGTATAGTTGCCATACAATGTTGTGATAGTTTCTACTGGACAGCAAGATGAATCAGTCATATATATATATATATGGGATATATATATATATCCCCACCCTTTCAGACTTTGTTCCCATTCAGGTCAGTTCAGTTCAGTTCAGTTGCTCAGTTGTGTCCAATTCTTTGTGACCCCATGGACTGCAGCACACCAGGCCTCCCTGTCCATCACCAACTCCCAGAGTTTACTCAAACTCATGTCCATTGAGTCTGTGATGCCATCCAACCATCTCATCCTCTGTCGTCCCCTTCTCCTCCTACCTTCAATCTTTCCCAGCATCAGAGTCTTTTCCAATGAGTCAGTTCTTTGCATCAGGTGGCCCAAGTATTAGAGTTTCAGTGTCAGCCTCAGTCCTTCCAATGAATATTCAGGACTGATTTTCTTTAGGATGGACTGGTTGGATCTCCTTGCAGTCCAAGGGACTCTCAAGAGTCTTTTCCAACACCACAGTTCAAAAGCATCAATTCTTCGGTGCTCAGCTTTCTTTATAGTCCAACTTTCATATCCATATGTGACTACTGGAAAAACCGTAGCTTTGACTAGACAGACCTTTGTTGGCAAAGTAATGCCTCTGCTTTTTAATATGCTGTCTAGGTTGATCATAACTTTTCTTCCAAGGAGCACACATCTTTTAATTTCATGGCTGCAGTCACCATCTGCGGTGATTTTGGAGCCCCCCAGAATAAAGTCTGCCACTGTTTCCACTGTTTCCCCATCTATTTGCCATGAAGGTCACCAGAGTGCATTAAGTAGAGTTCCCTGTGAGATACAGTATGTTCTCATTAGTTATCTATTTTATACCTAGTATCAATAGGGTCTATGTGTCAAGCCCAATAGCCCAATTTCTCCCACCCTACCCTAGACTATAACATCCTGTTTCTTAAAACAAAGGAGTTGAAGCAAAAAGACATGATGTTAACTTTTGTTTAACCTGGATATGATTAGATTATTTTCTGTACTATTCTGCATGTTTGAAATTTTAAAATTTGTCATCTAAAAAGATGTAGCCCTCAGTTCATTTTTTTTTTGCCATATAACCAACTTTGCACCATATTCCCACCCCCTTGCTCCTGCTTGGGTTCCACAAATCTCTCTATTCCTACTAGAAACAGAGTGTTTTGCATCTTTCTCTTTGGGGATTTCCACTTCAGCCTGACCAGTTTCGGTAAATACTAACCCAGTTTTTCCTTTCATCTCAGCTAGACTACTTGGTAGCAGCTATTTGCAGGGCTTTATTCTGAGAATAAGATGTCTGTACCTACTCCCCAATGACGCAGCAGACATACGAAAGCTAGTAAAAATGAAACTTCTAAGGCAGCCTTGGTCAGGATGAGTGTCAACACCAGGGAGAGTAGTGGTTAGAAGTGTTATAAAGAATGTGAGGCAGTTAAGGTGGTGGAGATGAGGGAAATGTCACCAAAGGAGTAGAGGGTTGGGAGTGATGGAACTTGGCAGCCAGTTCCAGGCCTGCTTCTGTTGCTTTGATGACAGCAGGGTGAGCAAGGAGGCAGTTTGTTGGTTGGGTAAGAGCTAGTTAGATGACTTGTTAGCCAGGTGGCTCTCTGATGCCGACTTGAGTCAACATGCAACTCGAGTTTGTTGGTTTCTAGGGAGGAATGAGGTCCTTTGAGTTTCACAGACTCTAAGGACTGCTTTCTATGCTGGCATATCTGTCAACAGTACTGAGCCCAGTTCAAAGTAAGTCCTCCCAAACGCTTGTTGACTGACTGAATGATGACTGTAGACACAATGCAGCCTTAACTATAAATATTAAAATCAATAGTAGGCTTTCAGCAAATATAGGCTTTATGGTATCCCTGTTTCTTTCTTGCTGTATAGAGTGTCCAGGGTCTGTGCTCCTTGGCAGAAAAGTTAGAGTGTGTGAGGATATGCTCTGAAGCTTGTCCTTTCACCCTCACCTGGTCAGTTTCCCCTTGAATTCTCTGATTGCCTTAAATCCATTTTAAAATGTTCAGCCCCTTAAAGAGACAGCCCCTGTCTTCTGCAAGCTCTTGTGTATCCTGCCAGGACCTTGCTGGCTTTCAATAAGTTGTCTGGTGAGTTCCAGTTGGTTGACAGATACAAAAAACAGCTGTGATTTCCAGAGAGAAAAAAATCTGTGATTGCTGAAATCTGTTATCTTTGACTCTGTATTGTCTTTTATCTGTTGCTTTAGATAACAGGCTTTACTGTTTTGTATTTTACAGTCAAATAAACTAATTAAAGATCACCCTTTGACTGTTTTGCTATCTCAGTGCACTTACTTTGATTGCTCCCTGCAAATAGTTTGCTTCCAGTATTTTAATTATGAATTCCAAATGGCATCTTAAACTTGCTTGAGAAAGAAAGTTGAAAAGTATATTTTTAAAAACATACACATTGGTCTTCATTGATTTACTCTTTTAGTCAACAAAAATACAAGAAGCCACTCCCTAAACTGCATCTTCCTGGATTAGTTGCTTACCCATCTCTTGCCGTCTCCGTTTTCTCCTATGAAAAATAGAACCAGTAATACTATTTCTCAGACAGATTGCCATAGAGAGGAAAATGCTCAGCAAAAAAAAACTTGCCCTCAAGATTACAATGACTTAGTTGGGCAATATATATATATATATATTTAATTTTTACTTTTTGGCTGCACAACCCAGGATCAAATCTGTGCTCCTTGCATTGGAAGTGCAGAGTTTTAAACACTGGACCTTCAGGGAAGCCCCAAGTTGGGCAATATTGACTCAAAATAATGCTAAATAACAGCAGAGAGTGGAGTTGCCGAGTGTGTGTACTGATGACACACACTCTGCAGCAGTCAGCCCTTCTCTCTCGTTTAGGAATGATTTTCTCAGTCCCGTCCTTGCCGAGTTCTCATTGGCTGAACTCCCCGCTCATCCAAAGACCGCATTTGCTCCCAGTTCTGCCTCCAGGCTCTTCCTCAGCAAGCAGCATCCTGGCCAAGCCCTGAGCCTTGAGGCTGTGGTGTCCATTGCCCTCTTAACCACACAAGTCTCTCCTTCCCTAGGACAAGTAACATTTTTCACTTTCTCTGACATAGGCTTGTCTAATGAGAAAGTAGCCCCTTTGGTTGCCAGGAACAAAACTCTTGCTAGCTTTTTACTGAAAACTTGTAACCAGCTCTAGCCATCAATATATGTCAGTCTGAGAACATCAGTTAGAAAGCAGAGTACTGGATGTGGTGGGCTGACTGGCTTTTGCCAGAGGGTGTCAAGCAATAGAAAATTTATCTCTTCTCTAGAGGGCCTTTTTGTTTCATCCACTATATAGTTGAATCAAATTAAAAAACTATATTTTAAACCCTTTGTATTTCTTCCATAAATGATGTGGAAAATCAGAGATAACTGGATGAAATGCAACAGAGTATAAGACTTCCACTTGTTTAACTTTCTTTCCAGCACCTGGTACTGTTAGTCTTAACTTCAGTCATCTTGGTACGTGTATTGGAGTTTCCCACTGAAATTTTTATTTGAATTTTTCTGATGCTTAAAGACAGATTCAGTGCTTTTTCATGTTTATTGGCTGTTTCAGTTCAGTTCAGTCACTCAGTCGTGTCCGACTCTTTGAGACCCCGTGAATCACAGCACGCCCTGTCTATCACCAACTCCCGGAGTTCACTCAAACTCATGTCCATCGAGTCGGTGATGCCATCCATCCATCTCATCCTCTGTCATCCCCTCCTCCTCCTGCCCCCAATCCCTCCCAGCATCAGGGTCTTTTCCAATGAGTCAACTCTTCACATGAGGTGGCCAAAGCATTGGAGTTTCAGCTTTAGCATCAGTCCTTCCAATGAACACCTAGGACTGATCTCCTTTAGGATGGACTGGTTGGATCTCTTGAAGTCCAAGGGACTCTCAAGAGTCTTCTCCAACACCACAGTTCAAAAGCATCAATTCTTCGGCGCTCAGCTTTCTTCACAGTCCAACTCTCACATCCATACATGACTACTGGAAAAACCATAGCCTTGACTAGATGGACCTTTGTTGGCAAAGTAATATCTCTGCTTTTCAATATGCTATCTAGGTTGGTCATAACTTTCCTTCCAAGGAGTAAGAGTCTTTTAATTTCTTGGCTGCAATCACCATCTGCAGTGATTTTGGAGCCGAAAAAAAGTCTGACACTGTTTCCCATGAGGTGATGGGACCAGATGCCATGATCTTCGTTTTCTGAATGTTGAGCTTTAAGCCAACTTTTTCAGTCTCCTCTTTCACTTTCATCAAGAGGCTTTTGAGTTCCTCGTCACTTTCTGCCATAAGGGTGGTGTCATCTGCATATCTGAGGTTATTGATATTTCTCCCAGCAATCTTGATTCCAGCTTGTGCTTCTTCCAGCCCAGTGTTTCTCACGATGTACTCTGCATAGAAGTTAAATAAGCAGGGTGACAATATGCAGCCTTGAGGTACTTCTTTTCCTCTTTGGAACCAGTCTGTTGTTTCATGTCCAGTTCTAACTGTTGCTTCCTGACCTGCATACAGGTTTCTCAAGAGGCAGGTCAGGTGGTCTGGTATTGGCTGTTTAGATATCCTCTTTTGTGGAGTTCCGCTTCAGATGTTTTTGCCCACTATTATTGGATTGCCTGTTTTTTTTTCTCACTGATTTGTATGAGTTCTTTATATTTTGAATACATAAGCACTATAGAGACAAAAAGGAAAAAGAAAGTGGTTTACTGGATGAAGGGGGTGTTATATGTTCTACTTGCGGCAAAGGACAATTGGCTTTTGACATTAGTGAGGAAGTAAGTCCCTCTATGGTCTAAATATGTCTAACCTGAATTTATCTTTGTCTTTTCTGTTATCCTTTGCCTTTGGGGTTGCTGATTTCAGGTATTTCTAGTTTGCCCTTTAAGCCCAAACTACATCGATTTTATGCATTTTTATTTTGTTAGTCATTTTATTCCTTATGATATTCATAAGCATATTCTCACTAATCTAATGCTTACCCCAGGGCACTCTGTATCAGTATTTTTATTACTTGCCATAATGTAGTTTGTGCCACTTCTTAAAGGTTACAGAATGAACTAGGCTTGTTTTTGTGTCTTTGGAATGACAGATGTTAGGCGAGTTTCTTATCACTGAGAAGCATTGGGAAGGTATAGTGAATAACAGGTACAATCTAAAATTAAATGGTTTGTGGCACTTACCTTTTCATCGGAGTTCAGCAAGAATACGTGCTGTTTCCCATGGAGCTTCAGCATCAGGCAAAGGCATAGATCTGTCACTTGAACCACTTGATGGCTCTGAGACAAACAACACTTCCGGTTTATTGGTTTAAACAGGAAAAATTGAGCTAATTCCTAACCCAATCATAGCCTTCCAGAATAGAGATGTGTTACAAAAAAAAAAAAACAATGAACCCAAAATGGAGTAGCTTGTGCTAAGCCTCATGGAGACTTAATATTGAACCTAATTGTAGTTTCAGCCTCTCCCAGAAATGTGAGCTTTAATCAGTCAGTATGGAATTACCTGGTCAGCCCTAGCAGACCTGCTGCCTGCTAGACCCCTGCCTTCCCCCAAAGGAAGGTGACTTTGCCTGAAATAATCCACTCTGCCAGAAACTTCCTTCTTCTAATCCCTTCTGCCTATAAAAGCTTTCCATTTTGTACAGTTTCTCAGAACTCTTTTTTATCTGCTAAAATGGGGTGCTGTCCCATTCATGAATCATTAAATATTTAAAGTTATTAGATATTTAAAGTTATTCGGTTGAATTACATTTTTTAACAGATTGTTGGACACTCCCCAGACTCTTAAGAACTGGAAGGAGGCCATCCTGGGAGGGTGGAACTGTATCTCTCCATCGATGCCTCCTCCACCCTCAAATATGGGCAAACTGGTTAAAACAAACTTCAGGGGTAAAGTCATCTTGACATGGAATGAGCTGAGAAGGATGGGCAAAGTCTCCTACATCCAGTTGCCTGGGAGGGAGTGAGGTAGTGGCAGCCAACATGTAAGTAGTTTTTTCTTTCTTCCTTTCAGATTCTCCATGGGAGGTCTGGACTCAAGGTACTCAAATTCCACATATTTCAACAGGGTGTGTCAGTTCAAAGGCACAGAGCAGAGCTTTAGCACAGGGGAAATTGAGCTCATTAATGTTTTCCCGTGCACACACTGGAAAGCCCGAAAGACGATTTGCATGCCTAATGATTGTACTTCAGTAGAGCTTCCCTAGACATTTCCAAGCCCTTGCTGATCTGCACTTCTGATCCCCTCTAGCATCTGATCCGAATCGCACACCCTACTCAGTTATTCACAACTCCAGCCCTGGAAGTGCTCATGATCAAGAGGGCTTAGCTATTGTACATAGATGCTTGTATACACATCTCTGCTCCCCAACCCAATTATACATATATTGAGTGCAGATAGGATCCCTATTAGGCTTTGTATTTCTGAAGCACCTAACACAATACACCTAACTCATTGCAGCATTAATCCCTGTCTTCCAAATAAGGCAGTTTGAAAGAGAGAAATAGGAAGAATAGAAAAAAGACTCTTGTTTTCAGGGGGATCATCATTCTTTCCAAGTCATAGTACTGGGAATGGCCTCTCAGCAAACCAAGAGATGAAAGCAGAGAAAAGAGTGCTTCCCAACTGTTAGGGTATATATACAAAAGATGGAACACATACATAAGGGTTGGTGAGACCAGAAAGATCTATGTCAGTTAAAGTTCCCTAGTCAGTGTGACCACAAAGTTCAAGGGATACTTTGCGTTGCCCAGTCAACTCACTATTGCTGTAGATGTCTATTCTACACTTTCTCTTTCCTAAACCATAAACACCTCCCACTTCCTTACTCTCAGCTGATGATCTTGCTTCTTATTTCTTGTTAAGAAAATAGATGTAGTCAGAAGAGAACTTCCATAAGCCTCTACCACCTGAACTCCCCGCCTCCCCATCTCCATCTGCATCCATATTCCCTGTCTTCCCTTTTGTGATCCCAAATGAATTGACACTGATCCTGTCTAAAGAAGGCCAACCCATATCTTCTGAGTGATTTTGTTTTGTTCTGTTTTCCACATTATTGTTTTTCCCCCTTTCTCCTGGAACATTCCCATTAGCCTGCAAATCAAAACAAAACAGATCTTTCCTTGACCCCAAGTTCCCTTCAATCTACCTCCTCAGTTTTCTGCTTCTTTTTATAGCAAAATGTTCAAAAGAATTATATTTCATCCTTGAATCCATTTCCTTTCCTCCTATTCTCTCTCTCGAACCAATTTAAACAAAGTTTATCCACACCACTGTCCCAAACAGCTCCCTTTATTGTCACCAGTGAGCTCCACATTGCTGAATCCAGATATCAACTCTCAGCCCTATCTGATGTCAACACAGTTGATCACCCCCTCTTTTTTGAAACACTTTCTTTACTTAGCCATTGAGACGATCTTTGAATCCCTTCCTACCTCATTCAGTCACTTTTGCTGGATCCTCTGAACTCTAAGTGATGGTAGACCCCTATGCTCAGCACTCGGACCTCTTTATCTGCATTGGCACTCACTCACAAGTTGACCTCATCCAGGTGCATGACTGTAAATGCCATGTATAAACAGATAATTCCCTAACTGATAAAAACTCCTCTTAATCTGTGACTCCCTAATCTGTAAATCCTGACTGCTCCTGTAACTCCAGTGCTGAAAATCTGTTGCCTACTTGTCATCTCCATTTGGATACAGAATAAGTATCTCAAATTAACCTTTGCAAACAAACTTCTGACATCTCACTGCCTTTCTATTTCAGTTCAAGCTACTACTATTATCTCTTGCTAACCAGTTGGAATTGCTCATTAATGGTTTTCCCTGCTTTTGCTTTTATCCCTCTGCAGTATATTCTCCACATAGCAGTCAGAGATTTACTTTTTAAAATAAAGTCAGATCATATTATCTCTCTTGTTAAAGAGAAAACCACAAAGAGGTTTTTAAAGAGGCCCCCAAATGGTATCACTTGTGTTAAAGTTGATGATACCAAACCTAGACTTATTACCTGATTTACTTGCAGTTTTTGCTTTCTCAGAAATGTAATCTTAATCAACCAGTCTGAAATTGTCTGATCAGCAGCAATGAGGTTATCTGTCAAGTGGTTCCTTTCCATCTTGCAGAGGAAGAAGAGGCATGTGCATGATAAAATCCTTGCAGGTTCCTTGTTCCACAAAAGATGTCCTGCCTAAAAATAGTTGTTTCTTTTCTTTCACTCATATCTCCCTCGTTCCACCTCTCTCCCCTTAAAAACCTTCCATTTTGTACAACCTCTCAGAGCACCCTCCTAGGGTTAATGAGTTGCTGCCCAGTGCATGAATTGCCTAATGAAGACAATTAAATCTTCAAATTTACTCAGTTGAACTTTGTTTTTAACACTCTGCTCAAACTCTCCAATGGCTTCCTATTTCTTTTGGAATAAATTCTAAAGTTGTTACCATGGCTGTCTTAATCCATTCAGGCTGCTATAACAAAGTACCATAGATCAGGTGGCTTGTAAACAACAGAAATTTAATTCTCACATTTCAGGAGGTTGCAAGTTCAAGGTCAGGGTGATAGTATGGTTGAGTTCCAGTGAACTCTCTTCCAGGTTGCAGACTGCTAACTTCTCACATAGAGGGATGGGTGAGGGACCCCTCTGGAATCTTTCATAAGGGCATTAATCCCATTCATGAGGGTTCTACCCTCATGACCTAATCACTATCTAAAGGCTCCACTTACTAATACCATCATGTTAGGAATCACGATTTCAAAACATGAATTTTGGGGGAACACAGACATTTGATCTGTAACAAATGCTCTATCTAGTCTAGACTATATCGCCTCTCTCAGTTTCTGTCCATGGCCCTGTAATCACTCCACTCCAGGCATCTCTTTAAACACCTAAGCAAACCTCCTCCTCAGACTTCTGCATTTGCTGTTCCTTTTGCCAGGAGAGTTCTTCACCTGGAATCTCTACTTCCTTTGTGCTCAAATGTCTTTTTAGAGATGCCTCCCCTGAATACTGTCTACTTTATACCAAGTAGCCCTTATTTCCTCATTTCCTCTCACTCCCTGTCCCTTACCTTCCTTTATATATATATATATATATATATATATATATATATATATATATATATATACACACATACACACACACACACACACACACACACATATATATATATATTTTTTTAAATAGCTCTTGTCATTTGACATTTGTATGGAATTACATACAGATTGGTAGGATCCTGGTAGGAAATAGATGACACATTCGTTGATGTAATTTAATGAAAAAACTATTTTCAAGGATGTGGGCAGAGTTAAGAGACCAACCGGAGATGGTTAAGCATTAGGGTTTGGCAACAGGGGAAGCTATCTTAAGGAAAGCTTGGTGGTCCTGATAGGATGAGAAAGGAAGCTGATACTGGAACCCAGAGAGAGCTCTTGCCATGGTGGAGAGGCCTTCCATGGAGATGTGGCTTTAGGTAGAGGAACATAGCCACTGCCAAATGACCATCAGGCAGAAGGAGGGCCAGGGGAGCAAACACTGTCTGTCTCATCCTGACCTCCTATTCCTTGCTGGCGCCCTCATTGGACAAACCCATCCAAAAACCAATGGTCAAGGAAGCCCAAGTGAAGCAGCAGGTAGAGGTCAGCCTCCTGGGGCACGGAGCAAGGTGGAAAAGAGTGGGGAGTAGCAAAGACGGACTGTCCAGCACTCGCTGTGTTTGTTAGTTGATTTTTCTCTCATTAGATTGTAAGCACTGTGGAAGCAGGAACTAAAACAGTGCCAGGCACAAAGAAGGTGCTCAATAAACGTTGTAAAGTGAGTGAATGATTGCCATGTGGGCTGTAGTTAGATGGGCAGCAAGGTATGATCTGTGAGGTCATGACCCTGGGACCATGTGCTTAAGGGTAGGGAGTCACTTGGAAAACAGCCATCGTCAGGAGCAAGTGGGCAAAACTGTACACAGAGCTCATCCCAGAGCAGGCAAAGCGGTCAGTCCCCTGAAACTGAGTCGACTATGGCATTATGTGGGACATACGAATGTGCTGAGAGGGTAAAAGCTGCCAGTTGCAGCAGCATCGGCTGTTATAGCAGAGAAAATTCGCTGGTAGAAGGAGAAAGTTCTTCCATTGTAATCACTAGAAATAAAATCACAGAGAGACCCTAAGATTAACATAAAAAACCCCAAGCAGGTAAACTTGATCCCCTTTGTGGCACAGCCATGATTGGGGTATACAGGCTGCCCCTCATCTGTATAGGCTTAGCACTGTAGCTTCTGACAGGCAGACCTGGTGCCTTAACCATTTCCACAGCAACAAATTTAATCATATTTGTGTTTTATGATTTTTTAAAAAGAGTCGATGAAAGACTCTATAGGGGAAACAGAAGAAGTAATTTCTATTGCATACTACTTGGTTGTTGTTTTGTTACTCAGTCGTGTTCGACTCTTGCAACCCCATGGATGTTAGCTCCGCTGTCCGTGGGATTCCCAGAAAGGAATACTGGAGTGGGTTGCCATGCCCTCCTCCAGAGGATCATCCTGATCCAGGGACTGAACCCATGTCTCCTACATTGCAGGCGGATTCTTGACTGTCTGAGCCACCAGGGAGTTCCTACACTACATAGCAAGCAACTGCAAATGTGTTCAGTAGACAAGTTTGTCCAAATCCTTTTCTCCTTCTCCATCTCTCCCACCTTCTCAGAAGAGACAGCTCAGTTCAGTCCCGAACTTGTATATCTACTCAGTCTGTAAAGCAAAGACCCTTTCTGAAGGGCAGTTTAGGGACCACCTATCATTATCAGGGAAGGTCCTCAGGGGGTCCCACCCTCAATTCAAAGAGCAAATAAAATATTTCTGCTAAGCACTCACATAGTCTTCCTGGTAAGAGGACCATAAATGGAATTTTCTCTAACTTATTACACATATGTGTAGGCCATTCATCCTCTTCCTTCTCATCTCATTCATTTTGCTGTTTCTTAAATCTTAAAGAAGCCCCTCGGGTACTGTAAACCAGATAGCTTGAGCTGAGTGGACTCAATTCACCACCCAGCATGGATGTATGTGCTGAGGCAGGACAGCCCCATTGGAGGCTGCCAGGCAGCCTGTTCCACAGATGTTGGGTATGGCTCTGGCACCAGCTGTGTTACACAGCCGGGAGAAAAATCGGCAGTAAGAGGCATGGCCCTGTAAGAACCTTCACTCTTTCTTCAATCCCAGTGTGGAAGCATAAGATTATGTCAAAATGAATGATGGAGACAAGACAGGTACTGATGGGGAAGGGAGACAGCGCACGAATAAGAAGGATCGGGTTGGAAAAGTCTTCTGGGGTACTTGGGTACACATGGGTATGAAACGCAGTTTACGTCAGCGGCTGTATGCATCTCACCAGTTGGGAAGACATCTGAAAGCTCTGGGTTACTGAAGAGCTTGCTGTGTTCACAAAGCAGAGAGAAGTATTCAAGATGTCTTTGAAGCTAACTCAGCAGCAGCAGCAGCATAAGCCAACAAGGAGGCAGTGGGGAGACCGGTCTGGCTGAAGCAGGAGCAGGGGAGCCTAACTGAGGGCAAGATGGTAGGGAGAAGGCAGAGGATGAGGGACTGGGATTTCATACTTTCTGTGAAAATGCCCTTAAAAATCCAATCATTTTCAAGTTTTGAGATTTTTAAGAAAAGCCTTTACATGAAAAAGTAGAATTCATGCTTTTATTTATGCCTTGTAACATAAAAGAACCTTCTTTCAACAAATTCACTATGTCCACTTTTGCCGGCAGAGTTAATATGGATGTGCTGCATTTTTTGTGCTCTGGGGTATATGACCTGCCTTCAGAATCTTTATAACTGGCTTACTCTTTGGGTTCACACCAAATCAAAATAACCCTTGAGTTCCATCAGCGAGGGTGAGGGGCAGGAGGAGCCTTGGTTGGATGTGAACTCCTGGGGGAACCTGCTGGTGTTGGTTTACTCTGATTGGCTGACATTCCCGAGCACTGACTTGTCTCCAGATTCAAGGCTGGAGGATGGAGAATGATTCAGATCTGCCCTGAACTTCGATGACCTTGAGCTCCAAGAGCTGGGATGTCCCAGGGACCTAGCCTGTGGAGGGCATCAGAAGAATCAACCTGCAGTTGAGTGGTCCACCCTTAAACAAAGATATAATTCAGACCCACATGTGGGAAGTGAAATGGCAGAGCCATGTGTGATGTGGCGCAAACTGTGGGTGGGTGAGTTCACGGTAAATTCCATTAAGATGCAACACTGCTTCATACTTCTAAAAGCACAGGATACCCTGAATCTTGGTCTGGGAGACAGACTCTCCCTGACGGAGTTTCAGCAAACTTCTTTGAACTGTCGGGAGTGTTAGAGGCAGCGAACAAGGGGCAGCTGGTGCGTGTCCGGTAGACAGATTTGAGTGTAGGAAGCTTCCAAACTCTGCCCTGCACTCAACTTCTTGGCCCAGAGCAACTGCTCAGAAGAGGGGAAAAAAAAAAAAGACATCACAAGCCTCCTTTATGACTTACGATTCTCTTCACTTCCTGGTACCTCCACTGGTATGTGATGTTCTGGGTTATCCTTCCTTGAGTTTCTGCCTCATTCAAGATGTCTGAAGCAAGACTCAGTAGAAGCCAGGCTAGGACAGAGGGTAGGTCTATCTCCATTCATATTTACAAAGGCTGCTTAAAAAAGAAAAGCGAATTGTGGCATCCCAATACCCAGGTGACATGAGGGCTGCTACAAATCGCCTCCTTGGGCACAGCAGTTCCGGGTGGTTTTCTGTCCTTTGTCTTCGCTTCAGTTACCAATTCCTTCAGGCTGTCTTCCTTCCTCCCTCCCTACCTTCTTTCCTTCCTTTCTATTTTTTCTTTCCAATCCACATATTTTACATAGGGCCTGACCCTGTCAGTACTCCAGGTTTGATTAACTTAGGCAAACCCTTCATCGTACCCAGCTGCCGATTTCAGATGCAGGCTAGGGAGATAAAAAACTGTCAAGAGGGGAAAATGGATGAGCAGCAGATAAATGGGGGGAACGGCAATTTGCTCAGGCACGGCCTGCCACTCGGCTGGCTTATAATTAGAGGCATAAGAAATGTGTTTTTCCCTCCCAGTTTCGGACTCTCTTTCTTTTCCACAAAAACATCTGAATCCTGTCTTTAGTGTGATCTTGTGCTTTTCGGCTGGCAGTTCTACTATAGCCACCAACTTAGGGACTGCTGAGAGAAGCCAGATAGCTCTGCCAGAGAAAATGCATTCCTGAACCTGACATCTGGGTCTTGCAGCTGGAGGGAAGAAGGAGACAAAAAAGAAACAGTCCTGAGTGTCATCAAAGGCAGTTGATGGTGCCAAACGAGTATGGAAATTACATACAGTACAGATGCCATTTTCAACATCAGACAAATAATGCAGCTATTTAGGAAAAACAAAGATGTGCTTAGAAATTGATCATCCGTGTACGTGCAGTGAAAATGTTCATAGTTTCCAGCGTGCGATAGAAATGGGCTAAGTGCTCATTTCCAAACGACTCACAATCTTTTCTGACTACAATTCTAAAAGAGTAAGGCTGAAGTAGTCAGAGTTTGCCATCTTCATCGCTACTGCTGCCCGCCCCCTCTGCCGCTTTTATGAAAACTGGAGAAAAAAGAAGTTACTTGCAACTGAGCTCTATAAACACTCTCTACATGAATATTTAAGTTTTCAGATTTATGCCAGCTTTCCTTGTAGACAGCATTGTGGGTTGCTTTATGTGACCAACAAGGGAATACAAAAGCAAGAAAGTATGCCCTGTTATCTACAGGCCCTGATCAATCACAAGAATTAGTTCATTGTCTCACACAGGATCTGAGAGGGGAGGAGTGGTGAGAGAGGAAATTGGAAATGCTAATGAGCATGAAACCACCTTGCCCCTCTTTCCTGTCTTTCCTCTTTGAGTTAGATCTGTTCAAGCTGAGAACCTCCGGGATGCCCTCAGCCAGCACCACGTAGGTCAGAGGCCCCGTACACAGTGGGTGTGGAGCGAATGCTTGAAGAAGCATGCGGCAACGACCAGCTCCAAGGCTGGGGACACACATTTTAGAAAAGGGCTGTTTTACCTTTTCAAAGATTTCGTTATTTGCAAAATACCCATCAACCAGAGTAAAAGCGTCTTTGCTAAAGAGAGGCCTGGCAGGAGATGGTATTCCTTTAGCTTAGTCTAAAAGATGACCTGAAACTGGGAATCTCACATTTCCATTGGAGCAGCAAGTGGGTTTAAGTTAAGTGGTTTTTGTTTTTAATTGCTCCTTTAAAAATCTTATTTTTGTTGCTATTTAAAGGGAAATCACCAGTTGGCAGTCAAAATGACCTTCCAGAACTTCTGGGGATTGAATTCTGAGCATGCTCAGTAGCATCTTTACAATTTTTTTTTTACCAGAGGGCATAGTAGTGGAGATCTGTAAGAACAGGAGTGGCTGAGGCACCTGGCTTGAGGCTGTATTTGTGTAGCAAGCACACTGTTGCCACTTAGATTGTATAATTATTTGCAGTGACTTGAAGAACCTTTGAATCAAAAGCCCCTAAGCCACACTGTTGACCAGCACCACTAACCTTGTTTTAAGCCTGTGTTTCTCAAAGAGGAAACCACTGGCATTTTGGAATGGACCATTTTGTTTATATGGGGACCACCTCATGCTGTGCAACTCTCAGTGTCCCCCACCCCGCTCACTACATGTCAAGGAAGAGGGGGCTGTCATTCCAACAACCAAACCAATGATTCCCCCATTTCCCAATATCCTCACTGAGAATCGTTAGGTCTATTTCAGTCATCAGGCAGACACTCTTTCTTTAGAGGAAGACTTGGGTGAAGACCGAATAAACAAATGCAGCAGAGTCCCTGAGAGACAGTGCCATCTGCAACAGCAGTTCTGAGATTTTCCCCCACTTCTGTACCATTCACATGCACAGTCCATGCCCATCAGTATCAGCTCTCGCTAAAAGGATTTTTTGTTCCATTTATTTGGGAAAGGGTCAGAGTTTTAAATTGAAAAAAAAAAATCTTTCCGTAGACTTAGGCCATGTCTACCCCCTACCTCTGATTGAGTGTCCTTGGTCAGTTACAAGTGCAGTAGACTAGGAAGCCAATCTGTCATGAAATAGCTGTTACATTGGGCAGATCATTTAACCTCTGTACGCCTCAACCACCTCCTCTACAAGATGGGAATAATAATCTATGTTCTATGAACCTCAGAGGGTTGTCAGAACAAAACAATAAATGTAAAAGCATTTGAGGAGTTTAATGCATAGTAGATAGAATTGTATGACTTCAATAAAAGACAGGATAGAAGTTTCTCAAAAAATTAAAACTAGAACTACCATATGATCCAGCAGTCCCATTCCTGGGTGTTTATTCCCAAGAACAGAAAACAGAGTTTTGAAGAGGTATTTGTACACTCACGTTCATAGCAGCGCTATTCTCTGTAGCCAGGAGGTGGAAGTGACCCAAATGTCCAGTAGTGAACGAATAAATAAAATGTGATGTGTCCTTATTCAAGGGAATATTATTCAGCCTTTAAAAGGAAGGCACTCCTGTCACATGCTATGATATGGATGAAGTTTGAGGACATTATACTAAGTGAAATGAACTGGTTGCAAAAAGACTAATACTAAAATATAACGCCATTATATGAAGTAGCTAAAGTAGTCAAATTCATAGAAACAGAAAGTAGGATGGTGGTTTCCAGGGTCTGGGGGGAGGAGAAGAAAAGGTATTATTGTTCAATGGGTATAGAGTTTCAGGTTTGCAAGATGAAAAAGTTCATTTTACAATGTGAATATACTTAACACTACTAAACTGCACATTTAAAATGGTTAAGATGGTAAATTTTGTTGTATGTTTTATACCACAATTTAAAAAATCATGATAGAAACAGAAGGTATTATTATCAACCATACAGACAAACCATACATAATACATTACAAACTATAACACATAATCCAGTAGTCATGTACAGATGTGAGGAATGGACCATAAAGACAGCTGAGTGTCAAAGAATTGATGCTTTCAAATTGTGGTGCTGGAGATGACTCTTGAGAGTCTCTTGGACAGCAAGGAGATCAAACCAGTGAATTCTAAATGAAATCAACCCTGAATATTCATTGGAAGGACTGATGCTGAAGCTGAAGCTCCAATACTTTGGCCACCTGATGCAAAGAGCAGACTCATTGGAAAATACCTCGATTCTGGGAAAGCCTGAAGACAAAAGGAGGAGGAGGCAGCAGAAGATGAGATGGTTAGAGAGCACCACTGACTCAATGGACATGAATCTGAGCAAAGTTTGAGAGATAGTGAAGGATGGAAGCCCGGTGCACTGCAGTTTATGGGATTGCAAAGAGTGAGACGTGATTTAGTGACTGAACAAAAACTCAAGGAATTAAGCAGGTAGAGAATTAATTTTAAAAAATGATTCTTAAAGTGAGTAATATACTAGAATTCCCTAAGGAGGCCTTTTTCAAAATACATAGATCAGGATTCTAGACTGAAACTATCAGAAGCCATTCTGATTAGCTGTATTGGTTCAGATTCTTCAGAGAAACAGACCCAATAGGATGGGTATATGTATACGTAGAAAGAGATTTGTTTTAAGAAATCAGTTCACATCATTACAGAGGCTGCTGCTGCTAAGTCGAGTCAGTCGTGTCCGACTCTGTGCGACCCCATAGACGGCAGCCCAACAGGCTCCTCTGTCCCTGGGATTCTCCAGGCAAGAATACTGGAGTGGGTTGCCATTTCCTTCTCCAATGCATAGAAGTGAAAAGTGAAAGTGAAGTCGCTCAGTTGTGTCCGACTCTTAGCGACCCCCATGGACTGCAGCCTACCAGGCTCCTCCGTCCATGGGATTCTCCAGGCAAGAGTACTGGAGTGGGGTGCCATTGCCTTCTCCGATTATAGAGGCTAGCAAGTAGAAAATCTGCAGGGTGGGCTAGCAGACTAGAGACCCACAGAAGAGCCAAGGTTGTAGCCCAAGTCTTTCTTGTTGGGGAGGTGAGGTGGTAAAGGTCTTTGAGTTGAGTTATGGCTTCAGCTGATTAGATGAGGCCCATCCACAATGGAAAGTGCAATCTCCTTTACTCAAAGTCTACTGATTTAAACGTAAATCTCATCCAAAAACACCCTAACACAAACATCCAGAATAATGTTTGACCAAGTATTTGGGTGCTGTGGCCCAGCCAGGTTGACATAAAATTAACTGTCACCTTAGCTTAAGCAGAAAAGGAATTCACTGAAGGTGTATCACAGACTTCCCTTGGTTCCTGGGAAGACTGAAGACCCAGGTTGGACACTGAGCAGAAACCGCTATAGCCCAGGGACTCACGGCTAACTGGGTGGCTGCCTCTGTCTCTTCTCCAGAACACTGACACCCAGCCTGCCCTACTACTTCCGGCCCTCTGTCACTTGTTTTAGATTCAACATCCTAGGCAGGAGCAACCCCAGGGGCTGAGCCTAGGTCACGTGCCATGATTACCAGGAAGCCAGACAGTGAGCACCCGGCACATGCAGCTTTGTGGTGGGAGGCAGGCCCTACTTTCCACCAAGACACACAATGGGGAATTTCCCAAGCAGAGGAAGGAGACTTAAATATTGGCTGGTCCAAGGGATGATACTACATAGAGTTACACTCCCAACCCTAAGGAATGTAAGGGTAGGTAGGCAACAATTTTCCCTGGGTGGTTCAAAGTCACTTTCCCTCCACCTCCACTCCCATCGTTGGGTATCTTGCTGTTTTAGAAACAACAATTTTGACATTATGCTATTTTCTTATGTCCTATTAACTATGAAACCATCATCAGGGCTCTGGCTAAAAATAAGAAAACTGCATAAATTCCCTCTACACATGCAGGCCTTATCCTGGTGTGGACTTGAATGAGGATGCTCTCAGATCCAAGAGTCTGAGATCAATTCTAGCTATTTTAATTAATTTACTGGGGGGTACAACATGGCTTATAGAACCAATTGGAGATCAGCAATGAAGATTTGGGAGTGGGCTGCAAACCAAGCAGCCCTGAGTGCTGAGAAGCTGATGTTTCAGTGGCAATGGTCAGGCCCTGACATCACCTCAGGGGCTGCTGGACTCTGTGGATTCCACTACTACCTCTTCTTAGTCCAGATTTAATGGAGAAGGCAATGGCAACCCACTCCAGTACTTTTGCCTGGAAAATCACATGGGCGGAGGAGCCTGGTAGGCTACAGTCCATGGGGTCGCTAAGAGTCAGACACAACTGAGCGAATTCACTTTGACTTTTCACTCTAATACATTGGAGAAGGAAATGGCAACCCACTCCAGTATTCTTGCCTAGAGAATCCTAGGGACAGAGAAGCCTGGTGGGCTGCTGTCTATGGGGTCGCACAGGGTCGGACACGACTGAAGCGACTTAGCAGCAGCAGCAGTCAAGATTTAAAGGTCATGAGCCTGTCAGACCACTTGCCTGTACCTTGATTCCTGGGGGAAAATCTTGTCTCAGACGTTCCTTTTCTCTAAAATTATTAATATACACTACGGGGAAATCCTCCCTTTTTGAAAGAGTCAAAACCAAACAAAATAACAAGACACACACACACACACACACACACACACACACACACTCTTCTAGCAATCAAAGCAGTAAGCGGTCCTGTTAAATTTTGCATGGACCTCTTTTTTAAACAATTTGATTTATTTGGTTGTGTCAAGTCTTAGTTGTGGCACGTGGGATCTTTATAGTTACAGCATGCAAATTTACAGTTGTGGCATGCGAACTCTTAGTTGCGGCATGCAGGATCTAGTTTCTTGACCAGAGATCAAACCTGGGTCCTCTGCATTGAGAGTGCGGATCTTAGCCACTGGGCCACCAGGGAAGTCCCCGAATGGGCCTCTTTGCTTCTACCTTGCCCTGTTTCACAATCTTTCTCTAAATGATTTGTTTCTGTCTCTTCTACTGGTTCCTGTTCATCCTCTTGTCCTCTGTGGTTGCCACTGTTGTTATTTACCAAATAATTTCACTTCAGTCCCTTTTGGGTACATGATTGGATTATACTCTCATCCTCCTGAGGTTGAATGTGGGCATGTGTTTTATTTTGGCCAAGAAAAGGTGAATGGATGTGACTTCCGTGTACAGGCTTTAAGAGTCTGTGCCTGATTCGCCACACTCACTTCTCCCTGACATGGTTGGTGATCACTGAAGCACATGTCCAGATCGAGCTTCTGTCAGCGTGGGTCCCTGAGGGATTAAAATGAATGAATCCACCAGCCAACCCAATGGAGGTAAATCAGAGCAAGAAATACACCTTTATTGCCATTAAGATATTAGGGTTGTTACTGAGGCATAACTTAGATCACCCTAACTGATCTAGCTGATATATTCCTTCTCACCACCCCTAGCTAGGCTTTCCACAAGATCCTGGATCTCCTGCTCTCTCTCCCTCAGTGTATCCTTACAGATTCAGCTTTTGCCTCCATGCACTAGGGTTAAGTTGTATGCCCTGCCTCAGGTTCCTACTTAAAATTTCCACTAGCTACTTCCACCTTTCAGTATGTGTAGGAGTGAATTCCTCCCAATCTAATTTTTTGTGAAACTTCTCTGTCTCTACCAGGTCATTATCAATGATCTGAGTTCTATATCTGAGAGACCTCTTTGATGCATTCTCTGCCTTCATCCCCATTTCTAATTAGTCACCAAATTGTCTTCTATCTTTATGTGTGAAGTCTCTTGAGTTTATCCTTTGTAATATTGCCTGTCACTTCCCATCCTCCCTTGCAGCTAGGGAAAGGCATATGAATAAATACATTGCATTTAATCACTAGGGTTGCCATAACAAAATACCATAGATTGGGTACCAAAAACAGTAGAAATTAATTTTCTCACAGTTCTGAGACTCAGAGTCCCAAATCAAGGTGCTGTCAGCTCTAGTTTCTAGTGAGGCCTCTCTCCTTGGCTTGCAGATGGCCGCCTGTTCACTCTGTCCTCACATGGTCTTTTCTTTGTGCGTGCACCTCCCTGCTGTCTCTCTGACTTCTTAGAAGGACACCAGTCCTGTTGGTCTAGGCCCCACTCCTTATGACGTCATTTAACCTAAATTATCTCTTTAAAGATTCTATTTCCAAATACAGTCCCATTGTGGGTAAAAATATGGAATTGAGGGGATTCAACTTAGTCCATAAAAGTCTGCAACCAACCATATTGGGGTCAGGCTCTGACTCAGGAACTAGTGAGGGAAGGATGTGGAGGCTTTACATCCAGCAACACTGGCAGAAGCCATGGCATGGCTCAGAAGTCACAATTGGGCTGGAAGCATAGAAATTGGTCTCAGTTTGAATTTCCAGGCTCCAAAGTTGTCAGAAGTGGCACAAAAATAACAGTGCCAACAAATGGCCAGCGCCTGGTGGTAGCAATCATGATTATCATTAGACCAGCTCTGCCATGAGATAGGCAATATTTCTAGAAGATGAACTTCAAGTGCGATTCTCCAATCTATCTAACAGTTCTCTTTGCCTTATGTTTATGATGTTTATGGTGCATAAGAAAAGTAATATAGCTCTTGTAGCTTATTGATTTCTTGGTTGCCTACAGTGCATGCGTGTGAGATCTTAGTTTCCTGACCAGGGATCAAACCTGTGCCCCCTTGTAGTGGAAATGCTGAGTCCTAATCACTCCCCTTGTAGCTTATTTGGTATAAATAATTAGTTATTCAATCTGGCTTGTGCATCATGAACACATCTGTAGAAAATGTTCAGTTCAATTTTTTAAAAAAAATTCTCATTGAAATTATAGTGATTTGGATACTTTCAAGAATAAGAAGACATCTTTGGGGTTGAGGTCTCTATGTAATAGAAACAGCTTGACCAAGTTGTAGATCCTGGGTCTTCTATATCCTTTACATAAAGTTCCTTTCTTCTAATCACTTGGAGTTGAAATAAAACTCCAAGTTTCATGTCACTGCTTGAAATAAAAAATCCTGATGCCAAGATTATGGGCAACTTGGTGCCTGTTCACCAATTTATCTTAAAAATAAATTGTCAAACACATATTCCTCAACCAATCAGTGTCCAGATGGATAGGCCAGCCCAAGCTATGCATTAGCGTTTAAGGTGGGAAATGTGGCTACAGTCCTTCTAGGTCAAGGGTGATGATTCTCCAAAAGAAAAAAAAAATGTTTTAACAGAATACTTTCAGAAATACATCAGCTTGGGGTGGGGATATATTCTCTACCTCTCCAAATCATACTGGCTATTTTCCTGTTCTGCCAGTGGGAGGTCAGCTCTGGTGTTCTAGACACTAGTGATGACCTAGGGCTTTCTGACGAAGAAGCTGTCTCTTTCTAAGGGAAACAAATGTTCTTTGAAAGTGAGGGAAGATTGTCCTGGGCCAGAGGCCTGTGTGCTGTGTTTCTGCTCTTCTATCCTATTTTACTGCTTTTGCTGCTGCTGCTGCTGCTGCTGCTGCGTCGCTTCAGTCGTGTCTGACTCTGTGCGACCCCATAGATGGCAGCCCACCAGGCTCCCCTGTCCCTGGGATTCTCCAGGCAAGAACACTAGAGTGGGTTGCCATTTCCTTCTCCAATGCATGAAAGTGAAAAGTGAACTGCTTTTGAAGCTAGCCTAATTCACTCTTCACTGGTGCTGGCAACATCACCAACCACTCTTTCCATTCATAGCTTTGCAGGAGGCCATATGTGGTCTTTTGACAGCCCACTCCCTGCACCCAGGGAGAATTGGATGCATTGTTTCATGGGGCTTCCTTTAGGCTAATCTGAAGAGTGTGAAAGAATCCATTTAAAGAGGTCTGATGAATAAGAACAAAATAAAGATCAAACCCAGGCATAATCAAAAGCTGTTTGTTAACAGACAAGATGTTCTTCAAAGCCTTTATCAGGAGCCAGGGGAGACTTATCTTGTAGTGTTGTGTGGAGAAAGTAGGCGGATGTTGGGGGGGCATTCATTTGAAGTTCTAAACAGATGACTGCTGGCCTGGCAGCTGGGCTCAGAATTATCAGTAAGTCTTTTGGTTTACATGGGCAGCACTGGTAGATAAGAGTTTGGGAAAAATAACAAGTCATGCAGTGGGTAATGTTCATTGGAGAAGTCCTCCAAAGCCTCCTGTCCTTCCACCCACTTCCAGGAAGGAGCCATATGCTATAAATTAGAGAAGCTGTATCCTAATCCTGGATCCCAGGCTTAGGAAATTAAGCTATCCTGATGTCATATAAGCCTTTGTATCTACTTTTCAGATAAGAAAACGAATACATTGAGACATTAGCGTCCTCAGACCAGCACCAGACTGGGGCATCTTGGTGCTTGCTTCCAAGGCTGGTCTCTCTCATGCGTGCTGTTAATAATAATAGTTAACATTTCTGAATTTTTGTTTTATTATTTATGCCGACTATATGCCAGGCAGGCACCGTGCCCAAGAGATTTCATTTGATCCTTACCCTAGACTCTTATTATCCCATTTTCCAGATGTCAGAACTGAGACATTGAGAAGTTCATGTAATTCACATAAAGTTTCAAAGCTAATACATCATAGAGCTGGGAGCTGGACATCTATAGCTTGCTCTACGCAAAGCCTCTGGTCTTAATTGCTTATCATACAGCCATTCTAACTAGATCTACCAATGACCTCTTTTTTCCTTAGAAAATGGGAACTGAGCTGTTTTCGTTTCAAACCTCATTTCTAGATGGAGGGACTAAGGCACATAGAGGTTAAAGTGATTCATATAGAACTATAATGATTTATTGGATTGACCATAAGAGTGGAATTTTTTTATCTTATTGTAAAAGACAAACCATGAGTCAAACACCAACAGGTTTAAGGACATGAAGGAGGTGGTGGTAGAAAAGTGACCCAGAATCCAGAGTTACTCAGGTACCCTTCTAATTAATGTGTATAATCATTCCTATCAGCAGGCACATGTGTCTTAACATCACTTCTCAAAGGAACAACTACAAACTGTGTTCCCCAAACAGTAGCCATCAGTTATATGCAGCCATTTAAATCAAATAAATTAAGTAATATGTAACATTCAATTCCTCACTTCCATCACTCCTCAAGTGCCCAATGGCAGATACAGAACAGTCCCATCATAGCAGAAAGTTCTATTGGAGGGTGCTGCTACAAAACCCCCCTAGACCCATGCTCTGTGCTAGTGACTGGTTCCACGTCTCTGCTGTTCCTCCCTGCAAAACTCCTTCCAAGTGTCAGCTTTACTTGTTATCTCCGTTTTTCCACCACTGTTTCTCTCCCCAGTCCATGCCATTCAGTCATATCAGTCACCTCACTGAACTCACTCTTTACAGAGTTGCTGATGATCCACATTTTGTCAAGGCTCGTGGTCAATGTCCTGACCTTGTCTATCCTCTCAGCTGCCTTGGATGCTGCTGGTCACATACTCCTTCAAACACTTTTTTCTTTGAGCTTCTGGAAGACCACAATCTCTTGGTTCTCCTCGTACCTAAATAACACACATGGCAGTCTCCTTTACTCCCTTCTCTCCAGCAACACCTCTCATTGTGGGGTCACTGGGGCTCAGTCTGCAGACCCTCGGTCTTAGGTAGTTGCACTCTCTCTACAGGTGATCTCAATCTCCACAAAGCAGAAAGCTCAGCACACAGCTCTGGACTTACAGCCCCCGATGGCTTTCCATCACAGAATAAAATCCAAGGTCCCTCCTATAGTGACTTTCCAGGCCCTACATGAGATTGTCCCTGCCTGCCTCTCCCTCTGTTCTGTCTGTTTTTCTTTCTGTCCTTTTGCTAGGCTGTTTGCTCCTGGCTCGGAGCCATTGGATCAGACTGCTTTCTTCCAGATCTTTCATTGTCTATTCCTTGTTATCAATTGGGTCTTAACTATCAGAAAATTGATGCTTGATCATTCTGGATTAGCAGCTGTCTCCGTCACATGTATCTTGTCCTATTTTATTTCTTCATGGCATTTATTGGTCATTGAAATGACATCATTTATTTGTTATGGTCTGTTTTCTGCATATAAGCTCTTTGGGTACAGGGGCTCTGTTTCTCTTGCTCGTCACTGTGTCCTCAGTACCTACCACAATATTTAGAACACAGTAGGTGCTCAATTAAGTCTTCTTGACTTGAAATGTTTGCTGACTAACAATTTGGCCAGGAGTCAGAGTGTGATGTTAAAACTTTAAGGGTCTCCTTTGAGAGTCAGTTAGAGGCAGAGGAAGAATCAATTACAGTAGTTAGTGAAATATACAGCTAGCAGTGGAGAGCTTTGTTGAATGAGCTCGTTACCCCCTGGCCTGCTGGGCATATCTTAAACCAATTTCCTTCATATTTTATGGTTGTACCTATACCTTAAAAATGTCAATTTTCCTTCTTTTTGCTTATTTCCTCTCAAATATATTAACCTAACAACAATATTACTTTGGATAAACCATTCACAGGCCTTGGTTTTCCTATCCATAAAATAACTTGATTTTTGATAGAGAATACCTAACTTTCTTTCAGCATTATATTTCTAATTGTCTAATGTCACAAAAGAACCTCAGGCTATACCCTTTCTGAAAAGCAATTTAACAATAATTTCTAAAAACTTTAAAAGTAACTTCACTTTTAGAACTTTGTCTTAAAGAAACAGTCATAAACTTTAACAGAGATTTATTCACAATGATGTTCATCTTAGATTTGTTAATAATAATTTAAAAGTCAGAACCAGCTTAGATAAAAAACAGTAAGAAAAACTAAACACTGATATTTATATGTTTGAATATTATAATGTTGGGATATATTTAAATACTGGAATAAAAATTTCAAGAACCATTGAAAATAAAGATTTTCACCAAAATACGATAATGAGGAAAAAGTTTTGCAATCCAGTGTTAAATTGTTTATAAACTCAATCTGTAAAATACATATGTTCATGGGAAAAAAAGTTGGAGGAAATAAAAATGAAACTTGTAATTACCTTTGGGTCATGAAACTAGTCTATTTTTTTTGAATATTTGTCACTGCTTTCCAAGTCATCTTCGATGAACTCTTTTTGCAGCCAGTAAATTGCACTTTTAGGGAGAAATAGATTCTAGAGCTATGAGTTTAGAGTTAGAAGTCTTGGGCTTTAGCACAGTTTAACTCAACAAATATTCACTGAATGCTTTTTATGAGTCATGTATGTGTCATGAGCTGGGGATGAAATGGGTAAGGCATACTATGGCTAAGAGATGGAAAACTGGAAATCTGCTGAGGAGGTCATCACAGGGTACTGTGGGAGCTCAAGGAAGAAGGAGAGGGTGTTTGGGAGAAAGGGATGAGTGGGACAGAGTGTCCTGCATGTATTGGGTCCTGGTTCTGGTCTCCTTCACTTGCTCGTAACCTTGGACCAGTCTTTTGACCTCTCAGCCTCTCAGTTCCCCATCTGTAAGATGGAAATAGCACTACCAGTTCTCTCTACCAAACAACTTGTGATTTTTGCAGATCATATTGAGACCGAGTATAGAAATGCTTTCGGCACCTGAGAAGTGTTGCCAGGAACTCTTGGAGTTGACCTTCAGACAGCAGGAAGTAGAAACTTTGATTTAGTGACTAACAGGGCAGCCAGTCCTGGGGCCCACTGGATGACAGTCTATTGCATCCTGGGTGACCTTGCCACTTCCTCCCTTCCTCTGAGCTTAGCCGCTTTTTGTGGTATGTTACTGCTCAAAAGAAGAACCAAAAAGCTGATTAGGGATAAAATGGGACTTGGCGAGAGAGTCTCAGCTTTTGTACTGGAGTGTCCCCTCCCTCTTCTTCCTGGCTTCAGCTCTGGGGGTGATCTTCTGAAATCATCATGTTTCATGACCCAGAGGAAATTGTGCTGCCCTGGAGGACCCAAGTCCCTTTTATTTTGAAATCAACAAGCCTGGAGACTATCTGGAATTGGACTGGGGGACTAGTGGGGCTGGTAGTGGTTGTGTTCAGTTTGCAGCTGTTTAAGCAGGATTCTTTTGTGCACTGGCATCTCGGATTGGTCCCTGGGTCATCACACATATCAGAACAAAAGGGAAAGAATAAAGCTTCCCCCTGGATAGTGAAAGTGAAAGTGAAGTCACTCAGTCGTGTCTGACTCTTCGCGACTCCATAGACTGTAGACTACCAGTCTCCTCTGTCCGTGGGATTTTCCAGGCAATAGTACTGGAGTGGATTGCCATTTCCTTCTCCAGGGGCTCTTCCCAACCCAGGGATCAACCCTGGGTTTACCGTCTGAGCCACCAGGGAAGTCCATCCGCTTACTCAGAAAGTCAGTGCCACTAGACATAGGATTTCCCCAAATAGTCACGGAGTCTTCTTCTTCTGTTTTCCTTTTTGGGGTGGTGCTGTCTCTTTCCTAGGAGTCTTTCCATTCCATTCTGTTTCTCTCTTTCCCACTGATTTTTCTCCATTTTATCTCCCCTCTCCTCTCCACTCCCTTTCATTTCCAGCAGATATTTATGGAGAATGTATTAGGCATCTGGTGCAATGTGTTACGTACTGTGGGGAAACAAATTGAAAATGCTATCAACAGTTTTAGATAAATACCATGGAACTTTTGGAGAGCTATGGCTACCAGGCAAGATGATCAGGTCAGACTTCATGAGAGAGGGTGTCTTCTCTGCTGAGTTTTATATTAGACCTGGAATCTGCATATGCAGAAAGAAAGTGGAGGCCATAGACCAAAGAAGGACATGGAAGTAGGACCATAGTATGTGTCTCTAGCCAGTGGAGTGAAGGGTGAGGTGCCAGAGCTAGAAGAGGTGGCCAGTCTTCATTTCCCCCAGCTCTTAGGGGATGGGTAAAACCTCACTCAGCCATGAAAATTCCATTTCTTAGCATGAAACATTCCCCTCTTCCAGTTCTGAAGGAGTAATCTCAGTACAGTTGGGCTTTTCCAAAATGTTTAACCCACTGGCTGAAGAATTTTGACACAACAGGATAGCTATGGCAAAGCTGCAGTTCAAAGAAGATCTTTCCTTTTAAGTTACAGTAAGTATTAACATCATAATTAGCAACATCCATGTTTTGTGCAAGTCTGCTCTGTGTGACACTAAATAAAACCATCTTATAATTGCAGTCTCAGACCTTAAGAAGCTTCATTGTACACTTCTCTAAGCCAACAAGTGCCTTGAGAACAGGGACTGGGTCTTATTTATTTTTATAACTCTAATATAGTGCTTCATAAAAGTTTGTTGACCAACTAATGTGGACACATCAGGGCATGCATTCTGAAAAAATCTGGGAATGAGAATAAAGTGTTTGCAGCCCTGTTTTTCAGGAAGAAAAATTAGACAAAGCACATGAAGAGCTTTGCTTAGCCCTTCTGCTAGAATTTGACAAGTTTTCTCTTCCATTTTGGCCCATGGTGAGCTCTGTGCGGCCTTGGCAGTGAGGGGCCTGTCGTGTCTACCACATGGCTGCCCCCCTGCAGTGCCAAAGGATGAGGCCATTTGGAGACAATCACCTTCTGTCTCTGGGCTTTGACATCTGGAAGGTGGACGACCAACAGGCCTTGGCCCGGCCTCCTGTCCCTCAAGCTCACTGCATGTTTGTTGGAAGTTGTTTTTTAGGAGAAAGCCATGGTGGTGAAGGTCACCTTCTGGACAAATAATTCCAGTCCAGGGGCACCAGATGCAATAGGGAGCTGAGACAATGAACAAATGAGCAAATGACTTCGTCTTAAAAGAAAATAAGATTTCAACAGAGCTGTGTCTGTCCTTTGCTCAATAGGATTGGCACTTGGTAGAGAAGCAGCCAAGGATGGCTTGGTTAGAATCCAATTTTAGTAATTAGTTCTATTCTCAATAAGGCGTGTTAATAGGTCCCATGTTGAGCAGGCAGAATCCCCTGTCTCAGGTGCCAAGTGCCAATTAATGAAACCAACATTCAGGTCCCACAGGTAAACAACCGTTCCATACCCATTCTCTTAGATCAGGGGGCAGGCATTTCCCACTGTAGCACAAGTCATAGATAGATAGACTGTAGGCTCCAAGAAGACAGGGTTCATACCTATGTTGTTTACCACTGTATTCTCAGTTGCCTGGCTTACTCCAAGCACCTGTATTAGATGGCCAAAAAACAAAAAAAGTAAATAAATAAAAACCCCAATAATTCTTCCCTTCCCTCTATCCTTGCCTTTTGCAGTAGGACTTCCTAGTTTCTGGCCTTGAGTCATGCCTTCTTAGACCCCCCCCAGGACCTCCACGTGAACAAGCTTGGGATGGCCTCCAGATATATGGCTCTGTCGCTCTTATCACTCCATCTGACAACCAATCAACCCAAGTATAAGCTGCCAGCACGGCCAGTAGGTGGTCACAGATGTATGAGTGAGTCTAGCTGAGACCTGGAGAACTGTCCAGCTGGGCCCAACCCAAAAGATCACCCAAAGAAGTATGAACTAAAAAAATGGTGGTTATTTTAAGTCACTAAGTTTGGGCGGTTTGTTATGCTGCAAAAACTGATTAAGCACCCAATGTATATTTGCTGAGAGATCGATGGATTATTGATTAGATGTTGCCCAGCCTTACATAGAGGGGAAGGCAATGGCACCCCACTCTGGTATTCTTGCCTGGAAAAATCCCATGGACGGAGGAGCCTGGTAGGCTGCAGTCCATGGGGTTGCTAAGAGTTGGACACGGCTGAGCAACTTCACTTTCACTTTTCATTTTCATGCATTGGAGAAGGAAATGGCAACCCACTCCAGTGTTCTTGCCTGGAGAATCCCACGGACAGGGGAGCATGGTGGGCTGCCGTCTATGGGGTCACACAGAGTCAGACACGACTGAAGTGACTTAGCAGCAGCAGCAGCAACCTTAAATAGCTTGCCTGGTCACCCTCTTTTATATTATTGCTTCAGTTTCTTTCTAACATTTACTACAAGCAGAAATTATCTTGTTCGCTTATTAGTTTATTTCTTTACTATCATGTGAGCTCCATGAGAATCAGAGGACATCTTGCCTATCTTCAGATCAGATCAGATCAGTCGCTCAGTCGTGTCCGACTCTTTGCGACCCCATGAATCGCAGCACGCCAGGCCTCCCTGTCCATCACCAAACTCCCAGAGTTCACTCAGACTCATGTCCGTCGAGTCAGTGATGCCATCCAGCCGTCTCATCCTCTATCGTCCCCTTCTCCTCCTGCCCCAATCCCTCCAGCATCAGAGTCTTTTCCAATGAGTTAACTCTTCGCATGAGGTGGCCAAAGTACTGGAGTTTCAGCTTTAGCATCATTCCTTCTAAAGAAATCCCAGGGCTGATCTCCTTCAGAATGGACTGGTTGGATCTCCTTGCAGTCCAAGGGACTCTCAAGAGTCTTCTCCAACACCACAGTTCAAAAGCATCAATTCTTTGGCGCTCAGCCTTCTTCACAGTCCAACTCTCACATCCATACATGACCACAGGAAAAACCATAGCCTTGACTAGACGAACCTTTGTTGGCAAAGTAATGTCTCTGCTTTTGAATATGCTATCTAGGTTGGTCATAACTTTCCTTCCAAGGAGTAAGCATCTTTTAATTTCATGGCTGCAGTCACCATCTGCAGCGATTTTGGAGCCCAGAAAAATAAAGTCTGACAGTGTTTCCACTGTTTCCCCATCTATTTCCCATGAAGTGATGGGACCGGATGCCATGATCTTCATTTTCTGAATGTTGATCTTTAAGCCAGCTTTTTCACTCTCCACTTTCACTTTCATCAAGAGGCTTTTGAGTTCCTCTTCACTTTCTGCCATAAGGGTGGTGTCATCTGCATATCTGAGGTTATTGATATTTCTCCCGGCAATCTTGATTCCAACTTGTGTTTCTTCCAGTCCAGCATTTCTCATGATGTACTCTGCATATAAGTTAAATAAACAGGGTGACGATATACAGCCTTGACGAACTCCTTTTCCTATTTGGAACCAGTCTGTTGTTCCATGTCCAGTTCTAACTGTTGCTTCCTGACTTGGATACAAATTTCTCAAGAGGCAGATCAGATGGTCTGATATTCCCATCTCTTGAAGAATTTTCCACAGTTTATTGTGATCCACACAGTCAAAGGCTTTGGCATAGTCAATAAAGCAGAAATAGATGTTTTTCTGGAACTCTCTTGCTTTTTCCATGATCCAGAGGATGTTGGCAATTTGATCTCTGGTTCCTCTGCCTTTTCTAAAACCAGCTTGAACATCAGGAAGTTCATGGTTCACATATTGCTGAAGCCTGGCTTGGAGAATTCCTATGACCTAGAACAGTTCTTGGCACATAGTGGGCTCTCAGTAGATACATACTGAATGAAAGGCTGAGGCACACAGTGGCTCTCATTAAATATTTATTGAATAAAGGAATAAATGAATTTCATTAATATCACTTATAATAAGGTTAGGTGAGCAGAGAGTTTGGGAAATGGAAATTGTGTGTATTGGCTGAGGTATCCTTTGCTTATTGCTCTTCGCTGTAGGGGAGAAAAGAATTTTTTTCTTGACATCTTTAAGGTTCTTGGCTGGGTATGAAAATTAGGCTGACATAGACAGATTTAAAAGAGAAAAGCATACAAATTTATTTAATTTAAGTTTTATATGACATGGGAGACTTCATAAGGAATTGAAGATCTGAAGAAATGGTTAAACCTGAGTATTTTATGCTAGGTTTGATGAAGATTGAACAGTTGTGTAGAAATATGAAAGGACAAAGAGTATGCGGTAAATGTAGTAATTTTGGGGGAACTTAGTAAGGCCTATTTGTTCATATTCTTCTTGGTGTCCTTTTGTCTTTGGAGATGAGGATGCTCCTTTCTCCTGGGTTTAGGAGGGCATCTCTCTCAGGAGGGTTTTGATGACTTGTTTCAGGGGAGAAGGGGGAGCAGAAAAGGTCAGAGTAACCTTCTGCTTCTGCTGTTGTCTCAAATTCCTCCAGCTTAAAATATTCAATATGCCAAGGTGCCATATTTTGGGGTACTGTGTCCTGAACCCCATCATCCTTAACTCTTTGTAAATTAACACTTATTGAAGCCTGGCAGGTGAAAATAAACTTCCATTTGTGAAGATATTGTTATATTTGCTTTCTTCTACCTCAGTTCTTAGACCCTTATTTCTCTTCCCCAGTAATTTTTAATTATCTGTCTTAAGATGAGGAAAGCCTTTGGTTTGCTTGGATTTTCTCCATTAAAAGCCCCACTAATGGGGAGTTGATATTCAAAGAGTATAAGATTTCAGTTAAGCAAGGGGAACAAGTTCTAGAGATCCACCCATTGTGCCTATGGTTAGTGATACTGCATTGTACACTTGAAAATTTTGTTAAGAAGGGTTAGTGTTCTTATCACAAGTACAAACAAAAAACAAATATAATGTGGCTGCAATTTATTGGGATTGACAATTCAGAACATACTACCTCAAAATATGGTACCTCGGCATATTGAGTATTTTAAGCTGAAGGAATCTGAGAAACAGCAGGTGCAGGAAGAACTCTCTGACTTCTCCCTTTTCACCTGAAGCAGAGCATCAAACCCCCACATGAGAGCTGCACTCCCTACACCCAGAGGGAAGGAGCATCCCTCTCTCGGAAGATAAGAATACGCTTAGAGGAAGCTGAACAAACAGGCCTGACTAAGTTTCTGGCAGTTTACTACACTTACCTCACATCCTTTCATTCTATCCCATTCCCTCTTGACTTTCTACTTTTCATCAAACAATATAAAAAATACCCAAATTGAACTGCTTTTTTGAGTCTTTGTTTCCTTTCAAAGGCTCCCATGTCATGTAAAACTTACATCAAATAAATGTGTATTCTTTTCTCTTGTTAATATGTCTTTTGTCAGACCAATTGCCAGGGCCTCAGCCAGAGAACCTAGAAGAATAGTAGGAAAAAGAGTTTTCCTCCACTACAGAATGGACATGAGTTTGAGCAAACTCTGGGAGATAGTGAAGGACAGGGAAGCCTGGGGTGCTGCAGTCCATGCAGTTGCAAAGAGTTGGACACGACTTAGCAACTGAACAACAAAATGATATTTAAAAGAGAATGTAGTGGGACTTCCCTGGTAGTTCAGTGGTTGAGAATCTGCCTTCCAATGCAGGGGATGAAGGTTCAATCCCTGTTTGAGGGAAGATCCCACATGCCATGGGGCAACTAAACCCACATGCTGCAACAAGAGAAGCCTGCCTGCTGGAATGAAGACTCAGCACAGTCAGTAAAATGGCAGTTTTCCTGATTTTGAAAGACTGATTCTTTGGATATGATCGGAGTCTAATAGTGGAAACCACTCTCATGGTGGTAACAAATATATCCTTAGCAACTAAAAAAATGAAAACTGTTAAAAAAAAGGAGCAACAGCAGCAGCATCCGTGGCATCATCATCATCAACAACAAAGCTTTGTTTCTGAGACTTCCTTTCTCTTCCTTCCCCTGCTCTTACTTCAGATATTTATCTTGGCCTCTTGGTATTTACTTTAAGCATTTTCTTTATTTACTTATACTTGTAAATAAAGGGAGAGAGAAATTACACAGAAGATAACAGCCACAAGATTTGCACTTTAAAATCAGAATTATATTTATTTACTTCCTAATTGATAATAAGACAGAAAAATCCTGTTATGCTGGGATTTACATGAAATGAAATCTTTCTCCTATTTCTCAGCAACTATTGTTAGTGATCTAATGTCTTAGGTTTTGTAAGGAACAATGTGTATAATTGATATTTTATTATATAACTTCATTATGAAAAAATAAATAAGCAGCTATTATTATAAATAATATTGTGCTATTATAGCACAATAAATAAGCAGATTTGGACTCAGGTTGGAATCTTACTGTAAAAAGGCCAAACACATGGTAGGTTTCCTTTTGCCTTCATGGTCAGGGACTTCAGCGTTTTAGTGTCAGTTGGATAAAGATGTGAACCTCAGATTTCACAGGAAGCTTTAAAGCTATCATCTTCCACCTCTAGAGTTGAAAAAAAATAGGTATCAGTGAATGGATTACTTTTTTTTTAAAGTTTTTATTTTTTAATTGGAGGAAAACTGCTTCACAATGTTGTTGGTTTTTGCCATACAGCAATGCAAATCAGCCATAATTATACATGTATCACCTCCCTCTTGAGCCCCGCTCTCCTCCCCCCATCCCACTCCTCTAGGTCATCACGGAATTCCAGGCTGGGCTCCCTGTGTAATATAGCAACTTCTCTCTAGCTATCTGTTTTACACATGATATTGTAAATATGTTGCTGCTGCTTCCTCTGTTTGTCCCACTCTCTTTCCCACACTGTGTCCACAAGTCTGTTCTCTGAATCCGTGTCTCCATTCCTTCCCTGAAAATAGGTTCATCAATGCCATTTTTCTAGATTCCATACATGTAAGTTAGCATACTATATTTGTTTTCCTCTTTCTGACTTACTTCACTCTGTATAACAGGCTCTAGGTTCATCCACCTCACTAGAACTGACTTGAATTCATTCTTTTTTATGGCTGAGTAATATTCCATTGTATATATGTACCATATCTTCTTTATCCATTTGTCTGTCAATGGACATCTAGGTTGCTTCCGTATCCTAGCTATTGTAAATGGTGCTGCCATGAACATTGGGGTACATGTGTTTTTTTCAATTACGATTTTCTCAGGGTATATGCCCAGTAGTGGGATTGCTGGGTCATATGGTACTTTTACTCCTAGTTTTTAAAGGAATCTCCATACTGTTCTCCATAGTGGCTGTATCAATTTACATTCCCACCAACAGTGTAAGTTGCACACTTACACTTTGTTCCACATCCTCTCCAGCATTTATTGTTTGTAGATTTTTTGATGATGGCCTTTCTGACTGGTGTGAAGCAATACCTTATTGTAGTTTTGAGTTGCATTTCATGTAATAATTAGTATGTATTAGTTTCTAGTGTAGTGTAGGAGAGGAAAAGTTTTCCTTGTCCTGAGTGGGTCTGAAAATTAAACTGACAAAGACAGATTAACAAGAGGAAAGCATACAGATATATTTAATGTAAGTTTCATGACACAGGAGCCTTCATAAAGAAATGAAGATCTGAAGAATTAATTAAACCTGAGTATTTAAAAAAAAAATTTGGCTGCACCGTGTGGCATGGGAGACGGTAGTTCTCTGACCAAGAATCGAACCTGTGCCCCCTGCATTGGAAGGCAGAGTCTTAACTACTGGACCACCCGGGAAGCCCCGTGGGTATTTTTCATGTTAGGTTTGATGAAGAGTGAACAGCTGTGGAGGAACATGATAGGTTCAGATTGTAAGGTAAGTATAGTGAATGGGGGGAGGGATTTAGCAAGGCCCAATTGTTTGGACTCTTCTTGGTATTCATTTGTTTTTGGATATAAGGATGCTCCTTTCTTCTGGATATAGGACAGCACCTCTCACAGAAGGGTTTTGTGACCTGTTCCAGGGAGGAATGGGAGGTGGAGATCACAGTGATCTTCCTGCTTCTGCTGATTTTAAGTCTTTCCACCTACATTATTTAATATGCCAAGGTGTTATATTTTGGGGTAGCAGGTGCTGAAGTCCACCATTAGACATTTCAGACATTTTTGACATTGTCACAGATTATTTTCCTAAAGTCATTTTCACTTTAGGAGGAGAGAAAAGTATCAGGTCAAGGATGGGAGATTTGTGAAGTGGGTAGAATCTTCCTTTTCCCTGCTTGGATTACCTGTGGCAGATAACTGCCGTCATGGCTTCTCTTCAATCCTGGCTCTCAGCATGAGCCACACATGTTACACGTGACGTAAGATATGTGGCTGGCGGAGTGCCTGATGCTCAGAAAACATCGTATGAAAGGATTCAACTGCATCAGTTAAAGCTCTCAATTTTTAAGTCGCCCTTGGACATTAATGGTTTGGGTTTGCTGGGCCCTTTTTTTCATTGCTCTTTTCCACGTGGGGCTAAGTACATCAAGATACTTTTCCTTAGTCTGTTTCTGGGCCATTTATTTGGCTTTCAAATCAGCCCATTAGTGTGCTGACTTCAGGGGGTATGTGAATAGAAAGGAATCCAGAGAAAGGCCCACCTGCACCTCTTCCTGTCACTGACATCTTCAGAAGGGATTTATTAAGCATTGACTTGTGGCTAGTCTCCCTTGGAGTCTAAATTTATTGCTGAGAAATCTCAGACCTGAATGGATAACCAAGTGTTTCAGCTAGATTTGCAGATGAGCCTTAATGGTAATTCAAATGTTTGAAGACAACGTTCCACAGATTCTTCTCATGCTTTTATTCGGTTACTATCTGTTATTATGAGCTTATAAATTGAGTGCATTGGACTGACACTTGCTGAGCAAATTTTTATAAAGATCTCATTTCAGAAAGTCAATGTGGGTGAGATTTTTAAGCTAACTTTTTTGCTCTGGACAGCACTCCCAGTCTCTGCTTCCCATCTGCCTGTATCAGGACCCTGACCCTTGCTTGCACATAGCCAGGACATCAGATCCTGGAAAGCCCAAGGACAGAGATCAAAACGTGGATGACAGGAGCTCAGCAGGAGAATATTAACACTAATTAGAATACTTCTTCATGACCACAGATAATGATGGCTTTCTTTGTTCAGCATCCTGAGTAAATCCCCTCACTGCAGATTTCCATACTCTGAACCAATCTGAGCATCTGGATGGAACTGCTGTTATGGCTGAATTAGTCATTCCAATTAGAGAAAGTAGAGAGTTGCCCCTGTGTTTCGATTCCCCGATCATCTCTGATGACTGGATTTAAGAGGGGTTTATGAAGCCATTCCTGGAAGGAAGAAGCATTAACTATGACATGACCTATTAAGCATGTGCAAAAGTTATGAGCTTGGGATGGGTAGGGACACGCATAAGTATTTTGAAATGACACATTTTTTTTTCCTGTTGCTGCCCTAACTCTGTGCTGAATTAATTCCACTTTATCTTGCTTTTAAATAAAAATTTATGGATGGCAGCTGAGGTCCTTCTTAGGGTCTTTATGATTTGGGATTAAGATCCTCAAGTGCCTGGACAACTCATTAGCATGTGTACTCTAGCCACGTGTACGGAGTCAGTAGAGGAAAAGAAATGAGGGAGAAAGACGGGGGGAGAACAAAAGAAAAAGAAGTAGGCACTTTCAGATAACAGTCATGTTAAATACATAATACATATATTAAATATAATTTCTTTCTAGAACAATTGAAAGGCTTCATTTAAGGGCTAAACATCTCCTGCTACCTCCAAGTAAGGCAAAATAAGCATCTTGGCCAAAATTTATATTCATTTTGAAAGTAAGGGTTTAAAAATTTAAATTCTAAACTTTGAGTCTTAAAACTTTAATTAGTTTATTAATTTAATTAATTAATTAATACAAATAACATTCTATCACATGAAGATCCATTCCAGCCTGTTAGCTTTGTTCTTGTTGGGCAGAGCTGAGTAGATGTGAAAATCAATACCTGACTTTGAGCCCTGAAACAAAACCCACATCCCAGATGTTTCCATGAGATAGTGTCCTCTCTGCTCTCATCAGTGATTAGGTACCCAAGCAGGTGAATCTCAGGAAGCCCTTTTCTCAGCAGATGCTGCCATGGCTGTTACCTGCTAAAGCATCCCCAAAGGGACTTAGTCATATAGAGTCTTTCGGTGTGGAGCATGAAGTGTTTTCATAATGCAGTTCCTTTTACAAGAGTTTGAACTGGCCTGCCCCTGACATTGGAGGTCTGAGCAAAATGCAAATGGAGGCTTCAAGCCACCCTTTTCTTTCTACTCCTAGCTCCATCTTAGCTGGGGACACTTAGCTGCCATGTCCAAGTTCCATACCCTACCCCTTCAAAAAGCTGTCCCTTGAGCCTAAGAGTATGGCGTATTGGTGATATATTCTGGCCTCAGGAGGATGACCCAGAGAAGAGGTCCTCACAGCCTGGCAGCAGGCCTACAACTATTAGGATACGGACTTACCAGGGCCTGGGTGCTGAGAGTACCCTAGGCACAGGTTCTGCTGGACATGTCCTTTTGTTCCCATGAACTCGTCACCACTGAGACCCTCTACAGGGCAGGGGATTCCAGGATCCCAGATGTAGGGGTGTTGCTGGACTTCAGAACTACCACTCTGTTAGCCACTTGTCTATTTTCTGTGAACTGCACAGCCAGGTCAGTGTAAAATGGTGCTACCCAGTTTTTGAGTAGCTTCTTAAAATGTTCATAAGATTTCCCTAAAAGGATTCCTTGACCCTTCCCTGGCACCTTTCCAATTTTCTGTCATCTCTGACCTGCACCTTCCCTGCAGTGGCCCTCCCAAAGCAAATACTATGGTGGTTAAATGCTGGTTAAGAATATCTCTGTTCTACCACAAACATTTGTAAGTCATCATATGGACGATTGACATATCACAGTGAAATTCATACAAGGCTATTTGAATTAGAAAAGAACTAAATACCTCCAAATGTTAAATATATTTATTTGCTTGATATATTTACACTAAATTTGGTACAACTTACAGTATATAAATGGAAGAATTGTAGTGAGGCAAGTAAAAGTCAGCTCCTGCAAGGGAGCATTTTTCGTTAACTGAAGCAGTAAAGATGGGGCTTTCTTTTATGCCTGTGCATGTGATTCAATGTTCCTTGGAAAACTGGTGCACTGCTGGAAATCAGGAAGGGAGAAACTGATGTAGTCTCTAGCTTCTGTATCTACAGAGTCCTCAAGGGCACAAACTCATCTTGCTCATAATCACAGAGCCTGACACTCACCAGGTGTTTAATAGATGCTTTACGAGGCACTATAGAAGGAACTGAAGCAAAGGGAAGATTGGTGAAAAGCACAGTTAGTGAGGCACAGTGTTTCATTGGTGCTCCTTGATGAGGAAGGTGACTGTTAACTTGATTCTGTTTTAAATACAGAGAAAACATTTTCATGTTGCTTTGACTTTAGGTTTTCCATGTGTAAGTTGTAGATTTGAATCATGTAATCCCAAAGGTCCTTCTGCATCTAAAATGCTAATACTCTATTCCCACATAGTGTATCCAGAAAGCATTATATTTATGCCTTAGTCAATAAATACTATTACCCATTAGTTTGGGTACTCAGCTAACTCTATTAGCTTGTTTGGGATATGGAATAAATGTAACATGGTCTCCATTCTTAAGAGTCAGGAAAAAGAGCACATAAAATATAATGAGATTATCAGAGAAATGCAAATCAAAACCACAATGAGGTACCATTTCACGCCAGTCAGAATGGCTGCTATCCAAAAGTCTCCAAGAAATAAATGCTGGAGAGGGTGTGGAGAAAAGGGAACCCTCTTATACTGTTGGTGGGAATGCAAACTAGTACAGCCACTATGGAGAACAGTGTGGAGATTCCTTAAAAAACTGGAAATAGAACTGCCTTATGATCCAGCAATCCCACTGCTGGGCATACACACTGAGGAAACCAGAAGGGAAAGAGACACGTGTACCCCAATGTTCATTGCAGCACTGTTTATAATAGCCAGGACATGGAAGCAACCTAGATGCCCATCAGCAGATGAATGGATAAGAAAGCTGTGGTACATATACACAATGGAGTATTACCCAGCCATTAAAAAGAATACATTTGAAACAGTTCTAATGAGGTGGATGAAACTGGAGCCTATTATACAGAGTGAAGTAAGCCAGAAAGAAAAACACCAATACAGTATACTAATGCATATATATGGAATTTAGAAAGATGATAACGATAACCCTGTGTACGAGACAGCAAAAGAGACACAGATGTATAGAATAGTCTTTTGGAGTCTATGGGAGAGGGAGAGGGTGGGACGATCTGGGGGAATGGCACTGAAACATGTATAATATCATATAAGAAATGAATTGCCTGTCCAGGTTTGATACAGGATGCTTGGGGCTGGTGCACTGGGATGACTTGGAGGGATGATACAGGGAGGGAGGTGGGAGGGGGGTTCAGGATGGGGAACACGTGTATGCCCGTGGCGGATTCATGTTGATGTGTGGCAGAACCAATACAATATTGTAAAGTAAAAAAAATTTTAAAAATTTTAAAAAATATAATGAGAAACCAGTTTACTGTTCAACTAGTGTGGGCTCTAAGAGTCAAAGATGGCGTCATAAATGGGGAAACTTGAGGAACAAGGATGACTTGGGTAACTGGAGAATGGGGAAAAATATCAATTCAGGGAAGAGTATGATCAAAGGTGGGGACCAGTTGATATGTGTGGAAACTGAGAATACGGACATGATTTTAGAATGAGAAGTAGAAATATGTTTGAATAGATAGGCTAAAAACAGATTCTAACTTCTCTGAAGGACAGCAGAAAGTAGAAGAGGCAGCAGAGATACATTATAAGTCCTATGCATGTGCATGCTAAGTCGCTTCAGTCATGTCGGACTCTTTGCAACCCTATGGACTGCAGCCTACCAGGCTCCTCTGTCTGTGGGATTCTCCAGGCAAAAATACTGGAGTGGGTTGCTGTGCCCTCCTCCAGGGCATCTCCCCAACCCAGGGATTGAACCCACGTCTCTTACGTCTCCTGCATTGGCAGACTGGTTCTTTACCACTAGCACCACCTGGGGAGCCCCATAAGTATCTATATTTTCATTTTACTAAACCTCTAAATGGTATGTGACACAATGGGCCATCCTTCTGGAAATGCTCTCTGCTCTTAGCTCTCAGAAACCACACATTTTTTTGGTCTTCCTCTGACCTTACTGGTCTTCCCAATCTCTTTCACAAGCCTGTCCTCTTTTATCCAACCTCTAAGTATTAGAGGCGCCTAGGGCTCAGTCCTTGGTCCCTTTCTCTAGCGACTGTACTTGATTTAATCTAGAGTCATAACTTTAAATATCATCTGCATGGAGATAATTCTCAAATACATGTCTCTGGCCTCACACTATCCTTTGAACTTCTCAGAACCATATTCCCATCTACCTACTTGACATCTCCACTTAGGTGTCCTACGGGAAGCTCCCACTTACACATTTACCATTCCTACTTAATATAGATCACCCTTCAGTGTGGTTGACACTGCTGTTGTCCATCAGCAACCTTTATACTCTTCTTCCTTTAGTAAAAGAACTTTCCAATTTTTGCTTGGCGTATAGAGGTGCAGCCAAAAGCTGCACTCATAGTCTCCATTTCAGTTAGGTGTGGTCATGTAGTTAGCTCTTACCAATGAGAGGTCAACGGAAGTGCCATGAGCCACTTCTAGCTGGTGGCCCCCAAATTGTGCTGGGTGGGATGCTATAGTCAGGGCTGAAGCTGTAACAACCAACTTAGATCCAAAAAACATTGCACTTATGCTGGTGAAGCTGTCATACCAGTCTTGGACTCTCTACCTATGGCTTATTATATAAGAGAGAAATGGTTCATATTCTGTAGGCCATTGTGCTTTGGGATCATTCTGTATTGCAGCTTTGATTATGCTCCTAACTCATCCACCTAGTCTTCCCCATCTCAGTAAATGGTATGTTTATCAACCTAATTGTGCAAGCCAGAAATCTGTTGATACCTCATTCTTCTTCTTCAGATTCAAATTATTAGTAAGTCCTATTGGTTGAACCTAAAAAATATCTTAAATTCATCTACAATCTAAATTCATGTACAGCAACTGCACTACTTCCTAACTGATCATTTGGCTTTGACCCCATACATCCCTCTCCTGACTGTGGCGAGAGACATCTTTAAGAACGTACATGCTTCAGGTCATGTTCGTTAGTGCCATCTCATTTTATTAAGATAGAGTGCTAAGACCTGAACTTGACCCTCTATGATTAGGTTTCTGCTTTCTTCCCTGACCTCATCCTGTGTCACTTTCTCCTTACTCACCAGTCTTCAGCCACAGCAGCCATTTTCCATTTTAGTTCCTTAAATACTCCAAGCTCTTTCCCACTCCAGGCCTCTTGATCATGTATTGTCTCTACTAGGAAAGTTCTTTCATTCATTCTTTGTCATGTTGGTGCCTAGTCATTCTGCAAGCGTCAGCTTAACCCCTTCTTCCTCAGCTCTCCAATTGTACTTCATAATAACCAATTCTTCTCAGGTTTAGTACATCACAATTTATGATTATACATCAGATGGAGACTGTTCCCTGCTAGACTCAAAGCTCCATGGTGACAGGGGCCATGTTGGTGTTTTTCACCTCCATACAATCAGTATTATCATGGTGACTTTCACATAGTAGTTTCTCAATAAATTTAATGTTTCTTCAAATGAAATAATTAGGAGAGGAATCTGATGAGAGCAATGATTAAGAAAATTTTACCTGGAAGAAACATGTAAAGGGGATTTTTGTTGGAGAGAGACTGAATATATTTGTTTCCTAGGATTTCTGTAATAAATTACCACAACTTGGGGACCTTAAAGCAGCAGAAATTCATTCTTTCACAGTTATGGATGTGGGAAGACTGAAACCAAGGTGCCAGCAGGGCCAGATCTCTAGGAGAGGATTCTCTCCCTGAGTCTTTGGATTCTGGTGGTTTCCAGCCATCCTTGGAGTTCCTTGGCTTGTGGCAGCATTGTGGTGGCTTGTGGCAGCATTGTGGTGGCTGTGGCAGCATTGTGGCAGCCTCTATTGTCTTATGGCTCTCTCCCTGTGTGCCTCTTCTTTCTCTACATCTCTTCTTAGAAAGACAGCAATTATATTGGTTTTATGACTTGCCCTTTTCTAACATAACCTCCTCTTAACTGATTATATCTACAAAGACCCTGTTTCTGAATAAGGTCACATTCTGAAGTTCCAGGTAAACATGAAGGGGAATGCTCTTCAACCAATTTGCAATATTCCAGGCAAGAGGTGAAAAAGGCCTGAACTATGTTGTAGTGAGAATCAAGTGGGAAATATTAGAAGTAAGTCTGACAGAATGTGGTCCACTGGAGAAGGGAATGGCAACCACTTCAGTATTCTTGCCTTGAGAACCTAATGAACAGTATGAAAAGGCAAAATGATAGGATACTGAAAGAGGAACTCCCCAGGTCAGTAGGTGCCCAATATGCTACTGGAGATGAGTGGAGAAATAACTCCAGAAAGAATGAAGGGATGGAGCCAAAGCAAAAACAATACCCAGTTGTGGATGTGACTGGTGATAGAAGCAAGGTCCAATGCTGTAAAGAACAATATTGCATAGGAACCTGGAACATCAGGTCCATGAATCAAGGCAAATTGGAAGTGGTCAAACAAGAGATGGCAAGAATGAATGTCGACATTCTAGGAATCAGCGAACTAAAATGGACTGGAATGGGTGAATTTAACTCAGATGACCATTATATCTACTACTGTGGGCAGGAATCCCTCAGAAGAAATGGAGTGGCCATCATGGTCAACAAAAGAGTCCAAAATGCAGTACTTGGATGCAATCTCAAAAAAGACAGAATGATCTCTGTTCGTTTCCAAGCCAAACCATTCAATATCACAGTAATCCAAGTCTATGCCCCAACCAGTAACGCTGAAGAAGCTGAAGTTGAAGACCTACAAGACCTTTTAGAACTAACACCCAAAAGAGATGTCCTTTTCATTATAGGGGACTGGAATGCAAAAGTAGGAAGTCAAGAAACACCTGCAGTAACAGGCAAATTTGGCCTTGGAATATAGAATGAAGCAGGGCAAAGGCTAATAGAGTTTTGCCAAGAAAATGCACTGGTCAGAGCAAACACCCTCTTCCAACAACACAAGAGAAGACTCTACACATGGCCATCACCAGATGGTCAACACCAAAATCAGATTGATTATATTCTTTGCAGCCAAAGATGGAGAAGCTCTATACAGTCAACAAAAACAAGACCAGGAGCTGACTGTGGCTCAGAGCATGAACTTCTTATTTCCAAGTTCAGACTGAAATTGAAGAAAGTAGGGAAAACCACTAGACCATTCAGGTATGACCTAAATCAAATCCCTTATGATTATACAGTGGAAGTGAGAAATAGATTTAAGGGCCTAGATCTGATAGATAGAGTACCTGATGAACTATGGACTGAGGTTTGTGACATTGTACAGGAGTCAGGGATCAAGACCATCCCCATGGAAAAGAAATGCAAAAAAGCAAAATGGCTGTCTGGGGAGGCCTTACAAATAGCTGTGAAAAGAAGAGAAGTGAAAAGCAAAGGAGAAAAGGAATGATATAAGCATCTGAATGCAGAGTTCCAAAGAATAGCAAAAAGAGATAAGAAAGCCTTCCTCAGTGATCAATGCAAAGAAATAGAGGAAAACAACAGAATGGGAAAGAATAGAGGTCTCTTCAAGAAAATTAGAGATACCAAGGGAACATTTCATGCAAAGATGAGCTCGATAAAGGACAGAAATGGTATGGACCTAACAGAAGCAGAAGATATTAAGAAGAGGTGGCAAGAATACATAGAAGAACTGTACAAAAAAGATCTTCATGACCCAGATAATCACGATGGTGTGATCACTGACCTAGAGCCAGACATCCTGGAATGTGAAGTCAAGTGGGCCTTAGAAAGCATCACTACGAACAAAGCTGGTGGAGGTGATGGAATTCCAGTTGAGCTATTCCAAATCCTGAAAGATGATGCTGTGAAAGTGCTGCACTCAATTTGCCAGCAAATTTGGAAAACTCAGCAGTGGCCACAGGACTGGAAAAGGTCAGTTTTCATTCCAATCCCAAAGAAAGGCAATGCCAAAGAATGCTCAAACTACCGCACAATTGCACTCATCTCACACGCTAGTAAAGTAATGCTCAAAATTCTCCAAGCCAGGCTTCAGCAATACTTGAACCGTGAACTTCCATTTGTTCAAACTGGTTTCAGAAAAGGCAGAGGAACCAGAGACCAAATTGCCAACATCTTCTGGATCATCAAAAAAGCAAGAGAGTTCCAGAAAAACCTCTATTTCTGCTTTATTGACTATGCCAAAGCCTTTGACTGTGTGGATCACAATAAACTGTGGAAAATTCTTCAAGAGATGGGAATACCAGACCACCTGACCTGCCTCTTGAGAAACCTGTATGCAGGTCAGGAAGCAACAGTTAGAACTGGACATGGAACAACAGACTGGTTCCAAATAGGAAAAGGAGTACGTCAAGGCTGTATATTGTCACCCTGCTTATTTAACTTCTATGCAGAGTACATCATGAGAAATGCTGGGCTGGAAGAAGCACAAGCTGGAATCAAGATTGCCTGGAGAAATATCAATAACCTTAGATATGCAGATGACACCACCCTTATGGCAGAAAGTGAAGAGGAACTAAAAAGCCTTTTGATGAAGGTGAAAGAGGAGAGTGAAAAAGTTGGCTTAAAGCTCAACATTCAGAAAATGAAGATCATGGCATTTGGTCTCATCACTTCATGGGAAACAGATGGGGAAACAGTGGAAACAGTGTCAGACTTTATTTTTCTGGGCTCCAAAATCACTGCAGATGGTGACTGCAGCCATGAAATTAAAAGACGCTTACTCCTTGGAAGAAAAGTTATGACCAACCTAGATAGCATATGGAAAGGCAGAGACATTACTTTGCCAACAAAGGTCCATCTAGTCAAGGCTATGGTTTTTCCAGTGGTCATGTATGGATGTGAGAGTTGGGCTGTGAAGAAAGCTGAGTGCTGAAGAACTGATGCTTTTGAACTGTGGCGTTGGAGAAGACTCTTGAGAGTCCCTTGGACTGCAAGGAGATCCAACCAGTGCATTCTGAAGGAGATCAGCCCTGGGATTTCTTTGGAAGGAATGATGCTAAAGCTGAAACTCCAGTGCTTTGGCCACCTCATGCGAAGAGTTAACTCATTGGAAAAGACTCTGATGCTGGAGGGATTGAGGTCAGGAGGAGAAGGGGATGACAGAGGATGAGATGGCTGGATGGCATCACTGACTTCGATGGACGTGAGTCTGGGTGAGCTCTGGGAGTTGGTGATGGACAGGGAGGCCTGGCATGCTTCGATTCATGGCGTCGCAAAGAGTCGGATATTACTGAGCAACTGAACTGAACTGAACTGAAGTCAGAAAGAGAAAAACAAATATCGTATATTAGTACAAATATATGAAATCTAGAAAAATGCTACAGATGAACCTATTTGCAAAGCAGAAATAGAGACACAGGCATATGGACACCAAGGAGGGAAAGGAGGAAGTGGGATAAATTGGGATTGACATATATACAATGGTGGCTTAGACGGTAAAGAATCTGCCTGCAATGCAGAAAATCTGAGTTCAATCCCTGGATTGGGAAGATCGCCTTGAGAAGGGAATGACAACTCACTCCAGTATTCTTGCCTGGAGAATTCCATGGACAGAGGAGCCTGGTGGGCTATAGTCCATGGGGTTGTAAAGAGTTGGACATAAGTGAGTGACTAACCATTATACACACTACTATGTATAAAATAGATAACTAATGAGAACCTACTGTATAGCACAAGGAACTCTACTCAGTGCTCAGCGCTGACCTGAACAGGAAGGAAATCCCCAAAGAGGGAATATATGTATATATATAGCTGATTCACTTTGCTGTACAGCAGAAAATAGCACAACATTGTAAAGCATCTGTACGCCGATAAAAATTAAAAAAAAACAAAAAGACCAAGTGACATTTATGAAATGACAGACCATGGAATTTTAGGGCTGAAGGAGACCTTAGAGGCATTCAAGGCCTCTAATTTAAAAATTTGCTTTTCAAATTAAGCTTCTTATACCCTTGAAATAAGGGTCCTCAGAGGTGGCTAGGAAGTGGGGGCATAGGGAAGTTTTTCCTGGTCTACCACTCTTTGTTTAATCAGAACAATTATAATTTTATGTTTCACATGCTGGGTGTCCACATAACATTTTGTTTGAAAGTCGGTTTTTATTATAAGTCTTGTCTAAATCTTCCATTTGGCTAATCAGGAAATTGCAGCCAATCAAAGAACAAGACAGTGATTCAAAGGAAATTGCATAGTGTGGACTGTTGGATTTAAGAATGTGGGGAGAAGGCAACCAGAGCAATACAGGAAACTTTCATGAAAGAGAAGAGGTTTAAACCTAGTGACCACACTTGTGAAATATGATGAGAATACAAAATTAAATTGTCTTTGTTCCTGAAAACCACTGTTCTTCTGGACAGAGACCCCTCTGTGGCCCTGCCCTTGAAGGGGGACAAGGGACATGGAAGGAGCCAGGAGATCTGGGTGTAATTCTGTTCTGCCTGGGTCACTAAGCAACAAACTGGACACAGGGACAAAGGAGAGGGAAGTGCCACTGATAACATCTGGCTTTCACATGTAGAAGATGAGACATGATGCTGTGGCAGGTGGGAGGAAGTGGACTTGATGCAGATCTAGTTTATAGAGGATCCCTTTCTGTATTGAGTGTATTTTGAAGTGACAGTGGAAAATGAAAACCTTGGTGAGTAAACCTGTAATAAACAGGTCATTTTCTGTGTCTATTTTGAGGCCCCTGTGATCTTTTCATTTTAATGATGGGCAGGGTAGTTTCTCCTCTTCCATGGTGTTCTCCCCATTGTGCCCTGTTTGAAATACACATTGTGAAGGTTAAAGAAATGGTGATCAGTGACTGGGACCCTCATCTCTCACCTGGACCACATGCTTTCAGATTAAGTTGTCTTCCTAAATCTACTCAGGCCCATTCTAATTTGTTCCCACATTACAAAGTTATCATTTGAAAACATGAACCTTAATCATGCTTATGGTTTTCATAGATTTCTGCTTTAAAATACTTCCCATTGCTCTTAGGCAGAGATCAAAGTGATGTGCCTTATGAAATCTGGCTAGGTCTAACCCTGCCTTGAGTCCCTAGTTTCGTCTGGTATGACTTCTCCCCCTGGCCGTGGAGATCTGATCACATGGTCTTAGTTGTGCTGACTTCTCCCTGCCCCAGGGCCTTGACACATGCCTTCATGCTGTCATTTTGTGTACCCCTCACTCTCTCCAAATACAGACTCATCCTTCTGATGCCAGTACAGTCAACATTTCTTAGGAATTTCTTTCCTGCCTAGGACAAAGTCATTTTAGGTCATATTCCTTGGCTTCTTGCAGATTACTAAGTCCAGTCATAAATGTGCATTTGTTTAGTTGTCTTACTCTGGGTTCCATATGAGTAGGGACTATGTACGGTCTGCTGTGTTCAGCACCTAGCACAGCACCTGGAGTGAATGAATGAATGAAATTTATAACTCCAAATATTTGATTCCAAATCCTAATGTTGTGTTCAAAAGTACACTCCCCTTTTTTTTCAAACATGCTTTTGCCTATACTGACATATCACATTTAAGCAAAAATTTTAAATTTAAATCTTCTTTCTATTATTTAAATATTTGTTAACTTAATCTTATATCAGGTGTTAAAAATCCATTTCCTTAAAGATCTAGATTTTGGCTAAAGCACTTGCTGAGACACATTCTTATGTTTTAAAAGGAAAGAAATTGTTTGCATGGAATTTTAAGTAACCTCCCTAGAAAAACAGTCTCCTATTTTACCCTTTGAAGGCTGCAAAAGTCAGGAAGGTGCTGCTCAGAACTCTCTTCAGGAAGAAACTTGTCTTGATTCCACTTAGCTGACAGTCTTCAGCTGTGGACACCTCAGGCCCCCACATCAGGTTTCTAGCAGAAGCCTCCCAGGCAGCCCTCAGCTAATGATGAGCACCATTGATGTACCAGGGCCTGGGCCTTTTGTGTCCCATGCAGGACTTCTCTAACAGGTACCCTGGTTCTCTGGAGCTCCCTGTTGGGTTGGCCAAGATTTTGTTGGATCTCCACTGTGGTCTGAGGCTCTTTCAATCCTGCTTTCTCAAGATCACAGTTTAAAAGCTTTTTCTTCCAAATCCCCTTACTTTCTCTTTGCTCTCATGGGTTATACCTTCCAATAAACCTCTAGCACTCCTAACTGTACCCCACCATCTGCTTCCTGAAAAATATAACTGATGCAGAGGGCTTCCAGTAATATAATGACATGCAATTAAAATGTTAGGGTTTTCACTGCTGGGCATACACACTGAGGAAACCAGAAGGGAAAGAGACACGTGTACCCCAATGTTTATCGCAGCACTGTTTATAATAGCCAGCACATGGAAGCAACCTAGATGCCCATCAGCAGATGAATGGATAAGAAAGCTGTGGTACATATACACAATGGAGTATTACTCAGCCATTAAAAAGAATACATTTGAATCAGTTCTGATGAGATGGATGAAACTGGAACCTATTATGCAGAGTGAAGTAAGCCAGAAAGAAAAACACCAATACAGTATACTAACGCATATATATGGAATTTAGAAAGATGGTAACAATAACGCTGTATATGAGACAGCAAAAGAGACACTGATGTATAGATCAGTCTTATGGACTCTGTGGGAGAGGGAGAGGGCGGGGAGATTTGGGAGAATGGCATTGAAACACATGTATGAAACGAGTCGTCAGTCCAGGTTCGATACATGATACCGGATGCTTGGGGCTGGTGCACTGGGACGACCCAGAGGGAGGGTATGGGGAGGGAGGAGGGAGGAGGGTTCAGGATGGGGAACACAGGTATACCTGTGGCAGATTCATTTCGATATTTGGCAAAACTAATACAATATTGTAAAGTTTAAAAATAAAATAAAAATTAAAAAAAAAGTTAGGGTTTTATTTATTTTGATTTTTCAATATTCCTTTCCTGGTTAATTCTCTCTGAAGATTTTTAGTGGCTCAATTTATAAGGCTTATTTCTGAAATGAAGAGTAATTCTAGAAGGAGAATAATTCCTTTGTTGCTGTTGGTGGTGGTTTACTTGCTAAGTCGTGTCCAACTCTTGTGACCCCATGGACTGTAGACTCCAGGCTCCTCTGTCCATGGGATTCTCCAGGCAAGCATACTGGAGTGGGTTGCCATTTCCATCTCCAAATTCCTTTGTTACTAGTCTGTAAAGTCCGTAGGTCAGAGACTTTGTCTGTTACTGTTGTATCTCAGCACTTGACACATATGAGGTGCTCAATGAATATTTGTTGAATGACTGGATGTATGTTAATTTTTTTTTTTTTGCTTTATATTAAATAGAAGAGACAAGAATAAGACATACCATAATAACATTTTTAGAAAAAGGCTGTACTAGTTTGGTAAAGTTGCCAAAACAAAGCACTACAGATTGGGTGACTTAAACAATAGAAATATATTTTCTTACAATTCTGGAGGCTTTAAGTCTGAAATTGAAGTGTCAGTAGGGTTAATTGACTTCTTCTTTGACCTCTTGTTGGCTTATAGATAGCCATCTTTCCCTGTGTCTTTACATGGTCTTCCCTCTGTTTGTACCTATGTACTAATTTTCTCTTTTTATAAAGACACCAGTCGTGTTGGGTTAGGACCCCTAAAGAATTAATACCCTTTCTCAGATTTATAGCCAAAGAGTTACATAAGTATATCTAAAAAACATACAATGAACATATAAGACCAAAATGCCTTGGTAATTCCTGAGTGGGCTTGTAATGCTCAACTAACTAAATCATATATCTTAAACAAGAAGTAAATTACAACTCTTAAGTGGCCATATGCTTGAAACTACCAATGGAGATTTCTTTATTATGTGGATTTGAAATCCAAATCAGACCAGACAGTATCTTTATAATTAAAATACATTGTTTTTAAGATTATTTATATCTGCCCTAGAAAAATTTATTTACTAGAACATAATAAAATATTAAATTTCTTATTAAAATATTAATTTACTTTAACTACAGGAAAAATGTTAACTATTTCCTTTCTTGTCCTTTTGTCTACTTGGTTCCTCAGCTTATCTCAAGTAGTAAAAGTAAGAAACGTTTGGTATCTTTGTCACAAAGTGAGCACTGGTCTTTTTCAGCTGGCATTCCCCACCTCAGAACCTTGCATTATGTTACATCTTGTAAACCACCATTGTTGCGTGCTGCGGTATTTTGAAGACTTATTAGAGTGAAGGAAGTTCTTCCCTAACGTGACATTTCCTTTCTAATACAATACAAAAGTGGAGTATTTAGGGTTGACCACTTACACATTGTTCCCATTTCAGGCCCCACAGTATTGCCGTCATATATGAATGCCTAACTTTTAGAGATTTCCTTTAGGTTTTCTTGTGTGTTTATTTTCCTGTAGATTTTGAAAGGCTTGACCTCTCTGAGAGAAGTCCTTTGAGAGACCCCAGATCCATATCACCTCTACTAGAGCCTTAAACGGCCAGCCTTGTAAAGATGGCGCTGTGAATGTGTGTTGATGTGAAACAGCTTCACTAACCACCTTAAGCTCAGTCTAGCCTGTGGCTACTGCCACATAGTCCTGAATTCCATTCTCCTGTACTTGTGGAATTCTCTAGAATGCTTTCTTCAGATCATAACCTTCCATTCAGAAACACTCGATTTTATCAAAGGCTCTAATTTGGAATATAATGTTAAGATTTCTGCTACTAGTAAATACTGCTGCTACCTTCAGGGTAATATAAATGTATATCAGACAGCTTAAAGATAAACTGACACATATTAAAATTTTTTAAGAGTTTATTTGAGCAAAAATCGACTGAAATTGGGCAGCACCAAATCAGAAGTGGTTAGTGGACACAAGAGCTCCTCCACAAGAGCCAGGGGAAAGATTTGCCTAGAAGAGGTGCAGCAGCAAAGACAGGAAATTATTTGATTGACTTTAGCTTTAAGCCTAGTTGGCTGTTTGTAATTGATTGTCCTTAGCATTTTGATTATATAACCTTGAGGCATTTAAAAGTTTAGATTTTGGTTTGCTTAGTGGGCTGCCAAGGCATTAGAGCCTCAATCTAATGATCTGTTTAATTAATTTAAAACTGCAAATGCCTGGTTCAGTTCAGTTCAACAATCATTTATTTAGTACCTGCTGATGCCATAAGCCGATTAAAAAAAAAAAGGAAAAGACTGGGTTCCTATCCTGGAGTGTTTATAGACTAGGAAGGGGCTTGCATACTTCTTTTCTCCCTGACTTACACCTTTTTAAAATAAGCTGATTACTTTTTCATTATTCATTATAGTAAGTTTGGAAAATACAGAGAAATCAAAAAAAAGTTTAAAAATCAATAAAAAACCTATCACTTAACTACTGCTAATAACGTTTTCATTTCTTTTTTATATCCATAGACTTAAAAAAATTATAATCAGGTAGTATGCACAGTAGAAGCTGTATGAAACCTGCTTCTTTAGTGTCACATCTCATAAACATTTTCCTGTAGTCTTTGTAAATATCACTGAAGAAACTAGATAATATTCTATTGTGTAGATTCACCATAGTTTCCTTAATTTTCATTTTGCTGCCAGATATTTATTCATTTTTGGCCATGCTGCATGGCATGGGGCATCTTAGTTCCCTGACCAGGGGTCAAACCTGTGCCCCTTGCATTGGAAGTGTGGAGTATCATCCACAGGACCACCAAGGAAGTCCCTGCTGCCAGATTATTTAGATGATTTCCTGTTTTCTGATATACCACATGCAAATAGCTCTGTGCACAAACATTTTTAATATTTAGGATTGTTTTCTGAAGTTAAAGATCCAGAAAGATACAGACATGGTTTCTGTGTCCAAGAGGATGAACACTGAAGCTTCCAGGACATCCACCAGGGCTTTGGAAGGGTTTGACCAGTTTATGCCTGACCAGCAGTGCTTAGTGATGCCTGGCTCACTGCGTCCTTCCACTTGGGACGTTGTTACTTTGAAAATGTTTGCTAGTTTGATACATGAGAGGGAGTGTGTTGTTGTTTTGACTTTTATTTATTTGGTTGCCAGTGGGGTTGAACATTTCCTCCTATCTTTGTATATCAGTTTTATTTCCTCTTTTATGAACTGGCACTTTGTGTCCTTTCTCATTTTATCTGTTATTTCTCCCACATCGCTCTTTTCCACTCCTTACAGATAGGGTTCTGGCTCAGCCAGTGATGTTTTTATCCCCAGGGCTGTTTTAGCCCATATAGCTTGTCTTCCTTACCCAGGATTGCGGTGACTGAGCAGTCATTGTGCTGTTGTAGAGCTGTAACAAAGCCCATCTTAAACAGAAAGCACTTCACAGTTTCTTCAGTGTCTTCTCATGTCTCCTCATCTGAGACGAAAGCTGGGCCTCTCTCCTTGGGAAGAACGTTCTGTAAAGTAATGAAGTTCACTTGCAGACTCTTTTAGTAAGAGACATGCTAGTGGCAGCCCCTTGGAGCTTAATTTTGAGATTCCCATGAGGCACCTGAAGGCTAAAAGGGAATAGCAGAATTATCCTCATTCCTCCCAAAGCTGGGGTCAGGTCCGTAAAGGCTTTCTGCACCATTGATTTTTCTTGGGCTTTTGTGGCTCAGCTTGCTGCTGTGACACACTATTCATTGCAGCAGATTATGGCTTTCTCTTTTGTCTTATTTACTGACTGGGGGAGTCACTGCCAAAAGTTGTGACTGGTGGTTATCACTTTGGAGAAGCGAGGAAGGTTAGTCTCTGTGTTCTAACATCTTCTATGAGTGAGCCATTGCTGTTCTAGTTACAGGGAGTTAAAAAAGGAGATGCTGCACTCTGGGAGATGAGAGTGATAGAACACCAAAGTGGATAAAAAAGGCAACTCTGCATCCCAGACCTTTCTTCCCCAAGTAAGAGACACAGTAAAGTAGCAGGATTTGGCCAGCCAACAGGGCACAGACCAGCACTCAGACCCAGGCTGAGGTTCCATCTCTGGAAGTATTTTGTGGCGGCTTAAGTGTTTTTAAGTGGTAGGTGTTGTGCTTTTACTTAAAAGTCACTGGTTCGCTGTGGCTCCTTGTGCTTTAAAGCTTAAAGAGTAAACTTTCTCATATTGAGAGATTCACATATTCATTCACATTTATTGAATTTCTACTGTATTTTAAGCATTATTTAGTCAGGGGTCAGCAAACTACAGCCTGCAAGTCAGATTTGACCTGCCCCTGATTCTCATAGTCTGGGAGCAAAGGATGCTCTTTACATTTTTATAATATGGTTGAAACAAGCAAAAAGAAGAATCATATTTTGTGATATGTGAAAATTATATGAAATTCAAACATCAGTGCTCAAAAATAAAGTTTTATTGGCACACAGAAATACTTATTCATTCACGTATTCTCTCTGGATGCTTTCTTGCTACAATGGTAGAGTTGAGCAGTTGTGACAGAAACTGCATGGCCTGGCAAGTCTAAAACATTTACTACTTAGTGCTTTATAGAAAAAGCTTTCCATTCCTCTTCTAGACAGTGTAAATACAGCTATAAACAACATAGACATAGTCTTTGCATTCATAGAGCTTATATCCCTGTGCAACATCACTTTAAAGATGGCCCTAATGGGACTCACCCTTGGTCCTAGCTTAGAAACATCAGGTTCTAACTGACTGAGCTAACCTTAAATAATTTTAGCCAACATTGGCACAACCTTATGGAATCTGGTTAGTTTTTCATCCAATCCAATCCAATCTATCAATTAACTATGTTAGACTGCAAAGGTCTCTGCACTTATGACATTTAACTAGTTGGGAAGCAAATTTTATTTAAAAATAAAAAAAAGAATAATGGTAACGACACTCAATAGCTGCTTTTAACTTTTCAAAAGCCTTTTATGCATGCTAGTTTACAAGCTGCAGACTTCATGAGCTAAGAATTTAGGGTGGAAAAGCTTACTTTGGACTGATAGAGATGGAGTAGGCTTGCCAGAGAAAGGATGTGGCCCAAAATGATGGTCATGATTTCCTTCTTCAGTCCCAGGGGCCTATCAAGTTGTCTCCTGTGGACAGAAGTCCAAGAAACTGGCTTTAAGGTTCTTTCCCATATCCTATGGTTTAACAGAATTTCTGCTCTTAGCCTCATGATGTGAATGGACAGCTTCCCCTGGGGTGGTGAAATAGGAAGACCAGGATTGGGAGCTTCTCATCCAGCTTGTGAGGTGGGCAGGGAGCTGCTCTCCACTAGATGGGGAAGTCACTGGAAGCCAGACTTCGGAGGCGGGTACTGAATAATAGGAAAATTGGGTAGGAGGATGGAAACTTTGATTTCTTAAAATGTAAGAAGTAGGAAAGTCTCAGAGTCCTTTAGTTAATTTTCCAGCATGTCTAGAACACCAAAGAATTACACCTTCCACTATACCATGAACAACATTCATATCTGTATGGCCCAGGGTTTTGTTTAACAAATGGCTCAATACAAGAATGGCTGATAAAAAAGAATGAAATATTGACATTTGTAGCAACATGGATGGAACTAGAGATGATCATACTAACTAAAATAAGTCAAAGACAAATATTTCATGATATTATTTATATGTGTAATCTAAAAAGTAGCACAAATGAACCTATATACAAGACAGAAACAGACTTAAAGACACAGAAAATGAATTTATGGCTAACAAAGTAGAAAGAGTTGAGGGAGAGAGATAAATTAGGAGTATGGTATTAACAGATACAAACTACTGTACATAAAATAGATAAGCAACAAGGATTGACTATATAACACAGGAAACTGTCAATATCTTATAATAACCTATAATGGGAAATAATCTAAAAATATAACTGAATCATTTGCTGTATACCTAAAACTAACACAATATTGTAAATCAAATATACTTCGATTAAAAAAAAAAAGAATGGCCGAAAGAGTAAAGGAAGGAAGTCAAGTCACGCACCAATGTTAATCAGAATGCTTCAACCATAGTGTGCTTTCAGAACAGAAACTATGGGTGTTCATTCAACAAATATTTATTGGGTCCTGCTATGTGCCAGGCACCGAAACTCATTTTATTTCAATGACTAATAGTGAAAATCTTTCTCAAATGTCAGTGTCTGCTTTGTTGCTTTAAAAAGTACAATCATTGGAGTGTCTAGTATTGAATCCTAAAGAGAACTGGAGAGCGTGGAGGATCTTTTTGACCTCATGGGGATTACCCTGGCTACCATCATAGACAATAAATTACTGTAGTGCTTAAGGTACAGTCTGATGTCAGACTGCCTGGTGTCAAAGCTTTGCCACTCATTAAGTGTGTGGCACTGGGTGAATTTTGCCTCAATTTCCCCATCTCTAAAACATGCAAATAATAATTCCTACCATATATGGCTGTTGTGATGAAATAAGCAATGTAATTTTTAATGTAGGAAACTCTCAAAGTAAATGGTAATGGTAACTGTTTTGCTATCATGTAGTACTCAGTCTAGAATAGATAGAGATGTTTGGATTGAATGTACTGAGAACTTGAGGACATGCCCCAAAACTTGGTGTTCTCTTTAAATGCCATTTTTAGTATGCGTAGTGGAAGGAGCATAACCCCTTTATTTGTAGTTTAACTTCTTTGCATCCTCACTTGAAAAGTAATATCATCTAACTGCTGGGGTTCATGCATGGACCACATATTTGATAGTGCCTAGAATTTAGTGAGCTCTCAATAAGTATTATTTTCCTTTTGACAGCACCAAATATCAGGAAGTAATTCCCTTTAATTAAGAGTGTTGATGAGTTGGGTTCTAGTTAATTGAACTGTAATATGTAAATCAACTTAATCGTGTCCTGACTCTGCCAGATAAACAGCCAGCACCTGGTATGGTTTGGTTGAGCACCTGTATTTGTTTGATTTGGAAAAATTCTTTCCCCTTTTGTGGCTTTCTTAACATTGTGGATCCTTTACATTAGCCTGCAAGCATTTTACATTTTCAGTTGAAAGGAAGGTTTTCAGTAGGTTTCATAAGATTTTAATTGTGGGATTTAACAAGATGGATTTAAATTAATCCGAATCAGTTGCAGACTATAGAACAATGGGCTGGTACCTCATCACTCCTTGTTTATTTTTCAAATAAAAGGAGAAAAATGGGAAGTGTTCCCAACTGAGTCACAGGCTGTGGTGGGAATTAAATGTAAACATCATAGTCCTTACAGTGAAAGATACTGGGTGGGAACTAGAGAATCATTAGCAGTCACCCTTTACCATGTATTTCCCTTTGCGGATGGATGTCTTCCTAGAATGGCATGAGAGAAGAAAACAGAAAGACACGTTCATGACAAAGTAACACTGAAATAAGGGTGAAATAGAATTATAAGTTGAGTAAGGTGGGAGTGAAAAAATGCATTGACATAAGACAGAGTAAAAGAGGCTCAAGGGAAACCTTAGGACTCTGTCAAAGCAATAATTTCATGAAATTACTCTGGTTGGATGTATCCTTATTTTTTTTTAAGTCTTTATGGAATATGCTATGATATTTCTTCTGTTAATTATATTTTGATGAAAGTGAAAGAGGAGCTTTGGCTTAAAGCTCAACATTCAGAAAACTAAGATCATGGCAAATAGATGGGGAAACAGTGGAAACAGTGGCTGACTTTATTTTTCTGGGCTCCAAAATCACTGCAGATGGTGATTGCAGCCATGAAATTAAAAGACGCTTACTTCTTGGAAGGAAAGTTATGACCAACCTGCTGCTGCTGCTGCTGCTGCTGCTAAGTCGCTTCAGTTGTGTCCGACTCTGTGTGACCCCATAGACGGCAGCCCACAGGCTCCCCCGTCCCTGGGATTCTCCAGGCAAGAACACTGGAGTGGGTTGCCATTTCCTTCTCCAATGCATGAAAGTGAAAAATGAAAGTGAAGTCACTTGGTCGTGTCCGACCCTCAGCGATCTCATGGACTGCAGCCTTCCAGGCTCCTCTGTCCATGGGATTTTCCAGGCAAGAGTACTGGAGTGGGGTGCCAACCTAGACAGCATATTAAAAAGCAGGGACATTACTTAGTCAACAAAGGTCCGTCTAGTCAAGGCTATGGTTTTTCCAGTGGTCATGTATGGATGTGAGAGTTGGACTATAAAGAAAGCTGAGCGCCGAAGAATTGATGCTTTTGAACTGTGGTGTTGGAGAAGACTCTTGAGAGTCCCTTGGAGTGCAAGGAGGTCCAACCAGTCCATCCTAAAGGAGATAAGTCCTGGGTGTTCTTTGGAAGGACTGATGCTGAAGCTGAAACTCCAGTACTTTGGCCACTTGATGCGAAGAGCCGACTCATTTGAAAAGACCGTGATGCTGGGAAATATTGAGGGCAGGAGGAGAAGGGGATGACAGAGGATGAGATGGTTGGATGGCATCACTGACTCGATGGACATGGGTTTGGGTGGACTCCGGGAGTTGGTGATGGACAGGGAGGCCTGGCGTGCTGCGGTTCATGGGGTCGCAAAGAGTTGGACACGACTGAGCGACTGAACTGAACTGAATTATATTTTGGTATTTTGGCTGTGAGGCATGTGGAATCCTAGCTCCCTGACCAGGGATCCAGCCTGCACCTTGTGGGTTTGGAAAGTGAAGTCCCAATCGCTGGGAAGTCCCTGGATGTATCTTTATTTTGATAATTATTTTCATACCATGGCCCTCACCTTAAAAGTGTGTTCTCAGTCCTGAACACTATTGACACTTTGGGCTGGTTAACTGTTGTGGGGGCCTGTCCTGTACATCATTGGATGTTTAGTGGCATCCTTGGAAGATGCCAGTAGCACTTCACCTACTCTTCCACCCACCCACTAACTCCCAAGTCCGATACCCACAAATGTTTTCAGACCTTACTAAATGTTCCCTGGTGAGCAAACATCACCCCTAGTTGAGAATCACTGCTTTGAAAGGATTTGTTTCCACTACTTTATGGGTCCCCGAGGCTCCAACTTTCCTCTCAGGCCATTCCTTTAGCTAACCTTTTGGATCTCTCCAGCACTGCCAGGCTAAGCCACATTGGCAGCCAGGTGGAGACCTCCTCAAAGAGGCCTGGGTTAATCCCTACAATGCTAGGCTCAGTGCCACATTTCCAAGTGTTGGGGCTGCCTAGATTAATTTCTAAGGTATTGTGAATCTTGTCTCTAGTGGTCATTGTCCCTTTTAAGTGTTACCTGGGAGTGTGTGTGTGTGTGTGTGTGCTCAGTTGTGTCTGTGTCTTTATGACTCCATGTTATGTATGTAGCCTGCCAGGCTCCTCTGTCCATGGGACTTTCCAGGCAAGAATACTGGAGTGGGTTGCCATTTCCTACTCCAGAGAATCTTCCCAACCCAGGGATCCAACCCGCGTCTCCTGTGTCTCCTACATTGGCAGGCGAATTCTTTACCACTGAGCCACCTGGGAAGCTGATGGAAGTAATGACTACTCAATTCTGTTTGTGGTGCCTTATTTACTGACAGTAAGCTTGGAGAAAGTCACAGACACTTAGTTGAATTATTAAAAGAAAGCCTGTATGTTATCCTCTTAGCAGAGTACCCCAGAATTATTGCTTTAATATGGGCCTAACCACAAAAGGAGGCTGAGAAGCTCAGAGTAGGGAGAGGTGAATTGCCAAGTGGCGTTTTAGGAAAACAAAGGCTTTGCAAGATAAAGCCTCCCCAGCTACAGGCTTCATGTTATTAATAACTCAGATGTCATATTTATGCCATTATTGGCAGCATGCATACAATTTAAATATTTTAGCTTCCATTATACAACTGGATCTACATTACTGACCTTCAAGGGCCCCATTCATAAGGGGATGAGGAAAGGGAACAATCAACTATTTCATGCAAGGGCTGCCCAGCGGACTGGCTTTCCCAGCATTGTCAGACAAACCAGGACACAGGGAGCGCTTTGGAGCCGTTCAAAACATGGCAGGGTCGAGACAGAGAATGATGGGGCTGCGGGAGCTTTCAGGGCAGGGAACGAGCCAAGGCTATTTTTCCTTTTGAAAAAGAGATATCCCACCTTTGTTCCAAGGGAGAATGAAATATCCATTAAGACTGGTGACACTGGGAATTTTGTTTCAGCTCAGTGCCTTTTGTTGTGACTCCAGGGCAGAGGCAAGGAATCTGGGGTGACAGGTTTCAAGCCAAGATGAGAAAGAAAAAGAATTCCTTCCAAGGATTTCTTCTATTGTCTCCTCAAGAATAAATATTTATAGAGAAAGTTCAAGTGAAGTCTTTTACAATGGTCAGGGCTTTAAGACTAAGCCTTTGAGAGAGACCATGTAAAACTATGCTTAAATGAAGGGTGATCCAATTAGGATTCCCAGGGAAAACCAAGAAACCTCAGGATAATTTCCTATGTAAAATCTAATTGTCTTCTCAAGTGGAATCGGAATAACCACTCTGAATTATACCAGCTCCATAGACTGCAGCAAAAATGTACAGCCAAATTGGATTCTATTCTAAGTAATTAAGTTATTTCCTTCACAGGATCTATAATTTGCCTTCAACAAATGTGATTTGCCTCAGAAAGATAAGACATTGCAATTTTCCTCCAAAATGGATCTTCTGTGCCAGAAACAATTATGAAAAGTAGACCAAATATTTCCTTAATTATATCCTGGTTATTATCTTAGAGCGCATGTCTGGAGTGCCCTGTCTGTGTCACAGAGTAAGACAGGTAAGGCTGCTATAGTTTAGAAATTATCTTTAAATGGAGACCAGAGTTGAAATTTACTCAAGAGGCTGGGGCTTGCACAACCGAAGTGTAAATAGCTTTGGGTGATGTTACATAAGACTCCAGAATCTTGTGCAAAATGTGGGCAACAGGGAGCTTGCTTCAGTGGACCTTTCTTCTGAGCTCTGAAAGCACCAATTTAACTTTTATCTGCTTGGCTGAACCCTTGAGGTGCTAGATGTTGCAATAGATTAAGAATAAGTGTTGAGATTTGCATAGAAGATACTGCAAGAGGGGTATTTTAGGCACGGTTAATTTTATGAAGAAAACATTCACTTTTGGCTTTATTTTCAATAACAGTTCAGTTGATTTATGACCAGGTGTTCTGGGGGACAACAGTGGGTAATGGTTAAGAGCAAGGGCTGGAAGGATGAATGGAGTCAGCTCCTGATATGTCCCCTTGAAAGTACATGTTATGGCAAGTCTCTAAACCTCAGTTTCCTCACCTGTCAAAAGGATGTGATGACATCCAGATTGAGAGGAGTAGGTGAGAAGAGCATACAATGCCGGGCTGGAACAGATCTGGAGTACACAAGGCGAGGATGCTAGTAAAATCTAAGATGTGGGATTGCATACCTTTCCTTTTTTATGTACATCTATCCTTCAGGAATGTTATCTTTCATAGGAATATGAACTGGTTGGATATTTCTAAAGTTGCATGAATTAAGAGTTACTGAAGTCACATTGGCTGGTTTGAAATATTTGTTGCTCTTACTATACTTTGACCAAGTCACTTAGGCTTTCAGTAGCTTGGTTTCATGCTCTACAAAATGTTAAGAGTCTAGCAGAGTTGTGATAAGCCTTAAGTAAAACATGACAACTAAATACCCAGGACAGATCTGACAGGTTATACATGTATCTATTATTGTTATTTTTGACTTCTGCCAGCCAAAGGAATGCCAATAGAAATTAGAACATAACATTAAGTAGGTTTATCATGTAGTTTTATTAACAACTTAATACAAGGCTGTACATTGTAGGTGTGGAAATTGATCCACTTCTGAAAACTGAAAAACCAGTATTTCCATATCACTTCAGGCTTTGGTTATAAATGCCATGTTCTACAGCAAAATCACATGGTATAACCAAAGAATTTAAGAACAGGAAAAAGAAAATGTTTCACTGGAATGGAGAGATCACTTATTTACAAATAGCTGAGAATCATTTCTAGCCTAAGTGATTTCACTATACACACTGGAATGTTCAGTTCCCTTTTCTACGGTCCTACAATGACACACAGCACTAAGAACTTGGGCACAGGTCCTGCGTAGACACTTATCAACATGAAACAAAATATTTATATAAATAAGTCAATTAAACCTCACAAAAACTAAACAAACACAAGAAAAAAATCCAACAGTCAATAAAAACTGTACAGTGTTGGTCAGTCTTTTACATCTGAAAAAATGTGTAACTTCAAAAAAAAGTTCTTTAATGTACAAAAGTCCAGTGTTAGCTGGAGTGAAAACTTGAAGATTCAGACTCGGTTGAGACAGAAGAATGTCCACCTCGCTTGCCCTTGGAGAGGATCTTCAGGCTGGACCCTCTGCTCACAGAGGTGAGTGCATGCTGGGCAGAGGTTTTAAATTTGGCCCCAAGGAAGGCATAGAGGATGGGATTCAGGCAGCAGTGAAAAAAAGCTAGGGCCTCGGTGATGGAAATCCACTTGTGCACAGTGCTCTCAAACTCACACCCTTGCTGGATGATTTCCAGAAGGATGAAGGAGTCGATGCTGATCCCAATGTAGTAGGGCAGCCAGCAGGCGAAGAAAGTCAGGATGAGGATAACTGTGGTCTTGAGGGCCTTGCGCTTCTGATAGCCTTTGGAGTGGGACAGCTTGGAGATGATAATGCAGTAGCAGGACAGGATGACGATACCAGGCAGGAGAAGGCCGACCACGATGTGCTGAAACTGAAACACCGCTAGCCACAGGTCGCTGGGATAGAAGCGATCACAGATGTACCTCTCATCCACCTCCTTGATGTCAGCAAAGATGAGATCAGGAATAGTCAACAGGACAGCAGGTAGCCAGACACCAACATAGACCACCTTTTCAGCCAGCAGCTTCCTTGGCTTCTGACTGTTGGTAGCATGGACGATAGCCAGGTACCGGTCCAGACTGATAAAGGCCAGGATGAGGACACTGCTGTAGAGGTTGACTGTGTAGATGACATGGACTGCCTTGCAGAGGAACTTCCCAAAGTACCAGTTTGCCACAGCATCGACTGCCCAGAAGGGAAGCGTGAGGACAAAGAGGAGGTCCGCCACAGACAGGTGCAGTCTGTACTTGTCCGTCATGCTTCTTAGTTTCTTCTGGTAACCCATGACCAGAATGACCAATCCGTTGCCCACTATGCCAGTCAGGAAGATGATGGAGTAGACAGTGGGCAGGAAGATCCGGTTGAAATGGGCATTTTCTTCCCGGAAGCAGGGTTCCTTCATGGAATCATAGTCACCCGAGCCCAAGTCATCCTCGGTGTAATTATCGGAAGTGAATATCTGAAAAACAGGCAAGGGAATAGACATTCACTTTCAAGTTCAGCAGGTATTCTCCAAGTTCAAAACAATGTTTCTGGTATTTAAAAAAAAGCAATTTGTAAAAACCAACTCAGTCCAGCTTTCTTCAGGAAATTCTGCTCCCACTAAAGTACCGGGGTAAAAAGCATAAGGAATTCTAGACTCCTGCGGATCTCCTCCCATCTTCCCCCACAGTCACTTCATTACATCCCTCTTTAGGAGAACCAATTACAAAACTCTTTGTTTAAAACAAAATGAAAACAAACAAACAAACAAACAAAACGGAGATGAGATTCTTTGGTTTCCAAAGTTACATCCTTGCTAACTCTTTTGCCCCGCCCACTGGAGAGAAGAAAAAACCTCCGGGGCAAAAAACCAAAACAAAACACAAAGGCGGCGTGGGAGCGTGGGTGGGAGTGGGGGAAGAATCTCGTGTTCTGAGGGGCTGGGATTAACTTTCGCAACGAAGATTCGCCAGGATAGGGAAGCCGGGAGGAAGAAGCACTGGGGGGTGTCTGTGAAAGGGCGGGGTGTCCCAAAGACTCTTATTCTAAGGCGTGAAGCACTGTTTTCTCCATGACCGTCTAAACACTTACCATTCTACACTTCAAGCAACACGTAGTGAGGAAGGAGAATGCGGCCTTGAATGAAGAGCTTTGGTGCTTGGGGGCAGGGGTGTCAGAAATTGGTAACCGCCCCGACCCCCGCCCATGGGCGCTCTTCAAGGGCTTGCGTTTCTTTGCCAAACCCCTGTCTATCACTTGGCGCGTCTGGGACGTTAGCGAGCACAGAATTTTAATGGGAGGGGAAAGTCACGGGGTCTACACCCGTGGTCCGCGCCCCAAGTTTCATTTCCTCACTCTTCCTAGTCGCTTCCCATCCCGCCAAGGATCCAGTAAAAGGGGTGGGAGGTCTGCAGTGGGAAGCCTCCGGGCGGAGGGCACGCTGGGGACAGGGTGGTCCAGCTCCGTCACTCCCCGCTGTCCACCAAGCCCACGCCTGCCGCCCGCCCACTGCGGTTGTTCCAGCGGTTTGGCCCAGCCGCACGCCAGGGGCAAGTACTGCTGGGTGCTGGGGAGAGGTTGGGCGGCTCCGCCGCGAGAGCCTTTGAATCGCGCGCCGCTGGGGGAAACGAAAAGCCTCCCTAGTAAGGGGTTTTCAAAAGGTTCCAGGAAACCACCGACGGTTGAATGGCGCAACTGGGCGCGGTGAGAGGCAAACCGTCTCCCCACTTGCACCTGCCCGTCTGCACCGCAACCACCGGCGGCCCAGGTGCCCCTCAAGCCCCTCATTCCACTCCCAGTCCCCGCCGCGCACACCTTGGGGTGCTGCTGCCCTGTGACCACTTACACTCCTTCAACTTCTGCACAACCCCAAAACTCCAGAACCCAGGAGCCCACTCGCGGCGCTGGCGACGCCCGCCAAGTCTCTCCCTCGATCCCAAGGCGCGCGGGCTGTTCCCGGTACCTCCCTGCTGCGACCAACACGCAGACAGCTCAACTGAGCGACAAGTACCCAGCCATTGGCACAACTCCGCGGGTAGCGGAGTTTAGTGAACACGCGCCCAGCGCCAAGAGTGGTTCTCCCTCTGATAACTCTGCCCGGGAGCACCACCCTCCACTTCCAAATTCAGATCGTGTTATTTGCTCCAAAAGAAACTCCCGCTCCCTCGAGGAAGAAAGCCACGGTCTCTGGCAGAGCACACATCTCTGCACTTTCCCACAGTGTTCTTCTGTTTGCAAACAGCGTGCAAAACCGGCGCGCACCGCAGAACTCAGGGGGAGATACATGCAACCATTGAAACGGTCGTCCCAATCTTTTCTCCTTCTACTTAGAAAAAGATTTCAGTCCAGCCTGCCTCACCCCTCCTATAGCCAAGCGCACGAAATCTCCTTTCTACAGCCTTTCTCCGGGGCACTGGCACCTGCAATATTCTGGGTGCTCCGGCCCACTCAGAGAGCGGTTGCACTGTAAATTCAGGTGTTGGCACGTTTAAGTAAAAACAGGTTGAAACTGGACTTACACGGATCCCTTCCATGGTAACCGCTTGCTCTCCAGCCGCGGGGGCTACCGGCTACTCAAGTCCTCAGGGTCACTTTGCTACCTGCTGCCACAGCCAACACACTGAAGTTTCTGGCCGAAGCCTGACTTTTATAAAAACACGCTCCGCGGACGGCGCATGCGCCGCCCGAGTGGGCGGGAGGGCAGGGCGGGGAGAAAGGGGGGTGGAGGAGAGGGGCAGACACGGGGGAGGGGGACGCGAGGGAGGGGCGGAGGGGTAGGCACTTGGGCAGCGTAAGCCTGCGAGGCCCTCAGCGGGTACCTTTAGCCCTACCTCGCGGTCACCTCGTGAGCCTTAAGCTGGGAAGCGCATCTTGGAGGCGTGTCCCAACTTGGGAAAGCAGGATGCGCTTGGAGATGGAAAGCGCGGGCGACTGACGCGCCCTGTGTGGCGCGTCTATCCTTGCTCACGTGGGTGGTATTGCTGACCCAGGAAAGCTACAGATGAAGACACTGAGGTCCAAAGAGGGGAAGTGACTTGCCGGAGAAACCCGACCAGTAGGCGGCAATGCTAGCAGTGGGTCCAATATCTTGAGTCCATTCCCTACTCTTTGAGCAGATGCAGTTCATTCAGAAAATGAAACAAGTAAAGATTCTTTCTTCAGAGCACAACAATATATAACTAGACATGCACATCCACTGTAATAGTGCTAGTCAGGTGTCGACAATCAGGAAACATTTTCAGGCGAAGGTCGGATGATTTGGCATAATTCTGGAGGGAGATTGTGATAGAAGTAGATGTGTGTTCCCAGGTAACCAGTTCGTGAACTTTTAAAAAAGTTGTGCTGTGTTATAAGAGATACTCAGCGAAGAGTACTTCCCTAACATGTCACCAGGTAGCTGCACAGATTCATTCATTCTCACAACACCCTGTAGGTGTTCTCATTACAGAGATGCATTTAGTCAATAGATATTTAGTGAGGGCTGACTGCATGCCACGCACTGTTCTAGGAGCTGGGGATACAGCGGTGAACCTGACAAGGCCCCCATGCGGAGGAAACAAGAAGCAGATCTGCAGAGATGAAATTCCAGGGTTGCCCGGAGATTACAAGCCTGACTCAAACCCAGATCTACTGGCCTCACATCCGCTGTCTGACCTAATGTGGAGAACAAGCATTGGCAACAGTAAGAAATTCGGTTGGAGAGCTGGGCAGGGTGGAATAAGGGTGGGGGCTGGACGCTTAAAGGTGTCTCAGATGGCTGGGGTTTGCAGTGGGCGCTCAGACAGTGCTTTCCAGTCTCGCGCCACTTCCCGCCCGCACACAGAGCCTGGATGGGGCGGGGACCCAGTGAGGGGCGGGGCCGATAAATAGTGAGGCAGGCGAGGGTGACTGCAGGAGTGAGTGACAGCGGGGACCGAGGTGTGAGTTTCTGCTGGCGACTGGCGGGAGCAGTGGTTGCGTTCGTTACCAGGAGGACCTCAGACACCTCCCACCCTGGGACCGTCGCCAGAAGAAGGCTTGCCCAGACTGGACCCTAAGCACCACTTCCTTTTCTTCCAGAGAAAATCTTTCCATCTGGAGATATTCCCGAGACAATGTGTGGACTGGGAATCATTTCTTCACAGAGCATGATTTTTGTCTTTTTTCTGAACCCATTCCCTAATATTTGCCAGTGAAGGTCCTCATCCACTGAAAGCTGATATTGGAGTTTCTCAGTTCAGTTCAGTCAGTTCAGTCGCTCAGTCGTGTCGGACTCTTTGTGACCCCATGAACTGCAGCAGGCCAGGCCTCCCTGTCCATCACCAACTCCGGAGTTCACTCAAACTCACAAACTGTCAATTTAGGTCACAATAATGATTGGACACAGTCAATCATAGTATTATGCAGGTTTAAAAAAAAAGTCTTAAAAGCACTTAAAATCATTAATAAAACATCAGTACCTTCACATTTTCATAAGCAAGGTAAGACAGGCATTCTATCTGCTGGAGGGCTGGAATTTCAGACAGGTTCCATGGCTTGATTTTCAAGAAGCTTGGTAGTGGCAGAATCAATGTTTTGACTCAGAATGTCAGCTGCATTGTACCTCAAACTCTTATCTTCACAGTGGTTAAAACCTGAAAAGCAGAATCTCCCAAACCCACTCAAAAAGAGGAGAGAGGATAAATCCAGAGTAAAATGATTTGCACATTAAATATTCATTGATTGTTTGCAGACAAAAGAAAGCTCCTATCCTTTATCTGAGAACTCCTTTAGATCCTTTTAGGTATATTGCTAGAAGGAAGAAGATAGTTAAGAGAACAATGAAACGCTATTTCATGACTGTCAACTTAGGAAAAAAAATTTCTTTCCAAAGATATTATTGGGTCTCAGGATTTGGTAAGACCAACTGTCTCTCGCTTGTGTCCTGGGGGAATGTGGGTTGGACCTCTTTGTGGAAAATGTTTTATATCCACTAGGAATCTTAGAACAGTAATTCTACCTCTAGAAACTTATCCTAAGGAAAGAGGATTTTGCAAAAAAAACAACAAAAAATATATTCACAGAGGCTTTATTTATAATAGTGAAATATCTGAACAGCCCTAAATGTCCACTGTTGGTGGAATAGTTGAGAAAATGTTGGTATATCCATATGTGAAATTCCATATGGCCATTGCAGATGATGTTTGCAAAGAACTTTTAATGATAGGGCAAATACTTGTGAAACATTAGGTGCAAAAAGCAGGATTCCAAACTGTGTATACAATGGGGTCTCAGTTAATTTAAAACTAGGAGAAGATTGAAAGAAAACAAAAATGTTTATAGGAGTTTTCATTGGGTGCAAAATTGTATTTGATTTTTAACTTTATTCCTTGCATTTTACTATGCTTTCCAAATTTCTTGTAATACACATGAAATATTTTCATATTCAGGAAAAAGTCAATATGATTTAAAAAAGAGAGACAATCCCTTCTTATATCTTTCTACTTCCTAAAGTATTTGTTAAATATGATAACTTTTTCTATGAGTTTCCTCTTCAAAGAATGGTCTTGCACCATTTTCCTCTGGGCCAATCCTTCCTGAACTGATTTTTATTTTAACTCTTTAATGTTCTTCAAAACAGAACAATACATAAAACTCAAACATTTTTTGAAGGCTTGGAATATGCAGCCAACCTCATGTAATCCCCTCAGCAACGCTGTAAGGCATATACCACCTCTTCTCCACTGGTAAGCAAACTTAAGTCCAGAGAGGGTGAGGAAATTGGCTGTAATCACATAGTTAGGATCTTCATGCAGTTTGTGCAGCAGCAAAGCCCAGGCTCTCTCCTCAACATCACAATGTGCCCTTTCTGACCGCGGATATTCACCCTCTGGAATTCCCTCCTCTGAAAGTCATTCAGCATTTACTTACATACAGCTTTGAGTGGCATCTTTATTTTTGACGTGTGAAAGCGTTAGAAATTGTTAGACGCTCTAACAGTCGTCTCTTTGCAACTCTTTGTGACCCCATGGACTGCAGCCTACCAGGCTCTTCTGTCCATAGAATTCTCCAGGAAAGAATACTGGAGTGGGCTGCCATTCCTTTCTCCAGGGATCTTCCCAACCCAGGGATTGAACCTGGGTCTCCTGCATTGCAGGCAGATTCTTAACCATCTGAACCACCAGGGGAGCCCCTTGTGTGACGTTATTCCATCTTAAAATGAGTGTATTTGTGTGACGTTATTCCATCTTAATCACAATAAACTGTGGAAAATTCTGAAAGAGATGGGAATACCAGACCACCTGACCTGCCTCTTGAGAAACCTGTATGCAGGTCAGGAAGCAACAGTTAGAACTGGACATGGAACAACAGACTGGTTCCAAATAGGAAAAGGAGTACGTCAAGGCTGTATATTGTCCCCCTGCTTATTTAACTTCTATGCAGAGTACATCATGAGAAATGCTGGGCTGGAAGAAGCACAAGCTGGAATCAAGATTGCCGGGAGAAATATCAATAACCTCAGATATGCAGATGACACCACCCTTATGGCAGAAAGTGAAGAGGAACTAAAGAGCCTCTTGATGAAAAAGGAGAGTGAAAAAGCTGGCTTAAAGCTCAACATTCAGAAAACTAAGATCATGACATCTGGTCCCATCACTTCATGGGAAATAGATGGGGAAACAGTGGAAAAAGTGTCAGACTTTATGTTTTTGGGCTCCAAAATCACTACAGATTGTGACTGCAGCCATGAAATTAAAAGATGCTTACTCCTTGGAAGGAAAGTTTTGACCAATCCAGATAGCATATTAAAAAGCAGAGATATTACTTTGTCAACAAAGGTCCATCTAGTCAAGGCTATGGTTTTTCCAGTGGTCATGTATGGATGTGAGAGTTGGACTGTGAAGAAAGCTGAGCGCCGAAGAATTGATGCTTTTGAACTGTGGTGTTGGAGAAGACTCTTGAGAGTCCCTTGGACTTCAAAGAGATCCAACCAGTCCTTCCTAAAGGAGATCAGTCCTGGGTGTTCATTGGAAGGACTGATGCTGAAGCTGAAACTCCAATACTTTGGCCACCTCATGCGAAGAGTTGACTCACTGGAAAAGATCCTGATGCTGGGAGGGATTGGGGGCAGGAGGAGAAGGGGACGACAGAGGATGAGATGGCTGGATGGCATCACCGACTCGATGGACATGAGTTTGAGTGAACTCTGGGAGTTGGTGATGGACAGGGAGGCCTGGCGTGCTGTGGATTAATGGGGTTGCAAAGAGTTGGACACAACTGAGCGACTGAACTGAACTGATTCCATCTTAAAATGAGTGTATAGCTTTTCTCTTCAGGCCCAAATAGTCTAGGTTCCTTAAAGTGAATGCTCAGATATCTTCTGTGCAGCTAGCCCACTGATGAACAAATGATGGGCTCTCTAATCTTTTTCTGAATCTTTGTTTAGTGAATTAATGACTTTCCTGTGTGGCTCTGGCAACAGAGCTAGGCCTAGGGGCTGTCGGCTTGGCAGGATCCCCAAGTTCTCAGGCTGGCTTTAGCCCAGGGAGTAACTGGTCTTGGCTGTGGTTTGGAGGGGATGCTTACAAATCCAGTAACACAGTGGCAAGCATTCTGCCACCTCCTGTTGCTTGCTCTGCAGCTGGTTGGTTTGTGTGTGAGTGTGTGTACACGTGTGTGTATCTGTGTGTGCATGACAGAAAGCTGTACTGTGTCCCCCAGTAGGTTCAGAGCCAGTTGGGGACAGAAAGCTGAGGGACAGAACTCCTCTGCCTCTGGCAGGAGGCAGCATCATTAAAGGGTTTCTGAAAGCACCAGGTCCCTCTGGCCCCTTGCTGGCTCCTGCCATGTCTCTGAAAAGAAAAATTGCCACTTTTAAAAAACATACAAACTTCCTTGATGGAAGTAGGAGATACTCAAAGATAATATTTTCCCAAGTAATTTTTAAAAAAGGAAGCTGTTTCTTAAGGGCCATGTAATTCTGGCAGAGGATTACAAATCTCAAAGTGACAGTGTTATCAAATGTCAGCAATTTCCAAGTTGATATTAGGTGGGAGAAGTGGCCTACCATCACAGTGCCACTGCACACAGCCCCTCTCCATCCCCAACTCCTTATGTCTCCAACACCTACAGGTGAAAAATGACTTTGGCAAATAAACAGAAGTCTCCCATCATTCAGCTATATCCAATTTAGGAAAATTATTACTGATTTTCTGGCTATATTTTTATCCCAAATCAAGTCATATCTTGAATTTCTAAAAGGTCTGATTTTGATAAAATGAGATTATTTGTGATTTCCATCAATTCTCTGTAGCAGTCAAGAACAATACACAGAGAAAAGCTAGACTGGTAAACAAACACAGCCAATTTAGAGTCACCCTGGTAAGTAATTTTAACAAAGCAGCTACTTAATCAACAGTGCAATGATCATTACTTGACTAATTTCACTGCCAGGAGGATGCATTACTAGCAAAGTTTGCTGGGCTCATGTGGCAGGTGCAGTGTGGCTTTCTGGATCAGAACAAACAATAAACAGACTCAGTCCTGTTACCTCAAAAATTATAGTGCCTCGTTGGGAAAGAGGGCACGACTTTAGGAAATAATTGAGTGAGCAAACTCTGTTCCCCATGGAAAAGGCTTGTCATTGTTTTCCTTAAACCAGTAATTTATTGGCAGTGACCTCATGCAGCTATATAACAAGAGGAGGCACCCAGAGCCCTGTGGACAGTCTGCTTTCTAAAGAGAATTATGCATCCATGGCAGAGCCAGGGTGCTTCCAGAAATGTGGTGGTCTGATCACCCATACAGATGGGCTCTGAAATCATTCTACCAAGAGTTTTATATTAGCAAAAGGACAGGATAGGAAATGTGTGTGTGTTTGTGTGTGTACAGAGGGAATGCACGCAGTGTTCTTGCATGAACAATTTCCTAAATCCAAAGCTATAATCAACCTGGCTACAAGTAGTATCCAGAGCTACTTGTAGGCCTAAGGCACCAGTGGCAAATTCTAAACACCTGCAGATATTGTAAATGAATTAGGCATTAGGGAGAGATGCGGACTGTGAAGAACTGGAGAGGGTACATACCCTATCCATAGCCATCATCCTTGATTACCCTATGAGAGAATTTGAGCCTTATCTTCCTTTTTTTTAAAAGAGAAGCTGAAAGTCCTGATTTTTTAAATGTGAAATCTCTCAACTTTAAAATGTTGATTCAAAACAAGCAAACCAACAAAAACTTTATAAACTTCCAGTTTACACTGGCCTAAGGTATTGGCACTAGGAATCAAAGGAAAAATTGGGGATTCGGACACTTGGGGGAATGGAATGGATACACACAAGGAAAACAGTGCCAAGTAGTCAGAACTGGCCTCAGAATCCTTTCTCAGTAGCCTCTGTGTCATAATTTGTCCATTTTTCCAAGACTGAAATCAATTACTTTGCATTTCCTGAGTTGTTTTTCCCTTGCAGCTCCCAGTGTACTCAGGTTAATATTTAGGACCCTGAAGAGAATTAACTTCTGTTTGGCTCTGTTTTTTTTCTCCTAAACCCTTCCCCACTCCCAGGCTCTCAGGCTTCTTGACTACCTTGATGCATGCATGCTGGGCTGTTATTCCTTTCAGCTTTGGGGGCAGATTTCTTCTGGAAGACGGGCCTTCCTTTCTCTGCTCTTTAAACAGGAGGACTGACAGTAGAAGGAAGGATGGCCAGATGGACAGTGAAGCTTAGTGGTTCGGAGCACAGGACTTTGAAACCAACTCCTATAGATTCTTGAGTGCTAACTTCACATCTTTTCCAGCTCCACATGCAGGAGCATCACAGTCGAGCAAGCTGTTTCCTTAGCTGTAATAGGCGGATAACAAGAGCATTTCCATTTTTGGATTGTTGGCTGGGCTAAATTGGCAAATGCGTGTAAAGTCTTTCTCACTGTGTGGGGCACCTATTAAGTCCTTAATAAATATTAGCTGTTATTATTACTGTATAGACTTATTTCTCAGCTATTGAAATGTCTTTCTTGTCACTGGAGGCCTTTGATTAACTGGGAAAATGGCTTTCTCCACCATTACCCACAGAAGTGAGGTAAAGGGAAATAGAGCCTTCAATAAAGTGTGAAACATTCCTACTTCTAATTGTGGGGCAGAAGAGAGACATGTGATGGAGGAAGGAAAGAGAAGTCATAAAGTTTCTCGTATGTGCCTTGAAAGCCCCCTCCTGAGTTACAGAGACTCAGATTTGGGGTTGGGAACCCATTTGGTCTTCTCTCCAAGGGGCTCCTTCTATAACCATATAGGGTAGTCTCATCTTGAACACTCCTGGGAATGGACAGCCCATTACTCAGAAAGGGAGCCCATTTACTGACGGGTGAGCCTGATCACTGGACAGCCCTTTTTCCTAGGCACCCACCTGCCCAATTTTCCATCTACTGGGTCTAATTTAGCCAGAGCTCAGCTGGATGAGATGCCACAGGAGGAAGCCAAAGAGAGCAGCAGCCAAAACCATCCTAGGGCTAAAGCAAAACCTGCTTGCCCTTCCTGAGACACTTATTTCTGCAGCCGCAGGGATGAGTCTAATGAGAGGCCTCTTTGTTCCATTAGCAAGTTTGACAGCGGAACTGGGCCAGGTTAGGGTTTCTTTTCATAAAGCAAAGTATCTCCAAACATTGAAGATTTGGGGATTAAGTGACTCAAAAGATTTAGTGCTAGACTTTTTAAGGCCTCCCGAGACTTTCTGATGTACTCGACAAAAGAAAACGTGGGAAAGCCGTTCGTTCATCAAGGGTGAGATTAACCCCATTTTAGCTTAGTAATACATTAGGGGAAAGCCAGGTGAAAATGAATACTTAAAAAATTGTCTGAAGATCCATGCCTAAATGGGTTTCTTTTTAGCAGGTGCTGATGGCTGCCTAGAGAAAACCTTGCTTTCTCATCTAGCTGCCCCTCAAACTCCTCCCTTTCAATCAAAAATCTCAGGGCATTTCCTGGAATCTCTGTCAACTGAGGATGGCTCTGTGGTGAAGCGATTTCTTTTTAAATGGAAGGAACGAAATCATTTTCAGAGTTATTTAAAAATATCAGGGTGGTATGTTTCAGATATTTCATGTTTTTCCACTCATTGATCCCTGTGGTTAACCAGTTTGGGCATTATCCTCTGGGCTGTGATTACTCAGGCCACATTGCCAAGTGCAGCCCTTCTTGTCTCTGATAGCTGCGAAGGGGTAGCTCCTCAGAGGGAGCAGCCACCAAACATCCCGAGTCTGCCCCATGATCCCTTTGTGGTTCGGAAATCAGCTCACATGCAGGTAGCTTATTCGTTGTTTGGGGTCAGAGGAGAATGACCTCTTTGGTGACACTCTGAACAACTGTGAACAACTTGGATGAATCCTTTCCACAAATAGCTCCCCATTTGCACATCCAGGTTGCTGAGAACTTTATCTTTGATGATAAATGAGAGGGCATTCCAGCCCCATCTTCAAGCTTCCCGCTAAAGTGATTTCAGTTAGGCTCCTCAGGACTGGGTAGGATTTTTCTTTTCTGCCAAGTAAATTTTCACTTCAGGGTTAGGGTTCTGGAAGGCTGGTTACATTTTGGAGGGGAAGATTTTTTTCTGATTCCTTTTCTTGCCACCCCATATGGGGTGTGCTGAGGTTTTTTGTCATACTTTGGCAATTGGCTAGGCTAAAAAAAGAGCCACCTTCACACCTTCAACCAAAGACCCTCCCCTAACTTCTCTCTTACGCCTACACTGACATACACTCACACCCACACACCATCATAGCCAAGCACCCCAAAAACCTGTGTTATCCAGCATTTCTGAATTTTTTGATGTCTCAGAAGCAACTCCTTTCCCTCTTCTCTGTTGTGCCTGCCCTGTGTCCCAGCATCAATTCTAGAAAGGGACAGGCTTGCTCCGGGCACTGCCATGAATTTCTATCTGAGCTTCTGCTTAAAAGTTCAAGTGCTGCTTAAAAGTTCAAGGGTCACTAGGCAGCCTGGTAGGTCCCAGGTAGGTAAAGACTGTCTCTACCTTTTTATGCTAAACATTAACATTTGATTGGCCCTCCTTCCAGGTACATCCCACAAGAAATCTCTGGCCTTATCCTTAAAAGTCTGACTGTAGAGAAGATATTTTTCCTGCCCATTTTCCACCAGCCTAGAGGGTTTTGTTGAACTTTGCTAACTTTCTAAAGTTTGTCCTGTGAAACAAGAAGTTGTTTTCCTAATATTAAAAAAATACACGATTAAGTATTAACATATTTTTTCCATTTGTACGCTTTGTTTTCTCCTCGAAAATTCCTGCTTTACCCCCACCTTAAGTCAGAGAAAATCATTTAGAATACCCTCCTCTCCTGACCTGCAGGAGACCGCATGTGATCTGTGGTCTCTGGCCCATGTCTTTGAGTCCTCCGTGAACAGAATGAGCTGTCTCAAATGAATTCTACAGAAGAAAGAGCTGAAAATGGGGGTGTGTGAGGCATCCATAAGAGTCAGAAATGGACAAAAATAAACCAATACAGTCAGAATTTCTCTCCCCTGCTCCCCGTCCTACTTTGTAGTGAGTATAGAGTTCTCCTCTTTTGTCTCAGCAGCAGAGGAAGTGGGTTTTACTGCATGAGCTCTCCCTTCCATCTGTCGCTTGGGGCAGAGGTGTATACACACGTGTCTGTGTTTCTTCGCTGGTCGGAGGCAGCGTTGTGGGTCCCATGATCCCCCTGACCCCGAGTCCCCTTCCAGAGTTTTCACAGAAGCTGAGGCAACCAAAGAATGCCAGGTGTGCCTGTCTGGTGACGAACACCCCCTTTCCCCACCGTGAGAGGACTTCAGAGGGTCCCTGGGGTGCTGCTACTCCAGTCCTCCCTGAGAAGACCTGGCTTCGGGAGGTGAAGATTGTGAAGAGCTAAAAGGAGTTCTACCCATTTGTCCACTCATCCCCCCTATTTGTCTCATATTTGCGAAGATGATGAAGTATCAAATAGCAGGCTGTGTCCTGGAAGCTGGAGGGGATGGGTCTCCCTGGGTGTGACAGGGGTTTAAGGAACTAATGGAAAGGTGAGTGGAGACCACATGGAATGTCCCTGACAGACAAAATGCTTTGTGGACTCTAAAGTGCCAGACGACTTTCAGGGTGTAGCTATTATGTTATCCACTTACCTTGCACCACTGATACAGGACCATACTGGCTCATGAATGACAATACTTAGTAAACTACAAATGATACTAATTAGAAGTTAATTATTGTAGAGATAAGATATTTTAATTAACTTTAGATGGAATGTACCAGGAAGGCCAGTTTCTCCCCGTTCAGGTTTCATACATCACAGGAACCAAGTTTCTACCTGGAGACCCCAGCCCTGCTGTGAGGGGATAGGGGAGCGAACAGGATGATAGAGTCTGCCCCTGGGATCAAATCAAGATTGCTGTAAGTCCTCTCATGGTGCAAATACGTTTCTTCAGTTCTTCTCCCCTTTCAGATCTGGAACAGACTCTCACGCTGCCAGGGTCTGTTCCATAGCATTTTTAATTTTTCCATTTCTTTATTTTTCTTAAATTAATTTTTTTTGGAGTATAGATGCTATACAATGTTGTGATAGTTTCTACTATACAGCAAAATGCATCATCCATCCATATATATATACACATATCTCCTCCCTTTGGGACTTCCTTCCCATTCAGGTCACCACAGTGCATTAAGTAGAGTCCCTGTGCTGTACAGTATATTCTCATTTTTATGATTTCCCCTCCCCCCTCCCCCCCCACTACCCCCTCCACCCCGCCCCCCACCCCCCCTCCACCAACTCTGCTTAGTGGATTCTCTTCCTACTCTCTGGCCCCTTCTGAGCTCCTTTCTTCTATTGCTGAAGCCTCTTCAGTGCCTGTTTCCTTCCCTTCTTTCTTCTTTCCAACCCCACTTTCTTCCTTCTTTCCTTCTTGTCACAAACTTCTGTGAGTGCCTGTGATGTGCACAGCCCTTCTAGGCAATGGGATAGAAACTAGATAAATAGCATATTTATCTAGGGCTTCCCTGGTGGCTCAGACGGTAAAGAATATACCTGCAATGCGGGAGATGTGGATTCGATCCCTGGGTTGGGAAGATCCCCTGGAGGAGGGCATGGCAACCCACTCTAATATTCTTACCTGAAGAATCTCCACCAACAGAGGAGGCTGGTGGGCTATAGTCCACGGGGTTGCAAAGAGTCGGACACGACTGAGTGACTAAACACAGCACAAATAGCATATAATCCTTGGTCTCAAGACTCTTAAGTCCAGCATGAGAGATAATACAGACACAGAGATAAATGTGACACAAGCCAGAGCAGAATGGACAGTGTAAGTGAAGTAGAAACAAAGTCCAGCAGAGGAGGATGTCTTTTACCCAGGAGATATATCTAGAGTGGGTAGGATTTTAACTTGGATGGAGTTGGGCAGGAAGGAGGACATTCAGGTTGAAATGAGAAAGCTTAAACAAAATGTTGGAGCCAGAAACAAAGATCAGCCAGTCTGATTGGAATGTAGGTTGGTATTCCCTCTGGAGAGGCACACTGAGGCTAGATCATGCTGCTGCTGCTGCTAAGTCGATTCAGTCGTGTCCGACTCTGTGCGACCTCCTAGACGGCGGCCCACCAGGCTCCCCCGTCCCTGGGATTCTCCAGGCAAGAACACTGGAGTGGGTTGCCATTTCCTTCTCCAATGCATGAAAGGGAAAAGTGAAAGTGAAGTCGCTCAGTTGTGTCTGACTCTTCTCGACCCCGTGGTCTGCAGCCTACCAGGTTCCTCCGTCCATGGGATTTTCCAGGCAAGAGTACTGGAGTGGGGTGCCATTGCCTTCTCCAGGGGCTAGATCATAGATGGTTTTATAGGCAAGGCTGAGAGTTTCCCTTTATAAAATAACAGGGAAACTGTATAGATTTTGAGTTGGTGGAAAATATGGTCAGAACCATGCTTTGGAACAATTAATCTGTACGTGGAGTGTAGAGTGGATTGGAAGGAGGAAACAGAGGTGGATGGCTCAGGTGGGAGGTTGTAGAGGTCTGGGCTAGGTGGACAGTGGTGGGAATTGGAAGGAGGCAAGTGAATAAAAGAGATCTTGGGGAACTGGCATCTGGTGACTCATCGATGTGGGGTTGAGGAAGACAAGAGGAGCTCCAGGTGATTGGAATTCCAGCTAGGGTGTGATGAACAGAGGTCAGGAGAGAGGATGTTAGTGGGGTGGGGGAGTGATGCTCTTTAGAGAAAGTCTGAAGGCTTATCCTTTTATGTTTTCAAAGTTTGAGGGTTGGTTGCACCTGCCTTGTGGGCTTTTGTGTGGAACGGGGTGTCTGATGGTATCCTGTTACTGATGTCACTGGGTGACTCCATCTACATGTACATCTTTTTTTTTTTTTTTTAATGTGCACATGGTTAGAAGATAAGTATCAGAGGTGGCAAAACATGGCAGACTAGAAAAAGAAATGTAGATTTCAAGATGCTTCTTATATCCTTATATTTCTGAGGCCTCTGACTGGGTCTGATTTGGAGATCAGTTTCTGGGGTAGGACACTGCGAGGTCAAAGCTAATCGATATGTAGTTATTGGACACCAAGTAGAGGTAGGTAGTGTGCGGAGAAGGCAATGGCACCCCACTCCAGTACCCTTGCCTGGAAAATCCCATGGATGGAGGAGCCTGGTGGGCTGCAGTCCATGGGGTCACTAGGAGTCGGACACGACTGAGCGACTTCACTTTCACTTTTCCCTTTCATGCATTGGAGAAGGAAATGGCAACCCACTCCAGTGTTCTTGCCTGGAGAATCCCAGGGATGGGGGACCTGGTGGACTGCCGTCTATGGGGTCGCACAGAGTCGGACATGACTGAAGCGACTTAGCAGCAGCAGCACTGTGCTAAGAGTTATGGGAGAAAAGGCAGAAGGAAAGAAGAGGCTGTCCCAGGAAACTTAAATAACTTCAATCAACATCTCTAATGTAGTAACAGTTTAATAGTCTATAACTTTTATGGTCTCAGATGAATTTACAGAAAACAAGGAGTTGATGGCATCTGCCCTTCCGTAGACCTGCAGAATCAGAATCACCAGGTTTGAGGCCCAAAGTACAGAGGAAGGAGTCATTTCAAACCAATGTGCCCCAGGAAAGCTTTGCAGAAGAGATGGAATCCTGTTTGCAGAGGCTACAGTGCCACATAGTTCACCTCCCGGCTGGGCACACTTTTGGGAAGTCCTACCCAAATGCCTGAAGTTAAAATAATTTCAGGGCCCTTTAACTGCAAACAATCTCTAGCAGACCACTGAAAATAACTTGCTCTAAACTTGTACCTTTATTTGTAAATTGTGCCGCAGTCGTTTTTAAGGAAAACAGGCACTCTTGCATCCAGACATTTACTCCTACAATATTATAAGAGTTATTTTGCTGAGTGTTCTGGTCTTCCTTTGTTTATTTAATTTCTTATCTATTTATTTGGCTGTGCCAGGTCTTAGTTACAGAACATGGGATCTTTAGTTGCAGCAAGCAAACTCTTAGTTGCGGCATGTGGGATCTAGTTCCCAGGCCAGAGATTGAACAGCAACTCCTGCATTGGGAACACGGAGTTGTAACCACTGGACCACCATGGAAGTCCCCTGGTCTGCCTTTGAGTGTCCAACTTTGGTTCCTGAGTGAGGCTCAAGGCTGGCACTAGATATATTTCACTATGGGCAAAGTTTATCTTCAGATCCATTTTCTCTTTTTTTTCTTGACCTCAGGTCACTTTTCTGGCTTTTTAGTTATACACTGGTGGCTCCTTTCAAATACTGCTATTCCATGACTAGATTCTTTGGTAGACATTTACTGTTAGGATGCAAGTGGTACAGGTGGACAGGCCTGCGATGAATGAAATACAAAATTTATTTGAAAGTTTTCTTGAATCCATAACTTGTTCTGGGGTTTGTGTGTGTGTGTGTGTTTAAGCATGTTCTCCATCAACAGACACTAAGGGCATGATCAGCTTTCATCTGGTGGCTCATGAAACTTTGTGGTTGTTAAAAGTGACTGTCTGGTTTGGCAGAGAAAAGGCAGCCTGGAGGGAGTAGAGTTTTTGTCTGTACTCAGGGAGAGAGCTTGGGAGATAAGCAGAGTGGAATGGGATGAAAGGAATATTTCTCTGAATGCCAGTACCACTTAGTTCTACCAACTAAGAACCAGCCAAGTAAGAATGCTATTATTTGGGAAGCAGCTTCCAGGTCCTGGAAATCTATCCCCCATCCTGGGTGGGAATCCCTTATGGAAACTCCTGGAAGGGGTGTACACTGAGTTCTGCCCAGGCCCCTACATACCAGGTTCTACTACCACTAGGTACTAATTGGACTACTAGGTAAGTTGATTAGAATCACTAGGTAAGTTAATTAGAATCACTCTTATGTAAAATTCAGATCCCTGGGCCTCAACTTTGGTGTTTCTGATTTACTAAGACTGAGATGAGGCCTTTGGTGTTTGTATTTTTAAAAAATGCTCTAGGTGATTCTTATGTCAGCCAGAGTCAAGACAGAAGACTACTAAGAAAGGACACAAATACCCTATTATAAGGTTTTTTGTTTGTGAAGTGCTCACTAATGCATGAACAGCATCATGGTGAGGCTTCTGCGGTTATATTTTCATGCCCCTCTTCTTTCTTCTCACACCCACCCTGGTAGATAGATCCCTATTTCAAAAAACGGATGAATTAGGGCCCAGGGAAGTGAAACCAATGTGCCGGCTGGGGACTGACAGTTGGAACCTCAATGTACAAATGAAACTGGGGAACACTGGGTGTGACGAGCTCTTGAGGCAGTATAAACAGTTGTGACCTTGAGCCCACCACTGAGACTGGCAAGCATAAAGCAGGCACTTGCCCAATAGTAGGAGACTGATGCTGCTGAAATCAGGGGAAGGGAGGTGTTCTTTAAGAAGGTCCTGACACACCCAATTCCTCCATCCATCCAGACTACCTTGAGCAAAGGAGATGAATCAGCTTTAGTCCCTGGGCTCTGGAGTTAAATGATGTGAATTTACTAATCAAGAGATTTTGGGCAAATTACCTGATGTTTTGGGACTTTGGTTTCCTCATCAAAATGATGATAATGCAAAGTGGTGCTTACCTCTTGGTCATGAGTCCAGCCATCAGCATCAACCTGTGACACACCTGCCCTGTCCTGGACCTGGGCTGAGGATACCATTCTCTAGCAGCTAATAGAAACCCATGTTGAGGATGTGGGAGAAGGAGGAGAAGGGCATCAGAAGCTCACATCATTCTTTATGTGAAGGAGTGTAGGACCAGGGAAGCAGATGTTTGCATGTTGTCTCTTGCACCCCATAGCAGGGGGCACCTCGCTGGGTGCCTCCAGAGGCTGGTGGGGAGCAGGAAGATGGCAACCACTATTTCTTATGACTGCTCCAGTGTGTGGGTGACAACATGCTGCTTCTAAGGCAGCAGCTCATCCCAACGTCTCCTACCTGGTCCTTGAGTGGTGACTCTCTCATTGTAAGTGTGTGTGTGCTAAGTTGCTCCAGTCATATCCAACTCTTTGCGACCCCATGGACTGTAGCCTGCCAGGCTCCCCTGTCCATGGGATTCTCCAGGCAAGAATACTGGAGTGGGTTGCCATGTCTTCCTTCAGGGGATCTTCCTGGCCCATGGACTGAACCTGTGTCTCTTATGTCTCCTGCATTGGTAGGCGGGTTCTTTACCACTAGTACCACCTGGGAGGTTGGTCATGGGTTGAAATGTCACTTAGAAATTCAAATTTGCTTGCAGATGGACCTCAAGAGTGGGATGGCTACCCCAGTGAGCGCTAATCATGTTAACTATCTGCATCCATGTGGGGTCGTGGTTGCCTTCCGTGCAATGACATCTCAGACCACAGGACTGTTTAGGTCTCTAAACCGAGAACCTCCAGGTGACCTTACCCTGGGGAGAGGCAGAACTATCATGCATCTGTTCAAGGCTCTTCCTTAGAGATGAGTCAGACTTTTCTACTTAGTCTGCTCTAGGTTGGAGTAACAGCAACAGTCCAGGACTGCCTAACAGCCAGGCGTCCATAACAATATGCTTTCTCTCCCCTCTAGCCTCTCACTGTCCTGACATTTCCTCTACGTTAATGTCTTGCTAGAACGGCGTGAATTGACAGAATATCTGCGGGGTTTTGCGTAGTATATGGCTGCCCACAAGGTAATGCTTCAGCCTTGGATGTCGGGGAGGGGCATATTTACTATCCCTAATCCCACTGTTTTAGGACTCTTTGTTCCTCCTTCACACCCCCTTTCCCCAGACAAACTATTTTGCTCTTTGATTTTGATCTTTCTGTGGATGAGCCACGAAGAGAGCAGAAACCGAGCCCTCTCTGCTGTTGATAATTATAGTTCTTCTTCTCGGAACTCCTTTCTTTTCGCAAATGCCTACCAGGTGCCCCCAAGTGAAAGATGATATCAGTTTGGTAAAGGCATCCAGATAAGAGAACTCAGAACCATGAGCTCCCCACAGAGAAGTGATTTCCTCAGTTTCTGTTACCACATTAAATGTTCACCCTGGCTCACTATCTGAGTGAGTCAGTGGTCCTTTCAGAATTCCCTTTAGCACAGTGTTTCAAAGAAATCTGTGATTGAGATTGCAATTCATTGTTTTTTCTCACTGCAGCTGACTATTTTGCATTTTCCTAAGGTGAAACTCAGCCTGTCTTTTCAGGTGTTCAGTGCTTCAAAATTGAGAAGGGAGGAAAACACCAGCTACCAAAGGGAAGCCCGAAAGCTTTCTTTGCAAGTGTAGGAAAAATGCTTCTCAAAATCAGATTCTAAAACTGAGCTAAGTAGTTTGTTGTGCACAGCTTTCTCTCAGTTTGAGTTTTCCCTAATTCTCTTCTTTTTAAAGAGCAACACATCTTCCTTCTGGTCAATTACCATCATGCATTTAGCCTCCTTGACCACCCAGAGTCTGGCCTTATTGACTTACCCAACAGCACCTTCCTGGTCCTCTTCATCCAGGATGACTACTCCATCCCTGAGCGTGTCCTCACTGACTTCTCACCAGCATAGACTGGGGTGGTTTTTCTATGGGGAAGGTGTTATCCATCCATTTCTGGACCCCCTCCTGCATTGATTCACATCCCTCCTATTTTTAGAGCCTATTTCCAATCCCATTTGATGACTAAAAGGTTTTGAATTGACATTCAGTTTCTTTCTTCCCCAGATGTTTACTGAGTACCATCTATGTTCCAGGCACTCGACATGGGAATACCCAAAGCTGACCAGGAATTTGTTCTCAAAGTGCTCACAGGGACCTAGACAAATGCACAGGAACTTAGAATCCAACCTGAACCAAACCCAGGAAGGCTTCCTGAAAGAGGCAATCTCAAAATGAAGACAAAATCACATTTAGAATGGATGAATAATAAGGTCCTAATATATAGCACAGGGAACTATATTCAATATCCTGTGATAAACCATAATGGAAAAGAAAGTTAATAAAAGAATATATACAAATGAATACAAACCAGTATGTCAACAAAGTGAAGAGAGTAAAGAAGAGAGCATCTCGCTTTTCATTGTATGAGATGCTATTGAGCACCTCCCACCCTACTTTGCATTCATCTGCACTGTTTCTATGCCTAATGTGTATATGTTGTTACCTTCAAGATTTTATGACTTCTTGAGGGCAAGAGTCTATGGTATGAAAGATGGGACGGATGAACCTATTTGTAGGAGAGGAATAGAAATGCATCAAAGATAGATGTGTGGACTTGGGGCGGGGAGTGGGGTGGGATGAATGAGAAGATTGAGATTGACATGTATACAATACCTGCTGTACAGTGCTCTGTGATGACCTAGAGGAGTGGGATGGGGGGATGATGAGAGGGAAGTCCAAGAGGGAGGGCATATATGTATACATATAATACATTCACATTGTTGTACAGCAGAAACTAACACAACATTGTAAAGCAACTATAGTGAAAGTGAAAGTTGTTCAGTCATGTCTGACTCTTTTGTGACCCCATGGACTATACAGTTCATGGAATTCTCCAGGCCAGAATACTGGAGATAGTGGGTAGAGTTTCCCTTCTCCAGGGGATCTTCCCAATGGAGGGATCAAAACCAGGTCTCCTGCATTGCAGGCGGATTCTTTACCAGCTGAGCCACCAGGGAAGCTCAAGAATACTGGAGTGGGTAGCCTATCCCTTCTCCAACAGCTATTCCTGACCCAGGAATCAAACCGGGGTCTCTTTCATTGCAGGTAGATTCTTCACCAGCTGAGCTACCAGGGAAGGCCCAAAGGAACTATATCTCAATTTTGAAAAAAGAAGTCTAGGGTATGTTTTCACCTATCCTTTTTGGGTTTAGCACAATGCTGAATGCTTGGCAAGGGTGGAAAGTAGCGTGTATTATGCCTGCTCTGTGCCCACCAAGTTGTGAGCAGGTGGTTGTTTAAGTTACTATGTTATGGAAAGGAATCAGAGGTAGTGTGTCTAGCGCAACACCTGCAGCTTGGAAATCAGGATGCTGAGTAGCTGTGTGAGTTTGGTTGAATCTCTAAATTTCCTATGGGGCTGGATTTCTCCATCTGTGGATGAAGAGATTTCACTCCGGTGTCTTCCAGCTCTGTGATCCGCTTTTGCCTGTGGCCTCTCGGGGCAATCTTGTTGTCGTTGAATCAGTGCAAAGACAACTGCAAAAGACAGTTCAGGAAACCCAATGTGGAAGTGAAACCACAACCCTGGGTGCTTCAGTGCTAAGGAATCACTTCCTTAGCACTGAAGCACCCAGGAAAGGATGCCCCTGAGAAATGACCCCAACGTGCGGTCAGTGCCTCCCTCCTCTTCTCTGTGCCTAGTGCTGGACATGCTCAGCACGAGCTGCCAACCAGGGAGGAACAGTGTTTGCATGGGTTTTGTTCTGTGGGGCCAGTGGAGCATCAACACCTGCGGTCTTGTAACCTAGGCTACAGAAATAGCAATAGTGTGCACAGAAGGTGAGTTGATGAGATAGACGGCACTGGGTACTGACGCTGACGGCAGAGCTTTGGTGCTAAAAACACCTAGTTCAGGACATCATGTACTAATTCAAGGGCTGGCCCCCCCTTCTCTCTCTCTCAAACTTTTGAAAACAGGAAGAAAAAGTTTTGTTAACTGCAGACACCAATAACATGTGTCCTTCTAGAGAAATCTTTCTGGAAGCCATCCAAGAGAGCTACCTTCACTAAGGGGATGCTAATCACATGTTTTTTTTTTTTCCTCTTTACTTTGAACTTCTGGTAGCGTTTTGGAAGGTTGGCACAAGGCCATCTGAAACCACACTGGGGTGTTAGGTAATCATGTTCTCATTAAAATGCTGCTCTGTGGTTTAATTTTCAACGGTTTATTTGCAGCTTGGAAACACACATACTATATTTTTGAGGCAAAGAGAGACTTTGTTTACAGGCAAAAAGGCGGGAAGATGGGCTGCCTGTAAGGCACTTCTTTGTGGGTTTCCAGAAAACGAGCAGCCTCCGTCATTCTAGAGAAGGCAAACTGAGCGTGAGTGTAGCAGTTACAGGGTTTTCTAGAGATTGATGACATTTAATTGACCTTGGGGACAAATATCTTAAAGCATCCTAAGACAGTTAAGATTGAAAGTATCAAGCAGTTTCTCATAGCCATTTGTCCACATAGTCACTGAGTTGAGCACTTCCATTGAATGTCTAGCAAACAGTAGGCACTGGATTAGGCCCTAAGAACCCAGAGATAGGAGCCACTGCCCATAAGGATGTCACCACCATCTGGGGTGCACAGAGTAACTGGGCATGCAGCACAGTAGGGCGAGTGAGTTCTGTCTCTTCTCATCCTCGTGCGTGCATGCTGAGTTGCTTCAGTCGTGTCCGACTCTTTGTGGTCCCATGGACTGTAGCCCGCCAGGCTCCTCTGTCCGTGGAATTCTCCAGGCAAGAATACTAGAGTGGGTTGCCATACCCTCTTTCAGCGGATCTTCCCAACCCATGGACTGAACCCCAGTCTTGTGAGGCTCCTGCATTGCAGGCAGGTTCTTTACTGCTGAGCCACTGGGGAAGCCCTCTTCTCATCATAACCTCTGAGGAATTCCCACTTGGGGCCCTTTGAATTTTATCAGTAAAGACAGCAAACTCAGGCCTAGGGTTCTCTCTCTCTTTTTTTTTTCCTTAAGAGGATAATTAAGCCTGCAAATGTTCCCATTAGTCAGTCTTCTAGGAACTGCCTCCAACTCCTCCCTTCTCTGTGCTGCCGACCTGTTCCCACCTGACCAACTCTGGCTCTGTGACCTCGACTGGTCCTTGACTCGGCCACTCTGGCTCTGCTGTTTGCACATTCCCAGCAGTTAGACTCTTGGCTTCCTTTCTGTTTCTTCCATTTGACTCTTGGCTTCCCTGAGGCCTTACAGCCCTTCCCTGGGCTGGCTCCTGTGATATGCTTTCAGAGACACAGGCAGAAAAGTGCCCGAGATGCTATCCACATATGATGAAGATGGCCCCAGGTAAACTGGACAGACCATTTCGACTCTTGGTCTGACTCAAGCATTTCAGACCAGACCTCTTCTAGAAATCATAGGTGAAAACTCTACCTTTTCCAGAAATGGGTGAAAAAGAAATTCATCTTTGGTTTTTTTTTTCCCCTCCAACTTTCTTCCTCTTTCCTTCCCTTCTGCTCTCACACTTTTAAACCCTTTCTTTCTCTCTCCTCTTTCTCTCTCTTTGGTTTGGCAATGTTATTGTATGCATATTAATGGAGAAAGTTACACAGTTACTTTTGTCATTTATTTTGAGGGATTCAGGTTTTCACAAAGCACTTTTCACTGGTTGAAATTTAGATGTGCCTTGTTTTTCCTCTTTCAATTTTTAAATACTTGACTTAATTGAGACACTCAGCAGGGGTCTTTAAAAACTTTTAAACATTGTGAAAGTTTTGGATTTAATCAAAACCCCTCTCATTGGTGAACATTTTTGAGACAAGTCAAATATTCTGACACTTCACTGGAGGTATTGTATATGCCCCAAAAAGTAAGTGTGGAGTGAACTGGACTGATTTCATGTTAGTTTCTCAAAACATTGAGATTAAAGCAGGTAAAAATCAGTGTGGTTTTTTTCGTGAGGGTTTCACTTTGACTTTCAGCCTTGAATCTGATAGTTTGATGAACCAGAAATGCAAAGTGAAACTTGGGAGCGTGAGTGCATATCATAGCACGCAGACTTCTATGAATGGGAGCTGAGTTCCCGTAGAGTTTCTTATCAGTGTTTACCGTTTGTGAGATGTCACCTTCTACTCTTCATAGAAAACATGGTCCCTTACCTTGAAAGGAACTTACTTGAAAATTAAATGTATTGTCAACCAACCATTTAGTAAGGTATTTTCTAGTTCTTCTCTTTAAAGTTCTGTGTTCATTGTTGTTTAGGGGCTCAGTCGTGTCCAATTCTTTGTAAGCCCATGGACTGTAGCCTGCCAGTCTCCTCTGCCCATGGGATTTCCTAGGCAAAAATACTGTAGTGGGTTGCCATTCCCCTCTCCTAGGGATCTTCCTGACCCAGGGATCGAACCCATGTCTTCTTTATTGGCAGGGGGATTCTTTACCACACATATGGGCTATTTTATTTAAACCAGAGGTGGTGAGACTTCCCTAGTGGTCCAGAGGTTAAGAATCTGCCTTCCAATGCAGAGGACGTGACTTCAATCCCTGGTTGGAGATACCACAGGCCATGGGGAAACTAAGCCCAAGTGTTGCAACTAGAGAAAGCCTGCGCACCACAACCAAGAAGAGCCTGACTGCTTCAAAGACCCAATGCAGCCAAAAATGAAAACAAAAGGCAAAAGCAGAAAATCAGAGGTGCCGTCTTTGGAGAGTGGGTTGCAAGACCTTAGACCTTCCTGCTCCATCATCTGGAAGGTTGGAAGAAGGAGATTGTGAAAGGCTAGTGCTCTGTCTAGCTTTATTACCATGTTTGGATAAAGTGTCCCCCTGTCCACCTCCCTTTACTGCTCCCCAACCTCCTTAGGCTGTGGCAGCTCTGGAAAGCAATGAAAAGGACAGAGAATGTGGAAGGGAGACCCGGAGACACTGAAAATGCATCTTTCTGTCTTTCCACTTTTGAGTGCTTGGGCTCAAGGAAATCAATTAAATAGCGTAATGGAAGCCCACCCAGTGTATTGCTCTTGAGTGTACATTCAGTGTCTCGAATGCTAAATACACTCAGACTCCTAAAAGTTTTGTGTAAAAAGTGGAGAATGTACAGGTACAGAGGAACTTTTTTCCTAACAGTTTAACCAGATTTGTGTTCAAGGTAGATGTCTGAGTGTTTGCCTGTGAAACGAAAGGTGGCTTTTAGGTCCTAAAATCGAGTTGAATACCTGAGTTGGAAAGGGACTCTATCAACTCTCCCCCTCGCCCCAGTTGCTTGCCTACAGTTGTTAAAGTTTAGCCTAGGAGGGATCAGAATCAGCGATCGAATGGCAAGGTGCTATTGTGCTGTCTCCCTGAGAGAGTTTACACATGCTCAGAATTTCAGATGTGATTGACAGAGGAGTGTGTGTGAATCAAACCCCTTGTTCTGTTTTGCACAAAGAATCCTTTCCCTTTGAAATCCAAGAAGGTCTCTTCTTCGGACCTGTGGAGGGAATTAGGTAGCAAATAACCATGAATATTTTCTAAAAATCCACTGAAAGTTTAATTGATGGAGCATTTATGGAGCACTTAGGAATTTTAGGATGACTTTCTTAACCTTAACCTATCTTCCAAATGCAGCCACCTAATACTAAGAAGTCACATTTCCTTCTCTAAATCTTCTGATCTGAACTTGGTTATTATTTAAACTTTAAATAAATGTATTTGTATCTAATTAGATGTTATTAAGAGAAAAATGACCCAGTGATCAAAGGTTTTCTTTCTTTGCCTAATAATAATTTGGGCCACAATTCTGCATAGAAGTTAGTGACTCTGTGACAAAGATTTTGTGTTTGGCTTTCAGAAAGGGTTGTGCAAATATTCAATCTGAAAGCCCTTTTAATGGCCCAAGATGGAGGAGTTGACAATCGGGAAAAGCCAGGTGGACCTGAGCTGGGATGAGTGGTTTCTTGGCAGGGAGCCCATTTCTCATGATGAAAGCTGGGAAAATTTGCTTGGGGAGAGTAATCCAATGATATGAAAGGATTAGGCAGGCTTACATTTAGTGAACTGTAAACCATGAATGTGAATGGTGCACCTTGTCCCCATGCAGACAGCTGCTTTGCTTGTAAAATAGAGTAACCAAAATTAAATAAGAGGAGAAACTAAAGAGAGAGAGAGAGTGGGGAGAAGGAAGCACCGGGTATTTAAAAATGATATTGCACACATACCGACTGAGTCTGTCAGCTGTGACTCCTGGTCAGCGCTAACAGAAGACTCATTTCAGTAGAGAACAGCTCCCCAGAACCACTCCAATGACAGGTGGAAACTTCTATCACCTTGAACCTGCACAGACTCCAAGTTCACCTTTCACCTCTGGCTCCTATCGGTCTAGCTGCTTAATTATTTCACCTCTAAATACTTAGCTACTAGTGACACTAATTAAAACCTGCCTTGCCCTTAGATGTATTATGAAGCTGTTTGTAAAATGCTGTGAAAGCAAATTGCTCCAAGAGCTATTAATTCTGGTAAAGGCCATGTCAGCTTCAGTTATGTGCTCATAAATGCAAACCCAACTGGTCAATAATCTCCAGGGATGGTCTAAATTGCACAGCTGGCTTTTTAGAAAATGTGTGTGGAGGAACATGAAAAGATTGCTGAAAATGCCTAAGTAAGGTTAGATAATAAATGGAATTGTACTGGGCAGGGGGAGGGAAGAACAAAGAGGTTATTATTGGGCATCAGATATATACTGTCATGTACAAAGGGGCGATTTAGCCTGGTTTCATAAGGTATTTGGGAGGAGGTTACTGAAATATGGAGTCAGTACAAAGCATAATAAGATGGATGAAACAAGTTCTCAGCAGTGCCTGCTCCAGGCCCTTTTCTTTGCTGGCTGTCACCCTGTCATTACCATCTGGAATAACCAAGGACATGATGGTGGAAGATGACTTTCAATCACCAGTTTGTTGGGTCTGTGGATTTTAACCTTAGGATTTGTTCTCCAGAATACTGTTTCACAAAATATAAACATCTGTATATATATCTATAAACCTTACTTAAACGTTTAAATAGATAACAAAACAAACTCATTAGTAGGCATGGCTTTCTCTTATGGATGCATAGGTACATGATGGATAAATAGATGGAGGGATGAATGAATGGATAGATAAGTGAGAGCTTCATTCATTCACTTACTCAGCAAATATTTAGTAAGTCTGTACAATATGCCTGGCATCATTCTAGGTAATAAGGGTGCAGGGGTGAAAAGACAAGGTCCTTGTACTCAGTGAACTTAAATTTTAGTCAAGACAACATGCTACAAACAAATAGATACATAACATGATAATGGCAATGAGCAGTTATGAAGATAATAAAATAGGATAATATAATAAAAATGAACAGAATAATTAGATAAACTTACAGCACACCCCCCACCCCCCACAGGGGTTCAGATAACTTAGTGTTGTGGTTTCAGACTTGATTTTAACACTAGGATCTGATCTTTTCAATTGAAAATGCATGTCCTGTGGGTAACCTCTATATTAAATAGAGGTAAAAGCATATCTGCTGTAGCTGAAGGCTGTTTGTGTGTTTGTGTGTGCACGTGCATGCACATGCACATGCTTGCATTTATGGAACTGTCGGACCCCTATCTGCCAATATAGGTAAATTACAATAAATAGACGACAAGTTGTCTTCATTATAAAATAACAAAACAAAACAACATGTTAAAAATCAAATGATAATTGTCTCATTGGGTTGAGACGGATGATGTTGCTGGCAATCTCCACTTCAGTTCAGTTCAGTCGCTCAGTCGTGTCCGACTCTTTGTGACCCCATGAATCGCAGCACGCCAGGCCTCCCTGTCCATCACCAACTCCCCGAGTTCACTCAAACTCATGTCCATCGAGTCAGTGATGCCATCCAGCCATCTCATCTTTTGTCGTCCCCTTCTCCTCCTGCCCCCAATCCCTCCCAGCATCAGGGTCTTTTCTAATGAGTCAACTCTTCACATGAGGTGGCCAAAGTACTGGAGTTTCAGCTTTAGCATCATTCCTTCCAAAGAAATCCCAGGGCTGATCTCCTTCAGAATGGACTGGTTGGATCTCTTTGCAGTCCAAGGGACTCTCAAGAGTCTTCTCCAACACCACAGTTCAAAAGCATCAATTCTTCGGCGTTCAGCTTTCTTCACAGTCCAACTCTCACATCCATACATGACCACAGGAAAAACCATAGCCTTGACTAGACGGACCTTTGTTGGCAAAGTAATGTCTCTGCTTTTCAATATGCTATCTATGTGGGTCATAACTTTCCTTCCAAGGAGTAAGCATCTATTAATTTCATGGCTGCAGTCACCATCTGCAGTGATTTTGGAGCCCAAAAAAATAAAGTCTGACACTGTTTCCACTGTTTCCCCATTTATTTCCCATGAAGTGATGGGACCAGATGCCATGATCTTCGTTTTCTGAATGTTGAGTTTTAAGCCAATTTTTTCCCTCTCCTCTTTCACTCTCATCAAGAGGCTTTTTAGTTCGTCGTCACTTTCTGCCATAAGGGTGGTGTCATCTGCATATCTGAGGTTATTGATATTTCTCCTGGCAATCTTGATTCCAGCTTGTGCTTCTTCCAGCCCAGCGTTTCTCATGATGTACTCTGCATATAAGTTAAATAAGCAGGGTGATAATATACAGCCTTGACGTACTCCTTTTCCTATTTGGAACCAGTCTGTTGTTCCATGTCCAGTTCTAACTGTTGCTTCCTGACCTGCATACAGATTTCTCAAGAGGCACATCTATAATTTGTTTGTATCAACCTCTTGAGTCATTGATCTGAGCTGCACCGAGTCACTTTCTTTACTTACTCTGCTTTTTTCATCTTTTCTTATATTTTAATTTTTGTTTCCTATTTTATTAAACAGGGGCTTCCCTGGTGGCTCAGAAGGTAAAGCATCTGCCTGCAATGCGGGAGGAAAACCCTGTCTTACAATTATGAAAGTTTGGGGAAAAGCACATGTATTTGCCTCTGGACATTTCAGTCATACACAGACCCAGTAATTATGATGAAGGATCTCTCTGAAGACTGCATCTGATGTTTGTCAGATGCTCATTGCATGAGCTTACCACACTCAAATGTGAGACAGTTGGAGGTTGCAAATCAGGAGATAACAGCGAACAGATCCCTAGTCTATTCTTGGGTTTCATTTGGCTCTGAGAACTATTTATGTCTTATTGCCATATTCAGGTGTGTTTTTAAATATATAAAATAATGCATAATAGGGTTTGTTTTCCAGTGAGTGAGGAAAGCCATTAAATGCTGGCAACAAATCAGCTTTTTTTTTTTTTTTTTTAACTCCTTATGCTATGGTTCAGTCTTAAAAATATCTGGATGCCTTATCCTTCACATGACCATGCAGGGTCAGACTGTCTAAAATAGGGACTGTATCAATGAGATATGTTCTGCAGCAAGTCATTTGAAATCATAGAAATGGTCATGAAGAAATTACTGCTTATTTTTAGATATTTATTTTACTTTTACAAAACAACAATTTTATTTATTTTACTTTTATTTTATTTAAATTATTCCGCCCCCCCCCCCCCCCCCCCAACCCTTCTCCACCCTCTGCCTCTGGCAAAAATCCATCTGTCCTCTCTATCTATGAGCTTGGCTTAAAATTTAAAAAAAAATTTTTTTTTTTTTAGATTCCACCTATAAGAGAAATCATATAATATTTGTTTCTCTCTCTCTCTCTGACTTATTTCACTTAGCATAATGTCCTCAAGATCCATCCATGAAGAAATTACTTTTATCGCATCTCTCATTTCAAAATCTTCCTCATGAATAATCAACATTACCTATCAGTAACTATCAGTGTCTATCCGTATCTGTCAGTGTTATTATCTATCAGTGACCACAATTTCATCATGTTTCCAGTTTTCACCATTTCCTTTGTTGTGGGCTCTGTAATGTCCACCACCCAGGTCCTCCTCCAGGAAAGACAGACTTGTTCCCCGTCCCCCACCCCTCCCAGTTCCTGGGAGTATGACTGGGAGAGTGCTCTCAGCCAGCAGCCCTCTTTGAGGATGCTTCTGCTAAAGTAAAAGGCCCAGTCCAAGGTCCTGTCTCCTTCCAGGAGCTGACAGATCAGTGAGGGGACAGACAGGCCCCAACACCTCACCTTCAGCTTGAGACAACTTTGAAAGGTTGTCCCAGCCTCAGAACTCTCCATGGGGTTGGCATAGGACTGGATCACAGCTCAAATTCTCCCTCCTTCATCCTGCTTTCTTTCTCTATTTTTCATTAGTGTTGATTCTAAGAGTAAGTCCTAATAAATGTCCTGCATGTTAACATCTCTCTCAAATCTGTTTCCTGGAGAATCCAACCTGTGATAGCTGATGCCAGAAGAGGTAGGAGGAAGCAGTCACTGGGATGGGAGTTTGAGTCTAGAGCACATTCTGCCTCATGGCAATGAGGACCTCATCACTGGTGGTAGGGGGAGCATAGATAGGCCCTGGCTCAGTGTGGCAACTCTTACCGTGGTTAACTGCCATGATACGTGGATGGGAGACAGTGTGACAGCTCATGCAGTGTATTAGGCTTTAGAGCAATATGTGGGAAATGGTGACTTTAAGGACAGTGAAGTTTGGTGGCTATAAGTAACTCCATTTGGGAAAAAGAACTTAAGTCTGGGAGTGATTTAACTGGTAGTTAAAAATATAAATGTGAATCCAGAGGGCCTCCTTGGTAGCATATGAAAGGCCTGCATCATCTTCAGCAGGAGAGAAAGCTGAGGTTCAGGCCTGGAATTTAATTGTAAGAGTAGCTGAGCTCTAAATGAGAGTCTCTTGAGAGTCCCTTGGTTAGCAAGGAGGACAAACCAGTCCATCCTAAAGGAAATCAACCTTGAATATTTACTGGAAGGACTGACACTGAAGCTGAAGCTCCAATACTTTGGCCACCTGATGTGAAGAGCTGACTCACTGGATAAGACCCTGATGCTGGGAGAAGGCAATGGCACCCCACTCCAGCACTCTTGCCTGGAAAATCCCGTGGACGGAGGAGCCTGGTGGGCCTCAGTCCATGGGGTCGCTAAGAGACGGACAAGACTCAGCGACTTCACTTTCACTTTTCAGTTTCATGCATTGGGGAAGGAAATGGCAACCCACTCCAGTGTTCTTGCCTGGAGAATCCCAGGGACGGGGGAGGCTGGTAGGCTGCCATCTATGGGGTCGCACAGAGTCGGACACGACTGAAGCGACTTAGCAGCAGCAGCAGCAGCTGGGAAAGATTGAAGGCAGGAGGAGAAGGGGACGACAGAGGATAAGATGGTTGGGTGACATCACTGACTCAATGGACATGAGTTTGAGCAAACTCTAGGAGATAGTGCAGGACAGGGAAGCCTGGTGTGCTGCAGTCCATGGGGCCACAAAGAGTCAGACACGACTTTGCTACTGAATGACAACAAACAAACAGAAAGTTAAACTTCCCAAGGCTACAAGGTTAAGGCCTTGGTTGTGAAAGAATAGAATAGGGACTGGGGGGCATCTGGGTTCCTGCATCCAAATATCTTGGCTCTGGGATTCAGACCCTCTGAATCTGCACAGGTGGCATGTCTCCTTGTAAGCACTGATGCTTCCCACTTGCCTGAAGAGGATGCAGAGACCTCCCCTGTAAGACAACATGCATCTCTTCCTCTTTTTCCTGTCCATTAAGCCAATGTCTAGGGCTCAGTCACAATATAACTGAGCTGAGGACATGAGGTGCCTGCCCAGGGAGGGAGCTGCAGGACCTAGTCAACTTGTAACCAGTGGAACCCAGAAGAGAATTGGATTCTGAGGGTCCAGTGCTGGGGAGGGGGCAGAACATACACTCGATAAATGAGAGTTTATTGATATGAGAGCACTCTTCTGAGATACAGAATTTAATACCCTGGTAAAGATACCTAGGAAATGGTACAAACATGCTGCTAGGATGGCTCTTAGCCACATGAGGAAAGTGGTGATCTACACCAACTGAAGCAGAAATTACAGAAATTCCAGATGGTAGAAGAAGAAAAGGCTGAGAAGTGGTCACATGATAGTAGATATACTGCCTGTTCTTTGGAGGAGCCAAGAGGACACACCATTGACCAAAGCAATAAGGAATGTGTTGTAGAGAGGGCACCAGTGTTACTTAGAAGCTCAGTGGTGTTTGTGTTCTGTATTCTAGGCCTGACAGAGGAGATGCTGTTACAGAACTGGTTTCACAGATGGTACAAGGGTCAAAGGAACCCCAAACATTAGAGCCCATTGGCACTGTGTTACTGTTAGCAGCCAGGTGAGGACAATTACAATGAGCATCGAGATTGAATGACACCTAAGGGGGCCTCACCTACAGATTGCTCTAAAGATAGTTAACTATGCTCGGTTTTCTTAGGGGCAAAATAGATGGGCAGCTCATAAGTGTACTGCTTTAAAGAAATCATGGGTGGATGATCAGGAGGCTGAGAGTCATTGTTCCAATAAAAATTCATGGTCCCTTGCCCAGTTTCGAATGTGAGTCAATTTTTAAACCAGGCACACGCACATCTGGTGGAGGGAGAGTTCAGATCCCCTCTCCGTGTATTCAGGAATGATTTGTCCCAGTCCTGTCTCAGAGGGGCCCATGGTCACTTACTCTGGTAGCTTTACACTGGGAAAAGGGAAATATCCAAACATTTTCAAGGACTGTTGAACACAAAGTTGCCACTGTTACCTGGGGAGTATGAGAGCTAGGTGATAAATGGGATCCTGGTGCCTGTACGGCCACGGTGACTTCCCTAGATCTGTGGACACACTCAGTGATCATTTCCCAGTCCCTGAATATGTAACTGGAACAGATATACTTGGTCATTGGCACAATCCCCACACTGGATTCTTGGTTTGTGGGGGAGAGATGTGGTTGTGGGAAGATCAAATGGCAGGTCCTGAAATGACCTCTCTTCACCCTGCCCACCAACAAGACAGAAAATTAAAAATACTACATCCTGAGGGGTAAGAGCAGATATTGCTACCACCCTTAAAGACTCCAGGTGGAAGTCCCCATCATATCACATACACCAGTCTGGCACCTGAACCCCACAGATGGATCCTGAAAAATGACAGTGGAGCACTGTAAAGGTAACCAGTTGGTAGTCCCAAGTGCAATTTCTTTATCAAACAGATTAGCCTGGCCTCGGGTATATGATACGTGGTCATTGCTCTGGCTAAGGCTTTCCTTTTCAAGCCTATTAGGAAAGAGGATCAGAAATAACTTGCCTTGACTTGGAAAGGACAAGAACATTCATTCGTGGTTTTGTCCAGGTTAATTCTCCTGTCTTCTGTCATAAAATAGTCTAATTTGTCTGGACATTCCATGGAATATCACATATGCTAATCAGATCAGGTAAAACTCACCTGGGTAAAGCATATACACTTCCAAGGTGGGAGATAAACACTACAAAGATTCAGAGACCCACCACATCAGTAACATATTTAGAGGCTTCTACTTGTCTGGGGTGGGTCAGGATATCCCCTCAAAAGTAAAGGACAACTGATTACATCATGAGCCTCCAGGCACCAAGAAGGAAACTAATGCACGACTCTTAATAGGCTTCTTCTGATTCTGGAGACTGCTTATTCCAACCTGGGGGTACTGCTCTAGTTCATATAGTGAACTGTATCATATAGTGAACTATAGTCAAGGCTGTCAGTTCTGACCGGTGCCTGGAGCAGAAAAGAATTATGTGGCCATTAGAGGCTTGGGCTATATGACGAGGTAAGGCCCATGGTACTGGTGGTATCGATGGTGGGAAAAGATTCCTTGTGGAGTTTATGGCAGTAGGAGAGTTACAGTATCAACACTTAGGTTTCTGTAACAAGGCAATGCTGTCTGCAGTGAGATTTATATATCTTCTGAAAAATAGCTTGTGGATTCTAGCAGAAAGACAGTCAGCAAGTTGATTGTATCTCAGTAAAAAAAGAGTCCTGTAGATAGAGGTGATGTTGCACAACATTGTAAATGCATCCAATGCCACTGCATTATATGCCTAAAATGGTTAGAATGGCAAGTTTTATATTATATATACTTTTTATCATGATTTTTAAAAGACCCATAATGTAATATATCAAAACCCAATGACTTTGTATACTATAAGTGGGTGAACTCTATGGAATATGAATCATATCTCAATAAAGGTGTTTTTTAAAAAAAGATTTTACGGGGAGAAAGTCATAAAGCATGTCTCTTTGCATACATGTGCCCCACACCAGAACTGAATTTTGTCCATATATAAAGTGAAAATGTCTGCATGGAGATGATACCACCTCTCCTACACATAATATTCGGTTGACATTTTGCAACATTTACTGATGTTCTTTGATAAAGAAAATTTCCTGATAGTTCTGCTTTCTTTTCAAGTGTAATATTTATCATTCCCTTTGTAGCTGGTTTTAACAAGCTTTTGGCAGTAGTGAAGCATATACCTCCTTTTCTATAAGGAGCGAATCCTTTATGATGCCTCTGGTAGTTTTGGCTACTCCATCGCTTTGAGCAATACAATTCATCAGGTGTGTATTGGGAAACACAGTTTTTGCAGTTGTTCTGGAAAAACCTTATTGTTCTATCAGAGAAGTCATTGTACTTTGTTGGAAAATAGCACTGAAGCTTTCATGGCTTCCTACTGTTACTGGAAAACATTTTTTATAAAAGAGGCCACCCTGGAGGTCTAGAGGAACATGTAGCAGCAGTCGAATACAATTTGATTTTCAGGGATTTTTTTCTGGTCAAACTTCCTATTCTTGACTTACAGACTTAGATTTCTCTTAACTTGATCATCGCAATAATATTTTCACTTCTCCTAGCACGGACTGCATCACCTCCCTTCGTTTGTCCTTAAGATGTTAAGATGTTATCCTGAGTCATGGTATTTGCATATTTAAGATGTTATCCTGACTCATGGTATGTGTATGACAATTTTCATCACCACGACTTTTGAGCCAGTGATCCATTTTTTGGGTCAATTATGGATAATCATAATAGTTGCAACTAAAAATACAATTTCAGTAAGCAAAAACAATGACATGTTAGCTGAGACAAAATCCACACCATGCAACTGAATATTGGCGGAGATGAACAGATGGGTTGCTGGGGTAACCCAGGCTCTGAAAATCCCGTTTTGAGCAACCACACCTGTTTTTTTTCTCTCTTTTCTTCCTTTCTTTCCTTGTTAGTCATAGTTGAACTCCTCACTTGCCTTCTTCCTCTTCTAGCCTTTCCCTTGCTCCTCTGTTTCCTTTTTGAGAGTTATGGCATTAAAATGGAAAGAGACATTGGAAATATTTAAGTCTGATGACTCCAGGAAGCTGAAGTCTAGAGAAATACAATGAATCAACCAGTCAAAGGGACCAGACCTAGTCCCCTGGCTCCTCTGCCTCAAGGCCAAGCATTTCCATTTGCCTTGGAACCACTTAAGGAGAAGAGCTTCTTCTTAAGCTCTTCTTTCTGGTCCTCTCTTGGACAGAGGATGAGATGGTTGGGTGGCATCACTGACTCAGTAGACATGAGTTTGAGTAAGCTCCGGGAGTTGGTGATGGACAGGGAAGCCTGGCATGCCGCAGTCCAGGGCGTTGTAAAGAGTTGGACAGGACTGAGTGACTGAACTGAACTGAACTGATCTTGGTGCTGACAGTGGTTGGACTCATAGTGATTAAGGTGGTTTGTTATCAGGGCTAAGGAAGCAGAGGCTTAATGGAGTCAGAGCTTCCCTCTTTTGTTTCCTCTAACTCTGTGCCCAATGAATAGTCACTAATTCAGTCTCTGCATTTTCCCTCCTAAAATATCCACCAAAATTACACACTCCTTTCTGTACTGTACCATTGCCTTAGTTCATGCTGTCATCTTTCTCCTGTACTATTTCAATGCCTCTTTTCTAATTTCTCTGCCTTTAAGAATTACTTCTCCCCTTCAAGGCCCAAACCCAAGTATTCATCCATTCATCCATTCCACTGCTGCCAGAATGGTCTCATATTCATCTCTATTCTTTGGTGATTCTTAAATCCCTGCAAGATAAAGTTCAATCTTTGCTTGAGGCACTTGGCAGACAAGTCTTTCTGTGGTCTGGCCCCTGCCCTTCTGTCATCTTATCCCCATTACTCTATATATTAGTCGTGCTAAGTTATGACATTAGCAAACAACTTCAAATTCTCAGTGGCTTAACACAACAAAGATTTATTTCTTATTTATACAAGGTCTGTTGTAAGTTTGGATGATTCTCCAGAGGAACTATTCTCCATGCAGTAACTCAGAGATCCAGGCTACTTTAATATGTGACATTTCCATTTCACCACATTTCCTCCATGATTGTCATGGAGGAGAAAGAGAGACCTGGAGGGTGGCCATGAACTCTTCTAAGATTCATCTTGAAAGTCCATTTGCCCGAGTTTGTCACTTAGCTGCAAAGGGCCTGGGAAATGCAGGGAATGTTTGATGATCACTACTGTTTCTATCATGGTCCCTCTTTGCAATTCAGTTCAGTTCAGTTCAGTTGTTCAGTCATGTCTGACTCTTTGCAACATGACCCCATGGACTGCAGCATGCCAGGCTTCCCTGTCCATCACCAACTCGTGAAGCTTGCTCAGACTAATGTCTGTTGAGTTGGTGATGCCATCCAAACATCTCATCCTCTGTTGTATCCTTCTCCTCCTGCCTTCAATCTTTCCCAGCATCAGGGTCTTTTCCAGTGAGTCAGTTCTTTGCATCAAGTGGCCAAAGTATTGGAGTTTCAGCTTCAGCATCAGTCCTTCCAATGAATATTCAGGACTGATTTCATTTATGATTGACTGGTTTGACCTCCTTGTAGTCCAAAGGACTCTCAAGAGTCTTCTCCAACACCACAGTTCAAAAGCATCAATTCTTTGGCACTCAGCTTTCTTTATGGTCCAACTCTCACATCCATACATGACTACTGGAAAAACCATAGCTTTGACTAGACGGAGTTTTGTTGGCAAAGTAATGTCTCTGCTTTTTAATATGTTGTCTAGGTTGGGCATAGCTTTTCTTCTAAAGATCAAGCGTCTTTTAATTTCATGGCTGCAGCAACCATCTGCAGTGATTTTGGAGCCCCCCCAAAATAAAGTCTGTCACTGTTTCCATTGTTTCCCCATCTATTTGCCATGAAATGATGGGACCAGATGCCATGATCTTCGTTTTCTGAATGCTGAGTTTTAAGCCAGCTTTTTCCACTCTCCTTTTTCACTTTCATCAAGAGGCTCTTTAGTTCCTTTGCATTTTCTGCCATAAACATGTCTTCTGCATATCTGAGGTTATTGATATTTCTCCTGGCAATCTTGATTCCAGCTTGTGCTTCATCCAGCTTGGCATTTTGAATGATATACTCTGCATATAAGTTAAATAAGCAGGGTGACAATATACAACCTTAACATATTCCTTTCCCTATTTAGAACCAGTCTGTTGTTCCATGTCTAGTTCTAACTGTTGCTTCTTGAACTGCATACAGATTTCTCAGGAGTCAGGTAAGGTGGTCAGGTAAGGTGGTCTGGTATTTTTATCTCTTTAAGAATTTTCCACAGTTTGGGGTGATCCACACAGTCAAAGGCTTTGATGTAGTCAATAAAGCAGAAGTAGATGTTTTTTGGGAACTCTCTTATTTTTCTATGAGCCAACGGATGCTGGCAATTTGATCTCTGGTTCCTTTGCCTTTTCTAAATCCAGCTTGAACATCTGGAAGTTTATGGTTCACATAATGTTGAAGCCTGGCTTGGAGAATTTTGAGCATTACTTTGCCAGCATGTGAGATGAGTGCACTTGTGCGGTAGTTTGAACATCCTTTGGCATTGCCTTTGTTTGGGATTGGAATGAAAACTGACCTTTTCCGGTCCTGTGGCCACTGCTGAGTTTTACAAATTTGATGGCATATTGATTGCAGCACCTTAACCGCATCATCTTTTAGGATTTGAAATAACTCAACTGGAATTCCATCACCTCCACTGGCTTTGTTGGTAGTGATGCTTCCTAAGGCCCACTTGACTTCGCATTCCAGGATGTCTGGCTCTAGGTGAGTGATCACACCATCATGGTTATCTGGGTCATGAGATCTTTTTTGTATAGTTTTTCTGTGTATTGTTGCCACCTCTTCTTAATATCTTCTGCTTCTGTTTGGTCCATACCGTTTCTGTCCCTTGGTATCCCTAATTTTTTTAAAGAGATCTCTAGTCTTCCCTCTTCTATTGTTTTCCTTTATTTCTTTGTATTGATCACTGAGGAAGGCTTTCTTATCTCTCCGTGCTATTCTTTGGAATTCTGCATTCAAATGGGTATATCTTTCCTTTTCTCCTTTGCTTTTCACTTCTCTTCTTTTCTCAGCTATTTGTAAGGCCTCAGACAACCATTTTGCCTTTTTGCATTTCTTTTTCTTGTGGGGGATGGTCTTGATCATTTGCAATTGGAGCTCTGGAAATATCTGACTTCTTTTCCCCTGACTACAAACTCTTCCAGAGAGTTGGGTCTTTGCATCAGGTGGCCAAAGTATTGGAACCTAAGCTTCAGCTTCAGTCCTTCCAATGAATATTCAGGATTGATTTCCTTTAGTATTGACTAGTTTGATTTCCTTGCAGTCCAATAGACTCTCAAGAGTCTTCTCCAACACCACAATTCAAAAGCATCAGTTCTTCGGCATTCAGCTTTCTTTATAATCCAACTCTCACATCCATAGATGACTACTGGAAAAACCATAGCTTTGACCAGACATCTTTGTTGGCGAAGAGATGTCTCTGCTATAGCTTTTTTCCCAAGGAGCAAGCGTCTTTTAATTGCATGGCTGCAGTTACCATCCTCAGTGATTATGAGTTTGAGCAAACACCGGGAGATAGCGAAGGACAGGGAAGCCTGGTGTGCTGCAGGTCATGGGGTCACAGAGATTTGGACACGACTTAGTGACTGAGCAACAACACCAAACTATTTTAAAGCTTCCATGTCTTTCTGAGACATTCAGCCTAGAATATCCTCCTTGCTGATCTGACAAACTCCTTAAACCTATGTCTCTATTTCTTCAAAGAATCCATGCCTGAATTTCCCAGGCCAAATTAGTGGTTTCTTTTCCAATGCCCCCAGTACATCTTGTAGTACTTCCATCACAGTTCTTTTTATATTGTTATAGTCATTTTCCTGGTTGTTTCCCTTTAGATAGAAGTCTCTTTTGGATAGCAAAAGTATATTTTCATCTTAAGATCTTGAACCTTAACACAGTGATACACAGAGACTCTTCATTTCCGTGGTTGAATATATAAATGTACAAGTAAATTAAAGACATACTAAAAAACTAGCTAGTTTTTTGTTATGTTCCATCCCCACCACCACTACCTTAGCCAGGAAACCACCTTCTCTTGCCCAGACAATTACAGAGGCTCTTTCTAATATTCCTCTCACATTTATGCCCCTGTCCAGTCATCCAGTCCATTCTGTACTCAGCAACCACATTATCATGAAACATGAATCAGAGTGGGATTTCCTATTTCCTTAGAATAAAATCTAAGCATGCAGATTACTTCCCATGACCCCCTACTTGCCAATCTGGCTCCAGTTCACTCTCTTATCCTGTGGCTCCCACACTGGCCTCCACTTATTCCCTGAACACACTAAGGTTTTTCTTTCTCCAGTACTTTCTTAGGGCTGGTTCCTGTGCCTGGAATGCCCCTACATCTCTTCTCTCTTGGTTAGTTCTTTCTCGGTTTTTAGCTTAAATATCACTTTTCTAGCAGTAACAATTGTTTTGATGGCGAGTGAGAAAATCCCACTCAGACTACCTAAAATATTATAATAAAAAGAATTTGTGCATGTGTGTGCCAAGTCGTTTTAGTCATGTCCGATTCTTTGTGACCCAGTGGACTGTAGCCCACCAGGCTCCTGTGTCCATGGGATTCTCTGGGCAAGAATACTGGAGTGAGTTGCCGTGCTCTCCTCCAGAGGATCTTCCTGACCCAGGGATCCAACCCTCGTCTCATGTTTCCTGCATTGGCAGGCAGGTTCTTTACCACTAGCACCACTTGGGAAGTCTCCTATATCTAATAAGTCTAGAAATAGTTCTGGCTTCAAGAAAGGCTTAACCTATGTCACTGAAGACTGTTTCTCTCTCTTACTGTACAGATGCTCTTTCCTCATGATCACAAAATGGCTGTCACTATTTCAAACTTACATCCTCATACCACAATCTCCAGGAGTAGAGAGAGGGTCTCTTCTGGCGGTTCCTGCTCAAGTCCAAGGATTCAGTTTCTCTCATTGGACTAAACTGTGTCACACACCCTTGTCTAAATCAATCACCTTGGGAGGGACATGAAGGTGGGGAAAGGATTAGACTTGCTTAAGCCAGTCAGGACCTTTATTTGGAACTGAGGGTGGGACCCCACATGATCTAACAGCATGGCTGCATATGGGAGAGAGCTGAAATTTCAAGAATGATACAGAGTACTTTTGCTGGGAAAAGTAGGAAATTCACTTCAGAATACCACAGCATCGACAACAAGTCCATTACACTTTCTCAGAGGAACCCTCACGGCCCACCCACATGTAAGGAAGTCCCTTTGTTATCTTCTATCACTGAACACTATGTACTTCCCTCAGAGCGCTTGCCACTGTTCGTACTATTGATTTTGTTTTTTACTTGTTTATAATCTGAATCTCACACTAGGCTCTAACTTTATAAGAGCAGATGCCATGTCTGAATTGCTTACCTAGGGCTAGAATATACTAGAAAATTCAAGAAACATCTTATTAATGAGAGAAAAAATGAACCCTTTTTTTCTTTTCCAATTTAGCCCTGTTTTTTTTTAACCAGGAGGTACAGGGGAGGAGGGGTTGGAAGGATAAGAGTGGCTGTGAGCACTGTGAGTGTTAATTTGGCCTTTCTTTGTCTAGAAGCTTAGTCCTCTGTCCCTTCCAATAATCCCTCAGATTCTGCATCCCCAGGCCTTTGCTTATTAACCCACCTGCTCCTGGCACTCTGGTAATTTGATGTTTGGTTTTTTTGAAACCTACTGTGAATTAGTGTCTTAATAGAAGTCTTGATTTTAAAAAAGAGTTAGTTAAATTATGTTTTTCCCGAGAAGGCAGGAACCAAGAATTCTCTCCTTGTGTTTTCCCAGCTCCTACAAATGTAATAGGTGTGTTTTACTGAGTGAAAATTCGATCTCCTTCATGGTGGTTCAAAAGATACAGGGTCTGCCTGCAATGCAAGAGACCTGGGTTTGATCCCTGGGTTGGGAAGATCACCTAGTGAAAGGGAATGGCTACCCACTCAAGTATTCTTGCCTGGCGAATTCCATGGACAGAGGAGCCTGGCAGGCTACAGTTCACGGGGTCACAAAGAGTCGGACACAACTGAGTACTAACACTTTCACTTTTTTCACTTTCATAGAAGTTGAGACTGAAGTCAATGCCAGGTAGTAAAAAGGAAAGTTGGGAGTGAATCAGGAAAGAGAAAAAATTGCAGGGGAAGAATAAAGTTTGGTAAGCAGTGAAGTGGGAAGTCTTTTGGGAAAAAGGGACATAGTTGAAGAGAAGGAAAGTTAGAATAAACTTGGGAAATGGAGTAAAAACTCACAAAATAGAAATAGAGCCAGAGGAATATTCCTTCCTTCTTACATTTATTCATTTATTGGTCAACACTTAATTAGTATGCGCCAGACACTCTTCTGGGAGTGTCTGAAGATAGAGGGGTGACCAAAGCATTTGTCTTTGCCATCACGGAATGCATATTCTAGTGAGAACAAATAGATAGTAAACAAATAAGCAGATAAACACTATGGGTTCCTGGACACAAATGTCAGATTGAAAACACATATCTCCTTTTACTCCTTTCTGAGACGTCACAGAATGAAATAAACCCCCTTTTTACTTATTTATTTTTGTGGCCATGCCACGTGGCATGTGGGATGTTAGTTTCCCAACTAAGTGATTGAACCTGCGCTCCCCGCAGTAGAAGCATGGAGTCTTAACCACTGAGTGGCCGGGACGTGCAAGGCATTTTTTTAAAGGCATAGATATTCATGGATGAGAAAATAAGGAAAGGAGGTTATAGGACTAAGCATGGGAGCTAAAAGGCAAACCTGAGAAAGTCGCATGCTCAGTGGGTAAAGGAGAAAGCTGAGAACCAACTTGCTTTACACTAGTCACCTCCCAAAGTGTGGGCAATGGGTGTGTCAGGGTGTCTGGAATGGTGTGCGTGTATGTAGAAGACAGAAGATAAAGAGGATCAGTTCAGAGCATCTCCTTTTCTCCACAGAGGAGAGCTGGGTACCTCTGGCAGAAGACTGGGGCTCTAGTCCCTGGAGCAGACTGCCTGAGCAGCAGAGGATGGCAAACTGACCGGACTCAAATAGGGGATTAAGTGAGTACATGTGTACTGCACGCTGAGGCCCTCTCTCCTTGTGAGTAGGGCAGCCAGGCCTATGTGCTCCAGCAGGGGTTTGGAGAAGTTTTCTCTGGAGAGTCTGACTATCTCAAGAAAGACCTGAAGACAGTGTTATTGGAGTTTTACAATCAAAGTGTGCGGTCTGATCATAGTATGTGGTGAAACTCTTTAGTCAGCAAGTCCCACCTGTGCACACAGAGCTTCCAATCAGCAGTTTAGTTCCCTGATCCTCAGAGGAGCAGATGGCCAAGGATTACCAGACATCTGAGGAAAAGTTCTAATAAGAAAGACCAAACAAAAGCCAAATGTGCAGGAAAAAACAACTTGGAGGAAACAGACTGTGCAGGGAGAAGAAAACCTGTAAGACAGAGGCAGAGGGAGGGAGAAAATTCTCAGTGAATATTCAGAGAGAGAAAAGATACCGCAACCCTGAGAAAAGATCAGAATGCTGTATAAAAAGTAATATTCAGAGAAAAAAGAGCTGTTGGAAATTGAAAATGTGATGGCAAAAGTGAAAACCACAGTAGAATAACTGGAGACTTGAAGAAACCTCTTAAGAACTAGAATAAAAAGACAAAGAGGTGGATATTATAGGAGAGAAAAGATAAAAAATTAGAAAAGTAGCCCAGGAGGTCCGTATAATAGGGATTTCAGAAAGACAGAAAAAAGACACATGGGAGAGGAGGATTGTCAAAGAAAGAATTCAATAGACATTGCTAGAATTAAAAAAATACGAGTTTCCAGATTGAAAAGGCCACCAAGTGCCCATTACAGTTGCAAGATGGATGAAAAGAGTCTTACACTTATATTGTCATGAACTTTCAGAACACTAAGCCAGAGAAGGAGCTTGAAGCTTCCAGACAGCAAAAATACATTACTTACAAAAGATCGTTAATCAGTGCGGTTTCTATTGAGAAAACTTTGGGAGCTGAAACACAGTGGTGCAATGCCTTCAGAATTCTGAAGAAAAATGATTTCTGAGCTAAAATTCTACTTCTAGACAAATTATCTGGGTTGTAAGGCTAGAACAGAAGCCTTTTCAGATTACAGATTCTTAAAAATAATGTGTCTTTCATGCAGCCTTTCTTAGGAAGCGTTTGCAGCATGTGCTCCACCAAAACAACAGAATAAACCAAGAAAAATAAAGATATCAGGGTCAGGAAAGAGAATATGACTAGAATGATGGTGAAGAGAAATTCCAAGAAGTCATCTGGTTGCAGATACACAGGGAAACCATTTAGATGGACCATGGGGCTTCCCTGGTGGCTCAGATGGTAAAACGTCTGCCCACAAGGCAGGAGACCCGGGTTCGATCCCTGGGTTGGGAAGATCCCCTGGAGAAGGAAACAGCAACGCACTCCAGTATTCTTGCCTGGAGAATCCCATGTACAGAGGACCCTGGTAGGCTACAGTCCATGGGGTCGCAAAGAGTCGGACACGACTAAGCGACTTCACTTCACTCACTATGTCACAAGATGAAGGGAGGAAAGTACTTCAAGAAACAGGCAACTCATGATGTTTGTTTGTTATTACTGATGTAAACAGAACAAAAGAAACAATAAAACAGGAAACTATACAGGTAGTAACTCCAGGAAAAACAGAGATAATTGGAAAGAAAAAGTAATAATAGAACACTGCATGATTCAAGGCTTCCTAGGTGGTGCTAGTGGTAAAGAATCCACCTGCCAATGCTGGATATGCAAAAGAAGTGGGTTTGATCCAAGGGTCGGGAAGATCCCCCGGAGGAGCAAGAAATGGCAACGCACTCCAGTATTCTTGTCTGGAGGATCCCCATGGATAGAGGAGCCTGGTGGGCCATAGTCCATAGGGTTGCACAGAGTTGGACATGACTGGAGTGTGCGCACACACACACACATGATTCAAGCATTTGCATAGTTATATAATTCACTGTTGACCTATCCCAAAGTAGTATATATTAGGGGGAAAGAGACAGAAAGTATGTGACATGTGGTAAGGGAAGTGGAAAGAAAGAAGCTAATTTCTCACCTTCCATGAAGTGAAGTGAAAGTCGCTCAATTGTGTCTGGCTCTTTGTGACCCCATGGACTATACAGTAGATGAAATTCTCCAGGCCAGAATACTGGAGTGGGTAGTTGTTCCCTTCTCCAGGAGATCTTCCCAACGCAGGGATCAAACTCAGATCTCCTGCATTGTAGGTGGATTCTTTACCAGCTGAGCCACCAGAGAAGCCCTCACCTTCCATAGTGGAAATCCATAGACAATGCTGAAATGTGTTTTTAAAATTTTAATTAATTTATTTTTTGTTTTGTTTTTTGTATTACTTTAAAAAATTGAAGTTTAATTGATTTGCAATATTTTCTGAAAGAGATGGGAATACCAGACCACCTGAACTGCCTCTTGAAAAATCTGTATGCAGGTCAGGAAGCAACAGTTAGAACTGGACATGGAACAACAGATTGGTTCCAGATAGGAAAAGGAGTACATCAAGGCTGTATATTGTCACCCTGCTTATTTAACTTATATGCAGAGTTCAGTTCAGTTCACTTGCTCAGTCGTGTCCAGCTCTTTGCGATCCCACGAACTGCAGCACGCCAGGCCTCCCTGTCCATCACCAACTCCTGGAGTCCACCCAAACCCATGTCCATCTAGTTGGTGATGCCATCCAACCATCTCATCCTCTGTTGTCCCCTTCTCCTCCTGCCCTCAATCTTTCCCAGCATCAGGGTCTTTTCAAATGAGTCAGCTCTTAGCATCAGGTGGCCAAAGTATTGGAGTTGCAGCTTCAACATCAGTCCTCCAAATAAACACCCAGGACTGATCTCCTTTAGGATGGACTGGTTGCATCTCCTTGCAGTCCAAGGGACCCTCAAGAATCTTCTCCAACACCACAATTCAAAAGCATCAATTCTTTGGTGCTCAGCTTTCTTCAAAGTCCAACTCTCACATCCATACATGACCACCGGAAAAACTATAGCCTTGACTAGTTGGCAAAGTAATGTCTCTGCTTTTTAATATGCTGTCTAGGTTGGTCATAACTTTCCTTCCAAGGAGTAAGTGTCTTTTAATTTCATGGCTGCAGTCACTATCTGCAGTGATTTTGGAGCCTCCCCTCCCCTAAAAAAAAATAAAGTCAGCCACTGTTTCCAAATCTATTTGCCATGAAGTGATAGGACCGGATGCCATGATCTTTGTTTTCTTAATGTTGAGCTTTAAGCCAACTATTTCACTCTCCTCTTTCACTTTCATCAAGAGGCTCTTTAGTTCTTCTTCACTTTCTGCCATAAGGGTGGTGTCATCTGCACATCTGAGGTTATTGATATTTCTCCTGGCAATTTTGATTCCAGCTTGTGCTTCCTCCAGCCCAGGATTTCTCGTGATGTACTCTGCATATAAGTTAAATAAGCAGGGTGACAATATACAGCCTTGATGTACTCCTTTTCCTATTTGGAACCAGTCTGTCGTTCCATGTCCAGTTCTGACTGTTGCTTCCTGACCTGCATACAGGTTTCTCAAGAGGCAGGTCAGGTGATCTGGTATTCCCATCTCTTTCAGAATTTTCCACAGCATCATGAGAAACGCTGGGCTGGATGAAGCACAAGCTGGAATCAAGGCTGCAGGGAGAAATATCAATAACCTCAGATATGTAGATGACACCACCCTTATGGCAGAAAGTGAAAAAGAACTAAAGAGTTTCTTGATGAAAGTGAAAGAGGAGAGTGAAAAAGTTGGCTTAAAGCTCAACGTTCAGAAAATTAAGATCATGGCATCCGGTCCTATCACTTCATGGCAAATAGATTTGGAAACAGTGGCTGACTTTATTTTTTTTTTTAGGGGGGGCTCCAAAATCACTGCAGATAGTGACTGCAGCTATGAAATTAAAAGACACTCCTTGGAAGGAAAGTTATGACTAACCTAGACAGCATATTAAAAAGCAGAGACATTACTTTGTCAACAAAGGTCCATCTAGTCAAGGCTATGGTTTTTCCAGTAGTCCTGTATGGATGTGAGAGTTGGACTATAAAGAAAGCTGAGTGCTGAAGAATTGATGCTTTTGAACTGTGGTGTTGGAGAAGGCTCTTGAGAGTTCCTTGGACTGCAAGGAGATGCAACCAGTCCATCCTAAAGGAGATCAGTCCTGGGTGTTCATTGGAAGGACTGATGTTGAAGCTGAAACTTCAATACTTTGGCTACCTGATGTGAAGAGCTGACTCATTTGAAAACACCCTGATGCTGGGGAAAGATTGAGGGCAGGAGGAGAAAGGGACATCAGAGGATAAGATGGTTTGATGGTATCACCGCCTCAGATGGTTTGATGGTATCACCGCCTCAATGGAGATGAGTTTGAGTAGTCTCTGGGAGTTGGTGATGGACAGGCAAGCCTTGTGTGCAGTGGTCCATGGGGTTGTGAAGAGTCAGACATGATTGAGCAACTGAACTGAACTGAACCGAATATTTTTTTTAGTTTCAGGTGTACAACACAGTGATTCAGTTTTTTTTATAGATATATTCCACTATAGATTTTACAGGACACTGGATATAATTCCCTGTGCTGTACAGTAGATCCTTGTTGCTAATCTATTTTACATATAGTAGTTGTGTACATGAATCTTGTACTCCTAATTTGTCCTTCCCCTTCTCCCTCTCCCCTTTGGTATCCATAAATTTGTGTTCTATGTCTGTGAGTCTGTTTCTGTTTTGCTATAGACATTTATATTATTTTTTAGATTCTACATATAATAATACCATATAGTATTTACATTTCTCTGTCTGACATTTCACTAAGTATAATATTCTCTAGAGCCATCTACATTGTTGCAAATGGCAATACTTCATTCTTTTTTTTGACTGAGTAGTATTCCATTGTATATATGGACCATATCTTTTTAATCCATTCATCTGTTGATGGAGACTAGGTTGCTTCCATGTCTTGTCTATTATAAACAGTGCTGCAATGAACATTGAACATTGGATGTATGTATTTTTTTGAATTAGAGTTTTCATTTTTTCCAGATATGTACCTGGGACTGAAATTGCTAGACCATACCTTTAGTTTTTTAAGGCATTTTCATACTGTTTTCTATAATGTCTGTACCAATTTCCATTCCCACCAACAGTGTACAAGGGTTCCCTTTTCTCTATGCCCTTTCCAGCATTTATTGTTTGTATACTTTTTGAGGACAGCCATTGACCAGTGTGAGGTACTTCACTGTGGTTTTGATTTGCATTTCTCTAATGATGATCTAATAATGTTGAACATCTTTTCAGGTTCCTGTTAGTCATCTGAATGTATGTCTTCTTTGGAAAAATGTCTGTTTGGATCTTCTGCCCATTTTTTGATTGAATTTTTTAAAATATTGAGTTGTATAAGCTGTTTATGTATTTTTGGATATTAACCCTGTATCAGTTAATTATGCATTGTTTGCAAATATTTTCTCCCATTCTGTAGGTTGTCTTTTCATTTTGTTGTTGTTTTCCTTTGCTGTGAAAAGATTTTATTAATAAGTTTAATTAAGTCCAATTTGTTAATTTTTAAAAATAGATTTTAAAAATAGCAGTTGTTAAAGTTGTTGACGGTGATGAGCTTGGGTAGGGACTGTGGAAGGGTAGGAAACTTGCTCTTCACAGTAAGCTTTGTAGATCTTGTTGATTATTTCATTCTGTGCACAATTAACAGTGAAAAAGAATAAGACTAAAAGAAAGGAAAAGAAAAATACTAGAAAGAAATACAGCAGAATGTTAACTATCTCTGGGTTTATAGTAATGGATTTTTTTATTGTCTTATTTGTACTTTTTCATATTTTCTACAGTCTCTGAAATGAACATGGCTTAGTTTTTAAATTATGAAACATATATTTTAGGTTGAGGAGAGAAAAAATTATAATGGAAGGAACCAGTTTTGATAGGGGGACTTGAGAAGGCTTCACTGATGGTGACATTGGCCATGTGTTTGAGGGGGTAACAATGTGGATACTCAGAGGAAGAGCATTCCAGAAAGATGTGCAAAGGTCCATGTGCTTGAACATGCTTGGTGCCTGTGAGGAGCAGGATGGAGGCCAGGTGTGTGATAAGTGCAGAGGGTGAGAGACAATGACATCAGAGTAAGAGCTTGGGGCCAGACCCTGTGGAATCTTGTGGAGCTTGTTAAAGACTTCAGAGATTATCCTGACCACTAAGGGAAGCTGTCAGAGTTTTGAGGAGAAGAGCAGCATGATTTGATTTGCATTTTAACAGGATCACTGTGGCTGCTGTTTCTTCTGCTCTGTGTGTGTGTGTGTGTGTGTGTGTGTGTGTGTGTATTGGGAGAGGAGGGGATGGGAAGGGGGAGGGGGGAGAAGGGAGGTGGCAAGAGTAGAAAATGGGAGACCACTTAGGAGGCTTTTGCTATAGCTCAGATTAAAGATGCTTCAGGGTTAATGTTCAAAAAGTTTTAGTTTCCTTTTATCAGCAGAAATCATTTTCAAAGGAAATCTTGTGCTGGTCTTTCATTTATAAAACATTAAAGTGGAGTATAAAAGTGAAGGGGCTTCAGTTGAAGTAGGAAGTGGGGGGTCCAGGGCTCCCCGTCCCACTTTATCTTTGCCTGCTCATCCTGGTGATCCATGGGAGGTGGCCATTTGAAAGCTCTGACTCACTAGCTCCTTCCTTTTACTGAAGAGATCCAGTACAAGGAGGAGTTGGACGAGGAGTGAGGTTAGGTAGAAGATCTTCCCAACTGGGATTTGTGCTGCAGGAAAAGGTAGAGAGGTAGGGAAAAAAGGCCTGCACCGCACCCCTGTTGGGGAGAGCAATCCCCGGCGTCTTCCCTCCAGCGCAAGGCACTTCCCACTGCACTGTCCTGTAGCCAAGTGTAGTATGTCAGGTTTCTGCTGTCTAGCTCTGTGCCCCCTTCTTTTCCCCAGGGGGACTTTCTTTACCCAAATTGAGTGCATAAGAAAAGCTAGGGTGGGGGTCTGGGACAAGTAAGAAAAGTGGGTGAGGAAATGGGTGAGGATTTTCTGTAGGGGAGTCTTGGTTCTTAGAGTTTAGAGCCATGGTGTCCTGGTAAATGGATTTAATGACATCAACATGATGTCACTGAACACTAAGTAGGGACATTGTACATCATTGTGCAGTTTTCCCACCACATAGATACGATAGATATAGCAATCTCACAGCTTAGAGTATAGTAAACTGAACTAGCTTAATTAGAATGTGACAAGCTTTGAGTATTTTTTACCTTTACTTTTGATTTAACTTTTTAATAGTTTGTTCAACAATTGGGTAGCATCATTTCTGAAAAGTTAGCACTCAACTTTCATGATCCAGTTTGAGCCAGCACTCCACGGCCTGACATCTCAAAAAACCCCTCTGAACTTTGAGTAAAAAACTTCAGTCTGTAAACAAACAGTAGTACATCCATAGAGAGGAAAACCATTCAGGAATAAACAGGAATGAACTACCAATACACCAAAATCTCAAGTGATTCTTTCAGCTGCTATGCTACTTCTAAGATCAGATCAGATCAGTCGCTCAGTTCCTGTCCGACTCTTTGCAACCCCATGAATCGCAGCACACCAGGCCTCCCTGTCCATCACCAACTCCCGGAGTTCACTGAGACTCACGTCCATCGAGTCAGTGATGCCATCCAGCCATCTCATCCTCTGTCGTCCCCTTCTCCTCTTGCCCCCAATCCCTCCCAGCACCAGAGTCTTTTCCAATGAGTCAACTCTTCGCATGAGGTGGCCAAAGTACTAGAGTTTCAGCTTTATCATCATTCCTTCCAAAGAAATCCCAGAAGCCTGTATTAAAGGTTACATCATGTATGACTCCACTTTTCTGATAGACTTGAAAGATAAAGCTGTCGTGATGGAGAACAGATCAGTGGTTTCCAGGGTTAGGGGTGGCAGGAGGGAGTGACAGTAAAGGGGTGATGTGAGCCAGATTTTGGGGATGATGGAACCATTCTATGTCCTGATTTGGTAAAGGTTACATGACTCTATCACAGGTGCTTCGTTGGTGGCTCAGATGGTAAAGAATCTGTCTGCAATGTAGCAGACCCGGGTTTGATCCCTGGGTCTGTAAGTTTCCTCTAGAGGAGGAAATGGCAACCCACTCCAGTATTCTTGTCTTGTGAATTCCATGGACAGAGGAGTCTGTCAGGCTACAGTCCACGGGGTTGCAAAGTCAGACATGACTGAGAAACTCATACTTTGACTCACTATCACATGAATATATATATGCATTAAAATTTATGGAACTGTACAAAAAAGTCAATTTTGCTGTATGATAATTTAAAATAAGAAAGAAAAGTCAACATATTGTTTAAACATAATAACAAAAACAGAGTTCCAGTCTAAATTGATCAAGTCATTCTACCATTTTGAGCCTCCTTAGAGTCTGATGTGAAATGGAAGGCCTAGACAGGAGCTGCGGGTGCCAATTCCTATGAGGGGGATGATGGATAATGTAAATGGATACCAGTAGGGAGTGGTGGCGAGTGTGGAGAACTAGTGAGTTTCCATCCACCTGAATGGAGGAGCTCCAACTTCTGTCTCAGCTGACAGCTACCATGATGGATTATGCACTTAATTTGTCTGATCTTTTGAATTTCAAGATAAGTGAGGACTCTGGATTTTTAAAAGCTGAAATTTCCTTATTTGTAAGGATTACCAGAACCCAACAGAACATGTCTGTGAATCATAATCAGCTGAGAGGCTGCCAGTTTACAGCCACTGGATAGAATGCTTTCTACCATCCTTTTGAACACTCTGGGCCAGGACTGTACATCCTGATAAGCAGTTTCTTTGTCAAGAGATTGCATCAGAGATTTGAAGTAACTTTGAAGTTTCTTGCACCACTGAATGTAAAATTAAGCTCTGCTTTGCCCCATTTAGAAGTTGTGCAATTGGGGTACTAAGTGTTATTGTGGTTGTCAGAATCCATGCATGGGGAAGAGAATCTAGTGCTGATGGGGACTCAAATGGCTCTGCTCTCCTTTTGGCAGCCATGTGGGAGTGATTGCAAATGTGTCATCTAGTCTGTTACAGATCATAGCCCCCCATAAATGGGCCTGACTTCTCTGCACACATTACCGATTTTGTGATGATGAGCGAGAATTGAGTTCATCTTTCATCCCCATTGCCAGACCATGATTGATGTGCTCGCACTCTCTGGTTTATCCTTGTCACGTAGCATGGGAAGGTCCATGATAGAGGGCTGGAAGACGGCACTGGGGTAGGGGGCAATATGCTCCTAGAGCAGGAAGCCAGGGAAGTGGAGTGCAGATGTACTGAGTAGGACTGATGAGCTCAGGAGTTGGAGGGCCTTGTCTCCAGGGCCTGGAAGAATGGCATGTCTCTCCCACTGTACAACTGTGTTATATAGCTGCGTTACACACCAAGAGAGGAGCCCCATTTGGGAGTCTGTGGAGGCAGGGCTAGGACTGGAAAGGGCCTGGAAAGGGGCTTGCCTGAAGGTACTTTGGTTCTCAGGGCTGCATCCCCAGGAAGCCTAGACCTCAGCTGAAGGAGGGTGATAGGAAGAAATCTGTAGATACAGGAGTCTGACTCCTGAGGCCTCAGATCCCATGAAAGGGAATTGGACCTTTTCTTGCTAGTGAATGTGGCAGCCAGAGATTTTGCCCAACATGGCTTCCCCTCCCTGCTTCATCAAACAATCAAAACTTGTTTTTCAGAGAGAACTTATTTCATGTTATTTGGGAGGAAAAGTGATCTTCCTTTCAGAGAAGGGCATATAACCAGACCTCTCTAATCAGAGCACCAATTCCCTTAGCTTCATTATTAGTTCAGGGATGGACTTGTGATTCCAGCTGGTATAATCTTGAGTTCTTCCTGGTCCTTGTACTATAACTAAACAGAAAGAGGGACTTTTCTCTGTGAGTATTAGTTATAAGAATGATATAACCTAGAGCATCTTGTAACCATATGGAGGAGTCTATGAAAGGAAAATTTAAATGATAAATACATTTAAATGGTCTTGATGCTATTGACTAAGTTCCTGGATATAGCCTTACCTGAAGTCCACATTGGAACTTTATAGTGACATGCACTGCTTTCTTCCTTCTGTCCTGTCTTTACTCTTCTTTTTCTTCTTATCTTGAGCTAGTTTGTGCTCAGTTTCTGTCATTTGCAACCCCAAAGTCCTGATTACTATGTCTCCTTATATATGCACTGAATGCAAAACAGATTGACACCACTTATTGAATATATTAATAGAAAATTAAATATTATATGAATATAAGATTTAGTTTATTTAATCAATGAATGTACACTATATGCCAAAACTATGCTAGATACTAGGTAAGGATCTTATTATCAACAAGACAGATAGTATGTATTAGGTATTTTGTGACTAAACATTCAAATAATTCATCCGACTAGTGCCTACTATGTGCTAGGATAATGCTATGATAAAAGAGGGACCATCGCAGCACTGTTTATAATAGCCAGGACATGGAAGCAACCTAGATGTCCATCAGGAGATGAATGGATAAGAAAGCTGTGGTACATATACACAATGGAGTATTACTCAGCCATTAAAAAGAATACATTTGAATCAGTTCTAATGAGGTGGATGAAACTGGAACCTATTATACAGAGTGAAGTAAGCCAGAAGGAAAAACACCAATACAGTATACTAACGCATATATATGGAATTTAGAAAGATGGTAACGATAACCCTGTATACGAGACAGCAAAAGAGACACTGATGTATAGAACAGGCTTATGGACTCTGTGGGAGAGGGAGAGGGTGGGAAGATTTGGGAGAATGGCATTGAAACATGTGAAATGTCATGTATGAAACGAGATGCCAGTCCAGGTTCAATGCACGATGCTGGATGCTTGGGGCTGGTGCACTGGGACGACCCAGAGGGATGGTATGGGGAGGGAGGAGGGAGGAGGGTTCAGGATGGGGAAAAAAAAAAAAAATAAATAAAATAAAATGTAAAAAAAAAAAAAAAGAGGGACCAAGACAGATACAATTCTTTTCCTCATGAAGCGTAACACTCTGCTTCAGTTTCCTCATCTGTACAATGGATATAATGCTTGTCTATACTTCCCAAGGTTGTTGTGATGAGATATGTAAAATGCTTAGAATAATATTTGGCATATGGCCAATGCCCAGTGAGCGGTAGACTGTAATTTTTTTTAAGTTTATTTATTTGCTTGGCAGCACAAGGTCTTAGTTGTAGCACACGGGATCTTCCATCTTCCTTGTGGTGTGTGGGGTCTTTAGTTGTAGCATGCCAACTGTTAGTTGTGCCTGTGGGATCTAGTTTCGTTCCCTGCCTGGGGATAGAACCCTAGGTCCCCTTCATTGGAAGCATGGAGTTTTAGCTACTGGGCCACCAGGGAAGTCTCTAGGTTGTAGTTTCTAGTACCAAACTTTTTGAATATTCAAGGGTCCTTTTCTCTCTCTTAAGTTTGTTTATTTTCTACTGCAATGAGAAGTAGTTCTGGAGGTCAGATAGAAATGTTTCAGTTCAGTTCAGTCGCTCAGTCATGTATGACTCTGTGACCCCATGGACTGCAGCACACCAGGCTTCCCTGAGCCTACTCAAACTCATGTCCATTGAGTCGGTGATGCCATCCAATCATCTCATCCTCTGTCGTTCCCTTCTCCTCCTGCCTTCAGCTTGTTGAAGCTGAAACTCCAATATTTTGGGCACCTAATGCAAAGAACTGACTCACTGGAAAAGACCCTGATGCTAGGAAAGATTGAAGGAAAAGAAATGGTTCATATCCTGCTTTTTCCAGTAACTAGCTTAAAGACTTTGGGCAAATCACTTAATTTCTTTGAGTTTTGATTTACTCATCTATAAAATATAAAGTGGAATAATACCTTCCTTGAGAAGCCACGTAGCAGGTAGTTAATTATTATCATTATTAATCCATCCACAGACATATATTGAAAACATTTTTCGAGAAAAATTATCTCAGGGGAGGTAGTAATAATTATTATTATTTTTATAAATAACATTCAGAATCACTACCTAGTGCACTTTGCATACTTTTCACCAAAATTCTTCTGGGAACAGAGAAAGGAAAATGATCCTGAGGGTGGGAGTCATGACCCTGTGAGAAGGTCATGACCCAAAGTGGCCTCCTGCAAATGAGGAATCAGTTTGTCTAAATTTATAAAGTTTTTTTGCATTGCAGTGTGTGATCAATTTAGGCCTTTTTTAACATGAAGATGTTCTGAATTACCTACTAGTTAAATTGCTTCCTGATATGTCAGTAGAAAACTACTGGTTTATCTTGTGGCTTCGTATGCACCCCTCATCCCATTCCTATACACCAGTCACTACTACCCAGGGCGGGGATCTGTGTCCCCAGTTTGAGAAGCACAGCCTCAGAGAGCCCTCTGAGTGCCAGTGGGCATGGAAGTGATGTCCTTCTCAAGGCTGTGTCACAAAGGAGGCTCCCCCAAGACACCCACAGCACTGGGGTGGAAACAGGGGTGAGTGGACTCAGGTCAGCCTCTCCCTGCCTAATTTAGTTCATTTGTGCTAGAAACAACCTATACCATGGAATTCTATCGCCAAGATAAAAGTCAGGATAAAGATGTAGAAAAGTACATCACTTGGGCCAATAAATCCCTAAGGAATGTCCCTCCCCCACTAGACTGTCCCAGAAAAATGCTAGCAAAGAGAGACCCAGACACCACAAACCAGGCACCAGAGTCAATAGATGGAGGAGAGGGGACAAGAGAGCCAAGAAGGAAGGCAGCTCGATTATTGAGAGTGAATTGCACGCATCCGGGAAATTGGGGTGATGAAACACTTTAGAAGTGGGCACCCCACAGTCTTTTAATATGATCAGGATGGGAAGTATGAGCATCGAATTTGCTAGAGTTGACCTGGAGCTGGCTGCATGGGCCATATGGTTTCTCTGACCCATAAAAGTCACCAAGTGAGGAAGTAATTTATTGCTGGAGATCACCGTCTGTACCAGAATATCCTGGTGTGTTCGCTTCATTGTTTCCTTAATAAGGGAATGGGACAGGAGTGGGCAGGGAGGGGTTGGGGGTGGGGATCCAAGAGAAGAGCTTTGGGTTGTTTCTAGCAGGCTGAGTTGGTGGGGGAGGAGGAGGGAGATTGGGAAGCCTGATGCTTCTGCTGCTTGGTTCACAGGGGTTTTTCCAACCGGGCAATTCGGTAGATTGTGAGAGAGGGAGAGCTGGGAACATGGAGAGGAAAAAGGGGTCAGGAACTTCAAATGCTTAATTTGGCCATTGTGCAGTTTGAAGAGAGGACATTTCATAAATGGCAAATCATTCCAGAGCCTGGGGAAAGAGGCAGTGCCTTATAATGAATTGGTGCCATAAAGGAGAGGACTGTTTCCTCCCCCGCACACTGCTCATGGAGAAACATCAACACACTAGCTGCTGATAATCTTTCAGTGGAACCTGGAATTCCAGACAGTGAATCCTTTGCTGGGGTGTTTACCCTGTTTAACAATGAGCTTCATACAAATGCTCTGGAGCTGAGCTACAAGACCAGGCAGCAGGCAGCCCTGAAAGTCTGCTAGTACAGTTGCAAGTCTTCGTTCTTCTTCTTTTTTTAATAGCCCCAGGCTTCTCAACAGCAATTATTTCAGTGATTGCATCCTGGGTTTCTTACCTCAGTCTTATCTGAAGATGTTATCGGATGAATTTGAAATAGGAACATTGCTCCAATTTCTTGTCTGATCTGCTTCTGCTTTTAGTATTGAAACACACATACTGACAACTCCAAACACTTTTGACTTTCTGTTTTTCAGGCTGTGTGGAAACAGATTCTGCTAAATTCCTACCTGGGCATTAAAAAAGCTCTCAGAATATCCTTGACTAGGCCTGGTAATTTTAGCTATCACATGGGCTAAGTGAACCCTGGGGTCATTGGTCAGCCTTTTAGTAAGTAGGAGTTTAAGAGTTAGGCCTAGTTAAAATGTGTCTAAATACTACCTCTGAATGAATATTTCATCTGGGCCTTTAGAGCGCACTCACTCCATAAGGCCTCTGTCTCCTCTCAGATTGAGTCATACCAGCCACATTTTCTTAGGCCCCTGCCCTGGAATTGTTCCAGTTTCAGGTATTTGAAGAACTGTGTACCTCTTGGAAGAGTTTGTATCTGGAAAGGAGGAGATAGAAATCTGGAGAAGAATACAAAATCCAGTCGTGTTCTTAAATGGCAATCATTTGTCCTCTGAGGGTGGTCTGGGGAGGAGGAACGCAGAAGAGAGAGAAGGGGGTGGGTGTGCTCTGTCCTGTGTGCCTGTTTTAGCTTTTGCAAAAGTACAACCTTAACCTTCTCAATGAAATTGTTTTGCTTTATGAAAAGTTCAGGGGCTGTTGGGTCAGGTGATTCAGCTTTAAATTGAAGTTATATTACTATCTAGCTGTGTGTCTTTGGGAAATCTCTTAACCTCTCTGAGCCTTAGATTCCTAAGCAGAAAAGCAGATCCCTTAATACTTCCCTTCAATGGGCTGTTGTGAAGATCAAGATCTGGATGAACCAGGATCATGAGTAGTCCAGCAGCGAGTTTCCCTCTTTCTTCCAAAATTACAAGAAGCATTGAGGCCCCACTCATTTAATCTAGCATCCCTCAATTCAAATTCATGTCCCTGAAACTTTCTTAACATTGTTCTTTCTGTGGATAAACTTCCAGGGCTTCCGTTAATAAGACAAATATAGTCTTTAGAAAGCATATCATCCATTAACACATTAGCTTGAATTGGTTTAGGGACTAGCTAGATTGATGATGACAAAGAAGGAGAAACACAACAGGGTTATGGAAATAAACTGACGGATTTTTCAGGGCAGGGAGTTCAGGGAAGCAGATACTAAGGAGAGACTCAGGGAAGTGTTGAGTAGAGAGGGAGAAATTGAAAAAGAAGCAAGAACCACGAGAAGATGGGAAGGGAGTACAGAGGAGGCCGGGATAGGCATAGTGTGGTTATTAGGCTGTTAGCCCCAGAAAGGAGGGATTGTTTCTCCTGAGATACAGAGGAGGGGAGAAAGCAAGGGGGCCTGAGGTGTAGAATCCAGGGAAAGAGAAGGAGACTGGCAGAACTGGTTTAGTGGGTTAGAGGGTAGAAGGTGAAGCTTTGGAGCCAAGTAGGCATAGATGTATTCCCTGTCTGGGACACCAGCCATCTGATCTTGAGCACTCCATGTATATCCAATGATATGTCAGTTACTACGTATTTAAATGGGATGATATCTAATTGGGAGCGCTGACTCAGTGAAATACTGCAGAGTGCCCAAAACATGTAGGCTCTCAATAGACCGCCCACTGCATATTATTGTCATCTTCATCCTCATTGTCTGCTGACAGTGGGGACTTTGGGTGGCCTAGTACTTGAGGAGAGGGGCCAGTGTATGGAGGAGCCACTGTGGGACAGAAGTAGTAAGAGGCAGCAAGGACTCAGTGGAAGTGAAACAGAATGGACCAAGAGTGGACCAAGCTCATGAAGCCCAGTGATGTCCAGCAATGTCCCCAGCCCTAGGACCAGAACTAGAGAACCAGAACACGGTGAGGGGGATCTGGGACTGGGGCCTGGCCTAAGTCCTGGCCTTCAGACCTAGTAGATGATTAGGGAGACGGAACAGTTTGCTCCTGTGATCTGTACTGTCGACAGCTGCACAAGGGGAAGGCAGAAGGGTTGAGTCCATAGAGGTCTTGGTGATGGTGCAGAGCTGACACCATGGTGGAGTGGAAGGATGCTGTCAAGAGGCAGAGGCCTCAGCTGGGCACTCATCAGGGAAGCAGCCTGGAAATACTAATGTGAAATAAAGCCCTGATGCAGGGACAGCAGGGTCAAGAGGTCTGATGCATTGTCAATAGGGGTGTTACAGTCTGGAGAATCCTTGGGTGCCCAGAAACAAATCCTTGGGTGCATTTGTCTAAGAATGAAGAACTGTGCTATGAGGAGGGTCAGTAGTCAAGAAAAGCCATGAAGTGAGGACATGGCCTTGCTAGAGCTGCAAGTCCACTAGCGAGAGGGATGTGTTTTGATGGGGGCTTGGAGGGCAAGCTCTTGAGCTGAGATATGCATATTGTGTTTGGTTTGCATATTCTTTTTTAAAAAGGCTGAGACAACATTTACAAAGTTTTATGAAAAAAAAAAACACCACCACCTTGATTTCTGACTTTTGTAGAAAAGTAGGATTATCTGACAATCCTGTGTGTGTATTATGATATGTTAATACTTCACTCTTCCCATTAGAAGCAGGGGTGATTTTTCAGTTTGCCATATTCCTCACCATTTCCTCTTAATCCCCAACAGATTAAGTGTCATTTGTTATTTGTTCTTGAACTGTTCTTTGGTTTCTCTCTGGTAGGGAAGTTTTTTATGTGCATATAGAAATATGCACCCAGAGGTATTGAATTTGTGGCCTTGATTTGAAACAAGGGCTGAACCATTGAAGCTAGGTCTTGGTCCCTTGGCAGAAGAGGGACCCTAATTGTGCCATGAGCCATGACCAGAGTGACAGGTAGAGAAGGGACACAGGGAGACAGAAGTCATGGGTCAGAAGGGACTAAAAGAGAGTGAGGTAAAAGTTACTCAGTCATGTCTGACTCTTTGCAAGCCCATGGACTATACAGTCCATGGAATTCTCCAGGCCAGAATACTAGAGTGGGTAGCCTTTTCCTTCTCCAGGGGATCTTCCCAACCCAGGAATCAAACCCAGGTCTCCAGCATCGCAGGTGGATTCTTTACCAGCTGAGCCACAAGGGAAGCCCCAGAATACTGGAGTGGGTAGTCTTATCCCTACCCAGCAGATAGTCCCAACCCAGGAAATTAACAAGAGTCTCCTGCATTGCAGGCAGATTCTTTCCCAATTGAGCTATCAGGGAAGCCGCTGAAGGAGGGTGAAGAAGTGTTGCAAAATGAAGAAACCACTGTTCCTAGGGCTACTTGCTTGAATCCCTTGAGAATCTTGTTCATTCAAGGTGTTGTATCTAGCTTTGCCCTGAGGGCTGAGCCAATGATACTGATGGCTTTGTGGCAGATCCTTCCCGTACCTGTCCTGTGGGAGGGCTATAAGAACCCCACTTATCTACTTCCTTCCTTGAAGAACTTACCTTCTACTATAGAAGCTTAAAATGTCAGATTTTCCATTTTCCAGTCTTCGCTACAACTAAGGCTTGGGCACAGTATTATTAAAAGCTTGTTTGGGCTACTATAACAGAATACCAGCGACTATGTGGCATATAAAATCAAACACTTATTTCTCACAGTTCTGAAGGCTGGGAAGTCCATGATCATGGTACTGGTAGATTTGATGTTTGGTGATTGTAAAACCAAGTCCCCCCTAAAACCACGTTCCCTTACTTACTTTATGTTTAGACTCTCTATCCAAAACTCTATTTCCTTTCTTGTCCCACCCTCATTCCCCTCAGGATTGAGGAATATTAAAGGAAAAGGGGGATTGAAACTGAGCAGGATTCTGTGGGACCTTTCAGGTACAATAGGCTTTCTCTGTTCCTCATTTCTTGTTTACAGGAAAACAGGCTTTGGTCTCCTAGATCTTCCTCGAGTTCCAAAACGCAGTCTCAAGCAGTTAACGATTAGAGCAATAGAGTCAGAGGATTCCTAGTTCCTCCTGAAGGCTGTAGGTAACAATCTGATGCACATCTTTGAGTTGTTCTGTAAAATATGAGACCCCCATTCAAGTGGAAGCTGGTGACTATGTTAGGACCACAAGCACATACACCCCAGACTGGCTGGAACCAGAAAGTTGAGATTTCTGAAATATTACCCTGTTACCTCACCACCAACCAATCAGAAGAAGGTTCAGGAACTGATCTGGCATCCTATGACCCTCTTTCCTATGATGGTATTTAAAAACCCTTGCCTGAGATCCATCAAGAGTTCAGGTCTTTTTGTGCATGAGCTGCCCGTTCTCCTTATTTGGTGCCCTGAAGATAAATTCTTACTTTGCTGCCAGCTCCCACTATCAGAGTTTGGCTTTCTGCGCTAGGGGCACATGTCTGGTAACAAGGACCTCCTTCCTCACGAACAGCACCCTCTTGCTATGTCTTGCCATGGTGGATGGAACTAGAGGACTTTCTCAGGCCTTTTTCATAAGAGTAATGATTCTAAACATGAGGGTTCTGCCTGCATGACTTAATCATCTTCTGAAGGGCCCCACTTCCTAGTACCATGATATGGGCGTTGGAATTTGGGGAAAATACAGACATTCAAATCTATAGCAGGCATATGATTCAGTCGCATGGCCAGTGGAGCTTGAGGGGAAGTTTCCTTGGGCGGGGTGGCTTTGGGGGAAGATTTTCTTCCCTAATAAAGCATGGCTCATGAGAGAAAGCATTCATTTTCTTTAACTAGATGTTAATGTATTCTGTCTGAATGCCTGAACCATGACACTCATCTTGTGTCTGAGAGGACAAACTGAAAGTTCTTGTAAAGTGGAAAGTTGCCAGGAGCCTGGGTCCTTGATGACATTTTTGAAGCACTTAAGCAGTCTAGTACCATTTATCTTTGGAATTTTTTATATGCAGTAATACATTTTTTGGTCACCATTAAAAAAAATTATTTATTTGACTGTGGTGGGTCTTGGTTCTGGCATGTGAGATCTTTCGTTGTAGCATGCAAACTCTTAGTTGCCATTTTGTGGGATCTAGTTCCCTAAGCAGGGATTGAGCTCAGACTCCCTGCATTGGGAGCATTGAGTCTTAGTCACTGCACCATCAGAGAAGTGCCTAGGCTACTTTTGATTGGATATGTTCTTATTTGCAGCCAAAAGCATTCTGCTGGATAGAGAATGGACTTTTTAATGGGTTATATAGGCCAGAAGCTGGGCTTTTTAAAGGGAGTTTCTGCCAGTGAGTTGGGAATATGCCAGAAACTGGAAAACACAGTGCATTTTCCTAGTGGGTCTGTGAACTTGATGATAGCTTAGATGGCATTTTCATGTGAAGACAAACATGGATAATATTGGTATAGGGTTTAAAATTCATAAATAAAACAGGAGTCTTGAGACTTTTTCCGGGCAAAGATCCTAGGAGCTTGAGATATTTTATGATGTAAGTATACAGTTTCTTTTTCTGTTGGATGCAAGACATAAAATAATTCAAATTAAACGGCAGTTGGAGGGATTAAGTTAGACACAAGGAAGGATTGTGTCTATTGTGATTATTAAAAAAGATTCTAAATTGGAAACACAACAGGACAATGGAATGTCAGAGCTTTGGATGTTTTCTTGAGGAGAGCATTGTGGTTTCAAATGAAGGTTTGCCTGGACTTGTTTTCTCAGCTTTCTGGGTCCCTGTCAATGTCTTGCCATTGTTTTGTATTTGTGAAGAATAATGATTTTTTTTCCTTAGGTGATGACTGTATTCCAGACCCTCCAATGTTTCTTTGGTGATTTATCCTTTGTTTTAATTCAATGTGCTACTCAAAATGCTGCCCTGGAGTTTTCCTCTAAGTAGTTAATGTGAATGAAAGCAGAAAATTGCCAGGAGTCAGCCAAATGTTGAGACAGATTGTAAATACCTGAAAGTATTTAAGCATTTCCGATAGGAAGGATACTGTAAATTTTACATGCAAGGGCTCTGCATCAAAGTTTAAATCCCAGCTTTTCTTCCCACTTTGAGACTTAGACAAAGTCAGCACAAAGGATCTACTGTTTCCACAGGCATTTACATCACCACTCTATCTTGTTATTCCTGACTTCTTGCCAATCATATTGAGAATTTCTCCAGGGGAGCAAAGCAGAATAACCAAACCAGCTTTGCCTCCTTGACAGTGAAGAATAGAAAGAAAAGGCTCTCTTCCAAAGACAGGCTTTTCTTTCCTTTTTCTTCTTTAGTTTAGCTGTATGTTTTAACTTGACATTCTGCCTTTGACAACCCCAGGAGTCCAAGCTGATGAAAGGCTGAGTTAATTTTCTCTTCCACAGCTCAACCTCACATTAATTTTTTTTTTTTTTTTCTTAAACAGGGATTTTGGAGGGGTGTTGATTTAGGGATTAGCCCTAACAGACTTCTCCTCTGGGTTATAAACCCATACTCTAGGGTTATAAACTGTATCACTAGACTGAAGGCGTGGTTACTCCCTTCGGCTCTGTCGGCAGTGGCGGGCATGATGGATGACAACTTGGGGGTGGAAGGAGGGCTGAAAAGGTCTGACAATTGCATTCCAGGGGCATCAGCTCCCCCTTTGAAAGAAGGTTTATCTTGTGCCAGCATGTTTCTCTGGACCAGACCTGCTCTGCTTCAGTAAATCTCTGCTTCAGTCTTCAGCCTCTGGGCAAACTAGAGTGATCCTCCCTCCATTACCCACTCATTCAGTCTTTCAACAAATTGATTAAACATCTACTCATTACTGCAATGTCAGAAAGCTAACATTCTGAGGACTTTCTACTCCCTTTCTCAAGAGGAGGAGTGGCCTAGAGTGGTTAAGAGCAGGGAGTCTAAAGCCTGATTGCTTGGGGTTGAATCCTGGCTAGCTGAATGACCTTGGCTGAGTTCCTCAACCTTGGCAGGTCCTGGGTAGTAGCATTCCACCAGCTTCTTGTGAAGAGTGACTGAAGTGTGGCATCCTCAGAGCTCAGCCTGGGAGGACAAAGCAAGCTAGCGGATGGTCATTGTTAGAATCCTTGTCATCAATGCCATTGGTGTTCAGAAACTGACAAACATGGTGGCCTTCTCCTGGATCTCTTCTCCTTTCTTGGACATCTTAATGCCTTTTCTCCTTCTTGAGCCCTCTTTTTCCCACCTCAGCGATTCACCAAGTGAATAGCCAATGCCATCCAGGAGCTCTGCACTGTGCTCAATGCTGTGGGGTGACAAACGACTGTATGTTACCAGGCCTCCTACAGGGTCTGCTGTTTGAAGGGACATACATAATGCCAGACTGGACCTGATATATGCTGATTTGTGTGCTAACCAGAAGGAGGGAGCTGGGGGTGGGGTGGTCAGCATGTCAGGTAGGGGGTCAAGAGGGGCTGGCTCCCCTCTAGTTGGCCATAGTACCTTGGGTAAGTCATTGACCCTCTTGGGCCTCACTTTCCCCATCTGTAAAACGAGAGGGTTGGTCAACCATTTTCAAAATTTTTAGACCAGGACCCACAGTAAAAAGTGTCCATAATTTTACATCGTGATCCTCAGGATTACATCTATAACTAAAACAAAATTTTATAGAACAGAAATTACTCTTTCTATGTGGAATTCTCTGTTTTTCTGTCTTTAAAAATGCTGGTCATAACCCTTTATATTGACTTCCTGACCCTCTCATGGTTCAGTTTGAACAACATTGGACTAGATGATCCCCTAGGGTCCTTTCAGCCTGTACTTTCTATAATTTTAGATCTACATGGGCTGTATGGATTTAAGAGAAGAAAGAATACTTAATTTCCCAGGGTAATAACTGGCTAGAGCCCAGCTGGATCAATTTAAAAGAAATTACATATATGATTGGCTCCCATTCCAGTTTTCTGGAAGTCAAGGACATGATCTGGAGGAAGAGAAGAAGCTAATTGTGGAGAATCGTTTACTGGCGTGGGGGGTGGGGAGTAAGGCTGTGAAGAGTTACCATGTGCCCTGCTCGTCTGAACTGGGGTTTTGTTTTTGAAAAGAGAAGAAAGAATCGTGTCATCCAAGTTTGTTCCTGCTCTCTAGAGTATGGGAATTCTGGAAGGAATCTACTCTCTTCAGGGGAAAAAAGCCAGCTTGTTTTAATCCCTAAATGGATACAGTCCTGTGAATTAGGGGACTTGGGAGAAAGACTTCCCTCCCTGTGTAAATGTTTGTTTTTGACCTAATGTGTTTGTCCATTTGCTTGACTGCTCAGGAGATAGTCATCTAGAAACACAGGCTTCAGGAGAAACTTAAAAAGCGACCAAAACAAACAAAACCCACCACCCCAACCCCCCACACCGAAAAAGCAACCTGCAACCTCCCACGTCAACATCCTCAGCCTCTCTTTAGTTCATTATTTGTAGAGAAAACTCACATCCCAGTGGGCCCTTTGGGAGCATGCTCTGTATTAGGGCTTACGAACACCCAGACATTTCAGTGACACACCTTTGTGTTATCCTGAATCAAATCAATTAGAAGACTTCTTTTCTCTGTCTCTGTTGTGGATGGCTTTCTTTGGCTCTTTGCACCCTAAGGAAATGTGTGGAACTTCCAGTGACTTCTTTCTGAGATCAAATGCCCTTTTTAACATTTTGAGACTTTCAAAGTGCTTCCCTCAGTGCAGACTGAAGCCTGATCAACACCTGAAGAGACAGGCCCTTTGGGGAAACATCAGCTGGCAGCCTCATGGGTGCAGATTTTGACTGGAAGAAGTAAACCTGCTTTTCTGTCCTTGTCTGGTTTAGATTTTGGTTAGGAACACTGGGATCTGAGTCAGTGGGTTGGGCAAGTTTCTGAGCCCCCCATGCCTCTATAAAATTAATAATAATATTACATTTATAGGATTACATTAAATATTGCATATCAGATTGTTTAGAACCATGTGGTAAGTTACTCAGTAAAGAGTAATCACTAGTTCTATATACACATTATCCCAGGAAGAAGGTGGAAAATTCTAAGATGGAGATGGAGAGAATGAACTAAAAGAAGTACCATTGGCCTTAGGTCAGATTGCAAGTCCAGAAGGTTGGAACCAAGATGGTGTTTGGGGTTTCTGACCCAGCCCATCCATCTGATGCATGAGAGGGGGGCAGCCAGGTAGTCCTGGTGTAAAGGGGATGAGAGCAGGGTTTTGGGAAATGGAGATAGAGACACCAACCCTGCAGTGCTGCTAAAAAGATGAGCAAATCAGCAGATACAGCATTTGATTGGAACTTGGCACATAGTAGGGACTAGATAAACAGTGCCCATATTAATAGCCTTCCTTTCCCGCAGCTGGGCCCCTTCCTCAGTAGTTTCTGAATTCAGAACCTTCCTCAAGGTAAGGAAATGGCAGCTTGCTTGAATACAATGGTCTTTTTAAGGCTGCTCAGATGTTTATCTTATTCCAATATTTACCCTATTGAGTAGGATTTGGGGGTGGCTTGCTTTTTATTGCTCTGGGGAGTGAGTGAGGTTTCATGGTGCTAAGTTGAATATCAACTTTTAAGTGAGAAATGTATAGAACTGAGAGGAAAACCCTCTTCTGACTGGGGGAGGAAAGGCTCTGGTAAAATCTGGCCTGGATTCTTCTCCACAGAACACTGTGGGGCCAAGGAGCCCAGGGGAATAACTGGAAGGTGTTAAGTTTGGCTCAAGCATCTGCAGAGGTTTAGCAGGAACCCTGTCCAGGTCTGGGGCCAGGAGCAGCTGGGAAGTTCTAGCATCTGACTGCCTATCAGCAATGGTGCCTTGTCCTGAGCCCAGAGCAGCTGTGGATGGAGCCAGAGGTCTCACCCCCTACCCTCAGGTGGCCCTAGGTCTGGCTAGCCTATGTTAAATCCTATATCGTTACTATTATTATTTTTTTTCCATTTTGGCTGAAACCACCCGTCAGGAAATAGAACTTAAGATAAACAGCTTCTTCAAAGGAGCAGGACAGTGGCCAAATGAGCCTACATTGTGAGTGGTCTATATGTTCAGTCATCAGTACTTCCTTTTGGGACAGAAGACTTTATAGTATCCTTCAGAACCACTACCAAAAGTTTTCCCTTTAGTAAAGACTCAAGACAACAGGTGTGTATTCAGAATATCCAAAGGTTTTGAGTGTTTCTTCTTTTCCAGGATTGTCAAGCAATGATATATTTTTATTCAGTTAATTTTCTCTCTGAATAGTTCTATAAAATAGGGCTTTACAGATGAAGAAACTGAGGCACATCAAGGTTAGGTCACTTTGGGGTTAAATAAATAATGAGTGATGGAGCCAGAGTTTGAAAGTGTGTCTGCTCACCTCCCAGAATGGTAGTCCCACTGGAGCAGTTCTTGGAAACTAAGCGTCTGTGGGTGTGCAGAGGTGGTGGGCTTTATTTCCCTCAGTAAGCTTCCATCAGATCAGAGAGTGGGGACTGGCCAGATGAGGTGAAGAAAAAGTATTGCTTGTAAGATTAGGTTTTCGGTTCTAGCACACGCTGTCTATACAGTATAAACTAAAATCCTTTAGATCGCCAAGATGCTGGGTGGCAAGGGGGACACTCAGTCCCTTCCACCCAGCCTGAGCACTTTCATTTCTTCTCTTCAGTGGGTGAGGGAGCCATATAGAAGGGGTACAGGGAGAAAAGAGGGAGCTGTGCAAGACAGTAGGCATGTTTCTTGTCTGGACCTTTCCTGGGTGCTGAGGCTGTGTGAAGTAGGAAGAATAGTAGCTGCCCATGAGTGTTTTGTTTTGTTTTTTTTTTTTTGAGAAAAAAATTCTCAAAGCAAGTGCTTATGTGTTGTACCTGCAAGGCTCTCCTCCTACAGACTTCTATCTCAAAACGTGAGAATTTCTGCCAATGATATTTATAGAAGTTTCCTTTCAGTACAAAATTTCTTTTTATTTAATACTTATTTATTTGGCTATTTAATATTTATATATTTATTTAATACTTATTTATTTATTTAGTTGCAGCTCAGAGGATCTTTAGTTGTGGCATGTGGGATCTAGTTCCCTGACAGGGATTGAACCTGGGCCCCTCGGCATTGGGAGCATGGGGTCTTAGCCACTGGGCCGCCAGGGAAGTCCTATCCCTTTAGCACAAATTTGCTTACTCATTTTCTTCAATCCATCCATGTCTACTGAGCACTGTCTATGTACCAGGCATTTCTCTAGAAGCTGCAGATACAGGGATTGGAAGATGGACAGATAAGGCAGCACTGATGATTTTACCATCAATACTATCATCATTCAAACTATTAATTTTAACTGATAATTTTCTTCTGTTAATGTTATAATCTATACTGTGAGGGGAAACAACATTACTTTTGGGGGTTTCTATCATGTCGTTGCTTTTCAGAAAATAATTGAACTAGAACTACATAATTTTTTTCATTATCAAATTCTCCATTTAAATATGAGCTGAACTACTGTAGAGAAAAATCATTCTCCTTCCAAAACACAGCACTCGTAACTGAGATTATTTTAGAAGATCAAATTTTGGGCAAACATTCTGAAGTATTCCAGAAGCTTAGAAGTATGCAATAAGTTTGGAAAGTCTTCAGGCACTGGAAAGTCAACAAAATAGGATATTTCTTTGCTGGTGTTGGTGATGACAGATTATTAGATACTTGCCCAGCTATTTTCAACAATCCCCTAAAGCGTCAAATAGAAGAATGATAATCATGTACTTAAAAAAAAACTTGAAAATTCTTATTTTCCCCCATCAGTTTCTTATTAGATTATGTTTTCAGAGCTTTTATAAAAGCATCTTTTGGAACTTCAATGTTGCCAGCTTTTTGCAGTGTTTTCTTTCCTTTTGCTTGCTTCTTCCAAAGTTTCATTTCTGGGGTAATATTACCACCATAGTATCTTGCCAACACATAACAGCAACAAATTTCTGATGTAGTGAAAAATGTTACAAACAACATTAAAATTAAATTGATAGAGTAGGAGAAAATAGTACTACCTATGTCAATTAACAGGTCAATAGCCGTACAGCCTGGTGGGCTGCCGTCTATGGGGTTGCACAGAGTCAGACACGACTGAAGTGACTTAGCAGCAGCAGCAGCAGCAGCAACCATACTATGTAAAGAGCACCTATAAATCAATATGAATAGGGAAAATGTGTAATAAAGTACAACATGATAAATATCATTAACACTGCTATATGACATATATGAAAGTCAAGAGAGCAAAATCTTGAGTTCTCATCACAAGGAAAAAAATATATTTTTTTCTATTTCTCTTTTTAAAATCTATATGACATGATAGCTGTTCCTTAAACTTACTGTGGTCATCATTTCATGATGTTAGTCAAATCATTATGCATTACACCTTAAACTTACACAGTGCTTTATGTCAATTATGTCACAACAAAACTGGAAGTGATATAAACCAATAAGGAAGAGATCCATCCAATAGAAAAATGGGCAAATAATAAGAACAGAAAAAGAGACTCTTGCCTTTGATTCAGAATCTAGCAAGGGGGAAATACTGATTCTCAAGTGATAAATGCTATAAATAGAAATGGGTGCAGAGGAGTCACATCAACTGTGTGTTAGTCTCTGAAGTTCGATGGTAGCAAAAGCCAGCTGAGTAAAAATTACCCTTACTAGATCCCTTAAATCCCATGTGTATAGTATACATGATTTTGTGTACACAAGCTTTTACTTCTTGGTGTTAAGGAAGTACTGCGACAGACTGCACGCCTACCTGCAGAGGTCTGGAGATTCAGCTGTTTCTTTCCTTAGAGATAATGGAGAGATCTAGGGCCCATCTGGGGCCTGTTGGGTTGAAGGTGCCCCAGGACCTCTGATTGGAACTGTCTAGCACAGAGCTATGAACACTGACCCAGGCTTAGCTCAAAAGTGGGAAGAGAAAGGCTGGACATGCAGTAAGAATCAGTGGCTCCTATGTGTAGAAGGGCCTAGACAGGCAGTGAGGAGACATGACATCTTTTGCTAAGTCCTATGGCTAGCTCTTCCTGTGAACTCATTCAGTTCAGTTCAGTTCAGTCGCTAAGTCGTGTCTGACTCTCTGCGACCCCATGAATCACAGCACGCCAGGCCTCCCTGTCCATCACCAACTCCCGGAGTTCACTCAAACTCATGTCTATCGAGTCGGTGATGCCATCCAGTCATCTCATCCTCTGTCGTCCCCTTCTCCTCCTGCCCCCAATCCCTCCCAGCATCAGGATCTTTTCCAATGAGTCAACTCTTCACATGAGGTGGCTAAAGTATTGGGAGTTTCAGCTTCAGCATCAGTCCTTCCAATGAACACCCAGGACTGATCTCCTTTAGGAAGGACTGGTTGGACCTCCTTGCAGTCCAAGGGACTCTCAAGAGTCTTCTCCAACACCACAGTTCAAAAGCATCAATTCTTTGGCGCTCAGCTTTTTTCACAGTCCAACTCTCACATCCATACATGACCACAGGAAAAACCATAGCCTTGACTAGATGGACCTTTGTTGGCAAAGTAATATCTCTGCTTTTCAATATGCTTTCTAGGTTGGTCATAACTTTCCTTCCAAGGAGTAAGCATCTTTTAATTTCATGGCTGCAAATCACCATCTGCAGTGATTTTGGAGCCCCCAAAAATAAGGTCTGACACTGTTTCTACTGTTTCCTCATCTATTTCCCATGAAGTGATGGGACCAGATGTCATGATCTTAGTTTTCTGAATGTTGAGCTTTAAGCCAACTTTTTCACTCTTCTCTTTCACGTTCATCAAGAGGCTTTTTAGTTCCTCTTCACTTTCTGCCATAAGAGTGATGTCATCTGCATATCTGAGGTAATTTATATTTCTCCCAGCAATCTTGATTCCAGCTTGTGCTCCTCCAGCCCAGCGTTTCTCATGATGTACTCTGCATATAAGTTAAATAAGCAGAGTGACAATATACAGCCTTGACGTACTCCTTTTCCTATTTGGAACCAGTCTGTTGTTCCATGTCCAGTTCTAACTGTTGCTTCCTGACCTGCATATAGGTTTCTCAAGAGGCAGGTCAGGTGGTCTGGTATTCCCATCTTTTGAAGAATTTTCCACAGTTTATTGTGATACACACAGACAAAGGCTTTGGCATAGTCAATAAAGCAGAAATAGATGTTTTTCTGGAACTCTCTTCCTTTTTCAATGATCCAGCGGATGTTGGCAATTTGATCTCTGGTTCCTCTGCCTTTTCTAAAACCAGCTTGAACATCTGGAAGTTCACGGTTCACATATTGCTGAAGCCTAGCTTGGAGAATTTTGAGCATTACTTTAGTAGCGTGTGAGATAAGTGCGATTGTGTGGTAGTTTGAGCTAAGGTGTTAATGACCTCATCAACATTGTTCTGTCTCTGAGAACAGAACTGCTGAGACTCCTGGGCATCTGACTCAAAGCAGGGAGGCTCTGAAAGGGCTGAGAGATGACCTTGGAAGATGCCACTTGACTACTTTTCTCTGAAGTGATAATACGCCTACCCAGGGATTGGAGACCTTGGACAGCTGGAGTGAAGAGTGAGGGTAAGGAGGAAGGAAACACACCATGGCTCCCACCTGCTGCTTGTGTAGTGTGGCCTTCTTCAGGGACCTGGGGAATGGAAGTGGAGCGCTCTCAAACTTTATTGTTCATAAAAATCATCTCGGGAGTTTATTAAACTTCATAATGATGGACTCTATTCTCAAAGACTTTGAATATGCATTAGTTTAGCCTAAGGTCCTGGAATCTTAATTTTAATCAACACTCCAAGTGCACCCCACTCCAGTACTCTTGCCTGGAAAATCCCATGGATGGAGGAGCCTGGTAGGCTGCAGTCCATGGGGTCCCTGAGAGTCAGACACGACTGAGCGAGTTCACTTTCACTTTTCACTTTCATGCATTGGAGAAGGAAATGGCAACCCACTCCAGTGTTCTTGCCTGGAGAATCCCAGGGACGGGAGAGCCTGGTGGGCTGCCGTCTATGGGGTTGCACAGAGTCGGACATGACTGAAGCGACTCAGCAAGTGATACTAATGCAGGATTCAAAGTGGCTTGAAGGTACCTACAATATGGACACATGTTTAAAAATATAGGAAAGATAAAGATTAGACAATCCTTTGAGAAATATTGGCCTTAAATACAATTCAAAGGTTGGAAGCCACCTGTGTGGGTGTTTAGTAATGGGTGCGGCTTTGTTGACAGTAGATCTGGTGTTTGCCTTCAGCTTGCATTGAGAAACCTTAACAGAAATTGCATGAGAGTCAGTATCATGTTTGCTGAAGGTCTGTTGGGGAGCACCCAGCCTGCCACATCACAGAGCTTGCACTTTGGGGATCCAGGGAACAGATTTCGTGGGAGATTGTGCTGGGAGACCTGTGCTTCTCTTCACTACTGGCTTGCTCTTGCCTGATGGTATATGGGAATCTCCTCCTTACTGATCAGTTGGTTTCCTGGACTGTTCTCTCTGGGAATTATGGCTGAACTGGTGGCTCATCTCAGCAACTATGGTTTGCACTGTGGAGCAAACCATAGTGATTGTGGGGTAACAATCACTACCCCCAATCCAGGCTTCGTGTTATTCTCTTACCTTTTGTTTTCCCTTCATGCTTTGGTACTATTTTTTTAAAATATTTTTTTAGGTAAAATTCATATAACATAAAATTCACCATTTTAAACATTTTAAAGCATACAACTCAGTGGCTTTTAGTACACTCACAGTGTCATGCAACCATCACTGCTATCTCATTACAGAATATTTTCATCACCCTAAAAAGAAAACCCCTTATCCATTAAGCAGTCACTTCCCACTTCCTCCCCACAAGCCTAGGCAACCACTGATCTGGTTACTATCTCTGTGGATTTTCCTATTTTGGACATTTCCTATAAATGGAATCGTATGATATGTGGCCACTTATGCCTGACTTCCTTCACTTAGCACAATGCTTTCAAGGTTCATCCATGTATCCATATTTCATTCCTCTTTATGGCTGAATAATACTCCATTTAAATGGGGGCTTCCCAGGTGGCTCAGCTGTAAAAGAATCTGCCTGCCAGTGCAGGAGATGTTGGAGATGCAGATTCGATCCCTGGGTGGAGAAGATCCCCTGGAGAAGGAAATGGCTACCCACTCCAGTATTTTTGCCTGGGAAATCCCATGGGCAGAGGAGCCTGGTGGTCCACAGTCCATGGGGTTGCAGAGAGTCAGACATTTTGATAGAAACAGCAAATTTTGTAAATCCCATGGACGGAGGAGCCTGGTAAGCTGCAGTCCATGGGGTCGCTGAGGGTCCGACACAACTGAGCGACTTCACTTTCACTTTTCACTTTCATGCATTGGAGAAGGAAATGGCAACCCACTCCAGCGTCCTTGCCTGGAGAATCCTAGGGACGGGGGAGCCTGGTGGACTGCGGTCTATGGGGTCGCACAGAGTCGGACAGGACTGAAGCGACTTAGCAGCAGTAGCAGTTCTTTTTGTAATAAAACAGAACACAGGCAGTTGAAATTCATTTATGAATAGCTGCATATGTGATTCTGTACAATGATCAATAAAAATAAAATATTGTCTTCATTTCTGAGCTCATATAATAATGTGTGGTTTCTAACTATTCAGCCAAGTATTAATCTATCATTTGGACCCAGTTTTGAGTCTCTCCTGGGTCCTTTAAATCTCACTCAGAGCTCGAGGCAGTTTGGGGATGGGATCCCATTGCCCTGGTGATAGCACCTCACCTGAGCCACTGTTATTCACCAGCACGGACACTTCTTCCTTCTCAGAGGCAGGAGCAAGAAAAGGGAACTGGATTGGACTGCTCTTCCCAAGTCCATTTTGTTCTTTACAGTGATGGATGGGTTTCAATTAACATGAGGTCATGGGCTATTAAGATGACTGCACAGTGTGTGGGGGAGAGTGAGTCACCTGTGTGCATGTGAAATGCTCATGGCTGTTTGGTAGAACCTGGGCTCCTGTGTGTGTTTTCTTCTGGGGGTGGGTTTAAGAATGGGCAGCAGAGGCGTCACTGGAAATGAATGAGCTCCGTGCAGGATAAAGATCACCTCTCTGCCTCCACCTTTACCCTTGTCCACACTCTCAGAACAAAACCATGTGAAAACAAGAGAGAAAAAAAGTTGTCAATTCCGGTTGTATTCTTGGAGACCTCACTTCAGCATAGCACCCTGAACCAGAGCTTGATGGTGGGAAATGGGGACAGGATCAGGCAGGGATAGGCAGTGGATGTCTCTTTAGGCCCATGCCCAGTTCAGCCATACTCTGCCTGGTCGGTAGTTGTGGTGGGCAGCTGAGGAGCCAAGGAGATTCTGCCTGGCTGTCCTTAGCTGCTGCTGACGGCTGGACATACCAAGAGAGAGTCAGGGTGTCAAGCTGCTTTCTGAAAAAGAGCACCTCAAACTTCAGCATCTGAAATCATTTTAAGATGTACAAGGATGGGCCAGTTCCTTGTGGCCTTTTTTAGGGGAGGAGGTGAACTAACTAATCTTTGAACTCCTACCAGAAAGGGTAGCTATGCAGCCCTATGATGAGGTCCCTCAGAGTCACTCTGGAGATGCAGAATTATAGGCTGACGGCACTGAGCAGCTGGCTCTGGTGAGTGAGATTCGTGTTCTGGTCATCTCTGGGACTGTCTGGCCTAGTCGCATGCACCCCCATGGCCCCATCCTTCAACTTTGTGAACAGTGTAGTGGTGGAAGAGGGGCCACGATCCTGGCTGGATTGGTTAGGTTGGGTCTCTGACCAAATGGGAGGTGTCAGAACTTGGATTTTTTAGAGGATTGAGCCAGAACATGGATGTTTCAGATCTGGGTTGCAGATCTCATGAGAAGTAAGGCAAGTTGAGTTAAAAACCTTTAGAGACAGCCATATTCAAGTTCCAGAGAGCTCCAGAGTAAATGCCAAGTGTAAAGGTCCAGAAGCAGGCCTGAGGGTTAAAGTTTAGGATCACAGAGCCAAGACTTAGAGGGTTAGCAGTCAGGTAGGGAACTGAATAAGAATGTATGTGAGTGTGAGTGTGTGTGCGCGCATGTAGGTGGGCACACGCACACATAGGGTGTTTGTGTGTGAGCACACATGTAGGCTGAATATGGTGCATATACGTGCGTGTAGGGTTGTACGTACAGAGTGTGCTGGATGTGTTCATGTGTTGAGGTAGTGTGTAGATACGAATGTGAGTGGTGAGGCCCTAAGCACTCGTATAGATTTTGTGTGAGTTCAGAGGCCAGCAGGTGTGTGACGGTGATTGGGTTGTGGTTGGTGTGCTTGTTAACTTGTACTTCACATACAGCCAAGGTCAGCTGGGCTCAGTACCTTGCCTTCTGAGGGTGGCTGTTCTTCAAAGGCTGCTGGGAGTAGAGAATCTGGGGTTGCATTTAGAACTTTATAGGACTGCATTTCCTAAAATTAATGGAGTAGTGAAATCTACTGAGGAAGGCAAGGAGAATTATTGGAACCTTAATAATAATTGTGTGCTGACAGTTCCTGGGGAAACATTTCTGCCTCTAACCTCTGACCAGTTTTTAGTTTCTGAGTTCATATGCTTTCAATAGGCTATAAATTTAAAGGCCACTCATAGGTCTAAATTGCATCTTCAACTCTTGGTGCCTCTGATGAAAGCACTGGGTGGAGCCCCCTTAGGGTGGCAAGGGGACTGTGGAGGTGCAGATGAACTTGGGTGCGAATTAGGGGTGCTGAGTTCTGGATTAGACTCTGCTGGTGACCACGGACAGTAGATGCTTCTGGTCCTAGTATCTCATCACTAAAACCAGGGTGTTGTCGGGAATGGATTCTCCAAACCCCCTGTAAGTGTGGCAGTGTCAGGATTGCCGGCCGATGACTGGCAGTGGTTTCAGACTGGAGGGGGGATTGCCCTCCCTCTAAAGGAGCACTCAAGCTTTCCTACCGGTTTGACAAGTGAAGCAATACGGGTTTCTGGAAAAAAAAAAAAAAAAAGATCAGTTGCTCCTAATGGACATGGCCCTTTACTTTCCTTGACCAATCAATACATGATCACAAAATCAATAATTTTCCACAGAAGTGTGTGTTTTTTGGTGTTTCAGACTGAGTCAAAAGACATAATAAAATCCACTGGCACTTTCCACAGGCTGAATAGCTGCTGACCTACATAATAGTGGGTTGTGTACTCTGGGTTAGTAGTTATTCAACCTCACGCACCCTGCCAGGCAGGCACTATCGTCTCGCTTTTACAGATGAGAAGCAGAGGCTCTAAGAGTCTAAATCATGGAAATGGGTGTGTTTCACCCCTCTGCTGGTTTCTCTTTTAGATTCTCAAGGTCTTGGTTACAGAGCATCCTTTAAAAAAATTATGCATTTATGCACTTATTTGGCTGTGTGGGGGTCTTAGCTGTGGCATGTGGGATCTAATAGTCTGACTAGGGGTGGAACCTGGGACCCCTGAACTGGGGACACAAGTCTTAACCACTGGACCACCAGGGAAGTCCCCAGAGCACCCCTTTCTTATTTAAAAATAGGCTTATGGGAAATGCACAGAGTTTGAAGCAAATTCCCAACAGATTCCACGAACTGACAAAATCCAGTCCCTCTGCTAGCAGGAAAAACCCGTAGGCAAGAAGCAGTCCCACCAGCCAAACCAGGAGCTTGCTTCCTACATCCATAGCCTCCTGGTGGTGGAGGGGCAGAACCTTGGGTGGGGGCTCCCTGGAGTGCGCCCAGTGGACCCTTTGGTTTCTGGTCACAGTAGCGTAGCGCTGATCTAGTGATGGGTGGGAGGACTGCAAGCCTCCAGCAAAGACCTTTTTACACATTTATTAATGAATTATTAAGCATGATGTTTAGAGATATCTTCCCATTAAAGAATAATCCTCAAGTCCATGAAAAAGAGTCAGCGCCCCTCCCAAGTCCCTTTCAAAATCTTCCTCCCCACCAGCATAGCTGTGGGGCTCTGTGCTCCAGACTGAAGGAGGTGTCCTGCTTAGACCGCCTCTCTTTGTTTTTCCCTCCGCACAAGTTAATTTTCCCAGGGTCATGTGGCGACACTTCACTATGGACACAGCATTTTCCTGCAAGATATTTTCTGAAACCACCAACAGCCTTTTGGTTTTCAGGGTCCTTATATAAAGAAATTTGCATTAAAAGCTCATTGGGCCCCCTCATTTCCATACGTGTTTGAAAGGGCAGGAGCTTGGGGAATGCAATGAGAAAAATGTGAATGTGCTGGCTGGTGGTGCCTGGTCTGCAGAGATGTCCACGACTTGTAAAAAGTAGAAATTTAACTTCCAGTTACCTTAAATATGTTCTTGTGCAGTTATGGAGTTTAGGAAAAGAATAAATGCTGTTTCTTTTTTCTTACCTGTGCTGCTATGATGGTTATTCGCTTTTGATTGTTTAGAAGAGAACAAAGGTTTTTTTTTTGGAATGGTTTTTCCTGGGGTGGCCCTAACAGGACATTAATTAAGAACCAGTAGAGAATGGAGTGGAATGTGTTCTAAGGAGCCAAAAATGCTTTGCAGTGAGCACCAGACGGAATTTGGTGCAGCGCCCTACAGGCAAGATTTCTTTGGGTTTATGATTCTGAAAAAGATGGGCCCATGGGTCAAATACAATTTTTTTTAGGGGTTGAGATTTTTCAGGCAATATCCACACAAAAAGCCTACATATATTGTATCACCAACACTTATCTAGGAATTATTTTTTTATTTTTTAAATTGTGGTGAAATATACATAACATCAAATTTAGCATCTTAATCACTTTAAGTATCCAATTCAGTGGCATTGAGTACATTCATACTGTTGTGCCACCATCCCTACCATTCACTTCCAGAACTCTTTCCAGCTTTCAAAGTTGAAACTTTGAAATACAATTATTTTTAACCAATTATGTTTTATATTTGGAAATTAGGTTGGATCTATTACATTTGCTGAGACCTATTGACACACAAATATGAATATGTTTTGTGTTTCATATAGTAGATTGTAGAGTAATTAATGAGCCAGAAGTATACTCATTCCAAGTTTTAAAATGAAAAAAAGAGAAAAGAAGCAAGGAATTATGCAACCATGTTTTTAAAAGGACTATGAAAAATAAGATGAAAATGTAAATTTGAGTGGCATGAAGATTTATTTAGACTTGTTGAACCTGACTTAAACTGGGGTCTATATTTAGAATTCTGAATATCTCTAATTGAAAATTGGTGTTTCCTTTAATTACTAATATAGGTGGCAAACCACAGCATTAGCCAACCTGTGACTGTCACCAGTAGAAATCACAGCCATTTTCTTAGCACATTGAAATTACTTCAGTTATATCAAAATATGGTTTGTTTCACTACTTCAGAATGATGGCAGTTACTAGATCAGTCCCTAGATTTTCAGTATTTTAATATATAGTAATATCTTATCATCACTATGTGTTATTGTAAAAAATATTTTGATAACACTATTTCAATGCAGTTGATTTTCTTTTTATCCTGTGTATTTTACATCAAGCACTGAAAAACATTATTCTGAGAAGAGGTTCAGAGATTCCTTCAGCTTCATCCCTTCTTTGTCATCAGCGAGACTGGAGGGACAGCGGGGGTGAAGGCACACAAGGGCAGGTGGCATTTCCCTACCTCCATTCCCGGTACACTCTGTTGCTCACGCCCAGTGGTTTGGGGCAGCTGACCCTCTGAGGCTGTGTGTTCTGGTGTCTAAAATAGCAATGACAGTAGTAAAAACTTTGTTGTTTTTAGGAGGTCCGACTGCATCTGCACGTGTAAAGTACTGAAAATGACTTCTTTTTTAATTTTATTTTATTTTTAAACTTTACAATATTGTATTAGTTTTGCCAAATATCGAAATGAATCCGCCACAGGTATACCCGCGTTCCTCATCCTGAACCCTCCTCCCTCCTCCCTCCCCTACCCTCCCTCTGGGTCGTCCAGAAAATGACTTCTGACTTTCCTTTCTTGCTAAGCTGCTGCTGCTGCTGCTGCTAAGTCGCTTCAGTCGTGTCTGACTCTGTGCGAACCCATAGATGGCAGCCCACCAGGCTCCCCCATCCCTGGGATTCTCCAGACAAGAACACTGGAGTGGGTTGCCATTTCCTTCTCCAACGTATGAAAGTGAAAAGTGAAAGTGAATTTGTTCAGTCGTATCCAACTCTTAGTGACCTGATGGACTGCAGCCTACCAGGCTCCTCCATCCATGGGATTTTCCAGGCGAGAGTACTGGAATGGGGTGCCATTGTCTTCTGATCTGCAAATTTCTAAGACATGAACTGGAAACCATTGTAATTGTGTATTTAGAAGGAACAGAACCTGTTTTCATTCCTTTAACCCATGTGTAAACACCATCCATCAGCTCTTCTATTGAAATCCTCCTTTTCTTTCCTTTTTTTTTTTTTTGCTGATAACTTGAACCATCTATGCCAGTGGTTCTCAGAATGTGGTTTCTGGGCCAAGAACACAGGCATTACCTGGGAGCGAGTGACAAATGCACTTTTTCTGGCTCCACTGCAGATGTGCTAAGACTCATACGTGATGATGGTGGGGCCCTGCAATCTATATTTACCAAATTTCCCAGGTGACTCTGCTGCTACTGCTGCTGCTGCTAAGTCGCTTCAGTCGTGTCTGACTCTGTGCGACCCCATAGACGGCGGCCCACCAGGCTCCCCTGTCCCTGGGATTCTCCAGGCAAGAACACTTGAGTGGGTTGCCATTTCCTTCTCCAGTGCATGAAAGTGAAAAGTGAAAGCGAAAAGTGAAAGTGAAGTCGCTCAGTCGTGTGTGACTCCTAGCGACTCGATGGACTGCAGCCTACCAGGCTTCTCCGTCCATGGGTTTTTCCAGGCAAGAGTACTGGAGTGGGGTGCCATTGCCTTCTCTGCCCAGGTAACTCTACTACTCCTTAAAATGTGGATTAAACCATCCCTCCTCCCACCGTTATCTCTGGAAATGAATCAGATTGGAGGCAGCTGATCTCCACGGCTTGATTAGCTACTTGCTCTTGATTGTACCTGAGATAATCTGTTTCTGACCCATCTTGGCTTTTGGACTTTCCAGCTTTTTTTGAAATCTGTCTTTGCGACTGAATAAATCTTACTCTTGGACTGGTTTTCTTTACCATGGCTCCAGGTAAATGTGACCCTCACTAGCAGGATTCCAACAGTGGAGGGGGCAGCTGGGAGGCTGGGTATGGGGAGGTGGGTTGGCTGATGTGCTTGGAGAGGGTGACTCATTCTCAGCTTGCTTGGCTTCACCTTTGCCCTAGGTGTTCGTCTGAGGCCTCCCCCCTGCCCCAGTCTACCTGTGTGAGGCCAGCTCTGAAGCTTGAAATTGGCCACAGAGGGAGTATTTACACCATGGAAATTGCAAATGCTACAGTTCCAGGTATTTTTTTTTGTTTGTTTCTTTGTTTCTTAGAGAGTCTGTTCATGAGCATACTTCTTGAATGCATGGTTTAAAACAACATTGTACTTACCAGTTCGTGTGTACTTAGGAATGTTATTCAACCTCTTAGCTATCAGTGTACAAAACTGAGGAATCATGTGTAGATAAGAGAATGGAAATTAACCATGATTCTACCTCTTAAACATAACCATGATTAATGTTTTGATGCGTTTCTTTTATGCTGTGCATTTTGCTTAAATATTTGAGATTATACAGTGGGGCATCCTTTTTCTTGCCCACCATCAATCATATCATAAGCATTTCCCTGTATGTTATTAAAATTATTGAAAACATCTTTTTTAATGACTACGTAACATACCGCCCTTGGGATTAAATACTTTACTTGCTCTGCTTTATAAATAATGGTGCAAGGTCCTTTTTCCTGCATTTTCATTGTTTTCTTAGATCATGTTCCCAGAAGAGAAATTACCAGATCAGCTTTTGAGGCTTAAGTACATAGTTCTAAATTGTTTTCTAAAATGTTTGTATTAGTTTATATTCCCTCCAATGAAGAGGGTGCAACTTCTTTTAATTACTGTATTAACCAAACTAAGAGCTCTGTTTTAACTTAGAGACCAGCATTTTGGCATGTTGCATTTGGATGTCTGTCTGTTGCCTGATAGTTTTAGAAGGAGATGACCAAATTTGGAATTTTCTTTAAAGGCATGCTATATATGCTTTAGTATATTCTCATTTCTCCCTTTTACTCCCCTTAAACAGAATAGACTTTAAGTGCCTTTCCGTGCCATTTAATAGCCTCCTAAGCATCTCTTAAAATGCCTGCCCACTATTCTGTACATGGATGTACTTTTTAAAATTTAAGCCATCCGTTATGGTTGGACCCTTCTGCATCATGTGTTTTCCATTATTGTCAATAATGCTTTTTATCCACTGACTTCTGGGTTTTATAGCTAGCAGCCTTGTTTGGGAACAATTCAGGGAGAAGCTGACTCAATTGTAGACGTTCCCAGCTGACCGACTCCAAGATGGATTCTTGTGCCTGGCCTTTGCACTTCTTTCCCCCTGACTATTCCCCTCTCTTCGTTTCGCAGACCTATAACCGAGGGAAGCACTGGGCACTCCATCTTCCCCAGCTCACTCGGTTTTGCTCTTCATCTCGGGAGCTTCACAGGGCCAAAGGCTGAGATAATCCTAACTGCACCACGCTGCCTCCTCTCCTTGCTTATTTAACATAATTAGGGGCACAGTTAGAGAGTAAGATAGTACTATGAGGATTAGACAAGAAGTGACAGTCACCTGCCTGCCTCCTGACACCCTCCAATGACCTATCATTCGTCAGAGGTAACCAGTTACACTTCTCTACTTCTTGAGATGCTTACTTGTATATTTTGATAACATGCTTATATAGCAATTTTCCCCCATTTTCCATTTTATCTATTGTTTGCCTACTATGAATTTAGAGATTATTCCAATAACTTGAAAGTGAAAGTCACTCAGTTGTGTCTGACTCTTTGCGACCCCATGGGCTGTACAGCCCATGGAATTCTCCAGGCCAGAACACTGCAGTGGGTAGCCTTTCCCTTCGCTAGGAGATCTTCCCAACCCAGGGCTCAAACCCAGGTCTCCGCATTGCAGGCAGATTCTTTCCCTGAGCTGAGCTATCAGGGAAGCCCATGACTATATCCTAGAGTCTCCAGTTCCTTTCCATACTATTGATGCAGTTGTACACCAGTTTTAGTTAGATCAACATTAGGGTTTTGTGTGTGTGTGATTAACAGGTCTTTTGTTGGTAGTAAACTAGAGCAAACAGTCAGAATTGTGTATGTGCGGTATTCAGTACACATAATAGAATTAAAGAAATTCAAAACTTGTATAAAACAAAACACTGGAGAAAAAATATCATGCAGCTCAAGAGATACTCAAGTGGGAAAGTCCTCTGCATCCTTCACAGCTTTGCTCTGTACCCAATAGAACTTATCACACTTACCAAAATAATACAGCTGTTTTAGTACTGGATGTATTTAAGAGGAGTGTCAACACTGGTTTTTACATCACTATCACTAATATAGACATTGTTCACAGCGGAGTCAAACAGTGTACCAGAGCTGTTATTTCTTTTCTGTGAAACATTTTATTTTCCTTATAGTTAATAATAATTGACTTTTTGCTTTTTATTTGCATCTGTTACTAATATATATCTATAGTCTTTGCCAGAGTTTAAAAGTCCCTCTCAAGGTGGTCAAAACTGTTAGATAATGTATCAGTATTCCTAACCCTCTATTTACTTTCTCCTCAGCTATCCTGGGATTTCTCTTCATCATTACCTTTGTAATTTACTTAGCTTTTTCTCCTAAGTAGCTTTGCTATTTCCAGGATCCCTTGTCTTTTTCTCTCTTGGTTTATTTCAGGGATATCTTGGTAAATGTTTCATGACCACCTGGGGCTAGGGGACAGTTGAAAAGGGGAGGAAGCCCTGGTTTGTAGTGTTGCTGATTTCTGTGGTATCAGTATTCCCTCCACGGCTGATTTTAGCTTACTAATATAATATCACTAAACTTGATATATTAGTCAGGGTTCTTCAGAGTAACAGAACCAATAAGATACCTATCTATCTGTCAATCAATCAATCAATCATTAAGAGACTTATTATGAGGGATTGGCTCACCAGGTTACATGGGCTGAGAATTCTTCCAACCTATAAGCTGGAGGGCCTAGAAAGCCAGTGGTTTAATTCCAGTCTGAGTATGAAGGCCTGAGAACCAGGGGAGCTGATGATATAAATCCCAGTCTGAGGGCAGAAGATCAGTGTTCAAGCTCAGCAGGTAGCCAGGAAGAGAAAAGGGCAAATTTCTCCTTCCTCTGCCGTTTTTTGTTCTCAGGCCCTCTATAGGTTGGATGATGTCCACCCACACTGGGGAGGACAAGACACTTTACTGAATTGAATTCTCCAACTGAAATTAATCTCCTCTGGAAACACCCTTCTAGATACTCTCAGTAATGATGTCTGGGCAGACATCAGTCGCACTGTTTTGCTTAGGAATGGGAGGAGATGCTCCTGTGGGCCAGTAACAGCCTGCTCACAGCATGCCACTGGGCAGTCACCTTACTTCTGATGCAGCATCTCTTCTAAGAGCTTCATGAGAAAGAGTACATGGAAAGTAGATGTTTCAAAAACTTAAAAAAAAATCACAATTTTACTCTGCTACTTCATTGACATAGTCTTAAAATCTAGGTGGGAAATGGTTTTTACTCAGAAACTGGGGGGTGTTTGTTTCCGGTGTTGCTGGAAAGAACTGCAGGGCTGTCCTGGGGCTAATCCTTTGTATGTATATTATTTTTCTTCTTTGAACACCTCTAGGATTTTCTCTTTATCCTTGTCAATAGAAAGTTTCATGATGGTGTGTCCCTAATCCCCAGTTGGTCTGTAGCCTTAGCAGATCCTTATCAATCAGTGAGCTCACACCTTTCAGTTTTGGGAAGCTTTATTTCTTTGATTTCCTCTCTTTTCTTTTCTTTAGTGCTAACAGTTTATTGCTACCAACCCATCTCCCTCTACCTTCATGCATGCATGCTCAGTCATGTAACCCCATGGACTGCAACCCGCCAGGCTTTTCTGCCCACGGACTTTTCCAGGCAAGAATACTGGAGTGGGTTGCCATTTCCTTCTCCATGATTTCCTCTCTTTTCCTAGAACTCTGGTTTGCTGGATATTAGATCTCTTGTTTTGATTCTCTAATTTTCCTTTTCTTATTGTGATTTTTCTTGTTGTTGGAAAATCTTCTAGATTTTCTTTCTCAGCTGTTGCCTAGGCCTTCTGTGTAACACTAGCTGTTCCTGTCAGGGTGGTGGCACCTTGGATTTGGGGCTGTGTCCTATGTCTATGTCTCTTCTGGAGTGCCTGCCTGGCACCACGCTTGACATGATGGAGGGGTAGAAAAAGCGCAGACTTTTCATCCAGGTAGATCTGATTTGGAATCATACAGCATGGACAAATCATTATTTTTTAAAATTAATTTTTATTGGAGTACGGTTGCTTATAATGTTGTGTTACTTTCTATTGTACAGCAAAGCGGATCAGCTATAGATATACGTGTTGTGCTCAGTCACCAAGTTTTGTCTGACTCTTTGTGATTCCCATGGACTGTAGCCCACCAGGCTCCTCTGTCCATGGGATTCTCCAGGCAAGAATACTGGAGTGGGTTGCCATGCCCTCCTCCAGGGGATCTTCCCGACCCAGGATTGAACCTGCATCTCACACATTGGCAGGTGGATTCTTTACCACTGAACTACCTGGGAAGCCCATTCATATACGTATATTCCCTCTTTTTCAGATTTCCTTCCCATTTAGGTCACCACAGTAGGTTTCCCTGAACTATAAGTATGTTCTCATTAGTTATCTATTTTATACATGGTATCAATAGTGTATATATGCCAGTCCCAATTTTCTAATTCGTCCCCCACTTTCCGCTCTTGTTATCCATATGTTTACTCTCTACATCTATGTCTCTGCTTCTGTTTTGCAAATAAGATCATCTGTACCATTTTTCTAGATTTCATATATATGAATTAATATTATGATATTTTTTTCTCTTTCTGACTTACTTCACTCTGTATGACGGTCTCTAGGCCCATCCACGTCTCTACAGATGACCCAATTTCATTCCTTTTAAGGTTGAATAATAGTCCTTTCCAAAGAAGACATAAGATGGCTACAAATACATGAAAAGACACTCAACATCATTAATTATTAGAGAAATGCAAATCAAAACTACAATGAGGTACCCCCTCACTCCCATCAGAATAGCCATCATTAAACAATCTACAAACAATAAATGTTTCGAGAGGGTGTGGAGAGAAGGAAACCCTCTTGCACAGTTGGTGGAAATGTCAATTGATACAGCCACTATGGAGAACAGTATGGAGATTCCTTAAAAAACTAAAAATAGAACTACCATATGACCCAGCAACCCCACTCATGGGCTTGTACCCACAGAAAACCATAATTCAAAAAGACACCCCACCCACCGCCCGTCCCCCCCTACCCCCCCACCCCCGACCACCCAGTGTTCATTGCAGCACTGTTTACAGTAGCCAGGACTTGGAAGCAACCTAAATGGCCATCAACAAAGGAATAGCTAAAGAAGATGTGGTACATATATGCTATGGAAAAATCGTTTAACTTCTCTATTCTGACTTTTTCTGTTCAGAGCAAAAAGCACGTCACCCCATGGGGAGGGAGGCCAGAAGCCTGAGGGGAGTGGTCTACCAGGTCTGGTGAAAGGTCTACTGGACCCTCCCATTCTCCCACTCTCCCCTCAGCCTGCATTCCAAATAATGCATTGTATCTTAAAAATGGAAAATCTCAGAAGAGATTCCATTTTATAGTACTCAGTGTCACAGTTAAATGATTCCATCTGAATACAAGGAAGGTTTTGATACTTAAATAGAAGTAGTGCTTTTCAATGATGAAATGAAATTGTCTTCTTCCAGCTACCTTCCACATCCAGTCTCCCTTGACCATAAGATTTGTTGAGCATTTACCAAGTGCCAGGCCTTGTTCTAAGTACTTAGCCTGTATTATTTATTTCTACATCAACCCAATGTGGTGGGTGGTATTGTCATTCCTATTTACAGTTGAGGAACCGGAGGCTCAGACAGGCCTACGGTTACACAGCCAGTAAATGTAGGGTTGGAACTGAAACCCTGAAATTAACTGTGGATTGTATGCTACGATGAAATCTTCTTGGAGAGTTCCATTCATGGATTTATCACTTGAAGTAAGCCAGGGGCCCAGAGAAAGTCTTTGTAATGGGGATTTTGAGTATCCCAGGACCCAGCTCTCTTGCTGGGAAAGGACGACAAATACGCTTAGCAGATGTCCCAGCCCAGGAGGGAGGAGGCTTCTTGGGGCCAACACCCTGTGCAGCTGTCCCTAAGGCCCGGCTGCCAGTCAAGCGACCTCAACCAGTAACACACAGTTTCACCTCAGCAGCCAGGCCCAGCTCCTGGCAGGCCTTGTTTAAACAGGCAGCTTGAAACAGCTGGGGCTGGCTCAGTGGAGCGTGTTGGAACCCGAGCAAGGATGCTCTGAGTGCAGGTGCCTGTCTCTGAATGTGCAATCATGCAAATCCAAGGACCAGATTGACACGCACTGAAGACCTGCTGTTCTGTTCCAATAACTCAACCGTCTATTGCCAGAGCAGCCCAGACACTGGCAGTCCTCGACTCCAAATCAAGTGAGCAGTCCTGGCGATGGAGGAAAGAAGTGTGGGGTGAATCACAATCAAGGCTCACTCCCTTTGGGCAGATAGCATCCAGGAAAGGCTCAGCCACCTTTCTGGGGAGTGACTGACATCGGAAATGGTTTGGAAGATAGGAGGTGTTGCCAGAGGAGGTGAGGGAATCCCTTTGCTTGTAGGATCTTGGTGATCACCTGTTCTTCCCTCCTCTTTCTACAGAGGAATCACGTGAAAGCCAGAGAGGGTAAGGGACTTGCCCACAGGCACACAGCTCACCGGAGGGCTGGGCCTGCTGCTTCTGAGTACTGGTTTCCTGTGAGCCATTCCACCCATCTCACCGTCTCCTTCAGCTCACTGCTTTGAGCCTCAGGTCATAAGGGAGCCTGCCACCCTCCAGTGGCTCTTCCCTGAAGCCTCTGTGGGGGACTGGTGATCACAGAGTTGGTGCAGTGTAAAGAACTGAAGAGGTTGTTTTCAGTATGGGAAAGGGGAAGCTGAGGGCAGGTTGTGGCACAAATGTCTGGCACTGTCTCGGCTACAGAGTGGCTGGCAGCCCACAAGACTTGTCACCCACACTCTCTAACACTGTGTTTTCATAGACTCTCAAGGAGCCTTCAGTTTTGATCTTAACTGTTAGGTTTGCTGGGTAAGTTAGGGCTCTCGGGTTGCTGGTAATAGAAAACAACTGTTGCTGATAAAAAGAGAGCCTGAGGCATCCTTTCTCCATCAGCAGAGAAGCATTCTCTTCTCTGGCCCATCTAGCCAACCATGACTGACCTTCAGCCCAGGAGCCGTGTTACACAGACCTATGACTACTCCCCACTTTCCCCCACTATATAGGGCTGCCCTACCCTGGCCTCTAAAGTCCATGGAAAGGCTCTAGAGAAGAGTCTCATTAACCTAAAAGTGCCAGGATCTTGTTTTTCCAATGCCACACAGGCCAGTATAAAGGCAACACTTGGGATGGTAGCTTTGAACCACTAAGTCAGGAACTTACCTGCAATGCCATCTTTAAGCTCACCTGCGAATTTAGTCTATACACTTAAGCCACCACATTGTCCCTCTAAGCCAGGAAAACCAGCAGAGAGGCTATTCTGACACCAGATGTGGTTACACAATTCCAATTTTTCACCCCACCCCCACTTGGTGTATCATATTCCAGGAGAAACGGTAAACATTGTGTTGGGCAGCCACACCCAGGCAGTTGGAGCTCTGTAAGGGTGAACACCTCGGATTTTAAAGTTCAAATGGTAGAAGGAAGACTGGAGAATGAGCATATATTTTCTATCTTGATCCAAGAAGCCCACAAATATGTTATAGTTCCAGTTTTATGTGGAAACTGACTCGTAGTCTCACAGTTCCAACTCTGAATTCTGGATGAGAGGATCTGATCTATTCCCTGTGGGTCCAGTGTCTGTCGCTGGCCAGTCATCAGAAGAGGCAGGTCACCAGCACTGCTGTTGAAAGCACATGTATTGTTTGGGAGAATGTTTTCAAAAGAAAAGGGGGTTTCTGACAGGCTGTGCAGACAGACACCTGAGAGATATCTCTCATTGCCAAATATTCAGGTTAAATGGCTTATCTGTCACCAAGTATTCTATCTGGGTTTGGGGACTGTTAACCAGGTTTTTTTTTTTTTTTTTCAAGGCAAGACCACCCTGTATTAAACCAGCCCCTCAGGTGCATGGAATCCAGGGTGTTTGGAATGGTGAGGGGAGCAGTGTCCTTGAAGCCATCTTCTAACAGCTCAGCATGGAAGGCTTTGGTCTAACCCCTTCTTTTTTTCACATGAGGAAACTGAGGTTCAGAGAAGACACATGCCCCCCTCAAGGTCAGCCCATCTCCAACTCTGTAAAGTGGGGAGGCTGGTACAGCCACTTTGTCAACCCTTCACCAGCCCTTAGCACACTGTGGAAATGCTGACTGGATAAGTATTGAAGTTCCGTGGCAAGATTTGTGGCCCTCAGAAACATTCCTGTAACAACACCTAAGGAGGTTTTAATGATCTGTCTATGGTGTATTGCTGAAGCATTCATTTTAGAGAAGGCCAAGGGGCTCAGACTATAATTCTGAAGCTAATTTCTCCCTGGACTCTCATGGCCTGGCAGCATGAATAAGAAGAATGCCTAGGATTGCACCGACCCTTGATTCTTATCCTATTGACCTTGTGCAGCAGAAAGACAATGGGCTTGGTGTGACTTTTTACACCTGCTTCAAAATGTTGTTTCATCATGCCATCTGCATCAACACGGAAGGACCTAGAGATGATCAAACTAAGTGAAGTAAGTTGGACAGGGAAAGACAAATAACATATGATATCACTTATCTGTGAAATCTGAAACATCACACAAATGAACACATAAAAAACAAATTTGTGGTCACCAAAGGGGAATGGGGTGGAAGAGGGATAAATTAGGAGTTTGGGGTTAACAGATACAAACTATTATATATAAAATAGATAAGCAACAAGGCCCTACTGTATGGCACAGGTAACTATTTGATATCTTATAATAAAACATGGGAAAGAATATGAAAAAGAATATGTATATATATATTGCATATATATAACTGAATCACTTTGTGGTGCAGCAGAAATTAACATGACATTGTAAATCAACTATACTTCAATTTTAAAAAGCCATAAAAGTTGAAAAAATGTTTCAGAGGGCATGGAAGGAGGTGATGAGTGAATCTGCCATCAAGCGGGGCCTCTGCCTGCAAAATATCTTCCTGTAGTTCTTATGCTCTTAACCCTGAGATCAGAGTACTTCCAGGAACCAGTCGAGTATAGAATTGAGCTGAGGGTGGAGGTGGGAGTGGGCTGATGTGAAGAGGGGGCGTGGTCACAGCTTCCTTGAGCCCACTATATCCCAGGTGATAGGGAAGCTGATGGATTAGGGAGGAGTGGATGAAAGGTAAGCCAGGGAAACTAGGTGAAGGAAGTGGGTATTCAAGTAAAAAGTGAAATGCATGGAAGCATGCCCAGCGTTTTGTCCATGCCCAACTGGATTAGGAACAGCTGATGAAAGTAAGTAGATTTAATGGGGTAGGGATGATGAATGGTGTCTTGCGGTAGGTCAGGAAATGACTTTGTTCAGGAGGAGTGGTACAAGAGGAAATCGAACTTAATTCTTATCTCCTTATGATGTTTTGGTTGTTTGACTTCTCTGTACACACCTGTAAAACCAGAAGACAAAGAGGTCTAAGGTTTAATGTGTTGTTTGCAAAGTAACTTGAGATATGAATGTCTTGAGTGTGTGCTTCAGCACTGTCAAGGACTAGAGTTTTGTTTCTAGCCATTTATTGTAATAAGCGGATGTCCTGTCAGTGTTCCTGGTGACTGGTTAAAAGTCACCTGCCAGTGAAATGAAAGTACAGTTTCTCCCCATCAGCCAAGTCCAATCATTTGCTGGCTTTGTAGGGCAGAGGTGAAGTTTTATTTGCACTATGAACTTTATGATGTATCTTCCTTCTTTGGGGTCTTTATAGTGCTTTATTTGCATTACTCATCTTTGTATTTCATCATGTATGGTTTGGCATTGCTAGTTCACTGTAGTGGGATTTGAATTTTTCAGACTGCTCTGATATGGGGACTTGTGGCAGGCCTCCTCCCAAATCCCTCACTGAAATAATAAAAAAAAAATCCAAAATATCTTTTCATTTACTCTTTTATATAGCAACTCTCTTTATGTGTAAGATTTGTTTTCAGTAAAGATTTTTAGGAATTTGAAAAACCTTAGAGACTTAAAATCTAGTAGAGGAGGGAAGAGTAATGGGATCCATTGAATCGTATCAGAAGACAGCAATGGGAAATGGGAGGACTGCGGGACTGAAGAGGGCTTGGGGTATTGAGAAGCATCTTTGGAGGAGATGGAAGGTGGGCCAGGCCTCTAAGAATGACTCTGCTTTGAAAAAACAGAAGGAAGAACTTCTGAGTACAAAGACCTGACATGCAATGAATCAGAGGTGCAAATAAGCATGCTGTGTTTGTGGGAAGGTGAGGGAACTCAGAGAGTGGTACCAGCTGTCCTCATTCCCTTTAACTAACAGTGATAGAAAGAGGCTTCATCTACGCAGCAACTGGGAGTGCCACCTGGAGTGCTGTGCTGACAACAGTATTAAGGCCACAGTGCTCAGCAGGAGAGAATGCTGTCATTGATTAGTGATGTCTGCCATAGATGCAGGAGGGGAGAGGAGTGATGTGTGTTTTAAGAGTACGTCACATTTACCCTAAAAACTGGCATATGTTCCAAAGAACCCCTGGCATGGGGATTTTCTTTGTTTTTCCCCTCTTGAATTTAAGTCAATGGATACTAAGAGTGAAGCCTGTAATTCTGAATAACATCTTGTTACATCTCTGCCAAGTACTCAAACCTAGCTGGACTGACTCGCCAGTTGTTTTTCAAGCTTCTCAGAGAAGCCAGGGTCCTTGTCTTTGCTGCTGGGTTATAGGAGAGAGAAGTCTTTTCAACTGAGCACAGATAACTTTGGTTCAAGAGAAGATGATTAAGGCATTGAAAAGTCAAAGAGAATAGGGGAAATTATGACTGTGGACCCTTGCTAATATTTATGTAAGTGTGTTATTACCTAATGTGGGGCACTGGTCCTGTATTGCTTCATGTACCCAAGCCTTATCTCCGTATCAAGGTTATAAGTCTCTTTTTGAGGTCAGAGAGAGTGCTTTCTTTCTGTTCTAACTTATTTATTTTCGGTTGGGCTGGGTCTTCTGGGTCTTCCTTGCTATGAGGGCTTTTCTCTCGCTGCAGAGTGGGAACTCTTTCCTAGTTGTGGTGCACAGGCTTCTCACTGTGGTGGCTTCTCTTATTGCAGAGCATGAGCTCTAGGATCCACAGGCTTCAGTAGTTAGAGCTTCGGGGCTCTAGAGCAGAGTCTTAATAGTTGTGGCGCATGAGCTTAGTTGCTCTGTGGCACGTGGGATCTTCCTGGATCAGGGATAGAGCCCGTGTCTCCTGCGTTGGCAGGCACTTTACCGCTGAGCCACTAGGAAAGCCCAGGGAGTGCGCTTTCTTTATCTCAGGGGTTAGAGAGACAGAAAGCTGGTCTGTGTTCTTTGTGTCTCTATGGTGCTCTGCGTATGGTGGACGTAGTGTCCTTCAGAGTGTTAGAGGCTCATAAAATGAGTGTTAAACTGCTTTGAGAGTCCTGCTAATGACTTGTTCAATTTAAAGACAAAGTAGAAAAGGGGTTCAAAGGGGAAGATTATAAAATTCAGCTGTGATGCTTGAGTCTGCACAATTGGCAGAACGTAGCAATGTGCCATTCAAATCCGTCCTTTCCAGACTTTTTCTTTGGGTCTGAGCCTCCTTTCAATTCATATGATCCTCCCTTGAGGGTGGAGGAGGATTGTGTGGGGACAAAGAGAGGACTGACTGGATGAGGCACCTTCATAAATATTTGTCCTGGAGCCTGCAGAATGGCATTTTTCTGTTTGCATTAAAGTTGTCCAACGGGTATTTTCAAAGGATAGATTTCTGGAAAATTGGAGCCTCAAGGGTGACTTTTCAGGAAATTGGCTCTGATCTTTGATCTATTTAAGAAACTGCACACTGGTAGGAAGATTGCATCACCACAGCAACAGAGTAACCTGGCAATCATGATGAGAATGGTTGGGGGCAACTCCGCATCATGGCATTCACAGTGAAGCAATGTGGTATCATTTTGGAAGGAGCAGGGGCTGCGGAAGCCACATCAGTCAAAGAGAGCAAGTCAGACTTACAGAGTATGAAAGGGAAGTCCAGGTTAATCCAAGTGCAAGATGCCTTATGAAATTAGGAAATGGTTTCAGAAGTGCATACACCTTAAAATGGGATGGGCAATGACATCTATAGAATATTTATAGGTATCATCATCTGGATTTTAAGTTTTCCTGCAGCCTCTCAGATGATCAATATTTAAATCTTTGATGAAAGAGCACTATAGCAAATAAGATTAGGAAAACCCTCTTTACCTTCAGATTTTGCATTAGAGCTGTTTTCCCAGGGGTTTGGGGGTTGGTGAGAGGGCTTGGACAGGCCGTCCTGCCATAAGAATGTAGAGCTTAAGGGAGCACTGGTGCAGGAACTGCTCCCACCTGCTTTGGGTTTTGGATGAGAACTGTGAGAACTAAGTGACTAACTGGCTTGTTCATGTTCTTCAGTTACTGGCCAGATGAGGCTCAAGGCTCAGGATTCCTCCTCTAGGTCTGGGCTCTGTCCACCCCACCTCCATGACCTTTTGGTGGACAGGAGCTCATCTGACTTTGGCTCCTTTGAGTCTAGGGTAGAGCCCTTGCCACCTCTCTGCTCTGAAATATAGCTCCACCAAGCTTGAGTTGCCCTGCAGTCTATACAATGAGGACAGCATCAGGCAAGCTGCTTACCTTGAATGAGAGTCAAGCATGGAAAGAGACCATGACTAAAATCGGTCTCAGGCTCCCTGTGATAAAGGTGTTGAATAACATGGAACTCCATCAGTGTTAGTAGCAGCACAGAGGCTAAACATGTGGCTTCTGGGCAGATTATTTAACTTCTTCATGCCTCAGTTTCCTCATGTGTAAAATGGTGTTAATAATGGTGTCTACCTTATTGGGCTCTCAAACACACATGAGCACATGTGTGTGTGTGCCCACGTGCGCACACACACACACACACACACACACACACACACACTTTATAGTCCTTATAACGGTGCCTGGTACATATAAGCACATGAGAACACTTGCTAATACTATGTCAGCGTGTTGTTACCTAACGTGGGGCACTGGTCCTGTATTGCCTCATGTACCGAAGATTTATCTCTCAATCAAGGTTTCAGTAACTTGAGGTCAGGGGCTTTGTTCTTTTTATCTTAGAAAGTTATATGGGAACTGGCTTGGCTATTAGCATATGAGTTGTAATATGTCTTTCCAAATGGTTTGGATTCTTGAAGCTACATAGCTCATTTAACGCCTCTGATATGCATATAAATGAGGTATTATAAGCACCCTCTGCAGGGGTGCTGTTGGGCCCCTTGACTCCTCCCCTCAGCCTGGGCCATCAGTCTCTCTCATGAGGGCTTCCTGCCTCAAGTGCTTGCTGAGTCTCCCACGTCTCTTTCTTCTTTAGGATTTTCTCCTAAACCATGGAGGACTGTTAGGCCTGGAAATGCAGGAGGGTACTTGCTTCCTTGACCGATGAGTGACAAGAGCTTCCTGCCTTTCTGAAGTTCAGCAGAGAGATGCTTTCTACACTAGGACCTCTTAAACTTGAATCATCCAGTGATATAATTTAAATGCGAATTCTGGGTCAGGAGGTGTAGGGTGGGACAAGATTCTGCTTTTCTGACTTGCTCCCAGGTGATTCGGATGCTGCCAACCGTGGACCACACTTACAGGGGGAGGTCTCTACAGGGTTTCCTTTGAAAGCCCCTAGTGGGTTAGAATCAGAATTGCCCATAGCAGGACCCAGCTCAATAGCATGCTCTTATTTGTCTTCCCTCATTCCCTGTCTCACCATCTGTCTGTGGCTCCCTAGGGTCACCTTCCAAAGAAACCATCTGTTCTGCACCCAAGATTTTGCTCAGACTTGGGAGCACCCACAGAAGACACTGTCCTTTACAGACAACTCTCACTAACACAGGTCACACACAATTATTACAGAGGTGGGGCTTGGGTCTGAGTCTGATCCCTGTGCTCTATGTATTAATATTATATCCCTGTACCTTTGTACCATACTGTCTCTCCAGTAGTCTGTGACTGATTTGAGTTTTGATTTTAGCCACAGATAACTGAAAACCCAAATAACAATGGTTCGAACATAATAGGAATTCATTTTTCCTGTGGAAGGAGAAATCCTTAGATATTGAGTTGAGGATGTTAATTTGGGCTCAGAGATTTTTAAAAAATTATTTATTTTTAATTGAAGGATAATTGATTTACAATATTGTGTTGGTTTCTGCTATACATCAACATGAATGGGCTCAGAAATTTTTTTTTTTTTTTACTTCAAGATGCCTTTTATTTTATTTTTTTTTCCAGCTACAATTTTATTTTATTTTTAAACTTTACAAAATTGTATTAGTTTTGCCAAATATCAAAATGAATCCACCACAGGTATACATGTGTTCCCCATCCTGAACCCTCCTCCCTCCTCCCTCCCCATACCAGACCTCTGGGTCGTCAAGCTGAGGGCGCTATGAATCTCTTGGTCTTTCCCTCATGGTTGCAAAAGAACTGCCACACCTCCTGCCACCATGTCTGCATTTCGGGAATGAGGAAGAACAAGACTGAGGGGCAAAAGGGTACATGCTAGGTGACAATGTCCTTTCTCTCCTTTAGGAATTTTCTTTGAAGCCCTACCTAAAAACTTCCACATATATTCCAAAGATTAGAACTTTCATGTGGCCACCACAGTTAATAAAAACTTTGAAAAAAGAGTAGTCTTTTAAAAAAATTCATACGTTGCTGTCCCCAAACAATTAACGCTAGCCAGTCATGCCCCTGGGAAATTAATTGGGGGTTTCAGGAGTTTTTCTTGAAGGGCTCTGTTAATTTCTCCAAAGCACTCTGGGTTAAGTTGGTTGTAGAGATGGAGGAGGTGATGGCAGAGGAGGCATAGCATTGTGTCCCTGGTCTAGGTACCTCACTCCCTGGTCCCATAGAAGGGTGTAGTGGGTCTGGAGTATTTTGGTGAGTGGGAATATGGTGTGGCTTTAACTTCGGATTATGTTGGCTTTCTCCTGAAGTATAAGAACTCCAATTCCGTTCACAACCCCTGAGACTAATTCGTCCCAAAGACCCCCATCTGGTTAACAGGAGAAATTCATATTCTTCCTATCAACAAATCTTCACCCTAATTCTAGTAGACTGATAACCCTGATAATAACCCTGGTCATCTTATACCAAGAGGGCATCTGCCTCCTCCCTGCCTGGGTTATGGCCAAATGCTTTCTAACATTGACTCTCTGAGATAGACAGCTAGCTTCAGTCATTTCTCCCAGATCTATAGTTTCTCATCTCCCTACTCTACCCAGCATATACTTCTATTATGCTCTACCAGGCAGTTACTAGGTTATTTAAGCAGGTGTCTTTTCTACTGGCTGGTGAGCATCTGTACTACGGTGTCTTAATTCTTATTCTTTCAAATGCCTAGAACAGTCAGCATAATACAGAGAGAGCAGTGATTTAACCCAGATCCCCTTTCTCCTGGAACTCTGAGTCTTTTCCTCAAAGCAGGGACTTATGAATGTTTGTTGAATTCAATTACTTATTCAAAGAATAGTAAAAAATTAATTATAGGAGGGTTCTGGGAGATATTTTTCTGCTGGACTTTGAAATCAGTTCTACTATTAAAATCACAGTTTAAATTTAGGCAAATCAATTTACCTCTCTGTCCTCAGATTCTAATAATAATAATATGAGTGTATTGAGTACTAATTATATGCCAAGTGCTGTTCTAAGAGCTATACGTTTATTAACTCATGTCAATTCTTATCATTGAGTTCTCACAAGGTATAAGTGAATTAATACATGAAAAATGCTTAGTGTGACATTTGGTTTATGGCAAGCCTTCGTATTTGCTAAAAATTGTTGTTATAATCAGTTCTCAATTCTTGCCCAAAATTAATGTTTGGATTTAAGGTCTGTTTTATTAAATAGTATCTTTTTTTTTTTTCTTTTTTCTTCTCCCCCTCCTTCCCCCTGTCCCTTCTCCTCCTCCTCCCCGCCTCTTCCTCCTTTTGTTCCTCTGTCTTCTCCTCCTTTTAAATTCAGAGCAGTATTTGACCATCCTCTAGGCTTTGAGCACCTCTGTGCCTCACTCTCTTTCAGCTACCCATGTGGATTCTTCTGGGCTGCTTGCTGCAAATTGCCCTCTTATTTTTTGTTGCGCTCCTTCTCTGAAACCATTCTCTTCTCTTGGTGATGGAGACAGAAAAGGAGTGGAGTTTTTAGGCTTTTCAATGCCTTCTAAATTGTACTGATAGTATCTTTTCATACTACCACCAATAAAAAAAAAGAAAGAAAAAGAAAACCCATAAGTGGTGAGAGTTGGATAGAAGATGGCCATTATAATATGTTGTATCTGAAGTGTTTTATAGTTTACAAAGCCCTAGTTCCTACATCTTCTTGAGTCTTCCAGCAATTCTAGGTGGTCCTTGTTGGAATCCTTGTGATATAATTTGCTAGTAAGTTTCAAAGTAGGTTTTTAAAGGATAGGAGAACTGCCTATCTACAGTCATCTGATGGATTCATAGTTTAGACCCAGTGACAAGCTTAAATATGGCCGCTGTGGGTAAGGAAGGCAGACTGTGTCCTGAATGATGAGCTTCCTGAGGGAAGGGGTGATAGCCCATACAGAGCATCCCCAGGGCTCAGATCAATAAATGCTTGTTCAATGGATAAGTGAATAAATGACAAGCAACAGCTTTAACATTCCATTGTTTGAATGACCACAACTCAAATTATTCAAATTTCAAAAATTTAAACCTGTTTGGTTTTCAATGAGTTGCTCACTGTAGAGATGATCAATTTCCGACTTGGAGTCTCTCAAGTCTCCCTCTTGAGAGGGACCTAGAGGTAATCTATGTTAGGGCAGGAAGAGAGGGTTTTAGGTGAAGGAAGCCTCTCAGCTGGGGTCTTTGAAAATCTGGATGTCCTTTTCAAACTGTATGTACAAAGGACTTACCAAGAAGGAGTTTCTGATTATGAGACACTGGAATCGGGACCATTGAAGGTGACATGTGAAGCAATGGAGCCACGAATCTCCACACTGGAAATGGACCTTCTGGTTGGTCAACTTTGGATTTCTTTCCTTGTGTGTTGTTTCATGTTTGACCTAGTTTTCTGGACAGCTTCCTAATGGCTCTTACATTTGTGGGGGAGAAGTAAAGGGGAAAAGGAAGGTTATGGGACCCTTTTGAAATTCCATTGACAGTTATGTGCTCCTTCTAGAAAATGCATATACCCACATACAGACAACTTTGCTCCCTAAATTAGAAGACGTGGTTACATACCTCCTGTCTCACTACACTTCCCAGAAAAAAGGATTGATTGTCCTTGTTTATGAGTATTCCTAATGTGCTCCCTTTGTTCCTAGCTTTGTCCTCTTTCTGAGAGCAATTGTCACCCCATGGCCCAAATCAGTCTTTGTGTTCTCTGGGGCTGCCTTCAGGTCAGCATTTTGGTAGCGAGCTCTGGCAGCCGCCGGGGAGGGCACAATGATCTTACCTTCAGTCTCCATTATCTGGGAAGCACCTATTGATTGCCTGCTCTCTACACAACTGAATGTAGTCCTTAAGTTGGGCTATATGTCTTGAAACATAAAGAAGGTGTGACTGATGCTTGGAGAATTTATGGAGGGAATTAAAAAGTCAGCTCTTAATAATTGGGGTAGGAGGGCGAGAAGCAGGGGGAATGTGATAGGAAGATTGATTATATCATGATTGATGGCTGATGACATCACCAAATTCTTTATTGACTTGTCCTTGGAGGAGATGATTAATCAAAGATACTTGAGTTCCATCAGATTGTTCCATCCCCTGGCCCTGTTTTTATTTCTGCTATAGTGATTTACCAGGTTATCTTGCTCATGTTGATTCCCAGAATTGAGTATTTTGGGCCAGTAGAGACAAGGCATGAAGTAAACTTTTGTTACTTACCATCTGCTGGGTCTCTTGTACAAATTTCCCCACATGGGCTCTTTCTTCTTGAGCTATTGATTGGCTGCCTTTGACACATGCTCAGTGATTTTGGATTTCCTGTAGCTGAAAAGGGAGAAAGAAATAAAGAAGAGTCTTTGGTTGGGGCCTTCCTCAGAGATACTTGGTGCTGTCCCCTGAGTTCACTGTTCCGACTCTTGTTTACCTTTATAAAAATAACATGAAGAAAGTAGATGCATCAGTGGAGCCACCCACATCTGCAATGAAAGCTTATTTCTAGTGAAAATCATCATACCAGAATATTCACTCAAGCAGTACTTAGTACGATCCACCATAGCAAGGGCTTGTGTTTTTTTAAGGAAACAAGCTGTTAAAAATGTTCACAATGAGCTTTTTGTGCTGTGTGAAGAGCTCTTGGAGAGTTCTGCAGATGCTCCCAAGCTTCTTTCTGCCTGTCCATCTTACAGACACTTAAGGGTCCAAAGGCCTGTTGATTTACGCATAACCTCTAAACTTGAACTACTTCCTTGTGTTGGTGGATCACTTTAGAGTCCAAACCTCTAACTTTCCTATTTTCTGGCATGTTTTCCAGGTTGCTTGCTTGCTTCACAGATAGCCATTGGTCAGTCAGGCGCTTTGAGTTTTACTTTGCTATCATACAGTGGTAGAGATATCATGTTTCTGATTTTTAGTGGGTTTTTTATTTTTTTGCTAGTGTTACCTCAATACCCAAAATGGTCTCTAAAGTTTATTGAACCACCCAGGGTCAGAAATATGAGCTCAGCTCTTTGTTGGGCTTGACCTATTGACCCAGGAGAGCAGCTGGGGTGGTTCCTACAGCTGCCCTCAGCTCAAGGAGCCTTTTACCCAGAGGAGCTCCCTTTGATGGACTTCTCTGGGAGGAGGGATGTTCCTGAATGAATTCCCCTCTGAAGCCTCTCCTAGGCCTGGCAGAGAAAACAATGTGGAGGAGACAGAGCTGAAGGATGGCTTCACAAGAGCAACACAACAATGAGGAAGACTGCTTTGAAGTGACGTGAACCCCTGAGCGATTCTGCAGCGACTGGAGGGGAAAGATGGAGGAGCATGAACTCTTTGGGTTGTAGGGGAAAGACAGTATCTCACAGCAGAGGAGAGCTTAGCACGCTTGTGTCTGGCTGACTGTGGGCCTTTGTTAGGAATCGCCCTGGTGAATCACCCAGTTGTCCAGCAACTTCGACCCCTGGCCCCTCCCCACCCCAAACACACACACATAGCCACACACACACACACACACACACACACACAGCTCCTCTGAGCTCCATTCAAATGTCCACTAAAGCCCTTATCTGCGGATCACGTTGTGCTGAGTTCATCTGGTTCCCTGGCCACTGAGCTCCTCCCAGAGGAGGACCCCCTGCCTCCTCCCTCTGTATCCCAGGGCCTGGCCTAACATGGAGCCCAGTAAACATGGGTCATCCTGCATCCGCCCCCGTCCAGTACTCTCTCACAGTATTGTTGATTCTCTTCACTTCTCTATTTCTGCTGCTCTGTGAGCATTTAGGAGACCAGGGACCATTTTTCAATGCCTGTGTCTTCCCAAGACCTAGGGGAGTACCCCAGGCCTAAGAGGCTAAACGCAATGTGGTGTTTGCAGAGTGTACATGAGGCATAGCCTGAACTGGGTGCTGGTCCCGACTTCCACCCACCATGGCTGACATCTGAGGGCAGTCACTCCACTGCCCTGAGCCTATAAAATCACCTTTCCTGTTCTAGGAGTTTCTATAAAAGGTTAAAATTCAGGAAGCTATTACAGATATCCCTGGTGGGGTGAACAATACAAACAGATAAGAGTTAGAAGGCTTGGGTTCTGGTTCTGAGCTAATTGGCCGTGTGGCCTTGGATGAGCTGTAGAACACAGTGGCAATAATATCATGGTCTCTACCTCACAGTTTTTATTTTTTATATTTCTATTGACTCTTTTAAAGAAATGGAAAAGCAATATGTTCTTGTGGGAAGAAGTGACGCAGGATAGAAGAAAACAGGGTAAAAGATCAGAGTTCTATCCTCCAACCCCAATCAACCTCCCTGATACTCAGGCTCTCATTAGGATCTTCTGGGAACTCTGGCGAGAACATGACTTAACATGGAGATGAAGTGGTGTGTAAGTGTGTTATGCTCACATAGATGCCAAGTATTGTTGTTATTACTACTGCTGTTCATAGTAGTATTGGTAGTTGGAGACACAAGATTTATATTGGAGGATTCCAAAGTGAACTAGCCGGGAGGTAGGGTAAGTGGCGTATAGCAAGGCTGCCTATAACAGCAATAATGTGAATCCTCAGGTCTACTGCTAAACCTTTCCAGGTTAGGAAGCAGGAGGAATTGGTGTCAATTCACTGTGGGTCTCAGAAGGCCTGTGACTGACCTCACTGTGTCCCTCCATGCTGCGGAGCCGCTGGAGAGTGCCTTTACCTCTGAGTCCCACTTCCTACTTCTGTAAAAATGAAAGTAATAAATGCATTCTCTTCAAGCACTGAGATAGGGATTAAATGAGTGAGTATACTTAAAGCACTTAGCACCTGGGCCAATATACAGTGAGAGCTAAATACCTGTGAGCTTATGGTCAGTGAATCCCTGAACAGATGGTCATAGGAGAGCTGCCCAGAAAGATCTTTGCTTGTTGGATCTACTTTTAAACTGGGGTTTGGTGCCTTGAATGGTTTGGCAAGTATTCTGAAAAAGAGATTCCAGGTTTCTTGCATTTGAAAACAGCCCTCCCTGGATCAGTAAGGATCCTCTTGTGGTTTTCGCATCTACTGTACTTGATCATCTCACTCTCCTGTACAAGTTATCACCACGCATCATTACCAGTGTGAAACCCAGTGAAAATTCGCTTCTTCAGCAAACAGACCTGCCACTTGCTCTGGGGAAAGTCAATGACCACCTTGCAAAATGACCTCTTCTATTTTTATTTTTTTATTTAAAAGAAGAAATTAAATTGACAAGTGGATAATGCCATATATCAGTGTGATTCTATTCCTAATTAATTTATTGGCTTTGGTTCATACAACATGGGTTTTCTTATTAAAATGTTCAGCTTGGAGGCATGCCTTCTGCTCCTTGAAGTTCCCATTAGGTTTACAAATGAGACTCTTGTCCTGAGTGATGTTTTCTGGGGAAGCTTTCCTGCCTTTTGTCTGCTCTCTATCAATCTCCCTGCTGTCAAACTGCTGCTTGAAGTTTCAACTTTCCCCACTGTAGTTTAAAGAAGTCTCTTTCCCTTATGGTCTAGCTGTCGGGGGGCATGGTCTTTGCCTAGAATTCAGGGCTGGGGGCAGTTCAGAAGATGGCAGGGGAGGGGTGGGCTCTGCACCCCTCCCAACGCCCTGGCAGGAGTCCTGTGTTCTGGCATAATGAGGACACTGGGTGTTTGTTTATTCTTGGTTTCCAGCCTTCAGTGAGGATTATTATCACCTTGTTTCCTGTGGGCTTCCCTAGACCTCCTATCACTTCTGCCTGATGCCCACACCTTTCAGGTCTGTTTTGACATACACCATGTGTCTGGGGACCCTGAAAACACTGGCTTGATCTACTTGGACCATCCCCCTCTTTTTTGATGAGACAGGGCTTACCAGAGCATAAGGGCTGGAGGCCTCTGGACCTCCTCAGCACTGTCGAAGCTGAGATTCCAAGCGTCAGTCTTGGCTGCAGCATCCATCCCAGTTTCTCCTTCTTGAGAATCTGCTCTTCAGGTAACAGCTAAGGGCCAATTGGTTGCTGGCCTTCAGAGCCTGGTCTGTGGAAATTTTAAATGGACTGTGAAGTACGTTCCTTCTAAAGAATAAGGAACAGAGCCCAGAAACCCAGCTTTGTAACCACAGCGGCTTGTGGTGAACCTTTGGGCTGGTTGGACAGGGATGCAGGTGAGAACTTGGAGAGGGGCCTATTGAGGATATTAGCCTGAATTTCTTGGAAGGTGAAGCACAGAAGCCTTAGAAAACAGCCCAGGTTTGGACGCCAAACAGGTGCCGGCTCCAAGCCTATCCCACAGCTGCCCTGGGACTACACCCAAAGGAACTGGCATTAAAATGTGTGGCTTAGGCAGTGCTCCCCAACCTTGGGGAGTGGTCACAGGTCTCTTTTAGAAAATGGTTGGAAGTTCTGGACCAGATTCCCAGGAATGTGCATCAGCTCACTCAACACTTGCATGAGAGATTTATTTCCATCGTGGGGAGGCTCCCTGGACCAAAGGGTCTAGGATCATGTCTTGAACACAAAATCCAGGACACAGGTTGTTTCCTTGCCTCTGACACTGTCTCTGGTCCCCTGTGGGCCATGTCTGTGCACTGTGAGAAGTCCTGGCTAAACCCCAGAGCCAAATGGTCATCAGATACAGGCAGCACCAAGTCACTTGGCACTGAGGAAAACTTGATACAGCCGTAAACATTTTATGTGGGTCTTTACCACTGTTATTTAATTAAGTGTCACATTACTGTGCGCCGGGAGAGCTGCACTGTACAGCTGGGTGACAGATGGATGGACCAGCCGCAGAAAGGACCGGGAGAATATCAGTGTGTCTGAAAGAGCACCAGCTTGGAAATTGAACAGACGAGGGCTTGAAGCTTGACTCTGTCCTGTAAGTGACCTGACCTCTTGGATCCTTACTTTTCTCACCTGCAAAATGGCATTAGTTTGATAGAAACTCCAGTAGGTGAAGATTCATGAGATGAGATGCAGAGTTCATGCCCGGAGCTCTCCTATAGGGTTTACATGGGAGTTCCTGGCTTGCACGGGGCCTGTGACTCATGGGCCATGTGTTGTCCTGGTTTGGATGTCACTCCTGGCATAAGACTGGCAGTTTTGCTTCATATAGCTCATTCACAGGTTTGTTCCTCCTTATTCAAGTTTCCCAGTTTCATATTCAAGGTTTAGCAATGCTAAGAAAATGCTAGCCTCACTAAACCAAGAGGATTTTGTAAATCCACTGCGGGCATGTGGGTTGGTGGACAAGAGAGGTTGGGTGGGTGGGTCCATCCTCTATTTCTTTCCTGGAGTTTGTTGTAATCAGACCCTGAAAGATTCTGTGTGAGAGGAACTGGTAAAACCAACAGACCTGTGTAAGGATCGAACCCTGCCTTGCTATTTTCATGTGGTAAGCAGCTGAGCTTGAGGTAAATAGGCACAACTCAGGAAATCCCCATTTTCAAGTACTTCTTCCTATTCGAGTGGATTCAGATACAAAGGTCAAAAGACATTCAGAGGTGAAAATGAAATTCATAAAACAGATAAAGTATTGGGTTTACATTTTATCTATTATGAATAATAATAAAGGATTTCTGTGTCTAAAAGAATGTCTGTTTATATAATACATCCCTTCTCATGGAGAAAAAAATACTTTGTTGAATCTTCCCTCATTGAGATATGAAGTTCCTTTGTCTCTGTCCAACTGTTTTTCATTCATCATCTGTCAATTCATCTATCTATCCTTCCTTCCATCCATCCATCCATCCATTTGAATCTACTATAGTCAAGTTTTTCTGAGGACTAAAAATTGTAAGTACCATAGTTATCCTTTTTGTAGAGCCAGGTTAGGGTTTCACTTAAGTTCTTTGGTTTTAGAGTCCAACAGGCTGCTTTGGATTTATTTATTTGGGGCTTCCCTGTGTCTCAGATGGTAAAGAATCTGCCTATGATGCAGGAGACCTGAGTTTGATCCCTGGGTCGGGAAGATCCCCTGGAGAAGGGAATGGCTACCCACTCCTGTATTCTTGCCTGGAGAATTCCATGGACAGAGGAGCCTGGTGGGCTACAGTCCGTGGGGTCACAAAGAATCAGATATGACTGAGTGACTAACACTTCACTTCAAAATCTCTATGTGTTCTTACGGTTTACAGATTTTTGATTTTTAGTGGATAATCTCTGTGATGAAAAAATATTTATTTATCTATTTATTTTTGGCTATGCTGGATCTTTGTTGCTGCTTGTGGGCTTTCTCTGGTTGTAGCAAGTGGAGATCTCTCTCTAGTTGTGGTGCGCGGGCTTCTCATTGCGATGGCTTCTCTTGTGCAGCAGGACCTCTAGGGCACAAAACTGCAGGCTTCAGTAGTTGCAGTATGCAGACTCAGTATTTGGGATTCAGAGGCTTAGTTGCCCCATAGCATGTGGAATCTTCCTGGACCAGGGTTGAACCTGTGTCCCCTGCATTGGCAGGTGGATTCTTATCCACTGGACCACAAGGGAAATCCTGCTTTGGATTTATAGCCCTACTCTTCTTTCCCTAACAAAGGAAATGTCAGTAGGTTGATTACCTATTGAAGCACCAGTTTCCTCATCAGAAAAATGAGGGTAAGACTATCCTCTTGTTGAGGATCCAATGAAATAATAAACATGCAGAGTTTTGCATTGGTTGGGAATGTATGAAATCCTTATAAAAAATAACTGGCACAATGTGTGACTATAGTTCATGCTCATTAAATAGAATACAGCTGCATAATGAAGAAAAAGTACTTCTGAAATGCTTAAATATTATTTACCTTGCAAAATTTCAATGTAGGTGAAAGTTTTAGGCCTATGCCTCATCAGCATGCAAGTGACTCTTCATGCTTTGTGTGAGTGTGTGTGTAAATCAAGGAATATATACCTTATGGGGCAAGATTTCTCTACGTGTTTATGGTGATAAATTCTATATCCGTTTAGATTCTCATGTGGGAAATTTAGAAGGTAATGTCTTCCTCCCCAACACTAGTTTTGTTTTTTTTTTTTAATATATAAAGCCTTTGGGAATATGTATTTCAGTTGTATGGACTTTGCTATGTGTGGTTCTTTATGTTGTTCTCAGTTGTACCATTCTTTGTAAAGAATTTTGTCTTCTGTGCCTGGAATGCTAATGATTATAGGTATTAACAATTCTCTGCTCCTAGTTATTAGCTGGATATTCTTTCTCAATATCCTTATTCCTATTATGGTTTTACTCAGACTTTCCACATGCATCTTATAAAATAATTTTGAAAACCCTTAGTATTCAGGCAAAGGTGAAAAAGGAAATTTGACTTTCAGGAAACAAGGGGGAAATTTTAATGTCTTGATAAAGGAGACTCTGGAAGAGGCTCTGTCTTCAAACAAAACCGATTTGTGCTGGTATAATTGCTGCTGGAGGGAAGGGCCCAGCTCTCATACCAAATCTTTCCCATTTATTCTTACCAACTTGGTTCTGACAGATATTTTATTTCAAGTGTCTTTACAGCAAATCCTAAAGGCATATCTCAAGGATTATTTAATAACATCTGGAAGCCCAGACCAAAGAGATGATGCAGGAAATAAAACAAAGCAAGGGAATGGAACAAGCCTGGGACAGGGCACCCCAGACCCTGATGAGGAGTGGATAATGGTGCTTTTAGCCTGACTGTGGGGAAACGGATTAGGAGAAAAAGCGAGGGAAGCAGACCACCCAGGCTGAGATGTGTTCATTCTTGTTTCACAATTTGAAGTGCAATGGAAATCCAAATTAATTTCTCAGGAGAGCATCAACTCCATTGTGTAAGGCAGCAAACAGCCGGTCGGATGTGCTATATAAAACCCAATAGCAGCAACTTGATTCTGTGCCGAAGTTCCCAGCATGGGAAGGGAATGCCACGTCCCCAGCTCCTAGGCATGTTGATGAGAGGCAGAGCCAAAGACCGTGGGGGTTGGGGCTGGCATCTACTGGGGTCTGTCTTTTCAGCCTCACTGATCAAAGTCACCTGGCCATGTCCTTTAAGTTATGGATGAGACGGGAAAGGGCCAGAGTTCAGGCTGAGGCATACTTGGCAGTGTTGGGAGGGGTTTAATTGGCAACTTTAAGGAATAACTATTTCCTTAGTATCATTGTGCAGGTGAAGATCAAGAGGATACTGGATGTACATGTTTAGCTGATTCACTTTGCTGTACAGTAGAAACTAACACAACATTGTAAAGAAACTATACTCCAATAAAGATTAATTTTAAAAAGATGTTGGGAATATGTGCAAGGAACCATATGCCAGAATGTTGACACTATTCGTAATAACAAAAACATTGGGATTTACTTAAACATCCATTAGGAGGAGACTGGATAAATGAATTGGGCTGCATTGATGCAATGGAATAATAGACATTGATGACAAAAGAATAACTAGAGCTAGAGTTGTGAGTAATGTTCAGCTTTACAGTGCTGAGCCAAAGAACATCCCAAAGAAAATATGTGGTACAAAACTGTTAAATAAAGGTCAAGAAAATGTAAAACAATATAATATATTATGTTTGGATATTTACATATGTTGTAAATATGTTTAAAAATTCATGGGAATGATAAAAACCTGATTTAGTTTAGTGATAATCTGTGGGTAGGGTTTGTCATCAGAAAGGAAGGGGGACATGTAAGGTGTCAAGTATATTGGTGTCTCATCCCTTAAGGTAGGCAGTAGGTACACAAGTGTTTTGTTCTATTACTGTTTACAGGTTTTTGGCAAGTCTGAAATATTTCATGATAACTTATGTACCTCCTTCCTATGCACATAGAGTGTATTGAGAATTAGGAGGGAAGATTTGCTTGGGGAGGAAAATGGGTATGGGCGTGTGACAGGGAGAAAGTGAAGCTGTGTTTTGCGAGAATAGATGCTTCGTCCATGTTTGCTGAATTAGCAGAGTCAGGAAGTAAGAGAAAGTGAATGAGATGAAAGGAGTCTGGGGAGAAGCAAGTTTGGAGCCAGTGATGTGTGGAAAATAGCAGCATATGCAATAAAGCAAAGCAGGAAGATGAGTGAAATGGAGGGACGCTGGGACCCTGCTGTGAAAGCCAGCGCCAAATGCTCTGCTTCCTCGGCTCCAGAGGTTGGAAAGAGCTCTCACTGTGTTGGGAATTCCTGCTGCCAGAAAGTCATCCTCTAGTGTTGTCTATTGTAATAATGCCTTAGATGGTTTCTTTTCCTTTTTTAAATATTTATTTATTTGGCTGCACTTGGCCCTAGATGCAGCATGTGGGATCTAGTTCCCTGACCAGGGATGGAATCCAGACTCCCTGCTTTGAAAGAGTGGAGTCTTAACCCCTGGACTACCAGGGAAGTCCCTTAGATAGTTTCTTAAATTATTCTTGCAAAGAGAGAAGGAGAAAGAAAATGCATTTGAGTTTGTCCCTACAAGAAAGTAATCAAAAGATGAATGATCCATGATGTATTAATGATGGGCACACGATGGGTTTTTGGGAGGCATACTATGTGTCTTCATGATGATTATTTCTTTGCTGCGCTGATTTATTCTTGTGGACTCTGAGAACACAAGTTGGGCTTTTAGAGTTAGCAGGCAGGAAAATGTTCAGGAAAAAATATTTTTTTTCTTACCCGACTTAAAACTGGTTACTCAACAAAGTCCACTGTGCTTTGAGCTCCTTTGATGTTGCTCAACAGACATTGCGAACATATCAGGCAAATTCATTTTTAACGGCTCACAGAGGCCTTTGTGATTATCATCTAGTTGTTGTTCTAACCATTTGGACCGACCTCTATTGAACAATGTGGAATTAATCACGCGGAACAGAGCTCAGCTCTGTCCACTCCTTTTGTCAGAATGGAGTGAGCCCTGGACTCAAAGTATGTGGAATTATGGGGCTGACAAAGTTTCTGCCCCTGCTTCCTTTTTCGTATTTAATTTTCAAATTAATTTAGTTTGCCTTCTTCCTCCTCTCTTGCCTCTAGCCACCATGGCTCAAACTACTCAAGGTAGTTTCGAGGAAGGAAATGCAAAATAGCAAGACGCAGTTCTGCTTGCTAATAGCCCATGCCCTTTGCTTTCTAGGTTAGAAGGACTGCTTTGAGGGAAATGAAGTTCTGCCTCCCTAAAGACATTGTTTAGTTTTGCATCCCATTTCAGTGGGAGGGTAAAGTGAACCAGATCTGTTTCCAGCCACTCTTGACTCTTTGATTCCAGAGCAGGGCATCCTCGACAGGGCTTTATATCCTGCTGGAATGTAAGGCTGTTTTAGGAAATCTGTGTTGGATTGAGAAAAAGTTGCAGCATAATGACAGTGACCAAACCATGTGCCCCAGATTTTCCTGAATGGTCCTCAATTCGTATAGTTTGAACCTTTAATTAAGGCAGTTTATTTTGTGTGTGTTAACACAGAATTTGATAAAGGGAATATTTATGTGTGTATGAAATACATATGCATTTATAAATGATATATAAATAATTGAAAATATGTATTGCATACACATACACTCACATATACGTGATTTGTGGGTTTATTTGCATGAAGTCTTCTTTAGGATCTTGTGGCTTCAAAATGTGTGTTCTAGTAAGTGTTGTGGAAACAGCTAACTACCTGATTGACCTTCTACAAGTCATTTCCTGTCACCAGGTCTTCTCAGTTCCCCACCGCTCCGACACACAGTAGGATCTCGATAACTGTGCTGGCGAGAACTAAAGGCGGGCCCTTTTCAGAGTCTTTGTCCTTCCTTCTCGCTCTGTGTGGGAAGTTCCATAGCCTTGTCCTTTGCACTGTCCCTGTCTTCATACCTTGTGACCCGTCCTGTGATCCTGTTTCCCCTGCTCATCTGCAGGAGACTAGAGGGCTGGGACAGGTCTCTCCTTTTGCTATTCCATTGTTTAGCACAGAGGCAGGTAGAGAATAAAACAACAACAACAAAAATGACTGGAAGGAAATATACCAGAAAGATAACGATGGTTGAGATAATGGATAATATGTTATTCTTTATACTTTTTTCGTGTTTTCTTTTAAAAATAAACATGAATATGTGCTATGTAGAGAATCCAAAAAATTTTTTTAAATGGTTTTTGTTTCCTTCAAATTCTCAGGATTGGAGAGGAGAGGAACATGTTCAACAGATGTCCAGACTAAAGGCTGTTGCAGCATATCCTCTGCTTCAGCTTCTGACATACAGGGGCAGCTGACTCTTCCTCGGAGTCTCCCACAAACTGGCCCACACCCCTGTGACAGGCAGCCACATGGGCATCACAGCTGAGGGCTGAGTCTGCAGTGCGCTGTCCCCTTCAGGGACTGATTTGCGCTGTGTCATGATAACCAAGCACAAATTGACATTTGTTTTGAATGTTTCATGTATGAAATGTCCCAGCAGTTAGATGGTACTCAGGGTTCTTAACCCCAGACTGTGCCCTCGCTGGGGGCTGAGCTGAGCAATGGGCCAGATTTTGTGCTAGGTGTGATGATGAGTCAGAAGAGTCAGGATGTGATTCCTACCTTCTAGAAGGATGCTGTATTAATAATAGTTGGGTTTATAATTTGTATGCTTTAGAAGCTAGGCAACATCACAAGGCAGTGTTTATGCTTCAAATGAATGGTAAAAACAAAACAAACCTAAATGGGTCATAGGAGTTTCTAGGAGGGAGAGAGACTGACAGGCGGCCACATGGGCATCAGAATATATATAAGAATATATGTGTGTGTGTGTGTGTGTGTATATATGTATATATATATATATATATATATATATATATATATATATAAGAATGTGGTGTTTTGAGGAACTTACCTGGTGGTCCGGCGATTAAAACTTCACCTTGCCAATGCAGGGCACCCAGGCTCTATCCCTGGTCGGGAAGCTAGTTCCCACATGCTACATGCAACTAAGATTTGGTGCTGCCAAATAATAAGTTAAAAGAAGAAGAATGGTGTTTTGAGATGGGATTTTGGAGGTCTCCACTGGTGGAGAAGAGGAGGTAGCCTCATAGAGAAGGAAATGGCTTGCAGAAAGGTAAGGAAGTAAGGTCAGCTTGTGTGTTTAGTTTTACGGGCTAACAGCAAAGTGAGTGGGTTTCTCTGGTGGCTCAGACAGTAAAGAATCTGCCTGCAATGCAGGCGACCAAGTTTAATCCCTGGGTCAGGAAGATCCCCTGGAGAATGGAATGACTACCTACTCCAGTATTCTTGCCTGGATAATTTCATGGACAGAGGAGCCTGGCGGGCTACAGTCCATGGGGTCATAAAGAGTTGGACACAATTGAGTGACTAACACTTTCATTTTTTTCAGGGAAGTGAGTGATGGGTGGGAATAGGGGAGAAAATGTGTATCTAGAATGAAAAGTGCTTAGTTAGGAAGACTGGGAATTTAGAATGGAGAGGTGGGGGATCAGCCAGGTCAGGGAGGGCTATAAGAACAGGACAGTGATATACCTTGAACTGGGAGGTGGTAGGGAGCTATTGTGGCTCTCAGGGAAGAGGTCATGGAATGTAAAGCAGCCTAAAATGGTTAAGAACATGAGCTCTGAATGATGTTGCCTGGGTGTGATGCTTGGTCCCAAGTTGTGTTACCTATCTGAGACTCAGTTTCCTCATGTGTAAAATTGATATGGTGATGGCTTCTTCTCATAGAATTGCTCTGAGGATAAAGGAGATAATCCATGTAAAATATTTATTTAAAAAATTTTAAATTTTATATTAGAATATAATTATTTGTCAATAGTGTGTTTGTTTCAGATGTACAGCAAAATGATTCTGTTATGCATATACATATAACTGTTCTTCTTCAGATTCTTTTCCCATGTAGGTTACAGAATACTGAGTAGAGTTCCCTGTGCTATATAGCAAGTCCTTGTTAATTATCTATTTTATACACATGTAAATATTTAGCACTTTGCCTGGCACATTGTATGAGCCTAAAAATGATCTGTTATATGTAAATTAATATTAATACAATACTTACTTCATTAGCATGGTAAAATGGTAGTGAGTTTGAGAAGCCAAATATTAAAAACAACTAGAAATTGTTCTATTAAGGGGTGGAGCTTGAGAATACTTCAGGAAAGTCCCACTCCAACCTCACAGTTTGGCTCTATTTATTGTCACTTAGCTTTTGTGAAATATTTACACTGGTATGTTACTCTGCTATAATTTTTGTTCGTTATCCTCCCAAGCTTGGTGAGGAAGATTAGTTCGTTTATCTTATATTGCAGAAGATACATATAGATATAAACATGATGACATTTAGTTACAACATCTCTTCCGTTAGTATTTACCACTGTTATCAACCAGAGCTTCTCTAGGTGAAAGTGAGGGGTGGGAGTGGTGATCAGGCTATTTATTCTTCCCTCTGAAGAAGAAAGTAGTAAAAAACGAGAGAGAACCGGGATGATTTTTTTCTCAGCCAAACTTAACACCTCAGCCTTGAAGAAGATTCAGAGTGACTAGAATTGCTAAAACAGAGCTGGCAAAGCAAATGAAATAACACACACTGTTTAGGACCTTAGTTATTCTTTTGGATACAATAACAACTTATCTTTAATTAAAATGTAACTGCGTTTGGAAGGGATGTTATTTTTGTGCTATTATCTGTGGACATCTTAGTGGAGAATTACATTCCAAGCCAATGAATAACATCCTCAAACTTGGCTGCCACTCTGACGTTCAAATGTGTGGGACATACGTGACTCTTTTTAATTGATTACAATGGTGCGCTGCGACAGTCCCCGGAGGATATGACTCACAGCGAGTCAGGTGCACACGGAGGCTTGGTCCAGCCCTATTGTCTTTTACCAGCAGGTCTTTACTGTGCTCCAGCTGGAATAGCAGTGCACTTGTGTGATGTGAATGTGATGGAAAAAGGCATTCAATACCAGGGCTCTTGCAGGATGCTTGGCAGCAGTGGGTGGGTACTCCGGCAGTGACTGGCCTCAGGGCCACATGTGCTGGTGAACCAGACAAATGATGATGGCAGCTCAGGTAGCTTGTGATCTGCGGTCGCATTATTGGTCTGTGGGTCCCAGAGAAGCAGGTATGGAAGAGGAGCCTAAGAAAGAAGGAAGGGGACCCCTACAACTCTGTATCTGTCAGTGTTCTACTCAGGGCATAGCCTTAACATAAGCTCCCTTCCTCTCTCCCTGGGACCAGGACCTTCCCATACAGGAAGGTTCACAGACAAGCTAAGCTTCCATTCCTGACCCATGGAACTGTACTCCTGTGTCCTCTTCTTACCCCATGCTGTCTTCATTACTGGGAGAGAGGCCCTCTGCAGGAGGAAAAGAATGACTCCCTCTCCTTTTAGTTCTAGAAACATGTTGTAGAGAGTTGGGCCCTTGGCGTTTGGCCCCAAAGCTGGGTAGTGTCTGTCAGTTGTTTTCCATGCATTTATTTCCTTTTCCTCTAGAAGTAGCATTTTAGTTTTCCTTTGGGTTGACAGCCCTCCCTTAGTCTGAGGCCATGTGGGCCAAATGAGGCTGACTGCGCCTCCTGAGTCCTGTGCTTGTGTACACACAGGTGGTGTGTGCTCTGTATTTGGCCAATGAGCATCACAGTACTTGTTGCAGAGATGGACACACATGAGTCAAGCTGGACTGATGGGTATTAGTCCTGGGGTTTTCAATGGCACTGTTGGCAAAGAGGTACTTTCTTTCTTGTGAGGTTGCTGACTTGGTAAATGGATATAAACTTGGAACAACTGGTAGAAATCTAAGAACTTCCCCAGAGAATAAAGTAAAACTAAGAGAAAGAGAGAGGCATATTCCTGAAGGTAGCAACTGAGCACCTGGATCCAGCTGTTCCTGAAGACATAATTTTTTTTTCATTTTATACAGGAGCCAAATAAGTTATCTTTTCTGTTTGTTTGATCCATTTTGAAATACTCTATCTGAAACTTACATTCTAAATAATCTTGACTGATATAGGTCACATTCTAGATCATCCAAAAGTTGTACACTTAAAGTTATAAGCTTATATTTCCCTGATGAATGTGCCTTCACATATCTCTGGTATACAAGCAGCCTGCCACATACCCAGGGATCACAGCAATCTTGGGTGACAGGGAAGGGTGGTGCTTTCCCATCTCTGATACCTTTCCCATTTCTAATACCTGTGGTCCTTGCCCACCCAGACATAGAGAAGAGAGTCAAAGGGAACATTGAGTTGCAGAATTTGCCTGAACCAAGATTTTCCAGAGAACCTACATTTTTCTCTATTCTGCAACACTGAAAAATCCCCACACAAAAGTTGACCCTCTGGGCTATGCAGAAAAGATGTAGAAATCATCTGCTGAATTGGAAAGTCAAGTGTATCCTGGGTAGTGCTTTTAGGGATCTGAAACATTTCAGAGAATATTACAAAGTTCTGAAATCACAGTTTCAGCCCTTGTCTGAACCCTAGAATTCTCCTTGTTCAACTCCCTCATTTCAGAGGAGGAAACACTCAGAGACAAAGAAACTTGGCTGAGGTCTCATAGCCAGTACGGTTGCAGACCACTATTGCCAAGAACTAGCAGAAGAGAGAAGGTGCCTCTGAATATCTCACAGAGACCAGAGACTAAACCCTTTGCTCATTGTATTAGGATCCTTCAGCTGCAAGTGACAAATCTCCGCCACTGAAATCAGATCTCTGTTCTCATAGCTGAAAAATCCAAGACCCTGATCTAACTTCAAGTAAGGATGGATCCAGGAGTTCATAATTATATTATGAAGTTTTGTTTTTTTTTCTTCTTTATTATGCACTGGTTTTGTGTTGGCTTTGATTCTTCAGCAGATTCTAGCCATATAGTGGCTTTTGGCAACAGTAAAATTTTATGCTATCAGATTAGTAATTCTACTTGATAAAGAGCTTCTATTTTTCAGGAGTTCCTTCAGAATTCCAAGGCTCATGTTCATGGGCTCAAAGAGGGTCAATGTGGACAGGGATTGGCAATGCAGTTTGCATTGAGGGGCTACCCCAAAGCCCAGCAGCTCGGGGAGGAATGGGGCTTCACTCAAGCTAGCTGAAGGGAGATTAAGAGTGGGCGAGAGGTGGCAAAGTGAACTTGCTATTGTTACCCGGAGGAGGAATGACGGTTGCCAGAAATGATGGTTGCCCACTACTTTTACTTTGAGCAGTGAGGGAGTCTCAGAGAGGCTAAGGGTTTTATTTTGGGAGCTAAGTCCCAGGGCTTAGTAATGGTATCTGGCCCTAGGCCTGTGAGTTGCACTTTAAACCCAGCAGTATAACTTCTGGAGTTTTACTCAACTGCAGAGATGAGGTTTTGCCAGAGAGGATGTCAGGGTGGCCATTTCTTTTGGTCTCACCTCTGATAAATACCCTCAACTTGGCTGCATTTTTCTGTTTTCTGTCCGTGATAGGGCACCAGGCCAAACATATCTCAGACAAATATCTGTATTGTTTGTGGCGTGATTGTGACTTCCTGTCTTCCAATTTAAGTATTCTGCGTCGCTTTTCACTGTCTGGGTCATTTGATATTACAGCTGGCGCTTCCTGTTTTTAAGTCTCTGACTCTAGTCATCCGACTGTAGAAACCAGGGTTCAACTTCTTCATCAGTGATGCCGGCTTTAGTCACTTGTTTTGGTATCCTAATTGAGATTTACGTAAGGAAAGCTGTCAGGTGTCTGCTGGTTTTCTCAGCTTCAGATACTTCCTTATTTGTGTTTTTGTTTTTCAGACTTTGGGACTTTCTCTCACTGTGTGGTTGTGGTCGTGGTGGGCTGATCTTCCCCACCCCCACCACTTCAGTAGCTGTTCTCTTTCCCTAAATAAGCGCTCCTGAGCGCCAGGGGTCTGGCTCTCAGAACGGGGCTGCTTCAGGGGTGACAGGCTTAGCTATCCTCCTGGTGCCTCCCCCCATCTGTTTTCCCAATCTGGGGTTCACTGGTCTCCCGTTTCCTCTCCTCTTCAAAGGGTTCAGTTCCGTTAAAATGCTTCTAGTCAGGCCCGCAAAGAAAAAAAAAAAAAAAGCTACTAAATGCAGATTTACTTATTTTCTCCAAAGAAAGAGAACATTTTAAGCTCCTTAAAAAGGTTCACTTCATTTAAACTTTCTTTCCATGGAATGGCCTGACTTGGGAGGAAGTGGATAAAAGCCCCAAGACATTTATATCGAGGAATAGAATATTTGTGATATATCACTTACACAGCTTCCTGACCCTCTGGGGAGAGGAGCTTTGCTGGCCTGAGCTGTACCAGACTTACCTTATTTCTTTTTTGGTTAAGGCAGATGGGTTCAGGGAATTTAAGATAATGGGGAGAAGAGGAGATTTATTCTGCCCTAAAGGCAATGGCAGCTTTGTGGGGGTGGGGGTGGATTTGGAGGGGTGGTGAGGGGGAGGAAGCAGGGCTGGCAGGGTAGGGAGTGGGAGGGCGGGGCTGGGGAATCTATAGCATCGAAACCCTCACTTGATACGTGACATTCTGCTCCTTCTCTGTGTGCAGCCTTCACTGAAGGAGGGAATGGTGGCACAGGGCAGTTGTGAAGGGTCGGAATGTCACTGTGGGCGGGTCCACTGGGGTCTTCTGAGGCTGCAGTTGGACTCATAACTGAAGATGCAGTTGGACTCCATCTTCAGAGGAAGGGCCTGGATGGCTCTGCTTCCTGGGGCAGGAGGGCCAGAGACCAAATCTTTCTCACCCACCTTTCCTCAGGCCAAGGGACCCCAGGGCTGGGAAACGTCTGGCCCTCTTGCATCTGTGCCAACACTGGCACAAGAGTGAGGAAATCCCCTCCTGTCTGGGTCCTCCGTTCACTGCCTCTTCTCTGGGTGATGATGGGGGAGGGCTTTGGAAGTCTGGCCAGTTGTGTAATTCTGCGTGTGTGGGATGGGCTCTCTCAACAACGCAGTCCTTGATATTCCTCAGTCAGCATCAAGTGCTCCCCTGAGTCCAAGGAAAGAGAGGGCAATAGGCTGTCATGATTTAAAACGAGAAAAAAAACCCCAGTAAAATCCCAAACCAAAAACCCCCCTTGTTTCTGTGCACTCTTTTAAATGACCTCATTTCTTCTCTGCTGTCACCCCATGAGGTCAGGAAGACAGGCGTCACCAGTGGATAGGAGAGTTCAGAGGGGAAGGGAAGGGACCCGGCCAATGTCAGTCGGCTTCTGAGGCCGACGGGGGTTGGGAACACTGGCCTTGCATTTTTAGTTGACAAAAGAAACAAAACCACACAATAAAAAACAGACTCACCCAGACAGACCAAAGATTCAGATGTGACTGAAGTTGCTGGGGTAACGTCCAAAGCAGATGAGACCATCCCCAAGTTATCAAGGCCGAGAGAAGGGGGCAGGCAGATGGCTGGGGCAGAGCTGGAGATTGTCCTAGAGGCTCCTTGATTCCCGCTTCCATGTGGGAGGGTGCCCTTCTGCACCCAGCTCCTGCTGCCCTGACAGACATCAGCCTTCGGTGTTTCCTCAGCTGCAAGGAAGGCCGCAGCTCGCCCTGGGCTGACCCCTGCTCTGTGCCCGCTGCTTCTTCCTTCTCCCACTCTGCACCCAAACCAGGTCTGATTCCAATGTCAGTGACGACATCCCCTTAGAAATACCTCATGTGTCTCGGAGTCCAGGGAGTCTTGTCTTCTGGATGTTCTGCAGAGTGCTACCTTTTGAGAATCTCTGGTACACCAGCATGGTGACGTTCACAAGGAGTCACAGCCCTTGGTTTAAAACTTGACTCAACTATTCTTAGTTACGGAATGACCTCAGGCTAGCTTTTTAAACCTTTTACATCCCACCTGGGGGAATTACCTGGTGGTCCAGTGATTAGGACTCCATGCTGTAGGGGGTGTGGGTTCAATCCCAGGTTGGGGAACTAAGATCTCACATGCCGCCCAGTATGGACAAAAAGCAAAAAAACAAACAAACAAAAGTCCCACTTGTTTTATCTGTAAAACAGTTGTTTTGTATGGATTTTTAAGAGTGCTTTGTACAGGCCTGGCACTCAATAAAATGAAGCTATCAATATGATTAACATCCTGCTGGATAAATATAGTCCAATTTTCTTAATCCGATGTGAAATTCTGGATGAACTGCCACTTTTGATTATTATGATAATTATTATGATTTTTAAACATCTTCCCTTTCCATAATATATTTGCTTATAGCTTAGCCTAAAGGTAGAGCCTCTGGAATGAGACTGGCCTGCGTTCATGTTCTGGCTTTGGCATTTCTCTTTGCTATGTGAAACTTGTCTGAGTCTGTTTCCTCCTCAGACTGGGCCTGACATCAGCTCCTTCAGCTTGTACTGTATTTATGAAAATTGATGGAAGGGGCTCCATTAATGGTCGTCTTTATTACATTTTATTAAATACTGACTGTGTGCTCAGTGTCTCACACCTGATTTCTCATTTTGTCAACACAATAATCTTATGAAGCTGCTAGTGTCGTTATCCCATTTCATGGATTAGGAAACAGGCTCAGAGAGGCCAAGCAACCTGTGTGAAGTCACAGAGCAAGTTAGTAGTAGAAACTGCATCCTTCCGCAATTCGTTTTACTCTAAACCCGGGGGTCACGATTTTCCCTTTAGCTGTTGATGTTTCCAGGATTCATTCTGCCCTTAGGTATGTGGCTTTGTCCTCAGCTGGGATGTCCAGAGGCTTCCTGTCCTCACCTCTCTAACCTCTGTGTCTTTGCATGCTTGTCTCTCCTGCCAGCCTCAGGCATTCTTGGGGCTAGGGACTGGGTCATTCCTTCCTTTCTCAGTGCTGGTGGCTTGCCTGGCCTGTAGTAGGCCTCCACCCAGTGTGTGCAGAATTAATAACTGATGAATGCAAGGCAGTGACCGTGGGCGTTTGAGAGTGCAGGGCCATCCCACGCTGTCTGCGTCTGTATTACCTGCCACAGACGGGCTGCCTGAGATGTCACAAGCGTGTCTGTGGCCTGCAGACTCCACTTCCCCTGAGTCATCCGCACTCTGTGTACTCATTGGCATCTCCCTGGCAGGATGTCCCAAGCCCAGTGACCAGCATGGGGTCTCACATCCTACCCCCACCCTGCACACCTTTTCTGGGGTACTAATTCACCCATGGATTCCAGGCCACACTAGCTCCCCGGACCTCAGCCTAGGCCCCTCCCGCTGACACAGCCACACACAACCCTCCAAACATGCATGCCTTTGCTTATTCATTTATTTGTTTCCCCATAGATCTAAGTCCAATAGATATCTAGAAAAATAAGGAACAATTAAGGGTAGGGACCTCTCTGGTGGCTCAGATGGTAAAGAATCTGCCAGCAATGCAGGAGACCTGGCTTCAGTCTCTGGGTCGGGAAGATCCCCTGGAGAAGGGAATGGTAACCCACGCCAGTTTTCTTGCCTAGAAAACTCCATGAACAGGGGAGCCTGGTGGGCTACAGTCCATGGGATCACAAAGAGTTGGACAAAACTGAGCGACTAACACTTTCACTTTCTTTTAAGGGTAGCATCTCTTAAACTCAAATGTGCCTTGCACTAACCTAGAACAGTGCTTACAAATACAGATTCCTAGGCCTCATCTGAGACCTCCAGAGGTGAATCACTAGGAGTAGTAAACTTGTAACTGTGCATGTGTGCTCAGTCACTCAATCAAATCTGATTCTTTGCAACCCCATGGACTGTAGTCCACCAGGCTCCTCTATCCCATGGGATTTCCCAGGCAAGAATACTGGAATGGGTTGCCATTTCCTTCTCCAAGGGAACTTCCCGATCGAACCTGCATCTCTGGTATCTCTGGCATCGGCAGGCAGATTCTTTTCCATTGTGCCACTTGGGATGCCCTGTAACTGTAGAAATCTGTGTATTTAAGATGTGCTCAGTGTGGTTCTGAGACACAGCCAGCTTGGAGAATCTCTCATGTGGGACGTTTTCCCCGTATAGTGAATTTCCTGAAAAGGCCTGGGAACCGAGACTCAGGGCTGGTGAGGGGGATGCTGCCCTGCTTAATCCCTTCTTTGTATTTGGGCTCAATAGTCTCTAAGCATCCTGCACTGCTTACTACTTCCTGGGTAGGAAGAGGGGTTCTTGTTTATTTTTTTATTTTTATATATTTTTTGCCATACTGGGCAGCTTGTGGGATCCTAGTTCCTTGACCAAGGATCGAACTTGTGCCTTTGGCAGTGAAAGCCTAGTATACTAACCACTGGCCACCAGGGAATTCCCAATTCCCTTCCTTGAAATTGCTGCCAAATGGTCTGCTCCCTGGGACAGTGATGATGTCTGTCTTTTGCACTGTTGCATCGCCAGTGCTTACACAGAGTCTGGTATCAGGTAGGGGCCCAGTGAATATCTGTGAATGAACTATCCATACACAAATGGATGAATGAATGAGTGAATTCCTGGTTTCCTTTAGGTGCGTGGTGGGTCCCTCTGCTTGTTGTTTCCATTATCCTGTGACTAGGAGGCAGACAGGGAGGGCACCAGGCTAGGATAAGAGGCCGTCTCAGCTCTGCAGCCCCAGGGGCCTCCTTCCAGCCCTGGCCTCTGTGATCCTGCCTGGACAAAGGAGCGTGTTGGGACTGGAGTGAGCCCAGCCCTCCGGGAAGCATGGAGTTTGCCAGACACGAGATTGGCCTGGGCTGAGCTTCTGAGCAAATGAGAGGCGGCTGGCACGGGGCAGTCATTAAATGGTGGTTGACCTCCTGGCAGCTTGAGTGAGGCCCTGGAGCCCTCAGCCCTCCCTGCTTGCCCCCTGGGACCCTCAGAGAGAGGCCCATCCATCACAAGGGTCCCCAGAGAGGGCCACGGGCGTTTCGCTGAGAGTTGGTTATGGGGCTCTGTCTTCAGCACAGATCTTGTCAGATTCAAGCTGTCAACCACACAGACCCTGAAAGCCTGTCACAGACCCCTGGGGAGGTGTGTGTGGTAGGGTGACCTTGAGGGGGCTCTGCTGAGTGTGGCACTGTGGTGATAAGAAGGACACATGGGAAGAAGCCACCTGGGCTGAGAGCCCATTGTGCTGGTCCATGTCACCGCCCTGTGTCTGTCTTTGAGGGGCGTCTGGGCAGCTGTGCTGAGCATGTTTTTACCCTCACACCCTCTGTGTGTGGGGCCTGTCTGCCTCTGTCCATCTCTAACAGGGAATGTGGAAGGAGGCAGTGCATGCAGCTGGTTAAGGGTACCAACCAGCTGCCACCTAGAAACTGTGTGACCTTGGGCAGCTTAATTACTTAATCTCCCTGAATGGGTTTCCTCAGGTTGTGGTAAGATTGCATGAGACGAAGCACTGCTAAGTGCAGGGCCTGGCGAGTGGGGATTGCTCAACGATCATCCGCTATCATGAGTGTTTTTGTGGAGGTGATGCACAAGGAAGCTTGGATTCCTTGCAGATCTTTCCCCTCATTTTGGTAGCATTTAACTCCATGTGGCTTCATACCATCTGGTGCCCATGAAGGTTGAGTGTGTGGAGGCCAGGTTGGGATTGGGGGCTGGGTCTCCCACTGGGTTGCTCCTCATCTTGGTCTTCAGATGGTCTGCTGAGGGACAGGACAGGTCTGCCAGCCTTGTGTGTGGGCACAGCCATTCGGGCTCTTTTCTGAGGAGTGCATGCTGGGCTGTGTAGAGGGCTCTCTCCTTCCTGTGTGTGTGTATGTGGTGGGGGCGGTGTGGGCAGCAGCTGGTCTGATGGGTGGGTTCTTCTCAGGGCAGCTCTGGGGCAGGGGAAATCACATCTGCTCTAACTTCGGACCAATGAGTCAAAATTTGAAATCACACTAAAACTATGAAGAAGGCCAAGAGCAGATAGGAACTTTGAGGGATCTGGATGCTGAGGATAGGAAAAGCTGCTCTAGACAGTGGCAGGGGGCACACACTGATGTCTGTGAGGAGGTTATTTAAGACCTCTGGAAGTGTCCTTTTTGAAGGGTCAAGAATGTTCTAGAAGGTGCCTTTGAGGGGAAGCCAGGGTCCCTTCACTTTGGCTGCTGGGACCGATCCCAAACCTCCTGCCCTTCAGGAGGACATTTTCCTAGTTAGAGGCCACAAGATGGAAACGGCAGGACTCACACTCACAGGCTGGTTCCTCGCAAGCATTTGTTAAGCCCCTGCTGGGTGAGGGCGAGATAGAAAAAGGTGGCAGGTCAAGGACTGCTGGCCTGGCCCCTCTACTTCCCTGGCGGGTCCCTACTGCTTGCCAAGGTGAGGGACTTGCCAGGGGGTTGGAGGTTGTCCTTTGATCCTGTGGAAGGAGGTTGTCCTTTGATCCTCTCCTGAGATCAGGAAAGGCTGCTGGGAGAGGGCAGCAGAGCCAGGCTGTGACCCAGAGGGGCCTTGAATTGTGGACAATGGCAACTGCATCCCCCCCTACTCCCCGGAAGCAGGGCTGGTGTGTAGAGGGCTCAAGGGAGAGACTGGTGGTTGATGTGGGCTATCAGGTTGCAGAAGGGATCTGCTTGCCTCCACAGTTACTCAAAGGCAGAAGCTGTGTTCCCTACAGACCATTTAAGAAAGGCACTGGGCAAGAGAAAACCCAGAGAGCGTGACTAGATGCCAGTCCCTCTGTGCTGATGGTCACACATTTTCCAGTGCAGACCTGCACGTGTTCATGGGGATGTTACAAAACAGCCCTGGGCTGCCTCTGTCCCACACAGTGACTGTAGACGGGTCATTTTCTTTCTCTCTGAATATCAAAGTCTTTGCAGTAAACTCGTATTTCCTAAGATGTGGTTTTTGTCCCACGGGCAAAACGCAAGCTGAATTTAGGCAGTATGTGGATGAGCTATTTTATATATTTATTTTAGTGCTTATTAGGGAAAAAAAAAACTGGCACAGTGAACTTGTGGTTCATAGTTATTATTAGCCTGGGATAAGGCTAAGTTTATTGAAGTAAAAAAGGTAAGTCAAATGTAAAGAAAAAAACCCAGTTAAATAATAGTAGAGGTTAGTTTGGGCAGCTGAACTACTGGGAGGCAAACATGCAAACCACATATGTGATTTAAAATTTTGTTAGTCACGTTTAAAAAAGCAGATGAAAGTAGTTTTAATAATAGATTTTATTTAACCTGTGATATATAGAATATCATTTTAATGTGTAATTGATAGAACAGTTATTGAGAGATATTTTATACTAGTTTTTGGTGATGTCTTCAAAATCTGCTGTGTATTTTACACTTAAGTCACATCTCCATATGACCTGGCCATGTTTCAAGGGCTCAGTGGCCTAGTGTGGCTGTGGCTACCACCTGGCAGCGTAGCTCTGGGTGATAGGTAAGTGTCAGGGGATCTTCCTGACCCAGGGATGGAACACATATCTCTTGTGTCTCCTGCATTGGCAGGCAGGTTCTCTACCACCAGCGCCACCTAGGAAGCCTGGGGGATAGGTGGGCAGCGTTGTAAAGGAGGCATGTGGATTTCTGCAGTCTAGAGCCTCCAGCTCAGCTCGAGCCTCCAGCTCTGTGCTTCTTTCACACACCCATTCTCTGCCCCACTCAGAATTGCCCTCTCTCACTTTCTAAATTGCAGCCACCTTCTTGCCTACATCCTTCCTCCTTTCCTTCCTTACCCGGCAATGTAATTGCCCATAAGAAATTTTATGTGTGGAGGTTTGTATTGCCCATGTCCAGTGCATCTTTTGCAAGAGATAAATCAGAGACAAGCCCCTTTGAAAGCCAGATAGAAATGCCTTTTGGGTCATCTCTCCTGCTGTCTCTTCATCATCGGCCAATGGCTACTTGCAAATCTGTGTTCATCAGTGATGGATCTGCCTTCTCTGATTCAATTGGCGGGTGGCCTGAGGGGATGTGACAGGCTCTTTTGCTAGTCCTTTAACCTCATTTGTTTTCAATATTTGTATTTATCAGAATCATCTGCAGGACTTCCTAAAAATGCAAGGGTGATTTTGACATCATTGGGTATGGGGAATATGATTCTGGTCTGGGCATGTTATCCTGATACACATGAAGTTTCAGACCCACTGTCTGAAATCTATTCCTACAGCCTATAGGCTGATAACAGCATGCTGGCGGACTCTAAATTGTAATTTCACAGGCCTTATCATTTCAGACATAAGCACTAGCAGAGGAGACATGGACTGTTTCCACCCCACAGTTATGGCTAAATGAATTAGAAATGCTCCTGAATTTGCCACAAAGGACTGAGCATCAACCTAAAATTGCCTTAGAAGAAATACCTACTACACTGTAACCAAGTCAGGCATCAGTTCCCTAGGCCCTTGGTGACTATTATTTCCAGAAAGCATTCTCACTCTCATCTCCCATTTGTTATCCCTGCCATTTTATCCCCTGTAATGTTCTCCAGGGACCAATTAATATTATCTGAATGGAAGCATGAGTCATAAGTGGGAATGAGTTTGTCCGAGATCGGATTTCAATGTGTGTGCATGTGTACACCCGTGTGTGTGTGTGTGTGTGTGTACACGTGTGTGCATACATGCACACACAGCATTACATAGGAGGGAAAACTGCCTGTATCTAAAATCTCAGGTCTCATCAAGAAAACCAGCCTCCCATCCCATTTTAGGAATAAAGCCCTCAGAATTCATGAATTCCAGATGGAGAGGCAAAGTGAACTCAATTCATGTGAAGGAGGGGGACTGGAGGATTCTCAGACCCAGATGCAATAATGTTAAGACTAGGACCCATGAGAATCCTCAAAGTAAGGGGAGAGAGAACTTATATTCAGTAAAGGTGTACTCTGTACCAGGTATTTAACATTTGTTACCTTTAAATGACCATGCTGAGTGATATTTTTAGTCCCATTTAACAGACTAGGATGTTGAGGCTCAGAGGAATAACTTGCCCTGTATCAGCTGGTGGATAAGTAGTAGAGCTGGGGTCTGATTGCTTGGAAGGCTGACTCCAAAGCTCATGTTTTTCCTCTGAATGCAAAGTGCTTTTTTAATATAGCAATGCTGAGCCCATTTCTGGGTTCACTACAAACTGCTTGACTTACCCCTCGTGGAAAGAGAAGAAGATGATGAAGTTAAACTATGTCTTTGTTGATGACAGAACCCTATTCTCAGTTGCTGTGTCCACAGAGAAGACTGGTCCTTCCCTGCCTGCATCAGTTTCCATGGTGCACTTATGAAGGTGGCCCTCTCAGTCTGGGAGCTGCGGCATCATTAACAGAGTTCACATACTTTGGACCAGCCAGGGAGCTGCCGGGAGGTAGATGGATCATTCAAAGGAGTAATGGAGAAGGTTTTAATAAAAAACCAGGCTGGGTAAAGGGAACCAGCAGGGAATAGAAAGGCACCCAGGGGATAGCACTCTGGGCCTGGAGGGGAAACGGAGTATTTTCTCAAATCCAAGGAGAACTGTAGCCCTGGGAGAGGGACCTCTAGGCAGTAGCTGAGGGCATAGTTAGAGGCATACAGCTCCTGTTAAAGTTGGGGGGTTACGGAGCAGGGGAATCAGCCCCACAACTTTCGTCTTCTCACTCTGCCATCCTGTGCCTTGGAGACTCACCCGCACATACCCAAAGCCTGGAAAACCACGCCTGGCACGTGGTCAGGGACAAGTCAGTGCTGGCCATTATTCCATCAGTGATAAACTGCATCCTCTGGTCTGGGGCCTGTCTGATGCTGCTTCTCCAGAGAGTGAGCAGAGTGCTGTTTTTCTCCCTACTGCAAACCGTAGTGAGTGAGTTTGGAGATATGAATTAGCTGCTTGAGTAAAACCTAGTGTAGTTCCTCACCCACAGAGTTGGCTGTGACCGTGGTCAAATTATAAGGGTAATTCCTGCTTGGTTAACTGCTGAGGTAAATGACTCCAAACTGGACTATCTTTCTGCTAAGAAATTTGGAGGCTGACCCTTTGGAGCTGTTTGATCAAGAGAGGATTTGTGCTGCTTTCTGCATGTGCCTTCAGACTGAGGGACAACCTAGTTCAAACCGGAAGCAGCAGGGGATGGAGGGAGAGCCCCAGTGCTAATTACTTTCCATTGGTACCTCCATCCCCTCGAGACCTCAGCCAGACTCCTCTCTTCCCCACTCTGCTCTGTGCTCAATGCGGCCTGACTCGAGGATGCATGATGCAGGTCCCCGTATCAGATGCCCTCCAGCTGAGTTTAGTAAATGGGAGAACATAGTAGGAGGTCCAGGGGTGGGAAAAGAGAGAGGCTGGGTTGTGCCTGTGTCCTGAGTCTGGCAGTGGCTGAGCCATCCTTCAAGTCTACTGCCTCCTTGAGTTCCCTCAACCTGAGCATGGTATGGCTTTCTGCTGGTGGCTGGGCCCTGGGTGCTTCGCCATCCTTGGTCTGTTCCCTCAACCTGGCCCACAACTCAATCAGAAGTCCTTTTATTAGGACCATCTCTAATGCTTGTGAACTGCCTACTGGCAGAATCTGACTTACTCATTTGTTGTTATTCAGTCACTAAGTCGTGTCTGACTCTGTGGACTGCAGCATGCCAGGCTTCCCTGTCCTTCACTGTCTCCTGCAATTTGCTCAAACTCATGTCCATTGAGTTGGTGATACTATCTAACCATCTCATCCTCAGCCTCCTTTTCCTTTTGTTGTTAATCTTTCTCAGCATCAGGGTCTTTCCCAATGAGTCAGCTTTTCACATCAGGGAGCCAAAATATTGGAGCTTCAGCTTCAGCATTAGTCCTTCCAATGAATATTCAGGGTTGATTTCCTTTAGGATTGATTGGTTTGAAGGCCTGTACTAATCAACCCCTTCCTAGCTAGTGCTCAACTAAGAATCTTGAATGGACTAGTTCTCTGGCATTTTCAGTATCCCAGAGGGTATGACTAATGTTCTTATGTAAATATACTATTCTGTGTGTGTGTGTGTGTTGCATGAACATGAGTAAATGGGCTCTAAAACTTACTTCAAAGATGCAGGTATTTTATGGTAGATTTCAATACCAAGAGATATTAGAAATGACCATCAGTGTCATGCATGGCCTTGTCATTCAAAAGTCATCATAAATGTAGTGTATCTTGGTCATATTTAATCTTAGGTCAACATAGCAAGGATTAATCCTCATTACATCTTGGGTTTACAGAATAATTTCAGACACTCAGTGTTTCTAGGTTCTTATTCAATCCTGTCCATTTTGGACTGAGGACTTCACACTTTATACTCCCATTGGGTCAAATGAAGAAAAGGAGATATTAGAGTCCTGGTCTTAGCCCCTCAAGATGCTGTTGTGCAGTCATGACTTGTTATTCCTTGCTTGTCTCTCTGGAGGCTTCCTTGGCTGTTGTTCTTAGTGTTTGGCTGTACTTGAAGCAAAGTGCTCCAAAGGGAAAGTTGGCTTTGAAACTATGGGCTTACTGAGGTTAGCGTGGTTTCCTGTCCCCATTAAGAACCATATTTGTCACACACGTTGAGAGAGGATTCTGCTTCTCAGAGTTCTGCCTGGTAAGAGGACATGGAGATATATGGGATTCCCACACCCCCAGTGCCCCCCAAGGAAATGAGTTATTCCCAGAAAGCTTCAGCGTCTTTAATATGGGAGATATATTTTGGTCCACATGCCTTGAAGTCCATCTGTCAATCTGGCTTTGTTTAACTTCCCTGAGAAGCAAGGCTATGGGAAAGACTGTTAAATGTTTCCAAAACATCTTTTGAAAAGAAGCCACTAGAAGGAGAAACAATTTGCCAAAAATAAGTCACTTACCCATTGCTGCGCTTTTGTTGTTGTTTGCTCTAAAGAAACGAAAACCCCAAACCCTCAAACCCAAGTGTGGCCCAGATTTTATGATCTGGCCTAAGGAGTTTCATTTAGAAGGACATACACAGTTATTTAGGGCTCTCTGGGCTCACAGTGGAGACTAATGATGGTCAAGGGTACAGCGGGGTGGCTGACTGAGCTGCCAGAGCACTGGTGACGGTTACTCTCTCTTCCTTTCTGCTCAGCTGCCCCAACCCCAGTCTTGCTCCCTCTCCAGCTGCCAGCTGCAAACAACTGCCCTTGTTCTCAGGAAGTAATGTGGACCTTTTCCCATCGATTCCGTCTTTTGCTCTTGTCTACGTCTCTGATTTCAGAGTTCATACTCTATCCCTTCTCTGGTTCCTTTCTTTGGCAACCCCTTGGCCTGTCCTTTTGAGTTCATCCTTCAATTCTGACTCTCATCTATGCTTGACCCTTAAATGAAATGTCCCTGCTCTAGCCCGGGGTCTCTGGAGCCTTACCATCTGGGCTCCCACACTCCCCTATGCCTCCACCAAGTGTGTGTGTGTTGGGGGATTGGGATGGGGAGGGGTTGGCTTCTATTTTTGGCCTCAAAAACTATGACTGGTTCCCCATGATAAGAGAAATGCAAATTGAGACAATGAACTACCATTCACATCTACCAGATTAGCAAAAATTAATTAAGTCTGACAACAACAGGGATGGTGAGATGTGGGCATAAAGGAACTCTGGTGGGAGTGTAAATTGGAACAGTTGCTTTGGAGAATAATTTGGCATATCTTTTGAAGTTGAAAATGTGCTTGTGCTACGAAATATCAATTCTGCTCCTAGGTGTAAAACCCAGAGAAGCTATCATCTGTGTGTGCAGATTTGTGTTGTGTGTTTATGTATCTCTATATTGTATATGTGTGTATACACACACACACACACACATATGTATGTACACATGTATATATATATACACACACATATACATATACACACATACAGAAAAGAGTGCTGATCGCATAGCCCACAAGCTGTGGTCTATAAAATGTGTTCATGCAATTAAATATTCTGCTATGTAAAAGCTGAAATGGTGTACTAAGCTAACTTTTTATCAAAATGTATAAATTCTAAAACAATGTTGAGTGAAAAAACAAGTTGTAAAAGGATATATGTGTGTGTTACATACACATACTTAATATATATGGATGTAATTTATATTAAAATGTTAAAATATGATTTTCATTAATACATTCATGTTTATTAAAAAACAAAAACACACATGGGAATGATCTAGGCCAAATGCAGACTAATGGTTCCTTTGGGGAAGGAAAAGGGTAGGGTTGAAGAAATGGAACTGTATCTGGACATTTTTACTTCTTTGAAAGGATAGAGAAAGAGAGATCTGAAGCAAATTTGGTAATATGTGTTTGATCTTGGTGATGGATTTCTAAAAGTCTAGTTTATTATTTTCTTTATTTGGTATGATTGAAATATTTCCAATTTGTAAATTTAAAACAGTAAGCAAACTATTTCTCAGACTTACTATTGTCTTGGATAATTGACACTAACTTGAAGATTCATAGAAATAGACTACCAGGTAAGGACAAGGTCTTTGAGAACATCTGGTCAACCTCTGTCTGGTTCCAGAATCTCCTCTATGACTTGTCTAAGGCCTTGTGTCAACACCTGTTCTGATGGGGACCTCCAACCACTGGAGCTTCCCCAGATGGAACTCTTGGAAAGTTATTGCCTACATTGAAATCAACCTCCTGCTGGCATCAGGTCATTGGTCCCAGGTCTAAGCCTCCACCGTCAAGGTTCCCACCAAAGTTGCTTGGAATCAGGAACATTGGGGGCAGGGAAGGAGAGGAAGCTGAAGGACTGGAGCCCACCCCCAGGCGTTCCTCTTTGGAAAGCTGGCTCGTGAAGGGACTTGCCAGGACCGGACCTCTGAGAGGAGGAAGCCCGGCTCTCAGGGCAAAATTCCGTTGATAAGCAGCAAACTCTGCCCCTACATTGCTTCTTTCCCAGGCTTCACTTCCCCAAATGTGGGCACGTGAACAGTTGCAGCCGCCTGGCTGCAGCAGCCTGAAGTTTTTAAGGCCAGGCCAGCCAAAGGGTGGGATCTGAGTCAGTGACTCATGGGGACCATCCAGGGTGCCCTCCTCTTCCTGATCTTTTGTGAAGTCAGCTGGAAAAAGGGGTCACATGCCTTCTTCCCCACCCCCTACCCTGGGCAACCTTAAAAAGAAAGTCTGCTTCCAAAAATAGCTTCCTCTGTTTTTCTTGTGCCCTGTTAAAATACAGCCAAACTCTTGTGTCCTATTAAACTATAGCCAAACTCAAGCCCAACAAACAGGTAGGAAAATACTTCATAGGCACGAAGGAGAACCTGTTCTCCATATTGCAAACAAAACAGTGACTACCTTCATTTTTCAGGACTACCATCACTATACTTTTGATGACCTGGGTTTTTTAAATTCTATTTTTTTAGGCACTCTTTCTTTATTTCTGTTTTTTTTTTTTTTTGCCGGGGGAGGGGGGAAATGGTAAAGGATTTGGTTCCCAAAAATTTAGCTGCCAGGGCAAGATTTGGAATTAGCTTAACTTTGGCCTAATTGCCTTTGTTCTATTATTTTGGAATGACAAGCTTGAGATCGCCAAGAGCAGGTTCTTTCTCAGTAGTGGCCTCAGTGAAGTAAGGAGACAGGCGATGGGACAGTGGCTCTAAGCTTGGCGACTTGGTGGTCCTTTTCTGACCTGGTCTCCAGTTACAGGTCCAATTCTGTCAATCAGTGGCTGTCAGAGTTTGTTGTATGTAGGATCATTTTGGAGCTAGATGCAGTGGGAGCCATGTCCAAGGTGCACCTTGGACCAGTGGAACCAGAATCTTTGGGAGTAGGACCTAGGCATCTGTACTTTTAAAAACTCCCCAGGTGATTCTAAACAAGGGTGAGAACCAGTGCTGTGTCTTGAAACATCCAAGAGCTGTTCTTAGGGTCTTGTGAGAAAGCGCAAACACTAAGGATTTCATTATGTTCTTAATAACATTAAGAACACTTCAGGACTTGCCTGATGGTCCAATGGTTAGGAATCTGTCTGCCAATGCAGGGGACACAGATTTGATCCCTGATCTGGGAAGATCCCACATGCCACAGCGACAACTATTGAAGCCTAAGAGCCTAGAGTCCATGTTGTGTAATAAGAGAAGCCACCAGAATGAGAAGCCCGCACACAGCAACTAGAGAGAATCCCCCCACCTCACTGGAACTAGAGAAAGCCCATTAGCACCAATGAAGACCCAGCACAGCCAAAAATAAAATAAATAAATAAATAAAAACTTAAAAAACACTTAAGGGTTCATCATTGACCAGGCAGGTCCCAAATGTTTTCTGTAGATTATCTAATTCAAACTTTAAAACGGTGTGCTGAGGAGGTAGTTTATTTATATCATAGAAGAGGAAGCTGACCTTCAAATAGGTTAAGGAACTTTCCCAAGGTGATGCAACAGAAATCGATTCCAAGGACTGTGACTTCAGAGCCTGAGGTTGGCTCTGATGATATTTACTAAGATGGAGATCTCTCTCTCTCACACACAAACTATTTAGTAACATTTACAGTAATAAGTATTTTTTTTTAAAAAAAAGGTCTTTCCAGTTCATTTCTTTCTAGTTGCTATCCAGGCAAGTAAATTCTTGGGGGCATCACAGTTCTTGAGTATGGAAGTTTCACTGAGTTTACACATCAAGGCAAGGGAGACATCACGTCTGGTATTGGTGTACAAAAGTTGCTTTCATTACTGCCCTCAACTGAAGGGCAGAGGAGACAGTGAGGCAAACACCTACTTCTAGGAGGCCTGAAAAGTTGATGCCATTTCTCATTTTTAAGACAATTATGATGTAAAGGACGGATGAGATCAAGGCTTGCCTTAGTTTTTCCACCCATGAGCTGCATTGTTGAGCAAGTCACTTCCTCTGTGTGGGCTTCCTCATCTGAAAAAAAGAAAACCAAATCAAGTGTTTGTTAAAAGGCCTTCTAGCTCTAATTTTGATCCAAAGGATAAATATCATCATAGCAGCCTTCCCGATTCTGAGGTCTCAACACACTCGTCTGACATCATGGGTCCATTTAGCCCTGCTTGAGCATCGTATCTGCAGGACTGATGTCCCCAAGTGACTGACAGTCTTGCCAACTTACAGTGAAGGGTCCTTCTTCCCATCTGCCCTCTGGAAAGAATCCTCTGCTCCTGCGCAGAGAAGGAGGATTGGAAGTGGAAGGGTAGCTAGGTGAGCATGGGGTCAGGTCAAAGGCCTTAGAAAGCACTTCCTCAGACCATGCTGTGGATATTGACTTGTCCAGTGATCATTCCCACTTTCCAGCAGTACTCTAGTTCCCTTACAGGGGTTTTCCTTCTCCTCCATCGTGTTTAACCTTTGGGACTGGTTGGTCTAGTGCATCCCCTCCTGTAAGTGAAATGCTCCTCCTAATGGAGCCTTCTGCTGAGAAGGAAGCATTTGACCTCGTCCTGCTCCACTGCCCTCTCTCTCCCAGGGCTGTGCTTCTTGAAAGGAAGTAATGGTTGGAGTTCATTTATTCTGGGTTCAGGACCCAGATGAGGCTATGTAGTAGCTTCTATGACCAAGACCTTCGTAGGAGGCTGGGCTCTCATCTGTTCCAAGCCTGGTTTGCCAGCCCCTGTGTTCATCCTCTGTACTTTTCTATATATTTTCCTTTCCAACAAAGCATACCCCTTCCCTACCTCCCTTTTGTCCTGAAATGGTCCAGTGTCAGTTACTGTGCTGCAGTCAAAAACCGTGAAAGCTGCAGGTCCTGGTTAGCCCCGCAGAGCCCTCCTTGCCTCACACAGCATGCAGCCCTCTCACGATGAGGCTCTGTCCATCGAACTGTCTCTCTCCCCTGGGGGTCATGAGTAAACACTGCCAACCTCTGACCCCACTGGTTTGCTTTTCTTCGTGAACTCAACCTCTTTCTGTTTGTACAGAACTTTCCCAGGCAGCACACAGAATGGCTGATGACTTCTCCATTTTCTAAAATCCAATTATATTTCAGTCCTGTCACCTTGAAGGGAGACTTAGGTGTTCTCAAACTCTGGGCACACAGTTGCAGAAACTCTTTTAGGTTACTCCCTGCCTCCCCTTTCTCTTAGTATAATAGCTAACCTCATCCACTTGTGAATGTGCTTTTCCAACCTAACTTTCCAAGGGCAACTGCCTTTCCAAGTTCTTGGAAGTCAGCTTCACTTCTCTTTCTCATGTACCATCCAAATGCTTACATTTGTCTTGAAATAATTAATAACCCTTTGAAAATTCTGTCTTCCACGCTTCCTGAGTGTGAGTAGCCTCCTTTGTTCAAGCTCATGTATCAACTCTATTATACTCCATGTCCTGAACGACAAGCTGGAGGGGGCAAATATATGGGAGACTGGTTTCTTGCCTTTAAGGGTTTAAAACCTATTGGAGGTGAGATTTGTGCCTGTGAAACAGTTATAGGACAACCTAGACCTTTGAGGACTCCTCGGTGACCTGTGATCATGATTTTCACAGTATGTTTCTGAAGCCCTCCTTGCTGTGTGGTGCCCCTCCCCCTGAGGATACCTGGGGGTGTGGGGTGAGAAGGGGGCCCACCTGTGGTTGTGCAGGATGTCTTCGGAACTGAGTTATCTGACAGTTATCAAGGCAGACAGTTATCTGCCTTGAGATTAAACACAATAATGAGCTGCTGACAATCTTGCTATCTTGCAATGAGGGATCTTTTCCTTCCTGGAAAGAGAAGTTTGCATCTGCCATTGGGGAGTAACCCCCCACCCCCGCCCCCATGGAAGGCAGACTGGAATTGGAAGAGTGGCTAGGTGAGAATGGGGTCAGGTCAAAGGCAGAAGGACAGAGTCAGAGGACATTTCCTCAGATATGAGTTTGGGGACTGCAGGACTACAGGATCCAAGGTCCTTTCCAAGGTCCTTCTCCATCTCCCCATGGCAACAGATCCACACTCACATCCTGCTGCCCAAACCCTGGGGGATTTCCTGGACCTCTGTGCTTCCTGCCCATCGCTGCCCCTGATGTTTGTGCTTTGTGTGCATCACCAGCACCCCAAAACCACACCGCCCCTCAGTGATATCCCTGAAGACAGAACCTTGTTTCATCTGTTTGGACCCCCAGTAACTAAGTGAGGACCTGGCCCATGCTTGTTGAATTAAGAACCAGATTTAATATATTAATACATGTTTCTATCCTCCCCCTCCTCCTGTTAGGCTCCCCCTCCCTCCTCAGTCGGCTGTATCCATTCAACCCTCCTCCCATCCAGGCTGCCACATAACATTTGAGTTCCATGTGCTGTACGGTAAGTAGGTCCTTGTTGGTTATCCATTTTAAATATAGCAGTGTGTACATGTATATGCGTGGCTGAGTCCCTTCACTGAGCACCTGAAACTATCATTGCATTGTTCATCGGCTCTACCCCAATATCAAACAAAAAGTTCAAAGGAAAAAAAAACAAACAGATTTTCAGGTGCCATCTGTCCGTGCTATCAGAACTGGAGATGGGGAAGATCTTTACTGGCTGGGGTAGTCTGGGAAGACTTCCTAAATAAAATGCCAGGGTTGTATTAGGCCTTGGGAAATGTGGCATGTTTAGATTTATGAAAAGGAAGAAGGAAGACATTTCAGGCAAGGAAAGCATCGCTGAGCAAAGGCTCAGAACAAAGTTTATGAATATCCCACAGAGCAGTAAAGAGCTGCAGAAAAGAACTGACCAGAGATTATTTAAAATATACCTTTGCCTGGACCTGCTGCTGACCCAGTGAATCAGTCTCTGAAATGGGTCTGCGCCTCTGGCGTCTTAAAGCTTCCTCAATGAGTCTAATGTGTGAAAGGGACACATTAGACTGTCCCAGGGCCATCAGGTCATGTGGAAGGTGTGTAAGAAAATCTGGGTTTGAGGAAAGAGGCTCCTGATGGAATTCCGTTTTGGGCCAGGAGTTTTGAACTTGGGCCAGTGCCTATGAGAGTGCTTTCACCCTCTGGTGCCTTTTTTGCTTTGCAAACCAGTTTTCATGGCAGGTTAATCTGGTTCAGATTCAAAATGAGGGGAGGGAGTGGGAGGTTTGGAAAGCCAGAGAAATGGATGGCACAAAGTTCCGGGAGAGAGGTCTGTGCTCTCAGGTTGGGGAGCAGAAAAGAGTAGATGAATCCAGAAACACTGTACAGGAAGAGCGAATGGAACACAGTGGAATGAAAAGGTGAGGACCTGTTTTCTAAACAGCTTTGGCAGCCGTGAGAAAAATCTCTCTTTACATGGACAGTTCCAAAGTTACATAGGCCAGGAAGTGGGGAATGGTATCAAATCTCCACACCCACGCTCCTCCCTGCCTCAGAGAGCCTCGAGAATTCATCCTTTCCTTTGATCTTACCATCTTCTGAACTGGCATTCCATTCAAGTCCCTCATTCCTTCCTTGAGAAGCTTTCTGGAAGGGGAATCTATATTGCTGGCCTTACTCTCTCACCAGCCACATTCTCTCTAACCCACCACAATCTGTCATCTACCTACAGTCTCTCCTGATGGTCCCTATTGGTCTCCCACTTCCAAAAGTCCAGTGACTTTTTCACCCAGCCTCATCCCACTCTACCCTTTGGCTGCATTTTACTGTGAAAGCTTGCCACTTTTGGCTTCTGGGCTAATGGATGCTCCCGGATCTCATTCCTCCACAAAGACGCTCTTTTTCTCATTTGCATTTTCTCTTCCACCTGTGCCAGATTCACCCAGGATCCATCCTTGAACCCATTTTTCATTTTCACTCTCTTGGCACCTCTCAACTCTGCCTGGGTTTCAGTTTTTCATTTCCACCAAGATATCAGCCATCTGGATGGCCCATCCATGCCCCCTACTCCCAACCATTGCCATTAACAGTATTTGCAAAGTTCTTTATTGCTTAGAAACTGCTGTACCCCCAGTGTTTCACTTGAGCTCCGTTGCCCTCCAAACTCTGCTTCTTTCACTTTGTTCTTCCCTGAAATTGAATCTGGCTATGTTGGAAAAAGCAAGAGAGTTCCAGAAAAACATCTATTTCTGCTTTATTGACTATGCCAAAGCCTTTGACTGTATGGATCACAATAAACTGTGGAAAATTCTGAAAGAGATGGGAATACCAGACCACCTGACCTGCCTCTTGAGAAACCTGTATGCAGGTCAGGAAGCAACAGTTAGAACTGGACATGGAACAACAGACTGATTCTAAATAGGAAAAGGAGTTCGTCAAGGCTGTATATTGTCACCCTGCTTATTTAACTTAAATGCAGAGTACATCATGAGAAATGCTGGGCTGGAGGAAGCACAAGCTGGAATCAAGATTCCCAGGAGAAATATCAATAGCCTCTGATATGCAGATGATACCACTCTTATGGCAGAAAGTGAAGAAGAACTAAAGAGCCTCTTGATGAAAGTGAAAGAGGACAGTGAAAAAGCTGGCTTAAAGCTCAACATTCAGAAAATGAAGATCATGGCATTTGGTCTCATCACTTCATGGGAAACAGATGGGGAAACAGTGTCAGACTTTATTTTTCTGGGCTCCAAAATCACTGCAGATGGTGACTGCAGCCATGAAATTAAAAGACGCTTACTCCTTGGAAGGAAAGTTATGACCAACCTAGATAGCATGTTCAGAAGCAGAGATATTACTTTGCCAACAAAGGTCTGTCTAGTCAAGGCTATGGTTTTTCCAGTGGTCATGTATGGATGTGAGAGTTGGACTGTGAAGAAAGCTGAACGCTGAAGAATTGATGCTTTTGAACTGTGGTGTTGGAGAAGACTCTTGAGAGTCCCTTGGACTGCAAGGAGGTCCAACCAGTCCATCCTAAAGGAGATCAGTCCTGGGTGTTCATTGGAAGGACTGATGCTAAAGCTGAAACTCCAGTACTTTGGCCACCTCATGTGAAGAGTTGACTCACTGGAAAAGACCCTGATTCTGGGACAGATTGGGGGCAGGAGGAGGAGGGGACAACAGAGGATGAGATGGCTGGATGGCATCACTGACTTGATGGACATGAGTTTGAGTGAACTCCAGGAGTTGGTGATGGACAGGGAGGCCTGGTGTGCTATAATTCATGGGGTTGCCAAGAGTCGGACATGGCTGAGTGACTGAACTGACTGATGTTGGTTGTTAACTGAAGTCTCAGTTTCCCAGTCTTTAAAATGGGGGTGGCTCAGCAGTAAAGGATCTGCCTGCTAATGCACGAGATGTAGGTTCAGTCCCTGGGTTAGTAAGGTACTTGGAGAGGGAAATGGCAACTCACCACAGTATTATTTCCTGGGAAATCCTATGGGCAAAGTAATCTGGTGGGTTACAGTCCATGGGGTTGCAAAAGAGTTGGACATGACTTAGCAAATAAACAACAACAACAAATAATAATACCTGTTACCTAATAATAATACCTAATCATTGGGGTGTTGTGAGTCTTAAACAAGAAAATGTCAAGCTCACTGTCACAGCCCTACTTCTCCTTCTTTCTTGAAGGCAGAATATACATATTGTTTTGTGTGTTTGTTTTCTGTCTAACCCCCAAGGGAAATGCTCCTGAAATAATGGAATGAATAAATTCCTACACTAGAAAGAGAAGTTGCCTAAGTGATGATTTGAATAAATTTTGAGGAAGTGACAAATTTCAACTGAACTGGGTCTGAGCTTATTTTTTCCTTCCAAGTATCTTCTCAAGGGTCTGAGGAAACTATGTGTTTTGGGCAGTGTCACTGGAAGTGTCTAGTTTTTGACAAGGCTGACTGTGCGATGTACACAGAAGGCAGTGTGAATGCCTTTGCTACTGGTGGCTTTGCATGTCAAAGCAACGGTCTTTCTTATCAAGAGGTATCAAGTTTTTGTTGGCCTCTGAGTTGGAAGATTTGATGGCAAGATTTTTATTGTCTAATCTAGTCTACTAATATCACGTCAATTTTGATTTATGAGTTGTTTTAGGTCTGTGAATTGCTGGGCAACCCGATCCATGACTTGCTACTTGGATTTCTCCCTCCAAATATTTGGTAGGGGGAGGGAGGAAGTTGTAAGCTGATAAGGTTCTAAGGAGTATGGTCAATAATCAGACAGTTCCCATGACAGTTGACCTGCTTGTAATATGATGTTCTAGCATAACTGTGAAAAATTACCCAGCCTTGAGACCTAAAATACATCTAGAATCAGTGCAGAACTATGAAGATCAGCTCTTTAATGTATCATTCTTAATTTACCTTAATTTACAGCAGCAGTTTGGAACATTGTCATCAAGGCTTGTTGGACTTGGTTCCATAAGAAAATGCCTGATTGTTTTCTTTTGAAATTCTTTGGTAGACATTGTGAAGATATTGGATCAAATGTGTTATAAAATGAGGAAGTGAACTATATACATAGTATATATACACATATATATATATATACATATATATACATTTTGCTTCATGTGTGAGAAAGCAAAAGGCAGGTTTTCAAAAACGGCTTAATCACATTCTGTGATTGTAGTTACGTATTTTCACAATGTGGGTGGGTTTCCAATGAAATTGACATGAATACCTGGTGACCAATGGACTGTGTAGATAAAAGCAGATAATGTCAGGGTAAACTGCACACAATTTAAGTTCAGTTTCAATGATCCTTGTTATTCCTTGCATCAAGAGGCAAAATCTATTACCTCATCCCTTGAATCTGTATGGCTCTATGACTTGCTTTTTTTTTAACTTATAAAATGCAATGGAAGATGTATAACTCTGGAGCCTGTACGACCTCTAATTCTTGAGAGGTCATAGAACTTCTGCTCTTGTCTTCTTGGAATGCTGCCCTGAGTCTGCCACATGAAGAAGCTACATGGAGCAGAGACAAGCCATCCCACCTTTGTCCCCCTGGGGCGAGAGCCAGTCTCCACCTGCAGAAATAGGAGCGAGGCTTCCTTGGGTCACCTGAGGCTGTGTCCAGCCCCACTCAAACTCCAGATAACTACAGCCACATGACTAACCAAAGGTGAGATCAGAGGAAGAATCGCCTAGCTGAGTCCAGCTCAGATTGCTAACTCAAAGAGAGACTCATGGGCAAACAAGAAAAAGTTTGAAGGCTGTTCTAAACCCCCAAATTTTGAGATTGTTTGTTACATAGTAGCAGATACCTGATACAGCAGAGAAAAAACAAGAAAGCACTATTAATTTTATTTTTTAACACTTTAATTGGAGGATAGTTGTTTTACAATACTGTACTGGTTTTTGCCATACATCAACATGAATCAGCTGCAGGTATACATATGTCCCTTCCCTGTTGAACCTCCCTCCCGTCTCCCACCACATCCCGCCCCACTAGCTACTTTATATGTGGTAATGTATGTGTTTCGATACTACTCTCTCAGCTTGTCCTATCCTCTCCTGCCACTGTGCCCACAGTCTGTTCCCTGTGTCTGCATCCCCACTGCTGCCCTGCAGATAGGTTCATCAGTGCCATCTTTCTAGATTCCCACACAGACGTTGATATTCAACATTTGTCTTTCTCTTGATACAGCCACTGTGGAGAACAGTACGGAGATTTCTTAAAAAACTAGGAATAGAACCCACCCAACAATCCCACTACCGTGCATACACCCTGAGAAAGCCATAATTGAAAGAGACGCATGTATCCCAATGTTTGTTGCAGCACTATTGACAATAGCTAGGACATGGAAGCAACCTAGATGTCCACTGACAGATGAATGGATACAGAAATTGTGGTACATATATAAATGGAATATCACTCAACTATAAAAAAGAGCACATTTGAGTCAGTCCTAATGAGGTAGGACTGAACCTAGAGGTAGGTTGGACCTAGAGTTCATCTACCTACGAATAAGGTAAATGAACCTAGAGCCTACTATACACTATTACTTTTCAAGGGTATCTTTATGAGAAAGACAACTTAAATACATTGGACAGTGATTGCTAGATCCTAAAAGTTAGAACAGAAGAGACTTCTGAGGTCACCCCTCTGATTCTTTTGATTCCTGCTGCTGTTTTCATGGAAGCATGTTTTGCTGCCCCCATGACATAGCTGCTCTTGAGAGCTGGGGCCAAGTTTTCTGCTTCTTGGTGCCCTGCCAGTGAGCTCAGAGACTAGGTCTTACACAAGATCTCAGTAAATCTCTGTCGCTTGCTGGATTATATGGGAAGTGGCATGAAGGTCCCAGGGTCATGAGTTCCCCAGGGGTATAACCCAAGGCCTGTCAGCTTCTTAGATTCGTTTGTGGTTTAGGTTTGTTAGGCATCTTACTTTTGCAGGGTGTGTTTTGGCGATACTGGATTTGAGCCTGACTATGTTCATTGGTAGGTTGGTGCCCAGGAGGTCAGAGGAGGCAATCATTAGCTTTAGAATCATATTTTATGTGTATGGGTATGTGTTAAACTGCTTTGGTTATGTCTGACTCTTTGCGACCCTGTGGACTGTAGCCTGCCAGGGGCCTCTGTCCATGGGATTCTCCAGGCAAGAGTACTGGAGTAGGTTGTCATGCCCTCCTCCAGGGGATCTTCCCAACCCAGAGATCGAACCAGCGTCTCTTATGTCCCCTGCATTGGCCGGCACATTCTTTACCACTAGCACCACCTGGGAAGCCCCGTATTTTATGTGCCACTTATTATTGTTGATAATAGTGGTCTTACTGATGCCTTGATCCAAATGAAGGCATTCCTGTCATTTTTCTGTATCCATGAAGAGCACTGAATCGAAACTCAGAAATCTGGCCTGTTTGCAGTCCAGAATCCTAGGCTTTGGGAACTTTTCTACTAGAGGGACCCAAACTGCTGGTTACCATATACAGTTAAGGAAAGTGTGACAGTCATCAGCCTGGGGGTGGTTAAGAGTAACAGTTCTTTGAAGACTCTTGCAAAGTGCTTTTAACTTTTCTAAGAACTCATATAGCATTTGATTGTCACTGCAGAACTGAGAGAAAGAAGGGGTTACTGTCTATGTTTCTAGGGCAAGGAAACAAGGAAACAAGTGTCAGACCTGGGATGAATCCCCAGACCTTCTGACCATCAGTTCAAGATCGTTTCTACAGACCAGCCCATCTCAATGACCTTTATAATAGAAAGTAGCATTTGGCCTTTAGAAGGTGGCTTTGGTGACTCTATGACATGCTTGGCCAATTGTGTTACAGTGAGTCTGGGATTTTGATTCTGTACTTCTAGACATGAGACTCACTGTCTATATATCCACACCAGCCTTCAAGGAGGGACATTATGTCTAGCTGGGAAAGTCTCTAGCACTGAGCTCTTTTAGGATCAGCCTCTGTTGCTAAGAGCTGGCTCACACAAGGTCAACCCCTTCCTAGGAAAATCTGTATCTGATGACTGAGTAAGACAAGATATAATAGTCCATCCATTGGGACTGATGACAGACAGCTCTGACAAGCAATGTATTTTCATAAAAGAATATGCTTTTGTTGAGGTGTATTGAGGTATAACTTATATTGAATAAATCTCATCCATTTAAAGTATACCATCTGATGTGTTCTGACAATTGCATACACCTGTGAAACCACCACTGCTGAAGAGACCTTTTCAGTCACACCTCATGGTGCCTACCTACGTGTAACCATCTCTATGTCCTGAATGCCAGGCAATCACTGGGCTGCTATATGGCACTATATATTAGGTTGCATTTTCTAGAATCTGACAAACAATATTTGAGCTGGAACTTTTTTCTCAGGTGGCATAGGCTTGGTCAGGCATGCCTGCTTCTCCCTTTCTCTAATCTTCCTCTGCCCCCTTCCTTCCACAGGTGTAGATCCCCAGTAAACATTCTGTCCCTCATACCCCATCTTCGCATCTGCTGCTGGAGACCCAACCTGTGACAGTTCCCTCTCTATTTACTTTGATTTGACAGACATCACTGTCAGGGTTTATAGATATGGGAAGCTGTAGACAGCCCACTGACATATGTTTTTTAATTAAATTTTTTTGATGTTATATTTATTTGTTATAAACTCAGACTTAACATTTTATTTTCTTAAATTTTTATTGGAATATAGTTGCTTTACAATGTTGTGTTAGTTTTTGCTGTACAATACAGTGAATAAGTTATATGTATACCACTGACATACTTTGACTAGGCTGTACAATGACTATAAAAGTGAGTCAACATACAAAAATTGGGATGTCACACACGAACTCTGAGTTTCTGACTTCTATTTTGAAAAGTAGATGATATGGCGACATTGGCCCTTTGTTTCTGCCATATAGTTTGGGGCTGAACAGTAGCTGCTCCCTTTGAAAACAGAGTGATGACTCAGGCCCCAGAACTTCCCCCTGACTTGTACCTGTCCACCTCCTTCATTTATGTTACTTGTCTGACCCCTATGGATATCTGTGTTTTCCCCTTGACAAAGATAAATGGATCAACAGGTGCAAAGAGAAATCTCCCCATCTCTACTGAATCTTACTGATCCTACACGGGTGTTCAAGAATTGGATTCCCCTTGGTGCAAACCTAGAATAGCCTTTTTCATGGACCCTGGTGTTTAGCTAAGTAGTCAGGATCCCCTGATAGCTCAGTTGGTAAAGAATCCACCTGCAATGCAGGAGACCCTGGTTGGATTCCTGGGCTGGGAAGATCCGCTAGAGAAGGGATAGGCTACCCACTCCAGTGTTCTTGGGCTTCCTTTGTAGCTCAGCTGGTAAAGAATCTGCCTGTGATGTGGGATACCTGGGTTCTTTCCCTGGGTTGGGAAGATCACCTGGAGAAGGGAAAGGCTACCCACTCCAGTATTCTGGCCTAGAGAATCCCATGAACTAGTCCATGGGGTCGCAGAGGGTCAGACACGATGGAGAGACTTTCACTCACTCACTCAGGATCCACACTGATGGTCCAGCCTCTCCTCATCCTCCGCCACTGGCCACCCCTAGAAGAAGGCATTTTCATCTGTGAGGTTCCTGTCAGATAGCTCTCACAACATTTATTTCTCTTAAAAAGTATAATGTTTTCACTATAAAAGATGTGCCCATTACTGAATATTTGAGAGAGATGAACTTCCAAGGGTATTAACATTTTGCCAAAAATAAATACATCTCTTAAAGTGCATGCACGCATGCTCAGTTGTGTCCAACTTTGCGACTCTGTGGACTACAGCCTGCCAGGCTCCTCTGTCCATGAGATTATCCCAGAAAAAACACTGGAATGAGTTACCATTTCCTTCTCCGGAAGATCTTCCTGATGCAGGTACTGAACCCACATCTCCTGCACTGGCAAGTGAATTCTATACCACTGAGCCACTTGGGAAGCCCCCATGTCTCAAAGAACTCTTAGGCTAGCAGTCAGCTTCTCAAGCCAAAGGAAGAGAATAGGCAGGAATCCCTCAAACAACCCCCCTCCCCTCTCACTACCAATACAGCCTGTGGCCAGGTGTCCTGTGCTTAGTTGCTCAGCTGTGTCCCGTGGACTGTAGCCTGCCAGGCTCCTCTGTCCATGGGATTCTCCAGGCAAGAATACTGGAGTGTTGCCATGCCTTCCTCCAGGGGATCTTCCCAACCCAGCGATTGAACCCATGTCTCCCACATTGCAGGTGGATTCTTTACCAGCTAAGCCACCAGGGAAGCCTGGCCAGGTGTCCAGGGGCAACCAAAAGTCCCTTTGCCAGCCAAGTCTGATTCCCACCCCCTGAAATAAAAATTGCTGCTGTTTCTTTGAGGCGGTAGCAATTGTAAGACACTTAATTATATAGCAAATTATATATATATATATATATATATATATGTATATAATATATATATAGAAAAGACTCAATTATATAACAAATTGCTTTGAAATAATTATTTTAATTGTGTGTTGGCAGGAATTGGATATTTGAATATAATGAGTTTCATTGATCATAAAAGTATCTTCTCTGTGCTGATACAATAACTGCCTCTGTCTGCTGATTGCTGCTGGAAATACCAGCCAGCTGAAAGACTCTAGAAACTCAAATTGTTTGAATCCCATTCAAATACATAAGGCGGTTGGTTTGCTTTGTAGCTTCTGTTCCTGGGTGATAGGCTCCCTAGAATAGATCCTTGGCTCCAACATGGGGCAGCCGCTTCAGCATGGCTTCCTGCCAGAGCAGGCAGGGCTGGTGCCCAAGGAACCAATCTGGTGCAGGGCTGGGGGCCTGCAGTCTGCAAACCAGGAGGTCCCCTTAGTATGGGGATCTGGAGGGCGCCCTGGACCTCCTGGCATTTATTTATCTTTTTTTCCCCCACCTGCTCTGCCTACCTGGGGAAAGAAGTGTATTTTCTGTTTGATGGGCTGTGTGTGGAGCTAGACTCTTCATGGCTTTCCTGAAGGCCTGGCTCTCAGGAGTGGTGGATGCTAGGAGTGTGTTGGAATGTCCATTTGTCCTGTGTGAATCATTACTGTGGGGAGTCCCTGAAGGTTGGCACAGACCTGAAAGGTTACACACAGAGGAGAACTATTAATAGGAGGGGTCCAAACCCCTCAGCTCTTAAACTGGTTGCTCTCGTACCCAGAGCACCTGCCTAGATCAGGAGGGGGCCTTGGCAGCCAAGCGTATTTCCGTTGTCCCAGGCAGACCTCAAGGAAACCTGTCAAATAAGGGTTACACTTTTGGCCACTGTAGTCTAGTCCAAGCATCAGCAAATTTGTTTCTGTAAAGAACCAGATGGTAAATATTTCAGGTTTAACAGGCCACAGATTTCCCTGATGCTACTGCCACTTCTTCCTCTCACTCTTCTCCTTCCCAGTCTCTTTCCTCCTCCCCTCCACCCCTTCCCCACCCTGTCCTCCTCTTCTTCTTCCTCCTCCTTTTTCTTCCTTGTTCAACATGTAAAAACCAATCTTAGCCATGTACAGTACCTAGGACAGTGCCTGGTGGCTCAGATGGTAAAGAATGTGCCTGCAATGCAGGAGACCTGGGTTCGATCCCAGGGTTGGGAAGATCCCCTGGAGAAGGGAATGGCAAAACCCACTCCAGTATTCTTGCCTGGAGAATTCCGTGGACGGAGAAGCCTGGTAGGCTACAGTCCACAGGGTCGCAAAGAGTCAGACACGACTGAGCGACTTCACCTTCACCTTCAGCCATGTACAGTAAGGCTGGATTGGCCCTGGGGTCATAGCAGCTATCCCTGCCTCCTGTTGTGCATTTGGTGACAAAACTCTGGGTGTTTTTGCTCTCTACACTGAAGCCACCCAGATGTGATGGTGGGCACCCAGCAGCCAGTCTGGGTACTTTAGGGGGGGAAAAAAAGGCTCTCAGATCTGGACAGCCCTTTTAGAAAAGTGAACATGCACTGAGCAGTCACATGACTCCTTACATTCTCTGAGAAGGCCCCCTACCTGAGGTGATCCTGTCCTCTTGCAATACCTAGACCTCCTCTAGGACCTCCTTGGCAGTTAGCATCTACTGCCTGGCATTTGGAATGATGCTTTCCTGTGTTCATGTGTGCCCAGGCTGTTCTTCCTGCCTCCTTCCACACTCCCCACCTCCTCTGAGAGCCCCATGAGGGCAGCAGCGGGGCAGGTTTTCAACCACCTCATCCCCTGCCAGCACCCACAGCAGTATCTGCTACCCAGCACAAATCATGTGTTAATGAGTGCATGCCTCATGGGCCACACTGGATTCCATATTTTTCCCTTCCCTGCTGATGAACCCTAACAGGTGGAAAAATTAAAGACATCCTGTGCTTTGTGGACTCTTGGCAATGTGTGACTGCTTGAGTGTTTCCTAAGGCTGCGCTCTTAGTTCTGAGTGTTATCCTGTCCAAATCCTGCAGCAACCTTTGTTATTTGTTCACAAAGCATGGAACGTGGCTGCCTCTGGGTTCAGAGGAAACCTAGAGGCCTCCTGAACTAAGCCAGGGCTCTGGCCAGTACAGATCTGCTGCTCCTTGAGGAAGCCAGGATTTCAGCAGAATCAGAAAAACTGAGTACTCCTTCCTAAGACTGTACCTTTCTGGACTCCAGTGTATTATGATTGGCTTCACCCTGTGCTTGCAGAAGTATTTGTGTCTGAGCCTCAGACTATGGGTTCTTATTCAACTCAAGATATTTGGTTCTCTGTCAAGGTAATTTAAGGATTACTTCCTTTCAGAGATTACCTTTTTTAAGATGGCAAATTTGCCAAATACTCTTTGGTGCTAGCAATAAAAATCATGGATTCAAGTGGCTTGAATAGAAAGAAATATTATCATCTCACATAATAAGAAGTCCCAAATAGGGTGCTACAGAGTTGTTTAATTCAGTAGCTCCAGCTTGTTTTTAGGATCAAGATGTTCTCTATTCTGCCATATTTAGTGTGTTGGCTTTGTCTTTGCATCAGCTTTCCTCATGAGTACAAAACAGCTGCCATGGATCCAGATGTCACATCATCATCACAGTATTCATGAAGAGAAAAGGGACTGCATATACACTTTTGGTCCCTAAGGAAAATTCTTTCTAGAAGAAAATTCTGTTTTACTTTTTCTCATCTTCTATTAGTCATAATAACCATGTCCTGTGCCCAAGTCTGAATAAATCTCTGATATATGAAGAGTTGACTCATTGGAAAAGACTCTGATGCTGGGATGGATTGGGGGCAGGAGGAGAAGGGAAATACAGAGGATGAGATGGCTGGATGGCATCACGGACTCGATGGATGTGAGTCTGAGTGAACTCCGGGAGATGGTGATGGACAGGGAGGCCTGGCGTGCCACGATTCATGGGGTTGCAAAGAGTTGGACATGACAGAGCGACTGAACTGAACTGAACTGAACTGATGGGCCATGAACCACTATGATAGGTTTAGATTAATTATGTCTCAGACTCTGGGGCTGGAGCTAGACTTCCTGAAAGCATAAGACCCTACTAAGGAATGTAGCATGACATCGGGATTCTGTTAGGAGGAAAGAGAGGGGGAGTTCCTAATCAAAGAGAAAAGTGAAAGTGAAAGTCGCTCAGCCTTGTCCGACTCTTTGTGACCCCTTGGACTGTATAGTCCATGGAATTCTCCAGGCCAGAATACTGGAGTGGGTAGCCTTTCCCTTCTCCAGGGGATCTTCCCAACCCAGGGATCAAACCCAGATCTCCCACATTGCAGGTGGATTCTTTACCAGCTGAGCCACAAGGGAAGCCCACGAATCAAATATCTTGTATAATAAAGATTCCTGAGAATCTTCCTTCTTTGAGAGTCTGAATCACTCAGAGCCTTCTAAAGTTCTAAAAGAGAACTTTCAGAGAAGGCTGCTTGAAAAACATCTATAAGAATATCTTGAGTTATCTTGTCTTGCTCTATCTGGCTTTCAGGCAAGCACTTTGGGTATGTCCAGTCACACTCCTGACCCTTGGCATTTTGGCTTTGAACGTAGCTGTGACAACCATTATTCACTGAGCACCTACTATGTGCCATGTATAGTGGGAGGGACTTTACACATATAGTTTCTAATCATGCAGCTACAGTGGGAGAGCTGCGTTATGCTCCCCATTTTATAGATTAGGGACCTGGAGCCCAGAGACATTCAGCAGCTTGCCTTTGTCTGCACAGTCTGTATATGTCCAGGCCAGGAATCAGCAAGGACTATTTGAACATGTGCTTTGAGGATGCAAAGAAGAGTCAAACCTGGTCCTTGTCCTTGTGGAGCCCACAGCCTTCCCTTTCTGGAAGGTCACCTTGGATATTGTATAGCTTTTTCCCAGCCTGGAAAACAACTCTGGGCTAATGAGGAAATGAGAAAGTCAATTGCCTTCTACTTGTGTCCTGTAATGAAGCCCAAGAGGCCTAAAGCTTTGCTGAATGATCTGGCAGAGGGAGTAGCAGCGATGCGGGTTTTGGTGCCATACTGCCTGGTTTCAGACCCGAGCTTTCCTTCTTTCTGACTGTTGGCAAGAGACTCAACTCATCAGCAAACTCTCCCTGAAGCTTTAATTTCCTCCTCGGTGCCTGCTGCAGTGGGAGGTGATGGGACAGAAAGCCAGCTCTTCTCTGCCTCTCTGGGAGACCTTGGTCCACACTTGGCTTCCCCAGGCTATTTGGTAATATGGCCTGCTGTGCTGAGGGTCCCCCAGAAGGAGACATGAGAACTTGCGGGCCGGGGAATCCTCACACTGGGCTCTCCTGTCTCATTGCAGGCCTGGGCTGGGGCACTGGGAAGTCCCCGGCCTCGGTTTCCTCTTTTCTGAGCTGGGAGGACCTTCTCAAGCCGGCAGTCTCATTGAAAAATCTCCTGGCTGGGGTGTGGAAACAAAGATGAGTGCCTGTTAGAAGCAGGGTAGTGCAGCCCGGCCTCCTGTGACACAGCTTCTCCATCTGGGAAAGCTGCAGGGGGTGCATTCTCCCCGGGGTGAGGGGCCCCATCCATCTCAGGGAGATAGTTGAGGCCCACAGAGCCTTGCCAGGCTCTATAGGTGCAGAGTGCTCTTAAAAGCAAGATAAAAGTTCAGAGCCTTGATTATATCTTGAAAAAAAGGCCCATGTGGGCATTTTTCTTTCTCACCAGGGTGTCACGGGAAGAAGGAAGAAGATGAAGAAGTAGAGAGGAAAAAGCAGTTTTTGAGACAAGAGACCACGGAAAAAAGGCCAAAACACCAGGAATTCCCTGTGCTTTCTGATTTCTTTTGGGGGTGGAGAGGAGCACCATGAGGGCCCCACTGTGTGTGTGATGATGACACCACACTGTCCTGCTTTTATCTCCCTTGTCTCAGGCAGAAGTCATCCTGACCTTATTCCTTGGGAGCTTGTTCAGAGGGTGATTCTGTGCTCTGCTCTCCTCCTGGGTGATGCCTGGCCTCGGGGTACCCCTGGCCCAGGCCCCTGCCTCCTTCCTCTTCTGTGGGCTTTGCCTGCCTGTGTGTAGGGGATGGGTCCTCTCAGAGGTCAGCCTGCGATGGAGAGGCTTTCCCTGTGGGCCTCAGAACTTTATTGAGCATTTGCTCCCTTTTTATTGCCAGCCTTTGGCAAAGCAAGCTCTCAGGGCTGAAATCCAGCTGAGGAGATCTGATTTCTCAAAAGCCATTTTGATCTTTTTCACTTCAAAGAGAGCTCTTTTCACGCCAGAGCCCCAGTCTGGTGGCCCCAGACCTGCACCTCTGGGCTATGGGTCTGGACGGGGCCTCTGGTCGCCTCCTTCCATCCTGTGAGTAGAGCCCAGGAAATGGCACTGGGGCCACCAGGAAAAGCTTGTGAGAGAGCAGGATTTATCCCCTGAGACTCTGGTCTCTGGCACCGGCAGGTGCCCTGCCTTTTCGTCTTTCTAGTTCTGCCCTATTTAAATTTCAATATTCAAAGTCTTTCTACTGCCCTGTCAGCATCTTATCAAAACTTGCTCTGAGCCAGGGAGTGTGTGTGTGTGTGTGTGTGTGTGTGTGCGCGTGCGCACGCTCTTGTTGCTCAATCATAGCCAACTCTTTGCAACCCCACGGACTGAAACCCACCAGATTCCTCTGTCCATGGAATTTTTCAGACAAGAATACTGGAGCGGGTTGCCATTTCCTACTCCAGGGGATCTTCCCAACCCAGGGATAAATCAACTATACCTCAATAAAAAAGCCTTGCTCTAAAGTGGCCCCTAACTTTGGGGGTCTCCTCCTTTGATGAGCCTTCCCTGCTATTCCTCCCTCCCCCACCCTAGCAAGGTGAGGTGCCTATCACATTTTGTGTAATTATCCCTTTCCTGTCCATGACCCTCAAGAGATTGATGGTCACTCAAGAGACTCAGGATTGATGGTCATTCAAGAGAATGATGAGGTCCTTGAAGAAGGAGGCTGTTATTCCTGTACCTGTGGTCCTAGAATCTAGCACAAAGCCAGGCACCCAGTGGAATTTCAACACATGTCCAGTAAATTAATGAATTCCTTCCTGCAGCTGTTACAAACTGTCCTAGGAGTTTGGCTGAGATGGCTTAAGGGTGATCTGGCTTGGGGGAAGGGCAGACAGGGGGAGGCAGAACAGGGGGAGTGGGGGATATTCTCTTCTCCCACTATCTTCTGCCCACCAAGAAATTTCCGATTTGGCCCTTGCTTTGTCTACAGTAAGTTTACTTTGATCTCCTTTATATTTATATACACATACATTAAATTATATATTATGTATATTACATGTAATAAGAGTACAATATAGTATATATGTAATAGTCACATCACAGACATGTATATATAACACATCAAATGTAAAGTATAATATGACATATAGATGATCCATAAACATATACACACATATAAAGATATTTTTGCTGAAAGTGTTCTGTTTAAAAAGAAGTTTGAACACTTAAGACCTTGAGCTCTTAATCCATAGTCTTCTCTCTCCTAGGGGCTTTGGCTTTTGAAGTCATTACTTATTACCACTTAGAGAATAGAAAGCTTTGTCCCAGTTGAAAGTGTTTTAGGATTTTACTGAGCTGATGGAGGCATTACTTTTAGCATAGTGACTTCTTTCTGGTCTACCTTCTGCCCACTCCCATGCCCCCCACCCCCACATCAGCAATCCTGGCTGGTGGTAAAGAATGAGGAAGGAATTGGATTATCGGAAGCCACAAAGCTGTTAATGTCATTTATCTCAGAGGGTTTTTGTTGTTGCTGTTGTTTTGTTCAGCACTGGGCCAGCTGGGAGGGCAGTGCTGACTGGGTTGTTGTAGGGGAGATGGGAGTCCTCACAGATGCAGGCCAAGCAGTAGCGTTTCTTACTGGCCTGCAGTTGGTTTTATCAACTCTTGATTGCTTTTCCCGTGAGCCACTTTTTCTTCCCCTCTTTACCCTAGAGTAATCACCCAAGAATAGTCACCCCACCCTTCCTACCATGAGAGTTTTCCCCCAGGCCTGTCATTCCTAGTGCAGGAGCCCTGCATTGGCCCTTCATTCCTTACCAAAATCCTGCTTGCCTCTGCCCCATGATGGAAGTGGCCAGAGCACAGAATCGGGATGCCAAGAACCTGGGCTCGAATCACTTCACCAGCTGTGGAACCTCGGTCGTCACACGTTCTCCAGAGTCTCAGTTTATTAGTGGGTGAGTGGAAATAATCACCCCAGCTTTCTTACCACGAGGTAGGGCTCATCTAAAACCCTTCACTGGTTTTTCTCTGCTTTTCCTGCAATTAGAATCTCCTGGGGGAGCTTTTAATATTCCAGTTCCCAGGTCATACTCTCAAACCAATTAAATCAGACTTTCTAGGGTTAAGACCCAGACATTAGTAATTTTTAAAGCCCCTCAGGTAATTCTAATATGCAGCTAAGGTTGAGAACCACTGTTTAAGGCCAAAGTCTTTTGGATACTCAAAATATAAGTGGATTCTGAACTTCTGTCTCAAAGCAGAAAACGTCTGTTACTAATGCAGTGGTTCTCAGTCCTAATTTGGTTCAGTATCTCTTAAAAAAATCTCATGGTAGTTATGTATCCACTTTCCCAGGAAGGGATATACTCACAAAAATTTGCATGTTATTCCAGCATAGAATAGTACCTTCTTAATGACATTACCTGCTGCCCTAACCCAAATTGCACATCACACCTGTCCATACCCACACACATACCCTGTTTTCCTCCCTTACTTTATGTTTTCTCTTAGAGTTTCTCAGAATGTGGTTCCAGGACTACCTTTGTGAAAGATATCCCTAATGAGACCCATGACATTTTAGAATCTCCCTGTTGCTCTCTCCTAGACGATCTACTTGCTCCTCCAGACCCTGCCCTGCAGACAGGAATTTTATCTCCCTCAGCATATCCATGGTCTTGGATAGAATCTCTGATAATTCAGAGAAATCCTAGCTATATTCTAAGTTACCCTGGAGTATGTGGGAATGTGATTGTCTCATTTGTGTGATTTGAGGGGCTTGGATTAAGGTCCCCTATCTCATGGAAGAGCTTCCCTGGTGGCTCAGATGGTAAAGAGTCTGCCTGCAATGTAAGAGACGTGGATTTCATCCTTGGGTCAGGAAGATTCCCTGGAGAAGGTTGTCTCTTTCCCCTGCCAACCGTGGTATTGGAATTTCACCATGGTCCACCACCTTGAATTCTTCAGTACTCATCTCTAATATGATGAATAATACAAACCATGAACAGTGGTACACTCTGGTGGTTTCCTCTTGCCTACAGAGAGGGAAGCATATCCCTGTTTTTGTTACCAAGAGGCTTGTCAAGCTCTGCTCACCTTTTGCCCTGCCCACTGCCTTTACCTACACACTCTAGCAGGACTTAACTGCCTGTAGTCCCTACTACATTGCATACCGTTTCCTTCCCTTGCGTCCTCTGGGAGAGCTCTTACATCTCTTTCCACATGTCACTTCTCTCCCCAAACTCTCAGATGCCTCGGAGAGCAAGCCAAGTCCTCACGTGGCCTCCAAGGCCCCGCAGGATCCAGCCATCCCCCTCCTTACTGCTCTGCCCTCATCTGCGGCTCCCTGTTAGTTTCCCAGGGCAGCTGTAATGAAGCACCACAAGTTGGGCAGCTTAAAACAACAGACATTTATTCTCTCATGGTTCTTAGACCTAGAAGTCCAAAGTCAAAGTAGGGTCACGCTCCCTCTGAAACTTGAAGGGGAAGGATCCTTTCTTGCCTCTTTCTAGCTTCTGGTGGTGGTTGCTATTTTTAGCATCTGTTGCCTTGCAGCTGCAGCTCTGTAACCTCTGCCTCTGTGGTCACATGGCCTTCTCCCTGTGTGTCTCTGTGTCGTCACGGAGCCATCTTCTTATAAGGACAATAGTTATTTTGGATCAGGGCCCACCCTACTCTAGTATATTCTCATCTCAACTATTGTATCTGCAATAGCCGTATTAACAAATAAGGTCACATTCTGGAGTTCTGAGGGTGAGGGCTTCAAAATATCTTCTATTGGGTGACATGATTCAACCCATAACACCCTCTCCTGCTTCTTCACTCTACTTCAGTCACACCAACGTAGAGATTTAGCAAACAAAAATAGAGGATACCCAGTTAAATCTGAATTTCAGATAAACAATGAATAGTTTTTTTTAGTATAAATGTGTTCCAAATGTTTTAGCATTAATTATGGCCCATTCAACCTTTGGGATGTACTTATGCTAAAAAATTCTTATGTTGTTTATCTAAAATTCAAATTTTTAAATTATTTAATTTGGCTGTTTCGTGTCTCAATTGTGTCATGAGGGATCTTTAGTTGTGGCATGTGGGATCTGGTTCCCTGACCAGGGATCAAACCCAGGCCCCCTGCATTGGGAGTGTGGAGTCTTAGCCACTGGACCACCAGGGAAGTCCCTGAAATTAAAATTTAGCTGAACATTTCATATTTTATGTGGCAACTTGGACTCCTTGTGTTTTCTCAAACATAGTAAGCTGCATGCTCCCATAACAAGACCTTTGTCTTGGCTGTTCCATCTGCTTAGAATACATTTTCCCCAGCTCTCTGGGATACATTTTCTCTGACTGCCTTCAGTAAGGCCTTTCTGGGTGCCCTTTCCTCATACACATACCTTCTATGCCTCTTTCTTGCTTTAATTTTGTTCCCTTAACCCTCTTCACAGTCTAACTAGCTGTGTTTCATCAGCTTATTGTTTATTAGCTATCACTGGCAGTAGAATTTAAGCTTTATGCTCTCATTCACTGCCATCTCTCCAGGGCCCAACACAGTGCCTGGCATACAGCTCAGTAAATATTTATTGAATAGAAATCTTTTCACTTTCAAGCACAGAGAGTGGGCATCTGTGGGTTCTGCTTACCTAGGATCCACTTCCACTTCTGGTGAAAGTGTTCCTCCCTCACTCTCAGTTTAAGTAGTTTGGGAAAGTCCTGCCCCAAACCCCAGATTCAGATCCAGACCAGTCCGTTAGTTTCATCAGCTTGGCCACCATCTTTGGTGTGGGGATGGGTACAGAACCAAAGTCCGCTCATCAGAGCCTGTCTCACAGTTTCTGCTAGAACTGCTAAGACAGAGTCTTCTCTTCCTAGTGGTGTTTCTGAAAGGCATAGGATGTCGGTCTGGAGCTGCTGATGGTCATCTCGCTACCATAGAGGAAAAGCGAGGGATCAGAGCCTAGCCAAAAACCTATGTGTCATCTTTCAGGCCTTACCATAGGCAATTTTACAAAGATTTTATGTCACATGGGGTGACTTGAACAATGTACACTTGTTCTCGCAATTCTGGGGGCTGGGAAGTCCAGGATCAAGGTGCTGGCAGATTTGAGGGCCTACTTTCTGGTCTGCAGACAGCTGCCATCTCCCTGTGTGCTCACATGACCTCTCTGTGCATGTACATATGTAGAAAGAGGGAGAGCCCTGGTGCTTCTTCCTCCTATAAGGATATAACCCCATCAATGGAGGCCCCACCCTCATGACCTAATCTAACTCTCATTACTTCCCAAAGTCTCTACCTCCAAATATTATTAGATGGGGGTTAGGGCTTCAGCATACAAATTTGGGGTGGGGGATGGGAGAACACAAACATTTAGTCCATCACACTTTACCTGGCAGGCCTCAGGGCGGAGAACTGTCCTTCCCACAGCAGCCAATGCATGGTAGGCTCTGAAGGGAGTTGCAGTCAAGGACTAGGCCCCGTGGCCAACCTGCTGTTATTCAGATCTGCATTCCTGGCCCAGAAACCTCCATCAGAGGCCTCTTTATTGGGGATGTGCAGAGGCCTCAGCTGCAGCTTTCTTATGGGGGAAGTAGGGGGAATCTTGCAGATACTTTCTCCACTTGGACTCAGTACTCTGAACTTTTCTCATCCTAGGCGTCACCACCCTCTCACCCCAGATGCATAAAAAGGCAGAAACCTATTGTTTGGGGATCCGTCAACAGTGAGACAGTTCCCCTGACCTGTGCTGATACAGTTGTCCCTCCCCAGGTGCTGACTCATGGGGATAAATGGAGCACTGGGGGACAAAGGGATTTATTCTCTTTCCTATCCTATGTGTGCATGCTTAGTCGCTTCAGTATTGTCTGACTCTTTGTGACCCTATGGGCTGTAGCCTGCCAGGCTCCTCTGTCCATGGGGATTCTCCAGGCAAGAATACTGGAGTGGGTTACCATGCCCTCCTTCAGGGGATTTTCCTGACCCAGAGATCAAACCCACATCACTGTGTCTCCTGCATTGGCAGGTGGGTTCTTTACCAATAGTGCTTCCCTGATAGCTCAGTTGGTAAAGAATCCACCTGCAATGCAGGAGACCTGGGTTTGATTCCTGGGTTGGGAAGATCCACTGGAGAAGGGATAGGCTACCCATTCCAGTAGTCTTGGGCTTCCATTGTAGCTCAGCTGGTAAAGAATCTGCCTGCAATGAGGGAGACCTGGGTTCGATCTATGGTTTGGGAAGATCCCCTGGAGAAGGGGAAGGCTACCCACTCCAGTATTCTGGCCTGGAGAATTCCATGGTCTATATAATGGGGTCACAAAGAGTCGAACATGACTGAGAGAGAGACTTTCACTTCCACCTGGGAAACCCCTTCCTATCCTATGGCAGCAAGTAAATAAAAGCTTGTTACTTTCATTTTGTTACGTTGTCTTAATCTACTCCTTTGACACCTGGTAGATCAGCTCAGCCCTTGTGAAACAGTCTGCTTGAAAAGGAGCCAAGATAGCAGAAAACAGAGTCAGAGAGGGGGTGACTGGCTCTTTATAACATCATCTGGGCTACCCTAAATCTAGCTGTGCCGAAAACCAGTGTACACTTGTTGGAACTTTTAGTTATTGAGCATAAGCCAATTAGAATTGTTTTTGTGTCGCTGAGTCCTGAGTCGAGCATACACTCTTAGAGATATCCCAGTGGACCTCAGTAACTCCTGTCCCTGGGTTCCTATTCTTCCTAGACTAAGCCTTCATTGTGGTCTGTGTCACCCTGTACTATTCTGTGTCACATGCCTTCTTCCCCAAGGGACATCTGCTCTTAGAAACCAGGGAATCAGACAAAAATCTCTGTAGAATGAGGACTTAACTGAATGAAACTGTGGTAGACTGTTTATAATTACTTCAGTTCAGTTCAGTTCAGTCGCTCAGTCATGTCTGACTCTTTGTGACCCCATGAATTGCAGCATGCCAGGCCTCCCTGTTCATCACCAACTCCCGGAATTCACTCAAACTCACGTCCATCAAGTTGGTGATGCCATCCAGCCATCTCATCCTCTGTTGTCCCCTTCTCCTCCTGCCCCCAATCCCTCCCAGCATCAGAGTCTTTTCCAATGAGTCAACTCTTCACATGAGGTGGTCGAAGTACTGGAGTTTCAGCTTTAGCATCATTCCTTCCAACGAATGCCCAGCACTGATCTCCTTTAGAATGGACTGGTTGGATCTCCTTGCTGTCCAAGTGACTCTCAAGAGTCTTCTCCAACACTACAGTTCAAAAGCATCAATTCTGGGAGGAGGGAGGAGGGTTCAGGATGGGGAACGCGGGTATACCTGTGGCGGATTCATTTCGATATTTGGCAAAACTAATACAATATTGTAAAGTTTAAAAAAAAAAACAACTCAGAATATAATAATAAAAAAAAAACAACAACAAAAAAAGTATCAATTCTTCAGTGCTCAGCTTTCTTCACAGTCCAACTCTCACATCCATATATGACCACAGGAAAAACCATAGCCTTGAGTAGACGGACCTTTGTTGGCAAAGTAATATCTCTGCTTTTCAATATGCTATCTAAGTTGGTCATAATTTTCCTTCCAAGGAGTAAGCATCTTTTAATTTCATGGCTGTAATCACCATCTGCAGTGATTTTGGAGCCCCCCCAAATAAAGTCTGACGTTGTTTCCACTGTTTCCCCATCTATTTCCCATGAAGTGATGGGGCCAGATGCCATGATCTTAGTTTTCTGAATGTTGAGCTTTAAGCCAACTTTTTCGCTCTCCTCTTTCACTTTCATCAAGAGGCTTTTTAGTTCCTCTTCACTTTCTGCCATAAGGGTGGTGTCATCTGCATATCTGCGGTTATTGATATTTCTCCAGGCAATCTTGATTCCAGCTTGTGCTTCTTCCAGCCCAGCGTTTCTCATGATGAACTCTGCATAGAAGTTAAATAAGCAGAGTGACAATATACAGCCTTGACATACTCCTTTTCCTATTTGGAACCAGTCTGTTGTTCCATGTCCAGTTCTAACTGTTGCTTCCTGATCCGCATATAGGTTTCTCAAGAGGCAGGTCAGGTGGTCTGGTATTCCCATCTGTTTCAGAATTTTCCACAGTTTATTGTGATCCACACAGCCAAAGGCTTTGGCATAGTCAATAAAGCAGAAATGGATGTTTTTCTGAAACTCTCTTGCTTTTTCCATGATCCAGCAGATGTTGGCAATTTGATCTCTGGTTCCTCTGCCTTTTCTAAAACCAGCTTGGACATCAGGAAGTTCACGGTTCACATATTGCTGAAGCCTGGCTTGGAGAATTTTGAGCATTACTTTACTAGCATGTGAGATGAGTGCAATTATGTGGTAGTTTGAGCATCCTTTGGCATTGCCTTTCTTTGGGATTGGAATGAAAACTGACCTTTTCCAGTCCTGTGGCCACTGCTGAGTTTTCCAAATTTGCTGGCATATTGAGTGCAGCACTTTCACAGCATCATCTTTCAGGATTTGAAATAGCTCAACTGGAATTCCATCACCTCCACTAGCTTTGTTCGTAGTGATGCTTTCTAAGGCCCACTTGACTTCACATTCTAGGATGTCTGGCTCTAGGTTAGTGATCATAGCTAGGTTGTTATAAATAGGATGAAAACCTCCTCTTAATATTTTAAAAATAAACATTAAAAACATTTTTTATCCCTTTAGAAAATCAAATCTGTAGGAGATAACATCTGTATTAGTCATTTTTTGCTGCCTAATAAATGACCGCAAAACTCATCAGCTTAGAATGACAGACAATTATTATTTCAGTTTCTCTAAGTCTGGAATAAGGTACAAACTTATCTGGAGTCCTCTGGCTCTGGATCTCTCACAAGGCTAAGACCATGATGTTGCTGAAGCTGCAGTGATGGCAATGTTCAAGTGGGAAAGGAACCATTTGTAGGGCTGTTTTCAAATCTCAGGTCCTCCATGGTTGTGAGCTGGAGAAGTCAGTTCTTTCTCACGTGGGCTTCTCCACAGAGCTGCTCACAATATGGTAGTTGGCTCCCCTCAGAGTAAATGAGAGTGCAAGAGAGAGAAATCCAAGATGACAGCCATGATCTTTTTATAACCTAACCTCAAAGTGATATCGTAAGCTTTCCTCCATATTCTACTTTTTAGAAACTAAAGTCTATGCCAGCTCAAGGGGGTTATTATACAAAGCCTGGGTGTATGGGGCAGGAATAATTTGGAGCTACCTTAGAGGTTGCCTTTCATAGTCTTTCCCCTGACCTACAGTGATTCACATCCCTCTGACATACAAAATACACTCCTCCCCTTTAGGTCCCCAAAGCCTCATCTCATATTATTCCTGTTCAAAGTCTAGGTACTCTGTGCTCAGTCACTAGGTCATGTCCAACTTTTTGTAACCCCATGGACTATAGCCTGCCAGGCTCCTCTGGCAGGGAGGACAAATCCATGGGATTTGTCAGGCAAGAATACTGGAGTGGTTGCCACTTCCTTCATGGGATCTTCCCAACCCAGGTCTTTTGAGTCTCCTGCATTGGCAGATGGGTGTTTTTTTTTTTTTTTTTTACCACTAGCGCCACCTAGGAAGCTCCTCAAAGTCCAGAATTGCATCTAAATCAAATTCCTGTGTGGGTGAGGCTCCTCAAGTGTAGTACCTTACATACAGATCCTCTTGATCTATAAACCTGTCTGACCAAAGAGATAAGTGATCTGGCCCCCATATATGCAACATACAATTGTTGCTCAAGAATATATTCCTATTTAACAAGGTGGAAAATTGGAGGCACAAGGGCTCATTGGTCCATAGAAATTCTGAAAGTCAGCCAAGCAAATGTTGGCTATTTCTTGATTGCATCCCAAGGCCTGGGGTTATTTCTGCTTGGTTTGTAGCTTTTCTTTCTGGGCTGTTGTTCTGCCCTCTCAATCGTCATTTCTTTTTTTATGGAAAGTAGTACATTTTTGCAGCTGAGTAGCTCTCTTAGCCTGCTTCCTGCCTGTAGAATTCTGGGAATCCAAAAGCATCTCCTCATTCTGTTCCATTTCTGTCTCCTGCAGTCAAAGATGGCAATGTTTCCACAAATGTAAGTCTTTTAAGAAGTTTGTATACCTCCTGTAAATCTCTTTGGGGTTCACCCCATTAGGCAAAAGTCATACTTATAATTTTTTTTTTTTTTTTGAGATAAACCTCTTTGGCTCTTGCTGAGATGGCTGAAGTCCAATACCCTTGACTTTCTAGGAGCCCTATAGTTTGATTGAGAGGAATTTGTGAGACACATCTTTAATATCTTGTGATATTATAAGAAATATATATTTAGTCTCCATCCCTAGCTCCTGACCAGAGCTTCACAGGTGTCCTGAATAATAATAGCATTGGGTTTTGTCCCTGGTTCCTGAAACAGCTCCAGAGTGCTAAAGATAAAAGGAGAATCTTCTGTCATAACAAGCCTCTTTCAATCACACCTGAGTTTATGATAACGAGACAACTTTTGGAAAACCCCTAGGAATTGGGGGAGGGAGGGCGAGCTGATTGCCAGTGGAACCAAGCATATGATTAGAGAATTGGTACTTTCAGTCCCAACCCCTGTCCTCCAGGGGCCACTAATCATTTAACCAATTGTGCCTGTGTAAAGAAGCCTCCATAAAGCCCCTAACTAAAGGGGTTCAGTGGGCTTCCCTGGTGGCGCTAGTGGTAAAGAACCTGCCTATCAGTGCAGAAGACATAAGAGATGTGAGTTTGATCCCTGGATCAGGAAGATCCCTTGCAGAAGGGAATGGCTATCCACTCCAGTATTCTTGCCTGGAGAATCCCATGGACAGAAGAGCCTGGTGGGCTATGGTCCATGGGGTCACAAAGAGTTGGAAATGACTGAAACAACTTAACATGCACACACAAAGGGGTTCAGAGAGCTTCTGAGTTGGTGAACATCTGGAGGTGCTGGGAGATAGACACCCAGAGACGGCACGGAAGCCCAGTGCCCTTTCTCTCATACCTTGCTATCTGCATCTCTTCCATCTGACTGTCCCTGAGTTGTGTTCTTTATAATATTAATAAACAGGTAGTAGTAAGTAAAGTGCTTTCCTCAGTTCTGTGAGCCATTCTGGCAGATTATCAAACTTGAGGATGGGTTGCAGAAACCCACCATTTACGGCCAATTGGTCAGCAGTACAGGTGGTAACCTGGAACTTAAGACCAGGGTCTGAAGCTGTGGGGGAAGGGCAATCTTACGGGGCCACATTCTCAACCTGTGCGTGTTGTTGGTGTTCAGTTGCTCAGTCGTGTCCAACTCTGAGACCCCATGGACTGCAGCTTGCCTGCCTTTCCTGTCCTTCACTATCTCCTCTAGTTTGCTCAAATTCATGTCCATTGAGTTGGTGATGCCATCCAACCATCTCATCTTCAGGGTTGATGCCAACTCCAGGCAGTTAGTGTTAAAGTTAAAATATAGGACATCAAGCTGGTGTCCTCTGAGAACCAGAAATTTTCTTGATGTGGAAAATCTCCCCACATCTGGTTCTGGTGTCATTAATGTACATAGAGGGAAATAGGAGTTTTTCCTTTCCTCTTTAAGGGGGCTTGCTCCAAAATCACTACAGATGGTGACTGCAGCCATGAAATTAAAAGACACTCACTCCTTGGAAGGAAAGTTATGACAAACCTAGATAGCATATTCAAAAGCAGAGGCATTAGTTTGCCAACAAAGGTTCGTCTAGTCAAGGCTATGGTTTTTCCTGTGGTCATGTATGGATGTGAGAGTTGGACTGTGAAGAAGGCTGAGCGCCGAAGAATTGATGCTTTTGAACTGTGGTGTTGGAGAAGACTCTTGAGAGTCCCTTGGACTGCAAGGAGATAGAACTAGTCCATTCTGAAGGAGATCAGCCCTGGGATTTCTTTGGAAGGAATGATGCTAAAGCTGAAACTCCAGTTTCATGCTGCCACCTCATGCAAAGAGTTGACTCATTGGAAAAGACTCTGATGCTGGGAGGGATTGGGGGCAGGAGGAGAAGGGGACGACAGAGGATGAGATGCTGGATGGCATCACTGACTCGATGGACGTGAGTCTGAGTGAACTCCAGGAGTTGGTGATGGACAGGGAGGCCTGGTGTGCTGCGATTCGTGGGGTCGCAAAGAGTCAGACATGACTGAGCGACTGATCTGATCTGATCTGATAAACTCTGGGGCTCCATCCTTGATCTTTCTGAGGTTTTAACAAACGTTTTACTTTCACCTCTTCAGTTTTATCTTTAGACTCTGTTTTCCTAGCAATGCTAGATTTAACATTTGCTTGGAAGTCACTTCTGAATTTTAGCATTGTTTGCTGTCTGGAGAGGCTGAAAAATTTCAAAACCTGTTTTGTGTGTCACAATATTTTCATCCATTTGTTTTTCTCCTCCTATATTTTACTGTGTCTCAGCAGGAGACCAGGTGGCACCTTCATTCCTCTGAACACAGTCCTTAATTCAACTACACAGTACATTAGTCATATTTTTTTACTTTCCACATCCCAGCAGGTAGCAGTGTTACTAAACTTCCCAATTTTATAATAAGGTTTCTCTTCCTGCCATTTCCAAGAGCATGTTTCTCATTTCCTTCTGAGCCCTCACCAGCAGTGTGCCCAAAGTCGAGATTTCTACTAACAGTTTATTCAAGGCAATTAGACTTTTTCTAACTCGTTCCTCAAATTCCTCCCAGCCTCTGTCTGCTCTTATGTTCCAAAGCCCCACATGTGTCTGTTACAACATCACTCTGCTTCCTCCTGGAAGCAAAATCTTTATTTATCCTTTACACATGTTACCTACAGAAGCAACCATTCTAATGCATTTAAAGAAATATCACTTCATGTAAGCTTCTTACAAAATAACACTCTAGTTTTATGAGTGTATATTTTTTAATTTCCTAAGTGTTATTGTTTTATGTCTTATTCTGTTTCTCACTCTTTTCAACCATCTCCATGCTTTCAAGATCCATCTGTGCTTTTATGTGATTATCTAGTCAGTTGCTTCCCAGGTAGCTCAGTAGTAAAGAATTTGCCTGCCAATTGAAGAGACACAGGAGACATGGGTTTGATCCCTGAGTTGGAAAGATGCTTTGGAGTATGAAATGGCAACCCGCTCCAATATTCTTGCCTGGAGAATCCCATAGACAGAGGAGCTTGGTGGGCTATAATCCATGGGGTCACAAAGAGTCGCACAGGACTTAGTGACTAAACAAAAACACACACTAAGCTGCTTCCAACTGAGTAGTAGTACTCCATGAATTACACCCTTCCTCCCCTCCCCCATATTTTATCTGTCCAGTCTCCTGGGGTGGATACCCAGATTACCTCCAACTTCATGCCATCATCCCAAATAATGCAAACATGAGCATCCTACTTCATGGTCCCTTATGAATCTGTGTGAGGATTTCTTTGGGATATATGCACACCCAGAACTGGAATAATGATGTATAGGATACACATATGCTCATGAACTGTGGCTCAGATCATGAACTACTTATTGCCAGAATGGAAGAAAGTAGGGAAAACCACTAGACCATTCAGGTATGACCTAAGTCAAATCCCTTACAATGATACAGTGGAAGTGTAGTTTCAAGGGATTAGATCTGATAGACAGAATCTCTGAAGAACTATGAACGGAGGTTCGTGACATTGTCCAGAAGGCAGTGATCAAGATCATCCCCAAGAAAAAGAAGTGCAAAAAGGCAAAATGGTTATCTGAGGAGGCCTTACAAATAGCCGAGAAAAGAAGAGAAGCTCAGGGAATGGAGAGAAGGAAAGATACACCCATCTAAATGCAAAGTTCCAAAGAATAGCAAGAAGAGATAAGAAAGACTTCCTCAGTGATCAATGCAAAGAAATAGAGGAAAACAATAGAATGGGAAAGACTAGAATTCTCTTCAAGAAAATTAGAGATTCCAAGGGAACATTTCACGCAAAGATGGGCACAATAAAGGACATAAATGGTAAGGACCTAACAGAAGCAGAAAATATTAAGAAGAGGTGGCAAGAATACACAGAAGAATTATACAAAAAAGATCTTCATGATCCAGATAACCATGATGGTGTGATTACCCAGCTAGAGCCAGACATCCTAGAATGTGAAGTCAAGTAGGCCTTAGGAAGCATCACTATGAACAAAGCTAGTGGAGGTGATGGAATTCCAGTTGAGCTATTTCAAATCCTAAAAGATGCTGTGAAAGTGCTGCACTCAATGTGTCAGCAAATTTGGAAAACTCAGTAGTGGCCACAAGCCTGGAAAGGGTCAGTTTTCATTTCAATGCCAAAAAAGGGCAATGCTAAAGAATATTCAAACTACCACACAATTGCAATCATCTCACACACTGGCAAAGTAATGCTCAAAATTCTCTAAGCCAGGCTTCAATAATATGTGAACCATGATCTTCCAGATATTCAAGCTGGTTTTAGAACAGGCAGAGGAACCATAGATCAAATTGCCAACATCCGCTGGATCGTCGGAAAAACAAGAGAGTTCCAGAAAAACATCTACTTCAGCTATATTGACTATGCCAAAGTCTTTGACTGTGCGGATCACAATAAACTGTGAAAACTTCAAGAGATGGGAATACCAGACCACCTGATCTGCCTCCTGAGAAATCTGTATGCAGCTCAGGAAGCAACAGTTAGAACTGAACTTGGAACAACAGACTGGTTCCAAATCACAAAAGGAGTACGTCAAAGCTGTATATTGTCACCTTACTTTTTAACTTATGTACAGAGTACATCATGTGAAATGCTGGGCTGGAAGAAGCACAAGCTGGAATCAAGACTGCTGGGAGAAACATCAGTAACCTCAGCTATGCGATGACACCACCCTTATGACAGAAAGTGAAGAAGAACTAAAGAGCCTCTTGATGAGAGTGAAAGAGGAGAGTGAAAAAGTTGGCTTAAAGCTCAACATTCAGAAAAATTAGATCATGGCATCCGATCCCATCACTTCATGGCAAATAAATGGGGAAACATTTTTTGGGCTCCAAAATCACTGCAGATGGTGACTGCAGCCATGAAATTAAAAGACGCTTACTTTCAAAGAAAAGCTATGACCAACCTAGACAGCATAGTAATAATCAGAGACTTGACTTTGCCAACAAAGGTCCATTTAGTCAAAGCTATGATTTTTCTGATAGTCATGTATGGTTGTGAGAGTTGGACTATAAAGAAAGCTGAGTGCTAAAGAATTGATTCTTTTGAGCTGTGCTATTGGAGAAAACTCCTAAGAGTCCTTTGGACTGCAAGGAGATCAAACCCATCAGTCCTAAAGGAAATCAGTCCTGAATATTCATTGGAAGGACTGATGCTGAAGCTGAAACTCCAATACTTTGGCCACCTGATGTGAAGAACTGACTCTTTGGAAAGACCCTGATGCTGAAAAAAGATCAAAGGCAGGAGGAGAAGGGGATGATAGAGGATGAGATGGTTGGATGGCATCACCGACTTGATGGACATGAGTTTGAGCAAGCTCTGGGAGTTGGTGGTGGACAGAGAAGTCTGGCATGCTGCAGTCCATGGGGTCACAAAGAGTTGGACCCAACCAAGTGACTGATGCTCAGTTTGACTTGGAAATGCCAGATTGCTCACAGTAAGGCTGCACTGGTCTTTGTTCCCACCAGCCATACATAAAGGACCCCTTATCCCACCTCTAGGCTGACACTCAATATTATCATCCAGTTAAAAACAATTTTTTTCCATTCTATTTTGTATGAAATCACATCTAATTAATAAGTTGATTTGTACTTTTCCTGACAATTGATGAGTCTGAACATCTCTTCATATATTTTTGACTTCCTGCTTCTACAGACTGCCTGCTCATATCTTTGTTTATATATTCTTTAAGGTCAGGGACCAGGTATAATTTCTTCTGCTTTCTCATTGCCCCCAGAACACTGCTGGGCCTTGACTGATGATTGATGAGAAGGTCAGTGTGGCAGCGTTATTGGAGCTTCTGGATCTTGAGGCTCCCTTTTGCTCTACAGAGCCTGAGGTGTTTGCCTTCATTCATCCAGAGCCCATTTATCAAATGATCACCCCATGCCAAGTCTTCCTGTGTAAGTCTCCCTTCCAGCAAAGCCCACATGACCCATCAGTCACTCTATCAATTGAACAGAAGAATGAAACAGGTCACACTAGTCATCTAGCATTAGACAGATTCTAGTAACATTTTAAGTGCCCTTTTATAGACTCTACCATTCTACGAGTGTCTGATTCTAACTTATCGACAGATTGATTTTTTTCTTTTGTTGTTGTTTTTGACTGCCATGTGCCTAAATCAAGGCAAGACCCAAGGAATCTTGGTGATGTCTGCACATCACTAGGAGAATCAAAACAACCTTTTGTTAAGTTTCACTGCTTGTGAAGAGCAATCCCATGTCTTAGTGAACTATAACTGTTGAAAAATATGAATTTCATAGTCAAAAAGTAAACTCCTTTCCTTACTTTATAAAGGTCCTAAGTTGCAGTATGACAGCATTTATCTACATTTCCAGAGAGAGGAAGTGTCCTTGTGCTGGCCTAACTACTCCCATAGCCACACGGAGCACACAGATTGTGTTTTATTTATTTCTTTATTACTGTTCTTAGCAAGGCATTTGTCACATAGTAGATGTTCTATAAACATTGAATGAATGAACACATGAAAAAAAAATGAATGAGCACCTACTTGCCACATACTATGCCAGATGCTGGGTCTTCAAGGATGAATAAGATGCAGTTTAATTATAAAATAGTATGGACAATATACAGAGGAGGAGCACCACATCCTGTGGGGAGATGAGCTTCAGATAAGGAGGGAATGACATTTGTAGCACTTTCTGTTTTTTCCCCAACAGAGTCCTTCTACCCTTGAATTTTACCTCTGACTTGTAATATTCTATTTGTCTTTATTAATTTTTATTGGAGTAGAGCTGCTTTACAATGTTGTATGTTTCCATTGTATAGCAAAATGAATCAGCCATACACGTACGTATATCCCCTATGAATTTCCTTCCCATTTAAGTCACCACAGTGCATTACATAGAGTTCCTTCATTTTAATCACAAGAAATAGGCTCATTCTGGGCGTGTATATATATATGTGAGAGATGTGGCTGTGGATATAGAGGCTGCCTATTTGACGGTGCCTGCCCCATCCTAGCCTGGAGTCAGTAGAGGGGAGCTGAAGCCTCCTTGTTCACCACCCAAAGGGGCTTGGTCAGGTGGGTGGAACATCTAGGCAGCCATCTGGGCCTGTGGTGCAGACAAACAAGTGAGTCTGATGATGCTGAATACTTAACTCTTTTGGTCTGTAATCCAACAATTGGGAAAATCTGAGTTGGCCCAAGAGTGAGATTTTCCAGCTTACTTCCACCTCCAATCCATGTCAATCTTTAACACTTTTGGACAAGCCAACTGGACCTGGGTCAAGTTCTGTCCAAAGGTTTGGGGTTTGGGGTGACCCATAGAAGTAAGTTTGCTGTGAGGTTTAGTTATGTTCTGTTTGGAAAATATAAGTTAGAGCTCTGCAGGGACCTTGTCTCACTTCATATCAGACTCAGTAAGATGGTTTCAACAATGACTTCTAAAATGGCCAATGGGCATGGGGCAGAGTCAGAAAGTTGGCTAGATTTGGCATTATATATTCTTTTTTGTTAAATTTTTTTTAAATTATAAATTTATTTATTTTAATTGGAGGCTAGTTGACTCATTGGAAAAGACTCTGATGCTGGGAGGGATTGGGGGCAGGAGGAGAAGGGGACAACACAGGATGAGATGGCTGGATGGCATCACTGACTCAATGGATGTGAGTCTGAGTGAACTCTAGGAGTTGGTGATGGACAGGGAGGCCTGGCGGAGAAGGCAATGGCACCCCACTCCAGTACTCTTGCCTGGAAAATCCCATGGATGGAGGAGCCTGGTAGGCTGCAGTCCATGGGGTCGCTGAGGGTCAGAGTTGAGTGAGTGACTTCACTTTCACTTTTCACTTTCATGCATTGGAGAAGGAAATGGCAACCCACTCCAGTGTTCTTGCTTGGAGAATCCCAGGGACTGGGGAGCCTGGTGGGCTGCCGTCTATGGGGTCACACAGAGTCAGACACGACTGAAGCAACTTAGCAGCAGGGAGGCCTGGCGTGCTGCGATTCATGGGGTCGCAAAGAGTCAGATACGACTGAGAGACTGAACTGAACTGAATTACCTTACAATATTGTATTGGTTTTGCCATACATTAACATGAGTCCGCCACGGGTGTACATGTGTTCCCCATCCTGAACCCCCCTCCCACCTCCCTCCCCATACCATCCCTCTGGGTCATCCCAGTGCACCAGCCCTGAGCATCGTGTATCATGCATCGAACCTGGACTGCCGATTTGTTTCACATATGATATTATACATGTTTCAATGCCCTTTTCCCAAATCATCCCACCCTCGCCCTCTCCCACAGAGTACAAAAGACTGTTCTATACATCTGTGTCTCTTTTGCTGTCTCACATACAGGGTTATGTTAGTGTCTTTCTAAATTCCATATATATGTCAGGAGCCGCGTTAGGCATTACTGACACATATGCATTAGTATACTGTATTGGTGTTTTTCTTTCTGGCTTACTTCACTCTGTATAATAGGCTCCAGTTTCATTCACCTCATTTGAACTGATTCAAATGTATTCTTTTTAATGGCTGAGTAATACTCCATTGTGTATATGTACCACTGCTTTCTTATCCATTCATCTGCTGATGGGCATCTAGGTTGCTTCCATGTCCTGGCTATTATAAACAGTACTGCGATGAACATTGGGGTACACGTGTCTCTTTCCCTTCTGGTTTCCTCAGTATGTATGCCCAGCAGTGGGATTGCTGGGTTATATGGCAGTTCTATTTCCAGTTTTTTAAGGAATCTCCACACTGTTCTCCATAGTGGCTATACTAGTTTGCATTCCCACCAACAGTGTAAGAGGGTTCCCTTTTCTCCACACCCTCTCCAGCATTTATTGCTTGTAGACTTTTGAATAGCAGCCATTCTGACTGGTGTGAAATGGTACCTCATAGTGGTTTTGATTTGCATTTCTCTGATAATGAGTGATGTTGAGCATCTTTTCATGTGTTTGTTAGCCATCTGTATGTCTTCTTTGGAGAAATATCTGTTTACTTCTTTGGCTAATTTTTTGATTGGGTCATTTATTTTTCTGGAATTGAGCTGCAGGAGTTGCCTGTATATTTTTGAGATTAATTCTTTGTCAGTTGCTTCATGTGCTATTATTTTCTCCCATTCTGAAGGCTGTCTTTTCACCTTGCTTATAGTTTCCTTTGTTGTGCAGAAGCTTTAAATTTTAATTAGGTCCCATTTGTTTATTTTTGCTTTTATTTCCAATATTCTGGGAGGTGGATCATAGAGGATCCTGCTGTGATGTATGTATGTCAGAGAGTGTTTTGCCTATGTTCTCCTCTAGGAGTTTTATAGTTTCTGGTCTTATGTTTAGATCTTTAATCCATTTAGAGTTTATTTTTGTGTATGGTGTTAGAAAGTGTTCTAGTTTCATTCTTTTACAAGTGGTTGACCAGTTTTCCCAGCACCACTTGTTAAAGAGATTGTCTTTTCTCCATTGTGTATTTTTGCCTCCTTTGTCAAAGATAAAGTATCCATAGGTGTGTGGATTTATCTCTGGGCTTTCTATTTTGTTCTCAGATCAGATCAGATCAGTCGCTCAGTTGTGTCCGACTCTTTGCGACCCCATGAATCGCAGCACGCCAGGCCTCCCTGTCCATCACCAACTCCCGGAGTTCACTGAGACTCAACGTCCATTGAGTCAGTGATGTCATCCAGCCATCTCATCCTGTGTTGTCCCCTCCTCCTCCTGCCCCCAATCTGTCCCAGAATCAGGGTCTTTTCCAGTGAGTCAACTCTTCACATGAGGTGGCCAAAATACTGGAGTTTCAGCTTTAGCATCATTCCTTTCAAAGAAATCCCAGGGCTGATCTCCTTCAGAATGGACTGGTTGGATCTCCTTGCAGTCCAAGGTCTTCTCCAACACCACAGTTCAAAAGCATCAATTCTTCGGCGCTCAGCCTTCTTCACAGTCCAACTCTCACATCCATACATGACCACAGGAAAAACCATAGCCTTGACTAGATGGACCTTTGTTGGCAAACTAATGTCTCTGCTTTTGAACATGCTATCTAGGTTTGTCATAACTTTCCTTCCAAGGAGTAAGCGTCTTTTTAATTTCATGGCTGCAGTTACCATCTGTAGTGATTTTGGAGCCCAGAAAAATAAAGTCTGACACTGTTTCTACTGTTTCCCCATCTATTTCCCATGAAGTGATGGAACCGGATGCCATGATTTTTGTTTTCTGAATGTTGAGCTTTAAGCCAACTTTTTCACTCTCCACTTTCACCTTCATCAAGAGGCTTTTTAGTTCCTCTTCACTTTCTGCCATAAGAGTGGTGTCATCTGCATATCTGAGGTTACTGATATTTCTCCTGGCAATCTTGATTCCAGCTTGTGTTTCTTCCAGTCCAGCGTTTCTCATGATGTACTCTACATATAAGTTAAATAAGCAGGGTGACAATATACAGCCTTGACGTACTCCTTTTCCTATTTGGAACCAGTCTGTTGTTCCATGTCCAGTTCTAACTGTTGCTTCCTGACCTGCATACAAGTTTCTCAAGAGGCAGATCAGGTGGTCTGGTATTCCCATCTCTTTCAGAATTTTCCACAGTTTATTGTGATCCACACAGTCAAAGGCTTTGGCATAGTCAATAAAGCAGAAATAGATGTTTTTCTGGAACTCTCTTGCTTTTTCCATGATCCAGCAGATGTTGGCAATTTGATCTCTGGTTCCTCTTCCTTTTCTAAAACCAGCTTGAACATCAGGAAGTTCACGGTTCACATATTGCTGAAGCCTGGCTTGGAGAATTTTGAGCATTACTTTACTAGCATGTGAGATGAGTGCAATTGTGTGGTAGTTTGAGCATTCTTTGGCATTGCCTTTCTTTGGGATTGGAATGAAAACTGACCTTTTCCAGTCCTGTGGCCACTGCTGAGTTTTCCAAATTTGCTGGCATATTGAGTGCAGCACTTTCACAGCATCATCTTTCAGGATTTGAAATAGCTCAACTGGAATTCTATTACCTCCACTAGCTTTGTTCTATATATATTTCTGTCTTTGTGGCATTATATATTCCATGGAAAAAAAATACCCATTTCTTTGTTCTCATGTACTCCTTATGAAAAGGTTTCTTTGTGAAGAATCACTTAATGGTTGATATTTGGTCAAGTGATACAAATTTGAGACAAATCTCAAAAGAGATTTTTTTCATTTTCATATCTGTAGACTTTGGCTAGTGGAGTTTAATACAAAATAAACTTCAATAATTTTTTTGCACTGATATTCTACAAGGCAGAGTTCTTTTATCTTTATTTGCTCCATGATTTTAAAGCACTTGCTCAATATCCATAGTGTGGGTGTCAGTTAAATATATGCAACTCCTGCCTTGTCATTCTTTAAAAAAATTATTGGGTTGGTTTGCTTATGTGTAATCATTACTTCTATCTTTCATGTATGCAGCCACTTCAAAGAAGGACCTAGCACATATGAATTTCCTTTTTCTTTTTTTGGTAAGATTATGTGAGCTTTTCCATCATAAGCCAAAATAGTCAATAGTAGATGAATTGATGAATGTTACCATTAACAATCCAGTGTTATGTATAGATGTGAGAGTTGGACTATAAAGAAAGCTCAGCATGGAAGAATTGATATTTTTGAACTGTGGTGTTGGAGATGACTTTTGAGAGTCCCTTGGACTGCAAGGAGATCCAACCAGTCCATCCTAAAGGAAATCAGTCCTGAATATTCATTGGAGGGGCTGATGTTGAAGCTGAAACTCCAATACTTTGGCCACCTGATGTGAAGAGCCGACTCATTTGCAAAGACCCTGATGCTGGAAAGATTGAAGGCAGAAGGAGAAGGGGACAACAGAGGATAAGATGGTTGGATGGCATCACTGACTCAATGGACATGAGTTTGAGTAAACTCTGGGAGTTGGTGATGGACAGAGAAGTCTGGTGTGCTACAGTCCATGGGGTCGCAGAGTCGGACACAACTGAGCGACCGAACTGAACAGAACCATTAACAATAATTGGGAGATGTGAGAACAACCAATAGAGCAGGGATTGGCAAACCTTTTCTGTAAAGGGCCAGATAGTAAATATCTTAGGCTTTGTAAGTTATATAGTTTCTGTCGTAACTACTCACCTCTACCTTTGTGGGGGGCCAACACAGCCACAGATAGTATGTCAATGAACCATCATGGCTATATTCCCAAAACTTTATTTACAAATACAGGCAACAGGCTATGTTTGCTGACTGCTAATCTAGAGCAAGTGGTAGAAACAGGTAGCTTTAGATACTGAAAAATATCTAGACTTTGAAACGCTACTTTTGAGCTGTCTCTTAGCATACAGCTCCTGCTGCCAGTTTTGTTTTTAGAGCTTTATGCTTATAGGTAAAGTGGAGGGTTTGAGTGAAAGTGTTGTGTTTTTAAAAAATATTTATTTGGCTGTTTCGGGTCTTAGTTGTAGTATGCAGAATCTTTAGTTGTGGCATGTGGGATCTAGTTCCCTGACCAGGAATTGAATCCGGGCCTCCTGCGTTGGGAGCACCAGGGAAGTCCTGAGAGTGTTTACAGAGCCGGATGAGCTGGAGCCCTGAGCGGTTCCCTGCCCTCACATTTTCCAGGGGAAGCCTCTTGTTCTGTCTGAGCTGGACTGTGTTAATGGACTGAAACAAAGTAGGGTCTGGAATGGAAACCAGGCCCTCCACAGAGGATCTGTGTCCCCCAGGAGAGTTGGGATTTGCTGCTTGGGGAGAAAGAAGGGATAGGCTTCCTGGAGTCAGCAAGGAGCTTTATTTTCTAGCAGCTCAGATATGAGCAAGAAGAGAGACTATTTTCCCCACATTCTTTTGGGGACCAAGTTGGTTCTGATTTTGGAGAGGCCAGTATCAAGGCACAACACCTAGGCCTAGAGTCCCAGGTTTAGGCTGGAGATTTGTATTTATTTCACTGGTTCAGAAGGTCCTAGGGAAGTTAGGGGCTCTCTTTGCAGCCACTGACAGATGTGAACAACCCTTTGCCATGTGGACTCTTTATAATACTTTAGCATTTGCTGAGGCAGTGATTTCACTGTCTGTGTGTAATTTCAAAGGGAAACAAGGAAGACCTGAAAAGAAAGGCAAGAACCTGAAACTTAGATACCATTCTCTTGGAAGAGGACCAATAAATACATTAATGCATGGAGTGGGTGATGCAGCCAAGACCAGATTCTAAGACTGTGGTTAATTTTCCTTCTGCCTTGAGTAGATATGTCATCTTGCTCTTTTTTTTTTTTTCTCATGTTTGAGCAAACTCAAGCCATTATTGAGGTCCTGGCTCTGGGAGGCTCCCAAGTGAGCAGCATCTGTTAGACGGAGGAGTAGTTTCTGCTCAAGATGTTTTCAGAGGACTGACCTAGCACTGGTGTGAAGGCCATCAATTAGCCATCGGCAGAGGGGAAGGAAGAGGCGGCCATGAGGTTGGTAATTACACACTGCAGTGCTGGTGACCTCCAAGAGCAGGTGGCGGGAGCAAGTGAAATTCCAGGCTCTGTCACTCAGGATTCATTTTCCCTCTTGTGTTTAGGCCTGAGGCCATGTTCACTGATCTGGAAGAGACTGTCTATACTGTTTTGTTAATCATAAGAACAATAATAGAGTAATGTATATAATATAGAAAGATATTTTCCTTCTTTTAGTTGCTTAAAAGTTCCTGTTATATCTTTAACACAGTATTTCCTGTTCTCTGTGTGTGTGTGTATACACAGATATATATGTATGTGTATATAGATCAGGATCAGGACCTAAATCTACGGCATGAGTTCAGTGTTTACTGCTTTCACAGAAATGGCCCTTGTTAAGGCCTTTGCAGTCCTAACAGCTCTGTTTCTTCACAGCTGCCTTCTGGTTCAGAGTTCCCAATAGTTCTGTTCCACAGCTCTGCAGAGGAAGGCCCAGAAAAATGATAGAAGACACCCAAGCCCGGGCAGGAGACCTGGTGATTGGCCTTCAGCCAGTTTTGCTGGCAGCTGTCAGTTTCACTCTGAGCCATGGCTCACTTCTGCCACTTTTGTCTCTGGTGTCCCTCTTTCCTGGGACCTCATTCTGCTTTTGGCCTTTGCTGGGTTGCGGGTGTATGAGCTGTGCTGGGTGCCCACATTCAGCCCTGCATGGCCCAGAGCTGAGCAGGGGAATGAATGGACAGCAGTACAGAAGAGCTCCGTTTTCTTTCACTCTCAACCCTCTGAGAGACACTTTTTATAATAACAGACCCCAGCATGCAGTTGATGTCTTGGACAGACAGAGGTCTTGGCAGAAGCTGAGATGACTTTCCAGTTTCACTGAGAATATAAAAATGACACTCTGGAACTTTAAATGAGCATTTTCTTCGTCCTTTTTTGTCACTCTTTTTTGATGACCAAGTCACCTGTTCCTTCAGCTTTTGAGACTATGTTTTGGGTGGTAAGAAAAGACAAAATATCAGAAACCCCAGAGATGCCAACTACTTATTGCTTTCATGCTAACAACTTGTATTTCTATTCACCGGTTTATAGAAAAGTAAATACCTCTTTCTCACAACATGCTGTGGGGGACTTTGTGCCAAAGTAGCAGGATCAGACTGTAATAAGCAAGCATCAAAAAAAAAAAAAAAAAAAGGTAAATTGACTTTTTAGAGGGAAGCGGGTCGTTCCTCAAAATCTATTAAAGATTCTGTCATCCAGAATATCCCTATCCTGTTGACCTCATTTACAGATTTCATGAAAAATATATCATCGTAACATTGATATATGGATGCTGTAGCATCCAATTTCTTGAAGGCATCTCTGTTCCTGATAAGGATGCCGGTCAGGCATTCAGAAACATGGGGCCATAGAAATGAGACAGTGCCCCTCGGAATATAATACACACAGATGCTTTTCTAAAATGTGCTCATATCCTTTGGAAATAGGCAATTTGGCTCTCTACTTTGGCTCTGAATGAAATAATGTTCCAGGTGGGGGAGGCAGGTAATAAAAGCGATGATTGTGAAGTGTTACTGGCAGTCTTTTTTTTTTTTTCATTTCTACTGCAAGCTGAGCATACATTTGTCCCCATTGTCAGGGTGCTGGTGTTGTTTACACGTGAAAGAGAAGGAAACAGGAAAGCTTATTCAGTTCTCTTGGCTGGGATAGTACTATTTCCTCATCACGAATCCCAAACCACATCTTGAGCAGGAATGAAGCAGCCCATCGTGTCAGATTTGGTCAGATTTGGAAGGTTTCTTTGGTACTGTGTCCATACCTGCCTTGCAGTGTTGAAATACCTGGGGATAGCTGCTTTTAGAGCATGATATCAAAACAAACATTGCCATTTCTGCCCCCCTAGGTTTTAGTTGGCCAGATATGGAGAAGAGTGTGAGGTCCATGCCTTGACAGTTTGAAAAACCTTTACCAACTTTTCTCATCCTTCAGGGGAAACAAAAAATGGGAATAGTAATTTTGGAGGCAGGGGGGTGGTTGTTCAACTCCTCAACTTTGGACAGTGACGCAAGTAGCAAGCTTGATTCTATCCTTCTGCATCCAGTATCCACCATCAGTCCTGACTGTCAGGACAAAGCTCAGAACAGAGTGGCGTGTTACTCTCAGAGTGGCTCTCACATGGGTTGGCTGAGGAGCAAGAAGGAACCTATAACCCTTTCTTGTGCTTTTGCATAAAACCAGCCCAACCCTTTCTGTTGAAGATATTTATTGGGCTGGGGGGTGAGGGGAATGAAGATGGAAGGGAAACACACCACACACACACACACACACGCACACACAAAAATAAATCTAAAATGCAAGAAGGGACTTCAGAGGTGGGAACAGGGACTAAAATCCCTGCTCAGAGCCTGCAAATCTTCAGCCACCAAACCACAACCCTCTGCATGCCCTGTCCTCATTTATGAACAGCCAACAAAGCAACTGCAGGTGATCTGGGCTGATGCCGTGGAGGCCTCTCAGATGGCCAGGGCCGCTGCAAACTTATTCACCGCCTCATTAAAGCAATTTCAAAATCAATTCGGGATCTGACAAGCCGTCAGTACATTGTTGTGCCTCTGTGATGGAAGTGACATGTTAACAGCAATTAGACTTTTGCAATTGCGTATTGGAGCCTGTTCAGCATATTCTTTATTAGAAGAGTCTAAAAAAGCATTATTATAATCATCTAACCTGGGGTCATGGACACATGCTCTATGATCTCTGCCTCTGTTGGCAGACCCCTGGTGAAATTTTGCCTATTGTCCGTAGAGATTAAAAGGAAGTGCTTACCCCAGATGCGATATTGGAAAATCAAAGGTCAGAGCAAAGCCTGTGGTAACCTCCATGTTTTTTAATACAAGTTGTAGGAGCAATCAGATTAGCATGAACAGATATTGCTCCTTCTAACAGATGGAGCAGGATTCTTATTCAAATGAAGAAGGAGCTATAGTCATTTGGTGGCAACATTTGGGTGGCAGGAATGGGGATACTGTTATCCCAAGTGGGTTTGGCCAGCACTTGGATAGAAAGGAAGACAGAGCCTGGATTCCAGTTAGGCAGAGGTGTAACAGTCTTTTATTTCATGGAAAATAGTTCTGTCTCTGATAAAATCAGCTGATCTGTTTGGAATGGCCCCTTTTGCAGCCAACTCTGTTGGTCAGTGATAATCATCAGTGGGAATCTTCCTTTCTGCTTTGGAAGCCCAGCAGAATCTCTGAAAAAGAATGGTGTAACCTGATTTTCCAAAGACTCAAGCAGCCAAATGGGATTCAAATAAGTCTCAAATCTCACCAGACCCTATTTGTTTCTCAGGGTAAGGTTCCATGGGGGAGCATCTCATGTGCCCGCAGACAATTCCCTCTGGTCTTCTCTTCTGATTTCCACTTTGGTGGCTGCCTTCTGGGGGTGGTTTTATGTCTAGTGTCCAGTGTGAATAAAACTGCATCTTAGAATAACTCTTCAAGTAAGTTGAGTCAGCCCTTGGTATCTACTGATGGTTGAATCTTCAGACGCAGAACTCCTGGATATGGAGAGGGGAGTGTACTATGTTATTTATATAAGTGGCTTGAGCATCCTCGGATTTTGGTATCCGTGAGGAGTCTTGAACCAATCCCCCTATGCTGCCTCTTGAACAATAACATCTCCACCCAAAGGGGCAAGCTCCCCAAGTTTGTTCCAAGTGAATGTTTGTTGGTTGACTGACTCTCTGATTCACTGAATGGATGAATGCCATTTGACTTTCTGACTGTCATATTCATACAAAGTTATATAATATTTCAAATTCGAAGGCTCATAGATAGTATTTGATTACAATGACTAGTTTATTTAAAATTTCAAACAACCTTCAACCCATTAGCCCATATTCCTCTTTGCTGTTTTAAGTTTCTCTATGACACCTCACCACTGACATCCGATGTATTTTGTCTGTCTGTCTCTCCCCTATAAAGGCAAGAATTGTTCATTGTTTTAGTCACAGGGAACACTGAAGATCACTTCAGTGACAGCACTATTTCAGTGTTAGAACAGTGCCTGCAACAAACTGGGGTCTTGATAGCAGTTGAAGAAATGTAAGATTCATGTATTTCAGGCATAAATGGGATAGGAGCTGTGTCCTAGCTTTGGTTCAGAAATATATCTACAGATTTGTGTGCATTACTGGTAGGAAGCACAGAATGAAAGAGCTGCTGGAAGGAACTTTAGCATTTTTCTTATTCCCATTTGTCCTTTTCAGAAAAAGTCATTTGCTACCAACACCAAGACGGCAGTGCCAAAACTAAACCTCCTTGTTGGGCAGCCTTCCTATCTCATATCCCACCCAATTAGCATGATCAGATCTAGGGATTTCCTTTTCCACTTTGCTCTTTCTTAAAGGTCTTCTCAGAAAGCCCCCAACTGGTCTGATGCTGCCCCCATCCCCACTTTGGGTTGCTTCCTGGCTGGCTGACTGCAGGGGCTTCAGAACATCCCTGTTGCTTTGTTGGATGGTGGTGGGGGTGTTGCTGGCTTTTGAAACAGGCCTTCTCATTGCTGATTTCCTCTAGGCATTTGTTTTTGAGGCCAAAGCTTCAAAGGCAAGCAACATTTGAAATTTCTCAGCTATTTATCTGGTTAGAGAAGCTAGATGCAGACCCTCAAGAAGCCATTTGTTACTTTCACTGGGTTCTGTAGATAAGCAGGAAGCTACCATTTGGAGGATGGGCTGACACCCTGCCTTGAGGAGCGGGGTCTCTGTAGAGGGTCTGCTTGGGGTGGATATTTTGACTTGTGGTTTCTCTGAGAGAGGCTTTAGAAAAAAAAAAAGTGTGGAAATTGCCCTTGTATGGTATGTATTTGTGTGTGTGTGTGTGTGTGTGTGTGTGTGTGCATGTGTTGAACATAATGTGTGCTTTTTGTTTTTTCCCATGGTGGGTAGTCAAAAGGTTGAGAAGAAATCTTGGCATTTCCAACCAGTATTAACAGAACAACAATTTTCAAAATGTGGTCCAGGGACCCCTGGGGGGGGGGTTCCAAAAAACCTTTTAGGGTTTCTGTAAAGTCAAAACTGTTTTCATAATAACACTAAGCTGTTATTTGCCCTTTTCACTTTCATTCCCTCAGCAGTATACTAAGCAGTTTTCAGAAGCTCCCTGACATGTGGTGTTGCAACAGAATGAATGCAAAAACAGATACGAGAAACTGTCTCCTATTAGGCCAGACATAAAGAGAGTTGAAAAGTGTAGGACAACATCCCTTCTTTACTTTTATGTTAACATATAACAGGCTTATTACTTTTAAATGAACTAATAATTCATTATTAGTTCATATAATAAACTAATACTTCATAGAAATTTTCTTATTTCAATTTCTAATACAATAAAGACTGATATATATATATGTGTGTGTGTGTGTGCATATGTATATATGCACACCTCTAAAACAAAAGGAATTTTCAGATCCTCAAAAATTTTTAGAGTAAAGAGATCCTGAGACCAAAAAGTTTGAGAACCACAGTAACAGAGCTGTCAAAACTCAGTCTGAATAGAGGCACAGACAGTCATATATTTCAGAACTAGAAGGATCCTTGAAGAGTGATTGGCCCAGTCCCCTTCATTGCTCAGGTAGGCTAAATACCACCCCCATTTTACAGATGGTACAACTGAGACCCAAAGGGTTCATAGCCTTCCCCAAAGCTCTGCAGCTGTTGAGTGCAAAGTTAGGAGGAGGAGAGAGATTGAGAGAGGGCTGAAACCTGGGTCTTATTCTTCTGATACAGACATAGCTTCACCCACCTCCCCACTCTGCCAGGGACAGGAAGATCCTTATTAAGAAAATGGAAACCAACAAATAGACAAACCTCTTCTTCCTTTTCTCTTTTCCTTTGGCTATTAGGTTTATGTTTGGTAAGTTTGTTCGTGAACAACCTGAAAGTGCTGGAAAGAACCATGTATTTGCCTGGCTTATTGGGTTTAGAAACTGTCGACTGAAGTTGGTGATGTTGACAACACTGGTTATAAAGACTTGTGGAGCATCTGCTTCCAACCTCGTTTGCGTGGCTTCTGGAAAACCATGGCTGGCTGTTCATCAAGAGTTATTTGTTCCTTGCCACGTGGACCTGTCTGTGTGGCAGCTCACAGTATGGCAGCTGGCTTCTCTCAGAGTGAGTAGAGGGAGAGGGATAGTACACATTTCCCAAATGGAAACTACAGTCTTCTTGCAACCTAGTCTTAGTAGTGATACACCATCACTTTGGCCGTATTTTAATTTTCAGACTCAAGTCACTAGGTCCAGTCCACATTCAAGGGGAGGGGATTACATATGGGCCTGAATACCAGGAGTCATGAGTCCTTGAGAGGCACATTAAAGGCTGCCTACTACAGCCTCTAACCTAACCTCTGATCCTCTCATTCGTCTAGTGAATCCGCATCATTACTGAGTACCTTCTGACTTTAAATAACGTGTGCTTACTGCCTCTGGGCCAATCTAGTACAGTAAGTCTCCTACATGCAAACAAGATCCATGCTGAGAGCATGTTCATAAATCCAACAGAGTTAGCCTAGGTGCCCAACGAACACAATCGGCTATATAGTACTGTTGTTCTTGTCGTTAGGTCACTGAGTCATGTCTGACTCTCTTGCAGCCCCATGGACTGTAGCCCACTAGGCTCCTCTGTCCATGGGATCTTCCAGCCAAGAACACTGGAATGGTTTGCCATTTCCTTCTCAAGGGGATCTTCTTGATTCAGGGATTGAACCCATGTCTCCTGCTTGGCAGATGAATTCTTTACCCTGAGCCACCTGGGAAGCCCATATAGTACTGTATGATAGGATTTATAATACTTTTCGCACAAATAATACATAAACAAACAAATACCAAAAAAGTAACATTTTTAATCTTATAGTACAGTACCTTGAAAAGTACAGTAGTACCAGCTACATCATTGCTGCTTTTATGCTTGCATCCAGACATCTTGGCCTTGAAATAAAGATACTCTGTACTCTATAAAGTACACAAAAGCACAATCACTTGTAGAGGATACATGCATGTGACAATCTATGTAATCTACGTAAGACGCCTGAGTTAACTCATGTAATAGGACATGTAAATGCATGATTACATCTTTGAAAGTTCACAACTTGAAGGTTCATATGTAGGGAACTTACCATATAGAAGTTAAGAACATGGACTTTGCAGCCTATCTTCCTGAGTTTGAGTTCTAGCTCTACCACTTGATAGCTGATGAGCTTGGGCAAGCTACTTTTGACTCAGGTTCCCACTCATAAAATGGGGCTGATAATAGTTGCTCCTTGTTATAAAGATCAAGTCAGTGTGTAATATGGAGTGTTTAAGACAACAGGTGACATGGAATAAGCAGCATATAGGTACTTACAGTTATCACAGATCTGCACAAGACATATTACATAAATTATCTTGTTGTTATTGTTATTCAATTGTTGAGTCATGTCCGGCTCATTGTGTCCCCATGGACTGCTGCATGCCAGGCTTCCCTGTCCTTCACTATCTCCTGAAGTTTGCTCAAACTAATGTTCATTGAGTTAGTGATACCATCCAACCATTTCATCCTCTGCCACCCTCTTTTCTTTCAATCTTTACCACCATCAGGGTCTTTTCCAATGAACTGGCTCTTGGCATCAGGTGGCCAAAATATTGGAGCTTCAACTTCAGCATCAGTCCTTCCAATGAATATTCAGGGTTGATTTCCTTTAGGATTGACTGGTTCGATCTCCTTGCAGTAGAAGGGACTCTCAAGAGTCTTTCACAACACCACAGTTCAAAAGCATCAATTCTTCAGTGCTCAGCCTTGTTTATGGTCCAGTTGTCACATCCGTACATGACTACTGGCAAAACCATGGCTTTGACCACACAGGCCTTTGTTGGCAAAGTGATGTCTCTGCTTTTTAATATGCTTTCTAAATTTGTCATAGCCTTTCTTCTGAGGAGCAAGTGTTTTTTAATTTCATGACTATAGTCACCATCCACAGTGATTTTGGTTCCCAAGAAAATAAAATCTGCCACTACTTCTACTTTTCCAGCTTCTATTTGCCATGAAGTAATGGAACCAGATGCCATGATCTTAGTTTTTATGTGCTGAGTTTTAAGCCAGCCTTTTTACTCTTTCACCCTCATCAAGAGGTTCTTTAGTTCCTCTCTACTTTCTGCCATTAGAGTGCTATCATCTACATATCTGAAGTTACTGATATTTCTCCTGGCAATCTTGATTCCAGCTTGTGATTCATCCAGCCCAGCATTTTGCATGATGTACTCTGCATATAAGTTAAATAAGCAGGGTGACAGTATACAGCCTTGCCATACTCCTTTCCCAGTTTTGAACCTGTCAGTTGACACTATCCCCAGGAAGTAGGTATGCTCACTCTATCGACCAATAAAAACTAAGGCTGAGAGAATTTAGGGATCTCACCCAAGGTATCATCTGGTAATTGGCACCGTGGTAGTTGGTGGGACTGGGATTCTTCATCAGGTTTGTATCCACCAATTATGGCCTTCTTCTACTCTGCTGCATTGGAGAATGCACCATGGAAAGAAAACCTCTATGTTAGATTTCAGGGAGAGTAAATAAGAACATTGATATAATTATGAATTAAAAGGAAGACAATTTTTGATCATCCCTATGTACACCAATGGGATTTTTTCTGGGACTAAATTTTACTTTGAAAAATGTAAATGACTGGTCACCAGGAAGACTCAAAAATAACCAACCACATAGGCTGTAATTGTTTACCATGTGATTTTCTCATCCTTTCCATGGTACTCACCTTGCAATTAAATGATCAATAGCTATCCTGTAAGTAGCAAGTATGGCCATGAAATTTGTGACCTGGAAAATCAACCATTATAAGAGTGGAAGTGTTAAATGGTCTGGAAATGATTAGGGCCATCAGATCCACACCAGTGGGAAGGTGAGGCTGCCTCCTCCCTTTGACACATCTTATCAAGGCACTAAATCCAGAGATACCCAAATAAATTCCTCTGCTGTGAATTGGCATCGACAGCAGGCCTTTCCATGTGGGAGCTGGAGCTCCCTAGGGCAGTGTTTCCTTCCAGGCTGGGAGTTTCTCCTTCTTTGCACTTAGGGAGGGAGGTGCAGTTCTCTAGATCCATCAGTAAAAATGCCATGATCAGCTCTCAGACTGGTACATGATTAAGCTAGGCCAACTGTGGCCCACTGGCCCACTGAGTTGGTTGCTCTCAGCAGGGCTGGGCATGTTTCCTTGTATCTTCCTTATGGAGAGAAACTTTCCAGAAGGCAAATGTCTGTGGATGGGCCTTGAGGAATTGAGAAGTCCACACTCATTTTAACACTGGTGCAGGCAGCCCATAATGGGGAGGGGACAGTCACTGCTGATCTCTGCATCATCTTTAAAAAGAGATCATTAATTCCACAACTGCTCATTCAGGGGTAAGGAAGAAGGGTACAATCAGTTCCTTTCCCATAAGAACTTGCATCTTTGTTGGGGGTTTAATGATTGATTCCTACAGCCTGATAAAGAATGTTTCAGGGCAATGGGACCCTGCCAATAGTAACTGTGAATATCAGAGAGCCTGGAACATGGACACAAGGACTAGTGGGAAGGATAGAGTTTGAGGAACTGAGCAAAGAGGAAGAAGAGATCCAAGTTCTTTAGCTTTCTAGGATGTGGATATACAGATTTCTATATTCTTCTTTTTCGAGTCTCAGATCTAAGCTTTGTTTAGAGAAAGTGGACAGTCTTTGAAGGTGGCAGACGTAGCTAAAATCCTGGCTGTGCCAGTCACTAGCTGTTGGCACCTGGAGGAGGTCACTTAATTTCTTTGAAACTCTGTTTTTCTACCCACAAAATAAGAATAGTAAAACCTGTGGAGAGCAGTGATATAGACTATATGATGACATATGGACTTGCACATAGTATATGCTCAATAGAAAAGTTGCTTCCCTTCCTTTCCACTGTCCCTCCAGATCCTTTCCTGGACCTATTAGACCTGCAGACCCAGCCAAGCCAATTCCTGTCTCCACATCATCTTATGCTAGTCTGAATCTCTTGAAACCCTTAATCAGGGCTTCTACCAAATGCCACCTCCTCCATGAAGCCTTCCTTACTCCCTCTGGCCATAAGGGGTTACTCCTTTCTCCATACTCTCCTAGCCACTCTAGTAAGCATACATCCCATCTCCCTGGATGTTTGCTTCTAGAATTACTTGAGCATATGCTCCATCTCCCTTGTCAGGAAACAGGCTCCTTGAGAGTCTTGGTCATATTAGTTTTATCTTTCTAGATCCACAGTACCTAGCCTGGTGCTGAACCACAAAACATGTTCAGGAAATATTTGTTGCGTGACCAATTGAAGAACTGAAAAGAGGGCAGAAGGCAAGCCTGGAAAGGAAGTCAGAGAAAGAACAAAGCCACAGAGATGGGCATGACTGTGGCATGTTTGGGGCACAGCGTCAGCCTAGCTGAGCAATGGTTTGGGTCAGGGCATGTCAACACTTGGCAGCTTGGGAGCTTCAAGGCATTCATCCCAATTCCTTTTCCCTAGCTGAGCACATCACCCCCTTCACTGCTTTTGAGGTTGACTTGATATAAATCTGAGTTTAGTTTGCTTTAATGTACTTAAATTGGAAACTCTTTCCTGCCAAGACAGTTGTATCAGCTCTCTGGAGTAGAGGTGATTATATCTGGGTCACAGTTTTAATTAGGACAGTCAACTCTAACGGAAAAAGTCTCAGAGAGAGGTTGGGTGTGCCCATCTCTGCCAATTAGGAAGCAGATCAGGCTGCCCGAAGTCATAGGTGCAGTGTTGGTGAAGCCCCCCAACCTAGTTCACACTGCAGCCACTCAGTACTCACTTGCTCACAAAATTAAAACTCAAGAGAGGGGAACAGAGCTGCCTGGCCCTCTGCTGAAATGTCCAGTGTCCTCCCCAAAGTCAAGATGCTTTCAGGGAAGAATTACAAATCAGACCTGAGATTACCACAGGAGAAAAGGTAGAGAAGAGGGTGGGTTTCACCACTAAAACTAGAAGAACTGACTCCATGTGATCAGGACCAGAGAACATATTTGTGTTGAACATCATATTAGCCAGACAGAAAGTAACTGGCTGTTTAAAATGTTTCTTTGATCTTTCACAGCTCATAGCATTTTCAGAATAGCCTTTAGCAGTTACATTTATAATCACTGAGATCGCACAACCAGTTGATATCAGAGCTGAGCCTATCAATGATATCTTCCATTTACTTTGTGTTTTTTATGTTTTTCAAGCCCCTTTACATATATTTCTCAAAACCAGTTATTTAAGAATTACAATCCCCATTTTAAAGATGAGGCAGCTAATGTTCAGAGTTAGAGTCAGCTGTATGGTACAACTGCCGGTTAAGAGCTGCTTTCTCTGGTCCTCTCTCCCTCCTGTGATGACTTATTCCATTGAGGTTGAGACGAGTGCTGAAACCAGGATGGGTGGTGCAGAGATGCTGCTATGAGCCTCTGTTTATATGACAGAAAGAGAACCCTGACCTCTTGGAGAGAGTGTTGGGAGCATCACTTATTCATTACTCAGCCCTGGAAATCCCCAGGCAGCAGACCCTGAGGGATGCTGTTTGCTCCTCAAGCGGTTCCGCTGGAGGCAGCACTCCTGGCAGGCGATGCAAAACCTCAGGCACTCATTCCAGACAGCCAATTGCAGGCCACAGAAGTTTCCCCAAGACACTTGGTAAACCTTCCTCAAATCTGTTCCAACTTTGTGTGGGTGACTGGGTTTCATCAAGAGAGCGCTGAAAGCAGCAAGGCCAGAGGGGCTGAATCTGGGACAAGCAGCTCCCGGGGTCTTGCCTTCCATGATCTTACTGCTTTATGACCCCCCTTCCTGAAATGCAAACACAGGCACCACGTTCACGTTTATTTGTGAGCTCTGCCAGAATGGGATAGTTTGAGATATTATGAGATAGTTTCTTTAAATTTGTGTATAGCTAAGGTTCTCAAGTTCTGCAGAATTATGTGTGAAGAGGAATCCTCTGCCGGCTCTATTGGTTCTCAAAACACACTTAAGAGATGGCAGGCTCACTGAGCAGTGCCCCTAAGTTCAGTCACTTTTCCTAATGATTTCTGCCATTAGGACTGAAAGGCAGATAGAAGGTAGGTTTTGTTTATTATTTTCTTAATGAATGGAGGAGAAGTTTGAAAAAATATCTTTACTTGTCCTCAATTTTCATTTATCATCAAGTTCTAGCTTTCCAAAAAGTTACTGGACCTTGCTGGTTTCATCAACTTGAGAACAACAACAAAAAGCTGCCCCCCACTTTTCTTTTGGTTTACAGAGTGAGCTGCTGGTAGCTGGAGTTGAGGCCACCAGCATTGTGGCTTTCAAAGACTAACCAGATGGGTTCGTAAACAGATTCCCTGGAGGTGAGAGCAGACAATGAAGATGGGGTGTTAGAGCAAAGCTGGAACATTTCTTGACGACAGAAACGGGAAACAGGAAAGCAAAACATCTGACCTGGTGTTTAAGGCAGGCTAAAAAATGGGGCTACTGGTATCAGACTGTTTGTCTCTCCGGAGGGCCTCAAGAGACACATGTCTACAGTTCCCATAAGCTCAGATAGATACATCCTCTTGTCTTTCTTCTCCCAACTTTCAGAAACGGCCTGTATTACTCAAGAAAAACCACAAAACTTTGAGCTGGTACTGGGTAGCCCAATTTAAGGTCAGATTTTGCATACAAGATTCAGACACAGGAAATACTGCTGTAAAAGCCATCAAGAGGGCACTGAAATAATACCATCATTTCCACAGTCTTCACCCTGAGATATGCTATGTCATCTGTGGGCATTCTTCTTCTGATGGTTGGTTTGCAAAATGACTACAGTGCCTTAGCACTGTCAGTGAGCCTCAGTCATGAAATCCCACAGAATGAAAGAGAAGGGAATCTTGCTGTACACCTGGAGTCTGTTCCCAGGAGGGAGGAGGAAGAAGAAGCTTCTGGTCCCACTTGTTTTCACGGTTAAACAAAACAGAATATTGGTCGCTTCTCTCATTAGAAGTGGTGTCAAAATTGTCCAAAAGAAACCACCACTGTCTTACCATGCACTGTAGTTAACAGATCTTTGGAGCAGCATCTTCACTGTGTATCTTTTAAAGCATCATTCATCTCTGACAGTTCTGCCAGGTTGGCCTGTTAAATTTTAAACTATTGAATTTTCATAATCCTTTTGTAAATGAATATACTCCCAACTGGCTATGACTCCTGAGAAAACTAGGAAGTGATTTGAAAAAAGATGATAATTTATGATAATATAAAGCAGGACCATTTGTTCCTCTTGGATTAAACAGTTCAGAGTTGAGCTGAAGTGCAGGGACTTGAATTTCTAATCAGTATTATCCAGTGGTAAAACTTTCTGGGCCAGTTTTGCCATTGATAAAACTTTCATTTAATAAGTAATAGACAGTATTTCCCGAGAAGGATTGATTTAAATATGTTAGTTGGCTATTTCACATGATTATTTTTTACATTTTAAAATTATAATAATATACATTAACAAGTTTGTTCTGATTTCAGGTTGAAGAAACAAAGATACTTCCAAAGATGTTTTTATGTAAAGTCAACATATCTATAAATTAGAATTAATGACATCACAAGAATGATAATATCAAGTCTGATATTTATAAATTAGACTTATTTAAGAATTTTATGGACCAAACTATTCCTCCCAGAGATTACCCACTCTCCATCCAAGTATGCAGATTACAAAGTACCCAGATTTCACGTTAGACATACACACACATACCACTTTATGCAATTTTATAATTAGATTTTTAAATTATATAGTTATTATAATATTTATTTGTAATTGACTAGAACTACATGATTCATGAATAATTAGGAACCCTCTCAAAGTGAGAAAAATCTAACCTACAAATTCTTTTCAAATATAATTCTGTTTCTACATGTATTAAATTTAGCACACTGAGTGTCATGTTTGTTACACCTGTCAGTTCAGATCAATTGCTCAGTCATGTTCGACTCTTTGTGACCCCATGGACTGCAGCATGCCAGGCTTCCCTGTCCATCACCGTCTGCTGAGGTTTGTTCAAACTCATGTCCATCGAGTTGGAGATGCCATCCAACCATCTCATCCTCTTTCATCCTCTTCTCCTCAATCTTTCCTGGCATCAGGGTCTTTTCAAATGAGTCAGTTCTTGGCATTAGGGGGCCAAAGTATTGGAACTTCAGCTTCAGCATCAGTTCTTCCAGGAAATATTCAGGACTGATTTCCTTTAGGATGGACTGGTTTGATCTCCTTGCAGTCCAAGGGACTCTCAAGAGTCTTCTCCAAACCACAGTTTGAAAGCATCAATTCTGTGGCGCTCAGCTCTCTTTATAGTCCAACTCTCACATCCATACATGGCTATTGGAAAAACCATTGCTTTAACTGGACAGACCTTTGTTGGCAAAGTAATATCTCTGCTCTTTAATATGCTATCTAGGTCGGTCATAGCTTTTCTTCCAAGGAACAAGTGTGTTTTAACTTCATGGCTGAAGTCACCATCTGCAGTGAGTTTGGAGCCCCCCAAAATAAAGTCTGTCACTGTTTCCACTGTTTCCCCATCTATTTTCCATGAAGTGATGGGACCAGATGCTATGATCTTCGTTTTTTGAATGTTGAGTTTTAAGCCAGCTTTTCCACTCTCCTTCACTTTCATCAAGAGGCTCTTTAGTCCTTCTTCACTTTCTGCCATAAGGATGGTGTCATCTGTATATCTGAGGTTACTGCTATTTCTCCTGGCAATCTTGATTCCAGCTTGTGCTTCCTCCAGCCCAGCATGGGCTGTACATTTCATGATGTACTCTGCATATAAGTTAAATAAGCAGAGTGACAATATACAACCTTGATGTACTCCTTTCCCAATTTGGAACCAGTCCATTGTTCCATGTCTGGTTTGAACTCTTGCTTTTTGACCTGCATACAGATTTCTCAGGAGGCAGGTCAGGTGGTCTAGTATTCCCATTTCTTGAAGAATTTTCTACAGTCTGTTGTAATCCACACAGTCAAAGACTTTGGCATAGTCTATAAAGCAGAAGTAGATGTTTTTCTGTAATGCTCTTACTTTTTTGATGATCTAGCGGATGTTGGCAATTTGATCTCTGGTTCCTCTGCCTTTTCTAAATCCAGCTTGAACATCTGGAATATAATGGTTCATGTACTATTGAAGCCTAGCTTGGAGAATTTTGAGCATTAATTTGCTAGTGTGTGAGATGAGTGCAATTGTGTGGTAGTTTGAACATTTTTTGGCATTGCCTTTCTTTGAGATTGTAATGAAAACTGACCTTTCCAGTCCTGTGGCTACTGCTGAGATTTCCTAATTTGCTGACAGATTGAGTGCAGCTCTTCAATAACATCATCTTTTAGGATTTGAAATAGCTCAGCTGGAATTCCATCACCTCCACTAGCTTTGTTTGCAGTGATACTTCCTAAGGCCTACTTCACTTCGCACTCCAGAATGTCTAGCTCTAGGTGAGTGATCACACCACTGTAGTTATCTGGGTCATGAAGATCTTTTTTGTACAGTTCTTCTGTGTATTCTTGACACCTCTTCTTAATATTTTCTGCTTCTGTTAGGTCCATACCATTTCTGTCCTTTATTATACCCATATTTGCATGCAATGTTCCCTTGGTATCTGTAATTTTCTTGAAGAGATCTCTAGCTTTTCCCATTCTATTGTTTTCCTCTATTTCTTTGCACTGATCTACTTTCTTATCTCTGCTTGCTATTCTTTGGAACTCTGCATTCAGATGAATATATCGTTCCTTTTCTTCTTGGCCTTTCACTTCTCTTCTTTTCTTGGCTATTTGTAAGGCCTTCTCAGACAACCATTTTGCCTTTTTGCATTTCTTTTTCTTAGGGATGGTCTTGATCACTGCTTCCTGCACAATGTTATGAACCTCCATCCATAGTTCTTCAGGGACTCTCTCTATCAGATCTAATCCCTTGAATCTATTTCTCACTTCCACTGTATAATCATAAGGGATTTGATTTAGGTCATACCTGAATGGTCTAGTGGTTTTCCCTACTTTCTCCAATTTAAGTCTGAATTTGGCAGCAAGAAGTTCATGATCTGAGCCACAGTCAGCTCCTGGTCTTGTTTTTGCTGACTGTATAGAGTTTCTCCATCTTTGGCTGCAAAGAATATAACCAATCTGATTTCGGTATTCACCATCTGATGATGTCCATGTGTAGAGTTGTCTCCTGTGTTGTTGGAAGAGGGTGTTTTCTATGACCAGTATGTTCTTTTGGAAAAACTCTGTTAGCCTTGGCCCTGCTTCATTTTATACTCTAAGGCCAAACTTGCCTGTTACTCCAGGTATCTCTTGACTTCCTATTTTTGCATTCCAGTCCCCTCTGATGAAAAGGACATCCTTTTTTGTGTTTGTTCTAGAAGGTCTTGTAGGTCTTTATAAAATGGTTCAACTTCAGCTTCTTTGACATTAGTGGTTGGGCCATAGCCTTGGATTACTGTGATATTGAATGGTTTGCCTTGGAAATGAACAGAGATCATTCTATCATTTTTGAGATTGCACCCAAGTACTGCGTTTTGGACTCTTTTGTTGACTATGAGGGCTACTCCATTTCTTCTAAGGATTCTTGCCCACAGTAGTAGATGTAATCATCATCTGAATTAAATTCTCCCATTCCAGTCCATTTTAGTTCACTGATTCCTAAAATGTCGATGTACTAAAATTCTTCCTTGGTGGTGGTTTGGTCGCTAAATTGTGTCCTACTTTTGCTAGTCCATGGACTGTAGCCTGCTGGGCTCCCTTGTCCATGGAATTCTCCAGGCAAAAATACTAGATTGGGTTGCCATTTCCTTCTCCAGGGAATGTTCCTGACCCAGGAACTGAACCCAGGTCTCCTGTATTGCAGGCAGATTCTTTACCGACTGAGCTTTGAGGGAAATCCCCAAATTCTTCCTTATCCAGCCTTATATTCACATTTCAAGATCTATTCACCTGCTACCTCCTTCTGGCACATATAGTCAGCTTGTGCACATATTAGAAAGACATGAGCCAGGGAGATAATGGTTCCATCAGAAGTAGAGATATAGACTATCCAGGAGGTTGGTGATCGTCCCCTAGGGATCTGAGCAGGTCTTGCAGTTCTTTGGTTTTATATGCTGTTTCATCCATCAGCAAGGGCTGGGTTTACTCACTTGGCTTGTGCTATAACCTGATTCAAACTTTTAGTATCAAGGCATTGAGGGGGAACAAGGTGATATTGAGGAGGACAAGCGCCATCCTACAAGCACTTTCCTCACGTCAAATCCTATTGCTGTTTGAGGTGAGAAGAGGCTGCTTTCTTCTGTCAAGGGAGAGGGAGCCTCTTGCTAGGCTGCAAATTAAGAAAATTCTGAACATTCCAAATTTGCACGCTCATCTACCCAAATGTCCCATTCCTAGGTGTTTTGAGCCTGCTCTTTGAGGACTCTGATCCAGTAAAGAGGTCGATTGAGGCAGTGCATTCAGTCTCCTTTGGAGCTCTGTGAACCTTATTATGAAATCCTGTGCATGTTTTTCAGTTTGACCTCATCTCTGACTATAGGAAATAAGCCATATCTTCCATCATAAAAAATTGCAAAAGATGCATTTTCATTTTCACAGGATATATCAAAGTTGATAGTTGGCTATCTTTAGTTGACCTCTCTTTTTTTTAATCAAAGTATCTAAAGTCATTGACAAAATGTATATACATCCACAATTCTTGAAATTACATTGCTTCTACCATTCAAGGGCTACTACTGCCACATAAGCCAATGCTTCCCCTTTCATCTGTGCTTCATCCAGGATCACTACCAGTGAGAGTCATTGTGATGCTCCTGTACATCAGGGCTTATTATCACCAAACTTATCACCAGCCACAGGGTGTTTCTGACCCGTAAGAGATCCAATTCCAAAATCCCATACCAAGAGTCTGTTTTCTAGGACCACTTCTGGTATCTGCTGTCTTAACCTGGGTTTTCCCCCAAATGTGTAAGCCTGAGAGAAGAGCTTGCATCAATATTATTTTAGGAAGTGACCCCAAGGTACTGAGAAGAGTACAAAAGGCAAGGAGGGAAGTTAATTCAAGAGGGCATTATTGGGTGGTGGGAGGGAGGTTCAAAAGGGAGGGGACATATGTACACCTATGGCTGATTCATGTTTGATGTTTGACAGAAAACAACAAAAATCTGTAAAGCAATTATTCTTCAATTAAAAAATAAATACATTTAAAAAAGAGGACATTATTAAGTGAATGAATTGCCAATTCATTCAAACCTTTGGGAGACTAAGGTTTGACTCCAGTGAGGTCCCTTTGAGGAGCTAGGCAGCGTATGGCTAAGGATTGTCTGCCTGGGAGATACAGGCAGGAGTATTTGTCCCGTGTGCCCACTGTCTCTCTTCCTCCATTAGTCAAGATTTTCCCCAGGAGGTGTTAACTCCTCATACTTCCATGCTTGTAATGTTAGAAATGCATGATGTCCTACATGGTGGGACAGGTAAGCTCTGTGGCAGTGGAGACAAGGTGTTGTCAGGTTATTCCTGCACATGGCAGTTGCCTCATCATTGACTAGAGTGGAAAGGTTACCCAGGAGGACATGAGGGAGGGCACGTGTGATATCCTATCAGAGAACCCACCTGTTAAGCTAAGACCAGAATCAGTTCAGTTCAGTCACTCAGTCATGTACAACTCTTTGGGACCCCATGGACTGCAGCATGCCAGGCTTCCCTGTCCATCACCAACTCCCAGAGCTTGCTCAGACTCATGTCCATTGAGTTGGTAATGCCATCCAACCATCTCACCCTCTGTTGTCCCCTTCTCCTCCTGCCTTCAATCTTTCCCAGCATCAGGGTCTTTTCAAATGAGTCAGTTCTTGGCATCAGGTGGCCAAAGTATTGGAACTTTAGCTTCAGCATCAGTTATTCCAATGAATATTCAGGATTGATTTCCTTTAGGATTGACTGGTTTGATCTCCTTGCAGTCTGCGGGATTCTCAAGAGTCTTCTCCAACACCACGGTTCAAAATCATCAATTCGTTGGCACTCAACTTTCTTTATGGCGTTCAGCTTTCTTTCCATAAAGAAAGACCAGAATATAATGTAAAAAACCCATCAGTGACATATATCTTTGGAGTGTGTGATATTCTCTCTTTTCTTATGTTTGTGTAGAAAGATGGTCCAATTTTTTTCTTTCCTTTTATTTTACTTAAAAACATTTCAACCACGTTAAAATAGACATAGAAGAAGGCCTCTTGTGTATTCCAAAGGAAAAAAAAAAAAGATAAAAAATAAAGGGAATCAAGGGAAAATCCAATTCCCCAAAGGACTTAGAAATAAAATCTACCCTCGAATGACTTGTCTCTAAGATGCCCCACCCCTCCATCCTGTGAAAACTCCTGCTCATCCTTCAAGTCCCAGTCATTTCTCCTCTGTGGTTTGTCCAGCTCCTTTCACTTTCTCATGCTCAGCAGTCTGGACTCTCCCCAAGAGGGTCATTTGTTCTCTCCTCTGTGCTCTCAAAGCCTTTGTTACAAACCTCTACTCCAGCATCTGTCACATTGTATAGCAGGTCTTTGACTTTTCTAGTAAACAGGAACCTCTTCTCATTTTTAATCCCCAGTGCCTTTTTCCATAGAAACCGCCTGGAATGCAGAAGACCCCAGTTCTATTCCTGGGTCGGGAAGATCCTCTGGAGCAGGGATAGGCTACCCATTCCAGTATTCTTGGGCTTCCCCAGTGGCTCAGACAGTAAGGAACCTGCCTGCAGTGCAGGAGACTTGAGTTCAATCCCTGGGTTGAGAAGATCCCCAGAGGAGGGTATGGCAACCCACTCTGTATTCTTGTCTGGAGAGCCCCCATAGACAGAGGAGCCTGGTGGGCTACAGTTGATGGTGTCACAAGGAGTTGGACATGACTGAGCAGCTAAGCGCATGTGAACTAACTTTCTGACATTCACTTATTGAATCATTTAGCAGATGACCTTTTAGAGTCTGCTGTGTGCCGGCCACACTGGGGGAGACACCATGTTCTAAGACCTAGGTCCTGTCCTCATTGGGAGGCAGAGAAACCCAGTGGGCAGTTAAGAAGTGACTGATTAAAAGTCCAACCCCATTATAAAGCCTGAAATCCTGATTTCAGCTGTTAGGCTGATGGTCCTGAACTGGTGAAATCCATGGAGGTGAGTCAGGGAGATAAAGATTCCATCAGCAGTGAAGACATAGAGTAGTCCGGAAGTTGGTGAACCTCCCCTAGGGGTCTGAGCAGATACTTCCCACTTCATGCAGGGACGTGTGGGAAGGGTCCCAGAGCAACGTGTTTCTGCCTGAGCCAAAGTGAGCCTGTGGGGTGTGGAGGGAGGAGGCAGTGGGGTCTAGGGCCAAATCAGATTGCAGAAACCTGTCCAGGTTTCTGAAATGGAGATGATTAAAACGGAGATGATTCCCCAGATCCAGGCAGGATGATGTCCTTTTTCAGCAGAAAGTAGCCAGAGCAGCTACTGCCCTATTTGTTCAGAGATGTGAGGGAAATTAAAACTGGAATGGGGATGAACTGAGTTCCCCTTAAACTGAATTCCCTAACTGAGTTTATGATTAATCTCTTTATCCTAAATTTAAAAAATATTATTGTATTATTCATTGACATTCTGAGTTAAAAGCCTCTTGTAGTTTAAACTAACCAAAATATGTATCATTGTTTTGGATTTATTTTTCCTTTTAAATTAATTTTTATTGGGGGGTACTTATTTACAATGTTGTGTTAATTTCTGTGTGTGCATGCATGTGTGTGCTCAGTCATGTTCAACTCTTTGCAACTCCATAGACTGTAACTCTTCTGTCCATGGAATTTTCCAGGCAAGAATACTGGAGCGGGTTGTCATTTCCTAGTCCAGGGTTATTCCTGACCCAGGGATTGAACCCGTGTCTCTTGCATCTCCTGCATTGGCAGGCAGATTCTTTACCAACTACATCATCTGGGAAGCCCGTGTTAGTTTCAACTGTACAGCAAAATGAGTCAGCCACACATATACATATAGCCCCTCCCTTTTGGACTTTCCTATTCAGGTCACCACAGTGCATTAAGTAGAGTTCCCTTTGTCCAAAATGTTATCCCCTCTCTTGTCCTGCCCCTGTTCCCCTCAGGATTGAGGAGTGTCAAAGAAAAGAGGGGTTGAAACTGAGCAGGACCCTGTGGAGCATTCCTGGGTACAAAAGCCTTTTTGTGTCTCCCATTTCTTGTTTATAGAAAAGGCTTTGGTCTCCTGGGCCTTCCCTAAGTTCCAAAGAGTAGACTCAAGCAGTTAATGACTAGAACCACAGAGTAACAGGATTCCTGGTTCCTCCTGAAGGATGGATTGTTATCTAGCAATCTGATGCACATCTTGGAGTTGTTCTCTAGAAACTAAGAACCGTACTCAGGTGGAGGATGGTGACTACATGCTGACTACAGGTGTGTGGTTCTTCAGACTGGGAACCAAAATGTTGAGATTCCTGAAACATTACCTCTTAACTCATCACCAACTAATTAAAAGAAGGTCCAGAGCTGATAGGCATCCTATGACCCTTGCCTGAAAGTCACTGGGGAGTTTGGGTCTTTTGAACACAAGCACCCCATTGTCTTTGCTTGGGACCCTACAAATGAACCCTTATTTTGCTGCAAACACCTGCTGCTGGTTTGGCTTTCTGTGCCGAGGCCCTTGCTCAGTTACACAGTTGCACTGGGAAAAGAAGAACTTGGTGCCCTCAGTAGAACAGAGTTCTTTAGAATGAGAAGCAGTTTAAACAAAATCTATATTGCCTGGTTCAACCCATATGCCGCCCCCTACCCCGACCCTACTATGCCTACTGAACCTCTACTCCCTTCCCACCTATTGGCCTTCTACTCAGGTCAATTCCTCTTCCAGAAAGGAAGCCCCCAGGTATGAATAGAACCCTTCTCTTTTAAGTTGAGCTGACTAGGTCTTCCATGCTGAGGCTGTCCTGCAGAGCAGAACTGTGAGTTCTTTAGAAGGAAACTCGGGGAGGAAAGAATGATTCAAAGAGGCTGCTCACAATGTGAACACTTGTTCCCAGCCTGGTTTCAGTTCTAGGTCAACCTAGCTCAGACAAGTAATCTTCAACTCCTTCAAATTTAGGCGCCATTGGACCCATCTGAGGTTTCTGGTTAGGCATTTGTAGAAGGTTGTCTGGGCCTCAACTTTGATATGGTGGAGTGTTTTGTAAACTTGGAAATTTTTGTGAATTGTTTTGCAAACGTTCAGACTGGTCCAGCTTACCTGTGGAGAGAGAACTAGCTGCCAAATTTGTCACTTTTTTTTTTTTTTTTTAAATTGGGGAAGATTTATATAACACAAAATTAGTCTTTTTAAAGTGTGTAATTCAGTGACATTTTGTGCCATCACAATTTTGTGCCACTGCTATCTCTATTGTTATTCAGGTGCTGAGTTGTGTCCGACTCTTTGTGACCCCGTGGAGTGCAGCCCACCAGGTTTTCCTGTCCTTCACTTTCTCCAAGAGTTTGCTCAGATTCATGTGCATTGAGTCAGGGATACCATCCAGCTAGCTCATGCTCTGCTGCCCCCTTCTCCTTTAGTCATCAATCTTTTTGCCAATGCAGGATATGTAAGAGCTGCGGGTTTGATCCCTGGGTCAGAAAGATCCCCTGAAGGGGTTTGGCAACCCATTCCAGTATTCTTGCCAGGAGAATCCCATGGATTGAAGAGCCTGGTGGGCTACAGTCCATAGGGTCACAAAGAGTCAGACACAATTTAGAGACTTAGCACACACCACTACCTTTATCTAAGTCTAAAACAGTTTCATTACCCCAAAAGGAAATCCCAGGTCCCCAGCAGGCCCTCCCCCATTTTCCTCCACAGGCCCTGGCAGCTCCCCCACTGTTTTCTATGGATTTATCTATTTTGGATATGTCAAATAAATGTGATCATATGATGTGTGATCTGTTTGTCTGGTTTCTTACATTTAGAATAACTTCAGATTTCATCTGTTGTAGCTTGTATCAGAACTTTGTTCCTTTTTATGGTTGAGTCCACTGTATGTTCATAACATTTTATTTATTCATTCGTATGTCATTTCTATTTTTTTGTTGCCTCTTAAGATCTGGGATGTTGAGGAGTCTGAAATTAGGCAACAGGGGCTTTTCTGCATTTTTCACAAGAAGCAACTTGTAAAGGAAATGAAGACAGCCCAAGGTGTGATTCTCGGTGACACCTTCAGATAAAACACACATTTAGCTGGTTAGGAATTTCTCCTTCTTCTGACTTGGTTGTTAATGAAATGTAAGAGAGATCTTTGCTATGTTTTCATTTTTTTTCTTGTTCAAGAGAAAGCACTCAACTTGAATCCTCTAAATGGGGCTGCCCTTACCTGATTAGATAGCTTCTTCATGCTCTTAAAGGAGACTTTTTAGGCAAGATAAAAAGACAGTTGGTGAACACAGTTTTCCAAATATCTAATGTAAATAGAGCAGGGCTCTGTTGAGGAGGAGGCAAGATCCTGCCTGGTGGTTGGTGTTTGGGTTTGACTTGTCTCCCACCCTCAGGGGCCCAGTCTCAACTTATCTCCAGCCCACCATTTGTGCCAACAGAATTGGGACCAATGAAGGCAAGAGAGCTGCTCTTTCTATGACGCATTTCCTCACTCAGCCGCAAATTGCAACAGAGGAGATGAGATAAGGAAGAGGAACCTCAACCGAAAGGACCCAGTAGGGAATGAATGTAAACAGGGGGTTTGTTGTGCAGTGACAAAAAACCAGCCTGAGAAGGGGAAACCGATGAACAGTTAGAACTGGCTGAAAGGCAGGACAACCCTCCATCCTTGTGCTGGAGACCCTGTGAGACTATTAAAGCTGAGGTGCCAGTCAGGGCGAGTGCCCTTTTGATTTTATCCCCAAAGGATGGACTCCTAGATATCAAGGCTGAAATTTACTAGCAGATCTTTCCAGAAGAATCTCCCCTGCCCCCTCACCCCTCCCCCCGAGTCCATTTACCTGAACAAAGTACTTAAAGCTGAGGTCTGAACCTGTTCATTAATAGTGATTAGTGGCAACAACAGCTTTTTGGACCTACAGTATTATAACTGAATTGGCAGTCACTTTCTCCATTCAAAATATCATTCTGTGTTTAATTTACCTTTGATGCTCCTCTTAACTTTGACCTCCTACTGGAGTCTTAGCTCTTTTCTAGGGACAGGTAACAAGCTCTCCAGCATTGCTTTATCTTTACCCCCATCTAACACTGCAATGTGGTGTGGTGAGCAAGAGGCAAGAGAATTGAGTTTTAAGTCAGTACTTGCCATGGCTAAATCATTTACCACCTCAGTACTGTGGTCTCTGAAATGAAGGGGGCAGGGCAGTATATCCCAAAGTGTGTTCAGTATATGTCAGCTCCTGTCAATCATTGGTTGGTGGATGATTCCTAGGAGGCTTTGATTCCCAGCATTGCCAGCCTGCCTCCTGCAAGGGTAGAGAAAGTCCTCAGGCAAAGAAATGCAGATCAGTTAAGGCTCTGAAGTGGTAAGACTGGAGGGCATATGTGTTGCAATAGTGATATAAATTTCCCTAGTGTTATACATTTAGGATGGTGTCAATTTTTATATGGAAAATAATAGTCCAATTGAAAGTGGATGTGTTAGTAACTCAGTCATGTCCGACTCTTTGTGACCCCAAGGACTGTAGCCCGCCAGGCTCCTCTAACCATGGCATTCTCCAAGCAAGAATACTGGAGCGGGTTGCCATGCTCTCCCTCAGGGGCTCTTCCTGACCCAGGAATTGAATCCATGTCTCTTACATCTCCTGCATTGGCAGGTGGGTTGTTTAACACTAGCCACCTGGGAAGCCTGATGAAGAGAGTTTCCCAAGCAGAGGTGTTGGGGATTGAATCTGGGGCCTTGTGCATGCTAGGCACATGCTCTATCACTTAGCTACATCCCCCAGTCCAACTGAACAAAAGCTTAATTCATTATTATAGTTATTGTTGTTATTTGCTATTTTAGTGTTGTTTCCTCACCAATGTGTCTAGAAGTAGAATTATTTGGCCAAAGAATATTTTAAAAGTTGTAATGGTTAGGGCATTAAATTGCTGAAAGTAAAGGCTGATATACAGTGACAAAATATAGTGACTTAGTAAAGAAGGAAGTTTTCTTCTCTTTCACAAAACAGACCAGAGCTAAGTGGTTTGGGGCCTGAGGGGTAACTCTGCCATGTCTACAGCAGCTTGCACCTCTGGTCATGGTGGCTTCTTCAGTTCCTGTCACATCCCAGCCAACAAGGAAGGAAAACGTCAAGAGGGCACATGTGCTTTCCTTATGAGGCCATGACCCAGAAGTGGCACATATTTTTCCACCCATATCTCTATGTCAGGGCTTAGTCACATGACCAAATAACAAGAAGGCTACAAAATGCAGTTTCCAGCTTCAGTTCAGTTCAGTTCAGTTGCTCACTCACGTCTGACTCTTTGCCACCACATGGACTGCAGCGTGCCAGGCCTTCCTGTCCACCACCAACTCCTGAAGTTTACTCAAACTCGTGTCCGTTGAGTCAGTGAAGCCATCCAACCATCTCATCCTCTGTCATCTCCTTCTCCTACTTTCAATATTTCCCAGCATCAGGGTCTTTTCAAATGAGTCAGCTCTTCACATCAGGTGGCCAAAGTATTGAAGTTTCAGCTTCAGCATCAGTGCTTCCAATGAATATTCAGGACTGATTTCCTTTAGGATGGACTGGTTGGATCTCCTTGCAGTCCAAGGGACTCCCAAGAGTCTTCTCCAACACCACAGTTCAGAAGCACCAATTCTTCAGCACTCAGCTTTCTTTGTAGTCCAACTCTCACAACCATACATGACTACTGGAAAAACCATGGCTTTGACTAGATGGACCTTTGTTGTCAAAGTAATGTCTCTGCTTTTTAATATGCTGCCTGCTACTGCTAAGTCATTTCAGTCATGTCTGACTCCGTGCGCCCCCATAGACGGCAGCCCACCAGGCTCCCTTGTCCCTGGGATTCTCCAGGCAAGAACACTGGAGTGGGTTGCCATTTCCTTCTCCAATGCAGGAAAGTGAAAAGTGAAAGTGAAGTCGCTCAGTCGTGTCCGACTCTTAGCGACCCCATGGACTGCAGCCTACCAGGCTCCTCTGTCCATGGGATTTTCCAGGCAAGAGTACTGGAGTGGGGTGCCATTGCCTTTTCTGAATATGCTGTCTAGGTTGGTCATAATTTTTCTTCCAAGGAGCAAGCCTCTTTTAATTTCATGGCTGCAGTCACCATCTGCAGTGATTTTGGAGCTCCCCCCCAAATAAAGTCTGTCACTGTTGCCACTGTTTCCCCATCTATTTCATATGAAGTGATGGGACCAGATGCTATGATCTTCGTTTTTTGAATGTTGAGTTTTAAGCCAGCTTTTTCACTCTCCTCCTTCACTTTCATCAAGAGGCTCTTTAGTTCTTCTTCACTTTCTGCCATAAGGGTGGTGTCATCTGCATATCTGAGGTTATTGATATTTCTCCCAGCAATCTTGATTCCAGCTTGTGCTTCGTCCAGCCCAGCATTTCTCATGATGTACTGTGTATATAAGTTAAATAAGCAGGGTGACCATATACACCCTTGACGTACTCCTTTCCTGATTTGAAACCAGTCTGTTGTTCCATGTCTGTTTCTAACTGTTGTTTCTTGACCTGCAAACAGATTTCTCAGGAAGCAGGTGGGTGGTCTGGTATTCCCATCTCTTGAAGAATTTTCCACAGTTTGTTGTGATCTACACAGTCAAAGGCTTTGGCATAGTCAATAACACAGAAGTAGATGCTTTTCTGGAACTCTTGCTTTTTCGATGATCCAGCGGATGCTGGCAATTTGATCTCTGGTTCCTCTGCCTTTTCTACATCCAGCTTGAACACCTGAAAGTTCACGGTCATGTTCTGTTGAAGCCTGGCTTGGAGAATTTTGAGCATTACTTTGCTAGCATGTGAGATGAGTGCAATTGTGCAGCAGTTTACTCATTTTTTAGCATTGCCCTTCTTTGGGATTGGAATGAAAACTGACCTTTTCCAGGCTTGTGGCCACTGCTGAGTTTTCCAAATTTGCTGGCATATTGAGTGCAGCACTTTCACAGCATCATCTTTTAGGATTTGAAATAGCTTAATTGGAACTCCATCACCTCCACTGGCTTTGTTCATAGTGATGCTTCCAAAGGCCCACTTGACTTCGCATTCCACTATGTCTGGCTCTAGGTGAGTGATCACACCATCGTGATTATCTGGGTCATGAAGATCTTTTTTGTATAGTTCTGTGTATTCTTGCCACCTTTTCTTAGTATCTTCTGCTTCTTTTAGGTCCATACCATTTCTGTCCTTTATTGTGCCCATCTTTGCATGAAAAGTTCCTTGGTATCTGTAATTTTCTTGAAGAGATCTCTTGAAGAGTTTTTCCCATTCTATTTTTTTCCTCTATTTCTTTGCACTGATCACTGAGGAAAGCTTTCTTATCTCCCCTTGCTCTTCTTTGGAACTCTGCATTTAAATGGGTATATCTTTCCTTTTCTTCTTTGCCTTTTTCTTCTCTTCTTTTCATAGGTATTTGTAAGTCCTTCTCAGACAGCCATTTTGCCTTTTTGCCTTTCTTTTTCTTGGGGATGGTCTTGATTCCTGTCTCCTGTACAATGTTACGAACCTCCATCCATAGTTCTTCAGGGACTCTGTCTATCAGATCTAATCCCTTGAATCTATTTCTCACTTCCACTGTATAATCATAAGGGATTTGATTTAGGTCATACCTGAATGGTCTAGTGGTTTTCCCTGCTTCCTTCAATTTAAGTCTGAATTTGGCAACAAGAAGTTCATGGTCTGAGCCACAGTCAGCTCCTGGTTTTGTTTTTGTTGACTGTATACAGCTTCTCCATCTTTGACTGCAAAGAATGTAATCAATCTGATTTCAGTGTTGACCATCTGGTGATGTCCATGTGTAGAGTCTTCTCTTGTGTTGTTGGTAGAGGATGTTTGCTATGGCCAATGCATATTCTTGGCAAAACTCCATTAGCCTTTGCCCTGCTTCATTTTGTACTCTAAGGCCAACTTTGCCTGTACTCCAGGTGTTTCTTGATTTCCTACTTTTGCATTCCATTCCCCTATAATGAAAAGGAGATCATTTTGGGTGTTAGTTCTAGAAGATCTTGTAGTTCTTCATAGAACCATTCAGCTTCAGCTTCTTCAGCATTACTGGTCAGGGCATAGACTTGGATTACTGTGATATTGAATGGTTTGCCTTGGAAATGAACAGAGTTTATCCTGTTGTTTTTGAGCTTGCACCCAAGCACAGCATTTTGGACTCTTTTGTTGTCTATGAGGGCTATTCCATTTCTCCTAAGCTTGGCTATGCCTAATTAAAATTCAGCAATCTAAAGATAGGAAAAATGATTGTTGGTGGGTGATCATAGTCTCTGCTTGAAGACTTATACCAAATTATTTTCCCAAAATGATTAGTGCTAAAAGTTCAGCTCTACCAAAATTGCATGGGCATGTCCAGTAAATGAGTGCTCATTAAGGACCTTTTTTTTGTGTAAAACCTTCAGACACCATGGAGATATTGACACAGAAGACTGATGAGACAGTTTTGTACACAGGAAACAGCTAGGGACAGGGGTTAACTGAAGTGCTGAGATGTGGGTGTCAGACTCTATGGGAAGGATTGGTTAAAGTTAGGGTGTACAGGTGTTCCCTGGAGGAGCTGACTTCAGGTGGAACTTGCAGGATGATGTTGTTAATCATCTCTTGATCATCCCTGCCTGGTCAGGGATCATAAAGGGAGTCTTCACTTGACCATCAATGCCATTATAGCCAACTCTTTAACTTTTTCCTAAAATTTTCCACTGCCAACAAGTAGCCAAATGGTAGGGTTTTGAAAGGTACTTCCTTTTCCAGATCTTTGATGGAATATTGAGTTGGAGTAAAGAGATCAAAGGGATGGTGGGAAAAGAGAGCTCAAAAGTTCAAGGTTATTTACAGGTTCAGAGACTGCAAGTCTTCCAGCTGCTGAGGGTGTGTGCTTCTCCCAAGCCACACAACAACCCTGTGGACAATCAAGTTCCCTCTAAAGATCTACCCATGGGTCCAGTTACTAAATATCCTTAACTAGATGATCTTTCCTCTGGGTCCTTTTCCTTTACATTCTGTGAGTTGGAGAAGGGATGGTACTAACGTAGTCATTGGACGAATGGCTGGAAGGAAGTGATGGTGAATGGCTCTAATGCAGCTGATTCTGACTGTAAAAAACTTGCTCAAAACTGTGAAGAAGATAATCAATTTTATCTTACTCTCCTCGGATTTTCACCTTCACTATTTCCATTTCCATCTTCCATTCTCTACCAATATTATCATGGTTTCCATGTCCTCTCCTCTCCCAAATGGGTCCTCTTAGGCAGTCTCTCATGTTCTCTGTTTTTCTCTTCTCACTTTCTTACCCCTACTGATGTGTCTTAGTCTCCATTTTCTAGAGAACCTAAGCCTGCCTTCTCTCCATCCCTCCATTCCTCCTTCTGTCAGTTTATACTTTTATCCACCCATCGATTCCATCATCCAACCAACCAAATAACTGACCATTCAGGAAAGTTAATTTAAACTGCAGTGCTAATGGCTTTAACAGTCTTAACATTAACTTTCCCCAGTTGAAGGGATTTCTGGCATGATAACAGGCCAACAGGGTAAATATTTGGGGAGGAACATATGGTGAATTTAGCTGTCCTGTTCTCTACTTAATTGTAGAGCTACTTAGTTTAGATCTGTTATGTCAGGATGAAAGCAAATTTGAAGATGATTCAGCTTAGTCCAAAGTCACCTCTGCCTAATTGCTGTCATTATAGAATGAAATCACCCTGTAGCTGAGACCACAAAGGCTCTATTGCTGGGAAGGCCCAGGTTTGCAGCAGGTGTAGAGGCCTCTGCAAGGCAGCTGCCTTGGGTCCCACTGCTGACCTCCTTGGAGGGTTTCAGTGGTGGGGCTCCTTCTGCAGTCAGGGTACTCGGATTGTGGTTAAGATCTGTCCTGTCATCACTTTCACTCTGATTAGTCTCACTTGGAAGAACTTTTGATAGCCTTTCACAAGCACAGGTCAGCGTGGGAAAACCAGTTCCTCTGTATGGGACTGATTTAATCTCTGTGTGTAGAGGCTGATCTTGGGGTAAAAATGCACTCCTTCTCACGTCAAACACTTGGGACATGACAGCCCACAGCTGCTCTTGAGGCACCTTGGGTTTTCTGACTGGGGACGGCTGGCTAAGAGGTGTCTGCCTGGCTTGGGCCCCGGTGCATCATTCAACGCTGGGCTTGATGCCACTCGGCTCCGGGTGTAGTCAAACAATCTGTAGCTTAGTGGGACATCCTGCTTGCTTTGGGTGACTCACAGTTCCCCAGCAGCTGCTTGAAGTTTTGTTTATAGCAATGTCTCCTGCTCACTCCACACCCCCAAGTCCCTATAAGCTACTCCACAGGTGGCCTGACTTTTGGTGCAAAAAAAGTTTATCAACTGTTCCTTTCTTCCTCCAATGTATGTGTATGTGTGTTTAAACTTATCTAAACAAAATTAAGCTGTGGGGAGTCCATTAATAAAAGGTTTCTATTACAAAATTATTGGCACTCTGCGAGGCGCTTTTGAGGAGAGCAGGAAGATCGATTATACCTGAAATAAAAGAGCAGGGCAGACAATACTCAGGGGGAAAGGCTCTTAAGTATGAGAAGGAATATAGATTTCCACCTGGGCAGTCAATGTTTGAATATGATGAAAAAGCATGTTAGAATCCACGGTCTGGCAATTATTTGAAAAGTCTTGGGGAGACTCTAAATGTGCTTTAAAAAAAAGAAAAACAACCCCCCCCCCCCCCCCCGCCAAAAACTCAGCTAAAGCTTCTCAGAAATAAAGAGCAGCTATTTCAACAGAAGACTAGAAACCCAAAATGCAGAGCCTATGATGAATTTGTGGAGGTTTCTAAAGCCACAGAAATGGTGAGCCCACTGTGTTTGCTGGGGGGCATGGGGGTGAGGGAGGGGACAGGGAGCCCAGGCCATCTTCCAGAGCAGTCAAGCTAATGAGAAACCATTCCTCTTCTTTAAGCCTGGTGCCTTCACTTGTTTCTCGGAAGCTTTGTGAAACAGATGGGGAGTACAACGGATTGTTACCCAGAAAGGATCAGTTCAATGGGGGTGCAGTTTACTTTTCATCTCTGTCATGTGAACCAATTAACCTGCAGCAGGCTGGTGAAATGCAGCTGGCAGTTAATAGGGCCATTGTTGGAGCGGTGCCTGCCCTGGGCAAACTGCTGATAGGGATCTCTGGATGGCCCTGGGGATGAGAGGAAACCAGCTGAGCTACAGCTGTGGTGGGATGTTCACTCTCAGGAATGGCTGTGCATTGTCAGGGAAGGTGGGCAAGAAAAAGAGGGAAATGAAAGGGAACCCCTGGGTTAAGAAAGGGAAGGTAGGTAAAGAAGGAGAGAGGAAAAGGGGGGAATAAAGGAGGAAGGGAGGGACTACAGCCCTTCATCTGTAGGGGGGCAGGGATAGTTTCCAGGACCCCCTCAGACCCAAAAATCCTTGGATGCCCAAGTCCCTTATATAAAATGCAGAGTATTTGCATATTCCCTGGTGGTTCAAACCAAAAACAATCTGTCTGAAATGCAGGAAACATGGGTTCAATGCCTGGGTCAGGAAGATCCCCTGGAGAAGGGAATGGCAATCCATTCCAGTATTCTTGCCTGGGAAATCCCCTGGACAGAGGAGCTACAGTCCATGGAGTCGCAAAGAGTCAGACATGACTGAGCAACTAACACTTCTGAGTATAACCTACACACATCCTCCCATATACTTTAAATCATCTTATAATTCATAAAACAGTGTAAAACTATGTAAATAGTTGCCTGCACACAGCAAATTCAGGTTTTGCTTTTCAGAACTTGGCAATTTTTAAAAAATATTTTCCATCTGCAGTTGGTTGAATCTAGGGACGGGAAACCTGTAGGTATGGAGTATTAACTGTGTAGCACTTGTAGGTGCTGCCTTTAATCTTCACCAAAAAATTGCTGAAGGGATTCTGCTCTCAGGCCAACTCTCCCCAAAGTGTATTCAGAGGAGGGGTCGTGTTCTGTATGGTATTAATTGGTGTTTTAGGGGGGGTATCTTTTAATGGATGAGAGATAAACTATGGTCTCATCCATTTGGGAAATGTTTTTGGTTTAACAGGTTTCTTTAATGTGTTCCTTCTCAGAACTTTCAATAAACTCAAGTGTGTTACAGGGCTCCATCACTAGACCATGGTATTATAGCGCCTCCTCAAATTATTTTATTTATTCAAAGATGATATCCTGGGACAAGCATTCTGAGAAATGGAGTTTTGGAAATAATGATCCAAGCCTGTGCTCTACTTGCAGGCAACACTGAGCCGCTTCCACACTGGTTCTGTCTTAAAGCTGGACAAGCCCCTGACATCTTTCTTTGGTTGGAGCCCAAAATCTTCCTGCCAATTGCCAATTCTTGCAATTGATGAGTAAGTTACTTCCTCTTGTTTTTCTACAAGAGCAATAGAGGATGGAGGGGCATTGGACATTGGTGTGTTTTAGTGCTGTGAGCTTGCCAACTCTGCTTTCTTCTTCCTGGAAAGGAACCGCTCCCATCCACATGGGTCCTCAGAAGCTCTCTGAAGACCACCACTGGGGGTGGAAAGGAGCCAGCAAAATCTTCTCTGGCCCTATCCTCTCCCCATGGTGTCATTTAGATAGTGACAACCCTCAATCCCGATCCTGGAGAGAGCTCCTTTTAGAGACATGGCATCACTGGCATGTGACCAGCGGAGGCAAGACTAATGTCCCAAGTGAAAGTCGCTCAGTTGTGTCGACTCTTTGTGACCCCATGGACTATACAGTCTACGGAATTCTCCAGGCCAGAATACTGGAGTGGGTAGCCATTCCCTTCTCCAGGGGATCTTCCCAACCCAGGAATCAATCCCAGGTCTCCCACGTTGCAGGTGGATTCTTTACCAGCTTAGCCACCAAGGAAGCCCAATGTCCCAAAGGTCTTACTTTTGTGTTGACCATTACTTCTTTTAGACACCCGCAGGGTCCAGTTCTGCACCTGTTTTATGGGAGATCAACATAGCAGGAAAATTGTTCCTACCCAGAAGCTCTGGGTAAACAAATAAAGGAACTGAAGAACTGGAGATTCCCTCATTCCCCACCCATGAAGTCTGGGAGGGATTAGACAGAGTCATTAACTACTCTTAGCAGCTTCTTAGATCTATTTTCTTTCACTTTCTGCAAATGGCATTCTTTACCCCACCAACAAGTGGGACCAATCAGGAGCATACAATGCGGCGAACACACGCATATTTCTGTCTCCAAATTAGTAGGAAAATAGGCAGTGGGGAAGTGAGGACATGAAGAAATTATGTTTTTAGACAGTTAATTTACCCAAAGTACAACTGCTATCTGTTTATTACAGACATTTTGGAACATACATAAAAGTAGAAAGAAGGAACATTTGTCTATGAAGATGAATGGCGAACATTTCACCCTGTTGCCAGCAACCAAAATGGTTATGTTTTTTTGAGCAACTGCCTGATTTTTACCCACAAACATAGTAGTTCTTATATCTAGTCGTATCTCCAACTTTGCACCAGTTTCTAGGAAAGTTTGCACTCCTCATTCATGGAATAACAAATTAGTCTTTGAACACTGTTTATGGAATACCTGCCATGTGCCAGGATCCCTGCTAGGCCTAGCAGGGTGTGAGCAAACCAGACATGTGTCTGCCGGTACACATATGCCATTCCTAGGCGGTGTGATCTGATGGATGCTGACAGGTATTAATAGGACTCACTGAGTGTGTAGCTAGCACTGTGTTAGCGGTTTGCATATGTGCATGTGTGTGCTAAGTCGCTTCAGTCGTATCTGACTCTTTGCAACTCTGTGGTCTGTAGCCTGCTAGGCTCCTCTGTCCATGGGATTCTCCAGGCAAGGACACTGGAATGGGTTACCATGCCTTTCTCCAGGGGATCTTCCTGACCCAGGGATCGAACCTGCATCTCTTATGTCTCCTGCATTGGTAGGTGGGTTCTTCACCACTAGTGCTACCTGGGAAGCCTAGCAGTTTGCGTGTGTCAGGGAACTTTAGTTTCTTTAATTTTGTATGTGTATTCTTTCAGAGAGTTTCCTTCTCCCTACTCCAAGGACGCTGGGCTGCACTGATGTGCTTCTGCCAGTGGTGAAGTTCATGTTACCAGGGACACCTTCTTGTTTTGTGTTTTGGGGAAGCCTCTGGGCACAATCTCAGAGGAGATCCTGGCTGGGGCCCCAGAGGAGGAGGCAAGAGAGCACTGTGGTTTGAGGAGGCAGAGGTGGGAACTAAATTTCTACAGAACTGAACAGGGGACAGATGGGGCAGATCTCAATCGGTGGGGGTCTGTGTCCTTCTCCCTGGGGGAGTCAGAGGGGAAGGCTGGCAGCACATCAAGGAGGAGGAAGACTCCAGTTACTTATGCTCAAAGCAATAGCCATCAAATCCATATGTACAGAGAACACTGAGCCTCTCGGACACAAGAGCCTATGAAGACCTTGACAGTGGCACCTGCTTGCTGACCAGTGTGGAGTGATGATTGTAGAGTCCCTGATGTTTCAGGATTCATGTGGTCTTTAGGGCCTTTGTAGAACTGATCTAAGTTACTTTGATCACACACCAGTCTTTAATTCTCTTGCAAAGGTGAAAATGAAACCAAATTCAGGTCAAATATTGCCACACAACCATCACTGAATGAACATTTATTATTGCTATTATTTTTAAATTTTGGGAGAAAATGTTATTAATTTAAGCAGTAAAAAATAAAATCTTTTAACTTTGGAAGGAATATCAACATCCCTTTCTTTAGGAAAGTGATGCTTTAATTGTCCAGAAATAAAAAGTGAGCTGCTTGAAAAGACTTCCACCAAAAGAGTTTCCACAACATCCTGATGTCTCATTAAGGAATTCTTTCTTACATCTCACTTAAAATCCACTTTCTGTGATAAATTGTTTGTATTCCTTACTGTTAAGAAGTATTTACATCTGCATCTACTAGCTTATATATGAAACACGGGAGGACCAAATCTTTATGTTTAGCATCTGGCCCAGCATATTAAGAGCTGGTCTGAAATACTCAGAAGAAAATGTAAAAGAAACACCAGTAGCACCAGTAGTAAGAATAAGTGAATTTCAGAGATGGGGAGTGTTGAGTAGCTTGAACTAGCATTTAGTAATGAGTAGTTTCATGCAAAGATGGGCTCAATAAAGGACAGAAATGGTATGGACCTAACAGAAGCAGAAGATATTAAGAAGAGGTGGCAAGAATACACAGAAGAACTGTACAAAAAAGATCTTCACGACCCAGATAATCATGATGGTGTGATCACTGACCTAGAGCCAGACATCCTGGAATGTGAAGTCAAGTGGGCCTTAGAAAGCATCACTACAAACAAAGCTAGTGGAGGTGATGGAATTCCAGTTGAGCGACTTCAATTCCTGAAAGATGATGCTATGAAAGCGCCGCACTCAATATGCCAGCAAATTTGGAAAACTCAGCAGTGGCCACAGGACTGGAAAAGGTCAGTTTTCATTCCAATCCCAAAGAAAGGCAATGCCAAAGAATGCTCAAACTACCACACAATTGCACTCATCTCATACGCTAGTAAAGTAATGCTCAAAATTCTCCAAGCCAGGCTTTAGTAATACGTGAACCGTGAACTTCCAGATGTTCAAGCTGGTTTTAGAAAAGGCAGAGGAACCAGAGATCAAATCGCCAACATCCGCTGGATCATGGAAAAAGCAAGAGAGTTCCAAAAAAACATTTATTTCTGCTGTATTGACTATGCCAAAGCCTTTGACTGTGTGGATCACAATAAACTGTGGAAAATTTTGAAAGAGATGGGAATACCAGACCACCTGATCTGCCTCTTGAGAAATTTGTATGCAGGTCAGGAAGCAACAGTCAGAACTGGACATGGAACAACAGACTGGTTCCAAATAGGAAAAGGAGTATGTCAAGGCTGTATATTGTCACCCTGTTTATTTAACTTATATGCAGAGTACATCATGAGAAACGCTGGACTGGAAGAAGCACAAGCTGGAATCAAGATTGCCGGGAGAAATATCAATAATCTCAGATATGCAGATGACACCACCCTTATGGCAGAAAGTTAAGAGGAACTAAAGAGCCTCTTGATGAAAGTGAAAGAGGACAGTGAAAAAGTTGGCTTAAACCTCAACATTCAGAAAATGAAGATCATGGCATCCGGTCCCATCACTTCATGGGAAATAGATGGGGAAACAGTGGAAACAGTGGCTGACTTTATTTTTTTGGGCTCCAAAATCACAGCAGATGGTGACTGCAGCCATGAAATTAAAAGATACTTACTCCTTGGAAGGAAAGTTATGACAAACCTAGATAGCATATTCAAAAGCAGAGACATTACTTTGCCAACAAAGGTCTGTCTAGTCAAGGCTATGGTTTTTCCTGTGGTCATGTATGGATGTGAGAGTTGGACTGTGAAGAAGGCTGAGTGCTGAAGAATTGATGCTTTTGAACTGTGGTGTTGGAGAAAACTCTTGAGAGTCCCTTGGACTGCAAGGAGATCCAACCAGTCCATTCTGAAGGAGATCAGCCCTGGGATTTCTTTGGAAGGAATGATGCTAAAGCTGAAACTCCAGTATTTTGGCCACCTCATGCGAAGTGTTGACTCATTGGAAAAGACTCTGATGCTGGGAGGGATTGGGGGCAGGAGGAGAAGGGGATGCCAGAGAATGAGATGGCTGGATGGCATCACTGACTTGATGGACGTGAGTCTGGGTGAACTCCGGGAGTTGGTGATGGACAGGGAGACCTGGTGTGCTGCGATTCATGGGGTCGCAAAGAATCAGACACGACTGAGTGACTGAACTGAACTGAACTGAGTAGGCATGCACTTCCTACTACCTCCTCTTGAACTCTTACGAAGTCCCAGTTCTCTAGTAGAGGGTTCAACCACTTCCTTACATGTACTTAGTCACTTGATACAGATATAATAGTATGTCAGAGCTAGGGTCTAGTCCCTGTATAGTTGATTTCAGGCATCCAGAATTTTCCAGATCAATAGCTCAACAAGGGATTGTTTGTAGAACAAGTCTGTGCATCACCCCTACATGTCCAGGCTAAAGGCCTTGCTAGGTTCTTATTCTAGGTTTGTGCAGAGATGGAGAGTATCTCTCAACTATTTTTCTTCATATATGTAGATTCTCTTTTTTAGATTCTTTGCCATTGTAGGTTATAACAATATATTTAATATAGTTCCCTGTGCTATACCGTAGGTTCTTGTTTACTTATTTTATATATCATCGTATGTATATATTAATCCCCAAATTCTAATTTATCTCCCTGCCACATCCCACCCCGCTTCCCCTTTGGTAGCCATAAGTTTGTGTTCTATGTCTGTGAGTCTATTTCTGGTTTGTAGATAAGTTCATTTGTATCATTTTTTTAAGATTAAACAAATAAGTGATATATAATATTTGTCTTTCTCTGTTTGACTTACTTCACTCAATATGACAATCTCTAGGTCTATCCATGTTGGTGCAGATGGGATGAGTTCATTCTTTTTTTGTGGTTTAGTAATATTCCATTGTATACATATGTATCACATCTTTTTAATCTATTCAACTGTTGATAAACATTTAGGTTGCTTCTATGTCTTAGCAATTGTAAACAGTGTTGCTATGAACATTGGGTGTGTGTATCTTTTTGAAATAGAGTTTTCATCTTTTCTGGATATATGCTAAGGAGTGGGTTAGCAGGGTCATATGGTAGCTGTATTTTTAGTTTTTTAAGGAACCTCCATGGTGTTGTCCATAGTGGCTGTATCAATTTACATTCACACCAACACTGTAGGAGGGTTCCCTTTTCTCTAGCATTTATTGTTTGTAGATTTTTTATTATGTCCATTCTGATTGGTGTGAGTGATACCTCATTATAGTTTTGATTTGCATTTGTCTAATAATTAGTGATGTTGAGCATCTTTTCATATTGTTGGCCATCTGTATCTTTCTTTGGAGAAATTTCTATTTAGGTCTTCTGCCCATTTTTTGATTGGGCTATTTGTTTTTTTAATATTAAGCTGGATGAGCTATTTGTATATTTTGGAAATTAACCCCATGTTTGTAGCATCATTTCTCTCATCTATTTCAATTAGTTCTCATAGTTGACCAATGAGAACCTCTTTCTAGCATCTTTATGTACACCAGTGTACTATTAGTGTTATCAATGTATTAATTTCCTGTGAGAGCTGTAAGAAATGACCACAAACATGGTTTCCTAAAACAATAGGAATTTATTCTTTTATGCTTCTGGAGGCCAGAAATCTGAAATCAAGGTGAGCCAGGACTGTACTCTCTCTGGAGACTCTAGAGGTCTCTCTGTTCCTTGTCTATTTTGGCTTCTCATGGCTGCTGGTGTTCCTTGGCTTGTGGTCACATCAGTCCAATTTCTGCCTCTGTCTTGACACTGACAGGGTGTCAGTGTCCTCACTTCTGTCTGTATAATCTCCCTCTGTAAGGACAGTTGGTATTGGATTTAGGGTCCATCTGGATAATCTAGGACAATCTCCTTAAGATCTTTAATTTATAATCTAGGATAATCTCCTTATCTTCTTATGATAAGATCTCTAACTTAATTATATCAACAAAGATCATTTTTCCAAATAAAGTCGCTTTCACAGGTTCTGATGCTTCAGACATGAGCATATTTTGAAGGTCACAATCTAACTCATTGTATCAATGATTCTGTTATTTAGGATGCTATACAGCAAGTTTTCTGGTGATCACAGTGTAGATAACAGGTCAATGAGCAGTAGCTACATCTGGAGAGTGGTCTTTCTTTTAAATACTAGCTGACCACCTGTAGGCCTTCAGGAAAGAGCAAGTGACAGCCCCTCGAGCTCAACTTAGAGAAACTAACACATCACAATTCAGGAGAGAGCACTGACAATGCTTGTGATTGAATTTGCTAGTAACTTTCAGGATGGGGATTTAAGGTTAGGTTTACTTTTATCTTAATGAAATATTTCTTGCATCCAAGGTTTTGCTGGACAATTCCTATCTTATACAAATTATCATAGTTAATTTTCATAGCATTGTCAAAGTAAAAGTGATTATACACATTTTGTAGGTAAGGATACTGAAGCTGAGAAATACTAAAATGATCACGCTGATAGGGTAGGGCTAAGACTTGGCCATGTTTCTGTCTGACTCTAAAGTCAGAATGCCTTGCTATACAGCTAGACTGCTTTTTCCAAGGTAGTCCAACCCACCTGGAAATACCTGCCTCTGATCAGTTTCTAGTGGTACTTGCAGTTCTACCTGCTTTGGATAAGTACACTATGGAAGAAGTAACATTAATGAAGAGGAAGACAGAGAAAAGAGTATAAAGATAAGAAAGGGGGCAGGAGAGAGGTGGGGGTTCAGAAGAAGTCCTCTAACTGTTGCAGTTTATAAAGAAGAAAGTTGAGGGCATGGACTGATACTTTAGTCAGTTTGGGCTGCTGTATGACAAAGTACCATAGACTGTGCATCTGACTTACACATAATAGAAATTTACTTCTCAGAGTTATGGGGCTGAAGGTTAGGATGGAAGTCTGAGATTAGGATGCTAGCACGATTGGGTTCTGGTGAGAGCCCTGTTCTGTGTTGCAGATGGCTCGTTGTACCCTCACATGGCAGACAGCAGAGGGAGGAAGAAAACTCTTCTGTGACTCTTACAAAGACATTAATCCTATTCCCAAGGATTCACCCCATAACCTCATCTTATTTCAATGACCTCCCAAAGTCTCCATCTCCTAATACCATCTCACTGGGAGGTAGGGTTGCAACATATGGATTTGGGGGGAATATAAACATTCAGTACATAACAAGTGGCTGAGAGATTTTCCAGGGCCTCCACCAACCAGCAGAATGGCAGACCCTGTAGGCTGCCAAGGCATAGAAGAGTCAGGACAGGCAGCACTGGGGGTCCAGGCATTGGTGTGTCCTGGCTGCCCCTAATCCTGGGGTGATTTTACTCAACTGGTCCCATACTTTTTCCCTGGCTCTCTACCACCTTGTGGTCCTATTTGAATTGTTGCAGATGTTTGATTTCTATGCTGGTGGCCTATCAACTATGTGGTAGATTGCACTATTCTTCATCCATTGCTTTGTGAGTTTTCAGTCCCTCCCTAGAAGCAGAATATCTCATTTCACTGATACCGGGCTTGGTCACATGACTTACTTTGGTAAATGTACTGTTATCAGATGTGATGTAAACCAAAGCTTGAAATGTACCTTCAAATCAAGTTTATGTTTGTACATGTCTGCCATTGGCATGAAGACATAATCTAGCTACTCCATTGCTCCAAGGTTGATTAGAGAGACATGGAGATTATACCTTTTAGCAGTTTGAAACCTAGCCAAGTGGAGCCTAGCCTAGGTCAGCTGACTCCTAGTTAAACCAATAGATGCCTAAGTAATAATAACTGATCATTGTTTTAAGCTACTTTATTTTGGGATGACTTGTCATACAGTATTATTATGGCAAGGTCTGACTGATATATTCTGTCTTACAATTGTCATATCCACCCCTTCCCACCACTGTCTGCCACATTTCTGTTTTGGGGTGCCAGCAACACTGGCAGTAGCTATAGCTCCAGGTACTAAGGCAGCTTCTCACCACAGAGCTGGATTCCTGAGGGGCACCATGCAGAGCCAGACCTTTCATAGAACATACAGACCCTGGAAAGGGAGGAGTTGGGTCCTCTTCCTACCTTTTACAATGCTGTTACTGCTCTTTCCTGCAATCTCTCTCGTGGGTAAGGTGGTTCCCAGCCTCTGCCTGAAGTCACATTTCCGAAGGTGCACCTGCATGTCTAGGAAGCCTCCTCACTCTGTCTATAGGTTCAGCATCTGCCCAGCTGGTTAGACACGGATGTTTGCAGCTTAAATTGAATCGGCCAATTTATGTTGATCTCCATCCTTTCTACCTTTGTGGTTATCCACATCCAAGCCTTTGCTTCTAGCATTCTTGAGGGAAATGGCATCATGGCAGAAAAGCTTATGGAGACACAGAAGATGATGATCAATCTGAAGTGAAGTGAAGTGAAGTGAAGTCACTCAGTCATGTCCATCTCTTTGCGACCCTGTGGACTGTAGCCTACCAGGCTCCTCCATCCATGGGATTCTCCAGGCAAGAATACTGGAGTGGGTTGCCATTTCCTTCTCCAGGGGATCTTCCCGACCCTGGGATGGAACCCAGGTCTCCCGCATTGCAGGCAGACTCTTTGACCTCTGATCAGTCTAAATGCCTACAATTTCAATAATGAGTAGCCAGCCAGGCTGGACACCAATGGTTTTCTCTAGATGATGGGATTATGGATGTTTTGTAAAAACCTATTCATTCTCTTTTGTGTTTTCTATATCTTCCAAATGGGGTATTGTTTGAATCTGAAAAACAATAACCTCTACCTTAAAACAACAACAACAACAATGAAACAACCTCACCACTTTGGAGGTAGGGTGAAGTGGGAGGGGGCAGAGTGGCTGTAACAGCAGCTAGGACAGTAGCTGGGGGTCAGCACCCAGTGCTTTTGGCATTAGAGGCCTCAGACTGTGGAGTCCAGCCCAGCCTGTCACTTGGTGCTGGCTCCCACTGAGGGTCATGCTTCTAACCTTAGCTGGCAGCTGGCAAAGGACACTGGATAAGGAGATGTGGGGAGACCCTAGGAGCTGCAAAGGGAGTATGGCTGGCTCAACCCTAAATCCATCTGCTCTATAGGGGTTCCTAGTTTTGTGCAATAAATAGGCTTTTGAAAAATTGTGAGAGTCACAATTTTAAATGCAAAAACCATTTTATACGTGCTAGGGGAGTTTCCTGAATAAAAGGCTCCTATTGTGAAGCCCTGGGTAAAGTGAATAATCTCTACCCATTTTATCTTTGGCATAAATCTGTATTTTCACTTAGGATGTTTTGGGTTTCCATGAGAAAATAGATGACAGGTGTTCTGGAAAAGCATATCCTAGAACTTCTGCTGAGGGTTAATGGGCGGTGGCATCATCTCTAATTGGAAGGACAGCTTGGCCCTGCTTTAAGTCCTAGTAGTGGTGCCAGTGTATTACGTTCTTCCCAAGTCCTGCTCTTCTTGCCTGGAATTCTCTCCTTCTAAAACTGCATATGGCTCCCTCCTTCACATCTTTTGAGCTTGTGCTTAAATGCCACTCACCTTGCTAGAGGAGCCTTCTTCATCATCCCACTTAGAATTGTGACTCTTCATCACTGCCTCTCCCCTTTGTCTTCCTGATTTTTCTCCAGGGCACTTAACCACCGTCTGTCATACTGTATATCGTCCCGGTCGTGTTCACTGCCTGTGTCTTTCCCTGGATGCGGTCCTGCAGGACCAGGACTGTAGGCTGTTGTGTTCACTGTTGTGTCCCTGGTACCTGTCACAGTCTGTGCCTCAATAAATGCCTGTTAAATAAATTGAATGAATGAATGACCACGGGCATGTTACCTAAATTTTCTGCAAGTCAAAAATATAAATGAGTAAAGCAGAAGCTGCCCGTTGGCTTGAGAGTTGGGGAGACAATTATGCTTGGGGAGGGGGCTGCGTTAAACTTCTGGGAGTGGCTCCCTTGTGTCCGAGGGGGCAGCTGCTCTACAGCTCCAGCCAACTCTTGTCACAGGCGTGCTGGCTCAATATTGCCAGATTTTAAAGCTTTTCTTTTAAGAAAGGCCAGAAAATGACTTTAAAAAAGTGAATTCACTTGAGTTTTAAGTGTTGGTAACCAGGACTCATTTTTACAAAACCCTTGTAATTGTGTAATTCAGACATCTGAGAGTCAGGTCCGAGAGGCAAGCACCAGGATGGGATTTCTGGACTAGACACTCTCCCTCTAGAAATCTATTTTATTCTATCCTGTTCTGTTCTGAAAGCATAGAGTCTAATCAAACTCAAACCAAATTATTTGATTTAAACAGGAAAGATTAGGCCATCATATTTTGCCTTCCCAACCTGACAGGGAAAAGTTTACTCCCTGGAAAACCACTAATTGTCTCTTGAATGACACATCTCTTGAATGACACAGAGAAAATCAACACACAATGTGGGAAGATTGGTTCAAGTAGCAAGGCAATGGGACTCCCCTCACGTTATTTTTCAGATTGATAGGATTTCCTCTATACATGATAGTAACTCCACTGGGCCTCAGCTACAGGTCACTTGGAGGGGAAAAAATTCACCCTTTTCCAGTCTATGATTCCAAAAGTACATTTTATGCAGTTCATTTTATTCTCACATAATGATTTCTGCTCCTTGGCTGCTATTAACAGTCCTCAACGTATGTATCTGATACCTTGTGAAATGTCCCAGTGAGTCCACTGGGATCTGTAAAGGAGTGTGATGAAGGGTGCCTGAAACAAACAGGAAAATGTCCAACAGATGGAATTGCTCTGATGACCTCCTATACCACGACCATGGTGATGAATGACTCTCTTTTGCCAATTATATGGGTGGTAATTGGACTCCTTCCTGCCACAGAACAAGTCATTTTATGACTGTGATACACTATAAGATATGGAAATATGGGCCTTGGGACTAATAGGGAACTGAAGTTGCTGGACAGGATCAGACAATATGAGGTGTGAGAGAGGAGACAGGAAATGTTGGTATGTGCTAATGCAGAGGGAAAATGGGTGGTGAGGGGGCAGAAGAGGTGAGAAAAGATTAGAGATAAGAAAAAGCAGTCATCATGGTGGGCAAGTATGGTCATGAAGGAGCATAAATAGACTGGTTTTAAACCCACAAAAATCTGGGTTTGAGTATCAGCTCCATCTTTTAACAGCTATATGTGCCTGTGGGCAAGTTACTCAATCTCTTTGAGCCTCAGTTCCACCGTCTATAAAATGGGCCTATTAAAGCCTCAGGGCTTCCCTGGTGGCTCAGATGGTAAAGAATCTCCTGCAATGCAGGAGACCTGGGTTCGATCCCTGGGTGGGGAAGATCCCCTGGAGAAGGAAATGGCAACCCACTCCAGCATTCTTGCCTGGAGAATTCCAGGGACAGAGAGGAGCTTGTCAGGCCACAGTCCATGGGTTTGCAGAGTTGGACATGACTGAGCAACTAACATGCACAGTAAAGCCTTCCTCCAGGGTTGAAATGAAAACTGAAAGAAATAACGTAGGTGTGCTGCCAGGTACAACGTAAAACCTCAGTACCACCCATGCTACCCAAGATTCTAGGACTCAGAATCTTCCATCATAAAATGATAGCTGGTATTGAACTAGACTAAGGTGCATAGGGCAGACAGACTGAAACACAATCACACACAACCAGCCAATCTGATCACATGGACCACAACCTTGTCTAACTCAGTGAAACTAAGCCATGTGTGTGGGGCCACCCAAGATGGATGGGTCACAGTGGAGAGGTCTGGCAGAATGTGGTCCACTGGAGAAGGGAATGGCAAACCACTTCAGTATTCTTGCCTTGAGAACCCCATGAACAGTATGAAAAGGCAAAAAGATAGGACACTGAAAGATGAACTCCCCAGGTTAGTAGGTGTCCAATATGCTACTGGAGATCAGTGGAGAAATAACTCCAGAAAGAATGAAGGGATGGAGCCACAGCAAAAACAATACCCAACTGTGGATGTGACTGATGATAGAAGCAAGGTCCGATGCTGTAAAGAGCAATATTGCATAGGAACCTAGAATGTTAGGTCCATGAATCAAGGCAAATTGGAAGTGATCAAACAGGAGATGGCAAGAGTGAACATTGACATTCTAGGAATCAGTGAACTAAGATGGACTGGAATCGGTAAATTTAACTCAGATGACCATTATATCTACTACTGTGGGCAGGAATCCTTTAGAATAAATGGAGTAGCCCTCATAGTCAACAAAAGAGTCAGAAATGCAGTACTTGGATGCAATCTCAAAAATGACAGAATGATTTCTGTTCATTTCCAAGGCAAACCGTTCAATATCATGGTAATCCAAGTTGATACCCAGACCAGTAACATTGAAGAACCTGAAGTTGAACGGTTCTATGAAGACCTACAAGACTTTCTAGAACTAACACCCAAAATGATCTCCTTTTCATTATAGGAGACTGGAATGCAAAAGTAGAAAGTCAAGAAACACCTGGAGTAACACGCAAATTTGGCCTTGGAGTACGGAATGAAGCAGGGCAAAGGCTAATAGAGTTCTGCCAAGGAAATGCACTGGTCATAGCAAACACCCTCTTCCAACAACACAAGAGAAGACTCTACACATGGACATCACCAGATGGTCAACACTGAAATCAGATTGATTATATTCTTTGCAGTCAAAGATGGAGAAGCTCTATACAGTCAGCAAAAGCAGGACTGGGAGCTGACTATGGCTCAGGTCATGAACTCCTTATTGCCAAATTCAGACTGAAATTGAAGAAAGTGGGGGAAACCACTAGACCATTCAGGTATGACCTAAATCAAATCCCTTATGACTATACAGTGGAAGTGAGAAATAGATTTAAAGGACTAAATCTGATAGACAGAGTGCCTGATGAACTATGGAGGGAGGTTCGTGACATTGTACAGGAGGCAGTGATCAAGACCATCCCCAAGAAAAAGAAATGCAAAAAAGCAAAATGGCTGTCTGAGGATGCCTTACAAATATCTGTGAAAAGAAGAGAAGTGAAAAGCAAAGGAAAAAAGGAAAGATATACCCATTTGATGCAGAGTTCCAAAGAATATCAAGGAGAGATAAGAAAGCCTTCCTCAGTGATCAATGCAAAGAAATAGAGAAAAACAACAGAATGGGAAAGATTAGAGACCTCTTCAAGAAAATTAGAGATACCAAGGGAACATTTCAAGCAAAGATGGGCTCAATAAGGGACAGAAATGGTATGGACCTAAATGAAGCAGAAGTTATTAAGAAGAGGTGGCAAGAATACACAGAAGAACTGTATAAAAAAAATCTTCATGACCCAGATAATCATGATGGTGTGATCACTCACACTTAGCTAGAGCCAGACATCCTGGAATGTGAAGTCAAGTGGGCCTTAGGAAGCATCACTATGAACAAAGCTAGTGGAGGTGATGGAATTCCAGTTGAGCGACTTCAAATCCTGAAAGATGATGCTGTGAAAGTGCTGCACTCAATATGCCAGCAAATTTGGAAAACTCAGCAGTGGCCACAGGACTGGAAAAGGTCAGTTTTCATTCAATCCCAAAGAAAGGCAATGCCAAAGAATGCTCAAACTACCACACAATTGCACTCATCTCACACACTAGTAAAGTAATGCTCAAAATTCTCCAAGCCAGGCTTCAGCAATATGTGAACTGTGAACTTCCAGATGTTCAAGCTGGTTTTAGAACAGACAGAGGAACCAGAGATCAAATTGACAACATCTGTTGGATCATTGAAAAAGCAAGAGAGTTCCAGAAAAACATCTATTTCTGCTTTATTGACTATGCCAAAGCCTTTGACTGTGTGGACCACAATAAACTGTGGAAAATTCTGAAAGAGATGGGAATACCAGACCACCTGATCTGCCTCTTGAGAAACTTGTATGCAGGTCAGGAAGCAACAGTTAGAACTGGACATGGAACAACAGACTGGTTCCAAATAGGAAAAGGAGTATGTCAAAGCTGTATATTGTCACCCTGCTTATTTAACTTATATGCAGAATACATCATGAGAAATGCTGGGCTGGAGGAAGCACAAGCTAGAATCAAGATTGCCAGGAGAAGTATCAATAACCTCAGATATGCAGATGAACCACCCTTATGGCAGAAAGTGAAGAGGAACTAAAGAGCCTCTTGATGAAAGTAAAAGAGGAGAGTGAAAAAGTTGTCTTAAAGCTCAACATTCAGAAAATTAAGATTATGGCATCCGGTCCCATCACTTCATGGCAAATAGATGGGGAAACAGGGGAAACAGTGGCTGACTTTATTTTGGGGGGCTCCAAAAATCACTGCAGATGGTGATTACAGCCATGAAATTAAAAGATGCTTACTCCTTGGAAGGAAAGTTATGTCCAACCTAGATAGCATATTAAAAAGCAGAGACATTACTTTGTCAACAAAGGTTCATTTAGTCAAGGCTATGGTTTTTCCAGCAGTCGTGAATGGATGTGAGTGTTGGACTATAATGGAAGCTGAGCACTGAAGAATTGATGCTTTTGAACTGTGGTGTTGGAGAAGACTCTTGTGAGTCCCTTGGACTGCAAGAAGATCCACCCAGTCCATCCTAAAGGAGATCAGTCCTAGGTGTTCATTGGAAGGACTGATGTTGTAGCTGAAACTCCAGTACTTTGGCCACCTGATGTGAAGAGCTGACTCATTGGAAAAGACCTTGACACTGGGAAAGATTGAGGGCAGGAGGAGAAGGGGACGACAGAGGATGAGATGGTTGGAGGCGTCACCAACTCAATGGACATGGGTTTGGGTGGACTCCGGGAATTGGTGATAGACAGGGAGGCCTGGCGTGCTGCCGTTCATAGGGTTGCAAAGAGTCAGACACGACTGAATGACTGAACTGAACTGAAGGGTGTATGTAGGGCTTCCCTGATGGCTCAGATGGTAAAGAATCTGCTGGCATTGCGGGTGACCGAGGTTCAATTCCGGGGTCGGGAAGTTTCCCTGGAGGAGGGCATGGCAATCTACTCTCCTGTTCTTCCCTGAAGAATTACAAGGACAGAGGAGTCTGGCAGGCTACAGCCCATGGGGTTCCAAAAAGTTGGACACGACTGAGCGACTAACACTTACTTATGTAAGTATGTAAATGTAAATGCTTACAGAATTGAGACAGGTAGTGTAAATGAGTGAAAGCATCCAGGTATAAATACTGCCGGGACTGAGCATTAGGGCCCCTGCTGAGTAGAGGCTATTAGCTCTGCTGTGTGTTATCAGATCTTCAGTGTTTTCAAGGGAAACCTCATTCTGGTCTTAAGGTAAAACCTCCTGATTAATAAATGTGGGCACCTAACTCCTCCCCCACTTTTTAGAATGTATTGTTTGGGTTACCAGTGTATATGCAAGTCAGATAAAAGTTGGGTTATTTTTAGTTTGTGGGCTACCATTTCACAACCTCTAAAGGAAGAATTTAGAAGGATCGTACAAGGATTGTTTATCAGGGCCCAAGTAAATAATTCTGGGGTCAGATGACCACAGAGAATGTAATTTTAATTTGGAACCCAAACTGTGCCTTGAATTCAACAGAAAAGTCAGAAAACTGATGCTCCAAGGTCTGAGATTCAGAGAGGGTGCATCCTCTGTGGACTTGGGACAGAACTGAAACAGCTGGACATACACCAAATAAATGATTTTCCATCCTCAACCAATTGCATCAGCATCTCCAGGGGCTGAAGCTTCTCTGCGAGATTTAATAACAGCCAGTTTGAGAACCGCTGTAGCAAAGTTTTGCAAAGGTAATCTGTGGTTAAATAGAATAATAATTCTAATTTATCTGGAAACACAAATTTTGGGGAAAAATAAGCAAATTTTCTGTCTGCTGCTGCTGCTGCTGCTAAGTTGCCTCAGTCGTGTCCGACTCTGTGTGACCCCATGGACTGCAGCCCACCAGGATCCCCTGTCCCTGGGATTCTCCAGGCAAGAACACTGGAGTGGGTTGCCATTGCCTTCTCCAATGCATGAAAGTGAAAAGTGAAAGTGAAGTTGCTCAGTAGTGTCTGACTTAGCGACCCGATGGACTGCAGCCTACCAGGCTCCTCTGTCTATGGGGTTTTCCAGGCAAGAGTACTGGAGTGGGGTGCCATTGCCTTCTCCGAATTTTCTTTCTAAGACTGTTTAATTTTGTTTTGTAGTCTTAGCTTTCAAATTGGAAAATAACTAATATACCTGCCTTCCTCCTTTCCTTCCTTTTTAGTCAACATATTTGTATTCATGAACACATTAACATATATGTAGCTCTGTGATCAGTGTATACAACTAACATTTTTTTTTATTGCCGTTAGAGAATTGTATTTACATTTCTGACAATTTTAAACTATGGGGACTGCAAGTGTCTTGGGTTATAGATTAAACTTGGCCAGAAATTAGTGAAAGTTTCTTTCATCAGGAGGTGGAGCCTATTTCCAGACATCCTGAAGCTGGGCTGGCCTTCTGACATGTTCTAGCCAATAGTGCAGGAAAGTTATGTGTGACTTCCATGCTCAGACCTCAGGGACTTTGAGTCTTACCTTCTTGGAATTCAGCGGCCATGTGCAGAAGCTGAGCTGCCTGCTTGAGAGGCCATGAAGGAGAACTGAGTCATTCTCACTGACAGGTCAAATCTCAGACATGTAAGCAAGACCATCCTGGATCAGCCAGCCTTCAGCTGACCTGTCAAATGAGGGTTAACAATGGACTGAAAATGCAGAGTGAATGACTCCAGCTGACATCTTAGAAAGTAGATATCCATAAGCTGTCCCAGCTGAGCCCAGCTCAAATTACTGACCTAGAGAATTGTAATTCATTGTCATTCTAAGCTATTAAGTTTTGTGATGGTTTGTTACACAGCAATAGGTAAAGACTTTTTTTTTGTTTTTTAAATCACAAGAAAGCTTTCAGAGAGGTGGGGAAATGCTTGTTCATTATTTTCCAGGAGGCCCAAAAATTGGTGAAGTATTTCAAAAGTTATTCGTAAGACTGTGAAGTTATTTATGCTTTGAATAACGGAAAGTCATTTGAAGGAGGGGAGGAAGGCTCTGAGGTCTGAGGGGAATGTGGAACTTTTTGGGTAGAATGCTTTCAGCTGTAAATGGCAGAACTTGCAAATAAAAGTTTTTTGAAAAAAATAGACACTTAACATCTCACTTAAAAAGTCAAGAAGTAAGTGAATACAGGGTTCATGCAGTAGTTCAAGTTCCCAGGCTCTATCTCTTTTTCTGCCCTCCCATCCACAGTAAATTAACAATGTTTCTCCTCATGGCTTAAAGATGGCTGCTGCAGCTCCAAATTGTCCTACAATTATGTCCTCAGAAGGAAGGGAAGCTTGTGGGGGAAAAAAGTTCTACTTCTGTGTGACTCTTCTTGTAAGGGAAAAAATGCTTTTCCCAGGAGTTCTCAGCAGAATTTTTCTTACACTTCTGGCCCCAAATGGGATCACTTGCTCACCCTGCTGCAAGAGAGGCTGACCCAGCCGCAGTCTCTGCTGTGGGAGGCAGACTGCCCATAGGGAAGAAGGGTAATGGTGGTAGTTGGAAGGCAGCAAATAGAGGTGGAACCAGCCTTTCCCCTTCCACAGAGAACAATGGCAGAGAGGACTGAGTGCCCTGGGATCCTGAAATTGGGCTATGAAGCCAGGAGACCATTTGGGCTATATAACAAACGTGATATACAGAACACATAAGAACATCCCCAAATTATCCAAGATCTTAGGTCTATGAAAAGTGACCTAAAAAAAAGAGAACTATTTCAGAGTTTCCATTGAGATGTCAAGATGCGGATATTTCATAGCTATTTGCTTTTTGTTGCTGTTGTTGTTCTCCACTGTGCCAAGAAGAAGCAAGTTTTACTTATCACTATTACAGAAAATTCACTTGTCACCCATGTACATGTAGAAATGCAGGTTACGTATATCAAGTATACAGCACTTTTTGTGACATACAGTAGATATCCTTTAATTATTTTTATTTTATTTTTAAATTTTATTTTCTATTGAAGTATCTACACATTAACATACATTTTGTTGTTCAGTCACTCAGTCGTGTCCGAATCTTTGCAGACCCCATGGACTGCAGCATGCCAGGCTTCCCTCTCCTTCACCATCTCTCCAGAGCTTGCACAAACTCATGTACCTTGAGTTGGTGATACCATCCAGCCGTCTCATCCTCTGTCATCCCCTTCTCCTCCTGCCTTCAATCTTTCCTAGCATCAGGGTCTTTTCCAATGAGTCAGCTCTGCATCAGGTGGCCAAAGTATTGGAGCTTCAGCTTCAGCATCAGTCTTTCCAATGAATATTCAGGGTTGATTTCCTTTAGGATTGACTGGTTTGATCTCTTTGCAGTCCAAGGCACTCTCAAGAGTTTTCTCCAATACTATAGTTTGAAAGCATCAATTCTTTGGTGCTCAGCCTTCTTAACATACATTAAATATCTACATTAACAATGTTCTGGTAGTTTCAGGTATACAGTAAAGTGATTCAGTTATACATATACATGTATCTATTCTTTTTCAAATTCTTATACACACTGCTGTATTTAAAATGGGAAGCAAACAGAGACCTACTGTATAGCACAGAAAACACTGCTCAAATCAGAAAAAAATTTGCATAATAATTTTTTTTTTGGTATAATGATATTTAAATGGAGACTTTCAGCCTCTGATTTCCTTCCTCCATTTCTGATCTCTGAGTATGAGGTTCTTGAGGGCAGGAATATGCATGTAGTTATATCTTCGTTTCCTTAATGCCTATCATGCTTCCTGATATATAAAAGGTGTTTTTATTAAGTGCTTATTCTGAAATTACTCTAACGGTAACACAGAGCCGTTAGCTGTTGTGGTAAATGGCATTAAGAGTTTGAATACCTGGCTGACCACATTAGTGGACTGTGGAGTGGAGTCACAGCTCGAAGTAACAACTTCTTTTTGCTCCTTTGTGTCTTTGTGACAGAGGCAGAGAGAGAAGGGGGAGTCTCTATTGATACATGAGATGCGTTGGGAGATTGTGTCAAAACCAAGATGGTGTCTTCAATAATCTGTGGACCTTGAATTATGTTAAGAAAGTAATTCTTCACATCTTTTGAAACAACCTCTTGTTTCAGGATGCCTGGTGATAGAGCTGAGAATGGATTTGGAACCTGAGGGAGACGTAATTCCTCATTTCTGTCAGACCTGCTTTAGGCCACCAAGGTGGTAATGCTCCTTCTAGACAGACTAGAGACTGTCTTCAAATCAATACCTTTTACTTGCATCTGACTAATTTTCTTATTTTTAAAATGAGTTGGCAAAGCTTTACAAATCACCTGTTAACTCTGACCAGTTACGTTTTATACCTATGCCAATTCTTTTACTTTTTTCTTCCCTCTCACTTTTTTTTTTTAAACCAAAAACATCTGCTTGTCAGATTAAATTATTTGGAAGTCATCTAAACACAAAACTCTAAGAGACACTGAAAAGTTGGAGAAATCATTCTATTACAAATCAAGACGATGATGAACAGAAATAAGACCAATAGCAATTTTTAATCTCTTATTGTTAAATCCCTTCAATTTATAGACTTTTCTCTGTGGACTCTTTCTCCACAGCTTTGTGCATGACAATACCTGACATCATCCGAATGGCCTTCTCAGAGTGCAGTTAAGGATCAGAAAATTCAGTCCTGGGGGATATTAACAGCTAACTGAGATCTGCCTGGGAACAGTCAACATAATCAACTTAGACATTCTGAGTCCAACCCAATGGTAGGCTTTAAAAAAATTCTCTTTTTAAACTTTAAGGGATATGGACCAATAAGAAAATAGAATAAAAATAATTTATAATTGTAATTCTAAGAGATAACCATCCTTTCTATTTTGGTGAGTATCCTTCCAATCTTTTGGGGAGGAGGAAATAGGTAATATATATTTACAAAATTGGAATCATACCAGACATACTTTTCTGTAAGATTTTTTAAATTTAACAATCTCATGAACATTTCCATGAACATTTTTCTCATGAATATTTAACTCTTCTTTAACCATATTTTTATAATGATTATGCCATAATATATTGAATTAATCTTTTATTTTGAGACATTTCCATTGTTTCCATTTTTTTTTCTATCGTAAGCAATACTATGATGAATAGCCTTAGAGCTAAATATTTGATCATTAAACATTGGTGGTAATGTTTTTAGACTAAATGCCCAGAAGTGGGGTTAGTGGTTCTCCAACAAACCTACTGGCCTAGAAGTGCAGTGAAGCAGCGTTCCTGTAACGTGGCCAAGGGCTCATCATTGAGGGGCATTTGTATGGGGGCTACATTGGGGATATTAGGCATGAAAAGGCTGCCTGGAATCCTCCAAAAAGGTCAGTTTGAAATAGTCAAAACTCAGTGAATAGGGGCTGTGAATGTTTTTATAGTAAATTTTGCTACACTAGTTTCTATTTAGTCACAATACTTGCTTGGTCTCGGCTTTGTGCTGTGGTAAACAGCAAAACAAAAATCATATGGTGGAGTAGAATATAGATTCCCCACCCCCCACCCCCCGATAGTCTCATGTGTATGGTTGGAAAGAAGAAGAAGAAAGAGGAAGCAGGGGAAGCCATCTGTTCTAGAACAAGAGTGGGAAGATTTAATGCTCAGAAGGATGGCTTGGTGAAATTTTTGGCCAGTCAAGCTTCTGTTTTATGATTTTAGGTTTATAATCTAGGACCCATGAAATCCAAAAAGTCAATAATTTAATCAAATAAAATAGACACTCAGTCAAAGTGGTGGTGAATTCTGCTCCTGATTGTTATTTTGCCAGAATGTTTTTTTTTTTTTTGCATTTTCCGGACTGGAACCACTGTTTGCATTTCTTTGCCTCTTTTTTACTCTACCATGTGTTGTAATGTAATACATAATTTAGTAAGAGATTTGCAAGTTAGTTCCTTGGGACATTTAATAGAAATGGATAAATTTAACAATTAGTCTAGGTCTCTGGGAGCTTTTAAATCTTTTTAAACCTATAGAGTGTGGAAGTTAATAGTAACTTTTAAATTTCTCTTCATACCATTCAAAGCATATATATTTATTTTTTAAAAGTTCCCTTCCTTTTCCTCCTCTAAGTTTTCTGAGCTCCCAGGAGGATGGAAGGGGTACAATATCACACGAAGCCACACATGCTTGGCTGTGCATCTGCTTTGCCTTCTTATGGCTGTGGAGACCTTGGGTCAATCATTTACTTCCACTCAGTCCTGTGCCTATAAAATGAACACTTCATTAACTTCTTGTTGTAATAAATGAAACTGACTCTGATTAATGTAATCCAGAAAAAGACCTATAGGTAGCCTATTGGGTAGCTCATGAAATGGGAAAAAGAACAAAACCAAGTTTTAGGAAAAGCTGGCTCACACATTCAGCTCTGGGAAAACAGGCAGCACCTGCCCTTGGCCCCAACCTGTCTCCACTCAAGGCTGGCTCCCAGAAGGAGGAACCTGATTGGCTGGAACTGAGTCACATATCCTCCTCTGACTCCTCCCTCTCCCCATGGGGGAGGTACTGGCAATTTGATTGGCAGCCTCGCTTGAGTCACATGAAATGGAGGAAGCACACTCTCAGCAGAGGTAGGGATGCTGGAAGCACATGCATGAACCCAGAATAGCATGCCACAGCTCTTAGGAAGACTCCAGACACTGTCCTTATGGTCCTGGAATATGGTATGTCTCAATAAACAATAGTTACTGTCGTTATTCTTGCTGACAGAAGGCTAAGATTACTCATTGTTTTAGTAGGAACACAAACAAAAGATTTGAGTTTTGAGTTTTTTTTTTTTTAATTTTATTTTATTTTTAAACTTTACAAATTGTATTAGTTTTGCCAAATATCAAAATGAATCCACCACAGGTACACATGTGTTCCCCATCCTGAACCCTCCTCTCTCCTCCCTCCCCATACCATCCCTCTGGGTTGTCCCAGTGCACTAGCCCCAAGCATCCAGTATCGTGCATCGAACCTGGACTGGCAACTCATTTCATACATGATATTATACATGTTTCAATGCCATTCTCCCAAATCTTCCCACCCTCTCCCTCTGCAACAGAGTCCATAAGACTGTTCGATACATCAGTGTCTCTTTTGCTGTCTCGTATACAGGATTATTGTTAGCATCTTTCTAAATTCCATATATATGCATTAGTATACTGTATTGGTGTTTTTCTTTCTGGCTTACTTCACTCTGTATAATAGGCTCCAGTTTCATCCACCTCATTAGAACTGATTCAAATGTACTCTTTTTAATGGCTGAGTAATACTCCATTGTGTATATGTACCACTGCTTTCTTATCCATTCATCTGCTGATGGACATCTAGGTTGCTTCCATGTCCTGGCTATTATAAACAGTGCTGCGATGAACATTGGGGTACACGTGTCTCTTTCCCTTCTGGTTTCCTCAGTGTGTATGCCCAGCAGTGGGATTGCTGGATCATAAGGCAGTTCTATTTCCAGTTTTTTAAGGAATCTCCACACTGTTCTCCATAGTGGCTGTACTAGTTTGCATTCCCACCAACAGTGTAAGAGGGTTCCCTTTTCTCCACACCCTCTCCAGCATTTATTGCTTGTAGCCTTTTGGATCGCAGCCATTCTGACTGGTGTGAAATGGTACCTCATAGTGGTTTTGATTTGCATTTCTCTGATAATGAGTGATGTTGAGCATCTTTTCATGTGTTTGTTAGCCCTCTGTATGTCTTCTTTGGAGAAATGTCTATTTAGTTCTTTGGCCCATTTTTTGATTGGGTCGTTTATTTTTCTGGAGTTGAGCTGTAGGAGTTGCGTGTATATTTTTGAGATTAGTTGTTTGTCAGTTGCTTCATTTGCTATTATTTTCTCCCATTCTGAGGGCTGCCTTTTCACCTTGCTAATAGTTTCCTTTGATGTGCAGAAGCTTTTAATTAATTAGGTTTAATTAGGTCCCATTTGTTTATTTTTGCTTTTATTTCCAATATTCTGGGAGGTGGGTCATAGAGGATCCTGCTGTGATGTATGTCAGAAAGTGTTTTGCCTATGTCCTCCTCTAGGAGTTTTATAGTTTCTGGTCTTACGTCTAGATCTTTAATCCATTTTGAGTTTATTTTTGTGTATGGTGTTAGACAGTGTTCTAGTTTCATTCTTTTATAAGTGGTTGACCAGATTTCCCAGCACCACTTGTTAAAGAGACTGTCTTTAATCCATTGTATATTCTTGCCTCCTTTGTCAAAGATAAAGTGTCCATATGTGCGTGGATTTATCTCTGGGTTTCTATTTTGTTCCATTGATCTATATTTCTGTCTTTGTGCCAGTACCATACTGTCTTGATGACTGTGGCTTTGTAGTAGAGCCTGAAGTCAGGTAGGTTGATTCCTCCCGTTCCATTCTTCTTTCTCAAGGTCGCTTTGGCTATTCGAGGTTTTTTTGTATTTCCATACAAATTGTGAAATTATTTGTTCTAGCTCTGTGAAGAATACCGTTGGTAGCTTGATAGGGATTGCATTGAATCTATAAATTGCTTTGGGTAGTATATTCATTTTCACTATATTGATTCTTCCAATCCATGAACATGGTGTATTTCTCCATCTGTTAGTGTCCTCTTTGATTTCTTTCACCAGTGTTTTATAGTTTTCTGTGTATAGGTCTTTAGTTTCTCTAGATAGATATATTCCTAAGTATTTTATTCTTTCTGTTGCAATGGTGAATGGAATTGTTTCCTTAATTTCTCTTTCTGTTTTCTCATTATTAGTGTATAGGAATGCAAGGGATTTCTGTGTGTTGATTTTATATCCTGCAACTTTACTATAATCATTGATTAGTTCTAGTAATTTTCTGGTGGAGTCTTTAGGGTTTTCTAGGTAGAGGATCATGTCATCTGCAAACAGTGAGAGTTTTACTTCTTTTCCAATTTGGATTCCTTTTATTTCTTTTTCTGCTCTGATTGCTGTGGCCAAAACTTCCAAAACTATGTTGAATAGTAATGGTGAAAGTGGGCACCCTTGTCTTGTTCCTGACTTTAGAGGGAATGCTTTCAGTTTTTCACCATTGAGGATAATGTTTGCTGTGGGTTTGTCATATATAGCTTTTATTATGTTGAGGTATGTTCCTTCTATTCCTGCTTTCTGGAGGGTTTTTATCATAAATGAATGTTGAATTTTGTCAAAGGCTTTCTCTGCATCTATTGAGATAATCATATGGTTTTTATTTTTCAATTTGTTAATGTGGTGTATTACATTGATTGATTTGTGGATATTGAAGAATCCTTGCATCCCTGGGATAAAGCCCACTTGGTCATGGTGTATGATCTTTTTAATGTGTTGTTGGATTCTGATTGCTAGAATTTTGTTAAGAATTTTTGCATCTATGTTCATCAGTGATATTAGCCTGTAGTTTTCTTTTTTTTGTGGGATCTTTGTCAGGTTTTGGTATTAGGGTGATGGTGGCCTCATAGAATGAGTTTGGAAGTTTACCTTCCTCTGCAATTTTCTGGAAGAGTTTGAGCAGGATAGGTGTTAACTCTTCTCTAAATTTTTGGTAGAATTCAGCTCTGAAGCCGTCTGGACCTGGGCTTTTGTTTGCTGGAAGATTTTTGATTACAGTTTTAATTTCCGTGCTTGTGATGGGTCTGTTAAGATTTTCTATTTCTTCCTGGTCCAGTTTTGGAAAGTTGTACTTTTCTAAGAATTTGTCCATTTCTTCCACGTTGTCCATTTTATTGGCATATAATTGTTGATAGTAGTCTCTTATGATCCTTTGTATTTCTGTGTTGTCTGTTGTGATCTCTCCATTTTCATTTCTAATTTTATTGATTTGATTTTTCTCCCTTTGTTTCTTGATGAGTCTGGCTAATGGTTTGTCAATTTTATTTATCCTTTCAAAGAACCAGCTTTTGGCTTTGTTGATTTTTGCTATGGTCTCTTTTGTTTCTTTTGCATTTATTTCTGCCCTAATTTTTAAGATTTCTTTCCTTTTACTAACCCTGGGGTTCTTCATTTCTTCCTTTTCTAGTTGCTTTAGGTGTAGAGTTAGGTTATTTATTTGACTTTTTTCTTGTTTCTTGAGGTGTGCCTGTATTGCTATGAACTTTCCCCTTAGGACTGCTTTTACAGTGTCCCACAGGTTTTGGGTTGTTGTGTTTTCATTTTCATTCATTTCTATGCAAATTTTGATTTCTTTTTTGATTTCTTCTGTGATTTGTTGGTTATTCAGCAGCGTGTTGTTCAGCCTCCATATGTTGGAATTTTTAGTAGTTTTTCTCCTGTAATTGAGATCTAATCTTACTGCCTTGTGGTCAGAAAAGATGCTTGGAATGATTTCTATTTTTTTGAATTTACCAAGGCTAGATTTATGGCCCAGGATGTGATCTATCCTGGAGAAGGTTCCATGTGCGCCTGAGAAAAAGGTGAAATTCATTGTTTTGGGATGAAATGTCCTATAGATATCAATTAGGTCTAACTGGTCTATTGTATCATTTAAAGTTTGTGTTTCCTTGTTAATTTTCTGTTTAGTTGCTCTATCCATAGGTGTGAGTGGGGTATTAAAGTCTCCCACTATTATTGTGTTATTGTTAATTTCTCCTTTCATACTTGTTAGCATTTGTATTACATACTGTGGTGCTCCTGTGTTGGGTGCATATATATTTATAATTGTTATATCTTCTTCTTGGATTGATCCTTTGATCATTATGTAGTGACCATCTTTGTCTCTTTTCACAGCCTTTGTTTTAAAGTCTATTTTATCTGATATGAGTATTGCTACTCCTGCTTTCTTTTGGTCCCTATTTGCATGGAAAATCTTTTTCCAGCCCTTTACTTTCAGTCTGTATGTGTCTCCTGTTTTGAAGTGGGTCTCTTGTAGACAACATATGTAGGGGTCTTGTTTTTGTATCCATTCAGCCAGTCTTTGTCTTTTGGTTGGGGCATTCAACCCATTTACATTTAAGGTAATTACTGATAAGTATGATCCCATTGCCATTTACTTTATTGTTTTGGGTTCAAATTTATACACCATTTTTGTGTTTCCTGTCTAGAGAACATCCTTTAGTATTTGTTGGAGAGCTGGTTTGGTGGTGCAGAATTCTCTCAGCTTTTGCTTGTCTGAAAAGCTTTTGATTTCTCCTTCATACTTGAATGAGATCCTTGCTGGCTACAATAATCTGGGCTGTAGGTTATTTTCTTTCATCATTTTAAGTATGTCTTGCCATTCCCTCCTGGCTTGAAGAGTTTCTATTGAAAGATCAGCTGTTATCCTTATGGGAATTCCCTTGTGTGTTATTTGTTGTTTTTCCCTTGCTGCTTTTAATATTTGTTCTTTGTGTTTGATCTTTGTTAATTTGATTAATATGTGTCTTGGGGTGTTTCGCCTTGGGTTTATCCTGTTTGGGACTCTCTGGGTTTCTTGGACTTGGGTGATTATTTCCTTCCCCATTTTAGGGAAGTTTTCAACTATTATCTTCTCAAGTATTTTCTCATGGTCTTTCTTTTTGTCTTCTTCTTCTGGGACCCCTATGATTCGAATGTTGTAGCGTTTAATATTGTCCTGGAGGTCTCTGAGATTGTCCTCATTTCTTTTAATTCGTTTTTCTTTTATCCTCTCTGAATCATTTATTTCTGCCATTCTATCTTCTAATTCACTAATCCTATCTTCTGCCTCTGTTATTCTATTTGTTGCCTCCAGAGTGTTTTTAATTTCATTTATTGCATTATTCATTATATATTGACTCTTTTTTATTTCTTCTAGGTCCTTGTTAAACCTTTCTTGCATCTTCTCAATCCTTGTCTCCAGGCTATTTATCTGTGATTCCATTTTGATTTCAAGATTTTGGATCAATTTCACTATCATTATTCGGAATTCTTTATCAGGTAGATTCCCTATCTCTTCCTCTTTTGTTTGGTTTGGTGGGCATTTATCCTGTTCCTTTCTCTGCTGGGTATTCCTCTGTCTCTTCAACTTGTTTAAATTGTTGATTTTGGGATGTCCTTTCTGTATTCTGGCAGTTTGTGGAGTTCTCTTTATTGTGGCATTTCCTCACTGTGTGTGGGTTTGTACAGGTGGCTTGTCAAGGTTTCCTGGTTAGGGAAGCTTGTGTCGGCGTTCTGGTGGGTGGAGCTGTATTTCTTCTCTCTGGAGTTCAATGAAATGTCCAGTAATGAGTTATGAGATGTCTATGGTTTTGGGGTGACTTTGGGCAGCCTGTATCTTGAAGCTCAGGGCTGTGTTCCTTTGTTGCTGGAGAATTTGCTTGGTATGTCTTGCCCTGGAACTTGTTGGCCCTTGTGTGGTGCTTGGTTTCAGTGTCGGTATGGAGGTGTTTGATGAGCTCCTGTCAATTAATGTTCCCTGGAGTCAGGAGTTCCCTGGAGTCAGGGTTTGGATTTAAGCCTCCTGCTTCCAGTTACTGGTCTTATTTTTACAATAGTTTCAAAACTTCTCCTTCTATACAGCACCATTGATAAAACATCTACATTAAAGATGAAAAGTTTCTCTACCATGAGGGTCACCCAGAGAGGTTCACAGCGTTACATGAAGAGAAGAGGGAGGAAGGAGTTAGAGGTGACCCGAATGAGATGAGGTGGAATCAATAGTGGAGAGAGTGAGCTAGCCAATAATCACTTCCTTATGTGCACTCCACAACGGGACCGCTCAGAGATGTTCACGAAGTTATACAGAGAAGACGGAGGAAGGAGACAGAGGTGGACAGAAGGATAAAAGGGGGGAATGAAAAGGAGGGAGACAGATCCAGCCAGTAATCAGTTCCCTAAGTGTTCTCCACTGTCTGGAACACACAGAAATTCACAGAGTTGGGTAGAGTAGAGAGGGGTTAGGGAGGAGACACAGGCGACCTGGTGGAGAAAAAGGAGAGTCCAAAGGGAGAGAGAGCAGTTAAGCCAGTAATCTCGTTCCCTAGTGAAAAATGAGTACTGAAGACTGGGTTCTTAAAGGTACAAAATTGGTAACAAATATATAAAAGCAAAAATTAAAAGTCTAGAGTAGAGTTTGGAATTTTAAAAATACGATGTTAAAGAAAAGAAGAAGGAAAAGAAAGAGAGAAAAAACGAACAAACAAAAACAAACAAGGTCGCGAAAATTATAAAGAAAATATAGGTACAAAATTGATAACTAATACCAAAAAGCAAAAGTTAAAAATCTAGAGTAGAGTTTGGAATTTCAAAAATACAATGTTAAAAAAAAGAAGAAGAAAAAGAAAGAGAGAAAAAAACAAAAACAAACAATGTCACAAAAATTATAAAGAAAATACAGGTACAAAATTGATATCAAATCCCAAAAAGCATAAATTATAAATCTAGAGTAGAGTTTGGAATTTCAGATATACAATGTTATATAAAAGAAGAAGAGAAAGGAACAGAGAAAAAAAAAAGTCACAGAAATTATAAAAAATCTATAGGTACAAAATTGATAACAAATACCAAAAAGCTAAAATTAAAAATCTAGAGTAGAGTTTGGAATTTCAAAAATACAATGTTAAAGAAAAGAAGAAAAAAAAAAAGGTCAAAAAATTATAAAAAATATATATGTGAAGTTTGCTGAAGAAAAAAAAAATAGGGTCTCTTCTTTTTTGCAAAGTAATAGGTTATAAAAGTGAAAATTAAAGGAATAATAGAGGACTTACATTTTTTTTAAAAAATTAAAAAAAAAAAAAGAAAGAAAGAATGAGGAAATACAAAAAACCTCGAATAGCCAAAGTGACCTTGAGAAAGAAGAATGGAACTGGAGGAATCAACCTACCTGACTTCAGGCTCTACTACAAAGCCACAGTTATCAAGACAGTATGGTACTGGCACAAAGACAGAAATATTGATCAATGGAATAAAATAGAAAGCCCAGAGATAAATCCACGCACATATGGACACCTTATCTTTGACAAAGGAGGCAAGAATATACAATGGATTAAAGACAGTCTCTTTAACAAGTGGTGCTGGGAAATCTGGTCAACCACTTGTAAAAGAATGAAACTAGACCACTTTCTAACACCATACACAAAAATAAACTCAAAATGGATCAAAGATCTAAACGTAAGACCAGAAACTATATAACTCCTAGAGGAGAACATAGGCAAAACACTCTCTGACATACATCACAGCAGGATCCTCTATGACCCACCTCCCAGAATATTGGAAATAAAAGCAAAAATAAACAAATGGGACCTAATTAACCTTAAAAGCTTCTACACATCAAAGGAAACTATTAGCAAGGTGAAAAGGCAGCCTTCAGAATGGGAGAAAATAATAGCAAATGAAGCAACTGACAAACAACTAATCTCAAAAATATACATGCAACTCCTACAGCTCAACTCCAGAAAAATAAACGACCCAATCAAAAAATGGGCCAAAGAACTAAATAGACATTTCTCCAAAGAAGACATACAGAGGGCTAACAAACACATGAAAAGATGCTCAACATCACTCATTATCAGAGAAATGCAAATCAAAACCACTATGAGGTACCATTTCACACCAATCAGAATGGCTGCGATCCAAAAGTCTACAAATAATAAATGCTGGAGAGGGTGTGGAGAAAAGGGAACCCTCTTACACTGTTGGTGGGAATGCAAACTAGTACAGCCACTATGGAGAACAGTGTGGAGATTCCTTAAAAACTGGAAATAGAACTGCCTTATGATCCAGCAATTCCACTGCTGGGCATACACACTGAGGAAACCAGAAGGGAAAGAGACACGTGTACCCCAATGTTCATCGCAGCACTGTTTATAATAGCCAGGACATGGAAGCAACCTAGATGTCCATCAGCAGATGAATGGATAAGAAAGCAGTGGTACATATACACAATGGAGTATTACTCAGCCATTAAAAAGAGTACATTTGAATCAGTTCTAATGAGGTGGATGAAACTGGAGCCTATTATACAGAGTGAAGTAAGCCAGAAAGAAAAACATAAATACAGTATACTAATGCATATATATGGAATTTAGAAAGATGGTAACAATAATCCTGTATACGAGACAGCAAAAGAGACACTGATGTATAGAACAGTCTTATGGACTCTGTGGGAGAGGGAAAGGGTGGGAAGATTTGGGAGAATGGCATTGAAACATGTAAAATATCATGTAAGAAACGAGCTGCCAGTCCAGGTTCGATGCACGATACTGGATGCTTGGGGCTAGTGCACTGGGACGACCCAGAGGGATGGTATGGGGAGGGAGGAGAGAGGAGGGTTCAGGATGGGGAACACATGTAAACCTGTGGTGGATTCATTTTAATATTTGGCAAAACTAATACAATTATGTAAAGTTTAAAAATAAAATAAAATTAGAAAAAAAAAAAAAAAGAAAGAATGATCGTAAAAATAGCAAAAATATATCGAGGACTTTCTCTGATTTTGTTGTGAGTATTGTGGGTTCAGCTCATTTTCGGCTAGTTCCTTGGTCCGACTTGTATTTCTCAAGACATATAGGTCCCTTCCTATGTAGCCGGTACTAACCACAGGGTTTTAATCTATTGCCTGTAGCTTCCAAGGCGGTTCCCTCTGTTATAGCTTCTTCTGTTTGCTGGTCTCTTCAGTGTCTGGTTTCCACCCTGACACAAAGGGGACGGTGGAGGAAACTTTTTTTTTTTTTTTCTTTTTAGGCTCACTTGTTCAGTCGCGCTGTGGGGAGGGAGGGAGGGATGCTGCAAACAAGTAACACTGGCGCGTGCTCGCAGTGCCTCAGCCACACTGGGTCTGCCCCCGCTCACGGCGTGTGTAGCCTCCCTGCCCACACTACTCAGGCTCTAGATTGTTCCGCCGGGAACTATCCGTGGCCGGCCCTGGGCTGCCTGCACCTCCCAGGTCCAAGCTGCTCAGGTTCAGGCACTCGGGCAGTCCCCAGAGGCGCAGACACAGTTGGGCCTGCGTTTTGTGCCCTTCCCAGGTCTGAGCAGCTCAGGTGATGAGGTGTTTAGTGAGCGCGATTGCTGCAACTTATCGCCTCCCCGCTGCTCGGTTATCTAGGTGTACAACCGGCGCACCTTCTCAGGGAGATGTTGACCGTCCAGACCCCCAAGAAGTTTTAGTTAGCAAAGAAGCCTGCTTACAGTTTTATAGATAATGTCTCTCTGGGGCTGTGATTGCCCCCTTCCGGCTCTGACTGTGTGTCACCGGAGGGGGAAGGTCTGCAGCCATCTATCTCTGTTCAGTCCTTTGTTCCATGCATGGGCCTGGCGGTGTCTTAGGTTAGGGCTGGCTTTTCGCGTGATAGATATCCCACAGTCTGGTTTGCTAGCCCAGATTATTTCGCTCAGATAGTGCTCAGGGTTTTCAGGCCAGGTCCTTACTCCGCGATGCAGCCGGCGATGCGCCTCCCTGCCCAGCCCCAGCTTGCTAATGGCGTGTGCAGGCGTCTGTGCTGCTTCTCCGCTGGGGGAGTTACCGTAGGGCTCGCAATCTGTGAGTTTTAATTGTTTATTTATTTTCCCTCCCTGTTATGTTGCCCTCTGTGCTTCCAAAGTTCAGCACAGATTCGGCAGTGAGAAGGTTTCCCGATGTTTGGAAACTTCTCTCTTTTTAAGACTCCCTTCCCGGGACGGAACTCCGTCCCTCCCTCTTTTGTCTCTTTTTTTGTCTTTTATATTTTTTCCTACCTCCTTTGTAAGACTTGGGTTGCTTTTCTGGGTGCCTGATGTCCTCTGCCAGCATTCAGAAGTTGTTTTGTGGAATTTACTCGGCTTTTAAATGCTCTTTTGATGAATTTGTGGGGGAGAAAGTGTTCTCCCCGTCCTACTCCTCCGCCATCTTGGCTCCTCCCTGAGTTTGTTTTTTTCTCTTTTGAGTCCAGTGAATTCTCGTTACACTCAGTTCAGTTCAGTCACTCAGCTCGGTCTGACTCTTTGTGACCCCATGGACTGCAGTACACCAGGCCTCCTTGTCCATCACCAACTCCCGGAGTTTACTCAAACTCATGTCCGTTGAGTTGGTGATGCCATCCAACCATCTCATCCTCTGTCGTCCCCTTCTCCTCCCACCTTCAATCTTTCCCGGCATCAGGGTCTTTTCAAATGAGTCAGCTCTTCACATCAGGTGGCCAAAGTACTGGAGTTTCAGCTTCAACATCGGTCCTTCCAGTGCATATTCAGGACTAATTTCCTTTAGGATGGACTGGTTGGATCTCCTTGCAGACCAAGGGACTCTCGAGAGTCTTCTCCAACACCACAGTTCAAAAGCATCAATCCTTTGGTGCTCAGCTTTCTTTATAGTCCGACTCTCACATCCCTACATGACTACTGGAAAAACCATAGCCTTGACTAGATGGACCCTTGTTGGCAAACATGTGTTTATACTATATGTGATTAAATGGAGATTTCCTGAGCTACTTCTCAGACTGACTGAATCAGAATCTCTGTAGGAGTGGTTGGGGGTGGTTAGGGTTAGGCCTAAGCCCAGGCCTCTTCCTCTTGGACAAGTATCTCTGGTGTGTCTTGCACACACTAGATTTTGAGACCCAGAGCCCTTGTGATTAAGTGGAAGGCTTTGACTGTTGAGAAAGTGTTTTGGGAAGAGAGATATTCCTCTACCATGGCAACTGTGGAAGGAAGTGTGTTTTGGTGAAGGAGTCAAGCAGCCTGGTCAGTTTGGCCTATAAGCTGTGCTTCTCAACTCTGGTCTCACAGTGGAATGACCTGGGCAGTACTGACAACACACAGAACCCAGCCAGAGAGTTCAGGCAGTCTGTTCCCACCAGCAACTGGACACTTTCCACGTACACTCACGCTGGGACTAGGGAGATGTCTTTGCACTTCCACCCTGGGAAGCCCAAGGGCCTTGCCCTTCTGGAGGACCGCTAAGGGTGTGTAGAACTTTGGGGTCTCAGAGCGTGTTCTCTTCCATTGCCCTATTTGATAGTAAGGCAGATGGAAGTGGATCGTAACCTGCTCTTGATTTCAGAGATGAAGGAATCAATCCCTCAGAAAGATTCATTGACCAGGGATTCCACCAGAGTTGCCAGCTTAGAAAAGGCAGAGCCAGAACTCGGGTTTGATCCTCTGGCTCCAAGCTCACAGCTCCATCCACATCCCTCTCAGAGACCGGCACACTCAGATTTTCCAAGCTTTTGTTCAGTTACAATTTCAAGAAAATCTGAAGGTGAGCTCTGAGCCCTTTCCAAGAGAGCTTCTGGCTGTCAGCCACTTTCTGGGAGGTCTTTTAAGTCATTTCTGTCCCTCATGCTTTGATTCAGCTACCAGTTCTGAGTACTGTGCCTCCTGGGGGTTAGAGGATCGAGGGCCGTGATTACAATTGCATCACCCCTGCCAGCCTCCTGGGGGTGGGCTCATCTTCTGAGGAACATTCCCAAATGAGCTGTCAACTCCACTGCAGCAGGAGCCTGCCTTAGATTTTTGTCCCCCTCCGAGCAGAGAACTAAACCCAGTAAATTCTTGATGATTAGACAGCAGCATGGAATGGATTTTCTCACCCTTCTAAATTCCTCAGCGCTTGCTGCCTCTACTATTTTATAAGCTGATGTTTTCAGTTTAAAACTAATGTATGGTCACCGAAAGGTGTAAAGAAATACAGAAGTGGGGAAGGAAAGCACCCCATCTAAGAGTGCTAAATGTCTGTTCTAAACACTAGGTATTTAATGACCTTTATTTTATTTAATCTTAATGAATAAGATTTAATCTCAATAAGTAAGATTTTGTGTGCAGTCAGTCTACACATGAGGACTCTCAGAATCTGAACTCTAAGCCACTATCCATTGGCATGTGCACAACTGCCAGCAAACACACAGCCCTCTTGAATGCGGTGGCATTTTCTTCTGACCTCTGTCCTGTGTTTCCACTCATCAGAACTCTTGCCGCTCCCCAAAGGAGACAGGTGTTTAATTTCTCTGGGTCTTTGCTCTGCTGAGCTTGACATCAAGAGTAGGTCCCTGTTCTGTGCATCTGGCTATTTCCGGCTCTGCTTTCAAGGCACAGCCAAAGACAGCCTCTGAGTTATGGGATGAATTGTGTCTCCTCTGAATTCCTATGTTGAAGCTCTAAATTCTGGAGCCTTAGAATGGAACTGTATTTGAACATAAGATCTTTAAAGGGGTGATTAAATTAAACTGAGAACTTAGGGTGGGCCCTAACCCAGTCTGACTGGTGTCCTTATATTTGGATATACGTAGAGATATCGAGGATGTGTATACATAAGGAAAGGCCACTTGCGAGGTAGGGAAAGAAGCTTTGGGAGAAAACAACCCTGCCTACACCTTGATCTTTGACTTCTAGCCTCCAGAATGGCAAGGAAATACATTTCTGTTGTTTAAGCCCCCTGCTGCTGCTGCTGCTGCTAAGTCGCTTCAGTCGTGTCTGACTCTGTGCCATCCCATAGACAGCAGCCCACCAGGCTCTGCTGTCCCTGGGATTCTCCAGGCAAGAACACTGGAGTGGGTTGCCATTTCCTTCTCCAATGCATGAAAGTGAAAAGTGAAAGTGAAGTCTCTCAGTCGTGTCTGACTGTTAGCAACTCCGTGGACTGCAGCCTACCAGGCTCCTCCGTCCGTGGGATTTTGCAGGCAAGAGTACTGGAGTGGGTTGCCATTGCCTTCTCTGTTAAGTCCCCTAGACTGTGCTATTTTGTTATGGAAGCCCTAGCAAAGCAGTACACTCCTTAAAGCCTTTCCTGATGCTGAGCCCCACTTTCAGGAAGAACTAACCTTCTTCCCTTGATGCTCTCACCAGGTCACCTTATTGAGCTGTTCCCTGCTTGAAATGTCCCCCGGTCCACTTGTTGCTGAGGGCCACACCTGGTTCATGTCTGCATTTCTGGCCTCTAGCACAGGGCACATCCTGAACTTGGAAAAAGGTAGGTGAACAAATGCATGAATGAACAAGAGATCTGATAACTACTTGTAGATTGACTCTTTGTAGAAGTTTTGAAAGGGTTGAGGGATCCAGAGATGGAGAGGAACAGAGAGAGGGGTAGGACCCAGGAGTGATGGTCGCCTGAACCCCACCCACTGCACCATCCCCTGCAGGCTAATGGGTCTTGGAACTGTCCTGAGCCTTGCAGACTCTCCTGGCCAGGCCTCCTTCTGTCAGCTCTCCCTTCAGCCTGTCGGATACTTAATCACAGGCAGGAAATGTAAATTCCCTGAGGCCTCCATTGTGTGGTCCTCTCCTCAAAGTCTGTCTCCCCACCGCAGTTTCTGGAAGTCCCTTCAGAGGGTCTGACAGTCTCCCTTTCCCATCCCTCCAGATGGAGAGGCTCAGGGAACAGAAGGAGTTTTCTGGGAACAGACTGGGGAGGAGGAGCCAGGAAAAGTGACAAAGGCACAAGTTTGGGCTTCCTGTGCCTGCTGTCCAAGCAGGGCTCTGCAGGGCCTCCAGAATGGCCTGTTGGTGACAGAGGAAGCCAAAGAGAGTTGTTAGGGGTGGCACATTTACTTGTAAGCTGGCCCACCCTGGGATTCAGCCCCATGGTGGACATCCTTTCTGCATAAGGAAACTCTCTGGAGGGAATGGTTGTAAGTGAGAAAGAGACCAGGCAGACACGCCTGGCCTGGGATCAAAGCTCTGGGCCTCGCAGGGTGGGCTGAGTCGAGGATGAGTTGCATCTAACTTCTGGGTCAGTGCCATGAGCAGGGCAGTGGGGAGCAGGGTGGACCGGCATGACACGGTGGTGGGCCTGGGCGGGTGGTGGCTGGCACTTGTTCACTCTCAGGACCTGGCCCTTTGGGCACCTGCCCAGAAGGTGTCAGAAACTGGCAGAGGCGTGTGTGGTGGCTGCAGGGTTGGCCCTGCTCCAGGGGGTGGGAGGTGCGGCCAGTTTCTCCCATAGACTCAGTGCCTGGGGCCTGGGACACTTGTAGGAGCCACAGTGATGTGTTGCTTTCTTTCAAAATCAGGAGAGAATTTCCTGGCAGTCCAGTGGTTAAGACTCCTCCTCACTTTCACTGCTGAGGAATAGGGTTAGATCTCTGGTTGGGGAACTAAGATCCCTCAAGCTGTGGCCAAAAGTAATAATAATAATCATGATAATAATAACAATAATTGATAACAGAAAAAAATGAAACTTTAAGACAGAAAATTTGCATGTTGCCTAATTCTATTTAATGAAATGTCCAGAGGAGGCAAATCCCAAGAGAAAGAAAGTAGATTAGTGGTTGCAAGGGACTAGGGAGAAGTGGGGAGTGAGGATTGACTACTAATGGGTTTGGGGGGGTGTCTTGTTGGGGTGATTTAAAATGTCCTGAAATTAGACAGTGATGAAGGTTGCACAACCTTAGAAATATACTAAAAATCACTGATTTGTACACTTTAAAGTGGTTTATTTATGGTATGTGGATTATATCTCAATAAAGCTGTTGTTTTTTTTTTTTTAAGCCGACGAGTCCGGGGCAGAAGAAAAAAAAATCAAGAATATTAGTGTACTATGTAATCTTTAGCAAATAAGTAAGAAATGTGTTAAAATAGAAAAAATCAGATGAAGTTAGACAAAACTTAAATTGGAAAACAAGTTTTATCTGGTGTATTGACTGACTGTCTTGGTGGCTTTTGGAATGCTGAGCTAAAGCGAATTCTGAGATTGCATTTAGGGTCAAAAAGATGGAGCAATGTGATCAATCAGTGATGTCTGATCTGGGCACAGGAGGTGAAAGAGGAGGCGCAGGGGCAAGTATTTGCCACCCCCAACTGCAACTGATCTCTGTGGTCCCTTCTGGATTTCCCAGGCCCTGGCCTGAGTCACTCAGCATGGAATGGGGGGCGGAATGTGGGCCACAGGGATCTGGGCTAGAAGAAGACAGGGGTGGGGTCAAGGCAGTTGAGCATCCAGTATAGACCCTGCTGCATTCATATCTGCCAGGCTTGCCTGCATCTTCTCCACACCAGCTTCGTTCTTGTACTAGCTGCCTCCCCTGAGAACAGGCTACCCCCCCACCCCAAAAGTAACAGTTCTCAAGGACGACTCTTAACCTGCTCTGGGCAGCTCAGCAGTCACACCGTCTTTGCTTATCACACCCCTGCTCCCCATATTCTCCATGAGACAGAAAACTCTCCTTGGAGAACAGGCAGTTGAGCAAAGTGTTTAGACCAACCCTTCTTGGTGGCACAGACCCTCTCATTAAAATGTGTGCGTTGTTAGCGCTCTTCTCTTTTTCCAATGGGGCTTAGCAATTAACATCGCCTCATCGTGAGTGTGTCAAGAGATGTGCACTCTGGGAAGCAAAGAAAAATACATTTGTCATCCGAATGACAGCCACAGCTGTCAAAGCCATTTTTATCCAGTGGCGGTGGAGCTGGCCTTAATCCCTTCTGGGAAAAATAATGAATTTTAGAGATTCTGTTTACAAATATGCACCTTTTGCTGATTTCTCTCACCACCCAGCAATTTTTCAACAGGACAGCTTTCTTGGAAACTGTCCACAGCCAAAAGATGATAAAATATGGTATCCAGAGAGGTGCCTGGGGCTCTTTTTGTTTAACCGGGTAATTGGGCATAGATTCCGAAAGGTCATCTTCCTGTATCTGGGTCTAAAAGCACCCCCTCCTTCACCTGTTTCGCAAAGGGCAGCCCTCTAGGTTGGGTTTACAAGCCTGCTACTGACCTTTATGCAAGCAAATCTTGAACTTGCTGATTCGCACAGAACTTTCTAGAGAGTCAAGTGTGTGAGACTTGTTTTCCCCACCCCTTTGCTAGTTGGAGTGAAACCTACTTTCCCTCCCAGACTCACTAACACACTTAAGCCCTGGACCAGCTAATGAGATCAGAAAATGATTAGCTGTCAGTCCACAAGTGAAATTGATCAGTGATGGTTTCAGGCTAAGGAAAGCAAATGCCCCCAGTGACAGTCCACAGACTTTTCTGATCCTATTTGTGCTCCTCTTTATCATCTCTGACGTTTTTTATGGTCTGTTGTCTCTACAAGGTCGTCTGCAGAGCCTCCTGGTAGTCCTGCCCACATTTAAGTGCATGCACATTTAGGAAAGCCCATGGTGACTGTTTTCAGATACTGAGCTCAGGCTAAGGCACAACTTTCAGGGTTTGCTATAGCTGAGATGCTTTTGTGTAAGAACCAAATACCCCTTTGTAGGAGGCCGCATGGTATAGTAGAAAAAGTCAGACACACAAACTTGGATGTGATTCCTTGGTTCTTGCTGTCCCATGCTCTGTGACTTCGGTAAACCAAGTACCTTCTCTCAGCAGCCTCACTTTGCATATCTGTAAAATGGGGAGGCCTCCTTTGTAGGCAGAATGTCTAGCAGTATCCAGATGAATGAAGAAAAGAGGCTGACTGAAAAATTAGTAATCATTACTGATTTCATTTGTTTTAGTTTCTAAAGGCCATCCCAGCCTGGTGTTAAAATAAGGATACTTTGTTTCAGTCAGTCATATTTCTATGTGATGGGTCCCTTTCTAGTGGGACAGTCAGCCTCCACTCCAAGCAGGGCTGCAGAAAGTTTTTGGGGGCCCTCCTTTCCACTAAAAATGTATTAAAAATGATATTTTATGACTCTGTAAAAGATTAATCTAGGCTGGGTTAAAAAAACACTTCTTCAACTCAAAGGTTTTTTTTTTTAATTGAGGTAAATTCACATGACATAAAACTAAGCATTTTAAAGAGTATATTTTACTGTGTTTAGTGTTTCCACAGTGTTGTGTAATCATCTCTAATTATGAAACGTTTTCATCACACCCAAAGATCTTGTACTCGTGAAACAGTCCCCATTTCTTCTTTCATTTTGCATAGTCTTCAATTTTTATCCATATTGTAGCATGTATCAGTACCTTGTCCCTTTTCTGAATAATATTTCATCATACGGATATACCACATTTCATTTATTCATTCATTGGTTAATTCATTGGTTGTTTCTATGTTTTTTGGCTATTATGAATAATGCTGCTATGAACATTTGTGTACAAGTTTTTGTCTGGAAACATGTTTTTATTTTTCTTGGGTTAGTACCTGGGAATGAAATTGCTGAAGACTCTCATTTCAACTTTTGAGGAACTGTCACTATATTCCAAAGCAGCTGCACCATCTGACATTCCCACCAGCATTATATGGAGGTTCTAATTTCTCCATATCCTCCCTGACACATTATTGTCTTTTTATTATAGCCATGATGGTGGGTGAAAAGTGGCATCCAGCTCATTTTAAGGATGAGTAAGTTGAGGACCAGATATGATTTGTACAGTCTCATGTGTTGCAGAGTTAGACTCTGCACAGCAAATCTGTTTAATGTCCCATTTGATGCTTATTCTCATCAGACCAGATGTCCTTTATCTCCAACATTGAGAGAAAAGTAAAGTCAAACTGGCAGAGTGATGCTACAATAGAGTCAGGCACCCCTCACTAGCTATTAAAACTCCAGCAGCTTACCAAGACTAGAGAGTAGCAGCTGTGGGCTTCAGGGGGGCAGGAAAGTCTTCCCACCCAGCCAGCCTCTAGCTGGGATTGGTCAGGCCCTTGCAGGACTAGCTTTACTTTCTGAACTTTCCTTTGATGGGAGAGAGCTTCAGCAGTGACATACATCTGCTTTACCTACATATTTATTGAGAACCTATTTGATGCTAGTCATAGTTTGCCCATTGGAGGTACAAAGATAAATAAGATGCAGCTTCAACCTAATATATATTCACCTATTATCCTTGTATTACTCTGTTGAATATTAATAATAGAGGTGGATACAGGACACAAGGGGAATACAGATAAGGGCACCAACTGGTCTGGAAAAAGGGATCAAGAACTGAGTATTAAAGGCTCAGAGTGACTATGGGAAGCTCGCCAAGCCTGCTCTGCACACAGAGGTAGATGAAGTGTGCAAGCAACTTCTCTGGATGGGTGAGAACAGCTTGAAAGTCACATAGAACACTCAGCCCAGGGCTGAAGCCTTTTGGAGCATTTTCACAGAGCTATGCACAGGTGAGAAACCATTCTGGGGCAGGCCAATCCACTTCGTGGGCAATGCGGCCCATATGATCCAAGCCGAGGATTTTTGCACACGTGGTCAGAGGCAGAGTGAGAAAGGCAACCATCAACTAGCTGAGCTAGGTTCACAGCCACAAATCAAGTTCTGACCTGGAGAGTGTACAGTCTACAAAGTGCTGGGGCAGTAGGCTGCTCACTGTGTGGGTCACACCTCCCCCACACACAGCCTGAATGTTGTTCTCATTAGGTTCTCAAACAGTCATACAAATAGAGGAAAAAACATACACCTATTCATCTTTTCCATCTTGGTTTGTGTAAAGTACTTCTTTTTTATGTTAGGCTTTGGCTATGTGGTTTCTGCCCAGGCAGTCCTCTGCAAAATTCTGAAACAGGTGAGGTTTCTTCCTTAGGACCATCTGAAGCCATTGCAAATCCCCCTGTTAATGGTCTAGACTGGACAGTGATGCATGACAGGCAAAATGTCACAGGTGCTGTTGACTGTAGAATTGAATATGTTCTTGGTTTAAAATCTTGGTTTGGAAATTCTTTACTCTTCAAAGTTGTGTTTCCACTTCTTTGGGCTGATCGAAATATCTGCCATGTTAGCTTGATATTTTCTTTTGTTTGTTTCTTTATGAAAAGCTCAGAGTTCAGGGAACCCATGGAAATGGCACACAGATATGAACGTATTTTGAAGCAAATGTCAGCCAATATTTATAATTAGTCATCACTGTGGTAAGAACCCTGGCAGGCTCTAGACTTTATACCTGGTAGCATGTAGGAATAGTAATCTTATTGAGCAGTAAGAGAGTGGAAGAATAGGGACCTGTTTAAAGTTTAAATAAACAATCGTTGGATTATAAAATACTGATCAGTGAAGAAATGGTATTTTTCCTAAGATATTTAATCACACTTTAAATGAAAATGAGATGACAGCTGTCCATGTCACAGAATGTTATTGTTCTAAAAAACTGGGGTTTCTAGGTGAGAGCCAGAGGCCTGTAAAAAAGCATCACCATCGTGGTGCTTTGTTTCTTTCTCTAAAGAGAATGAGGGTGACTTTCTCCTGGTTTGGAAGGAGGATTAGTCTCTGGTGCATTGGAATAGTCACTTGTGTGACCTGGTCTCCCTCCCTGTTCTCCAGAGGAGAAGGAGGTTTGTGGAAAGTCTCTAGGGAGGCTCTAGCATCTTAGTTTCTCTCTCACCAGTGCTGGGCCATGGACAGCGGTACAGGAAAACCAGAGGGAGGGTTGGGTGCAGACTGCAGGAGTCTGGTCCATCGGGGAGGAGATGGGCAGGACTGTGTCCTGGGGACCTCTGAAGTGGGAGTCGGGCTGACAGTGGCTCATGGGATGAGCGTCAGAGTGAGGATGAGTAGTGGTCCCTGAAGTAAGCTCAGCACTGAGGGTGAGGTGTGAGGAAGATCTGAAAATGGGTGTTTCCCCTCCTTCCCTCCTTCTGTTCCTTCCCTCAACAATTTTAACTGAGTACCTACTACCTGTCAGAGGTTTGTAACATACTGTTGTGTGACAGATGGGTGAGCCAGGACTCCTGCATTTTGCAGCAGGTCAAGCCAGGGATGTCCTGGAGCAGCATCTGTTCTGGGGGAAGGCATAGACAGAGCCTGGGAGGCTGCAGTCCATGGAGTCCCAGAGAGTCCAACACGCCTGAGCACACACATGCATGCAGGGCACGAGACTTACCTGTTGTTTTCAGACCATGTGGGGTGGTTTATGGGGGATTGTGTTCACAAGAGCCCTGCACTGCCTCATACGTCTCTTTTCCTTGAATTTGGTTTGCTCCACAGACGTCTGCTAGTTTTTCCAAATTCAGCTGGAACATCATTTCACTTGGATGATTTGCTGACAGGAGACATAGTTCACAGCACTCCTTGTTTCTGTTGCTGCCTCCTGCGTCTAGATGGGGAGGGCCTACAGTCCTTGGCCATGCCTTGCTCACCTGGTGTGCCCGCTGTCCAGCGCAAAGATGGTGCTCAGCTACTGTTCTCAAGTGAATGAATGAGTAACCCTCAGGTCTTAGAATTTCCTTCTCAAGCACCAGTTCTTAAGGTCGTTTTCCCCTGTGTCACCGCTCAGTCATCCAGTTTAGCCTGGGACACCCGAAGAGGAGGACTTGAAAACCTCTGGTTTTACAAGCATTTGTCCTGCTAGTTTTCCGCTGCTGCGGTTACCACAGGCTTAAGGTGGGCACCCCAAGTGTGACCGACTGTTAGAGACTATGAAATCTCAGGGGAATTTTGGTGATGTATACTGAGCCAAGGTGATAGACTATACATTTACATAGAGACATAAGAGGAAAAAAAGCGAAATGGAATCAGAGGCTGGAAAAAAACAGTTATCATAAACAGTACTTAAATCAACACAGGTTTATGATCTGGCAATTTTGGAGGTGAGTGGCCTGATACAGGTCTCGAGGGGGTCAAATCAAGGTGTCAGTGGGGCTGCCTCCCTTTGGGAGCTCCAGGGAAAGTCTGTTTCCTCACTTGGTAGCTTCTCGAGGTCACCCACATTGTTCACTCACAGCTGCTGTGTTCTTCCTGTAGCTTCTTCCGGCAGCAGTGGGTCCAGTCCTTCTCGTGGTGCCATCTCCCTAGTTTTCTCTCCTCTGCCTCCCTCTTCCACTTACAAAGACCCTGTGATGACGTTGGGCTCATTCCCAATACAAGGTCATTTCCTCATGTTAAGGTCAGGTGGTGCACAGCCTGAAAGGCCTTTGCCGCCTTAATTCCTCTTTGCCAGGTAACCTACTGTATTCACTTTGTCCTCACTAGTGGACTACTTTGGGGAGTAGATATGGATGTCTTCATGGGCTCATTATTCTGCCTATGCCAGCCTGTGATGCATTTTCAAATCCCCAGTAGGCAATCTTTTGGTTACTTACCTGTTTTAGTCCATTTAGACTGCTGTAACAAAACACCATGGGCTGGGTGGCTTATCAACAGACATTCATTTCTCACAGTTCAGTAGGCTGTAAGTCAAGGTCAAGGCACCAGCTCATATGATGTCTGGTGAGGACCCCCTTCCTGGTTCATAGATGGCATCTTCTTTCTGTGTCCTCATGTGGAAGAAGGGGTGAGGGAGCTCTCTGGGGTCTCTTTTATAAGGGCACTAATCCTAGTCATGAGGGCTCTGCACTTATGCGAAGTCAAGTGGGCCTTAGGAAGCATTACTATGAACAAAGCTAGTGGAGGTGATGGAATTCCAGTTGAGCTATTTAAAATCTTAAAAGATGATGCTGTTACAGTGCTGCGCTCAATATGCCAGCAAATTTGGAAATCTCAGCAGTGGCCACAGGACTGGAAAAGGTCAGTTTTCATTCCAGTCCCAAAGAAGGGCAGTGCCAAAGAATGTTCAAACTACTGCACAATTACACTCATCTCACACACTGGCAAAGTAATGCTCAAAATTCTCCAAGATAGGCTTCAACAGTATATGAACTGTGAGCTTTCAGATGTTTGAGCTGGATTTAGAAAAAGCAGAGGAACCAGAGATCAAATTATCAACATCCTTTGGATCATAGAAAAATAAGATAATTCCAGAAAAACATCTACTTCCTTCTTATTGATTACACCAAAGCCTTTGACTGTGTAGATCACAACAAACTGGAAAATTCTTCAAGAGATGGGAATACCAGACCACCTGACCTGTCTCCTGAGAAATCTGTATGCAGGTCAAGAAGGAAGAGTTCTAACCATACATGGAATAACAGACTGTTTCCAAATTGGGAAAGGAGTACGTCAAGGCTGGATATTGTCACCCTTCTTATTTAACTTAAATACAGAGTACATCACGTGAAGTGCTGGGCTGGAAGAAGCACAAGCTGGAATCAAGATTGCCGGGAGAAATATCAATAACCTCAGATACACAGATGACACCACCCTTATGGCAGAAAGTGCAGAGGAACTAAAGAGCCTCTTGATGAAAGTGAAAGAGCAGAGTGAAAAGCTGGCTTAAAACTCAACATTCAAAAAACTAAGATCATGGCATCTGGTCCCATTACTTCATGGCAAATAGACAGGGAAACAGTGGAAACAGTGACAGACTTTATTTTCTTGGGCTTCAAATTCACTGCAGATGGTGACTGCAGCCATGAAATTAAAAGACACTTGCTCCTTGGAAGAAAAGCTATGACCAACTGAGATAGCATATTAAAAAGCAGAGACATTACTTTGCTGACAAAAGTCCGTCTAGTCAAAGCTATGGTTTTTCCAATAGTATGGATGTGAGAGTTGGACTATAAAGAAAACTGAGCATTGTAGAATTGATGCTTTTTAGCTGTGGTGTTAGAGAAGATTCTTGAGAGTCCCTTAGACTGCAAGGAGATCCAACCAGTCCATCCTAAAGGAAATCAGTCCTGAATATTCATTGGAAGGACTGATGCTAAAGCTGAAACTCCAATACTTTGGCCACCTGATGCGAAGAACTGACTCATTGGAAAATACCCTGATGCTGGAAAAAATTGAAGGCAGGAGGAGAAAGGGACGATAGAGGATGAGATGGTTGGATGGTATCACTGACTTGATGGACATGAGTTTGAGCAAGCTCTGGGAGATGGTAAGGACAGGGAATCCTGGCGTGTTGCAGTCTATGGGGTTGCAAAGAGTCAAACAACTGAGTGACTAAACTGAACTGAACTGCCCTTATGAGCTAATTACCTCCCAAAGATCCCCCACCTCCTAATACTATCATACTGAGAGTTTTCAACATGTGAATTTTGGGAGACATAAGCCTTCAGTCTGTAGTACTAGCACTAGCTGTTTTCCATTCCTTTGAATAACCGAGAATTAACTGTTTAAGGATTTGCTATCCAAGCCAAAGCCCGATGTTTGATCCAAAAAGAACAAGATAGGTGTGGTGGGACATCAGCTTCTTCCACAAATGTGGGTGTGGCTGAGACATGCCAGACTCTGGCTTCTGTCTGGTTCTGAGTCACCACCACAAGGATGCACTTGACCACAGATGAGCCATTCCTAGGGTCCAGATGACTGTTGATAATAGCCACGTGGTAGGCACTCTTGAGTGTATCATCTCAATTACTACCATCACCGAGGGATAGGTATTATTGTCTCCATGTTTGAGTAAAAAAATAGGGATTGAGTCAAATTGCATAACTGGCCCCAGGTCATATAAGCCTGGACTTACTGATTTCATTCTTTTTATGGTCAGGCCTGAGGAAACCATTTCTCTTAAATTATTGCTGTTAGTTGTTAGGGGAGAGGCTGCACATTAGAATTACCTCGTGTGCTTTTAAATAATAACAGTGACCTGCTTCAAGCCAATTGCATCAGATTGCTGGGGGTGGGGCTTGGTCATCTGTATTTTATTTTTTTAATTTAAATTGACTTAAATTTAAATTTAATTTTTGTGTTCCTTAGTTATGATAATGTGTGGTTTGAGTTAAGAATCACTGCCTTGGGCATGTTGTGTGTGCTCCCAGAACCCAGCTCTGCATCTTTCTGTACCCTTAACCTGGTACCAGAGCTACTCCCTCATGTTCTGATACTGAAGAAGAAGAGCTAGGCAGGCGGGCTTTCTCTAGTTCCCTTGCAGCTGCTGGCTCCCTTCTTGATATTGGCAAGCTCTTTGCTGAAGGCCCAGTTTAGCGGGAGGTGCTCTAAATGTGCTTTTCCCCAGTCCTGACTTGGCAGCTTCAGGTGGATGCCCTTGTCTGGGCATCTGTGTTCCCACAGGTGAGCAGAGAAGCAGAAGAACAACCCCACGGAGTGCAGGAGTAATACTCTGAACTTCAGAGGAATAAAAGTACTTCATTTTCACTCCCTTACTCCCTCTGCCCTCATTGATTTTATGGTGGAATAAGTCCTCAGGACTAGCACCAAATAGTGATTTGCAAAGGCAGTGATTTAAGTTTCTCCCCTGACTTCTTTGGTTTAGTAAATCCACATAACACTTTAAAGTGGAAAGAACTTGAATGCTTGCCCAGCATGGCAGACATGTGCTGTTTCCAGAAAGAGCAGGTAATTGAAGTGTAGTGTAGCTGGGCTTGAGCCCACTTCTATCACAAATTTGCTCTATAACTTTGTGAAGATCATTAACATTCTATGCTTTCACCACAAAAATGCTGACCCTGGAAAGGCAGGAGGAAGCATCTGGGGATTTCAACTTTCTAGGCAAGGTAGTATGTTAATATGTGAAAAAAAAAATCTTATTTCCCCAAACACTTCAAAAATACTGAATTTTAGAGGAAACAGACCCTTATATATTCATCACAAAGTTTTAACAATGGTTATTATTTTGCTACCTTTGTTCATAGAGTTCTTTAAAAAAGAGAAAGATAAATTAGTACCCACACAGTTATTGCTCACTGTGTCTTTTTCTCATTTCTCCCTCCTTCTTCAAAGGTAACTACTCACTTGAACCTGATGTAAGTTATTCTTATGAATGTCTTCCTATTTTAACTACAGTGTAGTTATCCATAAGTGATCATACTATGATTATTTTATGTTTTAAAATTGATTGTATATTTCTTTTTCCTTTTTTTTGTGGCTTGTGAGGTCCTTTCCTATCCCAAATTCATGAAAGATATTTTACTGTATTTTATTTTATAGGTTTTACCATTTCGATTTTTCACATCCATACCTTTGATCCATTTGGAATTAGTTTTGGTGAAAGTATGAAGGAGGAACCTAGTTTTTTTTAATTGTTGCTTCAGTAGTTCCTCCTTTCCCTGTATATGTCACCTGTGCCATAAGTCTGCTTGTGTGTATGTAGGACCCTTTTATGCTATGTATTCAGTTCTGTGGGTCAAGATGTCTGCTTCCATACCAACACCACATTGTTTTAATTGCTATAACCCCATAAGTTATTTTTATTGAGATATATGTACCATAAAATTTGCCTTGTTAAATATAAAATTTGGTGTATTCCCAAAGTTGAGCAACTACAATCATGGTCTAATTCTAGAACACTTTCATCACCTCCAAAAGAAACCATCTTCACAATAGTAGTCACTCCCTGTTTCCCTTTAAACCCTAGCTCCTGGCAACCATTAATTTTCTATCTCTACAGATTTTCCCATTCTGGGCATTTTATATTAAAGGAATCATACAATAGGTGATCTTTTGTGTTTGACTTATTTCTCTTAGCACTTTTCAAGTTTTATCCATGTTGCATGTATCAGTACTTCATTCTTTTTATGGCTAAATAATATTCTATTGAATGGATATAAAACATTTTGTTTATCCATTCTTTAGTTAATGAACATTTGGGTGGTTCCCATTTTTTTTAAGCTTCCCTGGTGGCTCAGATGGTAAAGTGTCTGTCTACAATGTGGGAGACCCCGGTTCCATCCCTGGGTTGGGAAGATCTCCTGGAGAAGAAAATGGCAACCCACTCCAGGACTATTGCCTGGAAAATCCCATGGACAGAGGAGCCTGGTAGGCTACAGTCCACGGGGTCACAAAGAGTCGGCCACGCCTGAGCGAGTTCACTTCACTCCATTTTTTTGGCTATGATGAGTAATGCCTCTTTGAACATTCATGTGCAAGTTTTTGTGGGACATGCTTTCATTTCTTTTGGGTAGATGCCTAGGAGGAGTATTGCCGGCTGAAATGACAGCTCTGTGTTTAGCATTTTGAGGAACCACCAAAGTAACTGTATCATTTTACATTCTCATTAGTAATTTATGAAGGTTCCAGTTTCTCTGCATCCTCACCAACACTTGCTATTGTCTCAGTTTTTGTAGTCATCTTCATAGGTATAAAGCCATGTCTAATTGTGGTTTTGATTTGCATTTCCTTAATGTCAAGTGATGCTGAGCTTATTTTCGTGTGCTTCTTGGCTATTTGCATATGTTCTTTGGAGAAATGTTTGTTCAAATTCTTTGTTTCATCATGTGTTTCAATATTCAGTAAATGATACCTTCCTTTTCCTTCCTCAAAATTGTGTTGCTATTTCTGGATCTTTACTCTTATATGGATTTTATGATGAGCTTATCCTAGACAAAGATTCATTGAGATTTATAATGGAACTTGAATTTAATATTGGAAAATTGATTTCTGCAAATACATGTGAATATGGCATAGTTGCCCCAGTTTCCATACCAGCTCTGGAATACCTACCTCCAAATTACAACTGAGAGATAGAGAAAGAGACTAATAATTTATACCACTGTTATTTCAAAATCTCTATTATATCCAATTGAATCCATATCCCAAATAACAAAATGATCTGTCTCTCCATTTGTTTAGTTTCTCTAAGCATATCCTTAAAATTTAAAAAATTCTTTGTTCATAAATATTTTCACCTCATTTGTTAGATGTATTTCTATGTTCTTCATAACTTTTGCTGTTATTGTTACATGGATCTTTTTCAAAATCACATATTCTTGAAAAGATGCTCAACATCACCCATTATTAGAGAAATGTAAATCAACACTACAGTGAGGCATCCCCTCACACCGGTCAGAATGGCCATCATAAAAAAACTACAATGAATACTGGAGAAGCTGTGGAGAAAAGGGAACCCCCTTGCATTATTGGTGGGAATGTAAATTGATACAGCCACTATAGAGAAAAGTATGGAGATTCTTTAAAAAACTAGGAATAAAATCACCATGCTGCTGCTGCTGCTAAGTCACTTCAGTCATGTCCGACTCTGTGCGACCCCATAGATGGCAGCCCACCAGGCTCCCCCGTCCCTGGGATTCTCCAGGCAAGAACATTGGAGTGGGCTTCCATTTTCCTCTCCAATGCATGAAAGTGAAAAGTGAAAGTGAAGTCACTCAGTCGTGTCCGACCCTCAGCGACCCCATGGACTGCAGCCTACCAGGCTCCTCCATCCATGTGATTTTCTAGGCAAGAGTACCGGAGTGGTCTAGGCATATACTCTCAGGAAACCAAAACTGAAAAAGCTACATGTACCCCAATTTTCATTGCAGCACTGTTTACAATAGCTAAGACATGGAAGCAACCTAGATGTCCATCAGGAGATGAATGGATAAAAAAGCTGTGGTATATATATACAATGATATTCAGCTATAAAAAGGAATGCATTTGAGTCTATTCTAATGAGGTGGATGAACCTAGAACTAACGCAGAGTGAAGTAAGTCAGAAAGAGAAAAACAAATATCATCTATTGATGCATATATATGGAATGTAGAAAGATGGTACTGGTGAATGTATTTGTGGGGCAGCAGTGGAGACACAGACGTGGAGAACAGATGTGTGGACACAGTGGGAGGAGGAGACGGTGGGACGAATTGAGAGAGCAGGATGGAAGCATATGCATTACCATGTGTAAGATAGATGGCCAGTGGGAGTTTCCTATATGACTCAGGAAACTCAAACTGGGGCTCTGTGACCACCTAGAGGGGTGGGTTGGGGTGGGAGGTGGGAGGGAGTTTCAAGAGGGAAGGGACATATGCATATTTGCAACTGATTCATGCTGAAGTTTGGCAGAAACCAACACAATATTGTAAAGCAATTATCCTCCAATTAAAAATAAATAAAATTTAAAAATCACATGTTCTACTTGTTGTGAGTGTGTGAAAATATTATTGACTGTCTATATTGTTTTGTGCCAGCAACTTTACTGAGTTTGTCTCTGAGGTTTTTGACTTTTCTGTGTTCATCAAGCTTATCTAAGAATTATGACTTTTTTTTTTCTAATTCTTACATTAAGATTTTTCATTTTCTTATTTTACTGCACTGATTAACAGTACAAGTTTGCACAGAAGTAGTAATAGCTGACATCTTTATATTTTTTCTCATTTTAAAGGGGACACTAATTTTTCACTATTGTTATATTGGCAATTTGTTTTTGTTAGATTTTCTTTATCTAAAATAAATTCCTTTTATTTCAACTAAGAATTTTTCCCCCAAAATGGGAATTGAATTTTATCATTTGCTTTGATTTGCTTTTATAACATCTCTTTTTCTTATTTACTTTTTATTGGATAGATTTTATAAAAAGATTTTCTAATGTTAAATCTTCCTGGGAGGCAGCCTATAATTGAGATTTTTTTGTTAGGCTCACTGAATTTAGTTTGATAATAGTTTATAAAAGTTTCCTGTTGCTTGTGTTTGTGAGGTTGACCAATAGTTTTCGGTTTCTGCACTGCCCTGTCTGGTTTGGTATCAAGGATATGCCACTTTCATAAAATGAATAGGGGACATTTCCTCTTTTTCTGTTTTGTGAAACAATTTGAATAAGATTGAAAATATCTGTTCCTTCAGTGTTTGGTAGAACTTACTCATGGAATCATCTGAGGTTGCATTTGTTTTTTTGTGGGTATATTTATGTATGTGTGTATCTGTGGGCTTGTGTGTGAATAAATTTTAAACTATTGGCTCATTGTCTTTACTGACAATAGATCTATTCAGATTGTGTACATCTTCTTGGATAGTTTTTAGTAAATTATATTTTTCTGAAATATTGTCTATTGAATCTATTTCGATGTTGTTCATAGTTTTGTTGTGCATAGTATTTTCTTGTGATTTTTGACAATCCCTACTGTATATGTAACTAGCTTCCTTTTTATTTTACTTTATTAGTGATTTATGTGTATGAGTGTAATTTTTTTGTTGCTGTTTTTTTTTCAGCAGAGAAAGTTTTATTGCAAGGTCATGCAATGAGACAAATGTAATTTTTAAATCCATCGCTGTTTTCACACTCAATCTTGTCAGAGGTTTATTTAGTCATTTTTCAAAAAAACCTAGTTTTGTTATTTTTCTATTGTTTCTTTTCTGTAGTTTATTAATTTCCCTCTGATTTTTTTCCTAGAGAAGGAAATGGCTACCCATTCCAATATTCTTGCCTGGAGAATTCCATGGACAGAGAAGCCTGGTGGGATACAGTCCACAGGGTTGCAAATAGTCAGACACAACTGAGCAACTTTCGTTTTAAAATTTCCTTTATTATTCAGTTTTTGATGGGGGGAGGGGTTACTTTGTTGCTCTTTTCCCAACTTTTTGAGTTGGATGTTTAGCTTACTAATTGAATCTTTATTAAGTTCTGTTATATGCATTATAAAACATTTCCTTTAAGTACAGCATAGCTGCATCTCCCACATCTTGATGTATGTATTTTCATTTCTTGCAGTGCAAAATATTTTATAATATTTATTAAAATTATTTTATTGATCCATGAATTGTTTCTGAACACAGGAGAGCTTGAAGGGTTACCATTGTTGGGAGTAGATTGAGATCTAAAAATGTCCTTTAGATTAAGCTTACTAGTCACACTCTTTAGCACCTCTACTGTCTGCCTGCTATGTGACTTTTCTAAAGGTTGCTTTTTAAAATTTGGATATTTAATTATCTTAAATACTACACAGTGTTTTTAAAAATTCTTTTAAAGATTTTAATTCCATTACTTCAAGTTCTTGAGTGTCTAGTCTTATATTTATTATGGGTTCTGCCTTTTGCATATGGTAGGTTTCTCCTTGTGGATTTTGAAATTTTTAATTGGTTAGTCTATTTTTCTTCCCTGAATGCCTTGTGGTATTAATGGTTTTGTTTTTTCTTGGATCCTTAGATTTATCACTGGCATAGGATCAAATTTTGCTAATCTCTCAACTCTAGGAGTTCCTCGAAAATGTGAGTAATTTAGCCCTAGGTCTGTCTGGGCCTTCTATTTCCCCAAGAAGACATTGTTACTCATCTAGAATTCAGAGACAGACTAACTTCTTATTTATCTGTACTTACAGATTTTTATCTAGTCTGTCTTTTTAGTGCCTATCACTTTTTGAGTGTTCCAATTTGAGGGTTCTTAATTCCAATTCTCCAGTCTTGCATTGGGTCCAGCATCTTATTTCTTACAGTTTTAAAACTCAAGTCATTGTATTATTCACCCTGTGGTAACCACAGCATCACTAGATTCTAAGCTACTACTCTGGTTGTGTGCTCCTTTGTGGCATCTCAAAATTTCCACCCTTTTTTTTTTCTTGTGAGTCTAACAGTATATTTTTGAAATTGTATTTTATCAGCAATTCTTAGTTTTTGAAGCAAGTAGTTTTGTTGTTGTTTTTGGTTGTTATTTTAATCTCCTATATATCCAGAACTGGAATTGTCCTTAGGATACTTTTGTTGTGAAAGATGGAAGTTTCAGGACTCCAGAAGACAGATGCCTATTTATTTTCTATTGAGTTTAACATTCCAGCAATATTTAGATAGGCCTGTCATTGCTGTCGACCCGAAGAAGCCATCATCACTGCTGGTCTGGCTCTTGTGGAAAACCATGGCAGGGGCCAGCAGCCTATAGTGGGATCACTGGAAGGAGTTTCCAGGCAGTGAGTGGTTCTCACAGATGGAGGAGATGTTTTATCTCTTTGTTAAAATACCTCTCCTGTGGCTAATGGTGACATTTACTTGAATTGCTTTCCTGGTGAAGTTCCCTTTGACTTCTGCCCATGGGGAGATGCCGTTATAAGATATTTCTTTACTTATTCTAGAAAGAAAGGACTCTCCCTGGTTAATAGAAAGAGCAAGCAGTATTCTCAAATGAAGGGACTTCAGGACCAAATTTTCATGTTATTCATTCTCTCTATTCAAATACACAGATGTATTATGTGGAAATGTACAAAGGCCTTCATAGGCATTCCTTGTTTAAGAAAAATGATCATATTGATTAAAGATCTCTTTTCCTGTAAACAGAAATGATTATTACAGAGCAAATGCCAGGAAGTCCAAGGGCTTTCTCATAACAACCAGGAGTAATAACATAACCACAGAGCTATAATTTCAGTGTCTTATAAGTGCTAAGCATTGTCTTGATGCTAGGAATCCAGAGACAGCAGCTGATGGTCTTTGCCCTCTAGGAATCCACTGACTAGTAGAGATGAATAAACAATTACTAGAGAATTAAAGAAATGATACTATCAGTTTTTTGAAAATTGATGAATTTAGTGTTTACCAAAATTAAAAACGTTTAGTCTTCAAAAAACAATGTTAAGAGAATAAAAAAACAAAGCACAGATTGGGAGGAGAAACTATTTGTAAACCACATATTCAATAAAAGACTTGTATAACAATATATTTAAAAACCTTCAAAACATAATAATGTGAAGATTTTTAAATGGGCAAAAGATTTGAAGAGACATTTCACTAAATAAAATATATGGATAGCAAAAAAGCACATAAGATACTCAACGTCATTAGTCATTAGAGAAATGCAAGTTAAAACCACAATAAAATGCCATGACAGACCTATTAGAAAGGCAAAAATGAAAAAGACTGACCATGTCAAGCGTTGGCTAGAATGTGGAGAAACTGGAAATTTCGTACATGCTGGTGGGAACATAAAATGGTACAATCACTTTGGTGAACATTGTTAGTTTCCAAAAAAAAAATTCTATTTTTCACCTACTGTATATCTGTTACATTTCTAGGTATTACCCAAGAGAAAAGGAAATAATGTCTATGAAGGGATTTATATACAGTGTTCATAGAAGCTTCATTTGTAATATCCCCAAGGAAACAACCCAAATATCCACCAACAGGTGAATGAATAAGCCAGCTGTAGTACATTCATACAGTGGAATACTACTCAGCAATAAAAAGAAATGAGCTATTGACACACATGAGATGGATGAATCTCTAATCTATAGTGATTTAATCACTAATCTATAGTGATTAAAAAACTGATCAGAGTTGACCTGTGGATGGAAGTGAGAGAGAGACACTATAAAGGATCATACATAAACTTTTAGGGCGGTGAATTTATTTATTATCCTGGCTATGGTGATACTTTCAGGGGTGTATACCTATGTCAAAGATGTATGAAGTTATTCACTTTATTTTACTTTTTAGTTCCCATGCTATACGGCAGGACATTGTTGGTTATATATTTTATACTTGGTAGTATATATATGTTAATCCCAAACTCTTAATTTATACCCTCTCTCCATCCCCGGTAACTTTAAGTTTGTTTTCTTTGTTGTGATTCTATTTCTATTCTGTAAATAAGCTCATTTGTGTCATTTTTTAAAATATCATATGATATTGCTTATGTGTGGAATTTAGAGTATTTAATTTAAATATGTGCAGTTTACTGTAGGCCTCAGTTTGTGTTGTTCACTCACTAAGTCATATCTGACTCATTGAACCCCATGTAGCACATCAGGCCCCTCTGTTCTTCACTGTCTCCCAGAGTTTGCTCAAATTCATATCCACTGAGTTGGTGATGATACTATCTAGCCACAGTAAGGCTCCTTAAAAATAAAGTGCCTTGGAAATGGTGAGTTCAAAATTCTATCAATAGACAGTACACAGGAGAGTCCCTTAAATGAAATGACCCAGCGGTTAGGGAAGACGGGACGCCTGACCTGAGGTTTGGAATTTGAATCTGTTATCCAAGGTAGGGTGTGAAGAAGGGCAGGAATAGGGGGAGCTCTCCATGTGGAGGCTACACCAAATGTGCAGGTTCCAGAGCACATAAGCGCGTGATGTGTTTAGAGACCTGGGAGGTGGATTGCCTCCGGGAAACTGGGTCGGGGTGGGGGATGGGGCTAGAGTAGGGGGTTGACGGGGTGTTTGGAGAGGAGAGCCAGGCAATGGCTCTCAGATTCCGTTGCAGTGCTAGGGAAATTAGAAATTCTCGTGAAATTCTCACTATAATAGGCCACTCACTGGTGTGACCAGCTTGTCCAGGCATCCCCATCCCTGAACACAAAGTGGGTCACCTTTCCATTTCTGTGCAAACTGCATGTAACCCCCTGCATGCCCACAGTGTCCCCCAGTTTCCCAAGGGAGTCTCAGATTGTGCTTTCATTTGTTTGCTCCTGGAAGAGTCTTCGTGTTCTCCCTTTTCTTCCCAAGACACTTTTGACATGTACTGCCCAGCAAGCTGACCTGAGAAGCTGCATTCATTTTTCTGTTCTTTTTTGGAGTTCTGTCCACTGGGAGAACTCCAGAATTCAGTCCAAACTTACTGAAAGGCTGTTGTTGTTGATTAGCCTCAGTTATGTCTGACTCTTTGTGATCTCATGGACTGTAGCCCGCCAGGGTCCTCTGTCCATGGGATTTTCCAGGCACAGGCATACTGGAGTAGGTTGCCATTTCCTACTCCAGGGAGGGGAGGGGGGGGGTGTCTTCCCAACCTAGGGATCAAACTTGCGTCTCATGCATTACAGGCAGGTTCTTTACTGCTGAGCCACCAATGAAACACTGGGTCTGCCCAAATCAGTCTCAGAGCAGGGAGGAAACCTTACTGTGCTTTTGCAAGAATGCCCTTCCACAGAATCTCCCTTTCTCTATAGGATCAAGTTAGTGTTGCTTACGAGAGACATTTTGCCTGAGGTTTAGAAGGCAGGAGGGAAACAGCAGCCATTCTTCCCACTCCAATGGTGAGCATCACTGGTCTGCTCTCTGGCTGGGGCAGCTCCCTCCAGGTCCTCTGCTTCTGGGCGTCCCTGGCCAGGTGCATATGCAGCTTGGAAGTGGAGGCGGCTCTTGTCTCCTGCAAATCACCCAGGGCATGGAAACTTGAGGTGATGGAAGATAGATGCAGGTCCCGTTCGTTCTTGTAGGTTCGTTTGTCCTTGCTCTTCTCCACATACGGTTTTTCTTCTAGCCGATCCGATCAGCAACTTCAAGTTTAGCACCAGACACAGAGGCAACCCATGCAAGAGGACATGGTAGCCCACTCCAGTATTCTTGCATGGAGAATCCCATGGACAGAGGAGCCTGGTGAGTTGCAGTTCATGGGGTTGCAACAAGTCAGACATGACTGAAGCGACTTAGCACGCACTCACAAAGGCAATATCTCTCCTGTTTCCCACAGTTGGATGAGGTCTGACCCCTGTAATAAATGTCTTATTCCACATCACTCACAGTGATTCTGCTTCTCTGGACCCTAAGACAGGTTCTCACCCAACTTGGAATTTCCTGGGTCTAGGAGCAGCTCTGCTTTGCTAAAACCTTATAAAAGCCTCTGGTGAGAACAGGGTCTAGTGTTTGACCATCACCTTCATAACCAGAGTCTCAAACCGCAAGGCTGATGGGGTTAGAGGTGCCAAGACAAACTGTTCATTTTCTTCTCTTTTCCCAGCCTCACCCCAACCAAATGCCTTCTTCTCCCTCCCCCCACAGTCCCCCTGCCACGCCACCGCCCCCCCCCAACCCCTCCCTAGTTAGTCACAACAAAAGCTCCCTGCATGTCCATGGGCGTGAACAGATGTTCCGTGTGGGCGTGAGTACTGGTGGAGGGTGCTCGGCTTGCCACACCAGCTGCCTCGGGCCGTCTCCCACCGCCCCCAGTGCCTTCCCAGCCGTGAGCAGCTCCTCCCCAAGGCTTTGATTCTCCTGTTCAAAGAGTCCCAGCAACTTGACCCTTTTCTCATATGTCTTTGTTTGCCCTCATTTCCTGTCCGTGGTGGCGTGCCAGAATTCTGGGATGGATTACAAGGCCTCTGTGCAGATGGAGTAGAGTAGGGAAGCGAGTCATTTCCCAGCTTTGGAAGGCCCGTGCAACCGTGTATCTGGTAAACTTGAGTCTACGTGCCTACAGCAAATGAGAAAATTCTGAGGATAGGAGAGGATGGGTTAGAAACAGGTCATTAGAGGACCTGCTCTTGACTCTTCCTGTGTGAGCCTCTCAGATTCTGGACAAATCTCTTTCTGTCCTGTCTCTGTCAAGAAGGTCTTTCAAAGTTATTTACTTCACTCTGTAAATAAAACAGAGAATGTGCTCTGAGACCTGGAAAGCCATGTTATCTGGTGCAGCCATTTCTTTTTTTTTTTTTTTGGCTGCACCGCAAGGCATGTGGGATCTTAGTTTCTTGACCTAGGATCTAACCCGTGCCCCCCGCAGTGGAAACAGAGTCTTAAGCACTGGACTACCAGGGAAGTTCCCTGGTTCAGCCATTCCTAAACCTAACTGTGGAGAAGGCAATGGCACCCCTCTCCAGTACTCTTGCCTGGAAAATCCCATGGACGGAGGAGCCCGGTAGGCTGCAGTCCATGGGGTTGCTAAGAGTCAGACACGACTAGGCAACTTCACTTTTTTCACTTTCATGCATTGGAGTAGGAAATGGCAACCCACTCCAGTGTTCTTGCCTGGAGAATCCCAGGGACGGGGGAGCCTGGTAGGCTACCGTCTATGGGGTCACACAGAGTCGGACATGACTGAAGTGACTTAGCATAGCATAGCATAAACCTAACTGGTCAGGGCACCCCCTCAGTTGGGTTACTGTTCCTGCATATGTGTTAGAAGCCAGCACAGCTTTCTGGCTCTCTCTTCCTCTCCACAAGATTTTAACTCCGCAGTCTGGACTGGGACATGGAATCCCTACTTGAAAAACAAAACAAAGAAACAAAACTGCATGTTATTCTGAGGAAAAGCCAAATTTGGAAACACTGGATCCAGTGAACTAATCCAGTGAAGGCAAGGATCGTACAAAGTTTGGGGTTCTGTCGCCAAAGCCAAGGAAAATGGAAATAATTATTCAGATAATTCCAGCACAAAAACACATTTTAGTTAGAATTATGTGAATCACGAGTAACTCTTTCTGAGACATTTGGGTGGAAAACGTACCGGTGAAGCAAAATCTTACCTATTTCAGCTCTAACCAGGTTTCTGGAAAAGGTGACAGTGGCGGGAGGTTGACCAGAGAAGGATGAATTGCATTTTCCAAGCAGTTTCGCTCTCAGTGTGGTCTCCATGTGTTCTGGATGAGCTGTAAGTTTCTTCATGTGTGCTTGTCGCTAAGTACTCATATTTCACTAACCACAAATCCCCATTTCTGGCATGCAAAATGATGCTTGCTGCTTATAATGCACCCTGCTTTGGCTAACCACAAGAGGATAGATTTGGGGACACCTTTCCATTTGTGTAGGATGTAAAAATTTGAATGCACCTTTCAATGTATAATTTTAGGTCACCATCAGTTGCTGTGTAGTTAAGATGGCTACATGTCCCAGATGCTTTGGGGGGAACCAGAGATCTTATTATGCTGCCCCATTGTCTCTCTGCTCCCATCTTAGCAGACAGTGGCCCTGTGTTTCTTGTCAAGTGTGAGAAATTGTGGCTCTGTCTTTAAAGACTGAACAGAATGCCCACAGCCCTACTTTGGGTCTCTGCTCCAGGGTTTGCATTTGCTGGGTGGGGAATGTCTTCAGTGCCAGGTTTCCTGGGATGAAGAGCTGTAGCCTATTTTGGTTTCATGAAATATATTAGTTTGTGGCTTATTGTCCTGCTCTGGGTAGTCAGTCCCCCAGAGGATTGGATCCAGCATTTCCTGACTGAGGCCTGCCATCATGCAGCTGGGCTGGGCGAACCCTGATGGCTACCAGCGACTTTAGAGCAACCTTCCTTTGAACCTCGTTCTAAAAGGAACCAGACATTCAGAATGCGTGTTCTCTACCTGCTCAGCAGAGAAAAACTGACCCTGACCTCCTAACAACTGTCCATCCCTGTTTCTCTAGTTCCTGAATGAAGAAAGCAGCTGTTGCATTTTGAAGGTCTCATTTGTTCTTTGAAAGATAAAGAAATTCATTCTTGCTTTGATTTTAGTTCTTTGGGCATCAGGCAGTATTTTGAACCAAAGTTTTAAAAGTTTAGGGCTGCCGCTGCTGCTGCTAAGTCACTTTAGTCGTGTCAGACTCTGTGTGACCCCATAGGTGGCAGCCCACCAGGCTCCCCCGTCCCTGGGATTCTCCAGGCAAGAACTCTGGAGTGGGTTGCCATTTCCTTCTCCAATGCATGAAAGTGAAAAGTGAAAGGGAAGTCGCTCAGTCTGACTCTTGTCCGACTCTTTGCGACCCCATGGACTGCAGCCTACCAGGCTCCTCCATCCATGGGATTTTCCAGGCAAGAGTACTGGAGTGGGGTGCCATTGCCTTCTCCAAAAGTTTAGGGAGATGGCCTTAAAAACAAGTCTGATATCCAAAGCCTGAAAGAGAGCCTGGAGTTGGAAATAGGCAAATCCTATCTCTGGGACAGAGGTTCTCAAAATGTGGTCCACAAACCAGCTCCAGCAGCAGCGTCTGCATCAGGGAACTTGTTATCATGTGTGTTCTTGGCCCTCAGCCCAGACCTGCTGAGTCAGAAACTCTGGGGTGGGGCACAGAAATCTGTTTTCAGATGACTCAGAGGCAGGTTGTATTAGAGCATCACTGTGCTGGGGAATAGAAGCCTCCACTGGACGAATGGGAAGGAGGTGACATTCAGCATCCATTCGTGTGCTCTCCATTGTATTCATCCCTCTCCCTGTGCTCAATGAGCATATTTATTCAGTGGCTACTAATGGGTGATGTGGATGTAGGGTCAGTCGGAGTGAAGGCCTGAGAATTGGCATTTCTAACGATTTCCCAGGTGATGACGATGCTGCCAGTCTGGGGACCACATTTTGGGAACCCTGGCTTAGACAAAAGAGCAGCAGACCCAGTAGCCCTTGTAAATTCCAGCTGGAGGAGGCAGTTCAGCCTTTTCAGGATCCTTGTGGCAGGCAGTAAGACCTGCTTCTGGACCCTTCCTGCCTCTTGGTGAGGGCACTCAGGAGATGTATTTATTTGAATTGAACTTCAGTCCATTATAAAGAGATTAAAATAACATGCTGTGATTTCATCACCCAAAGGTTAGGCAGTTCGAAAGCCAAAACACACAAGCTATTATTAAAAAGCCTTAGAGAGAATCATCAATATTCGCAGAAATGTTGGCCATGTGTTTAAAGGCCTGTTTCGTGCTCTGCATTGTCTCTGCCTGATCAATAATGTGTGCGTGTAGTACATTGTCCTCTGGCTTAATTTGCCATTTATAAGTTTGGTTGATCCAATGAAGCTAAACAATCCTAATTCAAAGAATAAATAAGAGGAGCAGCAAATCAAACTGGGTTTGTGGGAACAATTATACAGGAAGAAACCTCAGAGCTGGGAGCAGAAGTCTTACTGCAGATTAGAACACAAATGTCTGCGTGTATGTCATATGCAGTCTCTTCTGCGTGCTGTCTATACTCAGTGCCCCGGATTGATCTTCTAGCCAGCATTGTCTGGGAAGGGGAGAGCTGGATTTTGCTTTGCAAAGTCTTAAGTCTTTTAGAGAGAGTGGATGAAGCAGCTTAGTGTGGTGACTGATACTATAAGTTCTGGGGTCAGGCAAAGCTGACTTCCAAATCCTTTGTACTTTCTGGGAAGCTTTCTTGATCTCTCTGGATCTCATTTTCTTCGCCTGTAAATTTAGGACAGTACTGTCTACTTATGGAGTGTTTTTAAGGGTCAAATGGAAAAAGGAAGGAAGGTATACAGTAGGTGCTCAATATATAGGAGCTATTTCTAAGCTCTTGGCTTCAGAGGGCTGGGCAGGACAATGCAAGGAGGAAAACATCTATACCTACAGCCTTCATGCTGTGGCCTTCTCTGTTAAAATGTGAGTACAGGAGCCCCGGGTAGGGGGCGCCCCCAGGGCTGTGAGAGTTTTGTTACTCCCAGGATGACAGAAATGCTGGCCAAGAGCAGCAGCATCAGATAGTCGTGTTGGAGAACCGAATGAGACTTTACTGCAGAACTAACAGTAAAGACTTGGCTGAAGTGAGATGCACTTGGATTGTAAAGAGATTGTGAATAAGATGTGCTTGAATTGTGCACCTACCATGATCTATATGCAGGGCAGGCATGTGCTAGTTACAGGTGCTGGGTTTGCTGGAGGCGCTCCTCCTGGAAAACTGACTAAGTTCAAGAGTGGTGGGGAAGCAATTGGAAGGAAGAAGGGAAGACCTGAATGGAGGCCTCTGCAGAGGCATCAAAGGTCCAGTCTCTGATGTGAATGGGAGAGAAAGAAAGAGAGGCCATGTCTGGAAAAAATGGGGAGAGTGGATATGGGACACTGGAGACTGGATTTATAATTTTTCTGAAGAAAGACCCCTCTGCATGAATCCTCCCACCAAACACTTTTTATCATAGGTCACTTTTCCTATAATGTAGCCCCATTGCTTAAGGAGTTTGTAACTGAGTGAGTGAGTGAGAAGCTAGGGAAGATGTCATCTCACTATCTGTGTGATGAATATGCAGGGGAAAGAGTTTAGGCCATGGGGTCAGATTTGGTCCTGAGTTAGAATCCAGGATTTAGAAGCCTGAGTTAGGAGCCATTGGTGGCTCAGATGGTAAAAAATCTGCCTGCAGTGTGGGAGACTGGGGTTGGATCCCTCGGTCAGGAAGATCCCCTGGAGAAGGGAATGGCAACCCATTCCAGTATTCTTGCCTGGAGAACCCCATGGACTGAGGAGCTTGGAGGGCTGTAGTCCAGGAGGTCACAAAGTCGGACCTGACTGAATAACTAACAGTAGAATCCAGAGCTTTGACTTCAAGTGGAATGATTTTGGGCTGGAGATGTAATGAATCTGTGACTTTGGTCTTACTATAAATTTGGATTAGTGATAGATGTATCTCACAGGGTATTGTAAGGATTCACAGGATCAAAGTAAGGAAGCCTTTAGCTGGTTGATGGTGAGCATTGCGTAGTAACTCATGTGATGATAAACAGCTTTGCTTTTTTCTGCTCCATTGTATGGGTTTTTAGCTATGTGAGCTTCACAGGGTCACCTTTGCTTTCTGAGAATGAGTTGCTTCAGATCTTTTAAACACAAATTGCTCCAGGGATGTGCAAGGCTTCTCAGGTGGCTCAGTGGTAAAGAAGCTGCCTGCCAAGGCAGGAGACACGACTTTGATCCGTGGGTCATGAAGATCCCCTTGAGTAGGAAATGGCAACCCACTCCAGTATTCTTGCCTGGAAAATTCCATGGGCTGAGGAATCTGGTGGGCTACAGTCCATGGGGCCACACAGAGTCAGACATGACTGAGCGTGCACGCATCCATTTGTACAGGTGGGGGTTTGGGTGTGTACAGACAGTGTCATTTACTACAGGATGAGTTGGAGGCAGGATGCTTCGTTTAGTGCAACTGAGGAGGGCTGGGAGGGGTCTGAAGATCATCAGACGTTTGTTTGGAAGGGAGTGTAATCTTCTGTTTTGACTGAGAGGAAATGGGGAGGGGATGTGGTGAGCAGCCAGAGACAGGGGTTGCTGATGAAACCGCATGGGAGTGTTTCTCCAGCTGCTGGCCCAGGTCCAGGTTTGCAAGGCAGGCTGAGTTTGCACCTGTCAGTAATGTCCTCGCTTGACTTGGGGATAAGCTGCTGAGCAGCCACAGCAACTGGGGCCTACAAAGCAGCCCTGCCATTTAGACAGGGACCCACTTTCCAAATTTGGCCAATTTTCATTTATTAATTGCACATTTATTATAAGTACTTAACTATATTCTAGGTTTGGGGGGGATTCAACAATGAACAAATAGGTCAAGTCTTGCTTTCAGAGGCCTCTTAATCCCGTAAGGAAAAAAGGCAACAGACAAACAATACCCTACATACGGGTACAATTGAGATTTTTGCCATAAAGTAAAAGTTCAGAATGGTATGAGACTGTACAGTGGGGTAAAACTTAATCTAGATTTGAAGTTCAGCAGCAGGTGGCGCCAGTGGTAAAGAACCTGCCTGCCAGTGTAGGAGATGCAAGAAATGGGGGTTTGATCCCTGGGTTGGGAAGATTCCCCTGGAGGAGGGCATGGCAACTCACTCCAGTATTCTTGCCTGGAGACTCCCGTGGACACTCCAGTCTGGTGGGCTACAGTTCATAGGGTTGCAAAGACTCGGACACGACTGAAGCAACTTAGTGTGCAAGCAGAAAGAAATGAAATGGGAGTGAGTTCAGATGAGAGACGTTGAACAGAAGTGGAGACAGCTTTTTTTTTTTTTTTAAACATAAATTTTCTTTTCACAGACAGGCATTTACTGTGGGAAAAGCCGTTCCCCTGCTTCCTGATACTATTGTCTGTCCTCTGAATACACACTCAATGGACTTCCCTCTTGATTCATTTACCTCCCTTCTCAGTCACTCCTGACTCACACGCTAGTCCGGTTTGTGTGCAGCCTTCTGCTCCCTGAGCTCTTGTCTTCTAGACATTTTTCAAGGTGTCTGGTCTGCTCTTTCCACCTTGATTCCTCTTGGCAACATGACATATTGTCTTGTTACACCGGTGACACCTGTGTCTGTTCATCTGTGTGCAGTGCATCTATGCAAATGTACATGTAGCATCTGCCCAACAAGCATATTGATGAGGGAGGGCTTCCCTGCTGGTCCAGTGGTTAAGAATCTGCCTTGCAATGCAGAGGACACAGGTTCAATCCCTGGTTGGGGGACTAGGAACCCACATGCCCCACGGTGGGCCAAAATACAATAATAAAAGAACATTAATGGGCTATTGAAGAAGCCAGATACATGGATACATCTGTGTGAGCCTTTATAGATCTTATCCTCCAAACTGCTCATCCTGAATAAGTTAAAGCTGAAACCCACAGAAGTTAAAGGACCACACTAATCACTGGATGGAAGTCTAGGACTTTGATCATGTCTCTTTATTAAATCTTCTGCATTTATCAGGATGCTTGTTCTAAAGTCGGCATCCAATGCATATTTTCTCACTGATTGTTTATTCCTCTGGTCGGACCATATGTGTGCTAACGCAGGTTCTTCCTTACTCATTTCAGACAGGGGATATGGCATGTGGTACACCTGCCCCCTCCCCCTGGGAGACTGATAACCTTAATTGTCAAGTGAGTGTCATATTTCAAATGAACATTTATTCAGTACTAATTGTATGTCAAGTACTGTGCAAAGCTTTGGAGATAGAAAGATGGTAAGACAGATCCCAGGTGGCACTAGAGGTAAAGAACCCACCTGCCAATGCAGGAGACATAAGAGATGCAGGTTCAATCCCTGGGTGGGAAAGATCCCCTGGAGAAGGGCATGGCAACCCACTCCACTATTCTTGCCTGGAGAATCCCATGGACAGAGGAGCCTGTGGGCCATGGTCCATGGGGTCACAAAGAGTGGGACACGACTGAAGCAACTTAATATGCACGCCAGATAGATCTGGTCCCTGCCTTAGGGAAGCACTCAGTGGTAGAACCTGGTAAATAAACAATGACAACAGAGTGAAAATATTTATCGTAAAGGGATGTACAATATGGGAACACAGAACAAACCAACTGATTTTGCTTCGGAGAGCTGAAAAAATTCACGAGTACTCTCTCACCTCCCCTCCACTTTGTATTGAGATGCCAGTGTGATAATGCAATGAAAATATGTTGAAAACCAGAAAGAATTACATAGGAGCACACTGCCCACTGATTGGTATTGTGACTTGGAAGGCTCCAGAGAGAGATCAGAGAGGAAAATGATGGCTGAGAAAAGAAGGAAAACTGTCATCCATTCTGATGGACCAGTAAGTTTTACACAGAGAAAACTCAGGTCTGTGGCCATAGACCAAGGGAGTTACAGACACCCAGCTTGTAAATTGAGATTTTTGTTGCAGGAATGATGAAACCTGTTCATTCCCTTAACACGTCTGAAAGCTCTCTGTGACCCACGGTGTTAGGCATCATTATCTTCCCGTTAGAGAAAGATGGCTGGGAAGACCTGTGATAGAAGAGCAGATAGGATATTGGTGGGGATCAAACCTGTGGGATGGAAAACCCATAGAATGGCCATCATGTCAGAGCTATGAGCCCTGAATTAGCTGGTGAGAGGGTCACTTCTGTCCTTGTTCTCTGGCATCCTAGAGTCACAGAGATTTGAATAGTGTACTGTTTTGAAATAAGTGGTTTGCAAACATGAGCAGCTGTTGTCATGAAAGCACAATGTTCAGAGAATAATTCCTTGGTTAGGGTACACAATAGCATGGGTCAAAGGGTATTGCCAAAAGCAAAATAATTATGTATGGTGAGACTCAGACATCATCCCAAGAGACATTCTTAAGAAAACAAAAAACAAAAAACCGTTAGTATTAATTTATGTGATGCACTTGACATTTGGTTCTGTCCAGACTCAGGAGGGATGCCAAGCTAGAGCTGAGGGAGAGGGAAAAGTGACCACAGGGCACCCTCTTGTGGTCAGGCTGACCCACTACAAATCATGGCTGGAGCCTGTGCCCCTGGGAGGAAACCTGACCATCTCGGGGTTTTAGCCTCCCAGATGTGGAGGGAAATCTTCTGTGGAGAGAGTGTTCCACGGGTCTTCTTGCTGGCCAGTATGTCAGTAAAACAAGCAAGCATTGTGGAATCTGCCATAAATGACTCATTATTGGAGTGAAAACGCTGTAGAACAGCCCCTCTATAAATCATTGGGACAAATGACTAAACTAGATCGAGGGGCCCTCTGCCTCATACAAGCGTTTCTCTTTCTTTCTTTGCTTCCTCTGCTTGGCTGTCATGAGCCAGCAAGGGGCACTCTTCCTTGAAGCTGAAGCTGTGTTATTATTCTGTGTAAACAGCAGTCATTGTGATCCCCCACCCCAAACCATTATTGGGTGCTCCTCTTCTTGGCTCTGTGACCTTTCAGGAAGTACAGATGGACAGAGAAAGGCTGGAAAGGAGATAATTCAAATGATCCCTTGTCCTCTCATCCCGGGAGGGATGCCTTTGATATTGATCAATACACAGATGTCACATCACTGTTGGCATAAGTCCCTTGAGTAACAAAAGCTCTGTGTTCTCTGGGAGTCCACCTCAGATCAATTTCACGGTGGTGCCACATGTTACCGTAACCGCAGCACCTTAAAAATAAGGAGAGATAATATAAACAATGGTGCTTCAGTACTCCTGGGTTTTATTTTTCTTTGGCTAAAACTGATTGAGACACCCAAGGCCAGCTGGAGATGACCACACTGGCAGCTCAACAATACAGACTTTCTCAGTCTGTGTCCGGATATCCTTGATTAACTGTACCATCCTTTCAGGCTGATCATCTGTGGGTCATGACACAATAGCAAAACCAGGGCAGAAGGCATAGTATCTGGCAAGCCCCACTTTGCAAATAACTGCAGCAGACCTGGCTCACTGCAGCAGAAGTTTGACACAGTTATTGAGTGGGTGACAGCTTGGTTCTGTGCTGGGAAGTTTTGTCTGCCTGTGTTTTCTTTTTCACTTAGCAAGTCCCTCAAAATCATTCATTAGGGAATGCAAAGATTGCACAGTGGCCGATGGTGGTCTTACCCTCACAGCAGCTTTGTGGCCATCATCCCTTGATCCTCTGAGCAGCCCTGGATGAGCGGGAGAGGAGGATGGGGAGGAGGAGTGGGACTCTTCCTGATGGTGGGGTCTCCTGCAGCAGACACGGTCCAGGCAGACCTTGGCCTCCCAAGGACTCTGTGGCTTGCTCCACGTCCCCTTCTAGCCCATTTAGTCAGTTCCTGCCCAATATATACCACAAATCACTACATCGGAACAATTGTTTATAATTTAAAGGCCTTCCAGAATCATCAAAGAAAACATAAAGTGACCTGCCAGGAATGCACTGGTCCTTAAGGGGATTTTCCCACTGTGCATTTGAAGAAAATTCTATCACCATCAGAAGTTCTTTTCCTGAAAATCCTCAGGAAAATCATTTATTGTGAAAGCTCCTTGATCAGCGCCCATGACCAGATAGGGGAGTTGGGTACAGTAGCTGAGTGAACTGACCTGTGCTGTAATCTGTTGTAGACATTTGATTAGGCGTCAGGCCATCAGGTCAAGTTGCTAGACAGCTCTAGATAACAACCATTTCCTTTGACTTCTCTGTGCAGATCCCACTGTGGGTACATTACTCATGTTGATAGCTCTGAATGCTGCTGTTCAGCTGGGTACCTGGTCCACACCCAGATCAAGTATGGGACTTACTCTAGGAGATACGGTGAAAGACTGGGACTCAATCACTTAGAGGAGATACTCTTCATATGTCAGAATTTCAACTTGACAGCTGTTCCAAATTGCTCTTCTAGGCTTATAAGAGGCCAGGCCCAGACTGAGAGTCCAGAGAGGACGACATAGGCAGCCCCACATCTTTCCACCTAAGAAAGTCCAGAGTTTCAACTCTGGGGAGTGAAGCACAGCTTTGTCACATTCTTAGCTGGGTGCTTACCACATGATTGCTCTCACTGGGGACAGTTCATTGTTTCATTCAACATATAATTGCTAAACACCTATGTGTCAGTGAATGTGAACAACAGTTTATTTTCTCAAGATTTTTTTTTTTGTTTTCAGTGTTTTATCAGAGAAATAGTATAGAAGAGCTTGTAGTGGCAAGCAGCAGTCTTTTGCCTGGATGTTACCTCTCCCCAGCCCCTGCTTTGATCTGTTTAGATTTAATTCTTCTGGTTGTTATCTCCTTATAATATGTTATACCTCTGTTTCTTGAATTAGGAGTGTTAGATAATATTTTTTTAACTCCCATTATGAAAAATGAGGACTTAGCTCATCCCACGTCCAGCACTCTCATCTCTCATCTTCCCCCTTCCTTTCAATATTTGATAATTACTAGTGGAGAGTGAAAAAGTTGGCTTAAAGCTCAACATTCAGAAAATGAAGATCATGGCATCCGGTCCCACCACTTCATGGGAAATAGATGGGGAAACAGTGGAAACAGTGTCAGACTTTATTTTTCTGGGCTCCAAAATCACTACAGATGGTGACTGCAGCCATGAAATTAAAAGATGCTTACTCCTTGGAAGGAAAGTTATGACCAACCTAGATAGCATATTCAAAAGCAGTGACATTACTTTGCCAACAAAGGTTCGTCTAGTCAAGGCTATGGTTTTTCCTGTGGTCATGTATGGATGTGAGAGTTGGACTGTGAAGAAGGCTGAGCGCTGAAGAATTGATGCTTTTGAACTGTGGTGTTGGAGAAGACCTTGGACTGCAAGGAGATCCAACCAGTCCATTCTGAAGGAGATTGGCCCTGGGATTTCTTTGGAAGGAATGATGCTGAAGCTGAAACTCCAGGACTTTGGCCACCTCATGCAAAGAGTTGACTCATTGGAAAAGACTCTGATGCTGGGAGGGATTGGGGGCAGGAGGAGAAGGGGACGACAGAGGATGAGATGGCTGGATGGCATCACTGACTCGATGGACGTGAGTCTGAGTGAACTCCGGGAGTTGGTGATGGACAGGGAGGCCTGGCATGCTGCGATTCATGGGGTTACAAAGAGTCAGACACGACTGAGCGACTGATCTGATCACATTATTATTATTAAAATAATAATTCTGATTGTTATATGTTTCCTTCTCACCTCAAGACACATGAAAGGATCTTTAAGATGACCACTCAGAAAAAGAGGAAATCTCTTCCAGGAAAAGAGACTGGCATATGTCTCATCCTTTAGGTACCCCACTTCTCTGAGTGTCCTTCGTGTGACTGTTGCTTGTGGTAGCTCTCTGTGGTCCTGAATTCTAGATTTCTGGCTGTCTCTTGACCTTTCTTTTACAGGCTAATGACTGATTTAGATTCCTTGCTTGAGAGTCTGCACATTGACTTGAGTTCTTGCCAATAATATGAAACCACGACTTCTCCTGACTTGCATCACATTCACTGAAAACTAATTTTTCACTTTTTCTTCTTAAGTTTAGGTAGGTTGTGCCAGGTCTTTGGGGCCAGGGAGCATGGGACTTCTCCTCAGTGCCAAGAACTCAAACTCTTCACCTCCTACTCCCTCACCCTTACTGAGTCATATTCTCCAGTTCCTCAGCCATTGAGTCTTCTCACAATCCAAGCGTGGCCAAGAGATGGCTATCTCTGTTGCCAGCTTGATCAATAGCTAGTTGTTGGTTCCATGATGCTATGAAGAATTAGATTTCCATAGAGGATATGATAATTGATTTCCCAACATTCATTCCAACATAGTTGGATAAGTCTAAGGCAGGTAGGATTATCTTCCTTGGGCCAGTAAATGATTTAGAAAAGGACAAGCAACCCAGCTCTGAAGACTGACTTGTGAGAAGAAGCTTGCTGGGGACTTCTTGGAAAGTTAACTTTTCCTGCAGGTAGAGTATGATGATCTCTGTCTGTGCTCAGGGCCTTGTTCTCCTGGATATGATTTCTGCTGCAGCCATCTTGCAGCAAGGATGACTATGAAGCCAACTGTGAGGATGAAAGAAGAGACAGATGGTGAGAAACTAGGTACTTAACAACTTCATTAAGCCACTGAATCAAGCAACCCTTAAGTCCACCCCTACTCTGGCCTCCCAGATTTCCTATCACTTGAGGTAATGCCTTTCCTCACTGTTGAAGCCAGTGTGAGTCAAGGTTTCTGAAGTCAAACTCACTGATAGGATTTTTGAAGTCACTTCTGGAATCAGCATGGAAGGGAGCAGGGATCGACTAGCTGTGTCTGTCAGGTGGAGGTGTGAATATTTGCCAGCCTGTGCCGCTTGACTCCTCCCCAGCATCTTGTATGGGGTTTCTCTATCGTGCTTGTTTTGCTTTCACTACTTCCCAGAATTGTGCTTTGAAGATACCCATGGTGATTATTGCTTAAAGGGAGTCCCCTGCTTTTATATCTTGTTTTGTGCTTTTCATCCTGAACTGCCCAATACAGTCTATACCTCACTTCTCTTCCTCTTGACTCTCTGGTTATGGACCTTTTGCTTAGAGAACGTCTATATGACGTTCTCTTTTCATCAGTGGCCATTTAAAAGTCCACTCAGGAGATTGGACAGGAACACAGAACATTGCAGCCCATCAGAAGCACCATATGGCTGTTGGTGATAAGAACACACATGAGGCCCATTTGGCTGTTGGCTATATGACTCCAGCAATGGCTTGGTCTGGGCTGGCTGATTCAAGAGGCTAGGCTAGTGACCCCTTCATCTTGCCTAAGTGATCTGTGGGCAGCTCCTTAGGGGCTGTGTGCTTGGTCAATGAGGAAAAGCTGTCCTTTGGTTGAGGTATATAGACACTGTCCTGATGACCCAAAGAAACACAGCTTTTGAACTCCTACACTAACACTGTGCATGCATGCTCAACTGTATCCCATTCTTTAGCAACACCCCATGGACTGTAGTCCACCAGGCTTCTCTGTCTGTGGAATTTTCCAGGCAAGAATACTGGAGTGGGTTGCCATTGTACATTTCTTAATTCCTGAAGCCCTCAGTCCCTTTTGCCAGATAAGAATGAGGAGAGGTGGCGTGGAAGTGATGGGGCTGCCATTTTTCAGCTCCCTTATTTTTGATTTAACTTGGAAACAGTTTGCAGGGGTTCAGCCTGTGTTGCTTGAAAATCAAAATGGACCATGCACATAGGTGGCTGATGGAAGAGTTCATGGTGGCCCTTAGCAATTGACTCACACTCCACCCTCCCCCTACCGTTTGCTAATTGATTAAAAATATGTATGTATTGCAAAGTTTATTTATCGATCAAGAGGAGAGCGAAAAGGATAGCGTCCCTAATTAAAACCGATTGGAGCTGTGAAAGTTTAATTAATTGGATGCATGTCACTTCATTTCCATGTTATGTTGCGCGCAGTGCTCTGTTTTCATAATTAACGTGTTGTGTCAGGATGGCGGGTGTCTCTCTAATTAACAGTCTGAGGGGAAAGTGATGTATGGGCCTGCAGAGCAGGCAGAGTGGGTGGAAAGAGAAGTCTCAGCCAGAACCCACACTTTCTGTTCCCTGTGGTCTGTTTCTTGCCATTTAATCACCCTTTGTTCAGTTAATGAGGTTTTGGTGGATCTTACCGGAGACTGCTCTTTGTGTGATTGTATCCCTGGTGTTTCTCCGTTGGAGGACAAAGGGGCTGGATGACACTTCCAGAGATTGCAGGTGGGGGAGAGTCCCTCTGTCCCCTCTCTGTCCTCTGAGCTGCCTCAACAGTCGCTGCTTTTGTTTCTCACAGGGCGATCAACACTTGCCCACTTGGCCAAGGCAAACTTTTATTGACTGTCTGCTCTGCGCAGACAACTGGTGTGTGGGTGGCTTTGAATCCAGCCTGCAGCTTCTTGCTAGACCCATGACCATTTGGAAATTCCTTAACTTCTCTGTGCCTCAGTTTATAAAATGGGAATATTTGGTAAATGTGTTGTGAGGATTAAATGAAACCCTGTAAATGGCACTCTTAGCACACAGTAGTATCAGCCTAGATTTACTGAACAGTCTTCTCCTTTTTCCTTTATCAGTTCAGTTCAGTCGCTGAGTCGTGTCCGACTCTTTGCTACCCCATGAACCGCAGCATGCCAGGCCTCCTGTCCGTCACCAACTCCTGCAGTTTACGTATTTGAATGGTCTGATTGTAGATTGTAACCTAAATGACTTTCACTCCACTGTTGTCTTCCTCAAATCCATTCTTTGCTTTGGCAACAGAATAATTTTTTCTAAAATGGAAAGTTGATTTGATTCTTTGCTTAGAGATTTAAAGGCCCCCTCTTGCTCAGACCATGTTTGAAGTCTATGGTATAAGAATTCTAGGCCTTGAACAAGCCAGCCTTCCCACCACTGCCCACCCAGCCCAACTACAAGTCTCCCTCACACCTGAGCACACCATGCTTTTTTCTCTTCTGCCCAGAAGGCTCCTTTTCTTTTTTTAGAAGACTCTTTTTTTTTTTTTTTTTGGAAAAGCGAATATCCTACCATTTTTTTTCACGTTCAATTCAAATACTTTTTTGTTTTAAGTGACATATTTTTTGTTTGGAGTCTCTCTTCCCAAGCAGAGAGGACGTTCCTACAGGCTGGGGCTATGTCTTGGTCATCTTTGAGTTGTAGTGCCTTGTAAGAGTGTAGTGGAAAGAGGGCTTTTCCTGATTACTGCATGATGGATAGAAAACGTTTTCTCCATGTGGAATTACTATTTAATATCTACTTTCCCACAACACTGTTGGCTTCATTCCAGCAGGGAACATTTCTGTTTTGCTCGACGTTGCTCCTTGTTGCCTGGTGCATGGTAGGTGCTCAACAGATAAATAAGATTGGCCTGGTGCATAGACCTTATAGGTTTGTTGCATGGTGATGAATATAAAGGTTCTTCAAGTTCAAAGCTGACTGATAAATATAGCAAGATTATTTATAATAGAACAGTCAGTGCCATTGATGTTATTACCTGAAACATTTTATTAGTACTGGAAGGTGGATTCTTTCCTTTTAGGAGTAGATTTCCTGAATAGCAGTTGCCTCTGGGTCCTTCTGGACATTGTCATTGCAATGTGCGTAGACCAGAGGCTGCCCAACATAACCCTCAGAGAGGAGCCCCATAGCCTTTGCTCAGAAACAGTGCATCTAAGCTGCTTGCAAATCTCATTCTATCCCTTAAAAAAAAAATCCTAACCCTCTGCTTTTCCTAATATGCTATTCTCCTGCCTCAGTGACATGTACAGTAAGTAATGCATTCTGGTAAGTTTAGAAAATAATTTTATTTCCAGGCACCTGTATAGAATCTAATCAATATTTATACTTACTCAAGGGTTTTTTTTTGTTTTTTTTTTTCCATTAAGAGAGGTAGAGAGGTTTTCTTCTTGGGACTGTTTGACCTTGTCTGAAACAGAAAGTCTTTTTTTCTAGTGTAAAACTGAAAAAAAACAAAACCCAGCCACAAGGATTGTCACCATGCCTCTTCTCACTAATTAGGGAGTGCTTACAGGAAATCAGCCCCAATCACGTGTTCCAGTTTTGCTAGCTTTTCATGATTGAATAGAGTTCAGAAAACTGGATCATAGACTGGGCCTGCCATCTCAGGCCCAGTGTGGTGCCATTCTGTCAGCAATATTCACAGAACTGGGTGCTGGAGATGACAAAGATCCAAGGTGGTTAAAAATAGCTCTGGTATTGAAATGACTAGCTTGTTTCAGAGGCTCTCTTCCTCTGCACCAAAATGTAATATTAATCTTAAAAAAATCAGTCCCTGAACTATTTCCCCAGGTATATCTTGGATCAGATAGAAAATCAATGAGTGGGGGCCATGGGGACTTCAGGTGGGTGTGAGGCATGGCAGAGGGGGGTGGTAGTGGTGAAGACTCTGGGGGTCTGAGGGTCCCGTTTCTAGGCTGGTTCTGCCACTGGTTGGCCATGTGATGTGGAAAAGTCACTCAGATTTTGAGGGCTTCAGTTTCCTGGTCAGTTGAATAAAAGGGCTGGATGATGATTCCGGGGCAGTTGGCAGGTGGCCTGTCCACAGGAATAGTGATTGAATTCCTCCCATTTTCCACCACTGGTCTGGGTGCTGGGGAAATACTCATGAAGGAGACTTGCTAGCCAAAGCATGAAGCAAGACTCAGATGTGCTCGGCCCTCGGTCCCAAAGAACAGCCTCCATGCCCATGTGAATGGCTCAGGCCAAAGCTGTCTTTTCCTGTGACCCTTTAGGCCTGTACGTGTACTGAGGCTGGGTCACCAGTTCAGACTCCCACCCCTCACGGCATCGGTTTCCTTTCCTGGTTCCCTTTCCCGCTGGCTGACTTTGGCCCATTGCAGAGCAGAAGAGAACTTCTGAAAACGTTGACTCAGAAGAGGAACCGGGCAGCACACAGCTCTCTCTCTTCTCTGGGGCGCCCTGACCCCACTCATCTGCCAGCGACAGTGTTGGGTTCCCAGGGCCTAGGTGGGGGGAAGGTGAAACCAGTTCCACAAAAGCCCCTTTCAGGGCCATTGACACTTCCTCCCTGAAGTTATAGAAAGAGGACGACCCCTCTAGCATTCCCTACAGGAGCTTATGTGCACTTCTGGAGTTTATGTGCTCTGCCCATGGATAAAGTGGAGGCGGCTGTTCTTACTAAAAAAAGTTCCTCTTTGCCTCACCAGGTGAGAAGTGTTAATGGCTCATTGTGTCTGCATAGACTGGAGCCCACCAGACCCCTCTGTTCACGGGATTTTCCAGGTGAGAATACTGGAGTGGCTTCCCATTTCCTTCTCCAGGAGATCTTCCTGACCCAGGGACTGAACCTGGGTCTCCTGCTTTGCAGGTAGATTCTTTACTGTTTGAGACACCAGAGAGAGAATAGCAATTAGGAAGGTTTCAAGACACATTAGAGCCAGAAATTTAAAAAGACACATTAGAGGGCAGGGGAGGAGGGACAGGGGATGGGTGGTGTGTGCACACATGTGTGTGTGTGCGTGTGTACACATACACAGACACACACAGACACAGACACACACACACCTTCTGTTGTCCTAAGACAGTGGGTCTCAAACTCAAGCGAGCACCCAAATCACTTATAGGACTTTTTCAAATGTATTCATTGTTCCTGATTCAGTAGCTCTGGGTGAAGGCTAAGAATTTGCTAATACTTTCCAGGTGATGCTAATTCTGCTTTTCTCACCACTGTGCTAGGGAGGGTGGCTTAAAGAGAGAATGGTCTTAATGAGCACAATATTGGCTCAACCAACCTCTTCCTTAGAATATTAATAAGCCGAGACAAGAGCCCTGCATGTACTGAATGCAGAAGAAAGCTCTTTAGCAATGAGACTTTAGAATGATGTTTCTCAAGTGTAGCTGAAGACAACCCATCTTCATCAGAACAACCTAGGACCCTGCTGCTCAACGTGTGGTTCCCAGGCCAGTAGCCTGGGCACCTCCTGGGTATTGGTTAGAAATGCAGAATCTCAGGCCCAACTCCAGACCTACTAAACCAAAACCTACTTTAAATTTGTAGGCACATTATACATGGGGATGCATTGCTCTAAGGGTTTCTCAAATGTGTCTCTGGGGTGGGTATCATTGGGAGTGGGGGTGGGGAGGTGGGATATGCCATTTCTGTAATCCAGAATTGTTGCATGCTGTTGAAGCTGAAACTCCAATACTTTGGCCATCTGATGCGAAGAACTGACTCATTTGAAAAGACCCTGATTCTGGGAAAGATTAAAGGAAGGAGCAGAAGGGGACAACAGAGGATGAGGTGGTTGGATGGCATCACTGACTCAATGGACATGAGTTTGAGTGAACTCTGGGAGTTGGTGATGGACAGGGAGGCCTGGCGTGCTGCAGTCCATGGGGTCGCAAACAGTCTGACACGACTGAGCGACTGAACTGAACTGAACTAAGCATAGCCTAGGCACTGGGGTGGGGACTTTGCCAGAGTCAACAGCTCAAGCCTTCACAGAGCTTGCTGCTGCTGCTGCTAAGTTGCTTCAGTCGTGTCCGACTCTGTGCGACCCCATAGACGGCAGCCCACCAGGCTCCACCGTCCCTCACAGAGCTTACGATCCTAGAAACAAAGCCTGCAGAAGGAAAGGTGGTTTCAGTGTGTCATCTGTCAATTTTGACAGTGTCTTTCTGAAGATCAGTATACAATGTCTTCTTTAGCATCTCTATGGCAGAGAAAGTATGGAAGGCTTGGGAATAGATCATGGCTGCAAGGGAGGAGCCAGGAGGGGAGCAGGTGGCTCAGATCAGGCTCCTGAAATGTGTAGCCCAACTAGAATTGCCCAGTATTGTATTTCTTGGGGTGTAGGGGGGTGAGTGAAATGAGAAAATGTGCCAAGTCCAGCATCACTAATGGTATCTCTTCCAAAAGGCCCAGAACAGTTTTTTTTTAATGGTTTATTAAGATATAATTTACATACCATTTACTCATTTAAAGTGTACAATTCAATTGTATTTAGTATATTGATAAAGTTATGCAACTCTCACTGTAATCTAAGTTTAGAACTTCTTTATCACCCTCAAAGAAACCCCATACCTACTGGCAGTCACTCCTCATCTCTTTCCTCCTCCTACTATAGGCAGTTACTAATCTGCTTTCTGTCTCTATACATTTGCTTATTGTGTACATTCAGTATAAATGAAATCATATTATAGTGGTCTTTTGTAAGTGGCTTCTTTCACTTAGCGTATGTTTTCAAGGTTCATCCATGTTGTAGCATGTATCAGTGCTTTATTTCTTTTTATTGCCAAATTGTGTTCCATTATATGGATATGCCACATTTTGTTTGATCCACTCATCAGGAGATGAACATTTGTATTTTTACTGTTCAGCTATTGTGATAAAGCTGCTAGAAATAGTCATGTGAAAGTTTTTGTGTGGACCTATGTTTTCATTTCTCTTAGGCATATACCTACCTGGGAGTGGAATTGCTAGGTCATATGGTAAATGCCAGACTATTTTCCAAAGCGGCAGCCGCATTACATTCTCAGCAGTAACGTGTTGGCGTTCCAGTTACTCCACATCCTGGCCAACAATGGTCATAGTTACCCTAGTGGGTGTGGGTATCTCACTGTGGTTTTGATTAGCATCTTCCTAATAGCTTTTGATGTTTGAGCATCTTTTCATGTACTTATTGGCCATTTGTAAACATTCTTTGAAAAAATACCTATTTAGATCCATTGCCCATCTTTTGCCCAGTGGGGCTTTTTTTTTTGGTGTTTCAGTTATCAGGTTGTAAGAACTCTTTGTGTACTCTAGATACAAGTCCTTTATCAGATATATGATTTGCATATATTTTCTCCAGTGTGTGGGTTGGTTTTTTTTTTTGTTTTTTACTTTTTTGATGGTGTCCTTTGAAACACAGAAACTTTTAACTTTGATTACTGGGTTTTCTTTTTGTTCCCTATGTTTTCAGTATCGTGTTTAAGAAGACTTTGCCTGACTCAAGGTCATGAAGATTTACTATCTTTTCTTCAAAGAGTTTTTCAACTGTAGATCTTATCTGAAGGTCTGTGATCCATTTTGAGTTAATTTTTGTATTTGGTGAGGAATGGATTCAGCTTCATTGTGTTTCATGTGGACATCCAGTTGGAAAAGACACCACATATTTGGTGTCAAGAAAAAAAGCCCTCAGCTGGATCCCTAGACAGTTGTTAGCAGAAACAAGGTTAGTGGAGGCTGAGGATCAAAAAGCACATCGCCACTGCGTTCTTCCTCCCTGGTTGGTTTCAGATCTGCCTCTTCTTGTAGACGGATGAGTTTGATAGGCCACTACCCTCCTTCCAGTTTGGGTCACAACAGTTGAGCTGGGAAGTGGTTTTAGAGTTTGATATAGAGAATAGAAGTTAAAATCTACAGTTGGCTGAGATGTAAATGGACGTAACTTTTATTTCAGATAGTTTGGCACTTTGTAGTACCTTAAAAATGTACATATCCTTTGACCTAGTAGTCTTAAAATTGAGGAATATTTTCCTAGGGGTTTGATCTGGTATGTAGATCCATTTTTAAGTAAACATTATCTATTCAACATTATTTATGTTAGTGAAAACTGACCACCAAAAAAGTTCAACACTGTGGGATTGATTAAATAAAGTTCAGGATAACTTTTGGATGGAATGATATGTTATCACTGAACATTATTAGGAATTTAAGTCCATGGGCAAATAATATATTTGCATACATGTATGTATTAACAGTATATTAATGCTATTCATTTAGAATATCATCCAAATTAGGGGCTTCCCAGGTATCTCAGTGGTAAAGAATCTGCCTGCCAATGCAGGAGATGCAGGTTTGATCCATGGGTCGAGAAGATCCCCCGGAGAAGGAAATGGCAACCCACTCTAGTATTCTTGCCTGGAGAATCCCATGGACAGAGCTACAGTCCCTGGGGTCGCAAAAGAGTCACACAATACACATCATCCAAATTATATCAACCAGGCTTTATTAAGATTGGAAACACATATACCAATAGAACAGTGTTACCTTGGTAGTAGCGTAATTGGTGTTTGGATTCTTTTTCTTATGTTGCATCCTTTATTTCTGGATACTTTTATAAATAATGATGATGTCACTGTGTCTAGTCTCCAGAGTAAGATCCAGGGGGGGCAAGAAATAGAGTTCTTTTATAATCAGGAAAAATGTTAATGAGACCATTCCTCAGCAGTGCCTTCCACATCAGTTGAATTTGACTGTGGTCCTTGTAGCTGTGGGGAGAGTCAAGGGAATGAGAGTTTACGGGCTGCATTGATTTTGCTCTCCGCTTCTCTCTTTCTTGTCACCTGGAACCCACTGAGGGACCCGTCTGCCCTGTGCAGTGAGCCCTCTTAGGAAGCACTGGTGGGAGGTACAAATCGAAGGCTGGGATGGTGGGACAGGGCCTCCCGCTCCTGTGGAGGAGTGCCTTGGAACCAGCAACTCCCCTGGATTAGCTCTGTGTGAGTGAAAGGCACCCTGTGTCCCTCAAATCTGGGAAGTGTAAACTTTTATCAGTTGGGCACTTGAATTTAAATCACTGCTGAGAACAGTGGGGCCTGAGAGATTTTTCCGAGGTCAGTACATGCAGCCTCCAGCTTGGAGGTCTGCACTCTTCTAAAGCCAGGCCTAATAGAGGGTGAACTTAGAGAAACGTCTCTTGATCTTCTTTTTCCCCTGCCCTCTCTCAGTGAATGCTCAGTGCTTCTGTCTTTGGGATCCTACTGTATTCCCTCGCCCTGTTGTTCCTTTATTTCTTTGAATCTGATGGCTTCAGTGGTACCCCCAGGCCCTGTGCCTGTGCCTCCTCTCAAACTTACTTGTCCAGGGTCCTACACCTCCAGCAGCTCAGATCTGTGCTAATCTGGCAAACTTCACTGCAGTTCTGGGAAAACTGGCATAGAGACTCTACCCCTTTCTGGATAGTGCTTGAATTTGTGTTGAGCTTGTGACCTAATGACTAATGACACAGAAGGACCCCAAGAGCCCTTTTCTAGGTTTTTCACGGCAATCCTGCTTAACCTATTGTAAGGATGGTGTGCTCATTTCCCCATGAAACCAGTCCTGTCTGTGAGATTCCAGGCTCTTCTCTTGGACATTTCTTCTTTCATCGTTCAGGAGTACTGTCTTTTTTTGCCCTTTCACTTTTTAAAGTAGGTAATATTTTTGAGTAGGTCCAACTTTAAAACTTACAAGTTTATAGGATAAGAGTCTCTGGCCCAACTCTGTTCCCCATCTGCCCAGTTCACTCTGTCCTCATCAAAGGAGATAGACGGCTAGAGCCAGCTTTTCCAGATGGCAGCCAGCTTTTCCAGGGTCTCAACTCCGTTTTCCTCCACTGATTGGAGAGACGGTCATAGTGTCCCATATACATTTGGATCTATTTCCGGACTTTGTATTCTGTTTCGCTGTCTGTTTATATGCCAGCAGCCCTGAGAACTGAGGGCTGGCAGCAGTCCTCACCTTGCTCTAGACTTCTGTTTTTCTCCTCTTTTCAGACTTCACTGCCAATGTTTCCCAAAAACTGGGTTTGCCTCTTTGTGGGTAGAAGCCAATAGACACCAAAGATGGGGAGAAGGAAGGCTTTATTATTGCTTACTACAAGTTAAGAGAACACCAGAGAGCTTCCCCAAAGCAATGTCTCCCTGAATACCTAAATTAGAAGTTTTAAGCTAGGGGTACATACATATTCATGAAGGGACTGGAACAGAGGAAAATTCAGCATAGAACTGGGGCAAAGGTTGGCTGAGTCCAAACTTCAGTTGATTGAATTAAGGAACGTCCGTTCAGTTCAGTCACTCAGTCATGTCCGACTCTTTGTGACCCCACAGACTGAAGCATGCTAGGCCTCCCTGTCCATCACCAACTCCCGGAGTTCACTCAAACTCATGTCCATTGAGTTGGCGATCCCATCCAACCATCTCATGCTCTGTCATCCCCTTCTCCTTCTGCCTTTGATCTTTCCCAGCATCAGGGTCTTTTCCAATGAGTCAGTTCTTTGTACCAGGTGGCCAAAGTATTGGAGCTTCAGCATAAGTCCTTTCAATGAATATTCAGGACTGATTTTCTTTAAGATTGACTGATTTGATGTCCTTGCAGGCTAAGGGACTCTCAAGAGTCTTCTCCAACACCACAGTTCAAAAGCATCGATTCTTTGGCGCTCAGTTTTCTTTATGGTCCAACTCTCACATCCATACATGACTACTGGAAAAACCATAACTTTGACTAGGTGGACCTTTGCTGGCAAAGTAATGTCTCTGCTTTTTAATATGCTTTCTAGGTTGGTCATAGCTTTTGTTCCAAGGAGCCAGTGTCTTTTAATTTCATAGCTGCAGTCACCATCTGCAGTGATTTTGGAGTCCCCCAAAATAAAGTCTGTGACTGTTTCTATTGTTTCCCCATCTATTTGCCATGAAGGGACAGGATCAGATGCCATGATTTTAGTTTTCTGAATGTTGAGTTTTAAGCCAAATTTTTCACTCTTTTTTCACTTTCATCAAGAGACTCTTTAGTTCTTCATTTTCTGCCATAAGAGTGGTGTTATCTGCATATCTGAGGTTATTGATATTTCTCCTGGCAATCTTGATTCCAGCTTGTACTTCTTCCAGCCCAGCGTTTCTCATGATGTACTCTGCATATAAGTTAAATAAGCAGAGTGACAATATACAGCCTTGATGTACTCCTTTTCCTATTTGGAACCAGTCTGTTGTTCCATGTCCAGTTCTAACTGTTGCTTCTTGACCTGCATACAGATTTCTCAGAAGGTAAGTCACGTAGTCTGGTATTCCCATCTCTTTAAGAATTTCCCACACTTTGTTTTGATCCACACAGTCAAAGGCTTTGGCATAGTCAATAAAGCAGAAGTAGATGTTTTTCTGGAACTCTCTTGCTTTTTCAATGATTCAAGGGATGTTGGCAATTTGATCTCTGGTGAGGTCAGGAAGCAACAGTTAGAACTGGACATGGAACAACAGACTAGTTTCAAATAGGAAAAGAGGTACCTCAGGGCTGTATATTGTCACCCTGCTGATTTAACTTGTATGCAGAGTACATCATGAGAAATGCTGGGCTGGAAGAAGCACAAGCTGGAATCAAGATTGCCGGGAGAAATATCAGTAACCTCAGATATGCAGATGACACCACTCTTATGGCAGAAAGTAAAGAGGAGCTAAAAAGCCTCTTGCTGAAAGTGAAAGAAGAGAGTGAAAAAGTTGGCTTAAAGCTCAATATTCAGAAAACTAAGATCATGGCATCTGGTCCCATCACTTCATGGGAAATAGATGGGGAACAGTGGAAACAGTGGCTGACTTTATTTTTTGGGGCTCCAAAATCACTGCAGATGGTGATTGCAGCCATGAAATTAAAAGACACTTACTCCTTGGAAGGAAAGTTATGACCAACCTATATAGCATATTAAAAAGCAGAGACAATACTTTGCCAACAAAGCCCATCTAGTCAAGGCTATGGTATTTCCAGTGGTCATGTATGGATGTGCAAGTTGGTCTGTGAAGAAAGCTGAGCACTGAAAAATTGATGCTTTTGAACTGTGGTGTTGGAGAAGACTCTTGAGAGTCCCTTGGACTGCAAGGAGGTCCAACCAGTCCATCCTAAAGAAGATCAGTCCTGGGTGTTCATTGGAAGGACTGATGCTAAAGCTGAAACTCCAATAGTTTGGCCACCTCATGAGAAGAGTTGACTCATTGGAAAAGACCCTGATGCTGGGAGGGATTGGGGGCGGGAATAGAAGGGGTTGACAGAGGATGAGATGGTTGGATGGCATCACTGACTCAATGGACATGAGTTTGAGTGAACTCCGGGAGTTGGTGATGGACAGGGAGGCCTGGCGTGCTGTGATTCATGGGGTCGCCAAGAGTGGGACATGACTGAGTGACTGAACTGAACTGAACTGAGGAGGGTAATCATCAGCATTCTGTCCTCTGCCTGGGTGGGGCCTTAGTCCCTGAAGAACTCTAAGATGTATTATTATGTGTATCCCTTGAGGAACCAGGACCCTACCCCGAGACTGTACTATTGTTTCTTGACTGTTTCTTCCTTGTTTCTTCATTCCTTAAGATCATGAATTACTGAGATATGTTCAAGGGCAAACATTTGTAGCTAGGCTTAGATCACAGATGGCTTTGGCCCCAAATGGTTCTTTTATGTCAAACAAGCCATTCCTGGGTCTCTTTCTTTGGGGACCCCCTACCATATCTGCTGTCTAGGTTGTCATAGCTTTTCTTCCAAGGATCAAGTGTCTTTTAATTTCATGGCTGCAGTCACCATCTGCAGTGATTTTGTCTGTGACCAACCTAGACAGCATATTAAAAAGCAGAGACATTACTTTGCCAACAAAGGTCTACCTAGTAAAAGCTATGGTTTTTCTAGTAGTCATGTATGGATGTGAGAGTTGGACTATAAAGAAAGCTGAGCACTAAAGAATTGATGCTTTTGAACTGTGGTGTTGGAGAAGGTTCTTGAGAGTCCCTTGGACTGCAAAGAGATCAGACCAGTTAATCCTAAAGGAAATCAGTCCTGAATAAAATGGAAGGACTGATGCTGAAGCTGAAACTCCGATACTTTGGCCACCTGCTGCAAAGAACTGACTCATTGGAAAAAACCCTGATGCTGGGAAAGATCAAAGGCAGAAGGAGAAGGGGATGACAGAGCATGAGATGGTTGGATGGTATCACTGACTCGATGAACATGAGTTTGAGAAAGCTCTGGGAGTTGGTGATAGACTGGGAAGCCTGGCATGCTGCAGTCAATGGGGTCGCAAAGAGTTAGACAAAACTGAGCAACTGAACTGAACTGACCATATATGCTGGTATAAATAATATTCCTCACAGTGATGTGTGTGGTACCCACTATTACCCCCATTTTATGGATTAGAAAATGAGGAACAGGAAGTTGAAGTAGTTCACTCAAGGCACACAGCTGGCATGTGGATCAGCAATAGGAATCCTGAGATAGATATCTAACATGTCATCTATTTTTTTTTTTGTTTCAGAATATGATGATGATAATGAATACTGGTAACTACAATTAATTGAGTATCTGCTAGGCATTGTATTCAGTGCTTTGAGTACCTGGTATATAGTATCTCATTTAACTTACTCTCCATAATAACCCTGGAAGTGGCTATGATCATCAGATTTGTCCACATGGGAAACTGAGGCTCAGAGAGGGTTAATTTAAATTGGTAAAGGCCCAGGGGCTCTGTGTTTCTCCAAAAACCATGCTCTTTACAATTACACGTTACTGATCCTCCATTTTCATGATCTTGATCAAATATGCTTCCATATTCCTTTGACCTCATCTTCTTTGTCAGTCACCATGCATCAGGAGGTTTCCAGAGATGCAGAGGCAGAAATGCACAGTCCCACTCTCCTTGTACTTTCTGACACTTTTTTGCTTTCTTAGGTTATGAAATTCTCTCAAACAGCAATTAAACTCTCACTACAGGGTCTTTGTCTTCTAAGGCCATCTGTAAGTGTGTTGATATTGAGAAGGCTGATCAGGAGTTCCACATTAGGTGAAAGAAGGAAAATAAGAAGTGAGCCAGCTATGGGAGAGCCTTAAAGCTTCAACAGGGAAACTCAGACTTGATGAGACTGTCAGTGGGGAGGCTCAAAAGGTTCTTGAGTGGGGAAATAAGAGACAAAAATGCTATTTAAGGAAAAGTAGTCACGACTGATATTACTCTGTGTAATCTCTGCAAAGAAAGGAAAGAGCCAGGACAACAGCTAAACCCAGTGAACATTGTTTGTAAAGGCTTTGATCTGCAGGGCACTTCACTTCGTTCATATGATCCAAACACTGTATCACCTGATTGACCTCACACCCCAGGATTTTTCTTTGTGGATTGAGTCCCAAGAGTCTAGGAGAAAGGAAACACATCCTTCTTTAGATCAGCCTCTTTATTCCAAAGACTGAAAGGAACATTGGGCACACTGCAGAGCCCTCAACTCAGACGATAACATCCTTCATCATCTGGCTCCTGCCTTATTTCTCTGGCCATCACCTTCTAACTTTCTCTGCTATGCCCTCACCCAAACTGAACATATTCAGTTTCCACATGCAGTGTTCCATTTTGCCTCTTGGCAGTTTCCTGTAATAGTTTTTTCCCTTCTTGTCTAATTCCTCCTTTTCCTGAAGTCTTGGCTGAGATGCCACTTCTTTTTTTAGTTTTTGGCCACACCAAGTGACATGTGGGATCTTAGTTCCATGACCAGGCATCAAACCGGTGCCCCTTGTGGTGGAAACTCATGGTTTTGACCACTGGACTGCCAGGGAAGTCCCAGTGCCACCCCCTGAAGGAAGCCTCCCTCATCCCTCTGAGGCAGGTTGGGTGTACCTACTATGGTTCCCCACTGCATCCTGCCATCTCCTGGTCTTTTCTGCTGGCTCTGATGGTCTGATAGCTCACTTGTTCTCTGGACTCTGAGGTCCTAATGGGAAAGGGCCACGTCTCAGTTGTCTCCAGCCTGGCACACAACAGCTGTCCAGAAAGTGCTGGCACGTGAATAATGAAGGAACATTGCCATCGGCCGGCTATCCCCATCTGTTGCACCAACTGACTGGTTGGTGGTTTTTGGCTCCTTGAATCCCTTTGTTATCCCAAAAGGAGAAACTTTGCTCCCAACTCAAAAGCAAAGGAACTTCCTTCCCCAGAAGAAGACCTTTCTTTCTGGACCCCCGAACTCCTGCACTTCTGGGTCCTGACTCTCTCAATGAGCCCTCCATCCCCCCAGCCCTGCCAGCAGTACCCTCACAGCCTCTTTTCCTTGGGTCAGTAAACCAGAACGCACTACTTCCATTGGCCACATCACTTCCTAAAGCTACCACGCCTCTCTGACAAAGACTGTCTTTGGCCAAACCTGAGTCAGGCTCCTCTGAGCCCTCCTCTTTTCTAAATCCTTGACCTTGGGCTCTGTCCTTGACCTGCTTAGTCCAGTCTTAGCAAGAATTCTGCTGAGTCAGTTTAGCAAATATCTCCCCACCCTTGATGTCTGATCACCCTGGATATCTGATCAAACTCCTCATCCCACACTTTTGGTATCTTCTCACTCGGGCCTGCCTTCGGCAAGAATCTTGCTAGCTCGGTTTAGCAAGAATCCCCCCACCTTGGATGTTTCCTCTTAGTGATCATCCATCCACTGACCCCTGCCCCTGCCCCCCCACCCCCACAGCCGCTCCTTAGCTATAAATCTCCACTTATTCTTATTGTATTTGATGTTGAGCCTGATCTTTCTCCCCTACTTACAAAACTCCTATTGCAGTGGTCCCTCTTGAATGCAGTTTTCATTATCATTTTTTTTAGAGTAAATCCAGGATGAAGGTGGGGGAACAGATACTTGTTTATTTGGCTGCAGCATGTGTGGGATCTTAGTTCCTTGGCCAGGGAGCAAACTCACGTCCCCTGCCCTGAGACCTTGGAGTCTTAACCACTAGACCACTAGGCAAGTCCCATTACCATTTTAAAAGCATCATGAATCATTTTTCTTAACAGCGTCTCCCCTGCCCCCACCCTATATGCCTTGTCTTGAGCCTCAGGACCACTTCTCTATCATTTCCCACAGCTTTGTTCTCCTCCCCCTCCTATTAGTACTTTAGACTTTTCTTCTCTCTCTTGGCTAATTATTCCCTTCCTTTAACCTCTGTGATCTCTCAGCACTTGATTTCCTCCCTTTCTATTTTCTCACCAAGGTGCTACTTGTCCACCCACTTCTTTAACAGAGATTGTTTTCCTAGTTTGTTTTTAACCTTTTGCTCCTCTTGCTCTGAGCACAGTGCCTCTCCAGAGAGTGAACCTCCAAAGCCTCAAAATGGATATTGTCTCAGGATGCTTGAAACCTCTTAGGAAATGCACACAGGTTATCTGGGAGTCTAGACACAGGAGGTGTTAGTAGGCATTGGCACAGTTTGTGCCCCCTAAGATCAGAATCCCTTGTGCCTCAGAGTAGTAGGCTGGCCTTCGGGAGTCTCTCAGAAGATGTCTGAATGAATGGAGGGGGTCTGCCATCATGGCCCCCAGTCCTGCTAGGAGACCATCTACCTCTTGCCCCACTCCCTGGGCATCAGCAGGGGCAGCCAGTTATAGGGCCCACCACTGCCCATTGAGGACAAGAGCCCAGGGACCAGTAGGAGGAGTTAGTGTTCCAAATGCCCAGGAATGGGGTATGTCATCCAAGGTGTGGGTCAGTCAGCGTGTCCTGGTGGTCACCACTCCTGGTGTTTTCACATACATCCCTTCATTGTTTCTACAGCTGCTATACTTTTTAGTGGTGGTCAAGCCAGCTGTAGGCTGATCATTGTAATCATTTATGTACATTTTGCAGATGTATGTGTTATCATTATTTTGAAATACTTGGCATAAAAAGTTGATTGAATTGAAATCTTTACATTATAAAAAAGTCAATATTACTTATCTGTCAATAAAGGAAAAGAGTTATTTGATTATTCCAATAGAGTTCCAAGGCTGATTTTTGAATAGTTGTAAAAATGATTAAAAATCTGTATCACTTCCTCATGGGAACAAAGTTTCTTACTGATGGAAACCAAGAATTTTAAGAATTGCCATTACAGTGTTGTTCCTGAGTTACAGGTAACCATTTCTAATCTGTGTGCCCCCAGGAGAATGGGGAGAGGTTATAAAAAGTATGTTCACAAACACAAATTCAAGCGTATCACTTAAATATTTGAAAACATTTTATTTGGATATTTTATATAAATTCAATATTTAATATCTTTCTGCAGTGTAAGCATTTTATTTGTCTTCTATTGATATAAATAAAATATAATGCTTTCTTCCCCCTTAAACTCTAAATATTTTTTGCTTTACCCTAGGGCATGACACAAATGATATTATTTTCTCTGAGTACTATACCATAAAAAATGTTGGGAATTTTAAAAAACAACTTTATTGAGGTATAATTTACTGACTACACAGTTCACCATTTTAAATGTGCAAGTCAGTGACTTGGAGTAAATTTATCAAGTCATGCAACCATCATCATCCATTTTTTAAATTTATTTTTTAAAATATTTATTTACTTGGCTGCGTAGGAGTCTTGGTTGTGGCATGCAGGATCTTTAGTGGTAGTGTGTGGGATCTCGTTCCCAGCCCAGGGATTGAACCTGGGTCCCCTGCACTGGGAGTGCAGAGTCTAAGTCACTAGACCACCAGGGAAGTCCCTCACCATCCATTTTTAGAATGTGTTCCTTATCCCAGTAAGATGAGAAGTAAGTTCTGAAGGTGAGAAGGGACCAGAAGGTATTCCTTGGGGAGGGCAAACCTTTGAGTCCTAAGGTACTTGGAGCTTGAGGGCAGGTATTAGGTTGGCCAAAAAGTTTATTTGGGTTCTTCTGTAAGATGTAATGGTAAAACCTCAATGAATTTTTTGGCCAACTCTATATAAAGGTGCTGATTTCCTAGGAGAAGCATCCCAAAGGTATGAGGAAGGCCAAGAAGGCTGGCTGCTGCTCTGGGAGGGTTTGCAGCTCAGCTTAGATGCCAGCTCTTCCAGGAAGGCATTTCTAGCTCAGTGCAGCCTGCTTCTTCTCCTGGGCTCTGGTACCCACTCCCACGGTACATGACAGATAAAGATTTTTGGTTCATGACTCTGCTCTTCCTGCTGGACTGTGAGTCTGCTCTCCCAGAACTTAGCTTCATCTCTGGCATAGAGCATGGCCTCAATTATCAGTTTGCCCAATGGATAAATGATTTTCAGCCCTTTTTGGTCTTCTCCAAAGTCCTGGGAGCTGACCAGAAACACACAGGGCGATGCCCCAGCAAATCACAGTGACTGGAGCAGAATCCAACTATCTCCATGAATGGGACCGTGGTATGGGCCAGGTGTGGAACCCTGGTTTTCAGCTGGCCCTGCTTCTGACCATTTGTCCCTCTGTGCTATCACTGCAACTTTCAGCTGTTCTATTGCCTCCAAAATGAGAGTGTGGGATCATACATTGTTTGGTGATTCCAGCTGTAAATCCCCATGATTCTGATGGTGCATCTGTCTCCCTGTGTCTAATGGAGCTGCCTGCATTTGAAGGGACAATTTCCAGGGGGCAAGGGAGATGATTGCAAGGGTTATAGCCCCTGGCTCTGTCTGGGGACTTGGTGCCATTGTGTTTGCCCAGGCTACTGCAGCCATCCCCGGACACTCTGAAGGTGACAAACAGATTGCCTTCACCACCTCAAGAAGGTATTGGCAAGGTGGCTTCTTTGGGTGCAGGAAATGTGAAGAGATTGAAAGCAAGCACATCAAGCTGTTTTTGAGTATACTTAATAGACACCTAGATGTGCAATCTGCTTTTTAAAAGCAAAGTTGCTTCACTAATAGTAACACTCCATTCTGCTTTATCACGAGACTCTCATCTCTGCTCCATACTCCCCCTCAGTGTTCTTCCGCTCACTAACCCATTTATCCTCTCTTATAAACCTGTGCTTAAAGCCAGAAGAAAATACAGCTGTGACACCACAGCAGAGCTTTCTGGTGCTGCCTCGAGCTGGCAGAGTGCTTGTGCCCATGACGCAGAAGCCTCCCCACACCCCACACTGTTTGTGTCCCAGGTGCTTCAAGTTGGTTTCTGAGGTTGGCATGAGAGCTGCTTCTTGGTGCCCAGTTGAAGAGCTTTTAGGACTCCAAAGCTGAACTCTTGGTGTTGGGGCAAGAGGGGCAACCAGAGGGGAGGCAATGACTCCCTGCCAACCCACACACATCCCTACAACTCCCTCATGGGCATCACAGGGCCAGTCTGGGCACCTAGGACAGATCAGACCTAACTGGCTTTCCTGTCTCATCCTGTTGTTTAATTAACATAACAAATCTTCGCAGCTGGTGGCTGCCCTCTGCTTCTCTTCCCCCTCCTCCTCCCTTCTGTACACTAATTAGTGCAAAAGCAGGGAGCAAATCTTCAGGCATTGATTTGCCTTTGCAGTAATGATTATTCTGGGAACAGCCCAACCTCTCCAAACAGATAAACACCCCCACCCTGAGTTTGAACCACATGCTTCCTTATAGATTTTTGGCTTTGCTAAGGCCAGGATGGAGAACCCAATTATTGAAGAGCATAATACCACATTTGTCTCCTCCGGTTCTAAAAGACAAAAGGGATTATAAGAAGGGGAGAAAACACCTTCAGGGGATGTGACTCATTTAAAGGTGCTGACTCCTCTTTGTAGAAAGTCGACCCCTCTCTGCAAAGGTGGAAACCTAGTCTGGCCAAGTGTCAAGTGGAATGTCTCAGGAAAGCCTTTGCTAACATCTCCCCATCTGTGAAGTGGTTCCCACTTCAGACAGCTCTCAGCCTTGTCAGAGTATCAGGTCCTCAGGGGCCAGGGACCTACAGAAGTCTGTGCCTGAGATGTCATCCACAGCAGTAGCCTGGAGAGAGGTCTGGGACAGGGGGATGGAGGGGGTGCTCCTTCAAGGGGTCAAGGGGTAGACAAACATTCAACCCCATTTCTGGGTCCTCACTGGGTCACTTACTAACAGACCCCTGTGGCTAGTTAGTCTCCTAGTAAGATTATATGGTAGCATGGCAACAGAAGATTTTTTGTTCTTCTGCTCATTACATGGTGTTTAAAAAATAGTGCATAGTAAGCAAAGATATCACTTTGCTGACCAAAGTTTGTATAGTCAAGGGTATGGTCTTTCCAGTAGTCATGTACGGATGTGAGAGCTGGACCATAAAGAAGACTGAGCGCTGAATAATTGATTCTTTCAAACTGTGGTGCTGGAGAAGGCTCTTGAGAGTCCCTTGTATTGCAAAGAGATCCAACCAGTCAATCTTAAAGGAAATCAAACCTAAATCTCATTGAAGCTGAAGCTCCAAAATTTTGGCCACCTGATGCGAAGAACTGACTCGTTGGAAAAGACCTTGATGCTGGGAAAGATTGAGGGCAGGAGGAGAAGAGGACGATAGAGGATGAGACGGTTGGATGGCATCACTGATTCAAAAGAGATGAACCTGGGCAAACTCCAGGAGATGGTGAGGGACAGAGAAGCCTGGTGTGCTGCAACCCATGGAATCGCAGAGTTGGACGTGACTTGGCAACTGAACAACAACAAAGTGTGCTTGTGGGGATTTCATTTATTGTGTCTTTTTTCTCCTTAGTACTCCCTCCCAGGCCTGGAGGATAATCTTCATTTTGCCCCCACTTTTACTCCCTCTGCCAAATGCACAGACACAGAGCCTTAATCATGTCACTTTCTCCCCATCTCTTCTCACACTGTTCTCACCTGCATCAGGGGTTGGGAAGATCTAGGCTCAATGTGGGAGTATTCAGTAATCAACTAGCAATGTTTGCCAGGAGAGGGGGGTGTGGATGGTGCCAAGTAAGGTATTTATTGTGCAGGTCAAGAAGCAACAGAACTGAACATCGAACAACAGACTCATTCAAAATTGGGAAAGGAGTGTGTCAAGGCTGTATATTGTCACCCTGCTTATATAACTTATATGCAGAGTACATCATGTGAAATGTCAGGCTGGATGAATCACAAGCTGGAATCAAGATTGCTGGGAGAAATATCAATAACCTCAGATAAGATGACACCACCCTTATGGCAGAAAGTGAGGAATAAAAGAGCCTCTTGATGATGAAGGTGAAAGAGGAGAGTGAAAAAGTTGGCTTAAAACTCAGCATTCAAAAACCTAAGATTATGGCATCTGGTCCTATCATTTTGTGGCATATAGATGGGGAAACAATGGAGACAGCGAAAGACTATTTTCTTGGGTTCCAAAATCACTGCAAATGGTGACTACAGCCTTGAAATTAAAAGACATTTGCTCCTTGGAAGAAAAGCTGTGACCAACCTAGATAGCATATTAAAAAAAATGCTGTCACCTGAAACACTACCCTAATTAAATCTAACTGTCTAGGGATAAAGTCCATTGATCAGAATCAGAGGTGCTTGTTAAAAATAATGATTCTCTGGTGTCTGTGATTCAGTTGGTCTGGAGTAGGGCTGAGAAGTCTTTACATTTGAAGAACCTCAGGATATTTTCATGATTGGGCATTTTAGAAACTACTGTCTAAATCATCAGTTAAAGTTCACCCTAACCTCCACAAAACTTTTATCCTTTGGCCATGAATGACCTCAAATTGTTCACTAGTTATCTTGCTCTTATATCCCCACCTGCATTCTAAGTTTATAAAATTGTAGAATTTCTAAACTCAAAGGGGCCCTAGGTTACCAAATAATCTGTTCCACCAGGGCCACATCTTGGTTAGTTTCGGGGCTAGGTCTAGAAACAGTTCAAAATTCCCTCCATTCAACGGTAATTTAAATTTTTGTTTTCCCACAGCGTCGAGGCAGGCCAGCACCTCTGCTTTTAAGAAAGATTGAGCGTGAGTACTGTTATTCTGGTGGAAGGGCTGGTGCTTACATTTGTACCTTTTGCTGCTCTGAGAAATCCCTGCCAATGGATAACTGATAAGGTGTCATGAAATGTAAGGGATCAAATGACAAAATGGTCTAAGCTATGCCCACCATAGCACCAGGTGCCTACATAGATTTAACTTTTAGGCCAGGCTCAAATCCACATCCACTGGGAGACCCTGGACCAGTATGGGGTAATTACACTTTCCTAATTCAATTATGAATCATAAGAGTTCACATTAGTGAAACATTGGCTGTTCACCAGGTGCTATGCTAGATGGATCACATGGAAAATTCGATAGGTCTAAGGAAGAAACTAAAGCTTAGAAAAAAAAATTTAAGTGAAAATGGAAATATCTCCATGTTTATATTTGTTTATTTTTTAAACTTTTTATTTTATATTGGGGTATAGCCATTTAACAATGTTGTCATACCTTCAGGTGAACAGCAAAGAAATTCAGTCATCCATATACATGTATCCATTCTCCCCTGAACTCCACCCCATCCAGGCTGCCAAATAACATTGAGCAAAATTCCATGTGCTCTACAGTAGTTTCTTGTTAGTTATCCACTTTAAATATGGCAGTGTGTACATGTATAAAACTTAAAAAATTTCACTGACCTGTCCAAAGTGAGTTGTTAGTGGTGAGGCTTGGATTTGAAGTTGGTATAATTTTTCAGTCCATTCTCTTAATTCCTGTGCTATTTTGTGTTGATGAAAAGAGATAATGTGAATAAAATGCTTAGGTTAGGGTCCAGAAGCTCAGTAAGTGGCTGTAGTCATCGTCATTGCACCCTGCTGCTTTTCAGGTGAAAAATGGCAAATACTGCTGCTGCTAATGGTTAGCAGAGAGGCCCTCAGTTCCTTTCGACACAGTACTTCCCTACATGCTTTCCTTGTAAGAATGCCCTTTAGATAAAAATAAATATGCTAATAGATTCAAGTGTCCTTTTCATGTCTCCCCTTTCTGCCCTCTGAAAAATTCTTATATGATTCAATCTAATACTATTTCATGGCACCTGTTTTCTTAGTCATTTTGGAAGTGACCTCTGGGAAAGGACTATTCTTGGTGTTATTACATTTTTTTTTTCAACCTGGAAGAGACCTTTGAAATTCTCTTAGGACAGAAGTCTCTACAATAAAGTGCTTGTACCCTACAGGATGCACAAGGTTATCCACTGGTATTGGGGGAAAAAAGTCCTAATTTAAAACCAAAGAAATTAAGGGCCATGGTGATCTTCCTGTTGTTAAGTATAACAGAATCTCCTAGACATTATTATTATAGTGACTGCATGGCTGGTGCCTGCCGACCCCCCATTCTTGAAGCATTCATCTCGCTATATTGAGTGAGGTCACTCTTGTACCTTTCTTTCTCTCTCTCTGACTGCTCTTTCTGTTTCCCAGTCCCTGTATTTAAACAAGTTAAAAAAAATTAATATATGGATTGACACAACGTCTTCACTTGCTCCAGGGATCACACATGGTAAATAGGTCCCATGTCCAAGGCAAGGGTGGAGGCTCTATAGCATGGACAAAGCTGCATCCTTGTTTCATTTCCTTCTGGCATGTTAATGCATGCTGTTATGAGTTGAATCGTTCCCTCAAAGAGGGATGTTGAAGTCCCTTAGAAAGGGATTTATTTTGAAGTAGAATTAATGTAGGAATTATTTAAGTTAGATGATGTCATATTGAATGAGGGTGGGACTCCTAATGTAGCTGGTATCATTACAAGAAGAGAAGAACAGACACAAAAGAAGGCAGCCATGTGATGATGGGGACAAGTTGGAATGGATGAATGATGTCAAGGAAGCATCAGTAAGGCAAGGAATACCAGGAATTGCCAGCAAACGCCAGCAGCTAGAAGAGGTGAGGAAAGAGGGTGCCTGCTGATGCCCTGATTTGACTTTTAGCTTCCAGAACTGTAAGCCAATACATTTCTGTTATTTTAAGCCCCCTAGTTCGTATCAGTTTGTTATGGCAGCCACAGGAAACCAGGTAACTGTGTAGGTATTGGGTTGGCCAAAAAGTTCATTCAGATTTTTCCATTACAGCTTACAGAAAAATCTGAACAAACTTTGGTCAATGCAATAGATTTACAAATTGTGTTTTTCTGCTTAAATAAAGCTATCCTCCAGCAAACGGGCAGTCTGCAAAGACAGCCCTGATGCAATGTCAAGTGGACCTCAGGGATGTGGCACCACGGCCCCTCTCTCCATCAGCTGCTGTTGTGAGGGAAGATTAATGACAGTGCCATCAAACCTGGTAGGAAGTCAGCCAAAATGTCTTGAAATTATCAAGGCATTTGATCTATTGATTATCATCTACTGTTTTTATGATAATCATTCCTTGTTGTTTCTGTTCAGTCACCCAGTCGTGTCCGACTCTTTTCAACCCTGTGGACTGCAGCACGCCAGGCCTCCCTGTCCTTCGCCATCTCCCAAAGTTCATCCAAGTTCATGTTCACTGCATCGGTGATGTCATCCAACTGTCTAATCCTCTGATGCCTTCTTCTCCTTCTGCCCTCAATCTTTCCCAGTATCAGGGACTTTTCCAATGAGTCATCTGTTTACATCAGATGACCAAAATACTGGAGCTTCAGCTTTAGCATCAGAGAAGGCAATGGCAACCCACTCCAGTGTTCTTGCCCGGAGAATCCCAGGGACGGGGGAGCCTGGTGGGCTGCCATCTATGAGGTTGTACAGAGTCAGGCACGACTGAAGTGACTTAGCAGCAGCAGCAGCAGCAGCTTTAGCATCAGTTACACTAGACCATTCAGGTATGACCTAAATCAAATCCCTTATGATTATACAGTGGAAGTGAGAAATAGATTTAAGGGCCTAGATCTGATAGATAGAGTGCCTAATGAACTATGGAATGAGGTTTGTGACATTGTACAGGAGACAGGGATCAAGACCATTCCCATAGAAAAGAAATGCAAAAAAGCAAAATGGCTGTCTGGGGAGGCCTTACAAATAGCTGTGAAAAGAAGAGAAGTGAAAAGCAAAGGAGAAAAGGAAAGATATAAACATCTGAATGCAGAGTTCCAAAGAATAGCAAGAAGAGATAAGAAAGCCTTCTTCAGCGATCAATGCAAAGAAATAGAGGAAAACAACAGAATGGGAAAGACTAGGGATCTCTTCAAGAAAATCAGAGATACCAAAGGAACATTTCATGCAAAGATGGGCTCGATAAAGGACAGAAATGGTATGGACCTAACAGAAGCAGAAAATATTAAGAAGAGATGGCAAGAATACACAGAAGAACTGTACAAAAAAGATCTTCACGACCCAGATAATCACGATGGTGTGATCACTGCCCTAGAGCCAGACATCCTGGAATGTGAAGTCAAGTGGGCCTTAGGAAGCATCACTACGAACAAAGCTAGTGGAGGTGATGGAATTCCAGTTGAGCTATTCCAAATCCTGAAAGATGATGCTGTGAAAGTGCTGCACTCAATATGCCAGCAAATTTGGAAAACTCAGCAGTGGCCATAGGACTGGAAAAGGTCAGTTTTCATTCGAATCTGAAAGAAAGGCAATGCCAAAGAATGCTCAAACTACCGCACAATTGCACTCATCTCATACACTAGTAAAGTAATGCTCAAAATTCTGCAAGCCAGGCTTCAGCAATATGTGAACCGTGAACTTCCTGATGTTCAAGCTGGTTTTAGAAAAGGCAGAGGAACCAGAGATCAAATTGCCAACATCCGCTGGATCATGGAAAAAGCAAGAGAGTTCCAGAAAAGCATCTATTTCTGCTTTATTGACTATGCCAATGCTTTGACTCTGTGGATCACAATAAACTGTGGAAAATTCTGAAAGAGATGGGAATACCAGACCACCTGATCTGCCTCTTGAGAAGTTTGTATGCAGGTCAGGAAGCAACAGTTAGAACTGGATATGGAACAACAGACTGGTTCCAAATAGGAAAAGGAGTATGTCAAGGCTGTATATTGTCACCCTGTTTATTTAACTTATATGCAGAGTACATCATGAGAAACGCTGGACTGGAAGAAACACAAGCTGGAATCAAGATTGCTGGGAGAAATATCAATAACCTCAGGTTTGCAGATGACACCACCCTTATGGCAGAAAGTGAAGAGGAACTCAAAAGCCTCTTGATGAAAGTGAAAGTGGAGAGTGAAAAAGTTGGCTTAAAGCTCAACATTCAGAAAATGAAGATCATGGCATCCTGTCCCATCACTTCATGGGAAATAGATGGGGAAACAGTGGAAACAGTGTCAGACTTTATTTTTCTGGGCTCCAAAATCACTACAGATGGTGACTGCAGCCATGAAATCAAAAGACGCTTAATCCTTGGAAGGAAAGTTATGACCAACCTAGACAGCATATTCAAAAGCAGAGACATTACTTTGCCAGCAAAAGTCTGTCTAGTCAAGGCTATGGTTTTTCCTGTGGTCATGTATGGTTGTGAGAGTTGGACTGTGAAGAAGGCTGAGTGCTGAAGAATTGATGCTTTTGAACTGTGGTGTTGGAGAAGAGTCTTGAGAGTCCCTTGGACTGCAAGGAGATCCAACCAGTCCATTCTGAAGGAGATCAGCCCTGGGATTTCTTTGGAAGGAATGATGCTGAAGCTGAAACTCCAGTACTTTGGCCACCTCATGCAAAGAGTTGAGTCATTGGAAAAGACTCTGATGCTGGGAGGGATTGGGAGCAGGAGGAGAAGGGGACGACAGAGGATGAGATGGCTGGATGGCATCACTGACTTGATGGACATGAGTCTCAGTGAACTCTGGGAGTTGGTGATGGACAGGGAGGCCTGGCGTGCTGGGATTCATGGGGTTGCAAAGAGTTGGACACGACTGAGCGACTGATCTGATCTGATCTGATTCCAGTGAATATTTAGGGTTGATCTCCTTGAAGATTGACTGGTTTGATGTCTTTGCTGTCCAAGGGACTTTCAGGAGTCTTCTCTAGCACTACAGTTTGAAGGTACCACAGTTCAAAGGGATCAATTCTGCCTTCTTTATGGTTCAGCTCTCACAACCGTATGTGACTACTGGGGAAGACCATAGCCTTGACTGTATGGACCTTTGTTGGCAGAGTACTGGGTCTGCTGTTAAACACACTATCTAGGTTTGTCATCCCTTTTCTGTGAAGAAGCAGTCATTTGATTTCATGGGTGCAGTTACCATCTTCAGTGATTTTGGAGCCCAAGAAGAGAATATCTGTCTCTACTTCCACCTTTTCTTCTTCTGTTTGCCATGCAGTAATGGGACCAGATGCCATGATCTTAGTTTTCGTAATATTTAGTCTTAAGCCTGCTCTCTCACTCTTCTCCTTCACCCTCATCAAGAGGATCTTTAATTCCTCTTCATTTTCTGCCATTAGAGTGGTATCATCCTCATATCTTAGGTTGTTGATGTTTCTTTTGCCTATCTTGATTCCAGCTTGTTAACTCATCCAGCCCTGCATTTCTCATGATGTGCTAAGCATATAGGTTAAACAGACAGGGTGACAGCAGATAGCTCTGTTTTACTCCTTTCTTGATCTTGAACCAATCAGTTGTTCCATACAGGGTTTTAACAGTTGCTTTTTCACCTGCATACAGGTTTCTCAGGAGACAGGTAAGATGGTCTGGTATTCCCATCTCTCTAAGAGCCTTCCACAGTTTGTCATGATCCACATAGGCAAAGGCTTTAGTGTAGTCGATGAAACAGAAATAGATGTTTTTCTGAAATTCCCTTGCTTTCTCTATAATCCAGCATATGTTGGCAATTTGACCTCTAGTTCCTCTCCTTTTCTAAACCCAGGTTGAACATCTGAAAGTTCTTGGTTTGCATAATGCTGAAGCCTAGCATGCAAGATTTTAAGCATGACCTTGCTAGCATGGGAGATGAGTACAATTGTTCAATAGTTAGCACATTCTTTGGTACTACCCTTCTTGGGAATCTGGATGAAGATTGACCTTTTCCAGTCCTGTGGCCACTGCTGGGTCTTCCAGATTTGCTGACATAATGAATGCAAAACCTTGATCAGTTCAGTTCAGTCACTCAGTCATGTGCGACTCTTGGTGACCCCATGGATTGCAGCACACCAGGCCTCCCTGTCCATCACCAACTCCCATAGTTTACTCAGACTCATTTCCATTGAGTCGGTGAAGCCATCCAACCATCTCATCCTCTGTCGTCCCCTTCTCTTCCTGCCTTCAATCTTTCCTAGCATCAGGGTCTTTTCTAATGAGTGTTCTTTGCAGCAGGTGGCCAAAGTATTGGAGTTTCAGCTTCAACATCAGTCTTTCCAATGAATATTCAGGACTGATTTCCTTTAGGATGGACTGCTTGGATCTCCTTGCAGTCCAAGGAACTCTCAAGAGTCTTCTCCAACACCACAGTTCAAAAGCATCAATTCATTGGTGCTCAGCTTTCTTTATAGTCCAACTCTCACATTCATACATGACTACTGGGAAAACCACAGCTTTGACTAGATGGAACTTTGTTGGCAAAGTAATGTCTCTGCTTTTTAACATGCTGTCTAGGTTGGTCGTAAAACCATGATGGCATCATCCTTTACAGATTTCATCAGCTGGAAAAGTTCTGCTGGAATTTCATCATATCCACTATCTTTATTAACAGCAGTGCTTCTTAAGGCCCACTTGACTTCACACTCCAGAATGTCTGGCTCTGGGAGACCAACCACACCATTGTAGTAATCTGGTTCATTAAGATCTTTTTTTATACAGTTTTCTGTGTATTTTTTCCATCTCTTCTTGATCTCTTCAGCACCTACAAGGTCTCTACCATTTTTATCCTTTATTGTGCCCATTGTTGGGTGGAATGTTCCCTTGATGTTTCCAGTTTTCCTGAAGAGATCTCTAGTCTTTCTCCTTTTGTTATTTTCTTCTATTATTGAGCATTGTTCATTGAAGAAGGCATTCTTGTCTCTTCTAGCTATTTTTTGGAACTTTGTATTTCATTGGATATACCTTTCCCTCTCTCCCTTGGTTTTTGCTTCTCTTCATTCTTCCGCTATTTGTAAAGCCTCCTCAGATAACCACTTTGTCTTCTTGCTTTTCTTTTTCTTTGGGTTGGTTTTGTTTGCCACCTCAATTCTTACCTCAGTTCTTATTAGGCCTTGAGGTATTAGGTGATGATGGTATGAAGCCATTATAATCAAAAGGACATTTGATATTCCTTATTTAATCTTTCTTTCATCCTATTAAATATTTTATTTTTATACCTTTTAATGATAAATGAACTGTTTCTTCATTAAACCCCTTATAAATGAAAGGCTAAATAAATGCATATATATTGGCGGTATGTGCTCATTTTTTAACAGTGATTGGGTACATGGCCAAGTCAACACCCACCCCACTTTGATGCATGAGGAAGCAGGTGTGGGATGGTTATGTGAATTAGCTACCCAAGGTCACAACTTGAATTTGGTTCTTCTGCATTCAGACTGAGGTCAAGCTTCTATACCATTTTCTCTCCCTCAAGGGTGTAGTGAGATGCATACTTTGCCCAATTTTAGTATCAGGAGGCCTTGGGCAATTTTAACTAAGATGTTTCTGTTTAGCAAACCTTGTAGGAAGCAGAGATGTTTCAGCAGGGGCAGGCAATGGGGACTTGGAATTCTGGCTTTGCTTCCAACTAGTTGTGTGGCCTTGGGCAGGTACTCTGACCTCTCTGATCCTCATTTTCTTTAATTATAAGATGCTGACAGTTGTGTTTTTGGCATAGGAAATAAAGAATAAGTTATATATGATTGTCAAAGTGTAAACTACATGCTAGTGGTAAAGTCTAGTAGTAAGAGTTGATGTTACTGTTGAGATTATAAGAGATACAGTTCTGTCTTATATATGGAGAGGTTCCTGCAGACCAGTGGGTAAGACTCATGTCCAGATGTGAATATGATTCTCCTAACTGGTCATGTGAACAGAGGTGGCATGGGGTTGCAAGTGGCACCCCAGTTCAGGGAGCCCAGTGATGGCTTCTGTGGACTGACATTGGCTGGGTGGGAGACCTGTAATTCCTACTCCCTTTCCTCAAGTTCTGGTCACATTCTTGGTGCTAAGAAATCTGCATGGCTAAACAGGGGTCACTTATTGCTCTTGTCTTGGCCACAGGCAAGTGTCTTGATAGAAAATTCCTCTCTCTCACCTCTGTCCACTCCCTCCACTTTTGCCTATCAACTGCCCAACCAAGAGCCGTAGAGACCTCCTCATTGTCAGGTCCAGTGGATTCCTCTTGGGAGTTACCATGACCTCTTGGCCATCTTGCCTCTGTTGGTTACTGTTCGGGATCATTTGATCCCTTCCTTCTTCTGGAAGCATCCTCTCTCAATTGAGGAACACCACGCTCTCTTGAATTTCCTCCTTTCTGTGGACACCACTTCTCACTCTCTTTTGCTGGCTCATATTCTCCTACTCTGCGTATCCTGGGACTTCTCTCAGTGCTACCCAGGCCTCTGTTCTTCCTGAACAATCCCATCTATGGGCTTGGCTTCCAATACCCTTGGCATCACTGATTCTCAAACAGAGGGAGGGCTGTCAGAAGTTACCTGCCAGGAGAGAGGCTTTTTCAAATTGCTCATACCACTGTAGGGGTTCTGAACGTACAACCTCTCTCTGACATTCACTATCACAGTGGTCCTTTTGGGGATGGTGGTTCCTCATTTGTATGTGATGTGTATATATGTTGAGAAACTCTAATTTCATGCTGACAGATCCCAATTCATCAGCTACATCATGTGCATGTAGGTTCCAATACACATATCCACTTGGATGTCCACTAAGCACATCCACTAAGCACACTCAGTCTGACCCAAGTGATACTTAGCTCTTCCATAACCTTGCTCTTTTCCTTGCATCTTCACTTTCAGCGAATAGTACTACCATTCAAACAGTTGCTCAAGCCAAAATTTGGTTATCATCCTTGCTCGTCTTGTTCTGTTACTCCTGATCCAGTGCCCACAATAACCAAGCCCTTGTGAATCCACCTCCAAAATATCATTTGCCTCAGATCATTTCTCCTCTTTCCCATGGATGTTACCCTCCTCACTTCTGCCCCCCAGTCCATTATTTACATAGCCTTCTCAATGCAGTCTCATTGTGGCAGTCCCCTGACTGAATGCCCTATTGCCCTCGAGCTTCAGCTGGGCTCTGCCCCCCTCTCTGGCCTCATTTCTTGCTTCTTCTCACCATGCTCCACACATTCTGGTCATACTTAGGGAGACCTATAGTTGATTGTCCAGACAAAATAATACTTGCAAATGTAAGAGGGTATTGTTAATGATGATTCTGGGACAGTAAGAGAGAACTACAACTCTCCCAAGAAAAGCAGGAGGTTCAGTTAACGCAAATCATACTGAAATTTTAGTTCCTCACACATGCTTTTTTTTTTTTTTCCATCCATAGAGCTTGATTTTTATGTCCCTTTGTGGCCTTCCTGGGACCCCCATCCCCTCTGTGTGTTCTCCTAGCCTCCTGTACCTAACCCATTTGGCATGCAAAAGACTGAGGTTTTAGCTGTCTCTCATCCCACCCTCATCTGAGAGAAAAAAAAAGAAGTCAGATTCGATCTCAGGTTGCTTTAATGCTTTTACCACTCTGTAAACTGCTTTTCCCAGCACAACCCTGCCCTCTTTTTAAGTAAGAAAGAGTAGATTTCAGGCTTAGATTCATCATGTGAGTGACAGACTCTAGCTAGAAATTTTAAATGTCATCTTGTTTTCATTTATTTACTGATGTTTATGTTCTCTTTATAACAAGTAATGCTGATTTTCTATTTGTGCTAATGACATAGTGTTTTCTTTCCAAATGAACTTGCTAAAGAAAAGGAGTCAACTGAAATAAAAGCAGTACATTAATAATAGCCCTGTTGATATATGAATATGGACAGATTTCATGACATCTGGGACCTCTTTTAAGAATAAGGACATTTTCCTATCTTGAGATAATAAATTCTATTATCATACCTAAGAAAATTAGCATAGCAAAGTCTATAACTTTTATTCTAAACATTGACATTTAAAAATAAATCTCCTACATTATTCTCTTAAATCTGTTCAGTGGAATCTAAAAACCCAAGGAATTTGATACTCATCACTAACTATTTTTGAATATATAAACAAACTTCCCTTTAGCATTTGAATATTTTACATCTTTATTTTCTATCTATTCTGCTTATTCCACAAAATCTTATCCTAATGTATGGTTGTTTATGCTTGAAAGTTTTTTATTGATCATTCTGTCATGTTCTTCTAAAACAAACAAAAAATGCACCAATTAAAATTGAGTCCTTTCTTCATATCCTGTGATCATAAAACTCCAAGTACTAAAAACTTCTTCGTGATTGAGTTATCATTATAATTAGTAGTAGTAGTACACAGATGCACTATTAGTGTGCTATTGACCACAGCATCATAATAACATCCTAATTTGAATATTAGTCAAAAATAGTATAAAAAAAGTTTTGCAAAGACACTTCCTGAATGACGTGATTGGGCTTCTAACAATGAGTTCCTGTATTCATGGGTAAGTATGACTTATAGCTGGGAAGAGGCAGGGTGCTGCATCAATTCTATTCCTATTTTTTATAGATGCAAATAAAAAATTTCACATAAAATAAATAGTTATGGAAGAAGATTTATGATATCAGTTTGAATTCCTTCACATTATATGACAACAATCACATAGTGATATACCACAAAATTTATTTTAATAATGATACATCATTTGCCAGCTCAGTTTGGCCCTCTTCCAATTTTATTAAAAGCAAAGAATTGGAAATAGCCTGAACTGCAGAAGATTTGTTATCCAGCTCTTAGACTTATTCACTCTCTTGAGTTCTTGGAAATATACTGAAAAGTATATATTAACCTTTATCAAGTTATTATTAATGATACTTATTATTTTCACCTAAAGCCATCATCTTTAACCTGCTATACTTATAAGTTATTGAGAAAATAAAATATTGGACATTGCAATACACTTGCCAATACATTTTTTTTTAATCAAATGACAAAGCTTCAAATGCGTTTGTGTGAAACTGTGGAGTTACAGGTTTTAATTTATGGAAAATGTCCACCATGGTCAAGCGCATCAGCCGCATCTACTTGCTTCCTACCAGAAAACATCTGACTTCATTTTTCAATTCAAGTAGACATTTCTGTGTCTCCTCTCTCACTTCTGGTCTAATTCTAAGGAAGAGAGAGAGAGAGTGGAGTGATACCTGGATCCTGGAAGCTTGCTGCCTGGTGACGTAAGGTCTGTGCTGACTCTGCTTTGCTCCCAGCCTCAGGACCTGTGTTTTCTCTGATGCATGTTGGGGATAAAGAGGAGAGGACGTTAAGTAGAAGTTTTGAACGTTTGAATTGAAACTTCCTTTGTTGCTTCTACTCAGTCATCCCGTTGTTTTGATGTCTGACCCTCTTCCTTTATTTAGGGCCTGAGCCAAGGACCACCTGGGATAAATCCCATGGAAAAAGTCAGGCCAGGTGAGAGGGCTGAGGTTGGTAGTAAGCCTTGGGTGACGAGGCAGAGAGGTGGCAGAGGGGGACAAAGAGACTGGCAAGAAGCTTCTAACCTAACATGGCCACAGTGAAGATATGTGAGGGCAATCCGAAAATGGATTTTCCTTAAAAGTACTAATGGTTGTGGTTCCCTTGGAGAGGTTTCTAGTCCTCCCCCTGACTCCCACCCTCTATGCATCTACCCTCCATGAAGCCTGCTAGGCTAGCAGAATAGCTTTGCTGAAGTCTGGGTTGAGGATGAGATGGGGGAAGGGGAGATGGAAACAGATGGGTCCAGTGGAAGTCCCTGCTCCTGGGTATGCTGACTCTGACTAACCCAAGAAAACCCTAGGATCCTGCCCTGCACTTGACAATGTCCACGTGGCTGGGAGGAGTGTGAGTCCAGCCAGGCTGGCCTGGCTAGTCCTCTCTTCGTTATTGAGAATACCCTTTGTCCACTGAGGCAAAGCTTTTGACTTTTATTTTCTTGGGAACTGTCAACAGTTTTAAAAATCCCCTGCCCTCAGTTTTATTGAGATATAATTGACACATGGCATTGTATAAGTTTAAAAAGGTGTGATTTGACTTAAAAATCATACCTTGAACTTATGATTTGACTTATATATCTTGTAAAATGACTACCATAATAAGTTTAGGTAATATCCATCATCTCATTTAGATAGTGCTGAGACCTCTTAGTATTTACTCTATAACAATTTTCATATGTACCATTCAGCAGTGTTAAATGTAGTCATCTTATTGTGTATTATGTCCTTAATTCTTCCTTATAACCAGAAGTTTGTGACTTTTGATTACTTTCAAATGATTCCCCCTTCCCCCATCTCCCAGTTCTGGTAACCACAAATCTGATTTCTTTTTCTAGAAGTTCAGTTTTTTCTTTCTTTTTTTAATTAAGATTCCATATATATGAGATCATACAGAGTTTGTCTTCCTCTGATTTCTTTTTAACTTAGCATTATACCTTCAAGGTCCAGATCAGATCAGATCAGTTCCTCAGTTGTGTCCGACTCTTTGCGACCCCATGAATCGCAGCATGCCAGACCTCCCTGTCCATCACCAACTCCCAGAGTTCACTGAGACTCATGTCCATCGAGTCAGTGATGCCATCCAGCCATCTCATCCTCTGTTGTCCCCTTCTCCTCTTGCCCCCAATCCCTCCCAGCATCAGAGTCTTTTCCAATGAGCCAACTCTTCGCATGAGGTGGCCAAAGTACTGGAGTTTCAGCTTTAGCATCATTCCTTCCAAAGAACTCCCAGGGCTGATCTCCTTCAGAATGGACTGGTAGGATCTCCTTGCAGTCCAAGGGACTCTCAAGAGTCTTCTCCAACACCACAGTTCAAAAGCATCAATTCTTCGGCACTCAGCCTTCTTCACAGTCCAACTCTCACATCCATACATGACCACAGGAAAAACCATAGCCTTGACTAGACGAACCTTTGTTGGCAAAGTAATGTCTCTGCTTTTGAATATACTATCTAGGTTGGTCATCACTTTCCTTCCAAGGAGTAAGCGTCTTTTAATTTCATGGCTGCGGTCACCATCTGTAGTGATTTTGGAGCCCAGAAAAATAAAGTCTGACACTGTTTCCACTGTTTCCCCATATATTTCCCATGAAGTGATGGGACCGGATGCCATGATCTTCGTTTTCTGAATGTTGAGCTTTAAGCCAACTTTTTCACTCTCCACTTTCACTTTCATCAAGAGGCTTTTTAGTTCCTCTTCACTTTCTGCCATAAGGGTGGTGTCATCTGCGTATCTGAGGTTATTGATATTTCTCCTGGCAATCTTGATTCCAGCTTGTGTTTCTTCCAGTCCAGCGTTTCTCATGATATACTCTGCATATAAGTTAAATAAGCAGGGTGACAATATACAGCCTTGATGAACTCCTTTTCCTGTTTGGAACCAGTCTGTTGTTCCATGTCCAGTTCTAACTGTTGCTTCCTGACCTGCATATAGGTTTCTCAAGAGGCAGATCAGGTGGTCTGGTATTCCCATCTCTTTCAGAATTTTCCACAGTTTATTGTGATCCACACAGTCAAATGCTTTGGCATAGTCAATAAAGCAGAAATAGATGCTTTTCTGGAACTCTCTTGCTTTTTCCATGATCCAGCGGATGTTGGCAATTTGATCTCTGGTGCCTCTGCCCTTTCTAAAACCAGCTTGAACATCAGGAAGTTCACAGTTCACATATTGCTGAAGCCTGGCTTGGAGAATTTTGAGCATTACTTTACTAGCGTGTGAGATGAGTGCAATTGTGCGGTAGTTTGAGCATTCTTTGGCATTGCCTTTCTTTCGGATTGGAATGAAAACTGACCTTTTCCAGTCCTATGGCCACTGCTGAGTTTTCCAAATTTGCTGGCAGGTCCATGTGGTCACAAATGGCAAGATTTCCTTCCTTTATGGTTGAGTAATTTCATACACACACGTGTGTGTGTGTGTGTGTGTGTGTATGTATTTCATTTGATTGATTGTTTCCTTTGCTGTGCAGTTCATCAATTAATCTCTTGGCTTCTTAGGCTAGGTAAAACTTGTCTGTTCCTCTTTCTAAGGAAAAACCCATCTGTTCCTTTTTTCTCTCTATAATAACTTCTGTCATAAATAATGTTGCTAGTGACTATGAGGTGCAGATATCTCTTTGACATAGGGTTTTTGTTTCCTTTGGATATATTTTCAGAAGTGGAATTGCTGGATCACATAGTAATTCTATTTTTAATTTTTAAGGAACCTCCATACTGTTTTCCAGAGTGGCTGTACCAATTTACTTTCTCACAGTACACAGAGGCTCCCGTTTCTCCACATCCTTTATAGCACTTGTTATCTGTTAGCTTTTGGTTGATAGTCACTCTGAGAGGCATGAGGTGATTTCTCATTGTGGTTTTGAGTTGCATTTCCTTGATAATGAGTAACGTTGACTACCTTGTCATGTACCTGTTGACCAGTCATGTGTCTTCTTTGGAAAAAGAAGTGTGTTCTTTGTCCACTTTTACTTGTATGATTTGTTTTTGTTATTTTCGTATTGAGTTGTATGAGTTTTTATTAAAATACATATTTTAGATATTAACCCCTTATCAGACATAATGTTTGCAAATATTTTTTTTCCCATTTCACAGGTTATCTTTTCATTGATTGATTGTTTCCTTTGCTGTCCAGAAGCTTTTTTATTTTAATGTAGTCCCACTTGTTTATTTTTCATTTTATTGCTTATGCTTTAGGGGTCATTACCTAAAAAAATCATTGCTAAGACTCATGTCAGCGGGCATTTGCCTATGTTTTCTTCCAGAAATTTCATGGTTTCAGGTCTTACATGTAATTCCTTAGTCAATTAACTTTTTATGAAGACTTAGCCAAGCCTGTGGGAACAGAGTGGTTTTCATGAAACACACACTGAAAAACCTCTTGGGTTTGTTCCTTCTGAGAGAGAGACTTTCTGATCTATTTGGGGAAATTCTGAGGTGCAGTGATTATTCTGAACCTCCATGAACCAGTTCTTCAATTAATCTCTTGGCTTCTTAGGCTAGGTAAAACCTGACTGGCTGTTCCTCTTTCTAAGCTCTGCAGTGACACACAGAGGAAAAGGAGAAGCTTTTCTGAGGTATAACTTCTTCCCCTACCTCTCCCTGCCCCTGTTCCAACCACTTTCTAGTTTGGGTTGAAGAGAGGTCCAAAATCAGTACTGTTTGAACAGTCTGCTCAGTTTAAACAGTATGCTCAGTATTTAATTAAAAAAAGTTTTTCTCAGGAATTTCCTGGCAGTCCAATGGTTAGGACTTTGAATTTCCACTACAGGGAGCACAGGTTTGACCTCAGGTTTGATCTCTGATTGGGGAGCTAACATTCCACAAACCATGCAGTGCAGCATTTAAAAAAAAAAATTCTTTAAAAATCAGTAGATTTTACTTTTTATCTCCAAATTCCAGTTTGTGGTTTCCCTGTAGAAAATCAAAATAAAAACAGTAGTGTCACATGGCAGTGATACACTTGTGCTGAGTAATGCTGGCCTTTTTAGGTGGTAGCATGAGATCTCTGGTTTGCCATTGTCCCTACCTGACCCTGACATTTCCTGCCTGTTTCCTATAGAAATTTGGATTTGTGATCTCTAGATGTAGGCATGTTGGGGTAGATTGCTCATTTTGCCAATAAATATCCATTGAATATCTGTGATGGCTAGCCAATTCACAAATTCCCCGACTACATGCAGCTTACATTCTAGTGTGGGAAGAGACCATAAGCAAGTAAGTAAATTATAGAATACGTTGGAAGGTGATTGTTCTATGAAGAAAATATAACAGAAAAGTGGATAGCAAGTGTGGATGGATGCAATTATAAAACAGGATAGGCAGGGAAGGGCTCACTAAGACATTTCAATTTTGAAGGAGGTGAAGGAACGTGCCTTGCAACCATGACTTGGGAAGAGCATTCCAGACAGAGGAAACAACAAATGCAAGAGCCCTGAGGCAGAGGGATGTTGTAGAAAGAGCCATAGAAACATGGACACTGTTGTGCACTCTAGGCGATCACTAGCTCCTTCTGAGCATCATGTGAAAAAGAAGGTTTGGGTTGGGAGACTTCCAAAGTCCCAGTTAGCTCTAATATTTGATGATCTTACTGTAAAGCCATTCCCATAGGAAAAACAGGAGGCTGTTTGTCAGTGTGACTGTGGTTATGAAAATGGACAGTCTTATACTGATTTTCTGAAGAGAATGAAATTTAGAAAGGTGGCTTTCACTATAGACTTTTCTCATAGGGGAGAGAAGAGTCATGCTTGGGTTTAATGACTGAAACATGCACGTTCTTGCTCTCTGAGGGATGAATTTCTGATGTACACGGAGTACAGATGGATTGGAAATGAATGGCATTGGCAGAGTTGATCACTATCTTTTTTATTACTGTTCAGTGTTTGACTTCTGCTGTAGCTCTGGCAGATGACAACAGATTGCAGGGCATGACCAAGAGTAGATTATTTCCTATCTGATCATTCTTTGTGTGTATCTCTGGTGACCAAGGGTTTTAATATAGGGAAGTTAAACAGTGTGGACAGTTTCACCCACTGTCAGCTTAGCCTGTTACTTGCAGCCTCATTCCCTTAACTTTCCAGTTCATAAAAAGAAGAAAAAAATCAGCTGTCAGCAACTCAGCCTGATAATGTTAGAGGATAAAAGCTGGAGATAAATGCACATTCCTTGAACTTTGGGTTTGATACACAACCCCTTTCTTCTGACTCATGTGGTTGATACATACAGGAAATGTCCATTACTATTGTTAAATATTCTTTTAATATTTTATGCTGAGGGTTTAACCACAGCATGGAGTTAAGTGTTGGAGGGATTATTTCTGCAACCAGAAAGTTCTTAAAAATACACAGAGAAGTATTCTGAGATTTCTATAATTTAGTGTAGGTTAAAATATTTATATTTTCTGGGAGATGATTATAAGCTAAGGGCCCTTTGTTTACATTTGGGAGGTAGGTCAGGGAAGCTGGCTGGGGAGGTGATAAAGAGGAAAGGAATGCTAAGACTATGAAAGATCTGGGATTTTACTCTACTTGCAACTTGCAAGCCCAATCAGTTAGCCCACAACAGTTTCATGGATGCTGCTGGACTCCTGTTTCAGAGACAAAAAACCTCATTACTTCCCACAGTAGCAGTAGCCAGAGTATCAGCATTTGTGACAGTGCCCTGTCCCCTTTCTTCTCTCCGGATGATATGAAGCAAGCCAAGTGATACAGACATGTAGTGGACTGAGTTACAAGAGGGGCATCCTGAGCTTAGGGAACCAAAATCTTTTATAATGGGCAGTAAGCATGCCTGCCCTTAGCTCCAGAGGAAGACATCTCTGTTTTATGGACAGTTAGCACACTTGCCCTTTGCTTTGGAGAGAGATGCTATCTCTATCTTCCAAGACTATTCTTTATACAGACATGCTGGGGCAGATAGTCTGGAACAAAAGCAGTCAGTATCTGGCTTGTAGTATGAGCAGAGATGCATGGAGAATTGTCTTTCAAAGATGTTTTTGCCCTGAAGTTTCAATTTCCCCTCCTTCCTCCCTAGTTCCCTCAGATAAGTTCACTCCTGGTTTTGCATCCTAGCAGCTTTCTCTCTCTAATTTCTATTGAAATTCAGGCAGACAGATTTCTACCTGAGCTTAAGGCACAATTCAAGCCTATCGCTGCAGGTAAAGGCTGACAAGAATTTTAGAAGTCTTACTCACTTTATGACCAGTGTGTCTCTTTTACCTTGGTGCCCTTGGCAGGGCTGTTAGACACTCTAACTATTGGAAAAGTTAATTTCACATCATCTTTGAACTAAATGGGACTGTAGATTGTTATCTAGGCCATGCGTGTGTGCCGAGTCACTTCAGTTGTGTCTGACTTTGTGTGACCCCCATGGACTGTAGCCCACCAGGCTCCTCGGTCCATGGGATTCTCCAGGCAAGACCACTGGAGTGGGTTGCCATACCCTCCTCCAGGGAATCTTCCTGACCCAGGGATAGAACCCATATCTCTTATGTCTCCTGTATTGTCAGGTGGGTGCTTGACCACTAGTGTCACCTTGGCAGCCCCCATTATCTCGTCCAGTCTTCCTTAATTGAAGCAAGTTTTACATTTGAGGCAACTAAGTTCCTCAAGAGTCAACTGTCTTGTTTAAAGTCATTCACTAAAGATGTGGTAGAACCAGAATTCTAAGTCAGGCTTATGGATATGGACAGTTTCCTGTAGTTTTTCTCATAACTAGAGTTTAGACTAGGGAATCTTTTCAGGCAGGCTTGACCAAGGAAGGTTGAGGAAAGATGGATGGGAGTACTCAGCAACTTCAGCAATTCTCAAGAAAGCAGGGCAGGACTTCCCTGCTGGTCCAGTGGTTAAGAGTCTGCTTCCACTGCAGGGAGCATGGGTTCAATCAGTGGTTCGGGAACCAAGATCCCATATGCCATGTGATATGTACCCCCCAAATAAAAATTTAAAAAAAAATTTTAATTGAAAATAAGAAAAGCAGAGCATGAAAGATATTGGATGTGGTTCCTGTGAGTGTGCTCACTCAGTCGTGTCCGACTCTTTGTGATTACATGGACTGTAACCTGTCAGGCTCCTCCATCCATGGAATTTTCCAGGCAAGAATACTGGAGTGGGTTGCCATTTCCTCTTCCAGGGCATCTTCCCAACCCAGGGATTGAAACTGCATCTCTTGCATTAGCAGGCAGATTCTTTGCCACTGAACCACCTGGGAAAGAGATTGCTAGCTGACTACTCGTTATCCACCTTCCCCCTTTGAAGGACAGAGTTCTATATATTTGAATGTGGCAACTTTCCCAGTTTAAAAAATATATATACTTCATTTGCTAGCTTTCCTTGAGGTTGGATAGTCAATGAAGTTTGGGTAGAAGTTACTTCCATCAGAGTTCTTTCAAGGGAATTCACTTAGCTGGCAGGAGACTCTGACATTTTCCCTGTATCCCCTTCCTGCCTGGAACATGGCTAGGATGACTAAAGCCACAGTGATCATCTAGTAAGAAAACCTTGTAGATGGATGCATGTGTTAATGACAGTGGAACAGAAACACAGGTGATGCCCGAAACAGTATGAACATCATGGAACCACCACACCAGCCCTGGAGGACCTACCACTACACCTCTGCAGTGTGAAAGAAAAAGAATTCTCCCACCTTTTCTTGTTATTTTATTTCTAGAGAGCAGAGGCATGTATGTAACTCCTTACAAATTTTAGGTGCTTTTGATACCTAGCTGTAATCCTTGACTGTTCATTGTTGAACCCAATGGTTTTTTTTTTTTTTTTTTTTAATTGCAAGCAACAGAAACATTAGCTAATTTTAGCATAAAGGGACTAATTATCCTTTGAGAAGTTTATGGGGTTGCTCCTAACATGGAAGTAAGGGCTGAAGTCCTAGACCTGGAGCAGGTGGGTATCAGGTTGCGCTAGAAAGTCCTAGTAGCAGGCTTTGCATATTGATCTCATCAGCAAACCCGAATTTCTTGCCAGTTCCCTTGTATCTTTCTGTCGTGATTCAACATCTCAGGGAAGCAAGAATTTGATTGGCTGAGTCAAGGTCACATAACTGATTTGAGCTAAAGTAACATGGCCATACTGTACCAACTTGGTGGAAAGAAGGACAAAGCAGAAGGAGCCTCCTGGGAATACTCCAGCTCCCACTATGGCAGGGCAGGCACCTGGATTTATTGTCCGACAAGGAGAGCATCCCATGGGGTGCTGGAGCAAGTCCTCTCAAGGAAATCAGAGTGCTGTGCAGAAGGGACACTGTACTAAGTGTCCTAGTCAATAAAAATGAGACAAAACAAAGCAATTCAGTATAGCAGAGGATTTAGACCTTTCGACATTGAAGTGAACTGGTCATTATAAAAGGCAGAGATTGTTAGGACACAAAGGCTTCAGGGACGAGCCATTTCTAACAATTCTTTGTTCCACCTTGGAACAAAGGTTTACAAAAATGGTATATTAAAGAGCTCTTTTGATCTTCTGGGGTTTATGTAGATGGAGAGATATCTCATGGTAATTCATAGTAAAAATACTAACACTTATCTTTCTTTGGTTGACTCTTCTTCTCTTGGTGGACTATTGTTTCTAATTCACACTCATTTATGTCCTGCTGCAGTTGTGGGTCTTCATGGATGTCCCAAGTAGGGGAAAGTCATCTTGTCATTCTGTAGTGAAATATCATAACTCCAAAGAGATCAAGTACGGTTTGCAGAGCTTTGAGGTATGATGGTAGCATAAGGGATGAAAACAAAGTATGAGAAGGCAATGGCACCCTACTCCAATACTGTTGCCTAGAAAATCCCATGGACGGAGGAACCTGGTAGGCTCCAGTCCATGGGGTCGCTAAGAGTCGAGCATGACTGAGTGACTTCACTTTCACTTTTCACTTTCATGCATTGGAGAAGGAAATGGCAACCCACTCCAGTGTTCTTGCCTGGAGAATCCCAGGGACAGAAGAGCCTAGTGGGCTGCCGTCTATGGGGTCACCCAGAGTCGGACACGACTGAAGTGACTTAGCAGCAGCAGTTGAAGTGGATGTGGGTCATCAGTTAAGTTATACCTAACTGGGAGAGCTGGCCTCAGTGTGAAGATGCTCATGAGAAATGGATGGGATGCTCTAGCCTCAGACATTCTGAGTGTGCACAGAATATTGGTGAAACATGTCTGAGGATACAGAAGCTTTGAGACTTGGACCTTCAGGGTCCCCACCAGACTTTGGTTTCTTGTTGAAACTGTATTTAATATACATCATGGAGGAAGCCTATCAGCAGGAAAGCAAAGCTGACATCTGTTCCTACCTCATATTTCTTTAGTGACTTCCCAGAGTCAGTAGAGTAAAATGCAGCCTCCTCATTCCAGCCAGTGAGACCCTTTTATGATCTGCTCTTGCTTTCCTGTGTGCTCCCCTCTTTTCCTCTGACTCCACCTACTGCTTTGGCCACTTCAGTCTTCTTTCATTTTCTGGGAGCTGGATCCTGCCTCTTTGTATTTGCTGTCTGGGGATGCTCATCCCAGAACTATGCTTGGCTGGCTTCTCCTCTGGTCTCATGTCATGTGTTTCTGGCCCTACACAGGGATTCCAGAGTCCAGCTGCCTGGCTTCCATTCTTGGCTCTATCATGTGCTGGTTTGTAATAGTTGACAATTAACTTCTCTGTGCATCATTTTGCTCAGCTCTAAGTAAGGATTATGATATCCTTAGATCATAAGTTTTTTTGTGAAGTTTGTGGTGTAAATGAAGCCTTTAGGACAGTGCCCGATTGCAGTCTGTGCTGCATAAGCAATAGGAGTCCCTACTCAAGTCACTCTGTCACTAACCCTGGTTTGTTTGCTTTATAGCAATAATCAGTGTTTGAAGTTACTTTATTTGCTTATTTACTCTGTCTTCCAGGCTGTATGTAGGTTGAGTAATTGGAACCACACAGAACTCAAAGATTAATCCTTAGATAGGAGAGGGTGGGGCAAAACCTCCTCAGTGGCATCCTCAAGTGTCCCATCCCCACCCTCCAGGGCCCTGGTTCCCTATACTGTATGGTGTAGGGGTGGGACTACATTTGTGATTCTGCTGTGTATCCAGACCACCCAGGGAACCTGTGAAAACTAGAGGTGCCCTGTAGAAATCCCTTATGATTCCAAATCTCACTTCTGGTTTTATAGTGAAAAAAATTGAAAGCAGGGTCTTGAAAAGATATTTGCAAACTCATGTCAACAGCAGCATTGTTCACCTTAGCCAAAAGGCAGAAGCAACTTAAATGTCCATTGATAAATGAATGGATAAACAAAATGTAGTCTTTCCATACACTGGAATGCAAGTCAGCCTCAAAAGGGAAGGAAATCCTGTCACATGCTCCTGTGTGGATAAACCTTCAGGACAGGATGCTAGGTGAATTAAGCCGGTCATGATGGGAAAAGTACTGCATGATTCCACTTATGTGCAGTAGCTAAAGGTTACTTCACAGAAACAGAAAGTGGAATAGTTTTACTTTTACAGGATAAAATATTCTGGGGATCTGTTTCATAACAGTGTGAACATATTTAAGATTACAGAACTGTATACTTAAGAATGGTTAAGGTGAAAATTTTATGTTATGTTGTTTTACCATAATGTATTAAGTTGCTTCAGTTGTGCTCCACTCTTTGTAACCCCATGAACTGTATAGCTCTCCAGGTTCCTCTATCCATGGGATTTTCCTGGCAAGAATGCTGGAGTGAGTTGCTATTCCCTCCTCCAGGGGATCTTCCCAACCCAGAGATTGAACCCACATCTCCTGCATTGCGGACGGATTCTTTACCACTGAGCTACCAGGGAAGACCTTCACAATATAAATAAACAAATCAACCATTACTGGACCTAGATTCTGAGGAAATAGATTGGAGTGGGGAGGGAATTTACAGTTTGAAACTCTCTCTGGGAGATTCTGACACCCACCAGACTTTAAGAACCACTGGATCATATTTTAGAGATGCATCTGTGGTTTGGATTTAGAGCATTTAAACTTCACACAATTCCTAATATAAAACGTTAATTAAATGGAGGAAAAATTATCCCCGAATCCTCCTCATGGGTTCTCTTTTAATTTTGCCACATTAATCTGCAGCTCATCTGAATTTTCCATTTCTCTGCCTGCTCTCTCCCGGTGGAAAGTGATAATCTGCAGGCAGAGGGCACTGGGATCTGGCCCATCATGGTGTTTTCCTTCAAGTGTCCATAAGGTGGCAGGCCAGGCACTTGGATTTCGGCCGCCAAGGTACTCGCAGCTCTGAATGTCCAACAGTTCCTTGAAGGATATGAGGGACCCCATGCCTTTGCATGGTTTGGGGCTGCCTGCAGGAGGTTGTGGGATTCTCGTTGATGCCTAGGCTAGACCTGAAGCCAGCAGGTCACTTTCTCTGGAACAGGCGTGCATTTGTTATTAAGGGAAGGGGTGAACTCCTGCTGCCCCTCCCCTCACGGAGTGGCGTAGCCACGGTCCGGTCTGGAGGTCAGAGCATCTCTCCCAGGGAGTCTGGTGTTTGAGAGTGTGCCACTGCGTAGGAATCGTTTTCACATGCTGCTCTTCTTCTTCATACGGAGAGCAGTGTTTTTGTTTTGGTTATATTTTCTTTTAAATAATAAAAAGACAGGAGGCAGAATAGATGCTCTGTGTTGTTCAAAAACTCCTGCCTGATGGGGGAGGATCAGGACAGTTAACGCACCAGCCGTTGGGTATTTAATAGGTATCTTAAAAATACTGATTTGCTGACCTACTTCAGACCGTGACCCAGCAAGGGGTCACAGGCCACAACAGCAAACAGTTGGTGAGTAGTTTGTTCACACATTGAGCTGAAAAGAGGAGGACTTTTGACGTGATTTTTAAAATGTGCTGTTTGTCTCTTAAGTCAAGACTATGGCTTTCAGTAGGTGCAGCATGTTGGCAGGTGAGGAGAAATATGCCGTGGAGGAGGCAGTGGTGCTGCCCAAAGGGCACAGTCTTGGATTTGGGAGATGTGGTGGGAACTGGGGGTTTGGGACAAGTCCTTTGGTGGGTCTAAGGCTCAGTTTCCTCATCTGTATGCTGGGAATAAGATCACCAGCATGGTGGGTTAGTGGTGAGGAGTAAATGAAAGGTGGATTCATTCATTCAGTCATACAACAAACATTCATACATTCAAGACCTATATGCCAGTCACAAGCTGGGTACTGAGGGTGCCCAAGCAATGAGCCCTGGTCCCTTCCTGGCAGGTATGGATGCCAATATGTCCATGAAAGCTTTCAGTGCAGTAGAAGGCACTTTGCCACCAGAAGTTTGTTTGGGGTGCTCTGGGAGCCAGGGGGCTGATTAAGGGATATATGGGGAAGGAGTAGAGAGAGATTGATATACAAGCAAGACAGCAGATTTCAATCCAGGGTTGTCCAGTCCAAACATACCTGTATTTTAAAATGTAGTGTTTGCCACCACATTTTTTTTTCCTGAAAATGAAATTCTTTACCACCATTTAAAAATGGAGAGATTTCTCTTGGGATTCTAGGTTTGCAGCTTCTGTGAAAAAAATAGATTTGGCTACATGAAGCCAACATTTCTGCAGGAAAGTATGGTCTAACACTTAAGTCATGGCTGCCTTCTTGAGGCAGTGTAATCCCCACCATGCCCAAGTACCTGCCCAGCTCAACTTGCTTCCCTTGTTCTTTTTCCATCCCTGACCCTATGGATGTTGGGAGTGCAACCTCTACTATAAAGTGTCTGGAACAGCGGCACACTCTGGGTTCTTCATACCTTCTATTTTCTTTGCCTTTTTGAGGCTCAGACAGCCTCACTCTGCTTCTCTAACAATGACCAACAGCTATGAAGGGCTTATAATTAAAGAAGAATGAAGGAAGGAGAACATTCTTGGAGCCACAGGTATAAAGTCAGGATTCAATTTGCTGGGTTTTCGGTTTCATTTTGGGGGTTTCCTCACATTCTGGCCCCCCATTCAAAACCCCATTTTGGGGGTAATAGAGTTGGTAAAAGGGACATACAATTGACTCACCTATCCTGGTTACTCGTAACTTTCCTCAGTGTGACTGGAAACTGGCTGGAGTTACAGTTGTATGGAGGCCTTTGACTGTCAGCCATGCTTGGCTTGTTTTAAAGAACCACATGCAAATTCCTCTCCAAAGTACCATTTTCTCACAAATAATAGAGAACTATTGTAGGGAGGATGGTGAGCCTGGAGTTCTATAATAATAGCATTTTCATGAAAGAAAATCACATCCCCACCGTGAGCACAGCTGAGAACATGAAACCTACTATTGAGATCTTCTGGTTAAAAGAAAGCATTATCCCATCAGATGGGCCTGTCCATGGGGGTCTTTGGGAAGCCAGGGGAGAGGGCTTTGCAGGTCCTGCTAGAAAGAAGTGGGTAAAAAGCATCCATCCATCCAGGGATGATTAAGCTCAATCATGGGGCTGTTAAGAAGCCCTGACCTTCCCTTCCTGGCAGGAGATAAAAGTGGATGATTCACTGTCGCAAAAGAATGAGCCCAGGGAGAATGGTGTGGGAGTGGCTAAGTGGATGGGAGGGGTGAAGAGGAGGCTGCGTTGGGAAGTCCAGACTCCCACACTCAGATTTCTTCCTTTTCGGGGCTTGAGGGTGGAGCTCGTGGGTTGCTGTGGTTGCACATATTCCTCAGGTTTCCACCCAGCTTTGAGAATGAAGAGGTGGGGAGCTGGCTGCAGGTGGAGCGGGGCTGGGATTAAAGACTCAGAGCTGCACTAGGGAGTCCTCAGTCCTCAGACAAGGAGGGGCAGGGCCCCTCCCCCTGCTCATATGCTTAACTATCTTTCATTTCCATTGCGTTACAAAAAACAAACAACTGCTTTTGCTCTGCAAATCAGAAATACTCAGAAGTATAGAGAATAGTAAACCCAATGGTTCCTGCATATTAGAATCACTTAGGGATCTTTTAAAAATTCCAATGCCCAGGGATCCTCCCAGGCCATTCAACTCACAGTCTCTGGGGATTAAAATAACCATCAGTATTTTTGAAGCTGCCTGGCTGCTATGGACAAGTCTGGGACCCACTGGTGTCCCCATCACCCAGCTTGTACAATTTTCAGTAAATCAGTCTTGCTGATTTTGTAGTTCTTGTGTCGTAGATCACCACCAATTTTTCATTGCCCCCAGATTACTTGAAAGCAAACACCAGACTTATTTAATCTTTAAATGCCTCAGAATACATTAATAATTTGAAAGCAAAATATAAACATAATTTCTTAATAAGATCTACTATCCTGTCTGTCTTTGATGCTCAAGTTTAGCTTTTGAGACATTTCTTTTTTTTAAAATTAATTAATTTATTTTAATTGGAGGCTAATTACTTTACAATATTGTAGTGGTTTTTGCCATACATTGACATGAATTGAGACATTTCTTTCTCTCCTTTATCTTTGATTTTAATTCAGTTCCAAAGGGCTAAATAATATCCCTTCCCCCCATTTTGGGGGTGATAGAGTTTGTAAAAGGGACATACAGTTGACTCATCCCGCCTGATTACTCATCCCTTTCCTCAGTATGACTCTGGGTTCTCAGTCTCTTCAGGGACAGCCCTTCACACCTCTGTGGGTGAGAGAACAGCCATAGAGGCAGAGATGCTCATATAGTCATTCAGTGATTATTGATCAGGAGTTCCTGTCTGTCCAGGCACTGTGTTAGGTGCTGGATCACTGGGCTTGTCTTTTGTCAGCATAATATTCTGTTTAGTACAGAGTCTGGCACATCATGGGGACTCAGATTTCTAATTCGGTAATGAAAGCGTGTGTGCTTGTTACCAGAACAGTCAGATGACCATTGCTGGTGGGTTGGGTCCAGTTATGTAGTATCCCTTTATAAATCTCAGAAGCTTGAAACTTGCACATCATCCCCATTTTCTTGAGGATCTGAGAACATTTTTTTCTTTTAAGTAATTTTCGTGAGAACATCATATGGATTCCCCAAATGAGATGAAACAGCATGGCAGAGTGAAATCAGTAGCAGGATGCGAGGACAGCCTGAGTAGTGGAAATGCAAGCCTGCGGTCTAAGCCTCATTTCGGCTGGCTGCGAGGTTTCAGCCTTCTCTTTCCAGAGAATCCTTTCAAAGGGGTGAGAACATGCTGCAGAAATTGACTGGTTTGAAGCTGACTTTCTTTTATTTTCTTTGCCTAGCCTCTAAGTGAAACACTTAGGAACAGAATAATAAAATGTTCAGAAGGCAGCTAGCATAGCCAAGGAAGAAAGTGGAATCTCACTGACCCACACATTTTTTAAAGATTTTTCAGCTTATCATACTTTTATTTTAGACAATTTGAAAAATATAGGATAAAAGTATGAAGAAATGAAAATCACCCACATCTTACCATCTGGAAATAACTGCCATTATCTAGCAGCGATAACTGGCCATTTTGGTGTATTTCCTTCTTTTTTCCCCCCTATACCTAAATACAGACTGTTTTCTGATTCATTATAATTCAAATTGTTAATTTTGTTAAATTTAAACATGTTTAGGACTTTGTGCTTTCACAAGCCATTTAAAAAATCTGTTTTCTTCTCTGTTGTTCATTAGAATTCAAAAAAGGATGTAAGAAAGATCTTATTCTCATATTACCAGTGAGAAATCAAAGTCCAGAAGGTTAAGTAAGATTTTTCAATGTCACACAAGTAGCCCAGGAGTCTCATTTCTCATCAAAGGGTCTTAATGTCTGATCCTGGTCCTCAGTGTGTATAGAGGCCTGGCCCATCCAGGGATAGCCTTATGGTTGGGAGACTAGTATTTCTTTCCCCATCTCCAGAAGGTTTGATTCAGAGGGTAAGGACCCACACAGCTCCTGATAAGTCTAATTATGGATGCAGAGAAGGAGGGTGTAGAAGATAAAGTGCCATCATTTATGGGGCAACCCAGCCTGCATTCCAGATAATGTACTGCTTAAGCATTTGTGGACTCTACCTATATTATGACCTTTGGCCTCCACATCCTTACCCCCTCATCCCGCCTTCCAAGGGAAGCTGCCCAGCCATCACATCTCTGCTGCCTCAGCTGCCAGGCTTAGTCCCAGGGTGCCCTGGGTCTCAGCCCTGGTTATTCACCCTGCCTGTTTACTCATCCCTTTCCTCAGTGTGATCTGGGTTCTCAGTCTCTTCAGGGACAGCCCTTCACACCTCTGTGGGCGAGAGAACAGCCATAGAGGCAGAGATGCTCATATAGTCATTCGGTGACTTGATCAGGAGTTCCTGTCTGTCCAGGCACCGTGTTAGGTGCTGGATCATTGGGCTTGTCTTTGTCACAATAATATTCTATCTAGCCCAGAGTCTGGCACATGGTGGGGATTCAGATTTCTAATTCAGTGATGAAAGCATGTGTGTTTATTACCAGAACAGTCAGATGACCGTTGCTTGTGGTTTGGGTCCAGCAACCCAAATCTTTGGTGGCCCAGGGGTGGATTATGGTGACAGTCTGATGTAAAAAGATTATTGAGAACATCAGATGTTCTTTCTCAGCAACTACTAAATATGGGAAAGATTTACCAGTGATCTCCTGAGGCAGAAGTCAAGACAGTCATGGCCAAAGCCACATGTAAAATGAGATTATGAGGGAACATAAAATATATAATATGTTAACAAAAGAGAACTGTGTGGATTACTGAAGCAGAGAGCCATGGAGGGAGGGAAGGAGGCAGAGACCAAGAGACCAGCCCCAACGCTGCTTGTTCCTGGGGTTTCTCATTCATGTCCAGCCCCTGTGCACCCAAGAGTAACTTTCTTCATCTGCACACTTCCTGGAGGTATCTTGCTGTCTTTGCAACCTGTCAAGGCAGCCTGTCCGAATGGTCACATATCCACAGTCCCATAGACTGGAAGAGACTTTCCAGAAGGCCTTGCTTGCCCTCCCAGTTTTGCAGATGGAAGAGCTGAGGCTGCAGAGGGGAGAGGACTTGGCCGTGGGCAGCACATTTCCTAAACCTAACACAGGTTCCCTCCTGATTTCAGGCCATATGCTTTCTTGATTCCTTCTTGCATCTCAGCCTTGGGTTCCTGCTATATCATTAGACTTGAAAACTGGGCTCATGGCCTTCTACATCCATTTCTTCCACTTCCTTTTGCTATGTATATTGCTAAACACTGAGTAGGTGCTCAGTGAACACTTGTTAAGTTGAAGGGGGAAGATGCTCTAGGTTTGAGGTGGTGATGGAGGTGGCCATTGGTAAAAGCTCCTATGACTGATGGACAGGCTGGCACTTTGGGGGAGTTTGAGACAGGTCTTCCTGGGTCCCATGCAGTCACTAATAGTCTTTGAGGTAACTCTTCATTCAATGGATTTGCAATGGAAAAACTGAACAAAGAGGATGGCTTCTGCTGAATCTGATAGCACAGAATCCATCACCAGCAGTGTGGATCCGAGAGAAAGCAGGTTCATGACACACACACACATCTCATTAGACTGTATATCTGCTGTGCAAAATTGAATATGGTGTGTTACAGTTATTGGTGGTTTGAATTCTCTGAATCATTTTAAAACAATATAACCAGGATTTAACTAGAGTAAGAGGGAGGGAAAATAGTTCAGAAATGGTATTTTTGACTTACGTTATATATGTCTTCATTATTTTTTTCCCCAAACAATTATTTATTGAGTGCCATCTCTGTCCCAGGCATCATTTTAGATGCTAGGAATACAGCAGTGATCTAGACTTGGACAAATTCCTGCCTCCTTGGAACTTGCATTCTATTGGTGTCACAAAGTTAATTAGAGGAAATGTGACATGTACTAGTTTTCTAGGGCTACAGAAAGAAAGTATTGCATACGGGGTGGCTTAAGAAATAAAAAACGTATTGTTTCCAAGTTCTGGAGGCTGGAAGTCTGAGATTGTTGGCAGGTTTGGTTCTTTCCATGGCTTCTCTCCTTGGCTTGCCGATGGCCATCTTCTCCCTGTGTCTTCACGTTATCTTTCCTCTGTGTCTGTGTCCAGATTTCCTCTTCCTAGAAGGAAACTAATTGTTTTGGATTAGGACCTTGCTGTTGTTGGTTAGTAGCTTAGTCATGTCTGACTCTTTGTAACCCCATGGACTGTAGCCTGCCAGGTTCCGCTGTCCATGGGATTTTCTAGGCAAGAATACTGGAGTGGGTTGCCGTTTCCTTTTCCAGGGGTTCTTCCCTACCCAGGGATCGAACCTGGGTCTCCTGCACTGGCAGGCGGATTCTTTACCACTGAGCCACCAGGGAAGCCTGGATTAGGGCCTACCTCACTTTTAATTAGCTCTGTAAAGACCCTATCAATGGTTAGGACTCTGTGCTTCCATTGAAAGGGGCCCAGGTTCACTGGTTGGGGAAGTAAGATGTCAAAAGCCACTTGGCATGCCCCTCTCCCCCAAAAGACTCTATCTCTAAATGCAGTCACATTCTGGGGTACTGAGTATTAGGGCTTCAACATATGGATTCTAGGAAGGACACAATTCAGCCCATAGTATGGCAGAAATAAAAAAAGTGACATTGATACATTATGACTCACCAATTTAAAGCATAAAGGTTTTGATGCTTTTCCAAATTGAAGAAGGGTTGCTTGTCTACCCATAATGCCTGTGGTCAGTGCTGGCTTGGAGGAAAGGCTGACCTGAGGCAGCAGAGAGATCCGAGGTGGTGGATGGAGTCATCCTCTGTAAAACTAAGCAGGCCACCTGAGTGGTTTAACCACTGCTCTTGACTTCATTAATACAATAGTCTAAACAATCGAGAAAGAGGCCCAACACCCCCACCCTACCCCCACACATATATTTAGCATACTTGTTGGAAATAAGTAAATTTATTTTCATAAACGATGACTTGGGGAAAAGCTGTAACCATTCCACATGAAAACATTAAAACTGTTTGTTTTCTCCCTTTAATCTCCTCCTATTTTCCTAATGGGACTGGAGTGTGTGTGGTTCCTGCTGTTTTATATACTTTGTTGGCGTTTGGCTCATTGGTTTCTCTTTTCATTTATGCTTTTGTGGTTTTACTGAACAAACCACCTTCTATGTCATAATGAGCTCCTGGATCTCCTCCTGCTGACAAGCATAAATCCACCCAATCTGGAATGCTTTGGTTTGCTTTGGAAGGTTCAGTTTGGCTTTTGAAATAAGATAAAGGTGCTGAGATTGTTGGTCAAGCACACAGGAGGCCTCAGGGTCCTCCAGGGGCTTTGATGCAACAGATGCCTGTCTTGAGCAGTAGAGTATGGGCTGGATCCATCTATCAAATCAGAAAGCCATCCATCTGCTGGTCTGACAACGGGGACTTCTCTCATGGGTACTCTTGGAGTAATTTATTAGTAAAGAGCTCTGCAGGCCACCAGGTCCCAGGGAGAGTTAATGAAGCAATAAGAAGGGTGCAAAGTCTGTGTCAGTTTTTTGCCAGAGCAGCCAGTTGAAGAAGGAAGGATTTAAATAAACAGGGTGAACAGTTGGGCTGACTAGAGGCCTGATTAGGGAGAGAAGGTTTTCTTTGTGATTTCTTTGCTCTTGAGTCTTATTGCCTTAAAAAAAATCTTGGTAGGAACTTTTATGTCCATTGATTGATTCCCTTGTTTCTGTATTTGTTAGTTTACTGAATACCCATTGGGTAACAGGGCCTGGGATAATATAGAATCCTTTCCTTCAAAAAGCCTGTGTTAGGGAGATGAGTCACCAAGATGGCAGAGTGGAAGACCCCAGCCAACATCCCTCCCAAAAGATCAATAGTTAGCGATACAGGAACAAAAACAGCTTGGGAGAGCTCTGCAGTATGCTTCAGAAGCTTCAGCAATGCAGTAGAGCAATGAACAAAACAAGCTCCCCACCCCCCCCCAAAAAAAAACAAAACAAAACAACAGAATAACTACACAAAAGTGAAGGAACAATAGCTTCGTTTTGCTGCATCATCCCATCCCACAGGCCGACCCTGCTCCCCATTGAGAAAGAGTTCCCCTTGCGGGGAGAGGGAGAGTGGGACCAGTGACCAGATTTCAGAACACTAAACAAAGAACCCACTTTGATTTCACTGCACCCAAAACCTGGCAAAGCCAAGATGTGCACAGATGGCTGGGGGCAAGGAAGAAGAGCAGAGAAGGCCAATATCAGCCACAGAGCAGGAATGACTGGGGTTCCCAGTGACCTACTCTGCAGAGCACACTGATGGCTTTTGCCACGGGAGAAGTCACTGGTTTTCACTCTAAGGGTGTGGCATTCACTAGCCTGAGTTTGGTACCCTGCCCCTCTGGTTCCTGGAACCTGCACTGGCAACAGCCCCAGCCTCTGTGTTGTACAAGTGTAAGACAGCAGGCTGGATTCCCGTGGCTGCCATCACTGCTGTGTGCATGCTCAGTGCTAGCTTCTCCAGATATGCACTTGCACACCTCTGGCCTGACTCTTGTCATTGGCCTCCACTGCTATGTGTGCAAATGTGGTGAGACCCTGAACCCACAGGAGTACACTCACAATCAGGGCCCCGACAGCAGCTAGTGCTAACCCAGAGTTGGCCCTAACCCTTGCTGGTTGAGGCCTTTGCCACTGCGTATGTGTGCGTGCACATCAGCTTCTGTCATTACACTGGAACCTGCAGCTGGGTCCTGCTGCTGAGTGTGTACATTCTACCCTCTCTGGCCACTACTGCTGCCTACCCTGGTCCCAGCTGCTGGCCCTGGAGGTACTGCCAAGGACCCTCAACAGCCCTTGCAGATGCTGTGGATGCCCACAGAACTCACCAGACACCACACAGTTGTAAATGTTGTGGACCCCAGTGGCTGAGCCAATGAGACATCATGCCCTTCTGTATCTAGAGATGCTACATGCCCTATGCCTTGACACCCTGGCCACTTGACCTAGAGTCACAGCATACTCCAGTGTGTCCCCATCTTCAGATGAAGTGCTTTCCTTACTGAAGTCAGTCCATAAGGCTGGAATTTTTGGACTACTTCAGATGTGCAGACATACACAAGGCTATAAAGAATCAACAAACACATCTCCACCAATGGAGATCCAGGCTTTGCCCAATGAAGTTATCAAAATAATTGTTCCATAGATGCTCTCTGAGAATACATGTAAACAGTTTAATGAAATCAGGAAAACAATGCCAGGAGAAAATGACAAGTTCAACAAAGAACAGACCAAAAAAGAACCAAAGAAATTCGGAACTGAAGAATACATTGATAGTTTAATAGAATTGAACTATCTATTGAAAAATTCAGTAGACATTTTAACAGAAGATTCAACCAAGCAGAGGAAACTTGAAGACAGAGCATTTGAAATTATCCAAAGTAGCTAAAAGAAAAAAAAGAGTGAAAAAAAAAAAAAAAGCCTACAGAATTTATGAGATGCCATTAAGTAAAACAATCTAAGCATAATTGGAGTCCTAAAGAAGAGAGTGATAAAGGGGCAAAAAACTTACTTAAAGAAATAATGACTGAGAACATAGCAAACGTGGGAAGAGATATGGACATCCAAATTCATAAAGCTTAACCCAGAATTTCAATCCAAAATGGTTTTCTTGAAGACATATTATAATAAAACTGTCTAAAATCAAAGACAAGGAATTTTAAAATCAACAAGAGAAAAACTTTTTTCTCATAAAAAGGAAACCCCATAAAGATACCAGTGAATTTCTCAGCAGAAACCTTGCAGGCTGGGAGAGAGTGGGAGGATATCTTCACAGTACTGAAAGAAGAAAACTGCTAACTGAAATACTTTATCCAGCAAAGTTGTTCTTCAGAAATGAAAGCAAGATAGAGACGTTGCCAAAAAAACAAAAACTGAGGGAGTACGTCACCATTAGATCTACCTTACAAGAAATGCTGAAAAGAGTTTTTCAAACTGAAACAAAAATATGCTAATTAATAACATAAATACTTACTAAAATATACAACATAATGGTAAAGATAGATATATAGTCAGATTTAAAATACTCTAATACTGTAAGGTGGTGTGTTACCACTTAACCCTTACTGCTACTGCTAAGTCACTTCTGCTGCTGGTGCTGCTGCTGCTAAGTCGCTTCAGTCATGTCCGACTCTGTGCGACCCCATAGACGGCAGCCCACCAGGCTCCCCTGTCCCTGGGATTCTCCAGGCAAGAACACTGAAGTGGGTTGCCTTTTCCTTCTCCAATGCATGACAGTGAAGTAGCTCAGTCGTGTCCGACTCTTAGCGACCCCGTGGACTGCAGCCTACCAGGCTCCTTCGTCCATGGGATTTTCCAAGCAAGAGTACTGGAGTGGGGTGCCATTGCCTTCTCTGACTTAACCCTTATATGAGGTTAAAGGACAAAATTATTAAAAATAACCAAAACTATGAAATTGTTCATCAATATACAATATATAAAGATGTAAATTGTGACAACAAAAACATAAAATGTGTTTGGGGTTAGTAAAAGGGTGAAGTGAAAATGAAAGTCACTCAGTCTTGTCCAACTCTTTGGGATCCCATGGACTATACAGTCCATGGAATTTTCCAGGCCAGAATACTGGAGTGGGTAGCCTTTCCCTTCTCCAGAGGATCTTCTCAACCCAGGGATTGAACCCAGGTCTCCTGCATTGCAGGCAGATTCTTTACCAGCTGAGCCACAAGGGAAGCCCAAGAATACTGGAGTGGGTATTCTATCCCTTCTCCAGGGGATCTCCCTGACCCGGGTCTCCTGCATTGCAGGTGGATTCTTTACCAACTGAGCTATGAGAGAAGACCAGTAGAAGGGTAGAGTTTTTAAAATTATAATTGAATTTGTTATCAGCTTAAAATAGAATGTAATATCTATAAAATGTTTCAAATAAGCCTCAGGGTAACCACAGAAAAACCCATAGTAGATTCACACAAAGAAAGGGAATCCCAAGTATACCACTATGGATAACCATCAAGTCATAAAGGAAGACAGCAGGAGAGGAAGAATGGAGCTACAAAACAGCCAGAACACAATTAACATGATGGCAACAGTAAGTACTTGGGTATGAATAATTACTTTAAATGTAAATGGATTAAATTCTCTAATACAAATGAATAGAGTGGCTGAATGGATAAAAATCAAGATTCAACTATATGCTGCCTATAAGACACTCACTTTAGCTTCAAGGACACACACAGGCTGAAAGTTAAGGGATGGAAAGATATTCCATGCAAGTAAAAACCAAAAAGAAGCAAGGGTGGCTATACTTATATCAGACAAAACAGGCTTTAGATCATAACTGTAACAGGAAAAGAAGGTAATTATATAAAGATAAAGGGATCAGTTCATCAAGAGTATATGACATTTATAAATCTTTATGCACCAATATAGGAACACCTAAATATATTAAACAAATACTGTACATTTGAAGTGGGTAAGAGACAGAAATCCAATAATAATAGAGGAATACGATATCCCACTTTCAACAATGGATAGATCAACCAGACAGAAAATCAATAAGGAAACACTGGACACGAACTACACTATTGATCAAATAGACCTAACATGTACATTCTATCCAACAGTAGCAGAATACATGTTCTTTTCAGACACACAGGTAACATTCTCTAGGGGAGATTATATGTTAGGTTACAAAACAAATTTTAGCAATTTAAAAAATGGTTGAAACCATACCAGGTGTCCTTTCTGACCAAATGATTTCTAATGAAATTATAAATCAGTAACAGGAGGGAAACTGGAAAATTCACAAATGTATGGAGATAAAATATGCTCCTGAGCAAACAGTAGTTCAAAGATTAATTAAAAAGAGAAATAAAAAATACCTTGAAACAAATGAAAATGGAAATACAACATTCCAAAACTTGTGTGCTTCTGGAAAAGGAGTGCTGAGAGGGAAATTTATGGTGATAAATGCCTGCCTTATGAAAAAAGAAAGATTTCAAATAAACAACCTAACTTTACACTTCAAAAAACCAGGAAAAAAAAAATGAAGAAACTAAGCTCAAATTTAGCAGAAGAATGGCAATAATTAAGATAATAAAGAAGGTCAATAAAACTGAAAGATAAACAAAATTGACAAGCTTTTACCCATACTTCCAAAGAAAAAAATGAAAGAAAACTCAAAATTGTAAATGAAAGATGAAACATCACACAGAAATACAAAAGCTTATTAGAGACTACTGTAATCAATTGGACATACTAGAAGAAATGATTACATTTCTAGAAATACACAACTTACCAAGAGTGAAATTAAAAGATGCTTACTCCTTGGAAGGAAAGTTATGACCAACCTAGATAGCATATTCAAAAGCAGAGACATTACTTTGCCAACAAAGGTCCATCTAGTCAAGGCTATGGTTTTTCCAGTGATCATGTATGGATGTGAGAGTTGGACTGTGAAGAAAGCTGAGCACTGAAGAATTGATGCTTTTGAGCTGTGGTGTTGGAGAAGATTCTTGAGAGTCCCTTGGACTGCAAGGAGGTCCAACCAGTCCATCCTAAAGGAGATCAGTCCTGGGTGTTCATTGGAAGGACTGATGCTAAAGCTGAAACTCCAATACTTTGGCCACCTCATGCGAAGAGTTGACTCATTGGAAAAGACCCTGTTGCTGGGAGGGATTGGGGGCAGGAGGAGAAGGGGATAACAGAGGATGAGATGGCTGGATGGCATCACTGACTCGATGGACATGAGTTTGAGTGAACTCCAGGAGTTGGTGATGGACAGGGAGGCCTGGTGTGCTGTGATTCATGGGGTCGCAAAGAGTCGGACACGATTGAGCAACTGAACTGAACTGATCTGAACTGAACCAAGAGTGAATAATGAAAAAACAGAAAATTTGAACAGACCAGTAATGAGTAAAAAGAAAAGCTCAGGACTAGATGATTTCACCAGTGAATTCTACCAAACATTTAAAGAAGCATTAAAGCCAATCCTTCTCAAAGTCTTATAAAAAATTGAAGAGAAGGGAAAGTTTCCATTCTCATATTATGAGGCCAACATGTCTTATGCCAAAGTTAGACAAGGGCATCAAAACCTCAACAAAATACTAGCAAATCAATTTTAACAGCACATTAAAAGGATCATGCACCAGGATCAAAATGGATTTATTCCTAGGATGTCAGGATGGTTTAACATATGCAAATCAAAAGACCTGATATTCCACGTTAACAAAATGAAGGATAAAAATTATATGATTGTCTTAATAGATACAGAAAAAGCATTTGACAAAGTTCAGCATGATTTTATGGTAAAAATCTCTCAGCAAGTTGGATATAGAAGACATGTACCTCAACATAGTAAAGACCAGTCATAACAAAACCACAGCTAGCTTTACACTTCAGTTCAGTTCAGTTCAGTCGCTCAGTCGTGTCTGACTCTTTGCGACCCCATGAATCGCAGCATGCCAGGCCTCCCTGTCCATCACCAACTCCTGGAGTTCACTCAGACTCACATCCATCGAGTCAGTGATGTCATCCAGCCATCTCATCCTCTGTCGTCCCCTTCTCCTCCTGCCCCCAATCCCTCCCAGCATCAGTCTTTTCCAATGAGTCAACTCTTCGCATGAGGTGGCCGAAGTATTGGAGTCTCAGCTTTAGCATCATTCCTTCCAAAGAAATCCCAGGGCTGATCTCCTTCAGAGTGGACTGGTTGGATCTCCTTGCAGTCCAAAGGACTCTGAAGAGTCTTCTCCAACACCACAGTTCAAAAGCATTAGTTCTTCAGTGCTCAGCCTTCTTCGTCAGCTATTCCTCTAAGGTCAATAACATGATAAGAGTGCCCATTCTCACCACTCTTTTTCAACAGAGTACTAGAAGTCCTAGCTAAAACGATTTAGGCAAAGAATAAGAAGTAAAATAAATCCAAGTTAGAAATAAATAAATAACATTGTCTCTGTTTGCTGATGACATGATCTCCTATATTGAAAATCTTAAAAATTCCAGCAAAAAAAACCTGTTTGAAGCAGTCAACAAATTCTGTAAAGTTTTAGCATACAAAATCAATAGATAAAAGTCAGTTGCATTTCTATATGATAGCAATGAAACATCTGAAAAAGAAATAAAAAAAATCCCATTTAGAATAGCATAAAAAAACCATACAATAATTAGGAATGAATTAACTAAAGAGGTGAAAAATGCATATGCTCAAAACTGTAAGACATGGGTGAAAGAAATTGAAGAAGAAACATATGAATGAAAGGTCTCCCATGTTTATGGACTGAAAGAGTTAATGGTAAAATGTTCACACCACTCAACAGTATGTATGGATTCAATGTGATCTCTAACAAATTTTCAGTGACATTTTCCACAGATACAGAAAAAAAATTCCAAAATTCTTATGGATTCACAAATGACTCCTACTAAGGCAGTCTTAAGAACCAAACTAGAGGCATCATACTTGCTGATTTCAAGCTATAAGTAACACAGCTGTAGTAACCAAATGGTATGATCCTGGCATGAAAACAGATGCAAAGACCAAAGGAAAAGAATCAAGTACCCAGAAATAAACCTATCCGGAGCCAAGACTACTCATTGAGAATGAATATTCATGTGTAAAGGGATGATATCTGGCCCTTATCTTCTGTTACTCATAAAAATTAACTCCAAATGGATTAAGGGCTTGAATGTAAAACTTGAAACTATAACTCCTAGAGGAAAACATAGGGAAAAAGCCCCTTAACATTGTTCTTAGCAATGATATTTTGGATATGACACCAAAATCACCAGCAACAAAAGCAAACACCAGTAATAAGTCCAACTAAAAAGCTTCTGTATAGCAAAAGAAACGAACAAAATGAGAAGGCAACCTATAGAATGGGAGAAAATATTTGCAAACTATATACAAATGGTCCCCAACTTACAATGGTTCAACTTAATGAATTTTTCTTTTTCTTTATGTTGATACAAAAGTGATACACATTCAATAAAAACTACACTTTGAATTTTGATCTTCTGTTGGGCTAGCAGTATGCACTATTATACTGTGTCCTGAGACTGGGCTGTGGCAGCAAGCCACAGCTCTTAGGCATGTAATCACCAGGGTAAACCACTGATATACTTACAACCATTCTGTAGCCATACACCTTCAAAACATTATTCAATAAATTATATGAGGTATTCAACACCATTATAAATTAGGCTTTGTGTTATATGATTCGCCCAACTGTAGGTTAATATAAGTGTTCTGAGTGTCTTTAATGTAGGTCAAGCTAAGCTATGATGTTTGATCATAGTTCAGTTGCTAAGCCATGTCTGACTCTTTGTGACCCCATGGACTGCAGCACGCCAGCCTTCCCTGTCCTTCACTGTCTCCCAGAGTTTGCTCTAATTCATGCCCAGTGAGTCGGTGATGCCATCTTGTGTTGCCCTCTTTCTCCTCTTGCCCTTAATCTTTCCCAGCATCAGGGTCTTTTCCAATGAGTACAGTAGGTTAGGTATTTTAAATGCATTTAGACTTACGATATTTTGAATTTATGATGAGTTTATTAAGATATAACTCCACTGTAACTTGAGGAATATTTGTGTCTTATAAGGAGTCAATATATATAAACTCTCACAACTCAGTAGCAAAAAATCAAATAACCTAGTAAAAAGTGGGTCAAGCACCTGAACTTGCAGAGGAGACATACAATTGGCCGACAGCTACATGAAAAGGTACTCAGCATCACTAATTATCAGGGATATGCAAATCAAAACCACAGTGAGAAATCACCTCACACCTGTTAGAATGGCTAGTATCAAAAAGATAAGAGATAACAAGTCCTGGCAAGTGTTCCTGAGAAAAGGGAAGCCTAGGGTGCTGTTAGCGGGAATATAAACTGGCAGAGTCACTGTGGAAAATAGTATGGAGGGCCCTCAAAAAATTAAAATTGAAACTACCACATGATCCAGCAATCCCACTTGTGAGCAGTTATTCAAAGGAAATGAAATGAGTATCTTTAAGAGATATCTGCTTTCCCGTGTCCATTGCATTATTTACAATAACCAACACATGGAAATCACATGTTTGTGTATTGACAGATGAATAAGTAAAGAATGAAAAATACATATATTACTTGCCTGTGCGGTTATGGTAGCTTCATAACTGGTTTTTCTATTTCCCACCTCAAATATCTTGCTTCTGAAATTCTGCCTCTACAACCAGTCTTATCTTCTGCAACTACAAGTTTGCTCATCCTTCTACCCTCTTATCAGTCTTACCAGGGGCTCCCCACTGGCTAGAGTTTGGATTTCTAAGCTTGCCAATTCCATCATTCTCCTAGCTGGCCCTGCACCATCTTCCATCAGACTCTGCTCTCGTCAGCTAGAGCATGTGCACCCTTTCACATCTCTGTGCCTTGCCTTGTATGATTCCTTCATCTTGAAAAGCTTTTTCCCTGCTTCATCTGTCTCTTGAAATATTTTTTTTATCCTTTAAATCTCAGTTCAAGCTCCACCATCTTTGTGAAATCTTTTTTTTTTTTTGATATCTAGTCAGAATTAACTGTATTTTTTTTTCACTGTAATTTATAGCTCTGCTGTATCCCCATAACTGCTGTTCCTGACCTCTGGTTGGAAGAGTAGGGGTGGGTGGGGTGGGGTGGACAGAAGGACAAGAGAGTGCTTCCTTAACCTGCCATTTTCTCTACACTCCCAGCCTGGCAGATATTTTTAGCTGACTCTCTCTCTGATGCTCTGGTGGGCTGCTTGGGAATGCCTCTGCCTCGGAACCCCCTGCTGCTCCCTAGATGCAGACTATGCAATTCCGCCCACTCCACGCTGCTCTCCTCCTGGTTCTCTGATGTTCTTCATACACTGTCTTACTATTGGAGGCCTCACGCCCTCCCGGGAAGACCTTTTGGCAGGTTTTAAAATGGACCTGGGCTGGCTTTTCTTCGTGGTCTGCATCTTGTTCCTGTAAAACCTGGAAGATGTGGGCCCATCCCAGCTGTATGCCCTCTTCTTCTGCTGTGTGCCACCCAGATTTCTCTACAGTGCACAGTGTCCCCTAAGTATGGGGGCGATCCTTACACATGTTCAGTGGCCCAGTGGCAGCCCCCACCCAGGTTTAAGGTGACAGAAAGCACATCCTTCCCCTTACATGGCACTGTAGGGAGGCACTCACAGCATCTTAATAATTCTCTTCAAAGCCATCACTTCACAACTCCCCCTTCCTCCACTCCTTTTAAATTTTATCTTCTGAAAGCAAATAAAGGCCCCTGGGTAAAGGACTCAGGAGTTAGGAATCTAGTTCCTAATCACTTATTAATTCTACACTGGAGGCTTGTCTTAGTCTGGGCTGCTGTCACAGAATGCCATTGATTGGGTGGCATGTAAACAGCTAAGATTTATATCCCATACTTATGATGAATGGGTGTGAAAGTGAAGGGCTTCCCTGGTGGCTCAGACAATGAAGAGTCTGCCTGCAATGTGGGAGACCCTGGTTTGATCCCTGGATCAGGAAGATCCCCTGGAGAAGAGAATGGCTACCCACTCCAGTATTCTTGCCTGGAGAATGGACAGAGGAATCTGGTGGGCTACAGTTCATGGGGTCACAAAGAATCAGACAGGACTGCAGCAACTAACACTCTCACTTTCACATGATGGATGGGAAGTCCAACAATTAAAGTGCTGGCAGATTTGGTGTCTAGTGAGGACCGCCTTCTGGTTTACAGACAGTTGTCCTCTCTTGGTGTCCTCATATGGCAGAAGGGAGATGAGAACTCTCTGGGGTCTCTTTTATAAGGTCACTAATCCCGTTTGTGAAGTCTCTGCCTTCATGACCTAATCACCTCCCAAAGAAAGAAAGTGAAAGTGAAGTCGCTCAGTCATGTCCGACTCTTTGCGACCCCATAAACTGCAGCCTACCAGGGTCCTCTGTGCATGGGATTTTCCAGGCAAGAATACTGGAGTGGGTTGCCATTTCCTTCTCCAGGGTATCTTCCCAACCCAGGGATCGAACTCCAGGTCTCCCACATTGCAGTCAGATGCTTTACCATCTGAGCCACCAGGGAAGCCCTCCCTCCCAAAGGCCCTACCTTCTAATACCATCACATTTTGGGTTAGGATTTAACATATGAATTTGAGGGGACACAAGCATTCAGTCTAGAGCAAGGCTGTTCTAAACTCCCATTGCTGTCTGATATCTGTGGTACTGGCATCTCTCTTGGAATAGACAGAATTTCAGGCTTGCATCTTCTTCCAGATGAATGCAAGGCTGAATAGCTGGTGAAGCTCCCCCTACCAAGGCTTCTTAAAGTCTGGACAAAGAAGCTTCCTGATCTCTCTGGAACTGAAAAAATAAAAAGCCAGCAATCATCCTGGTAGAAATAAGTATGTGTAATGATTTACATAATCCAAATGGCTATGAGAACTGAAAAGCAGCTTGTACAAGAGGTTAGGTAGATTCTTGTTAAGAAGTCTAATTCTGTGAAAAGTTGCTGTCTATTTAAACTTCACAAGGAGTGCCTTGTGGAGGAGGCAACTGGAATTGCTGTGTTTTTCAGAGAACAGAGCGTGCTGACTTCACACTTAGGGCTGTCCAAATGCAAATGCAGGGCTGCTGGTAATACCCCAGTGTTGGACAATGTGCTGAAAGCCTGGTAGCTGGTCTCTGAGTCCTAAAGAAAGATATGATCTGGGTACAAGATTAGTGGTCCTGCCTTATGGCATCTCCTGTGAAGTTCCCACTGTTGAGTTTGGGAAACTTAACTCCACACTGGACAAAATGCTGTCCCTAGGACCCAGTGGCTGGCTTCCTGCTGAGGACTTGGGAGGTATGGGAAGGCAGCCATTGTGGTAGAGGGTTGAAATTGTCTCTGTGTATGCTAGCTCATGGGCTTCCCGAGTGGCTCAGTGGTAAAGCATCCACATGCTAATGCTGGAGATGCAGAAGACGCAGATTCAACCCCTGGGTCGGGAAGATCCCTTGGAGAAGGAAATGGCAACCCACACCAGTGTTCTTGCCTGGAGAATCCCATGAACAGAGGAGCCTGGCGGGTTATAGTCCATGAGATGGCAAAGAGTCAGATACAATTGAGTGACTAAACCACAACCACCATATTAACTCATATCCTGATCTCTTTCCAAATATCCTGTTCTAGTCTCCCTCCATGCATGCAGCTTAGCCATCTTCTGAGCCTTTGGTCAAGTGCCCCTCCTCTGTAAAGCCAGGAAGCCATCTCTCCTTGAGCTCGGGCAGCAGTGTTGCTGTTTCCTTACCTGCATTGCTGCTGTGCATCGTGTGGGGACGTCTGCTGTTACCTCATGTGCCTTTTGGGAAGAGCTGATGATGTCCACATGAAAGACAAGCGCTCCAGAGAACTCTAGTGAGAGACAAGCCATAAGAAGTTGCATGGGGCCAAGACTCTCCATTGTAGGATTCATTTTTGTTGAGTAATTGAGCCCTGTCCATCTGAGGTTAGAGATAACTGAGTATTCCTTTCATTTCTTTACTTTTAACAGAGGGTAACTGAGCACCAAGAATTTGTCAGGCCCATGGCTAAGCCCCAGAGCACTTCAGGAAGGGCTATGATCCTTGTCCTTCCAAAAACCCAGCCTTGGGTGAAGCTTGGCCTTTGTGTACTTATAATACACATTATGCCATTCATTCAGATCTAGGAGGAGCTTTCTAGCAAGATGAGCACTTGGAGGCTCAAGATGGGCAGCCATTCCCCAGGGGGTGAGTGTGGCAATGAGACTCTCCCATCAGAAGCAAGGGTGCTGGAGCAAAGAAAGCTGGTGTACAGGAAAGTGAGTAATACAGGAAGGGTGGTGAGAAGAGAGGTTTTTGGCAGCTGCTATGAGTGGGAAGCTTTAAGGAGAGTGACAGATGTCTAAAGAGGATTTCTATGAGGTTTTCTGTGGACTGTTACTTGTAATCCTCCCCTCCCTCCATCAGTGTCCTTTAAGGAAAACATGGTAGATTTGGAGAATGGCAAGTACTTTGGATGGCTGGGCTCAGAGTGCTTCACGGTGGTGATGAGAGGGGCAGTTGACCAGAGGCCTGGGCAGCTCACCTGTGTGTTGACATCCCTATCACAGCCCATATTTCTCCTTTTATCCTTTGGTTAGAATATGCTTTTAGCAAGATTTATGCATTTTAAATCATTTTTATTGAACTATTCAATCTTTTTTCATATGTTCCATTAGCTAATATTATTATATTTACTTTTGTCCTTTTAAAAAATATTTATTTTTGGTTTCACTGGGTCCTTGTTGCTGCGAGAGGGTTTTCTTCAGTTGCGGTGCGCCTGGTTTCTCATTGTGGTGACTCCTCTTGTTGCGGAGCACAGGCTCTAGGAGCTCAGCCTTCAGTAGTCGCAGCACTCGGACTCAGTAGCCGTGGCTCTCGGGCTCCCGTGCAGTAGGGATGGCAAATGGGCTTTAGTAGCTCTAAGGCATGTGGAATCTTCCCAGACCAGGTATTGAATCCATGTTGCTGTACTGACAGGCAGATTCTTATCTACTATACCACCAGGAAAGTCCCTGCTTTTGTCTTTAAAAAAAAAGAATCTGTTGTATTGTCTGTTTATTATGATGTATTCTTACTGTTTATTTTATCTTGGCCACCTTTTCTAGTTCTAATGTTTTAAGTATGCAACTTACCACATTTACATTCCAGCATTTTTTTGATTTTGCTGGTATTTCATTCCAGCATGTTTTAAGCTAATGATTACTTATGGCTTTTACTTTTTCAAGACTGTTTTAGTCCTTTTAGCTTATTTCATCATATTACTGTCACAGAGAGCTGTGCTGATGTCTGACCTCCTGTCCTACCTGCCTTTCCTTCCTCCCACGGTCTCTGGCAGAGTGGGTGGCCTTAAATCTTTAAAGGGAGAGTTACTGAATGCATGATTCACTCATGTCGAGTCAGTCACTGGGTCCTGGCCATTTTGCCTCCTGAACATTTTAAATCCGTCCTTTCATCCCCCCTGCCAATGTGTTAGTACGGGACACCCCCATCTCTTACCTGGGTCCCTGTACAACCTGCTAATGGCCTCCTGTCTCTTCTCTTCTTTTCTCCCATTTACTCTCCATTCTGCAGCACAGGGATATTTTTAAAATGTAGAAATAGAATACACAAACAACACGCTCCCATTTATTTTTAGCTAATGAGTTAAGATATATAGTCTTTTTTAATAGCAAGAATTAAATATAGGTGCTTCTGATTTGCAAAAATAATTTATGTTAGTTTTAAGTGAGTATTTCTGCCATGGGAAATTTCAAACCCAGATGAAGGTAGAGTGAATAGTGTAATGAACTTTCATGTACCCATCACCTACCTTCCAAGAGCTATTGGCACATCATTTTCAGCAGTTCATTTTCTCATTAATCCCCCTGTTTTTGTTTTGTATTTTCCTTGAATAGTATATGTTTATATCTTATAATCCCAAGATATCATGTCCTTTCAGTATGATCATTCTTGAATAAAAACTTGGACTTGTCACTGGCCTGCCTAAGGCCTTTCAGTGTCACTGCAAAGCCAAACGACTGGGTGCAGACACTACAGACAGCACCTGGCAGCCTCTGCTTAGCAGCAGCCTCACCTGTGGCTCTTCATCTCCTTATCCCTCTCACCCCCAGTCCAGGGGAACCCCTTGCTTTTCCTCACATTGCCGTCCTCTCTCTCTGCCTGCACATATTTGTACTTGCTAGCATCCTTGTCTGGCAGTCCAGTCTCTCCCACCCTGCTTCATACCCTCTACATCTCTTGTTTCCTTCATGTATTTTAGATCTGGTTTCAAGGTTCCAAACTCTGGGAAGCCATCCCGACTCTCCTTCTTTGACTCTTCTTCCTGCTGCCTTTCTCGCTGTACTCTCTTGCTATAGAATTATTTGCACTCTTTTGTAATTGCCTTGTTTACATATTTATTTTCCTCCTAGACTCTTGAGTTCCTTGAAGGTAGGATGTGTGCCCCACTCTGTTTCCTTTTAATTATGGGAAATAGTGACTGAAGAGGCAGTTGACCTCATCCTCAGGGATGTTCTGGCTGCTGGGGATTGGGATGCTTCTGACACCTCTCTCTCACCCATTCATCCCACATGTCAGCATTCATTGTCATTCACATGTCACCATTTACTGCCCTCCTCTTGGAACAACTTTGGTGAGAAGTGGAGGCAAGCCAGAGTATCCATGGATCCACCCTCCCTGCTCTTCTGCCAAGTTGGGGACTTTCTGAGGCGTGAGAGGTGTGTGCAGCCTCCACAGTGTGGGCTGCTCTGTGCCCCATCCTTGCCCTGGGATTTGGGGACTAGAGAGCACAGGCTGGGTCTGCACCTGGAGAAGGTGACAAGCAGAGTCATAGCCTGGCTCTTCCTACAAATGTCCAAGGCTGCCTTCCGGAAGTCGGTCAGCAAGTTTGACAAATGGCTCACCAGTCTCTATGGAACTGCTTTTTCTTAGAGGCATAAATGTTATATTGTTTGCCGTTTTGTCCTTTGTGTAAGAACCGAGCCTGTTCCTCAGTGGGGCTGTCTCTCATCTGCTTGCCTTATACACATTCATATCAGGATGGATTAGTCTAGTGAATGGTCTCTCTGCTTCTCCAAGATAGGGCAGACTTTTCCACCCACACGTAATCTCTTTTCTGAGAATATTGTCCAAAAACTAGGTCATCTATTGTAAAGGAAATTAGGCAGTAATTAAATTTAACTGGAAGCTACAGTATTGGTGGTTTCATTTTAGAGGGAATGCACCTCTTCCCTAATGACTTTATTGCTACAGTTACAGAAGCTTTTTTTTTTGACAAAGAGTGGTGGAGGAAGAGGTTGTATTTTGTTAGATGATGATTTCTGGACTTCCATTTCTAAAAAAAAATTTTTTATTATAGTTGATTTACAAGGTTCTGTTATTTTCTGTTATAGAGAAAAATGACTCATTTATTCATATATACACATTCTTTTCCATTATGGTTTTTCACAAGATATTGAATATAGTTCCCTGTGCTATACCTTGCTGTTTATCTATTCTATATATAATAGTTTGCATCTGCTAATCCCAAGCTCTGAGTGTTTCACTCCTTCATACCCCCATTCTCTTGGCAACTACAAGTCTTTTCTCTATGTCTGTAAGTCTGTTTTGTACATATGTTGATTTGTGTCCTGTTTTGGATTCCACATGTAAATGCTGTCATATGGTATTTATCTTTCTCTTTTTTGTACTTGAATTGTTAATCAGCAGAGTCATACCTTCAAGGGAAAGTTCTGTTTCTTTGTCCCATTTTTGAGTCAACCTGATGGAAGCCGACATAATTCCCCCGCATGGTCATTTGGCTCAGCTGCTTCAGGATGGGATATCTTTTGGCAAATGATCCATGTAGACAGACAAGCCCAGGCTAAGAAAAAAGCAGCTCTTTTGGGTGGGCTGCAGTCGATTGTCACTGCTGGCTGGGAAAGTAGTGACCTCCTACTGTCTCCTCTCTTTATTTTATGATTGGAAAGGGCTATGAGAGGTGAGTCCTGCAGAAGGCAGCCCACTAGGAGTGTGGCAGAGCTGGTGGACGGACCCAGGTTCTGGAAGGGCCCTGTCGTTGACCCAGGACAAGGCTCCACATTCAGCCACTTGCCACCTTGGGGCCTGAGGTCAGGGCAGCCAGGGGCAGTTGAATTCCTTCATGCCCATAGGAAATGCTGAGTGAGTGCTTGCTGAGTGACAGAGCTGCTGTTGGACAACCTAGACATATCCTCCATATTTGGGTTACATGGCCTTCTCACATTTTCTTTAGATCCAGATCCACTTAGATCACCCATAATGACCATCTGTTATATCATCCATGCCATCACCTGGGCAGCAGTCCCAAAGCACTTGGGGCTCATCACTTGCTTTCTTCCCTATCTTTCCCCTAAAGACAGGCAAGATCCTTCTTGACTTAACACCAGGCTTCCTTCTCTTGCTTCCTCTGCTCAATCATTGTAGACAAATCAACCAGGCAAAGACCATTAAGGGCTTCTCTATGTCTCGGCAGGGAAAGAATCCTCCTGCAGTGCAGGAGACATGGGTTCAATCCCTGGGTCAGGAAGATCCCCTAGAGAAGGAAATGGCAATCCTCTCCAGTATTCTTGTCTGGAAAATACCATGGACAGAGGAGGCTGGTGGGGTACAGTTCATGTGGTTGCAAAAGTCAGACATTTCTTAGCAACAAACCACCACAGGGAAGCAGGCAATGGCACCCCACTTCAGTACTTTTGCCTGGAAAATCCCATGGATGGAGGAGCCTGGTAGGCTGCAGTCCATGGGGTTGCTAAGAGTCAGACACGACTGAGCAACTTCACTTTCACTTTTCACTTTCATGCATTGGAGAAGGAAATGGCAACCCACTCCAGTGTTCTTGCCTGGAGAATCCCAGGGATGGGGGAGCCTGGTGGGCTGCTGTCTATGGGGTCGCACAGATTCGGATATGACTAAACTGACTTAGCAGCAGCAGCAGCAGCAAACCACCACAGACCATTAAAGTTACCAGAGGTGCCCAATCCCATTGTCCTGTGGATTCTTCACTGGGGCTATTATCATTAGTGTTTGTGAGGAAAACTTATCATTAAAAGCTGGCTATGCTCTAAAAAGGTAATTTATTTCTTCTGAAGGCCCACAAATGTGGTCTGATGACCTTTTCCTAATAAGTTACTTTTCAAGCAGTGACTATCTCTTCTTTAATTAGACAGTGCAGGGGACCAGGCAGCCCCCCAGTGATTTGTTCTGTGTCTGTGTGGAAGTCTCCCAGCCTCACCTGGGGACTTCGCCAAGGAGGATGACACAGGGATTGTGTCTCAAACCCTGTCTTGCTCTGTACACGTGAAGCTCTGGGAGAGCTGGACAGTTTTCCTAAACAAGGGGAAAACCATAAGCAGAGTAACACTTCTGTTCCAGAGATTCCTTAAAGAGTCAAGAAGGATCCCACTGAGCACATTGTAGCTGGTTAATAAGGAATCCAAGTATAATGGGTCCATATATAACCTGCTCCCACATTCTGTCAATATATAATTACCACATATTTTCCAATCTGCCCCAGGAGACGTGCTAGGTAAAATTGATTGAGAAGAAAATAATGGTGCTGGCTGTGCAATATATTAGGTTGATACCTGTGAATATTTGAGCAGGCTCCTTGCAGGTTGGTTGGAAGGGCCCGGATGCTCTCAGTACAGATAATGAAAAGTGACTGTTTAAGTTCTTTGTTCTCTTAAGTACCTCTGTACACACAAGTCTGTGCAGCATGAAGAACATGTAAATCTATAAGATTCCCTCTCTTAGGAGTCAGAGGTCTTACTGGACGTGACCAAGGGAAGCCCTAGTTGTGTGAGAAACTCGCTTGCCTCCATCTGCTCCTGATGCTAGGGGCAGCACTGGAGGCTTTTTCTCTCATATTGGAGTTGGAGGGGGCCTTGGGAGGGCCCTGTGGTTCTGGAGTTAGTGTTATGCGGCTTTCAAGAAACCAGTCACCAAGCTCTGTTTTGCCATCTTTCTTCTTCCTTGTTGGGGAAAAAGAATATTTGGAAAATGGAAATAGAATAGTCACTTAAAATAGTGACTATTCTAAATAGTCACTTAGAATCGCACTATTTTACTTGAAAAGAAAAAACTCTTTTTGGATACTATCTTTCAGTTTTGTTCTTATAAAAAATAATATACCTATAGAGGCATCCCTGGCAGTTCAGTGGTTAAGACACCATGCTTCCACTGCAGAAGGCACAGATTCAGTCCCTGGGTGGGGGACTAAGATCCTGCATGCCACATGTGGCCTAAACATAGAAAAAAATATGTGTATATACATATATGTTTTTATAGTTACAATTAGTATCAATATAGTTTTTGGAATTCTGATCTTTCTCTCCACATAACATATCATATTTCCCCCATGTTTTACTCAGATTTCACACTAGTCATCCTAAAGTTAGGCTGCCTAACATTTCATTATAATGGTATATCAGAATTTAAGTAAGCATAGATATGTCTCTGAGGGACCCAACACAATGATGACTCTTGTTTATGTATTAATTTGCTTGTTAATTCATTCATTGAACAACACTTTTCAAGCATCTATTGTGCGCCACTGCTGGAGAGAAGGAGATAAATAAAACATAGTTATTGCCTTTAAGGAACTCCTGTCAGGTAACATGGAAACTAAGGATGATCATTAAAAGAGAAATAGTTTTTTTCTGCTCACAGTACTTCTGATAGCAAATGCATGGAAGGTTTTCATATACCAGCCAATTTCCAACTCTCTGGACACCAACTGGGTTTCCTACAATTCAGTTCTGACACTATCTGAATTTAGCACAGACATCACAAGTTCAGGGCTCAGTCCCACAACACTATCCCCTACTTCAGATGCCAATCACAAGAATAGGCTTTCCACACTTCTCACTTGACCTGTTATAATTTGGGGGTTCTCATAGCCCTCTCCACTGCCACTGCACATGGTGATTGCAGTCATGAAATTAAAAGATGCTTACTCCTTGGAAGGAAAGTTATGAGCAACCTAGATAGTATATTAAGAAGCAGAGATATTACTTTGCCACCAAAGGTCTGTTTAGTTAAGGCTATGATTTTTCCAGTGGTCATGTATGGATGTGAGAGTTGGACTGTGAAGAAAGCTGAGCACTGAAGAATTGATGCTTTTGAACTGTGGTGTTGGAGAAGACTCTTGAGACTCCCTTGGACTTCAAGGAGATCCAACCAGTCCATTCTGAAGGAGATCAGTCCTGGGTGTTCATTGGAAGGACTGATGCTGAAGCTGAAACTCCAATACTTTGGCCACCTCATGCGAAGAGCTGACTCATTGGAAAAGACCCTTATGCTGGGAGGGATTGGGGGCAGGAGGAGAAGGAGACGACAGAGGATGAGATGGCTGGATGGCATCACTGACTCGATGGATGTGAGTTTGAGTGAACTCTGGGAGTTGGTAATGGACAGGGAGGCCTGATGTGCTGGGATTCATGGGGTCGCAAAGAGTCAGACACAACTGAATGACTGGACTGAACTGAACTGAACTTAGAGCCCTCTCCTCAGGCTTGATAATTTGCTATAATGGCTTTCAGAACTCAGGGAAATACTTTACTTATGATTATGAGTTTATTATAGAGGATGGAGCTCTGGAATGTTACCAAACTCAGATTTAGCAGCTTGACACTCAAAAGCCAAATTCAAGAGGCAAATGTTGGCAAAATGGAAAATTGCTTTAATCAGAAAAGCTGGTAATCTGGGGGAGAAGGTAGACTCATGGCCTAAGATCAACTCCAAAGATTCTGCTCAGCCATGCTAAAAGGGGGAAAGAATCTCAGTCAGTCCTCAAGGCAGGAGGTCAAGCTGTGTTTCATTCTCCATGGTGTGCACACTGGCTGACTTCTCATGATCTTTCCTCAGACATTATCTTGTCCCTTCATGATCTGCCTGCAGAATTGCTAAGGGGGCTGCTGGAGGTATCTCTACCCCCAGCTAGTCATTCTTTAACTACTAAATTCTTCATTCTTCTTTTAATCTAGGAAAACCATCAAGGCATGGTGTGTTATAGTTTTCTATATGTAGGTCTTTTGTTTCTTTAGGTAGATATATTCCTAAATATTTTATTCTTTTCATTACAATGGTGAATGGAATTGTTTCCTTAATTTCTCTTTCTGTTTTCTCATTGATAGTGTATAGGAATGCAAGGGATTTCTGTGTGTTGATTTTATATCCTGCAACTTTACTATATTCATTGATTAGCTCTAGTAATTTTCTGGTGGAGTCTTTAGAGTTTTATATGTAGAGGATCATGTATACAGAAAACTATAAAACACTGGTGAAAGAAATCAAAGAGGACACAAATAGATGGAGAAATATACCATGTTCATGGATTGGAAGAATCAATATAGTGAAAATGAGTATACTACCCAAAGCAATCTATAGATGCAATGCAATCCCTATCAAGCTACCAACAGTATTTTTCAGAGAACTAGAACAAATAATTTCACAATTTGTATGGAAATACAAAAAACCTTGACTATCCAAAGCAATCTTGAGAAAGAAGAATGGAACTAGAAGAATCAACCTGCCTGACTTCAGGCTCTACTATAAAGCCACAGTCATCAAGACAGTATGGTGCTGGCACAAAGACAGAAATATAGATCAATGGAACAAAATAGAAAGCCCAGAGATAAATCCATGCACCTATGGACACCTTATCTTTGACAAAGGAAGCAAGAATATACAACGGAGAAAAGACAATCTCTTTAACAAGTGGTGCTGGGAAAACTGGTCAACCACTTGTAAAAGAATGAAACTAGAACACTTTCTAACACCATACACAAAAATAAACTCAAAATGGATTAAAGATCTAACCGTAAGACCAGAAACTATAAAACTCCAAGAGGAGAACATAGGCAAAACACTCTCCGACATATATCACAGCAGGATCCTCTATGACTCACCTCCCAGAGTAATGGAAATAAAAGCAAAAATAAACAAATGGGACCTAATTAAAATTTAAAGCTTCTGCACAACAAAGGAAACTATAAGCAAGGTGAAAAGACAGCCTTCAGAATGGGAGAAAATAATAGCAAATGAAGCAACTGAAAAACAACTAATCTCAAAAATATACAAGCAACTCCTACAGCTCAATTCCAGAAAAATAAACGACCCAATCAAAAAATGGGCCAAAGAACTAAATAGACATTTCTCCAAAAAAGACATACAGATGGCTAACAAACACATGAAAAGATGCTCAACATGCAAATCAAAACCACAATGAGGTACCATTTTCGCCAGTCAGAATGGCTGTGGTCCAAAAGTCTACAAGCAATAAATGCTGGAGAGGGTGTGGAGAAAAGGGAACCCTCTTACACTGCTGGTGGGAATGCAAACTAGTACAGCCACTATGGAGAACAGTGTGGAGATTCCTTAAAAAACTGGAAATAGAACTGCCTTATGACCCAGCAATCCCACTGCTGGGCATACACACTGAGGAAACCAGAATTGAAAGAGACACATGTACCCTCAATGTTCATTGCAGCACTGTTTATAATAGCCAGGATGTGGAAGCAACCTAGATGTCCATCAGCAGATGAATGGATAAGAAAGCTGTGGTACATATACACAATGGAGTATTACTCAGCCATTAGAAAGAATACATTTGAATCAGTTCTAATGAGGTGGATGAAACTGGAGCCTATTATACAGAGTGAAGTAAGCCAGAAAGAAAAACACCAATACAGTACGCTAACACATATATATGGTATTTAGAAAGATGGTAATGATAACCCTGTATGCAAGACAGCAAAAGAGACACAGATGTATAGAATAGTCTTTTGGACTCTGTGGTAGAGGGCGAGGGTGGGATGATATGGGAGAATGGCATTGAAACATGTAAATTATCGTATATGAAATGAATACCAGCTCAGGTTAGATGCATGATACAAGATGCTCAGGGCTGGTGCCCTGGGATGATCGAGAGAGATGGGGAGGAAAGTGGGAGGGGGGTTCAGGATGGGGAACACATGTACACCCATGGCGGATCCATGTCAATGTATGGCAAAACCGATACAATATTGTAAAGTAATAAGTAAATAAATATATTAAAAAAATAAATTAAAAAGTTGAAGCTAAAAAAAAAAAAAAGGCGTGGTGTGTATTTAGGAGCATAAATCAGAAGTTAGGTTAAATTGCCTAGTGATCTCATTCCTATAATAAGGTTCTCTGAAAGTTAGAGGGCAACAGAAATAAGCAAACAGGAAAAGGGAAAAAGAACTGCTTTCAGGAACAGCCAGATGGAAGAAATGCACAGGGCAAGGTGTCTGGGAAGGAACTTCCATGCCCTCACTAATCACTTTCCCAGCACCTTGATGTGTTCACCAACCAATAAGCTCTTAGAACATTGTGGTTTAGTGTTTTTGTGGAGGTTCCATTACATAGGCAGGTCTGATTAAATCATTGGCCACTGGCTCAATCCCTGTCCCTTTTACCCTACCTGGAGGCTAGGTCATGCAGTGGTCTGATCAGCATTCTCTTGGTTGTTTTAAATACAGTTAACCTTCAGGTCCAGGGTTTGTTTCCATTTCCTTGAGACTAGTTCTTCAAATTGGGTAAGATGGAGCAGCTTTTATCATGGCTACAATCTGGTCATCATATGGTTAACTTTTCCCACCTGCTGGGGGTTTCAGTATCTATCAAATAGCTCAAAGGATATAGCTGAGAATATCCTCTATAGCTTTTGAGGAGGCACTAAAGGTCTGTGACTATGTTTAATGGCTAAACTATTATTATTCTGTCCTGTTTGCTTTTCTTTGCTTCTGCATGTTTTTAATTTCTGATTAAATTTGTTCTTGGCTAAAGTTTTTCTACAGATAAGAGGCAGGCTGAGAACATGGAAGGGGGTGCAGTGTCTGTCCTTGGAAGGCCCCATGGAGTCCTGTCCTCATTACATCGTGGATAAAGATATGGGTCATATGGTGAAAAAGATGTCTAGGGAGACTTTGTTCACTCATATTCATTCCATTGTTTATTCATTTTTTCCAATAAATTGGTGTTAATATGTGGCAGTCACCCTATAGATTCAATGATGTGAAAGAAAGTTCCTGTCTTCAAGGTGTGTTAACATGAAATCTACCCAGGCTAGTGGGAGTGCAGTGATTCTGGATGCTGGCTCCACACAGGTATTTAGGGAGGAGGTATGTGGAGTTAGATATCATTTTCCCCATCTTTATATACTTGTTAGTTCTGGGCTTTATCATGACTTTTAAGACCATGCTAACTCATTATGGTAACTAAAACAGTACAAAGTTGAATAAACACAGAATTGACAGTTCCCTCCCCACCCCCACCCCACACCCTACATTGTCTTATGGACTTCCCTCATAGTTCAGTTGGTAAAGAATCTGCCTGCAATGCAGGAGACCCTGGTTCGATTCCGGGGTCAGGAAGATCCCCTGTAGAAGGGATAGGGTACCCACTCCAGTACTCTTGGGCTTTGCTTGTGGCTCCGCTGGTAAAGAATCCACCTGCAATGTGAGGATACCTGGGTTTGATCCCTGGGTTGGGAAGATCCCTTGGAGAAGGGAACGGCTACCTGCTCCAGTATTCTGGCCTGGAGAACTCCATGGAGTGTATAGTCCATGGGGTTGCAAAGAGTCGGACACGACTGATAGATTTTCACTTTCCATCTGCTTATAATCTCAACTTCAGAAGTCATTAACATCAATAATTTGGTGTGTCCTCCATGTCTTGAAGCCAAATCTTATGAACCAGGAGGCTGAGATGGGCACGGGAGAGGTTCCTTGCTCCAGAGGACTCCTGGGGTAATGGGGCCATGGGAGCCCTGTGGGACCTTGAGATGGACAGCAGTGTGTTCACATCTGCTGGGACTTGTGGCCATAATATGGCCCAGGGGAGATGAGTTAGGCTGCTAGCTATGGGACTGGAGACAGGGCACATATATGACAAAGGCAGTGAGGCACATCCTTTTTGCACTGGGGATTCTTGACCCCACTACTGGCCATCACCTCCACTTGCCACATGCAGTGCACTAACCAAGGGCTCCCATTTGGTGTGCTCATGCAGCCCTCTGGTGGACTGGCAGAGCTGCCTTTAGGCACCCCCTCAACACGGTTCATGTGTCAGCGTCCAGGCCCAGCAGGAATGAGGATTATTAATTTAGTAGCAGATGGGTCTGGGAGGGGAGTGGCAACGTGTATACATTTCCTGGCCCAGTAACCTTGGAGGATGGAGGCCATGAGGGCCCAGACAGCTTGTGATACCACAAAAGCCGAAGCAGTAGCATCAGAGATAAAACCACCCGACTATGTGCCAGGCACTGTGCTAGGTACATCAGATAAAAACTTGGCAGTTGGAAGTATCTGGGTTCAAGCTCTGGCAACAAAGGTCTGTCTAGTCAAGGCTATGATTTTTCCAGTGGTCATGTATGGATGTGAGACTTGGACTATGAAGAAAGCTGAGTGCCCAAAGAATTGATGCTTTTGAACTGTGGTGTTGGAGAAGACTCTTGAGAGTCCCTTGGACTGTAAGGAAATCCAACCAGTCCATCCTAAAGGAGATCAGTCCTAGGTGTTCATTGGAAGGACTGATGTTGAAGGTGAAACTCCAATACTTTGCCCACCTGATGCGAAGAGCTGACTCATTGGAAAAGACCCTGATGCTGGGAAAGATTGAGGGCAGGAGGAGAAGGGGACAACAGAGTATGAGATGGTTGGATGGCATCACCAACTCAATGGACATGGGTTTGGGTGGACTCCGGGAGTTGGTGATGGACAGGGAGGCCTGGCGTGATGTGGTTCATGGCCACAAAGAGTCGGACATGACTGAGTGACTGAACTGAACTGAACTGAAACTCTGGCTTTACCACCTATGTGATCCTGGACCAGTGACTATAAACCATTCTGACCTCTGTTTCTGCATGTGTGAAATGGGATGGGTGATACCAGCCTTATCCACCCCCAGGGCTAATGAAATGAGTGATTATATCCAAGGCACCTAGCACAATGCCTGGCACATAGTCAGGTGGTTTTTGTTATATTATGACATTATCTCATGGGTCCATCCTAAGGCTGTGAAGCAGAAGAGATTTGCGACCACGTGGCCCTTAGGTAGGAGGTTGTCAAATTGTCCCAGGGTTGGCAGGGAATGATTCCCAAGCAGCTGGGAATGATTCCTAGCTAACATCAACTTCCCTCTTCTCTTCCTCTCTTATCCCCCAGGCTGGCTGTTGCTCTTTATTTTACTGTTCACCCCTGCCATGCGATCTTTGATGTATGTTTTAATGAGATCTCACCCAGGGTAAGGTTTGGCTTCAAGGCTTGCATTTCATGTTTGTCTGCCTGTCATTCCATCAGGCTTGACAATGATGGACACCCACCATGTGTCCAGTGTAGCCCTTGGCTTGTTATGATCCATGCCTTGGTGCTCAAAAGGGCACTGTACTTATAGCATTGTGTCTGTCTCCTGCCTTAACCTTGAAATGGTGCCTTTATTTCGTTAACCTGCTTGGGGATCAGCTGGATGACTCATCTTTTTTTCACCCTGTCCCATTTCTTTGCAAATGATATCTCTTTGCCTCCATGGTAGGATTCTGTCTTTTCCACTCACTCACATGCTAACTGGAAACATTGCCTAAAGGGATGGCAGGCTATCTGAGAGTAGAATATAACAGGGATTCTTGGTCTGTTTTCCCTGAAGCAGTTATTTATGCATGGGATTGGGGACAGGAGGAACCACTAAATAGCCATCTTTTTCCTTGGAAAGGAGAGATGTTGACCCTGTTAATATTAAATCACTTGCTGCAGATTCTTGCTTGGGGTTTTCTGGAGTTCGCCAACTCTTTCTGGTTCCTGGATGCTAAGTTGTTAAATCAGGGTCCCTGTTAGACTTCCCGTTATTTGCTAGGGTTTGCTGGAACAATGTGTGGTGGACCAGATATAGCTGAGGGGGAAGGCATACAGAAAATTCTCTAGTGGCTTCTCTCTTATAATTATTTTTAGGATAGTGTGTTGGCATATTGGTTGTTAAGACTATGTTGAAAATGAAACTGTGTGACTCAAATTGGGACTTGAACCTACCGTCTTTTAACTAAGGTCACACTTGGTCTCAAGGCTTAATGAAGCTCAGATTCTTGATGTCTCATTGCAGAAAGAATTCAGTATTCAAAGAGACAGAGTGTTCATAATAGGTAAGAAGTAGATTTATTTAGAGAGAAACACACTCCACATACCGTGTGTGTGGGGGCAATCTCAGAAGGCAAGAGCAGCACCAGGGTATGGGATTGTCAGTTTTTATTTGTTGTTGTTCAGTTGAATAATTGTGTCTGACTCTTTGAGACCCTATGGACTGCAGCATTCCAGGCCTCCCTGTCCTTCACCATCTCCTAGAGTTTGCTCAAACTCATGTCCATTGAGTTGGTGATGCCATCCAATCATCTCATCCTTTGTCATCCCCTTCTCTTCCTGCCTTCAATCTTTCCCAGAATCAGGGTCTTTTCCAATGAGTCAGCTCTTTGCATCAGGTAGCCAAAGTATTACAGCTTCAGCTTCAGTATCAGACCCTCCAATGAATATTTAGGACTTCCTGAATATTTGAAAGGATTTCCTTTAGGATTGACTGGCTTGTTCTCCTTGCAGTCCAGGGAACTATCAAGAGTCTTCTCCAGCACCACAGTTCGAAGGCATCATTCTTTGGCTCTCAGCCTTTTTTATTGTCCAGCTCTCATATCCATACATGAGTACTGGAAAAATCATAGATTTGAATAGATGGAACTTTGTAGGCAATGGCTCTGCTTTTTGATATGCTGTCTAGGTTTGTCATTGCTTTTTCACAAGGAGCAAGCATCTTTTAATTTCATGACTGGAATCACCATCCACAGTGATTTTGGAGCCCAAGAAAATAAAGTCTCTCACTATTTCCATTGTTTCCCCATCTATTTGCTATGAAGTAATGGGACCAGAAATTGAAGAAAGTAGGGAAGACCACTAGACCATTCAGGTATGACCTAAATCAAATCCCTTATGATTATACAGTGGAAGTGAGAAATAGATTTAAGGGATTAGATCTGATAGATAGAGTGCCTGATGAACTATGGATGGAGGTTCATGACATTGTACAGGAGACAGGGACCAAGACTATTCCCATGGAAAAGAAATGCAAAAAAGCAAAATGGCTGTCTGGGGAGGCCTTACAAATAGCTGTGAAAAGAAGAGAAGCGAAAAGCAAAGGAGAAAAGGAAAGATATAAGGATCTGAATGCAGAGTTCCAAAGAATAGCAAGAAGAGATAAGAAAGCCTTCCTCAGCGATCAATGCAAAGAAATAGAGGAAAACAACAGAATGGGAAAGACTAGAGATCTCTTCAAGAAAATTAGAGATACCAAGGGAACATTTCATGCAAAGATGGGCTCAATAAAGGACAGAAATGGTATGGACCTAACAGAAGCAGAAGATATTAAGATGCGGTGGCAAGACTACACAGAAGAACTGTACAAAAAAGATCTTCATGACCCAGATAATCATGATGGTGTGATCACTGACCTAGAGCCAGACATCCTGGAATGTGAAGTCAAGTGGGCCTTAGGAAGCATCACCACGAACAAAGCTAGTGGAGGTGATGGAATTCCAGTTGAGCTATTTCAAATTCTGAACGATGATGCTGTGAAAGTGCTGCACTCAATATGCCAGCAAATCTGGAAAACTCAGCAGTGGCCACAGGACTAGAAAAGTTCAGTTTTCATTCCAATCCCAAAGAAAGGCAATGCCAAAGAATGCTCAAACTACTGCACAATTGCACTCATCTCACACACTAGTAAAATAATGCTCAAAATTCTCCAAGCCAGGCTTCGGCAATATGTGAACCGTGAACTTCCTGATGTTCAAGCTGGTTTTAGAAAAGGCAGAGGAACCAGAGATCAAATTGCCAACATCCGCTGGATCATGGAAAAAGCAAGAGAGTTCCAGAAAAACATCTATTTCTGCTTTATTGACTATGCCAAAGCATTTGACTGTGTGGATCACAATAAACTGTGGGAAATTCTTCAAGAGATGGGAATACCAGACCACCTGACCTGCCTCTTGAGAAATCTGTATGCAGGTCAGGAAGCAACAGTTAAAACTGGACATGGAACAACAGACTGGTTCGAAATAGGAAAAGGAGTATGTCAAGGCTGTATATTGTCACCCTGCTTATTTAACTTCTATGCAGAGTACATCATGAGAAACGCTGGACTGGAAGAAACACAAGCTGGAATCAAGATTGCCGGGAGAAATATCAATAACCTCAGATATGCAGATGACACCACCCTTATGGCAGAAAGTGAAGAGGAACTAAAAAAGCCTCTTGATGAAAGTGAAAGAGGAGAGTGACAAAGTTGGCCTAAAGCTCAACATTCAGAAAACGAAGATCATGGCATCCGTTCCCATCACTTCATGGTAAATAGATGGGGAAACAGTGGAAACAGTGTCAGACTTTATTTTTTTGGACTCCAAAATCACTGCAGATGGTGACTGCAGCCATGAAATTAAAAGACGTTTACTCCTTAGAAGGAAAGTTATGACCAACCTAGGTAGCATATTGAAAAGCAGAGACATTACTTTGCCAACAAAGATCCGTCTAGTCAAGGCTATGGTTTTTCCTGTGGTCATGTATGGATGTGAGAGTTGGACTGTGAAGAAGGCTGAGTGCTGAAGAATTGATGCTTTTGAACTGTGGTGTTGGAGAAGAGTCTTGTGAGTCCCTTGGACTTCAAGGAGATCCAACCAGTCCATTCTGAAGGAGATCAGCCCTGGGATTTCTTTGGAAGGAATGATGCTAAAGCTGAAACTTCAGTACTTTGGCCACCTCATGTGAAGAGTTGACTCATTGGAAAAGACTCTGATGCTGGGAGGGATTGAGGGCAGGAGAAGAAGGGGACAACAGAGGATGAGCTGGCTGGATGGCATCACTGACTCGATGGACGTGAGTCTGAGTGAACTCCGAGAGTTGGTGATGGACAGGGAGGCCCGGCATGCTGCGATTCATGGGGTTGCAAAGAGTCAGACATGACTGAGCGACTGAACTGAACTGAACTGAACTGAACTGAATGGGACCAGAGGCCATGATCTTGATATTATGAATGTTGAGTTTTAAGCCAGCTTTTTCATTCTCCTCTTTCAGCTTCACATGAGGCTCTTTCAGTTTTCTTAGCTTTTTGCCGTAAGGGTGGTATCATCTGCATATCTGAGGTTATTGGTATTTCTTCCAGCTATCTTGATTCCAGCTTGTGCTTCATCTAACCCGGCATTTGCATGATGTACTCTGCATGTAAGTTAAATAAGCAGAATGACAATATACAGCCTTGACGTCGTCCTTTCTCAGTTTGGAACTGGTCTGTTGTCCCATGTTTGGTTCTAAATGTTGCCTCTTGACCTGCATACACTTTTTGCAGGAGGCAGGTAAAGTGAAAGTGAAGTCAGTCAGTCATGTCCAACTCTTTGGGATCCCATGGACTGCAGCCTACCAGGCTCCTCCTTCCATGGCATTTTCCAGGCAAGAGTACTGGAGTGGGTTGCCATTTCCTTCTCCAGGGATCTTCCTCACCCATGGATCAAACCTGGGTCTCCCGTATTGCAGGTAGGGAGGCAGGTAAGGTGGTCTGGTATTCCCATCTCTTTCAGAATTTTCCACAATTTGTAGTGATCTACAGAGTCAAAGGCTTTAGTGTAGTCAGTGAAGCAGAAGTAGATATTTTTCTGGAACTCTCTTGCTTTTTCATGACCCAAGGGATGTTGGCAATTTGATCTCTGGTTCCTCTGCCTTTTCTAAAACCAGCTTGAACATTGGAAGTTCTCAGTTCAACTACCATTGAAGCCTAACTTGGAGAATATTGAGCATTACTTTGCTAGCATGTGAAATGAGTGCAGTTGTGTGGTAGTTTGAATATTTTTTGGCATTGCCTTTCTTTGGGATTGGACTGAACATTGGCCTTCTCCTGTCTTGTGACCACTGCTGAGTTTTCCAAATTTGCTAGCATATTGAGTGTGTAGCACTTTAACAGCACCATCTTTTAGGATTTGAATTAGCTCCACTGGAATTCCATCACCTCCACTAGCTTTGTCCATAGTGATGTTTCCTAAGGCCCACTTGACTTCTCATTCCAGGATGTCTGGCTCTAGGTGGGTGATCACACCATTGTGGTTATATGGGTCATGATGATCTTTTTTGTATACCTCTTCTGTGTATTCTTGCCACCTCTTCTTAATATCTTCTGCTTCTGTTAGATCCATACCATTTCTGTCCTTTTTTGTGCCCATCTATGCTTGAAATGTTCCCTTCAGTTCAGTTCAGTTCAGTTTAGTTGCTCAGTCATGTCTGACTCTTTGTGACTCCATGAACTGCAACACAGGCCTCTCTGTCCATCGCTAACTCCCAGAGTCCACCCAAACCCATGTCCATCAAGTTGGTGATACCATCCAACCATCTCATCCTCTGTCTTCCCTTCTCCTCCTGCCCCCAATCCCTCCCAGCATTAGGGTCTTTTCCAATGAGTCAGCTCTTCGCATCAGGTAGCCAAAGTATTGGAGTTTCACCTTCAACATCAGTCCTTCCAATGAACACCTAGGACTGATCTCCTTTAGGATGGACTGGTTGGATCTCCTTGCAGTCCAAGGGACTCACAAGACTCTTCTCCAACACCACAGTTCAAAAGCATCAATTCTTTGGCCCTCAGCTTTCTTTATAGTCCAAGCCTCACATCCACACATGACCACTGGAAAAACCATAGCCTTGACTAGACAAACCTTTGTTGGCAAAGTAATGTCTCTGTTTTTTAATATGCTGTCTAGGTTGGTCATAACTTTCCTTCTAAGGAGTAAGCGTCTTTTAATTTCATGGCTGCAATCACCATTTGCAGTGATTTTGGAGCCCCCCAAAATAAAGTCAGCCACTGTTTCCACTGTTTCCCCATCTATTTGCCATGAAATGATGGGACAGGACGCCATGATCTTCATTTTCTGAATGTTGAGCTTTAAGCCAACTTTTTCACTCTCCACTTTCACTTTCATCAAGAGGCTCTTTGGTTCTTCTTCACCTTCTGCCATAAGGGTGGTGTCATCTGCATATCTGAGGTTATTGATATTTCTCCCGGTAATCTTGATTCCAGCTTGTGTTTCTTTCAGCCCAGTGTTTCTCATGATGTACTCTGCATAGAAGTTAAATAAGCAGGGTGACAATATACAGCCTTGACGTACTCCTTCTCCTATTTGGAACCAGTCCCATGTCCAGTTCTAACTGTTGCTTCCTGACCTGCATACAGGTTTCTCAAGAGGCAGGTCAGGTGGTCTGGTATTCCCATCTCTTGAAGAATTTTCCACAGTTTATTTTGATCCACACAGTCAAAGCATTGGCATAGACAATAAAGCAGAAATAGATGTTTTTCTGGAACTCTCTTGCTTTTTCGAGGATCCAGCAGATGTTGGCGATTTGATCTCTGGTTCCTCTGCCTTTTCTAAAACCAGCTTGAACATCTGGAAGTTCATGGTTCACGTATTGCTGAAGCCTGGCTTGGAGAATTTTGAGCATTACTTCACCAGCGTGTGAGATGAGTGCAATTGTGCGGTAGTTTGAGCATTCTTTGGCATTGCCTTTCTTTGGGATTGGAATTAAAACTGACCTTTTCTTGTCCTGTGGCCACTGCTGAGTTTTCCAGATTTGCTGGCATATGAGTGCAGTACTTTCACAGCATCGTCTCTCAGAATTTCAAATAGCTCCACTGGAATTCCATCACCTCCTCTAGCTTTGTTCATAGTGATGCTTCCTAAGGCCCACTTGACTTCACATTCCAGGATGTCTAGCTCTAGGTGAGTGATCATACCATGGTGATTATCTGTGTTGTGAAGATCTTTTTTGTACAGTTATTCTGTGTATTCTTCTGCTTCTGTTAGGTCCCTACCATCTGTCCTTTATTGAGCCCATCTTGCATGAAATGTTCCCTTGGTATCTCTAATTTTCTTGACGAGATCTCTAGTGTTTCCCATTCTATTTTTTCCCTTTATTCCTTTGTATCAATCACTTAGGAAGGATTTCTTATCTCTCCTTGCTATTCTTTGGAATTCTGCATTCAAATGGGTATCTTTCCTTTTCTCCTTTTCTTTTCACTTCCCTTCTTTTCACAGCTATTGGTAAGACCTCCTCAGATAGCCATTTTGCGTTTTTCCATTTCTTTTTCTTGGAGATGTCTTGATTCCTTTCTCCTGTACAATGTCATGTACCTCCATGCATAGTTCATCAAGCACTGTATCAGATCTAGTCCCTTAAATCTATTTCTCACTTCCACTGTATAATCATAAGGGATTTGTTTTAGGTCATACCTGAATGGTCTAGTGGTTTTCTCCACTTTCTTCAACTTCAGTCAAAATTTGGCAATAAGGAGTTCATGATCCAAGCCACAGTCAGCTCCTGGTCTTGTTTTTGCTGACTGTATAGAGCTTCTCCATCTTTGGCTGCAAAGAATATAATCAATCTGATTTAGGTGTCGACCATCTGGTGATGTCCATGTGTAGAGTCTTCTCTTGTGTTGTTGGAAGAAGGTGTTTGCTATGACCAGTGCATTTTCTTGACCGAACTCTATTAGCCTTTGCCCTGCTCCATTGTGTACTCCAAGGCCAAATTTGCCTGTTACTCCATCCAGTGCGGCGGCATGATGGTGCACAGATGCGACTGAGAGGAGCTACCCTGCATCAGAGGTCAGGGGCAGCAGCTGCGCTTTGCTGGAGCAGCCGTGAAGAGAGACCCCACATCCAAGGTAAGTGAAACCTAAGTAAGATGGTAGGCACTGAGAGAGGGGATCAGAGGGCAGACAGACTGAAACCACAATCATAGACAACTAGCCAATCTGATCACATGGACCACAGTCTTGTCTAACTCAATGAAACTAAGCCATGCCATATGGGGCCACCCAAGACAGATGGGTCATGGTGGAGAGGTCTGACAAAATGTGGTCCACTGGAGAAGGGAATGGCAAACCACTTCAGTATTCTTGCCTTGAGAACCCCATAAACAGCATAAAAAGGCAAAAAGATAGGACACTGAAAGATGAACTCCCCAGGTCGGTAGGTACCCAATATGCTACTGGAGCTTAGTGGAGAAATAATTCCAGAAAAGAATGAAGGGATGGAGCCAAAGTAAAAACAAAACCCAGCTGTGGATGTGACTAGTGATGGAAGCAAGGTTCGATGCTGTAAAGAACAATATTGCACAGGAACCTAGAATGTTAGGTCCATGAATCAAGGCAAATTGGAAGTGATCAAACAGGAGATGGCAAGAGTGAACATTGACATTCTAGGAATCAGTGAACTAAGATGGACTGGAATGGGTGAATTTAACTCAGATGACCATTATATCTACTACTGTGGGCAAGAATCCCTTAGAAGAAATCCCATCATAGTCAACAAAAGAGTCCAAAATGCAGTACTTGGATGCAATCTCAAAAACGATAGAATGATCTCTGTTCATTTCCAAGGCAAACCATTCAATATCATGGTAATCCAAGTCTATGCCCTGACCAGTAACGCTGAAGAAGCTGAAGTTGAACAGATCTATGAAGACCTACAAGACCTTCTTGAACTAACACCCAAAAAAGATGTCCTTTTCATTATAGGGGAAATGTTCCTTTGTTATCTCTAATTTTCTTGAAGAGATCTCTAGTCTTTCCCATTCTATTGTTTTCCTCTATTTCTTTGCATTGTTCACTTTAAAAAGGCTTTCTTATCCTTGCTTTTCTCTAGAACTCTGCATTCAGATGGGTATATCTTTCCTTTTCTCTTTTGTCTTTCACTTCTCTTCTTTTCTCAGCTCTTTGTAAGACCTTGTATCATTTTGCCTTTTTGCATTTCTTTTTCTTGGGGATGGTTTTGGTCAACACCTCCCGTACAATGTTATGAACCTTCTTCCACAGAGTTCTTTAGGAACTCTATTAGATCTAATCCCTTGAATCTATTTGTCACTTCCACTGTATAATCATAAGGGATTTTATATGGGTCATACCTGAATGACCTAGTGGTTTTCCCTACTTTCTTCAATTTAAGTGTGAATTTTGCAATAAGACATTCATGATCTAAGCCAGAGTCAACTCCGGTCTGACTGTATAGAGCTTTTCCATCTTTGGCAACAAAGAATATAATCAATCTGCTTTCAGTATTGACCATCTGGTAATGCCCATGTGTAGAGTCATCTCTTGTATTGTTGGAAGAGAGTGTTTGCTATGACCCCCAGTGCATTCTCTTGGCAAAACTCTGTTAGTTTTTATAGGGGTGGGTAATTTCATAGTCTAATAAGTAGGAGGGATATTCCAGCTATTTTGGGAAACAACTGGAGTTTTCCAGGAATTGAGTCACTGTCCAGTTATTTACCTTTATGGTGGGCCTTGGAATGTCATGGTGCCTGTGGGTGTGTCATTTAGCTTGTGGATATGTTACAGTGAGTGTATATGGAGTTTCAGGGCCTAGTGGAAGTGAGCTCATCCACTGTTTTGGACCTATTTGGTTCTAATCAATTTGTGTCATGTCCTCAGGTTATGTCATTATTTCAAAGATTGTTCCCTGCTCCCTTCCCTCCTGTTTCAGAAACACCTTTGGGAAGCAGTGTGAAATAAGCAATTGAAACATCAATGCAGTTGGTCAGATGAGGGAAAAAATAACCTAAGGAGGACGCCACTTTTTTTTTTTTTATTTACTTTTTTAAGGCCAAATCATACTTGATGGTATGTATGTACCACATTTTCTTTTTATTTTATTTTTTTTTTTTAGTGTGACACTTTTATTTATTTATTTTTTTGACTCCACTTTCACTTTTCTTTCTTTTTTTTTTCCCCCATCCTGAACCCTCCTCCCTCCTCCCTCCCCATACCATCCCTCTGGGTCATCCCAGTGCACCAGCCCCAAGCATCCAGTATCGTGCATTGAACCTGGACTGGCATCTCGTTTCATACATGATATTTTACATGTTTCAATGCCATTCTCCCAAATCTTCCCACCCTTTCCCTCTCCCACAGAGTCTATAAGACTGTTCTATACATCAGTGTCTCTTTTGCTGTCTCGTATACAGGGTTATCGTTACCATCTTTCTAAATTCCATATATATGCGTTAGTATACTGTATTGGTGTTTTTCCTTCTGGCTTACTTCACTCTGTATAATAGGCTCCAGTTTCATCCACCTCATTAGAACTGATTCAAATGTATTCTTTTTAATGGCTGAGTAATACTCCATTGTGTATATGTACCACTGCTTTCTTATCCATTCATCTGCTGATGGACATCTAGGTTGCTTCCACATCCTGGCTATTATAAACAGTGCTGCGATGAACATTGGGGTACACGTGTCTCTTTCCCTTCTGGTTTCCTCAGTGTGTATGCCCAGCAGTGGGATTGCTGGATCATAAGGCAGTTCTATTTCCAGTTTTTTAAGGAATCTCCACACTGTTCTCCATAGTGGCTGTACTAGTTTGCATTCCCACCAACAGTGTAAGAGGGTTCCCTTTTCTCCACACCCTCTCCAGCATTTATTATTTGTAGACTTTTGGATCGCAGCCATTCTGACTGGCGTGAAATGGTACCTCATAGTGGTTTTGATTTGCATTTCTCTGATAATGAGTGATGTTGAGCATCTTTTCATGTGTTTGTTAGCCATCTGTATGTCTTCTTTGGAGAAATGTCTATTTAGATCTTTGGCCCATTTTTTGATTGGGTCATTTATTTTTCTGGAGTTGAGCTGTAGGAGTTGCTTGTATATTTTTGAGATTAGTTGTTTGTCGGTTGCTTCATTTGCTATTATTTTCTCCCATTCTGAAGGCTGTCTTTTCACCTTGCTAATAGTTTCCTTTGATGTGCAGAAGCTTTTAAGTTTAATTAGGTCCCATTTGTTGATTTTTGCTTTTATTTACAATATTCTGGGAGGTGAGTCATAGAGGATCCTGCTGTGATGTATGTCAGAGAGTGTTGTGCCTATGTTCTCCTCTAGGAGTTTTATAGTTTCTGGTCTTACGTTGAGATCTTTAATCCATTTTGAGTTTATTTTTGTGTATGGTGTTAGAAAGTGTTCTAGTTTCATTCTTTTACAAGTGGTTGACCAGATTTCCCAGCACCACTTGTTAAAGAGATTGTCTTTAATCCATTGTATATTCTTGTCTCCTTTGTCAAAGATAAGGTGTCCATATGTGCGTGGATTTATCTCTGGGCTTTCTATTCACAATCAATATTGTGAAAATGAGTATACTACCCAAAGCAATTTATAGATTCAATGCAATCCCTATCAAGCTACCAACAGTATTCTTCACAGAGCTAGAACAAATAATTTCACAATTTGTATGGAAATACAAAAAACCTCGAATAGCCAAAGCGATCTTGAGAAAGAAAAATGGAACTGGAGGAATCAACCTACCTGACTTCAGGCTCTACTACAAAGCCACAGTTATCAAGACAGTATGGTACTGGCACAAAGACAGAAATATAGATCAATGGAACAAAATAGAAAGCCCAGAGATAAATCCACTTTTTTAAAAAAATATAAATTTATTTATTTTAATTGGAGGTTAATTACTTTACAATATTATATTGGTTTTGCCATACATCAACATGAATCTGCCACAGGTATACACATGTTCCCCATCCTGAACCCCCCACCCTCCTCCCTCCCCATACCATCCCTCTGGGTTGTCTCAGTGCACCAGCCCCAAGCATCCAGTATCATGCATTGAACCTGGACTGGAGATTCGTTTCATATATGATATTATACATGTTTCAATGCCATTCTCCCATATCATCCCACCCTCGACCTCTCCCACAGAGTCCAAAAAACTGTTCTATACATCTGTGTCTCTTCTGCTGTCTCACATACAGGGTTATCATTACCGTCTTTCTAAATTCCATATATATGCGTTAGCATACTGTATTGGTGTTTTTCTTTCTGGCTTACTTCACTCTGTATAATAGGCTCCAGTTTCATCCACCTCATTAGAACTAATTCAAATATATTCTTTTTGATGGCTGAGTAATACTCCATTGTGTGTGTATACCACAGTTTTCTTATCCATTCATCTGCTGATGGACATCTAGGTTGCTTCCACATCCTGGCTATTATAAACAGTGCTGCAATGAACATCGGGGTACATGTGTGTCTTTCAATTCTTGTTTCCTTGGTGTGTATGTCCAGCAGTGGGATTGCTGGGTCATAAGGCAGTTCTATTTCCAGTTTTTTAAGGAATCTCCACACTGTTCTCCATAGTGGCTGTACTAGTTTGCATTCCCACCAGCAGTGTAAGAGGGTTCCCTTTTCTCCACACCCTCTCCAGCATTTATTGCTTGTAGACTTTTGGACCACAGCCATTCTGACTGGCGTGAAATGTACCTCATTGTGGTTTTGATTTGCATTTCTCTGATAATGAGTGATGTTGAGCATCTTTTCATGTGTTTGTTAGCCATCTGTATGTCTTCTTTGGAGAAATGTCTATTTAGATCTTTGGCCCATTTTTTGATTGGGTTGTTTATTTTTCTGGAATTGAGCTGTAGGAGTTGCTTGTATATTTTTGAGATTAGTTGTTTTTCAGTTGCTTCATTTGCTATTATTTTCTCCTATTCTGAAGGCTGTCTTTTCACCTTGCTTATAGTTTCCTTTGTTGTGCAGAAGCTTTAAATTTTAATTAGGTCCCATTTGTTTAATTTTGCTTTTATTTCCAATATTCTGGGAGGTGGGTCATAGAGGATCCTGCTGTGATGTATATCGGAGAGTGTTGTGCCTCTGTTCTCCTCTTGGAATTTTATAGTTTCTGGTCTTACGTTGAGATCTTTAATCCATTTTGAGTTTATTTTTGTGTACGGTGTTAGAAAGTGTTCTAGTTTCATTCTTTTACAAGTGGTTGACCAGTTTTCCCAGCACCACTTGTTAAAGAGATTGTCTTTTCTCCATTGTATATTCTTGCTTCCTTTGTCAAAGATAAGGTGTCCATAGGTGCATGGATTTATCTCTGGGCTTTCTATTGTGTTCCATTGATCTATATTTCTGTCTTTGTGCCAGCACCATACTGTCTTGATGACTGTGGCTTTATAGTAGAGCCTGAAGTCAGGCAGGTTGATTCTTCCAGTTCCATTCTTCTTTCTCAAGATTGCTTTGGCTTTTTGAGGTTTTTTGTATTTCCATACAAATTGTGAAATTATTTGTTCTAGTTCTCTGAAAAATACTGTTGGTAGCTTGATAGGGATTGCATTGCATCTATAGATTGCCTTGGGTAGTATACTCATTTTTACTCTATTGATTCTTCCAATCCATGAACATGGTATATTTCTCCATCTATTAGTGAGGACACCACTTTTAAGGGCTTTTTCATCCTGCCAACCATGGGTGCAGGTGTGACTCAACCCTGTTTTACATTATCCACACCTTTGTAGGTACTTGGGTTTTATGGTGGTTATTTATCCATATGGTTTTCTAAGCTCTGAGATATAGTCAGCATTTTTTCTTTTCCTTTACAGTAAATAGACTTACTTGTAACATTTTGTGTAATCTCTATATCCTGAAGAATATAAATTCAATAGAGAAGGAGAGGAAGAACATGGGAGCTAGGGAGAAGGTACAGCTAGCTTTGACTGTCCACAGTATAGTGGTCTGTGCAGGAGGGCCACTAAGTTTTGGGATAGTTTGTTATGCAGCAGTAGATGACTATTACAATGTCTATTGAGTAAAAAGGATGTTCAGACTCAGCCACACACTGTGCCAGTAAACAGCACCCCTTAGCCCCTACCCTAACCTAAGCCGACAATTCAAATTTTCTCTTCCATCATGGTGGGCTCCCTTTGGCAGTGATATGGGTGGTAGTTGTATTGGTTCACTCAGGGTAGGGTAGGTTATGCTATGGTAATAACTCCTAAATTTCAGTGGTGTAAAAGAACAGTGGTTAATTTCTGTTCTTATTCATGCTCCATGCCCTTTGTAAGTCACAAAGTTAGCTCTGCTTTCATTATAAGTACTCAAGGTCCCAAGCTGATTGAGCAGCCACCATCTAGAAAGTCGCTGCTCACCATGACAGAGAGCAAGAGTTCCAAAGGGTCTTGCACTGGTAATCAAATGCTTCAGCTCAGAAGTGAAGGGGATAAGACTATGCCACCCCATATATGCTCCTTTGGCATAAGGAGTATTTTGAGCTGAAGGCAGTTGAGAAACAGCAAACGGAGGAACTCTCTTTTTTCCTCCTTTCTGTTTAAAAGCAGGGCATATACTTCCTTTTGTTAAGATATTCCTCTCTCCTGTCTCTTGTACCAGAAGAGAATGACCTTTAATCACTGGAGATAACTCTCTTATCATGAGAGATAGCACTGACTTGAATTTGCACAACAACCTTACTGAAAACCCTTATCTTTCATTAATTTCTTGCATAGTGTTTATCTTTCCACAACTTACCACTCCTGAAAGACAAAGCCCTTTTTCCTTTGTCTTGTCACATCTCCGTGATTTATCAGCCTTTGTTAAAATGGTATATAAGCTCTGAAGCTAACTGCTTCTTCCTGTTTTCACTTCTTTTCTTTGAAGCTTCCATGAGCATGCAAAATAAACTTCTTTTCTTTTTTCTGTTTTTTGGTCTTGCCATGGCAGGTGGGATCTTAGTTCCCTTTCCAGGGATTGAACCTGTGTCCCCTGCAGTGGAAGCTCAGAGTTTTAACCATTAGACCACCAGGGAAGTCCCCTAAAGTTTTTCTTTTGTTAATCTGTCTTTTGTCAGCTTAATTTACAGGCCCTGGGGACTGAACCAAAGAGGGTAGAGAAAAAGTATTTTTCCTCCCCTACAGAATTTATACAAATTATGTCACTGAAAATGGCAACCCACTCCAGTGTTCTTCCCAGGGACGGGGGAGCCTCATGGGCTGCTGTCTATGGGGTCGCACAGAGTCAGACATGACTGAAGTGACTTAGCAGCAGCAGCAGCAGCAGAGCTAGTCACAAGGCCAACCTTGTGCCCAGAAGTTTTACTAAGTGTTTATTATATCGAGCACTGTGACACTGTTTGATATAAATTGTCTCTTTTGTATTTCCAACAACCTTATGAGGGTAGATTCTACTGCCATCCCTTCCATTTTACAAAGAGAAAAATTCAGGTACTTAGAGGTTAAATAACTTGCTGAAGGTGAGATAGTAAGTGTCAGAATCTGGATTCAAACTCCAGAGTCTATCTTTGGAGCCTAAGCTCCCATTGCCACAGTTTGTTGCCTGTCTGATCTGAATAGTAGCCTTGAGAAACCACCAAAGATGGTCTAAAAACACTGAACCTCAAGAGAAACATGGGCTATATCTTGGTATCTTCTCTCCCAGAAAACTTCTTGGTTGCTATGTGAATTTGCTGTATTTCTACGCAGAGGCCTGGCAGCTTCACATATCTAATGATATGGGAAGTATGTTGTGTGCTGAGATGGCCAGTATTAAACCTAAAGAATATTTTTTGTTACAGAAATGAAACAATAGCATATAACATTTATCATGGACTTACCATGTGCCAGGCTCATTCTAAGTTCATTCCATTTATTTAGTCCTCAAAGTACTCCTATGAGGTATAGGTATTATTATCCCCATTTTACAAATGAGTAAAGGGAGGCACAGTGAGGTTAGGGAAGTTGCCTAGGGAAGTTACATGATTGCTATATGGAGGAGCCAGCGAACATTTTGGAGAGGTATAGGACTGAAGATTGAATTTTATGTTCTTTCCCAACTTTGTAAAGTATCAGAACTCTGTAACACAGTATTAGATGATTTTTAGCAAAGGTACCAGCTCTTTTGTTAGATGTATTTCCTAATTTTTAAATTTAGAGCTCAAAGTGGCAATAAAATGGAAAAGGGCAAATTTGGAGGTATGGAGAGAAGTGGCCACAGAAAACTCAAAGATGTCTTAAAGGATATCTATTTTAGGGTTTAGAAATGGAGTGTTCTGCATATTAGTTGCTGGTGAATGTTTGTTTCTCCTAAGTGTTCTCAGTGGCTCCTTTCCTGTCTAGTTTATTTTACTTTGTGCTACTCGTTAAGAAAGGATTTACTAGGCATTGTTCAACCACAGGTGCCTCATTGACCAGTTATTGTAAATGCTTGATCTCATGGTTTTGGAATCAGTGAGATTGTTTGTTTATTGAAATATTTCAAAATTAAACTAACCTTGCAAATACTGTACAAATAATTTTTTTTCTTTGTACACTGAGAATAAGAGAGGGTAAGAGTAAGTCCCATTGCTCCTGAATACTTCCCCCTGCCCCCACAATAACAAGAATATTCTCCTCATCAGTGACTCTCAAAGTGGTGTCTCTGATGAACGAACAGCATCAGCAACTCCTGACAACTTGTTAAAGATGCAAATTCTAGAGTCCCACCCCTAATCTCCTGAATCAGAAACTCTGGGGTGAAGTCCAGATATCTGTATCTAAACAGATGTTTAAGATGATTCTGATGAACACTCAAGTTTACATGCCATGTATTCTGTAAAGTATCCTGTGTTACCTCACCACCACCATACAAATCAGGTATAAGAAATTGCGACCCCATGGACTGTAGCCCGCCAGGCTCCTCTGTCCATGGGATTCTTCAGGCAAGAATAGTGGAGTGGGTAGCCACTCCCTTCTCCAGGGGATCTTGCGGATACAGGAATAGAACCAAAGTCTTCGGCATTGCAAAGTCACAGCTGATAAAGAATCCACCTACACTGTGGGACACCTAGGTTCGATCTCTGGGTTGGGAAGATCCCCTGGAGAAGGGAAAGGCTATCCACTCCAGTATTCTGGCCTGGAGAATTCCATAGACTGTATAGTCCATGGGGTCGCAAAGAGTCAGACATGACTGAGCAACTTTCACTCACTCACTCACTTCTGTATTGCAGGCGGATTCTTTACCATCTGAGCCACCAGGGAAGCCGATAGGAAATTAATACTATGCATTTCTACCATCTACTATTCACAATCCATTTACATTCTGCCAATTTCCCAAATTTTCACATTCTTTATAATGAAAGGTTAACACCCAGACATTCCCATTGTGTTAATTTATCATGTTTCTCTAAAGTATCCTTCAGTTCCTTCATCTCTCTTGGATTTTCATAACCTTGACACTTTTGAAGATGATGGGCCAGTTATTTTATAAAGTGTTCCTCAATTTGCATCAATTTGCATTTGTCTGATGTTTCCTCGTGATTAGATTTAGGTTATGGGTCCTTGTTAGAAATATCATAAATGTGATGCTGATTTATTCTCATTGCATTCTGTTAGGTGGTACACAGTTTCAATTCGTTTTCTATCTGATGATATTTACTTTAGTTATTAAAGTGATGGCTATTAGACTTTCCTACTGTAAAGTTACTTTTTTCTTTGTAATTAATAACTATTTTTTGGAGAGAAACTTTGAGATGATATAAATTCACTGTTCCTTATCAAATTTTCCATTTATTATTATTATGATTTTCAGTTAGCCTTTCCATTTGTTTGGGTATGGGGTTCATGAATTCCTATTTATTAATGGGTTATATCCATTATGATCATTATTATGATGCTCAAAATGTCTCAGAGTGGGTCCGTGGAAGCCCTTTCAGGGTTGCTTCTGTGTCCTTTTGACATTTCTTGAGCTCTTCCATGCTTTCTGGTACCACAGGATGTGCCAGGCTCATCTTACATTTTCTCTGCCCTGCCTCTGGAATCAGTTATTTCTTTAAGGAGCTCTAGTTTCTTTTCTTTATTTTTTTCCCAGTGGAATATGGTATTTAGAAATCAATATCTGAGTACTGGGTGTGCTCATTGGTCCTGAGGTGTCACTGCTTCCAGACCCACTTGATGGGCACAGCTAGGGACTGTGTATGTGTATACATTTGAGTATCTGTTTATTTTAATATTTAGCTGTACACATTGAAAACCATGAGTTCACACTGCTTGTCTCCAGTTCCGGTCTGACACCATAGAATTTGTTCTAATTTTCTTACGTTCTATGTCTGTAGCTCCCTGCTTTAATGGTGAGAAACCTGATTCCTACTATCTATACTGCTTTATGTATGTAATCTATTTCTCTGTCTATAGGAACATTTTCCCTCACCACTGCTACTCCACTCCCTGTGTGGACACCTTCCCCCTCCCACTTGAGCCCTGACACCCATGCTGGCACCTGCCACTGCTCTGGCTTGACAGATGTCCCTCACTCTGCTAGGCTCAGATACCCCGGTGGGCCACATTCCTACACACATGGCCTTCTTACCCTGCTCAGACTCAGACACTTTGTGCTGGGCTGCTCCTCTCTTGCCTCCACGAATGACGTCCTCACCCCCCTGGTTCTGGTACCTGCACTGCTGCCCTTCTTGCCCCACTCAGGCTCCAGAATCACATACTGGGCCGGGCCACCAGCCCTTCTCTTTCTCTTGGGAATGCCTTGCTCACTGCACTTGGACTCCAGCCAACCATCTTGGACTGTTCCCCTTTGTCCCCACTTCCATCCCTATCCACCCCAACATGGGGATTCTTTCCTTTCCCCAGTAAGACTCCAACACCCCACTCTGGGGTACTTCAAATTCCATCATCCATGGCTTTTGGATTGAATTGTTCAGGAAGGAATAGGAAGAAGAAAACACACTGAGGCTTTACTGTACTTTATTATTATTTTTGAATTAATTTTTATTGGAGTATAGTTGCTTTACAATGCATACATTGTATACATATAGCATACAGCAAAGTGAATCAGCTCTAAGTATACATATATCCCCTCTTTTTTGGATTTCCTTTCCATTTAGGTCACCATAGAGCACTGAGTAGGGTTCCCTGAGGTCTACAGTAGGTTCTCATTAGTTATCTATTCTATGCATAGTATCAAGTCAACTTATTTATCCACAAGACCAGTAGGTTTACTTTTACCATATGTTTAGGAAGAATACAAAGGCATTTCCATTTTTATCATGAAGCTTGAACCATATATTGTCCTAAAATAATAATGTCTTTGTTGTACATATATCAAATTCCTAGAGGCATTCCAAATGTTTTTTTTCTGCTGAAGAGAAATTTGATTTATATGGTTAGATAGAAGCATTTTTTCTCAGTTCTCTGAGACTCCTTGATTTTTAAATTCACACGATATCATTACCTTGATATTTTTGTTGTTTGTGTCATAGTTGGATTTTATCTGTGCCTTTCCTGCATGGTTCTCACCCTCACTAGACCCACTAATGTCTCTTATTCATGTCCTGAGGGCTTTTCCCTTCTCCAGTGCTCAGATCTGTGGGCTTGGGTCACCGCTTTAGAGGCAGCATCTATGAACCTAAGATGCAAAGAAAGAAGCTGTAAGTGTCAGATGAAAGCATCAGAAAGCAAGATTTGGAAGCAAGCTTGCTGAATGAATTTTTCTGTTTCTGTGAGCTACATATGATTGAAATTGGAGAGGAAGGAGAAGAATTTTGAAGGCTTGAAGAAAGTGGAAGCAGAGGGAAACCCTCAGCTGTGGGTTGGAGGGAGGGTGATGACATGACGTTTTTGGGGGAGCACCAAGGAACCATGAGTAGGTGGACTCAGCTGTCCCTCTTGTCACCGTCACCAATGGCCAGTGGTCAGCCTATCATCCCTGAGTGTCTGGGTCAAAATGACACATGTCTGGGCCATGAAGATTCTGTCTAGTATCTTTCCCTGTCCCAGTCATAGCTCACTGCTGGTCATGGGCCACTGTAAGCCTTTGGGGATAGAGACTAAGGAAACTGTAACCCTCCTGGGGTTGCCATGGTGGTGTAAAGAGAGCCTTGCCTCTTGATTATGACAGGGCCAAGTGGGGTCAATGCAGAACTAGTGGGAAATTGCCCCTTGGAATAGGACAGTGGTAAACTCATGCTCCTTGTTATGCTATTATTATTGTAGTAGATGTACATGGAAACTAAAATATTAGTACGGAATTTTATAGCAGGAATAATAACATTCTCCCAACCCAGTTCTGTTAGTGTTATAAAATCATAATTCTAAATAAGAAAGAAATACCTCAATTCATTAATTAACCAACTTTAAATTGTATTTATTGATGTTTGATTAAAGATGGGAGGAGAAGGGGATGACAGAGGATGAGATGGTTGGATGGCATCACTGATACGATGGACATGAGTTTGAGTAGGCTCCGGGAGTTGGTGATGAACAGGGAAGCCTGGCGTGTTGCACTCCATGGTGTCACAAAGAGTTAGATATGACTGAGCGACTGAACTGAACTGATTGATGTTTTAGTAAAAAACATAGGATGAAATTCACCTCAGTTACTCAAGGGGCTTCTCTGATGGCTCAGCAGTAAAGAATCTGCTTGCGAAGCAAGAGATGCAGGAGACTCAGGTTCTAGATCTGGCTGGGAAGATTTCCTGGAGCAGGAAATGGCAACCCATTCCAGTATTGTTGCCTGGAAAATTCCATGGGCAGAGGAGTCTGGTGGGCTACAGTCTATAGGTTCACAAAGAGTTGGACATGACTGAGCATGGGAGCACACATACAGTTTTAAAAATTGAGGTAGAGTTGATTTATAATATTGCATAAGTTGCAGGTACAACATAGTGATTCACAATTTTTATATTCTATTCATAGTTATTATGAAACATTGTATATATTCCTTGTGTTGTATGATATATCTTTATAGCTTTTTTTAAACTAAGTCAAGTGGGCCTTACAAAGCATCACTACGAACAAAGCTAGTGGAGGTGATGGAATTCCAGTTGAGCTATTTCAAATCCTGAAAGATGATGCTGTGAAAGTGCTGTATTCATATGCCAGCAAATTTGGAAAACTCAGCAGTGGCCACAGGACTGGAAAAGGTCAGTTTTCATTCCAATCCCAAAGAAAGGCAACACCAAAGAATGCTCAAACTACTGCACAATGGCACTCATCTCACATGCTAGTGAAGTAATGCTCAAAATTCTCCAAGCCAGGCTTCAGCAATACGTGAACCGTGAACTTCCAGATGTTCAAGCTGGTTTTAGAAAAGGCAAAGGAACCAGAGATCAAATTGCCAACATCTGCTGGATCATCGAAAAAGCAAGAGAGCTCCAGAAAAACCTCTATTTCTGCTTTATTGACTATGCCAAAGCCTTTGACTGTGTGGATCACAGTAAACTGTGGAAAATTCTGAAAGAGATGGGAATACCAGACCACCTGACCTGCCTCTTGAGAAATCTGTATACAGGTCAGGAAGCAACAGTTAGAACTGGACATGGAACAACAGACTGGTTCCAAATATGAAAAGGAACCAGTGACAATATATCAAGGCTGTATATTGTCACCCTGCTTACTTAACTTCTATGCAGAGTACATCACGAGAAACGCTGGACTGGAAGAAACATAAGCTGGAATCAAGATTGCCGGGAGAAATATCAATAACCTCAGATATGCAGATGACACCACCCTTATGGCAGAAAGTGAAGAGGAACTAAAAAAGCCTCTTGATGAAAGTGAAAGAGGAGAGTGAAAAAGTTGGCTTAAAGCTCAACATTCAGAAAACAAAGATCATGGCATCCGGTCCCATCACTTCATGGCAAATAGATGGGGAAACAGTGGAAACAGTGTCAGACTTTATTTTTTGGGGCTCCAAAATCACTGCAGATGGTGACTGCAGCCATGAAATTAAAAGACGCTTACTCCTTGGAAGGAAAGTTATGTCCAGCCTAGGTAGCATATTGAAAAGCAGAGACATTACTTTGCCAACAAAGGTCCGTCTAGTCAAGGCTATGGTTTTTCCTGTGGTCATGTATGGATGTGAGAGTTGGACTGTGAAGAAGGCTGAGTGCTGAAGAATTGATGCTTTTGAACTGTGGTGGTGGAGAAGACTCATGAGAGTCCCTTGGACTGCAAGGAGATCCAACCAGTCCATTCTGAAGGAGATCAGCCCTGGGATTTCTTTGGAAGGGATGATGCTAAAGCTGAAACGCCAGTACTTTGGCCACCTCATGCGAAGAGTTGACTCACTGGAAAAGACTCTGATGCTGGGAGGGATTGGGGGCAGGAGGAGAAGGGGACGCCAGAGGATGAGATGGCTGGATGGCATCACTGACTCGACGGAAGTGAGTCTCAGTGAACTCCGGGAGTTGGTGATGGACAGGGAGGCCTGGCGTGCTGCGATTCATGGGGTCGCAAAGAGTTGGACGGGACTGAGCGACTGAACTGAACTGAACTGATACATAGTAGTTTATATCTCTTAAACCCCCACCCCTACTTTGCCTCTCCTTTCCCTCTCCTTACTGGTAACCACTACTTTGTTTTCTGTATCTTCAAGTCTGTTTCTTTTTTGCTATATTCACTAGTTTTATTTTTTTAGATTTCACATATAAGTGATATCTTATAGTATTTGTCTTTCCCTGTTTGACTTATTTCACCAATACTATCTTCTGAGTCCATCTGTATTGTTGCAAATGGCAAAATTTCATTCTTTTTTACAACTGAGTGGTATTCTTGTGTGTGTGTGTGTCTATGTCACATCTTCTGTATCCATTCATCTGTTGGTGGGTACTTTTGTTTCTTCCATATCTTGGCTGCTATAAATACTACTGCTCTGAACATTGGGATGCATGTATCTTTTTGAATTAGTGATTTTGTTTTCCTCAGATACATACCCAGAAGAGGAATTACTGGATCATATATTGGTTTCTAGTATTTGTATTTTTAGGAACCCATACTGTTCTCCACAGTGGCTGCATCAGTTTATATTCTCACCAACAGTGTAAGAGGGTTCCCTTTTCTCCACATCCTCACCAGCATTTGCTGTTTGTGGTCTTTTTGATGATAGCCTTTCTGATAGGTGTAAGTTGATATCTCATTGTGGTTTTGATTTACATTTCTTTGATGATTCACCACATATAGCATTTTTTTCATGTGCCTCTTGGCCATCTGTGTGTCTTCTTGGGAAAATGTCTGTTTAGGTCTTCAGCCCATTTTAAAAATTAGGTTGTTCATTTTGATACTGAGTTGTATGAGCTGCTTATATATTTTGGTTGGTAACATTTATCAGTCATATCATTTGCAAGTATTTTCTCTCATTCTATAGATTGTCCTTTTGTTTTGTTCACGGTTTTCTTTTGCTTTTGTTGCCTTTGACTTTTCAGACAGGTCTAAAAATTATTGCTACAATTTATGTCAAAGAGTGTTCTGCCTGTGTTTTCTTCCTGGAGTACGTGGTTTCTAGTCTTACATTTAGGTCTTTAATAATGTTTTGAGTCTGTTTTTGTATATGGTGTGAGAAAATGTTCTAATTTCATTCTTTTATGTGTAACTGTTCAGTTTTCCCAGAACCACTTATTAAAGGAACTATTTTTTCTCTATTGTACATTCTTGCCTCCCTTATTGCAGATTAATTGACCATAAGTGTGTGAGTCATCTTCTGGGCTCTTTATTCTGTTGCATTGCTCAATGTGTCTATTTTTGGACCAGTACCATACTATCTTGATTAATATAATTTTCCAGTATATTCTGAAGTCAAGAAACGTGATACCTTCAGCTGTTTTGTTCTTTCTCAAGATTGTTTTGGCTATTTGGGGGTCTTGTGTTTCCATACAAATTTTTAAATTGTTCTAATTCTGTGAAAAAATTGGGGTTTTGATAGAGATTGCATAGAATCTGTAGATTGCCTTGGGTATGGTCATCTTAGCCATATTAATTTTTCTAGTCCATGAACACAGTGTATCTTTCCATCTGTTTGTGTCATCTTCAGTTTCTTTCATTAGTGTCTTACAATTTTCTGAGTATAAGTTTTTTTTTTTTTTTTTTTTTAATCTCCTTAGGTAAGTTTATTCCTAGGTATTTTGATAGGGATTATATGGAAACTCTAGGTCATTTGAGTAATATGAATATTTTTACATTAATTTTTCTATTTCTAGAATGTAGGATGTCTTTCCCTTAGTTTTATCTTCTTTAATATCTTTCCCATGTCTTATAGTTTTTAGTGTGCAGATCTTTTACCTCCTTCATTAAATGTATTCCTAATTATTTTATTCTTTTTTGATACTATTGTAAATGGGATTGTTTTCTTAATTTTCTTTTCAGAAGAAAACAGAATTATGTTTAGCATTTCTTGTTAGAGCATCTTTCTCTTGCTGATTTCCAAATTTCTTTGTCTTAGACTTCTAACATTTTAGTTATAATGTGTCTTGAGGATAATATTTGGGTTTATCCTGCTTGAGGTCCTGTGACCTTCTTGTGTCTGGATGTCCATATGTCTCTTCTCCATAGACATTGGATATTTTCAGCTCTTATGCTTTATTTCTAGGGGGACTGCAACCAAGTCGCAGGTCTGTTTTGGAATCTGCTGTCAGATCAAGGTTGTGTGCCCTGTCTCTGTAAAGACCAGTAGGGGCTTATTTCCCTGTGGGTCCTGTGCTGGTAGGACTCCTTGCTGTGCCTAGTAGGGACTGGTTCTGAATAACAGGCACATCAGGGTCCACTTCTGGGACTGAAGTCTCTGGGCCTATTACCTGAGGCATGGGTGAGCTTGACTCTCCCCAGGTCCTTTGGTGTATGATACTGATGGCAGGATGAAGCCAAGTGGGGACTGTTGCCAAGTCCTCACGGGTACAGAACTGTTTTCAAGTCTGTAGCTAGGATGAAAGTCATTGAGTCAGCCACCGGGGTGCAGGCCTGCCTTCTGAAAGTTACCCATTTGGTCTTGTACTCCACTGTGTTTCATAACCTCCTACCTGGATCCAAAGCCTCCCAGGAGTGTACTTTTGTTTTGGGGAGGGGGCTGCCAAATTATTGTTGCTGAAGGGGATACACGAGGACCTCCTATTTTGCTATCTTACTGATATTACTCTTCTCTCTCTTGTTTTCTAAGCTCTGACTTTTCACTCTCAAGTCTGGTTTATTTTCAATGTTTCCTTCCAGCAATATTTTGAGTATTTTATTTTAGCAATCAAGTTCCTTAATTCCATTAATTCTGTTCTCAGTTTATTCCTTTTTCAGAAGTACCATCTTATTGTCTGGAAACAGCACTTTCCTAAAGATACTAATTATACATTAAATAATTATACAATTCTTTAAAAATTTTTCCTTGGATTAATAGTCCCTTCAGGTAATTTTCTATTAATTTATCTTTGTCTTTTTTATGGTCTTTCTGATTTTCTTCAAACATCTGTTAATCCCTCATTGTATATTTATTTTTAAAAAGTAAAGACTGTGTTGATTAATGAGTAGGTAGGTGTGTTTCCTCTGTCAGTGCAAAACTGGATGAGGGATGAGAGCACAGTTACCTATGTGAGCAGGACTGTATTTGTTAGAAACCTTCACTTTAGGTTGTGCAAGTAGGAACCATCTGACAATCTTATGTTTAGTGTACCAACCTCTGTGAAAGCCCCAGCCTGCACCCATCACATTACTCATTTTCTTCAGAGAATATTTATGTGGCTGCAACCTTCCCTGGTGGCTTAGATGATAAAGAATCTGCCTACAATGCAGGAGACCTAGGTTCAATACCTGGGCCAGGAAGATTCCCTGGGGAACATAATGGCTACCCACTCCAGTATTCTTGCCTGAAGAATTCCATGGACAGAGGAGTCTGGAGGGCTACAGTCCATGGGGTTGCAAAGAGTTGGATACAACTGAGTGACTAGACTAACACTTTCACTTTCAACCTTGGGGGATATGCCATCACTGCACAGTTCTCAACCAATGACCTTAATTCCTGTCCTTCTTCTTGCTCATGTCTGGGTTCCTGCTGATTTCAGTGAGTTCTTCCATGAAGATAGCCATCTATCTTAACTGCATTCTTTGGTGCATGCTCTGAGTAGTACATTTCTGCTCTAGTTTATCATGCTTGCCTTCTATCTTTAGGAAATGTATTAGAAACATTAGTCTACTGGTATTCTTTCCTACCAAGTCTCAGCACTTTGGGGAATGTAGTCCCTTTCTGTGATGAACCATGGAGAGACACAGGTGAAACAACTCCTGAGCTGTTATTTAGGAGTTATAGTCTTCAATTGTGTCTGTAAAATTACCACTAACTTAATATGTACAACCATACACATAGTAGCATTATTTACACAGTAGCCTAGAGTCAGAAGCCAAGTGTTCATTGATGGCTGAGTGGATAAACAAGATGTGGTATATCCATACAATGAACTATGATATGGCTTTCAAAAGGAAGAAAAGTCTGACATATGCTACAACATGATTGAGCCTTGTAGGCATTTTCCTAAGTGAAATAATCCAGTTACTAAAGGATTAATACTGTATGATTCACATACAGTAGAATGATAGTTGCCAGGGGCTGGGGGGAGGGGAGAAATAAGTTATTTTCTAATAGCTACAGAATTTTAGTTGGAAAAGAAAAAAGTTCTGGAAATGGATGGTGGTGATAATTACACAAGAATGGGAATGTTCTTAATGCCACTGAACTGTATAAATTTTAAATTTTATGTTATGTACATTTTGCCATGATTTTTAAAAAGACCACTTATTTAGGTATCAGAAGATGTTCTATGGCAAACTCATAAAGTGGTACCCATGCTTCAAAGATCTGGTTGGCCTTTTATTGTAAACCAGGGAATAGTACAGGAAGAGGAAAAAGACCCTCTAACTTCCTCAACTTCCCCCTCAACTTCCATTTGGTATCAATGGACCAATTTTTAAATATAGGTCATTCATTTTTAAGGTGATGTCTTGATTTCCCTGATAGCTCAGTTGGTAAAGAATCTACTTACGATGCAAGAGACCCCGGTTTGATTCCTGGGCCGGGAAGATCTGCTGGAGAAGGGATAGGTTACCCACTCCAGTACTCTTGGGCTTCTCTTGTGGCTCAGCTGGTAAAGAATCCAGCTGCAATGTGGGAGACCTAGGTTCAATCCCTGGGTTGAGAAGACCCCTTGGAGAAGGGAAAGGCTACCCACTCCAGTATTCTGGCCTGGAGAATTCCACGCACTGCATAGTCCATGGGGTTGCAAAGAGTCAGACATGACTGAGCAACTTTCCCTTTCACTTCACTTTCTTTCTTTTTTTCCCCTTTCACTTCACTTTCACTTGACTATTAGCTTTGGTTTTAGTGTTGAGAGGTTTTTTTTTTTTTTTTGGATTGTGTCTTCAGAGTTATTTCCATGAAACTATGGGGAAGGCCATTTATACTAGAAGCTCCTTTTTCTGTCATAAGTTTGATGATTCATGGTGCTACACTATATTTGACACTGGAATAATTTATGGAAAAATCTAGGCTACAGGGCTATGAAATATTTTAGGACTTTCTCTTCCCTAAATAAAGAAGCTGTGAATTTGTACTCAGCTTCTACTTGCCAAGTAGATTGAAGAAACCCAACACAACTGTTACCGACTTAGACCATTACTTCTGTGATGAACCATGGAGAGACACAGGAGAAATAGAAGGCATACTCCTTGCTTTGAACAACATTTTATGTCTTTGGGAAAATACAATATCATATTTAGAAGAAATCAGGCCTATGTGTGGGGGCCCTGATCATTTGCCTAATTGCCTCAAATTTTCATTTTTTCATCTGTAAGATGTGAATGGTGTGATGTGGATGGGGACTGGAGAATAACAACACTCTCCTTGCAGAATTGCTATAAAGATGAACTAAGTGTAATATAGGTAAAGGACTTATGTTTTATGTATTGTATGTGTTCTCCTGGTGTGATTTTTCTTTACCTTAAAAAGTGAATTAAAAATGAGATGCTAGAACTCAAAGTAAGCATTTACTTTTCAGTGTGATAAGGGTGTACTACCCTTTCTCCTAAAAATCAAGTATTCTGAAATGAAAAAGGCATAACTAAAATAATCTTTTGAAAAAAATTATTTATTTTTGGCTGCATTAGGTCTTAGCTGTGGCCTGCAGGATCTTCCTTGCAGCATTCAGGCTTTCTAGTTGTAGCCCGTGGGGACTCAGTATTTGCGGCTCGTAGGCTCAGTTGCCCATGCCATGTGGGATCTTAGTTCCCAGACTATGGATCAAACCTGCATCCCCTGCATTGGAAGGTGGATCCTTAACCACTGGACAACCAAGGAAATCCCCAACTAGAATCATCTGAGTGGATTTTATTGTAGATTCTTAACCTATTTGGGCAGATTGCTGATTATCTCTAAATCTGTGAGGAAAGTAACATGCTACACATATATGGGTTTTAATTCCCATTCAGTTAGTTCTTTGTCAACCTATGTTTCAAAAGTACAGTAAAGTACCTGTTATTTAAGGTGATGTTCACAAAGTAGACCTGTGAGTACAGAGACAACACACAACACACCAAACAGTTTTCATGTTTGGTGATTCAAAGACTCATATAAATTTTTGCTACTCTCTGTACTCTCCTGCCTTCCAAATATTATCTTTATGTTTTTACTAGGCATGAACTACTGGGCCCTCTGTGGGTAAGAATTATAAACTGCTGGGGAAGGGAATTTGAATAATGTTTCTGATTCTTACTGCTCTTTGAAGACACTTTTCTTGGATTGAAAGCTCTTTCACACAGATCCATATTATTCTATGTGTACCTCTATTATTTCACCTTCATACTGTTTTCAATTATTCATGTCTCTGTTTCTCCCCATAGATTTCAAACGTTGAGAGTTGTGACTTTCTGTTGCGTTTCCATGTCTGTACTATCCTGCACGATACCTGATCACAGCAGGCACCCAGTGTTTGCTGAATTAAATAGAGCCCTGGACATTACATTAACTTAGTGTTCTCAGCCTTCTCCCCTTTTGCCTGATTTGAAAGAGGATTATCACTATTCTATACAAAGCTAAAACCTTGAGTATGAATCAGGTGCTTCAAGCAATCTTATGGGTGCTGGAATAATTTTCCATGAGTTAGGAATGCATTTAGAATGTTTCAAAGACCACTTAGGTAGATGATATAATTTTCTTTTTGGTCTCAGATGCTCCAGGAGAGCTTCTGAGCATGTAAATTCATCTTACCTCTTGACGGTCACATTTCAGACCTTCAGCATCATAATATTGGCACTGTCTATTTGCATTGTGACTTTTCATTAATGAAACCTCATTGGATCAAGTTCAGCCAGAAGCACCTAATTCTCAGTTCTGCCCTCTTTTTATCAGTTTTATGGTGAGATTGTTGAGTCTTGACACGGAAGAAGATTCAAGATGCTTTGATTCCCTTTTTTCTAATTGCTTTTCTTGCAGAATAGAAGATTTTGACAAGGATGAGTATGAACTCATGTTTGGTGACACAGTTATGAGGAGTGATTTCTAAGTGAGTGGACTGCGATGGGCTGAGATTAGGATCTGTTGTTTTTAGCAAAGGGGCTAAGCCTATAAAGGACAGGGAAGCCTGGCATGTTGCAGTTCTTGGGGCCACAAAGAGTCAGACATGATTTAGTGACTGAACAGCAACAGAACTGTAAAAAAAAAAATCAGTAATAAGGCAATTTTTACATTGACTTCTTTCAATATGAAGCAAATATTAAACCCACTAAGGAGAGCAAAAACAAACAAACAAAAAAAACCCAGAAAACCCCCAGCAATCTATGTGTTTAATGTACAAAAGTATGATGTGATAGAACTCAGTGTCAGCTAAGAAATAATTTGTTTTGTCAATACCTGAAGTAAGAAGGGCCAGAAAAATAGAATCCAACCTTGTAGTGTCTAGTAAATGTGTTAGAGGAATTTACTACTGAATTGGAGGTAGAAACTTCCATAAATCCAGCCTCCCAGCCTTTTCAACACCATAGTGACTAAACAGACTCAACTTAGAGGAGTGAGTGAGTTGCTTCTGAGAATGCAGTTTAGGGAGGGAGCCAGTACAATCATAGAGACAAGGATTATTTATTGCATGCCGTTGTACAAGCCATGAAATGACTATTGATCAGGGAAGGGGGACATATTCTATCAACAACTTAAATAGAGAGGCAGGAAAGGGTGAAGGTCAGACAGCAAAAGGAAATAATCCTTTTCTGCTGGAGAACACTGGGATTTAGTAAATGGCAAGATGAAAACTCCAGACCATTGTCATGTAGATGGTACGGAGTGAACAATGAGGATCCCCAGAGCTCTGTGACACAAGCTAGGAAAATCAGTCTTACTGGTGAGATTAGAAATATCTGCAAAGGCATCTTCAAAACCAGACTCCAAACAAGAAGAGAAGGGCATAGCTATAAACAGAAAAATAGATTAACATGGTCAAGGAAAAGACTGCTCTTAAGGTGGCCCTAGTGTAAAGAACCCACCTACTTGCAAAGATGGGCTCGATAAAGGACAGAAATGGTATGGACCTAACATAAGCAGAAGATATTAAGAAGAGGTGGCAAGAACACACAGAAGAACTGTACAAAAAAGATCTTCATGACCAAGATAATCATGATGGTGTGATCACTCACCTAGAGCCAGACATCCTGGAATGTGAAATCGAGTGGGCCTTAGGAAGCATCACTATGAACAAAGCTAGTGGAGGTGATGGAATTCCAGTTGAACTATTCCAAATCCTGAAAGATGATGCTGTGAAAGTGTTCCACTCAATATGCCAACAAATTTGGAAAACTCAGCAGTGGCCACAGGACTAGAAAAGGTCAGTTTTTATCCCAATCCCAAAGAAGGGCAATGCCAAAGAATGCTCAAACTACTGCACAATTGCATTCATCTCACATGCTAGTAAAGTAATGCTAAAAATTCTGCAAGCCAGGCTTCAGCAATACATGAACCGTGAACTTCCAGATGTTCAAGCAGGTTTTAGAAAAGACAGAGGAACCAGAGTTCGAATTGCCAACATCCACTGGATCATGGAAAAAGCAAGAGGGTTTCAGAAAAACACCTATTTCTGCTTTATTGACTACGCCAAAGCCTTTGACTGTGTGGATCACAATAAACTGTGGAAAATTCTGAAAGAGATGGGAATACCAGACCACCTGACCTGCCTCTTGAGAAACCTATATGCAGGTCAGGAAGCAACAGTTAGAACTGGACATGGAACAACAGACTGGTTCCAAATAGGAAAAGGAGTATGTCAAGGCTGTATATTGTCACCCTGCTTATTTAACTTATACGCAGAGTACATCATGAGAAATGCTGGGCTGGCTGAAACATAAGCTGGAATCAAGATTGCGGGGAGAAATATCAATAACCTCAGATATGCAGATGACACCACCCTTATGGCAGAAAATGAAGAGGAACTAAAGAGCCTCTTGATGAAAGTGAAAGAGGAGAGTGAAAAAGTTGGCTTAAAGCTCAACATTCAGAAAACGAAGATCATGGCATCTGGTCCCATCACTTCATGGGAAATAGATGGGGAAACAGTGGAAACAGTGTCAGACTTTTTTGGGGGGCTCGAAAATCACTGCAGATGGTGATTGCAATCATGAACTTGAAAGACACTTACTCCTTGGAAGGAAAGTTATGACCAACCTAGATAGCATATTGAAAAGCAGAGATATTACTTTGCCAACAAAGGTCCATCTAGTCAAGGCTGTGGTTTTTCCAGTAGTCGTGTATGGATGTGAGATTTGGACTGTGAAGAAAGCTGAGCACCGAAGAATTGATGCTTTTGAACTGTGGTGGAGAAGACTCTTGAGAGTCCCTGTGACTGCAAGGAGATCCAACCAGTCCATTCTGAAGGAGATAAGTCCTGAGTGTTCTTTGGAAGGACTGATGCTAAAGCTGAAACTCCAGTACTTTGGCCACCTCATGCGAAGAGCTGACTCATTGGAAAAGACCCTGATGCTGGGAGGGATTGGGGGCAGGAGGAGAAGGGGATGACAGAGGATGAGATGGCTGAATGTCATCACCAACTCGATGGACATGAGTTTGAGTAAACTCCAGGAGTTGGTGATGGACAGGGAGGCTTGGCGTGCTGCGATTCATGGGGTCGCAAAGAGTTGGACAGGACTGAGTGACTGAACTGAACTGAACCAATGCAGGAGACAAAAGAGATGCAGTTTTGATCCCTGGGTCAGGAAGATAACCTGAAGGAGGGCACGGTTACCCCTCCAGTATTGTTGCCTGGAGAATCTCATGGGCAGAGGAGCCTGACAGACTACAGCCCATAGGATTACACAGAGTTGGACACAACTGAAGCGACTTATCATGCACACATGCAAGAGAAGGGGCTATTGTTGAGTATTTAAAGGAAGGGGGAATCCAAGGATTCAGAATTCAGTTGTTTTGCCCATTCTGTCCAGGGGTTAAAGATGGAGCATCTGGGAGCTTTTAGCTGTTCAGCCTCCTTGAAAAAGTCTGTTCTTTGTGGAGCCAGACTTCATGGGGCCACACTCTCGCCTGTGGGGGGGATGTTTCAAGGAAACAGTGTGTTCTATGATGGCTGGCCACCTGATTCTCTGTGTCTAATAGGCCTCTTTCCTCACCCTATCAATCATCCAACCAGGACTTACTGATCATTTCCCCTGCATCATTACCTAGGATCATAACATCCCTTCCTGCATCTTGCTATTGTTGTCAATGTAAACTTTAAGACATTAGGCACACTTCAAACTTGTTTTAGTTTTCTTCAGTGTAGTTTCTTCTAAGAGCACTCCAAGAAATTCCCCAACGTGGACATTTCTTACCTTTGCCCAAGAATAGTTTTAAAATGATTCATTTACTTATCTTTTCATTGTATATACATTGAGCTACTGTTGTGTAGCCAGATGTGTTGGAGAATAGGGAGGTAGAAGTAAGACAAAGGAAGCCAAGATCCAGTGTGGGAGATAAACAATGATAGTAGAGTTTGATAAATATTCTCACTGAAGTTGGTAGATGATGCAGAGAGGAGGGGAACTTCTGAGAATACTAGGAAGACTTCTTGGAAGAGATAATCTCAGAGCTGGTTTTGAGGGACAAGTAGGAGGTAGGTGAAGATGGAAAAGAAGGGTGTGCAGAGAGAGCCACTCACATTAATTTAACCAGTGATCACTGAGCATCTGGTAAGTACCAGCCATTGTTCAAAGCTCTGGTGATATAGTAGCTGCCTTCATAAAGCTTACTTTCTAGTTGAGGAGTGGGATTAGGGAGACAGCCAACATTATTTAAATCAATAGCTGATATAGTTTAGAGAAAGGTACTGTGGAGAAAATGGAAATAGCACAGGATGGAGAATGACTAGGGTGGGGCAGGTGTCAGGGAATGGATGCTGGCATTCTAGCTAGAAAGGCTGGGAAAGGTTTCTCAGACATAACCTCAATGATGGTAAGATAGCCTGTAGGAAGAATATTCTAGGTAAGCAGGAAGCAGTGGCATATTTGAAGGGGGCAGAGAATGCCAATGGGCTGGAGTACAGTGGACTGTGGAGAGGGGTATATCCCATGGATATAAGGGGATGAGGTAAAAAACAGGGATTTGCCCAGGACAGGCCTTGTAGACCATGGTCAGACTTGGCATTTTATTCTGAAGTCAGTGAGAAGCTTTGGAATGTTTGGTGAGAAGGAAGATTGATGCTTTTTGAAGATTGCTGTGGTTGTACGTGGCCAAATTGGATGTTGGGGGCAAGAATGAAAACAGAGTGATCAGCTGGAAGGCCACACTGAGGTCCAGGGCAGATGTGATGGTGTCTTGATTAGAACTGGAACAATACGTAAAGAGGGGAATGGGCCAGGCTCGGGGTGCATTTTGGAGGCAGTGCAAGCAAGAGTTGATGACTGGGGAGAAATAAGGTAGGAGTCGGAGATGATCCTTGAATTTTGGCAAAAAGCACCAAGGCAGACATGGAGAGCAGACTTATGGGCACGGAGAGGGGAGGAGACCAGGGGACGGGAGCAGGAAGGAGAGGGTGGGAGAATGGAGAGAGTAGCATGGAGACAGTAGCATGAAAACATATACACTAACATATGTAAAATAGATAGCCAGTGGGAATTTGCTGTATGACTCAGGGAACTCAAACTGGGGCTCTGTGACAGCCTAGAAGGGTGGGATGCAGTGGAGATGGGAGGGAGGCTCCCGAAGGAGCCTATGGATGTGGCTAATCCATGTTGATGAATGGCAGAAACCAACACAACATTGTAATTATCCTTCAATTAAAAATAAATTAAGAAAAAAAAAAAAAAGCAGGGGACTTTAGGGGCCAGTGAGCAGCCAGTTTAGGGTATTGAATACAATACTAACTTTGGAATCACAAAAATTTCTATTTGAATCCTGACTTTGTCACTTCCCAGCTGTGTGATCTTGGACAAGGGGACTTAAGGACACATTATTTACGTCCTCTCAGGATTACTGTAGGAGTTCAATAAGCTAATATATGTCAGCTTTCATAGTTTCTGGCATGTAGTAAATACTGAGTAAACAGTAGCTCTTATAACCTCAGGTTTAAAACTGTGTTTTGTTTTCACAAAGATTTGTACATTACAATATAGATATGCACATATTACATCAGATTTTCTCAAGTCTTAGCATGTGTTTCAGTCAGAGCGTAGGGAAGGAGAAATTAGCTCTCTAGGACTGCTGGTCATTTACTGAAAACATTCTTTCTGTTTGTATAATTGAATATTCCCCCCTCATTCTTCCATCTCGTCTTGCTCACATTTATTTCTTTGATTGGTAATGATTGACCTTATCTGGAATTAAAATGTTTGTTGTGCATTGAACTCTAATAGGTGTGTTCCTTTTATTAGCTGGGGGTAGAAAGCCTGAGCTGAACACATCTTAGCTCTCCTGGGGCTGAGGTTAATTCACAGAAGAAAAATAGTCCTTTTTTCTTTTTTAATCCATGATTAAGAAATAGCTTATAAAGGCAGTACAGTGAGGAAAGATGAGAGGATTAAGTGATTAAAGCAGAGTGGGAGGAAGGGTCACTACTGGGCCTTGGCAGGTTTGAAAGCATTGTTCTCCAGATTGGACTCCGCATTCACTGAGGGCTAGTGCACAAAGCACTGCATGGTGGGACGAGTGCAAAGTTGAAAAGTTATATGTTAGACCTAGAAGGAGTTTGCCAGGGCAGTGGGGTGGGATATAGACCAGGGAGACCGAAAAGAGGGCTCAGGCACAAAGGCAATGGACATGGGGCAGTTCATCCCAACCTGATGATCTTAGAAACTTCCTAAAGGATGGGGCATTTGAGCTGGACAGTGGCCCTTTTGGCTGTGGGTCTGGACTGAGCACAGGCAAGAGATTCTTTTTGCTTTTCTCCAGCACCCACCACAGTGCCTGACACACATCAGGCTTTCGAAAACCCTCACTGACTAAATTACTATGGAAAGCTGTGTACACAAATACAGCAAGTTCCCTACATACAAGTGAGTTCTATTCTGTGAGAGTGTTCATAAGCCCAATTTGTTCCTTAAGTCCAAGAAAGTTAGCCTGGGTATATAGCTAACACAATCGGCTATATTGTACTGTGCTGTAATAGGTTTATAACACTTTTCACACAATGATATATATATTAAAAAATAAAAAAATACAAAAAATAACCATTTTTAATCTTATGGTATAGTACCTTGAAAAGTACAGTAGTGAAGTCCAGTAGTTAGCATACACGGGCACGTTTGCAAGTTTGAAAGTGTGCAACTTGAAGGTTCCTCTGAAGAGGACTTACTGTACGTGTGACTCAGAGGGGCTGAGATAGGTGAGAAGGGAGATACTTTACTGTTTGTAACTATTTAGATTTCACTTTCTTTTTTTATTGTAGTAAAATATATATAAAACATGAATTTATGACTTTACCTGTTATTAAGAGTACAATCCAGTGCCATTAATTACAATTTATAATGTGTAGAACCATCACCACTGTTTCCAAAACATTCTCATCATCCCAAACTGAAACTCTATTCAGCAATAGTCACATCTCCCCTCCTCTCAGCACTTGGTAGTTTCTTGTCTAGTTACTGTCTCAGTGAATTTTCCCATTCTAGATATTTCATTGAAAGGAAATGATACAGCATTTGTCTTTTACCCCTCTTCCTCTTTTATTTGCAACCTGCTAATGCTAATGCTAAGTCACTTCAGTCGTGTCCGACTCTGTGCGACCCCATAGATGGCAGCTCACCAGGCTCCCCTGTCCCTGTGATTCTCCAGGCAAGAGTGGGCTGCCATTTCCTTCTCCAATGCAGGAAAGTGAAAAGTGAAAGTGAAGTCGCTTAGTCGTGTCTGACTTTTAGCGACCCCATGGACTGCAGCCTACCAGGCTCCTCCGTCCATGGGATTTTCCAGGCAAGAGTACTGGAGCGGGGTGCCATTGCCTTCTCCATATTTGCAACCTGGAAATATATTAATAAGATGCACAGACGTCATCTACTGTAGCATGACTTCAGGTGTTATCCAAGTCATGCTGAGTTGTGCTATCTTGTTATTGTTTGATTTCACAAAATAAAATTGCTTATGAAAAGTTCAGCCCCATTTCCTCTAGCAGAAGTCCCTCTTCTAGACTGTAAACCCCGTGTAGGCAAATGTTTCACTTTTACATGTCTGGACAAGTTTGTGTGCTCAGCCATGTTTGTGGTATAGACACTTAAATCAACACAGGAAACAAAAGAGGGGGACACAGCTCTGCTTTTTGCTAAGGTTTAACAATGGGGACCCAGAGGGACTGGTACTTGGAAGGTAGTTAATAGTCTTGAGAGATATAGCAGAGAAAGCACCCAAGGAAATATGTGGACCTCAGCACAACAGTATTTGCATCTAAGCCATGAAATAACAAGGCAATCAGAAAGGCGCTTAGTGGTCCCTTACAAGGCAGAATGTTGACAGGAGGTGTCAGCAAGGACAAGTGTTAATGATGTGACTGGTTAGAACAACAGCTTCCATTCCATGATGTCTGTCCTTGGCTGGAAACTTCCATACTGTGTCTCTTTTTGTTGTGGCAGTCTTGTGATGTAAGTGCTATTTATGCATCTTTGAAGTGATCAAGGTGAATCTTAGAATGAGTTGCCCGCTGTAACTCATCAATCCAGAAAGTATCGGCATTGGGACTAGAGTCAAAGCACATCTGGCTCCAAAGCCCAGTTTTTTCCACTATGAGAAAAGCTGTTGGTCTCATTCGGAGTATGCGATGGGCCCAGAGAGAGAAAAAACGACAGCCCAAGAATGGAGTTAATAAAACAGCATAGACATATTTCTTGAAAAAACTGGCCCAAGGTGCCCCAGAAGGGCCAAAGAAATATTGGATATCAGAGTGAAGGATATTAGGAAAAATAAAACAAAAAAGAAAATATCACTTTGCCCACAGTGAGGCTCAAAGAAGAGTGATTATGAGTGCAGTGCTATTATAAACACTTGCAGGGTGAGGACTTGTAACAACACCCACTCCTATGTGTTCCTTGTCATCATGTAATATAGAACAACATGGATTATTAAAAATAGTTCTGAAGCCTTTGGTAGTTCAGATACTTTTTTCCTTTTGGGTCACTCAAGCTAACACTATAGCAGAAGAAAACTTGTCAGTTTGTTACAAAATGCACAATGCATTTACCCTGGGATGTTTTAAAAAACAAAGGTATCTGTACTTAGAGGCTGTTAGTTACTATAGAGCAAGGTCTACAAGAGTTGGTTTTTCCATCAGGGGAATCAAATTTCTTATTGTGCTATCAGCCTCCCCATCACATCATTTTTAAAAGCGGCCATAAAATGTTTCTCTCTAGTATGCAGAAAGAAAGTAGCCAGGAGGAAAACTTTATTAGGAAAAAATAATGCAGTTTGAAAGAATCCTGTAAACCAAAATCTGTTTAGGGAACTAAATTTTGGGCTTTACAAGGCAACCATGTCTTTGCAAATAAACACACAGCTCTCCAATTCAAATGCTGGACAGAAAGAGCATTGATTTGGTTAGGCTGTACTGGTTTTAGAGCACAGTTGGAAATTTAGGAAGGGAAGGGTGGTAGTTAAGTCCACCTCCCTCCTGCTGTGACCCACAAAGGTGCAGAACTGAGAACTAGGAATGTGGATGAGAACCGTCTGATAAGGATGTTCATTAACTGTTCACCGTGTGTGGCTGCTGCAGGCATTGAAGCTGAGTGCGTCTGTGTATAGCATGCCTTTTTTGGTGTGGGGGGAAGGGTGCACAGGGTCTTCATCGTGACCCATGGGCTTCCTGTCATTGCAGCCTGTTGACTTCTCTTTTTGGGGTGCAAGGGTTCTAGAGCACACGAGCTTGGTAGTTGCAGCTCATATGCTTAGTTGGCCCAGTCATGTGGGATCTTAATTCCTTGATCAGGGATGGCACCACATTCCTTGCACTGGAAGGTGGATTCTTAACCACTGGACCACCAGGGAAGTCCCCCATAACATGTCTTAATGTCTCTTTTTTACATATCCCCTATTCACGTTTTGGATAAATAACAGCCTGTTGAATTCCAAATAATAAGTGACTTTGACTTGTTTTTTCCCTCACTACCATAAAAGTAATATACATACATTCATGATAGAAACATGGAAAATACAGAAAAGCAGAGGGGAGGACAAAACAATTACAGCCTTTGAAAAAATAACTATATTGGTTTCCTTTGTGTTTTATTGGGTGCATATTAAAAAAACATAATTATACTCTTATATGTATATAATGTATGTACTGATTTAAACATCTATTTTTGTGGGTATGCACGTGATATCAATGCTTTATAGAAAACTTAAAAAGCATAAAAGTGTAAAGAAAAATATTATTACACAGAATTTCACCATATTAGTATTCATTTTATTGTGTGTTTTAAAATGTATTCGTTTCGAAATTTAAAATATGGTAAATGCAGGGACATTTGTAACTATTAGGTGGAAGATGATAAAAAGAGACATTGAAGAAGATGATAGCTGCTATACACTAGTTTCTTACTTAGTTTTTATCCTTTGGAAAAACAAAAATCTCTGAGATTTAGGTCATTCAGTATGAGTTTTAAAGTTGCAGAAAATAATCCTTGAGTTTTTCAGCTATGGAAATGGTTAGTATGTTACTCTATGCTTTATTATATAACTGTGGTTTCAGAGGGAAGAAAAAATACTTCTGTGATTCTCCCTGCACAACATCTTAATCATGTAAATCAGTTCAATTCAGTCACTCAGTTGTGTCCAACTCTTTGCGACACCATGGACTGCAGCATGTCAGGCTTCCCTGTCCATCACCAACTCCTGGAGCTTGCTCAAACTCATGTCCATCGAGTTGGTGATACCACCCAACCATCTTGTCCTCTGTTGTCGCCTTTTCCTCCTACCTTTGATTTTTCCCAGCATCAGGGTCTTTTCAAATGAGTCAGTTCTTCACAGCAGTTGGAGTTTCAGCTTCAGCATCAGTCCTTCCAATGAATATTCAGGACTGATCTCCTTTAGGATTGACTGGTTTGATCTCCTTGCAGTCCAAGGGACCTCAAGAGTCTTCTCCAATACCACAGTTCAAAAGCATCAATTCTTCAGCACTCAACATTCTTTATAGTCCAGCTCTCACATCCATACATGAATACTGGAAAAACCATACCTGTGACTAAATGGACCTTTGTTGGCAAAGTAATGTCTCTGCTTTTTAATATGCTGTCTAGGTTGCTCAGTTTTTCATCCAAGGAGCAAGCATCTTTAATTTCATGGCTACAGTCACCATCTGCAGTGATTTTGGAACCAAGAAAATAAAGTCTGTCACTGTTTCCATTGTTTCCCTATCTAATTCCCATGAAGTGATGGGACTGGATGCCATAATCTTAGTTTTCTGAACATTGAGCTTTAAGCCAACTTTTTCACTCTCCTCTTTCACTTTCATCAAGAGGCTCTTCAGTTCTTCTTCACTGTCTGCATAAGGGTGGTGGTATCTGCCTATCTGAGGTTATTGACATTTCTCCTGACAATCTTGATTCCAGCTTGTGCTTCATCCAGCCCGGCATTTCTCATGATGTACTCTGCATAGAAGTTAAATAAGCAGGGTGACAATATACAGCCTTGACGCACTTCTTTCCTGATTTGGAACCAGTCTGTTGTTCCATGTCTGGTTCTAACTGTTGCTTCTTGACCTGCATACAGATTTCTCAGAAGGCAGGAAAGGTGATCTGATATTCCCATCTCTTGAAGAATTTTCCAGTTTGTTCCGATCCACACAGTCAAAGGCTTTGGAGCCAATAAAGCAGAAGTAGATGTTTTTCTGGGACTCCCTTGCTTTTTCAATGATCCAGTGAATATTGGCAATTTGATCTGGTTTCTCTGCCTTTTCTAAATCCAGCTTTAACATCATGGTTCATGTACTGTTGAAGCCTAGCTTGGAGAATTTTGAGCATTTTTTTGCTAGTGAGTGAGATGAGTGCAATTATGCAGTAGCTTGAACATTCTTTGGCATTGCTCTTCTTTGGGATTGGAATGAAAACTGACCTTTTCCAGGCTTATGGTCACTGCTGAGTTTTCCAAATTTGCTGGCATACTGAGTGCAGCACTTTCACAGCATCATCTTTTAGAATTTGAAACAGCTCAACTGGAATTCCATCACTTCCACTAGCTTTGTTCATAGTGATGCTTCCTAAGGCCCACTTGACTTCACATTCCAGGATATCTGGCTCTAGGTGAGTGATCACACCATCGTGGTTATCTGGGTTATGAAGATCATTTTTGTATAGTTCTTCTGTGTATTCTTGCCACCTCTTCTTAATATCTTCTGCTTCTGTTAGGTCCATACCATTTCTGTCCTTTTTTGTGCCCATCTTTGCATGAAATCTTCCCTTTGCATCTCTAATTTTCTTGAAGAGATCTCAAGTCTTTCCCATTCTATTGTTTTCCTCTTTTTCATTGCATTGATCACTGAGGAAGGCTTTCTTATCTCTCCTTGCTATTCTTTGGAACTCTGCATTCAGGTGAGTATATCTTTCCCTTTCTCCTTTGCCTTTAACTTCTCTTCTTTTCTCAGCTCTTTGTAAGGCCTCCTCAGCAACCATTTTGCCTTTTTGTATTTCTTTTTCTTGGGAATGGTTTTGATCTTTGCCTCCTGTTCAATGTTATAAACCTTCTTCCATAGTTCTTCTGGGACTCTCTCTTTCAGATCTAATCCCTTGAATCTATTTGTCATTTCCACTGTATAATCATAAGGACTTTGTTTTAGGTCATACCTGAATGGTCTAGTGGTTTTCCTTACTTTCTTCAACTTAAGTGTGATTTTGGCAATAAAGAGTTCATGATTTGAGCCACAGTCAGCTCCCAGTCTTGTTTTTGCTGAAAATAAAGAGCTTCTCCATCTTGGCTGCAAAGAATATAATCACTCTGAATTCAGTATTGGCCATCTGGTGATGTCCATGTGTAGAATCGTCTCTTGTGTTGTTGGAGGAGGGTGTTTGCTATGACCAGTGCATTCTCTTGACAAAACTCTGTTAGCTTTTTCCCTGCTTCATTTTGTAGTCCAAGGCCAAATTTGCCTGTTACTCCAGGTATTTCTTGATTTCCTACTTTTACATTCCAGTCCCCTATGATGTAAAGAGCATCTTTTTTGGGGGGTGTTAGTTCTAGAAGGTCTTGTAGGTCTTCATAGAATTGTTCAACTTCAGCTTCTTTGGCATAAGTGGTTCGGGTATAGACTTGGATTACCCTGATATTGAATGGTTTGCCTTGGAAACAAACAGAGATCATTCTGTTGTTTTTGAGATTGCACCCAAGTACCGCATTTCGGACTCTCTTTTTGACTATGAGGGCGACTCCATTTCTTCTAAGGGATTCTTGCCCACAGTAGTAAATATACTGGTCATCTGAATTAAATTTGCCCATTCCAGTCCATTTTAGTTCACTGATTCCTAAAATGTCCTTGTTCACTCTTGTCATCTCCTGTTTGACCACTTCCAATTTACCTTGATTCATGGACCTAACATTCCAGATTCCTATGCAACATTGTTCTTTACAGCATTGGACTTTACTTCCATCATCATTCACATCCACAGCTGGGAGCTGTTTTCGCTTTGGCTCTGTCTCTTCATTCTTTCTGGAATTACTTCTCCACTCCTCTCCAACAGCATATTGGGCACCTACTGACCTGGGGAATGCATCTTTCAGTTGTTTTTTCAAACTGTTCATGGGGTTCTCAAGGCAAGAATACTGAAGTGGTTTGCCATTCCCTTCTCCAGTGAACCATGTTTTGTCAGAACTCTCAATATTTACCTGTCCATATGGGGTGGCCCTGCATGGCATGGCTCATAATTTCATTGAGTTAGATAAGTTAATCACATGTGGTCCATGTGATTCTTGGAGAAAATCCTGAAATAGAATAGTATAGGTTATTTTAAGTGGTAAGAAAATATGGCAAAAGCTTTTATTTGAACTCTGGAGTAAAGAACAGAACTCAATGAACACACTTTCTGACACCGGTTAAGATAGAGAAAGCAGCCAAGGTTAGCAATGAAGGGTTATCTATATCCTGGGATGTGGAATACATCTTGTAACATAAAAATCCAACAGATGTTCTTATTTGAGGTCCAGACTGAGTAAGGTAAGACTGGTAAATCATTTTATACAACTGACACATTTTTGATCTCTTAAATGTGATTCTTTCCTTGGTTCCTGAAGCATATTGTTAAGTGGCTTCTTTTCCCACAGAAGAATATGTGATAGTATATTTTATATGTGAGTGATACCTTGGCTGGGTATAAAATTCTCATCTGTGCTCCCCTAAAAGTCAGTAATCATTAAATAATTTAAAAATTGTAATTCTAATATTAAGTGCATAGTAAACCCACCAAGTTTAACATTGCTTTTGTTCTTTGCCTTCAGAATATACACCCTAGGAGGTCCAGTCATAGTTTTGTATTTAAAGCAATTTTGAGTATGCTTTTCTCTGTGTGGCTACCAATTTTATAGGCAGTTGAATTCATTTTGTTTCTGTGTATGATTTTATGACTTATTTTTATTTAATGTTTAAATATGTAGGTTATTTAGACATTTTCAAAAATCAAGATTATATGTAAAAATATATTTAGGGAAGTTTCTATCTCTTTTTTTCTCCATACATTGTTACTACCCTCTATAGATTTTAGCTTTTTTTAAATGTTTCTTTGAAAAGTAAGGAAGTTATCCTCTTTCTCATATAAAAGATGTCAAACTGTATAGTAGTTTGTACTTTTATATTTTTTTTACTAAGTAGTATTTTCTTGAAGTCATTCCATATTAATTCATGGAGATCTTGACTTTGCTATGTGGCTTTCTGTTGTGTATTATAAGCTATTCACCAGCCCCCTACTGAGAGACATTTGGGTTTCCAGTTTGCATCAGTCATAAAGGCCCTTGTGTGTGGGTTGTTTCATATTTATGGAGGTTTGTCTTAAAGGTATTTGTCATTGTATTTTTGTTCAGTTGGTCTCTGTCCTGGGGAGAAGCTCATGATTTGGTTTTCTCAGTTCAGCTTTATTCACTTTTAAGTACAATTAAATTCCTTTTGGATACTGGTATTAGGTTGATATCAGTTTACCCTTTAATATTTCTGCCTCTTTGTTTTGATCCTAAGTATACAGGCAGTTCTCTCCTTTCACAAGAGACACTGATGTATAGATCAGTCTTATGGACTCTGTGGGAGAGGGAGAGGGAGAGGGTGGGGAGATTTGGGAGAATGGCATTGAAACATGTCTAATATCATGTATGAAACGAGTCGCCAGTCCAGGTTCGATGCACGATACTGGATGCTTGGGGCTGGTGCACTGGGACGACCCAGAGGGAGGGTATGGGAAGGGAGGAGGCAGGAGGGTTCAGGATGGGGAGCACGGGTATACCTGTGGCGGATTCATTTTGATGTTTGGCAAAACTAATACAATATTGTAAAGTTTAAAAATAAAATAAAATTAAAAAAATATAATACATTCTTGAAAATCTGTACAAGAAGTGCATGTGGGAAAGCCAGATAATAGACTTATTTGGTATAAAGGAGGAAGGGGTTCCATTCCCAGAGAGCTAAAAAGGTGAGAAGATCCCTAATTATACCTCCATTTTAAAAAACATAATTATGATTTATTGCTAACATTTGGTACATGTTCTTTAATTGTGTTCTTTTACTTCTGAATTAATTGAATATACAACTGACCTGCCTAAGTCCAATGAGAATCAGATTAAGGCGGAAGATTCTTTGTCTTCTGGCTGCTTAATGATTTTTGGCTTTGTCTCAGTTGTATTGTTTAACATGAACTATATTTCTTATCACTTGTATCAGCACTTTCCTTTTTCTGTTTTTTATTCGTTTTTAGAAAATAATAGGACAAAATATAATAAACATCCAAATAGTGGCACAAACCATCTCTGGACTGAAACAGAACAGTTCACTCTTGGGTAACATCAGTGTGTGATAGCTTGAATTGATCATTCTTTAGGGGTTGAGTGACAGTGTTGAATGAAAGCATGGGAAAAGGGGTTTGTGTGATAATATGTGTGAATGTATAGACTGTTTGGAGGTTGAACATAAAAGTTAAGCCTTCTCTGTATTTCCTGAGAAGTAGAGAGAGGCTGTTTGAGAAGTTGCTAGGTCAGTGCCATTTAAAAGTGAATGATAAAAATGCAGAGAAGAATGTGTAGGCAGTCTCCAGATTATGGTCCAAGGTATACGCTCATTATACTACAAAGTTGTCCTTTGTACTACTCATAGAACTTTTATAAGGCAAGTGATTTTGCCTCTGCATCTTGGGTGTTAATCATGGCCTGTGAATGGCATTGAAATATATAGAATTAACTCTGGGTAATACTTGAAGGAATAATTCTTATGGCTTCAGATAGCCTAGATGAACTGGTAGCAAACACTTGCTGATTTTGTGGGGCAGTGATGTGTGGTCTGAAGGAAGTGATTCAGTGGGGCTCATCTGGATGTGGCATGGTTCTCTAAAAAAAACCTAGGCTTAATGAAAAGAGTAAATGATGTAGGTAAGGAGGACCCTAACCCTGTGTCCAGGTAACTAGGGCATTGATGTAAGCATAGCTTATATAACAAAGATGTATGTGATACAGTCACTGGATTCCTGATCTTATTCCCTGTACCTTGCTGACTAAAGAACAAGTGAAAATCTTTGGGCATGTCTAAGAAATAGTCTTTATTTTGCTCCACTTTCTCTATTGTATAGATACTATTTTCCCCTTTGTAATTAATGAATAATTTGTGGGGAGATACTTTGTGCCCATATACGTATCCCATTTCTCATCAAACTTTCTAGATTTACCATCATTGGTGATTTGTTTTTGCCTCAATTCTTGCCATGATGGTTTTACTAATTGTTTACTTACTAGTTGACATTGTGTTAAAAAGAAGAGCCTTTCCTTTTTCATGTTTATTTCTTTAATTTCTTTATTATCTGGATAGACTCATGGATTCTTATTTTATTCAGTGGGTTATAATACATCAATATTTTTACTTATTTTGATATTAAGGTTGCCCCAAATTTAGCCAGTAGGAACTCCTTCAATTTGCCTCCTGTGCTCTTTTATCATGGTCTCATCATTCTTTGTGGAGAAGGCAATGGCAACCCACTCCAGTACTCTTGCCTGGAAAATCCCATGGACAGAGAAGCCTGGTAGGCTGCCATCCATGGGGTCACGAAGAGTCGGACACGACTGAGTGACTTCACTTTCACTTTTCATTTTCATGCATTGGAGAAGGAAATGGCAACCCACTGCAGTGTTCTTGCCTGGAGAATCCCAGGGATGGAGGAGCCTGGTGGGCTGCCGTCTCTGGGGTTGCACAGAGTTGGACATGACTGAAGTGACTTAGCAGTAGCAGCAGCAGCAACATCATTCTTTGAGCACTTGCTCACTTTTGGGGGCATGGAGGATGTTTCATGATTGTCTTGTATTTTCCCTGCCACAGCTCTAGAATCAGCCTTTCTTCAAAGGAGCATGGCTAGTTTTAGAAGGCAAGGGTATTTATAAACCATGACTTGGAGGTGATTCATTTGTTTTTGCTTTGTAATACATGGATACTATCTAGGAATTGAAAAAAAAAAGTCTGTCATAGTTATTGTGTTGGTTTCTTCTGGCTGCTATAACAAAGTACCATAGATAGTGGCTTATCAAGAGTCAGAATTTATGACTCACAGTTCTAGAGGCTGGAAGTTCAAGATAAGAGTGCCAGCAAGGTCAGGTTCTGGTGATGAGTCTCATCTAGCTTGTAGACTGGGGACTTCTCATTTTATCTTTGTGTGGTGGAAGGGGCTAGGGAGCCCAGCGGGGGCCTCTTTTTTAAGGATGCTAAAGCCCATTTTTGAGGCTTTACCCTCATGACCTAATCACATCCCAAAGGCTCCACTTCTTAATACTATCACTTTGAAAGTTAGATTTTCAACACATGAACATCAGATCAAAGCAGGTAGTCTGAATTTGGGTCCCCCAGAATCTGACCTTGAGCCAAGAATTCAAGGGCAAGTTGTTGATTGGGCAAGGTGATATTAGGTGGGGGTGAGGAGAGACAGAAAGAGTGCTATCCAGCTGGTTACCACAGTGGGACACTTTGAAAAATTGTGCAAACACACACTTCAAAACAACCCTGGTCAAGGGGAGAGAAAGCTGCAGTGTTTCATCTCCCACCTACCGGGCATTGTCCAGGACTGCTGTGTGGGGTGGGGTGGTGGGGAGGCAAGCCTGGGGAGTAGAGGAGGCAGTCACATTCCCAGACCCCTGTAGTCTGGAAAGATGGCTGGACGTCAAGCTGGCTTGCACAGATAGACATGGTGAGGGGAGTGGGATGTGGGCGTCAACAGTGTTCACCGCAAGGTCCTGGCAACTCCAGGAAAGGGGAGTAAAGCAGATTGAGAAATAGAGAAAAGCTTTGGGTCAGACCCTCTGAAGGAAGGCAGTCTCAGAGGTTGGGGGGGTGGGTGGGTCTCCTGACTTGTGTAGAAACTTTTAAATAAGGAGCCTGAGGATTTTCCACACAAAGAGCACCCTGGCTTGGCTATTACCACTCCTGCTCCCTCCTTGTAAGCTCCCAGGCCACATGCTTGGCCTCATCCACTCTTGGCTTCATCTGTCTATCTCTAGTTGTTCTGCTGAACAAGTGACTTTGCAAAGGATGGTGCTGGGATATCAGGGGGTAGATACAGGAAGGGTACTAAAGTGGGCTGGAAAATAGGAAGAAGGGGGTACTTATCACCTCACCTTCAACACCTCAGTGGTGTTAGTATCCTGAATCTGGCTGCATCTAGCCACTCCCACTGCTCCTCGCTGGTCCTCGTGGCCATGACCTTGCACGTGGATCTCTGCAATGGGCCGTAACCTCTCTGCCACCTCCACTCGCCCCCTTATTCTCTACACAGCAGGCTGGACATGTGACCATCCTACTTAGAACCCGACAGTGCCTTTCTCTCCCACCCAGGAGGAAATCCAGAGTCTCTCCTGAGGCCGACAGGCCCCCATGTACCCTGGCATCTCCTTACCTTTCCTTTCTCCCCTGCCTTTCTGCTCCTCACTGATTCTAGAACACATGAGCTTGTTTGCTTGTTGTTCCCTCTCCTCAGGATGCTTCTCCATCGAAGTCACATGGCTCCCTCCATCCCTTCTCCTCTCTTCTCATCCCCAATGTCACCTCTCTCCCAACCTCACCATCTGCTCATCAGTCCATCCCTTTACCTCTCTTTTGCTTCAAAGCCCTGTGGAAATAAATGAAGCCCATACAAAGGAGAATAAGCAAAGACTACTTATTCAGAATTTGCTCCAGCATGAGAGTCAGCCAGCATCCCTTGCATTTGACATAGACTCAAAGGCAGGCAGAGGAGTGGGAAAGCTTTACATGGAAAAGGGGAAGGCTTTCCCTGGGTTATGCCCTCACTGGAAACTGTTGTACTGGGGAGGCTTTAGGTAGGCTAACTAGAAGGGGCCTCCTATGTCAGTGGTTAGGGGTGCATACTTAGCCTTCTCTGGTTGGAAGCAGGGGAAAAAGGGAAGCTTCCAGTAATTAATCAAGCCCTGTCCACTTGGGGCCAATTGTCACAAGGGTTTATTGTCTGGCTTCCTAAACTATCATTGGAGATAGTGTTCTGACCTCCGGCAAGTCTGATTATAGCAGGCTGGCTTCCTTGGTTGGTTTCTTGGGCAGCTTGCTGCAAATTGTGGGTCAGAATTCTATTTATATATATATTCTGCTGTAATCTATTTGTATGTTTAGTCTCTAAGCATTCACTATTTATCTAACATGATGCATATTTGTTTTTCTAGTTAGGGCCTGTCTTACAAGATAAAGGGAGCTTGGTGAGGGCAAGGGGCTTATCCTGTTGCCACTGCATCTCCATCTCCTCAGACTCTACCAGGCACAAGGTGGGTGCTCAGTAAAGGTGAGTTGAGTGAGGGAATGATGGTGCCCGATCCTTCCTCTATATAAGTTTATAGAAATAGAACCTTCTGCTTTCTCCTTTTCTTTCCTTATGGGCTGACGCTTTTGAAAAGGCCAACCACCATTTGAAGAAAAGATCCGGGTGGAGAACCCTGAGTTTTGGATTCAGGGGATCAGACTTATATGTCTGTAGGAGTGAGGTAAGTGAAAGAACAAACTGGTTTGGTGAGTGGGAAGGACAGAACACAGAGTCTTTGTCCTGCAGAAAGTTGGCCACCTTGACTCGGTGCCTCCCAGTCTGTGTCATGTCAGAATGTGGGCCTACTGTTTCTAGAGCATATGCACTGTCAAAAAGAAACTGATACCCTGGAATTTTATATAAATACATCTAGTATTCAAATGTTAGCCACTGGACTTCCCTGGTGGTCCAGTGGTTAACAATCTGCCTACTCATGCAAGGGACACGGGTTTGATCCGTGGTCTGGGAAGATGCCACATGCCCCAGGGCGACTAAGCCCGTGAGCCACAACCACTGAGCCTGTGGCTGCGGCTACTGAAGCCCATGCATTTTAGAGCCTGTGCTCTGCAACAAGAGAAGACACGGCAGTGAGACACCCTTGTACCACAACAAAGAGTAGCCCCTGCTCACCTCAACTACAGAATGCCTGTGCACAGCAGTGAAGACCCAGTGCAGTCATAAATTTAAAAAAATAATCAATAAAAAATTTTTAAAAGTGGTAGCCACTAATAAAGTATTATATACTGGGGTGAGAGGAGGAAAGTGGGGAAAACTTTCCAGAGATGGTTCTGTGGGCTGCATTCAGTCCTAAGGCAGCCAGGCTTGGCCTGTGCTCTGCCACGATGGAGACCGGAGGTTAAGGTTAAGATGGCTGGTGTGAACCTCCAAGCTCCAGCCATTAGACACTACAAACTGGGTCTCAGCATATTCGTTGCCTTTGAATAATTTTCATTAGGAGTCATCTGTAGATGTGAGGAGGGTGATTGCACGAGGCCGTTTTGGCATCGAGCTGATTGTAAGTGAAGCTGCAGGAGCCATCTTTCTGATTATAATTGAGATTCCAGATGAGTTAATAATGACGCCATATGATGGGAAAAAGGAGGGACCTGTTCTTGTTTATGTTAAAAAAAGTTTTAGGTGCTTTCACTTAAAAAAAAAAGTGATTTCTCAAAACTTAAAATCATTGATTGATACTGGGAGTAATTAAGCTTATTTCCCCAGAATATAATCCTTTAGGAAATCCTTTTCCTAAATACCATTCATTACAGTTTGCAAAGGATTTAAAGGTAAGAATTCTGGGCAATGCTGATTATAAAACAAAGAGAAGAAAGGGAGTGTGGAAGAGTTATTGGTTGTTATTTTCACAGCTATCACTTAAGAGCCCAACAAAAATTACATTCACAATGGATTTTTTTTCTCCAATTCCAGGAAAATGCCAAAATGCAAACCAGCGAGGTTGATATTATTTAAGATGCTATTATCCTTGGTGAAATGTAAGCACAACAACAAAGCTCTCCAGTTTCTTTGGAAATGGGAGACAAAATGAATTTGGCTAAAGATAGCATTTTGCCAAATTTTGTGATGGTAGCAAACCCCATATTTATTTGAAATTGCTTAAAACTTTATCCTCTCCCACCCCAGCTCTGATTGAGCTAATTAGAACCCACAGGGAATCATGTGGGTAATGGTGGGAACAAGGAAGTATAAATATGCAATGCAATTAGTGCCTGCTCTTTTTCTGTGTGATGCAATCTGGAAGCTTGCAAAGGTTAGAACAATAGGATCCATTGATACTCAAGTTGCTATGGGAGTCCATAATTATGATATAATATCTTGCCAGCCTTTTGCAGGCACAAAGGTAGAATGGAATATGAGTAAATAAAATCCAGCAATTTTCTCCATCCATAATTTTTTATATCAATAACTTATTTTCTCTGTTTTTTTTTTTTCCCCAAAGAAGATAGAAACTTACTCAAACATTTTATGTGCCATTGGAAGACTCCAAGGGAACAAATTTGGTTTGCAATCAGTGAAATGAGAGGTGGTGTTATTACAAGCTGAAGAAAGCTATTCCATGATACCCTCTTCCTGCCATGTGTAGAAGTCCTTGACTTTTGCTTGCTACTGCTGGGTAAACTCATTCCAAGAGTAAACCTGGATTTAGTCAGTTATTCCTTAATTTGTCTGGACTATACTCGGGCTGGGCCAACCTCATGAGCATGGGACCTATGAAGTCTCTTATTCTTCTGGACCTTCTGTTCTCAGTCACTCAGTCATGTCTGACTCTTTGCAACCCCATGGACTGTAGCCTGTCAGGCTACTCTGTCCATGGGATTTTACAGGCAAGAATTCTGAAGTGGGTTGCCATTTCCTTCTCCCGGGGATCTTCCCAATTGGAGGATTGAACCTGCATCTCCTGCATCAGCAGGCGGATTCTTTACCATCAAGTCACTTGGGAAGCCCCAAAGTCTCTTATAGTTGCATTTAAAACTAGCACAATACAGTACAAAGATGAACAACATTCTTACTAATAATTTAAATTTAGATTTCTCTTTATTTAGAACAACACTGTGACAAGTGAGAGAGACCACAGAACAAAGGAAAAAAGCTTTATATTTTAGTATCCTTAATATCACAGTTTTTTCTGCTTTTTGAACAAGGGGGTGTAATTTGCATTTTGCATTTGGCCCCATAAATTGTGTAGCTGTTGCTGTACCAAGGCACAGATAAGTGTAATTTAGAGATTCATTCACTCTTTCAACAATTGTTTATTGAACATGAACTTGGTACAACATGTGCCAGGTATCAGTTCAGTTCAGTTCAGTCGCTCAGTCGTGTCCGACTCTCTGCAACCCCATGAATCGCAGCACGCCAGGCCTCCCTGTCCATCACCAGCTCCCGGAGTTCACCCAGAATCACGTCCATCGAGTCAGTGATGCCATCCAGCCATCTCATCCTCTGTTGTCCCCTTCTCCTGCCCCCAATCTCTCCCAGCATCAGAGTCTTTTCCAATGAGTCAACTCTTTGCATGAGGTGGCCAAAGTACTGGAGTTTCAGCTTCAGCATTATTCCTTCCAAAGAAATTCCAGGGCTGATCTTCAGAATGGACTGGTTGGATCTCCTTGCAGTCCAAGGGACTCTCAAGACTCTTCTCCAAAACCACAGTTCAAAAGCATCAATTCTTTGGCACTCAGCCTTCTTCACAGTCCAACTCTCACATCCATACGTGACCACAGGAAAAACCATAGCCTTGACTAGACGAACCTTTGTTGGCAAAGTAATGTCTCTGCTTTTGAATATGCTATCTAGGTTGGTCATAACTTTCCTTCCAAGGAGTAAGCGTCTTTTAATTTCATGGCTGCAGTCACCATCTGCAGTGATTTTGGAGCCCCCCAAAATAAAGTCTGACACTGTTTCCACTGTTTCCCCATGGAGATTCAAAAACAAACAAACAAACCAAACCCAACCAAAACAAAGGAACTGGTTTCTGACTCCCGGGCCTTAGCATCTGGTTTGGGGAGAAACACCTGCCATCAAGGCTTGTAGATATTTAAACCAATGTTGGTGCTGGCAAAAAGAAATGAAGCGGCTAGCAGTGAGCTGGAGATTGGACAACAGAAGGAGAAAACACTCTGCAGTGACTGCATCTGTAGTGATTGTGCAGATTTTTCATAAGAGAGAATAAACTAAGACCTTTTACATGAGAAAGAAAAAAGGAGTATTGAGGCCTGAATCTGTGGCCAGGAGTGAATCCCGTTTTTCTCGATGATAGAAACAGCCTGGAAGGAATTTGCAGAGGCGTTATTTCAGATTGTATCTGACTGTTCAAACTTGTAAGATATTTTAGAAGTACTCTTTTTGTTAAGAGAAAACCAAGTAATTAGAACTAGGCACACAGAGATTGGAGGCTTTCTCATCTTTTACTCCAACTTTATAAATTATGAGAGAGGCCCTGCAGTTATCTTTTGTCAAATCTGAGAGAGTAACTGTATTCTGCTAGTAACTGTCAAAAGTAGGACTGAAACCCACATCATCTGATGGCAAATTCTTCTCTACTACATTCCAATTATCTACCCCTTCACAATCCTTAATTCAACAACTGTTCTTACTTTCCTTTTCTAATATTAAGAAATTAGAAAGTGATAGTATTTCTGCCTGGAGAATTCCATGAACAGAGGAGGCTGGCAGGCCACAACCCATAGGGTCACAAAGAATCAGACAGGACTGAAGGGACTAAGCACGCACACATGAATAGTATTGTGCAGAAGATTTTTGTCTTTTGCTTCATTTCAAAACTTACGTAAGGGGGCTTTTAAAAAGTGAATGTTTCTGGTGCAATTCGATTATAATTTATCTTATAAAAAAACAATTTCTCCCTAACCACTCTCACTCTGAGTGAGGAATGCCTGTGTTCTGGAGCCAGCCTTCTGGTGTGGAAGAAAGATAGGCTTGTAGTCAGGCCTGGGAGGAATCTGAGTCTGCCGTTGGAGAGCCATATGCCTTTGGAACTGTGATCAGCCTCCTTGAGCCCCAGCCCCCCATCTGTAAAATGGGCACAGTATTGACTGCACTGTAGTGATGTTGGAGAGTTTGATGAGATGAGGTGGTGGAAAACCCCACAGGTGTTCAGGTGCTCAGCGAATGCTGTTTCCTTCTCTTAAAAGACAAAACATTTCCTCTTCTCTTTACCTCTTTTAAGGCTTCTCCATGGTGAAATTGATCCTTTTATGTCAATGGCATATTTTATCTGCATTTGAACTTGAGAAATTTCTAAGACTTTTAACTTTCTGTTAATATATTGATAAAGAGAGGAAAATGTGACTTTTCAGTTTTAGTATTTTCCTTCCATGTCTACTTTATATCCCAATGGTGAAATCCTAGAACACTAAAAATTTTAGGGGCGGTTGAGTCATCTAGTTGAGTAATTTAAAAGTGATGAGGTACTTTGAGTATAACCATAATAGCTGTCATTTAAGAAGGCTTTTAGACTAGGTCCTAGTCTCTGCATTTGACCATATTAAATTTTGTTAAATCTCACAAAGAGTCTTTGGGGAAAGTCTGTTATTGTGTCCATTTTACAAATAAGGAAGCAGAAACAAGCAGTTAAATAACTCATCCTAGGTCACTTGGGCTGGCCCAGGTACGATGTCCCAACCATTATGCGAAACTGCCTTAATTACAAGGCATTTCAGACCCCCTGATTTTACAGGTGGCTGAGATAAGGAAAGAGTAACTAACTGACTTGCCCAATCTCATCCAGCTGCTTCAGTGAAGGGGCAGGACTGGAGCCCCAGGATGGTGACCCTGGGATCATGATCCCCGAGGGCAAAGTTCTCTCTACTCCCTGCCAGAGTTACTGGCAGGACAGGCTCATGAGAGGCTCAAACTGGGAACCAGCCAAGCTAGAACTAGATAATAGTATTTCTATTCCTGTGCCTTTCATTAAAGATGCATGATTTTTGTAATTCTTTCCTTTAACAGTAATTGCTATGTTTTGTCTTTCAGAAACCTGGGCAGGAGGAGATAAGCCAGTATATCTGCCTGTTGAGCCTACAGTTAAAAATAATTATAGAGAACATGGTGATGCTTCGGAAACTGTTAGGTGATATGACATTTTTCAAATCATACTTTTTTTTACGTTATTCGGTTCTAGTTTGGAGGAATTATGTTCAGAGAGAAAGAAGAGTAGGAAAAGGAAAGTCAGACACAGTCATTTCTTTCGTGGAAAGTACCTGACCATTATTATAAAAAGGTGGATGCAGATGAAATTTGGATCTACTGGTTACCTATTACTTATAAGTTACTTATTACAATAAGTCAGAATTACTTATTGACTATGTGTACCCTTTTCCAGATTCCCTGGAGAAGGAAATGGCAACCCACTCCAGTACTCTTGCCTGAAAAATCCCATGGACAGAGAAGCCTGGTAGACTACAGTCCATGGGATCGCAAAGAGTTGGACACGACTGAGCGACTTCACTTCACTTCACCCTTTTCCGAAAAGAATTTGGTGTTTACAACAAGATTAGTAAGCCATTTTTGTGATGCAGCTGTAAGCTGCTGCTGCTGCTAAGTCGCTTCAGTCATGTCTGATAGACGGCCTCCTACCAGGCTCCTCTGTCCCTGGGATTCTCCAGGCAAGAACATTGGAGTGGGTTGCCATTTCCTTCTCCAATGCATGAAAGTGAAAAGTGAAAGTGAACTTGCTCAGTTGTATCCGACTCTTAGCGACCTCATGGACTGCAGCCTACCAGGCTCCTCCGTCCATGGGATTTTCCAGGCAGTAGTACTGGAGTAGTACTCCATTGCCTTCTCCGGCTGTAAGCTGAAGGGGAGACAAAGAGGCCCGCTGTGAGGGTTAGTGCTGTACCTGTGGTTGAACAAAACCTTGTGTTTTGGTGGCTCAAGTTTCGTCATTCTTATTCTCCAGAAAGGAAGGAACATAGCAATGGTGTCTACAGGAGGCAGTGTTTGTTTATTTTTTGAGTATAGTTGCTTTATGATATTGTGTTAGTGTCTGTTGTGCAGCAAAGTGAATCAGCTACATGTATACATATATCCTTTTTTCTTTGGATTTCCTTTGCATTTAGGTCAGCCCAGAGCACTGAGTAAAAATCCCTGTGCTATACAGAAGATTCTCATTAGTTATCCATTTTGTACATAGTAGTGTATATATGTCAATCCCAGTCTCCCAATTCATCCCACCTACCCTTTTCCCTCTTTGGTATCTATGCTTGCTCTCTACATTGTGTCTTTTTTCTGTTTTGCCAATATGTTCATCTGTACCATTTTTCTAGATTCAACACATGTACAATGTTGTACGATATTTATTTTTCTCTTTCTGACTTAACCCATCCTGTATGACAGTCTCTAGGTCCATCCATGTCTCTGAAAATAGCAAAATTTTGTTCCTTTTTTAAAAATAACCGAGTAATATTCCATTGTATATATGTATTGTGTGTGTGTGTGTGTGTGCGTGCGTGCTCAGTTATGTTCAATTCTTTGTGACCCCATGGATTGTAGTTGGCCAGGCTCCTCTGTCCATGGGATTTTCCAGGCAAGAATACTGCCTCAGGTTGCCATTTCCTTCACCAGGGCATTTTCCTGACCCAGGGATAGAAGCTGGGTCTCTTGTGTCTCTTGCATTGGCAGGCAGATGCTTTTCTATTGTGCCACCTGGGAAGGCTGTATGTATATACTACATCTTCTTTATCCATTCCTCTGTCTATGGACATTCAGGTTGCTTCCGTGTCTTGGCTATTGTAAACAGTGCTGCAGTGAACACTGGGGTGCATGTATCTTTTTGAGTTATGGTTTTCTTTAGGTATAGGCTCAGGAGTAGAATTACAGGATCATTTGGTACTTCTATTTTTAGTTTTTCAAGGAACCTCCATACTATTCTCCATTGTGGCTGTACCAATTTACATCTTTACCAGCAGTGTGTAAGTGTTCCCTTTGCTCCACACCCTTGAGCAAAGTTTATTTTAATGAAATTCAAAGAGTAGTTTCTCCTAAAGAGTGTGATATAGGGAATAATAACCAGTAACAGAACAGCCACCGTATTAGCAGTCTGGGTTCGCCAGAGAAAGAGAATAGGAAATCTCTTCATCTATCTCTGTCTCTGTATCAAGAAATTTTTGTAAGGAATGGACTCACGTGATTATGGAGGCTGACAGGTCCCAAGCTCTGCTGTCACAGCAAGTTAGAGTCCGAGGAGAGCCGATGGTGTAGTTCCAGTTTGAGTTTGAACATGTGACAACCAGGAGAGCTGATGGTGTAAATTCTAGTCTAATCCCAAAGACAGAAGAAGACCCACCTCCCAGTTCAGCATCAGGCAGAGAGAGAATTCTCCATTGCTCAGCCTTTTTGTTCTATGCAGGCCTCCCGTGGATTGGGTGAAGCTCTCTCACATTGGGGAGGGTGGTCTTATTGATGTAAATGCCAACCTCGTCTGGGAACACTGTCACGGACACACCCAGAAGAATGTTTCACCAAATATCTGAGTGCCTTGTGGCCCAGTCAAGTTGACACATCAGATTAACCATCACGAATCCCCCTCTTTTCACATGCAATCTAATGCAGTTCTCTAATTCATGACACAGGTAAGAATCAGAATTTTGTACTAGTGTAAATCTATATTCCATCAAGAGTTCAACTTATAATTTACTTATAATAAATACTCTTTGAAGGAAAATGAGCCTGTTTTGGTGAACACAAAGATAGGCTATCAGGGTTTTGGATGGTAGTTGCAACCTTACCTCAGCCTCAGTCCCAAAGATCTGCATTGTGATTTGATTGCACAATATTGAGACAAATTCACAGATAATTAGCTATATAATGTAACATTCTTTTTTTTTTTTTGTAGCTTGACTTGATATAACAGAATACATTTCCATGAAATGCATTTGGATGCTGGAAAGAGGAAAGTAGGGAATGTTTGTTTTAATGTAAAATCATTGTTGACATTGGCTCATGTTTGACTTAGAAGAATCAGAGAAAAGTATTAATGCTAAGGACTGAGGACAAGCTGTAGAGACTCCACATTATTTCTCATTATGATGCAGCTGTTATGCTTGAATCTAGATTGAACAGCTGAGCCTGGCCAGCCTGGCATTGCTATAGCATGCATATGGACTGAAGCCACCCTGTAGTTCCTCATATGCAATTTAGTATCTACAGGTCTGGATTTAGTGCAGGGTAAAACTACTCACTTTCTGATGAATAATATGTTTATTACTGTTAGTAGGTCGCAGTTAAGTACTACTCCTTATATGTGCTGGGTAACTTTTTGAGTGGGGGTACCTCCCTCTCTTTCTATAGACACACACACACATGCACACACACACACGCGCACACACACACCTTCGATGGTTTAAACAACAAATGTTTATCTATTCCCAGGTTGGAGGCTGAGTCTAAGACCACAGTGGTTCTTTATGAGGGCTTTCTGGAGGAATCTGTTCCAGGCCTCCCTCCATGGCTTGTGGATGGCCATCTTCTCCCTGTGTCTTCATGTTGTCTTTCTTCTGTACATGCCTGTGTCCAAATGTCCTTTTCTTATATGGACACTTGTCCTATTGCATTAGGGCCTAACCTTCAAAACTCCATTTTAACATGATTACTTCTGTATAGACTCTGTCTCTAAACAAGGTCTCTGAAGATTCTGAAGTACTGGGGGTTAGGACTTCAGTGTATGAATCTGGGAACAATTCAACCCATATTTATACTGTATGTACTGGGTTGGCCAAAAAGTTTGTTCAGGTTTTCTGTAACATCATATGGAAAATCTCCAATGATCTTTCTGGCCAATCCAATAAGACTATGTACATATAATTATATACAGGTGTAGTTATATATATATATGGAGAAGGAAATGGCAACCCACTCCAGTGTTCTTGCCTGGAGAATCCCAGGGATGGGGGAGTCTGATGGGCTGCCATCTATGGGGTCGTACAGAGTTGGACACGACTGAAGCGACTTAGCAGTAGTTATATATGTGTGTATATATCTACATATACACACATAAATGCATGTATAGTTATATATGCATATAGTTATAATTATGTATGTGTATCAGTTCAGTTCAGTTCAGTCGCTCAGTAGCGTCTGACTCTTTGCGACCCCATGAATCGCAGCACGCCAGGCCTCCCTGTCCATCACCAACTCCCAGAGTTCACTCAGACTCACGTCCATCGAGTCAGTGATGCCATCTAGCCATCTCATCCTCTGGCGTCCCCTTCTCCTCCTGCCCCCAATCCCTCCCAGCATCAGAGTCTTTTCCAATGAGTCAACTCTTCGCATGAGGTGGCCAAAGTACTGGAGTTTCAGCTTCAGCATCATTCCTTCCAAAGAAATCCCAGGGCTGATCTCCTTCAGAACGGACTGATTGGATCTCTTTGCAGTCCAAGGGACTCTCAAGAGTCTTCTCCAACACTACAGTTCAAAAGCTATGTGTATAGAGGTATACTATATACCTGTATACATACATAGTATAGTTATACGCATGTATATAGGTATAGTATATACACAATATGTATATATGCATGTGTTTGTGGATGTGTGTATATGTAGTAGGCATACCTCAGAGGTTTTGTGCGTTTGGTTCCAGACCACTACAGTAAAGCAAATATTTCAATTAAGCAAGTCACACAAATGTTTTGGTTTCCCAATGTATGTTATGTTTAACAGTGTACTGTAGTCTAAGTGTACAATAGCATTGTGTCTAAAAAGAACGTGTGTACACCTTAATTAAAAAACGCTTTATTGTTAAAAAATGCTAACCATCATCTAAGGCTTCAGCAAGTTGTAATCTTTTGCAATAGTAACACCAAAGATCATCTATCACAGGTCACCCATGACAGATGTAATAATAATGAAGAAGTTTGAAATATTGTGAGAATTACTGAAATGTGACACAGAATAACAAAGTGAGCAATGATGTTAGAAAAGTGATGTCAATAGATTTGCTTGACACAGGGTTGCCATAAATCTTCAATTTGTAAAAAATTCAGTGTCTGTGAAGCACAATAAATGGAGGTATGCCTGTACACATATGTATGTGTAAAGTATGCACATACATGCACATTCATTTAATCAGGCCTATGAGGTAGGTTCTGGGTTTACTGTCCTTTTAAATATGAGGAAACTGAAGCACAATGCCCAGTCCCTCACAGCTGCCAAGTTCAGGAGCTGAGGTTTGAACTCAGCCCCTCATCCCTGAGACTGTGTCCAGGTCACACAGCGGTGAGTTTTCCTGGCAGCACAAAGTGACATGTTGATGGACTGCAAAGGGTTAACATTTGGGAGGTATGCTCTTAAAAACTTTAAAATAAGCTAGCTTACTGAATTGTGGCATGATGTGGAAACGACACGTGAAAGGCAGTTCTACAGCCCTCCAGAAACATCATCTGGTTTGGAAAACTTGTGTACTTGAGATGTTTATCTGAAGTTGGAGAAGCTTTGTACCGAGCAAGCAGTCAGTAAGCAGCCAGAGGCTTGTGGGCTGGGTCTCTGTTTCCCTCTCCTGGCCTGCTTGCGTGATCAGGTTCAGCTGACTCTCTTGTACACACACAACTGTAAGTAATCCTGAAAATCAGAGGCTATAAGTAGTTATGGCTGATCCAAAGTGTGAAGACCCCACATGGTGGGATGTGGTGGGGGGAGATCACAGCCGCGGGTGTGGGAGCACAGATGTAGGCTTGCTCATGGGCTTTCATCTCCGTGTCTTCCATCCATGGATGGCTGGCCCCCCAAAAGGGTCACAGGGAGATGCGGCAGAAAGAGGAAGTCACTGAGGATCTGACACTTGGGTCCATCCTTTGCTTTCCCATTGTCTCTCTGATCTAGAACAAACTATGTGACCTCTCTTTTCTTTGGTTTCCTCCTGTGCAAATTGATACTGGTTGACTAAATCATCTTTCCTTTTCTGTTTTTTAAAAAATACTTATTTATTCATTTGGCTGCACCAGGTCTTAGTTGCAGCATGTAGGGTCTTTGATCTTCGTTGTGGCCTTCAGACTCTTAGGTGTGGCACGTGGGATCTAGTTCCCCTATCAGGGATTGAACCCAGGCCCCCTGCATTGGGATCAAGGAGTCTTAGCCACTGGGCCACCAGGGAAGTCCTCCCTTTCTGTTGATGGGTCTCTGTGGAGGGTCTTCCATGTGGTAGGCACTGTGGGGTACAGGAGTCTGAAATGCAAGGCGTCTGGTGGTTCAGAGCTTGGTCTCTGGAGCCAGTCTTCATGAGCTTAAATCTCAGTGCAGCATCTGACAAACGGCTCCCTTGGCAAGTTAATTTCTCTCTCTAGGCCTCAGTTTCCTCATCTATAAAATAGGAATCATAAAAATAATAACCATCTTAATAAGTCAATGCTTATAAAGATTTAGAGCTAAGATTGTCTCATCCACACTCTGTGTTTACTAAATAATAAGCCCTCTCTGGCTTTCCCCCGCTATTTTGTATGTGTATCTTTCTGTTTTTTTAAAAGCCATTTCTGTCTGGCTTTAAAGAATTTACCCTGCTGTTGTGTGGTTGGGAAGACATATAGTGATAAAATTAGACATAATTGCTAAATCAATACTATCATATTTTAGGAGGTGATATGAGCTGAGGGGTCTCCAGGAGGACTAAGAGATTCAGATGACAGAGGGAAAAGGGCCCTGGGGTTCACTGTGTGCCAGGCACTCAGCTAAGGGCTTCACACACATTTCCTCTTGGTCTTTAAAATAATCCCAGGCAGTCAATCTTGTTTCCCCCATTTTCCAGCTGAGAAAACTGAGACTTTAGAGAGGTCAGGTTTGGCACTAAAATTTCTAAGTGACGAAGCCAGGATTCCCTGGGGGCTGTGAGTTCAGGAGGCGGCAGGTGGGCTGTCTGGAAGTGTTCTTGTGGTCAGAATAGTGACAGGACTGCAGTGGCCCAGACACGAGCTGGCTACTTGCCCCTCCCTTTTCAGAGTCCTCTGTGGTCTCAGGGGTCCCTTGACAGGTACCCTGCTGGAGTGCTCCTTTAGATTTTGCTCATTATTGTAGCAGTACTCATGTCAATATTTTATAGTCTGATTTGATTATACTTTATTCTCAAGGCCTTAAAAGAAGAGCATATTTTAAAAGATGAATAAATAAATGGTTGAGCTCTGTGTGTTGTTAACCACACTTAATGCTCATAGAGTTTTCCTTGAAGAGCAGGAATGATGCTCTCTGTTCTTGGATTTCTGAAATCAATTATGTTTTTGTTAATTGGATTTTGTTCCCCTTCTTTTGGCCTTCCTCTGACACAGAAAATAAAATCTGGGGGTTTGGGCTCTCCTTCTGATGGATGGCACCCAGGGGCAATACAAGCATTTTTCACTAGTCTCTGTTTTTCCAGAATTCTCCGAATGGCCATTTATAAGTCTAAGGGACCCAGGGTCAACTTCTATTTATGTGACAGATTCCTTATGTTGGTTTATTTCACCTCAAAAATCTAACCCCGTGGAAATATTTCAGGATGTTGACCTTTAAGCATTGTGGATAAAATCGTGCTTCTTCCCCATGCTTACCAGCAAAAACAACCACTGCAATTATAACCATAGCTGCTACTCACTGAATGTTTAATACATTCCAGGCACCCTGTGAAGGGCTTTTCATGCATACTCTCATTTACTTCTCCCAGTGACCCTGTGAGCCAGGTGATTTTTTAATCCTGTTTTACAGATGAGGAGACCAAGGCTTAGGGAAGGCAAAGAGCGTGCTTAGTGACACGTTTCTAGCTAGATATTGGTGACTAGTGAATTCCAACCTGGTCCTGCAATGTCAAATTCCTCAATGTTCTTTAAATGCAGATCTAGCAATGAATGGTCTTACCTTCTCCACCAGTCTTGGAGCACACTGTTGTGTGTTTGAGATTCACAAAGTAAAGCAAGCAGACCCATCAGCTCAGAGATGGGTCTTTGGCTAAACTTTGGAACACTTACTCCCAGAGCGAGCAAACCACGGTGCAGTGCCACACAGCCTGACCCGCTAAAGGGCCAGTGGGACTTGGGGCCTCACGTTTGACAGCTCGAGGGATCACCTGAAACCGTGGATTCCTACACGCTGCCTTCCTGCTCAGCCGCCCTTTTCAGGTGCCTGGTGTTCCAAGTAGGGTGATGGTTGACAGGGCCTCGTTTGCCTGAATTCCTTCATTTCAGAACAGAATGTCTATCATCCTGGGAAACCTTTCAGTCTTGGGCAAAATGAAACTAGTGCTCCTCCTCCTCTAAGGGAGAGTTCAAAATCACCAGCCTGGTCTTCGGCATCTCACTGTCAATCCCATCAGTCTACAGCTCTTTTGTGTCAGGAGCTCCGTCAGCGCCCAGCTTGCTGGCTAGAAGCTGCCTCCCGACAGAGACTGTCGCCCTGTCTAAACTCTGGTCAGGACTCCCTGAGTCCTCTTCTCCACTAGGCTTCAACCTTGGCCTGTAAAGACCTGAACAAACACTAACATGGTTTCTAACAGCTCAAGGCTGAATCCCTAGGATGACTCCTAGAAAATTTTCTCAGGCCCACCTGAGAAAATTCAAGGCTGCTAAAATAATTTACTTTTTGTTCCAGCCAACACCTGAAGATAGGGCCCCTGCCTCCCAGGCCCTGTGGGAGAGCGGGAGCCTGCCTATAATAAGCTCCAGTTAGCAAACCTAGATGGTTTCACATGGACCAACCCCCTTCTAGCTGGTTGTCATTTTCTTTATTGAATTCCCCCCATCCCCACCTCCAGCAACACTCTCCCTATTCACTCATCCTCCCTTTAAAATGCCCAGGCACCTCTGTACACATCAAAGTTGAGTTCAGTTCCTGCTGGACCCTTTTCCCTATTGCATTAGTTATTGCTGGTTAAAATCTGTCCTTACCATTCTAACTAGTGTCAGGCTTCGTTTGTCTTTGACACCTTCTATATCCTGTGTTGCCTCCACCTCTTCCCCTCTTCACCCCCTCCCATGCCCCCCTCATCTCCTTCCATGCCCCCATACGCACAGGATCTTCCCTCTGAGGTCCTGCTTAGTCCCCATGCACCTGCATTGCCTGCTTCACTCTACTCACCCACTTCCAGTTCTTGGTCATCTCCTTTTTTTGACGACCTGTATCACTTGGATGTGCTGCTTCTCCCTGGGGAAATAAGATATGCTATATCATATTTCTTTCCATGAAGAGATCTTGTTTCTGCTTCTGATTTGGGCCTCTTGAGGATAAGAACAATATCTCATGCTTCTTTGTGTACTCAGGCCTCAAGAAGGCTCGTACAATGGGCAGCCCAAAGTGGGTGTTGTCAGCGATGTTGTCGAATAAGCAACTGTCCAATCGTGGCATTACCTGTCTTCCCTTAGAAAACAATGGCTCTCCTTTTGAAAAACTCTCAGGCCACTGGGAGATATATGGTATATATTATTGCTTGGATGCACAGGGTAATGAAGCAGCTAAGAGTATAACCTTTGGAGTCCCATTGGCCTAGAATTCCTTGCTCTTAATTCACCTTTGGAAAAAATCATGGGCAAGTTTATTTCATAATTTATGAAACAAGCATATCACGTTCCTCACTGGGTGATTGTGATCATGAGCACTACATGTCATAACAGTACCTACCACATAGTAAGTACCAGTAAATGGAATCAGTGAAAACAATACACCAATCACACAAAACATACCATGGATAGAGTTAAACAAGTGTAGGGTTGAAGGGGAAGAAAGGAAAGGGATGAAACAATATGGAGCAAACCAGGTGCCAGGAGCTTTGAGTCAGGGATCTGGAAAGACTTCTTGGGTGGCAAAAGGAGAGAAAAAAAAATGCTTTTTACTTATCGATCTTCTATCTTGTGCACTGCATTTCATTGACTTCTCAGAACAGTGCTGTAAGACATTTATTTACCCCATAATTTATAGTATTGACACTTTTCTGTGGTCGCAGAGTTTATAAGAGGCAAAGCTGAGATGGACCTGAAACTATCTTACTCCAGATTCATGTTTTCCTCATGTTACCAACCCCTGCCTTACCCAGTTACAAGTGTGTGTGCTTGCGTTGGGTGGGTTCATTAAAAACTTTGAACCTTCTTGGGAGCTAACAATCGTTGCTCTATCTGCTCTGATTAAAAATATGTGGGACTGGGTTAAGACACTGGCTTTATCTGTAAAGTTCCTCTAACCTGTCTTGAATATATTGGCTTGGCAAATATAGGATATCTTGGACTGTAAGGAATAGAAATCCTACCTAAAGTAGTTTAAACAATGAGGAAGTGTACTGTTTCTTGTACTAGAGGACAGGAAATAGGGCAGGCTCCAGGCACAGTACCTAAAAGCCTTGGGACTGCAGCTCTGTCCCCTGCTTACCCTTGTCTGTGTATAGGCTCTGTCCTCAGGAGGGCTTCCCTAACAGACCAGACAAGTGCCTTCTTTGTTCTTTGTGAGTGAGATAAAACTCATTTCCTCGGTTATGAACTAAGTATTCCTCTCTTCAATCAATTTGGATTGTGGATCCAACCCTGGCCCAATAGCAGCCAATAGGGGAAATACTCTATTCTGATTGGCTCAAGTCAAGGTACCTGAACCAATCATTGGCAAGAAGGATAGGATAACTGTGATTGGCTGATACTAATAGGACTCATAACTATAGTCATGGTTGGTCCTTAGATGATCAGGGGAGAGGACTGAAATTCTTAATATGTTACATCTCCTACATCAATAAGGATGGATGCTTTCTATAAAAAGCAGTAAGTCTATTTGTTTTAGACTACCTGATTATCAATCTTATCAATATCAGTACCCAGCTGTAATGTGGGTTTTCCTAAGAAGAAGAAAGGGAGCATAGATCCTGGGTAGGCAGTCCACAGTGACTGCTTAGTCTGTTATGTGTCTAACTGAATATTAGGCTTAATGGACAGTGAAGGTAATCTCCCACCCTGTTTTTCTAATCTTGACAGCTCTATACCAGTGGCCTAAGCAATTAAGCAATCTTACTTTTAACCTGCACTGTTAAGATTAGTCTTCTCTAAAATGTGAGCATACATGTGACATGTGACTTGACCTAGCCCAAGTTCAACTCCCTGCTGTGTAGGGACCTGATAGCAAGTCAGCCTAAGCTGCATCTCTGTTTAGTGCCAGGGCAGAATACAACTCTGCTGACCACACAGATAGAGTGAGGGAACCTAGACTCTGCAGAGAGGGACCTCCCACCCCAAGTGGAAGCTTTAAAAGTCCTTAACCAGTCTTTTCTTCAGTTTACTCAGTTTGTACAAATCCTGACTAATTGGGAACATAGGCAGCTTAAACCAGCTTACAGATCTGATTACAGAAGATTTTAAGAGATGTGCAGTTATAACATTTTCAAGTGTGGGCAGTAACTCAAATTAGATTATAGAGAGATGTCTTGTAAAGCCCCTAATATGTATATAGATAAAGATGATTTGTAATGAGCTTATCAATTATTTGTATTTAATTCCTTGCTATGAAAGTGCTTCTGGTGGCTTAACACCTGGTGTTCTGCCAATTACTTTAACCTTTTCCCCCAGAAATCTTGTTTGCACTATTGATTTGGACTATCTATACAGACTCTGAAATAATAAGGTTTTGGCCTATTCCTGATTTTACAAAGAAGATTGAAATCTTATGTGTTCATCAGGTTGATTTTTTATTGGACACACAAAAGGGTGTTTGGTCTTTGGGTGCCAGTTATTTGCAGTCAGCTGAAAAGATTTATTTTTTTGCTTTTTTTTTTTTTAAGGGACTATGTGGAAACTTGATCCCTAGACAATCTTAAATGGAAGTGCAGAGGGGCAGTTTGCATACACTGAATGTGAATAGTCAAATCAATCCAGGGAAATGAACTGTCTCTAGGCTGGCAGGGTGGCCAAGTTAAAGGAGCGCAGGATCACTAGAATACCTGTGTTCTGTTCCTTGCTTAATACTAGTTGGCTGTGTGACCTTGGACAAGTCATTTAACTTCTCTGAGCCTTAGTTCGTCCAGGGTTTCACTACTCCTGCAATGGCAAACACTCCTAGTCACAGGTGCAAGACAGAAAACACATGTGGTTAGAGAGGACTTGGGGAAAAAACAACAATGAAACAGCCGACAGAACGCCAACTTCAGTGTGATGGTAGGGGGCAGTCGGGGATGGTGGGGACTGAAGCGGAACACAGCCTTGTGGGACAGCCTACTAGTCAACTTCAAGCCGAATACAGATCTCATATGACCAGATCTTCTGAGTTTTTTGAGTTGAAAAAATCCAGATTTTTATATAAATTCTTTCAGTTTTTAAGTATACTGCGTGTAACAATAAACCTGTGTGAACTGCCATGCTGAACACCATGCGGTTTCCCCGTCATTCAACATGGGGGTGCTAATTTGCAACTTTCAGACAAGAAGAACTCAGAAATCCATTGCAGGTGCAGAGTGCAATGGCCTTCTGAGTATCATGTAGATCACTCCTTAGAGTCACACCAGCGTCAAGGCAGAAGAGGTCTTAGAGGGTTTCTGGTTTGCCTCTCATGTCCCATCCCTGGCAGTTGTTACCTAACCTCTGTTTAGGTTGTCCACAAGCCAAACTGTCTGGAAAGGGACCCTGTTTGAAGTTCTTTCTTGCATTGAAAAGAAACCCCTCACTCACCAATTTGTCTTCTTGGTTCTAATTCTGTCATCTGGAGCAACACAGAGGACATCTTTGTCTCTTGAGGCTCTAGACCTCTATAAGCCACCCATCCCGCAACACAAGTCAGAGAACAGCTTCTTGGGCAGTCAGGGCTTTGAAAGGTCTTAGAGCACAGAACCCTGGATAAATTAGAGATGTTTTGTGAAAAAGAATTCAGTTGGCACCCCTTCTAGCATTCCTTGTGCTGAGGTTAAGTTTCCCACATTTGGGGAGGGGGTTGCTGGGTGGTGTGGACTGGAAAGCCACATAGCCTGTTAGGAGGTTTGAAGGATGTAGGGTCTCTTTCAGAGGGTCACCACTGGGGGCTCTTTGTTCTGTAGGAGGGTCAATCTGGGAGTATCATTCTGTCCTCGAAGGGTTGTCCTGTGACCTGTGTCCAGTTCTCACCTTACTATAACTTTTACACACTTTCTCTGCACATGGGGCTGACCTGGAATCACTTTCTTCTGCAGCTGCTTCCCAGGCTTTGTGATAGGAGAGCAGAGGAGGGCTTTGGGTGGGTTGGACAGGGGTGGGCAAGTGTCTGCTGTTTGCCTCTGCAGGCGTCCAGTTCAGGGGCCGCTGGGAGCCTGTAACTGGATGTGGGGCAGATCATAAAGAGAGGCAGAAAGGCTCAACTGCTCTTCAGAGCTGTTCTGTGAGGGGTGAAATGCTTCTTTCGAAATGTGACTGCATTATTGTAGAGTCTTCATGACATATTGTGCGGATAAGCTTTCACATGCTCTGTGATTCAACCCATAAGTCCAGAACAGGGAAATTAACTAGGTGTAATAAATAATATAGAATCTGGTGAATATTTAGGATCTGGTAATGATGATAAATCAGGTTTGAAATGCTCCTTGAGGAGACTGTGAGATTCTAAGAAATGAAGCCAGGAAGATTGATTAGAACCTATTGCTGTTCAGAAAATCTACTGCAAAAAAATACAGGGAGGTATTGCTAGGCTAATAAGAAAGGCGAATACAATCCACCTTTGCCTCTAAAAACCAAATGGGAGTAATCAGCAAATGTCATTGCTCTTAGGGGTGAATGGACAAGGGAGCAAGAGTCACCCCATGATGTGGGGGTGGAGAGGGTTGTTGATTTGATCTGTGACAGCAAAGAGAGAACACATTAGATTTTCTCTATGGTCCTTACTTTCTTTAAAGCCTTATTTATTTATTCATTTATTTGTTTGCTTATTTATCTCCCCAATTTTAAAGGAAAAGCCCTATTGAAGAAATAAAAGTTATGTTTCTAAGGGTTTGTGCCACCAAATCTTGTTCTTTTTAGGGAGTCCCATACTTGGTTTTCAGCTCTTTCTGTAAAGTTTCATATCCTACATTGTGTACAGCTGTACCATGATGAGTTTACATTTCATGTTCTGATGATGAATCACACTATTCTCCCAAAATTTGGCTCCACTTATTGGGTGAATTTAGCAGTAACATAAAATAACCCTTTTGGAAGTTATCTTGGGAGAGAGTACCCCTAAAACTGTGGTAGTAAAAAGAAGAAAAACCTAGACTGTGAATGGAGGAAACGAAGACTTGGGGAAGAGCGATAGCTGATAGTCAGCAGACCAGGGGTGATTGGTGCTGTAGCAGGAAGACAATGGACTTGGATCAGATTCAGCTGTGTGACTGTGGGCAAATTGCTTAACTCCTCTGAGCCTCAGTTTCCATGTGGATGAAATGGAGGAGAACACATCTGTATCTCATGGAAATTAAAGGAGAAAATGTGTATCCAAGCCTAGTGCTCAGTGTGGCACAGACTCATTCCCATCTCCCGACTGGGCGGTCTTCTGTTTTTATATATTCCCGATTCAGTCCCTTGCATGTATTGAACACTTGATATTTGCTGGTTAATGTACAGAGTCAGGCAGTCAGAGGGCTTCCTGGGTAGTGCTATGATAAAGAATCTGCCTGCCAGTGCAGAAGATATAAGAGATGCAGTTTCAATTCCTGAGTCTGAAAGATCCCCTGGAGGAGAAAATGGCAACCCATTCCAATATTCTTGCTGGGAGAATCCCATGGACTGAGGAGCCTGGCAGGCTACCATCCATGGGGCTGCAAAGAGTCGGACATGACCAAGCGACTGAGCACACACAGGCATTCAGCATCTTCCAAAATCCAGGAGGCAGACAACCTGCCTCAACGCTGCTCTTTGATCTCTCATTGGGAACCTGGGGTAAACAGTGGAGCCTGGATGAGCACCACACTATGGGGAAAGTGTCTGGTGTGAGACAGACCCTTGCTCTTCTCCCAGGCACATGTATGCACAAGCATCACATGCTGGGAGGACCTCGGTCAGGGCAGGTTCCAGTTCCTTCCCTTCCTTCTGCCCCAGCTTCCTAGAGTCAAGAGAGGTGATGGTTCCAAATGAAAGACTAGTAATGTAAAAAGTTTTCTTAAAAGGGAGAAGAACAAATTTATATCTCATGGGAATTAAAAGGGAAAATGTGTGACAGTGACTCATTTTCTGTCATTTCAATATGAAGTGTGGATAGAAATGTCAATTCTGTGTAAATAAATTATTTGATTAGACAGGACATCAGTGTGCCCAGTGGTTAGACTTGCCAAGAGATCCAAGGCAAGCTGGTAAGGGTTTCCCTCATTTACTGGGCAATAAATAATGCAGAAGCTCATCAGATTTGTCTGCTGACAGATTTGAAAGAATTTGATCCCCTAAAGCTAGGGAAGTGGTAAAAAAGAAAAAATATTGCCACAAAGCTGGTTTCACTGCTTGAGAAATCTGAAGCTGCAAAAACCATGCTGAAATCATATTACAGATCTGTCTTCAGCTGGAGAAGGAAATTGAAAGTTAAAGAGAAGCTTCCCTCTCAGATTTGACTGTATTATTCATCAGCTTTCATACTGGGCGGTCTGTTTAAAGATTGGCCCATTAAGACTATTGTGCATTAACAAGGTCCTTCACCAATGGGCCATCCGTCCTGTGACTCCATTGTTTGACAGGAAGTGGATCATCCTAAAAAGAAGTCTCTGGGTGAACAGTGGTGTGTCACTGCTAGGCTTTCTAAAAATATGCGTGCTGTCTTCAATTGGCTGCAAATTGTAGCTGATTGAGGACTAGAGGTATTTTATGACAGATAAATATGCAGTTAAGATGTCCCTACTATCCCTGAAAGGGGACAAACAACTGCCTTTGGAATATGAATCCCCATATCACAGCCCTAAAATATTTCTACTAGCTACTTCTTTGAGGTATGAAAGGATGAAACTGCAATCATTTATTAACATTGAATTAATTTCATTGCTTAGACTAGCTCTCCCCTCACCCCCACCCTGCCCCTCATCCCTTCCTCTTTCTTTCCTCCCTTCCTACAAATACATGTCAGGCAAACTTCTAGACTCAGGAGACACATCATTAAATACCACAGAAAAATTTCCTACCCTTGTACTGTGGTGCTTGAATCCCTCTGTGCATACATGTGAGCATGTGTGTGTGTGTTGTGTGTGTATATAGGAGGAATCAGATACTAAGGCAGATAAATATATGTGTGTTTATGTATACATAATTGTACAGTCTTTTTGCCATTCAGAAGCTGATCCTGTGACCAGTTGCGTGTGTTAAGTCACTTCAATCATGGCCAACTCTTTGCGACCCCATGGACTGTAGCCCACAAGTCTCCTCTGTCCATGAGATTCACCAGGAGAAAATACTGGAGTGGGATGCCACGCCCTCCTCCAGGGGATCTTCCTGACCCAGGGATTGAACCCACATTTCTTATGTCTCCTGCATTGGCAGGTGGATTCTTTATCACTCATGCTACCTGGGAAGCCCAGATATTAGAAAAGTTAGCAGAGGCATTTAAGACTCCAGAGATTTTTCCAGAAGCTCCCCACTACCTCACAGAGTGGTAAAAGGGGTCAGATTACAAAGTGTCTGCTGTTTGATTCCATGAGTGTGATCTTGGGCCACCTGTGAGTGGGAGACTCAGATGGTAGCCTGGGACAGGAGGCAGCTGTTACTCAAGCTCCTGGGGAACTGAAGGGCCCCCAGGGGACAGGCAGGTCTTCCATATCAAGAAGATTGTAGGGTTTCATTTGACTAGCTCCTTGAGGCTCAGCCTCACCTTGGTTTGGGTCGGTGGTTCTCAAGATGGGGGCCAGGCTAGGGTCCACCACTCTGTATCAGGATCACTTGGTACGCTGGATATCTATTGCTGGGGAATTTTTTTTCCCATGAGAAAGTTATTTTTATTTCCATTTCATAGATGAAGCAACCGAGGTCCAAAGAAGTTAACCAAGTTTATAGTAGTGAATGACAGAGCCAGATGTTTTTAACAAGTTATTTTTATGTTTTAGTCCATTATACATGAGGATAAGCTTTTGATCCTTTCTCCCTGGCAAGAACCAGGAGAATTCACCTGGTGTTCAGTCAGCTTGGGCTTCTATAGCAAAATGCCATAGACTGGATGGCTTAAACAATAAGCACTTATTTCGCACAGTCAAGTATAAGATCAGGGTGCCAGCAGAGTTTGTTCTAGACTCCTTTGGGTTGTACAGTGCTTAATTCTCAATGTATCCTCACATGGCTGAAAAAAGACTAGTTATGTTTCTGGCCTCTTTTTATGTAAGGGTGCTAATCCCATTCGTGAGAATTCTGCCCTCATGACCTTATCACCTCCAGAAGAGCCACTTCCAAATCCCATCACACTGGGGACTCAGTTTCAACATGTGAATATTTGGGGGCCACTAACAGTGGTTGTATTCATTTTCTATCATTGTATAACAAAGTACCACAAATTTAGCAGCTTCAGAAAACCTGCATTTGTCATCTTACAGTTTCTGTGAGTCAGGAGTCCGGGCAGGGCTCAGCTGGATCCTCTTCTTGGTTTCAGACTTACTTTACTTAGTATAATAATTTCTAGTAGCATTCATGTTGTTTCAAATGGGATTATTTCATTCTTTTTTTAATGGCTGAGTAACACTCCATTAGGAGAAGGTGATGGCACCCCACTCCAGTACTCTTGCCTGGAAAATCCCATGGATGGAGGAGACTGGTAGGCTGCAGTCCATGGGGTCACGAAGAGTCGGACACGACTGAGCGACTTCACTTTCACTTTTCACTTTCATGCATTGGAGAAGGAAATGACAACCCACTCCAGTGTTCTTGCTTGGAGAATCTCAGGGACGGCAGAGCCTGGTGGGCTGCCGTCTATGGGGTCGCACAGAGTTGGACACGACTGAAGTGACTTAGCAGCAGCAGCAGCAGCAGCAGCAACACTCCATTGGTATTTTTGTACCACATCTTTTTTATATTTGTTTGTTGATGGACATTAAGATTGTTTCCATGTCTTGGCTATCATGAGTAGTGATGCTGTGAACATAGGAGTGCATCTACCTTCTTGAATAGTTTTGTCTGGATATGTGCCTAGGAATGGGATTACTGGATCATATGGCAATTCTATTTTTAGGTTTTTGAGGAGCCTCTGTACTGTTTTCCATAGTGGCTGCATCACTCAGCTTGGTTTCTCATGAGGCTGCAATCAAGATGTTGACTTCCAGGCTGTGAAAGAATCCACATCTAAGTTCACTCAGGTAAGTGTGGTTGTCAGGCTAAGGGTCACAACTTCTTGCTGATGGAGACCAGAGGCTGCCTCAGCTCCTGGAAGCCACTGGCAGTTCTTTGACACTAGGGCTTTGCCTACATGTCCACTTCCATCATCAAGCCAGCAATGAACGTCTCTAGAGCAAGTCTTCAATCCAGTCTTCACATAACGTATTCATCTCTGTCGTATTCTACTGGCTGAGAATTAAGTCACCGGTCCTGCCCACCCTAAGATTACACAAAATTGTGAATACCAAGAAGAAGGGGTCAGGGGAACCACATCTAGTTTGCTTGTTCTAAATGCAGTTTGCTTGTTCTAAATGCAGTTTGCTGAGCTCACCTGGAGATGACCCAATCAGAATTTCTGGGGTGGCACCCAGGAATCTGCATTGCAGTGACTCCCAGGCACTTCCTGGTTGGAGAAGCCACACTGAGCAGCAGGGGCACCTGGCATTCCTTCTTGCTAGCGCTCCTAAGGCTCCTCCAAGCCAGGCCTAGTACTGGTTTGTTGTTTTTCAGTCACTCCATTACGTCCAACTCTTTGCAACCCCATGGACTATAACCCACCAGGCTCCTCTCTCCATGAGATTCTCCAGGCAAGAATACTGGAGTCGGTTGCCATGCCCTCCATAGCAGAATACTACTCAGCAATATCGAGAACAAATCATTGATACACAACTTGGACAAACAGCCAGGGCATTATTCTTGAGCAAAAAAACACAGGCAATCCCAAGAAGCTACTATTGTGGAGTCCATTTATATAACAATCAGAACATGATGATAGTTGAAATGGAAGACAGATTTAGTGGTTGTTAGGTATTAGGGGAGATGGATATGGTCATAAAGGATGAGGGATCCTTTGGTGTTGGAGTTGTACATTTTCTTTACTGTCATGATGGACATGTGAATCTACATAGGATGAAATTGGACACACACAACACGTGTACACCCGTGGAGGATTCATGCTGATGTATGGCAAAACCAATACAATATTGTAAAGTAATTAGCCTCCAATTAAAATAAATAAATTTATATTAAAAGAAAGAAATTGTACACACACAAAAATGAGTACAAGTAAAACTGGGAAATTGTACTAAGACTGGTGGATTACTTGACTGTCAATATCCTGGTTGTGATAGTAGAGTGTAATTTTGCAAAATGTTACTTTTGGGAGAAGCTTTGAAATGTTTCCAGGGATCTCTCTATAGTATTCCTTACAATGCACGTGAATCTACAATTACTGCAATAAGTTTTTTAATTAATAAAAACTTATTAATAAATAAATAAATAAATTTTATTAGTAAAAACTAATTAATAAGTCCAGGGGCCTGGACTTCAACTTTCTCATCTCATTTATGCTGTCCCTCGTATCTGAAAGAGATCTTTGTTAAGAGTTATTTTTCTTCTTTCTTCTTTTACAGTTCCCTTGGGGAGGAAGTCTTAGTTTCATTTAAGTTATTCTCTTCTTTTTATAGGAATCTTCCTCCTTAGGTGACTGTCACTTTGGGCAAGAGCTTTGACCAGAGAAAACCTAAAAGCTGAGTTATGGAGTTCCTTGGTGTGAAGTGGAGAGGGCATGAGTAGAATCCAGCCTCTTCTTATTCTAGGGTCACACCTGTAAATGCAGTAAATCAGAAGCAAAGTCAAGATGCCAAAGGCATGCTCCAGCATAGCTTTCCCTCACCTGTTGTTGTTCAGTTGTTAAGTTGTGTCCAACTCTTTGCAGCTTCATGGACTGCAGCATGCCAGGCTCCTCTGTCCTCCACTATCTCCAGAGTTTGCTCAAATTCATATCCACTGAATCAGCGATGCTATC